>NC_133720.1:5525132-6725132 GCF_048934315.1 Petromyzon marinus
AGTCCATTGTCAGTAGACCGCCCCACCCCCCCCCCATACGCACGCGTACGCATTTGGGTTAACCCCCCCTCCCCCCTCCATGCGTACGTACGAGATGGATGACCCCAGACACGGATGAACACGCACACGTGACATGCACCAGCACACATACACACAGACACACGCGTGGACGCCACACACAGCAAAACAAACGCACGCAAAAAGACAAAGATCCCCCGTGTAGCCTTAGCAGACTCCTGGGACAAGTGCTGTTAGCGAGCGGCACCTATGAAAGCCGGCAGGGCAAACGAGGGGGTGGGGTGGCCAACGCCACGCCCAGCCGCCTTTGTCTCCCCAGTAGCGATGTTTACTACACACCGCGCCAGGTACTCATTTGAGGCTGAGTCGGCCTAGGGGAGGCCCAGGATCTGTTCAGATAATCGTCACCGGTGTTGGCCGTGAACGGGCATCGAACTGGGGTCGCCAGGTTCGTAGCGCTAACCGCTGCACCACCGCTGACCCATACGTGCACAGACACACAGACAAACACACCAAACACAAACCACAACATCCGAAATTCGCCACGCGAAGTGTCGAAGGCAGGAGGTCACTGGACAGAACCAGATGCCATGGGTTGACTGACTGAGATCACTGGCAGATGCACACCAGCCGTGCTCCCCACTGTGTCACCTCGCTGCGTTTTAGCCGCCCGGCGCTCCGCTCGTTGTTGTGAGCGTCGCTCCTCCGCCCTCCGTTGTTGCTGGAGAGCGACTGCCTCCAACTGTCCAGTAGCAGCAGCAGCAGCGTCCTTCACGAACCTCCTCCTCCTTTGAGGCCAATCTTGACACCGCTGGTACCGGTCATCGGCAAAGTCCACTCAGCTCCACGTCCTCCCTGTTCTCCAGCCCCATGCAAACACTGGCACGCACAGATACCGTCACGCGTACGCACACAACCACACATGTGTACGCACGCACACACACACAACAAAGACACACTGATACACATGTACACCGATAAACACACCAAAACAAACACACACAAATACATAAACCAAAGCAGACACACACAAACACATGAACACATGCACACACACGGGAACACATACACACACGTGCACAGGTGTGCACAGATAATGATCCCCCGTATAGCCCTTAACAGACTTTTGGGGCAAGTGCTGTTAGGGAGCACCTAGGAAGGAGGGCACGGCACACGGAGGGGTGGGTGGCCAACACCACGCCCGGCAGCCTTTGTCTCCCCAGTGATGATATTTACACACCACACTAGGAACTCACTTGAGGCTGAGTCGACCTAGGGGAGGCCCAGAACCGGGAATCGAACCCGGGTCGCCGGGTTCGTAGCGCAGCAGACACACACTCACATACATACACATCCACACACATCCACGCACACACCCACACACATCCACACACCCACACACATCCACACACACCTACACATCCACACACATCCACACACATCCACACACACCTACACATCCACACACACCCACACATCCACACATCCACACACACCGACACACATCCACACACACCCACACATCCACACACACCCACACATCCACACACATCCACGCACCCACACACATCCACATACACCCATACACATCCACACACACCCACACATGTACGCACACCCCTACACACACCTACACACACACCCGCACAATCATCCACACACACTCCACACACACCACACACACCCACACATCCACACACACACATGCATTGCCGGTGGTCGAATCGAGCTGACCAAATTGCCCGACCCCCTCCCCGTTCTACCAACCAAACATCTCCACCCCCATGATCCCCCCCCCATCCTCGCCCCTTCCCTCCCCTCCCGTCACCTCTCACCCACTCTCCCACGCTCGACTCAGTCACACCTCTAAGACCCAACACCTCCAACTCTCCCGCCTGGCCACGCCAGCGCCACCAGGCCCTACCAGACGGGCCACTCGACTCCACACAGCGGTTCCCGCAGCGCCTCTCCCGTGGCTCCCCCGTGGTGGCTCCTCGCTGTGTCGCCTCCTCCTTCCAGCTCGCTCCCCCCTCTCCTTCACTACCTGCTGCCCTCCACCGCGCCACACGGCGACACCACGTGGCTGTGTGTGTGTGGCTGTGTGTGTGTGTGTGGGTAGCGGTAGTGTAGCGGTTAGCGTGCTGCGCTATGAACCTGGCGACCCGGGTTCGATTCTCGCTCACGGCCAACACCAGTGACGATTATCTGAACCGGTCCTGGGCCTCCCCTAGGTCGACTCAGCCTGAAATGAGTACCTGGTGCGGTGTGTAAACATCGCCACTGGGGACACAAAGGCGGTCGGGCGTGGTTGCTGGCCACTCACCCCCTTGTGTACCGTTCCGGCCTTCATAGGTGCTCGCTAACAGCACTTGCCCCTACAGTCTGTTAAGGCTATACGGGGGATCTTTGTGTGTGCGTGGCTGCGGCTGCGTGTGCGTGGCTGTGTGTGTGGCTGTGTGTGTGGGAACTTTTGGGTTCTCTAAGCTGCGACACCTTGGTGATCGGTGGTGGTGAAGGAGATGATGGTGGTGGTCGAGGAGATGATTATGATGATGGTGGTGGTAGTAGTGGAGATGATGATGGTGGTGGGGATGATGATGCTGGCGGTGGTGGTGGTGATGATGATGGTGCAGATAATGATGATGATGGTGGTGGTCGTGATGGTGGTGGAGATTAGGTAGATTATTGTGGTGGTGGTTTTGGTGGACGTGGTGATGATGATGGTGGTGATTATTGTGGTGGTAGTGGAGGAGGATTAGTGGTGGCCATGATGATGATTGAGGGGGTGATAGAGATGATAACGATGATCATGACGGTTGTGGTAGTGGAAAGAAGTGGTTTGCTAGATGGTTATGGTGGAAACATGCTGATCGAGGTGGTTGTAGTTATGATGATGATGCTGGTGCTGGTAGTGAGTAGACGTGGGTGAATTGTGGTGATGATGGCGATAATAATATTGTTATTCATCTACAGCTGTAAAGTCTCCCTGGAGTCTCAGGGCTGCCGCGGTGGCGAAATGTCAACTACCTCTCCTGGTATGCAGGAAGTCGTGGGTTCGATCCCGACCCTGACGCCTGCTGCTGTATATTTGGAGTTTGCGTGTCTCTTTCTCATCATCATCATCATCACGGTGGCTAGGAGATGTCAACTACCTCGCCTGGTATGCAGGAGGTCGTGGGTTCGATCCTGACCCTGACGCCTGCTGCTGTATATTTGGAGTTTGCGTGTCTCTCTCTCATCATCATCACGGTGGCTAGGAGATGTTAACTACCTCGCCTGGTATACAGGAGGTTGTGGGTTCGATCCCGACCCTGACGCCTGCTGCTGTATAATTGGAGTTTGCGTGTCTCTCTCTCATCATCATCATCATCACGGTGGCTAGGAGATGTTAACTACCTCACCAGGTATGCAGGAGGTCGTGGGTTCGATCCCGACCCTGACGCCTGCTGCTGTATAATTGGAGTTTGCGTGACTCTCTCTCTCTCTCTCCCCGTGCTCGCGTGGATGTTACTCCTGGGTCTTCGCAGGTTTTTTTGTCCTCCACTTATAGAATCACCCGTTGAGAGTATCTGTCTGCGATAGATGTGGACGTGATGCTGAACGAGCCACTCGGTTGAGCTATCATTTGTGATAGCCAGGTCGCTTCTGAAACAGAGCCACGGCGCTCAGTGGGCCTTAAACCTGGTGACATAAAAAAAATAAAAAAGTACTTTATCGTTTCTTTTCAGGAGTGTCCTGCTGCAACATTGGAATGGTTGGTTAATGACTGGCCTCTGCACACCCGGCCCTAGCCAGATGGCTCACTCAGCTCCAGCCACCGGCTCCCCCTTTGCGCCCCAGTGGCTCCCAACGTGGCTCCCCCGCTGCGTCGTCTCCTCTCCCCTCTCTGCCCCTCACTGCGCCACGCAGCAGCACGTTGTGTGTCTGTGCGCGCGATGCGACCGTGCCCCCGTCGACTCGCCACTGTGGGAGACAAAGGCGGCCGGGCGTGGTTGTTGTTGGCCACCCGGCCAGCAGGACCCCTCGAGCGCATGCGACGGGCCTTCAAAGGTGCTCGAAGGATGGGAGTTCAATTATGCAAATGTGAGGCTGCTTCTTCATTAGCCGCAGCCGTGACCGACGAGGTTCCAAGCGATGGAGGCGCAGCCTGCTGACGGACGGATGCTTTCTCAAACCTGTGACCTCCCTCCTCCTCCTGCTGCTGCTGCTGCTGCTCGTTCCCAATTCCTAGAAGCGATGAACCGTGGCAAATGTGGTGGCTGCCTGCATTGGTAGTGAGCGAGACAAACGGTGGAGCGGTGGCGCTGCGGTGAGCGTGGGCCACTTAGAGACCCCCGCCGACCGCCCGAGTTCGATTCCCAGCCAGCCCACGGTTATTAACATCAGCGGGGCGAGTGATATCGGAAGTGGTCCATCCGCCTCCCCCCCCCCCCCAACCTGCATTCACCAATTCGTACTGACCAACGTGGGGAAGTATGGCTAAACAGCTCCCCCACCCAGCCACCCACCCCCCCCCCCCCCCCGTAAATTGACACCGCGTCTGGAGGGGGAAGACCTTCACGATCCAGCAGTAGATTTACAGAAGGGGCTGCCGATATTGACACTTTATAGATATGTGATTTATACGATAGTACTTGGAATACGCCTGATACTGGAGCATGCCGGACTGCTGCTGAGACAACTCACGTCTACACCCGTTTCTGTCTTCCTGTGCGGACCGATGTAACGCCAGATCTGCGCGATCTTTTCTCTTTTTTGGCTCTACCAAAGTATGGAAAAATAAGAATGGGTTTTAATTTGACCCTTTCTGGCAATTAAGCACGGACACAATTTCAACCGAGAAAATGGTTTCAAATTAAGCAACCGTTGGAAAGATGTTCTAAATCGAACCAAACATTAAACTAATTTCCAATGGTACAGTATATTTTTCAAGTAGTGGTACCCCAAACTTTCGCACCTCTTAAATTCCGTTTTCACACCATCAATAGGGAAACTCCACCCCCCCCCCCCGCGCCAACCGGTATGTGCACCCGCATGTACACCACTTCTATGCTAAGTCGGGCAATCAAATGCTAATTTTTTATGCTAATTCCTTTGTCAAGGCACCTTGTTTCCTCGCACACAGCTTAAAGGTCGCGGTCTGAGCGTGGCTGTGTTTCACTCCAGCGCTGTCCTCGAGACAGCCTGATCCCTTCACCTGATGAAGGCCGTTTGTGTTGTGGCCGAAACGTCGTGATTTTTTTAGTTGTTTTATATTTTTTACCTACGTGACTTTACCGAATCGAACCAAAGAGTAATTAAACGGGAGTTGTGTTAAGATGCACAAAGCACCGAACAGAAACCTTTGGGGCCGTCCATAAATGACGTCACGCACCTGGGGGGGGGGAGGGGTCAGACATTTGTGACGATGTTTGACGGGGGGGGGGGGGGGGGGGGTTGAGAGATGTGACGTCACATCAAAACGCGCAACCTTAAATAAATAAAGACAACACGTTCTACTTAATTAAATAGACTTTTTAATAAATGTTTTCTCCTACAACATCAGAGTGCAGCGCCACATTAAATACGCACTACAATGACAATAGTTTAAAGCGATTTGAAGCATGTTTTATTAATTTTTTTGGGGGGGGGGGGTAGAGCTTTATGACGTCATATTTGAGGGGGGTCTCACTTTTTGTGACGCCGTGTGACGAAGGGGGGTGGGTAAAAATCGTCCAAAATCGCGTGACGTCATTTATGAACGGTCCCTTTTGCAAGGAATCAAGTTCCTGCATTAAGCGTTGGAAACATGCAAACAAACATGACTCTGATTCAGCGCAAACACGCTCACCACAAATACCAGTAATAACTTGATTCCTTGCGAAAGGTTTCTATCCGTGCTTGAACATCTTCACACAACTCGTGTTTTATTGCCAGAAAGGGTAAAACCTCTTCTTGATGTGTCATACAATTCAAGGCCGTAGCCATGGAGTCAAGATTGGGGGGGACCAAATCTTTCAGGGGGTCTGGAGGTTCCCCCCCCTCCCCCCCCCCCAGAAAAAAAATCTAAATATGAACACGAATTTCCTGCCTAAAATATAAAAAAAATGTAACATAGGATGGACTTTTTAAATTTATTTTTAACAATAACGTCTAATAAGTGTATTGTATTACATCGCTCTGTTTTTTTATGTTTTACCTTTTCTTGTTTCATTGTATGTAATTGCAGAGATTAGGGATTAATAAAGTACAACCATAACCACAATCATATAACACTAAATCTCTTTTATAGCAATATATTGTGGGGGGGGGGGGGACATTTTGAGCATATTTGAATATTGGGGGGGATGTGTGGGATGTGTCCCCCCCGCCCCAATATTTATTATAATTACGGCCTTGATACGATTGAACCGGACCGCCGCCCCCCCCAAACAAACCGACGGGCTGACTTCTAAAGGCACGGGGGCTGCCCAATTTACGTCCATGCGTGGAACTCCTGTCGCACCCTGCGTGGCCAACCACGCTCATCGGAGGTGCAGTGTTGAGTCTATGGGCCGTGTTGAGTCTCTGGGCAGTGTTGAGTCTATGGGCCGTGTTAAGTCTATGGGCAGTGTTGAGTCTATGGTCAGTGTTGAGTCTATGGGCCGTGTTGAGTCTATGGGCAGTGTTGAGTCTATGGGCAGTGTTGAGTCTATGGGCAGTGTTGAGTCTATGGGCAGTGTTGAGTCTATGGGCCGTGTTGAGTCTATGGGCAGTGTTGAGTCTATGGGCCGTGTTGAGTCTATGGGCAGTGTTGAGACTATGGGCAGTGTTGAGTCTATGGGCCGTGTTGAGTCTATGGGCAGTGTGGAGTCTATGGGCAGTGTTGAGTCTGTGGGTAGTGTTGAGTCTATGGGCAGTGTTGAGTCTGTGGGTAGTGTTGAGTCTATGGGCAGTGTTGAGTCTATGGGCAGTGTTGAGTCTATGAGTCTATGGGCAGTGTTGAGTCTATGGGCAGTGTTGAGTCTATGGGTAGTGTTGAGTCTATGGGTAGTGTTGAGTTTATGGACAGTGTTGAGTCTATGGGTAGTGTTGAGTCTATGGGCAGTGTTGAGTCTATGGGTAGTGTTGAGTCTATGGGTAGTGTTGAGTCTATGGGCAGTGTTGAGTCTATGGGCAGTGTTGAGTCTATGGGCAGTGTTGAGACTATGGGTAGTGTTGAGTCTATGGGTAGTGTTGAGTCTATGGGCAGTGTTGAGTCTATGGGCAGTGTTGAGTCTATGGGCAGTGTTGAGTCTATGGGTAGTGTTGAGTCTATGGGTAGTGTTGAGTCTATGGCAGTGTTGAGTCTATGGGCAGTGTTGAGTCTATGGGCAGTGTTGAGTCTATGGGTAGTGTTGAGTCTATGGGTAGTGTTGAGTCTATGGGCAGTGTTGAGTCTGTGGGCAGTGTTGAGTCTATGGGCCGTGTTGAGTCTATGGGCTGTGTTGAGTCTATGGGCAGTGTTGAGTCCATGGGCAGTGTTGAGTCAATGGGCAGTGTTGAGTCTATGGGCCGTGTTGAGTCTATGGGCAGTGTTGAGTCTATAGGCAGTGTTGAGTCTATGGGCAGTGTTGAGTCTATGGGCAGTGTTGAGTCTATGGGCAGTGTTGAGACTATGGGCAGTGTTGAGTCTATGGGCCGTGTTGAGTCTATGGGTAGTGTTGAGTCAATGGGCAGTGTTGAGTCTATGGGCAGTGTTGAGTCTATGGGCAGTGTTGTGTCTGTGGGCAGTGTTGAGTCTATGGGCAGTGTTGAGTCTATGGGCAGTGTTGTGTCTGTGGGCAGTGCTGAGTCTATGGGCAGTGTTGAGTCTATGGGCCGTGTTGAGTCTATGGGCAGTGTTGAGTCTATGGGCAGTGTTGAGTCTATGGGCCGTGTTGAGTCTATGGGCAGTGTTGAGTCTATGGGCCGTGTTGAGTCTATGGGCAGTGTTGAGTCTATGGGCGAGTATGTGCGCATTTATGTTGGCCTTCTTTCGCACCGTACCTAGCGCAACCCTGCTTGTTATCGGAGGTGCGCGGGGAAGGCCAACGAGACCGAACGCGAAAAGCAGCTCCAAAGAAACGAGTCCGTCAATCGAGGCCGACGGCGATTTCCAAAGTGCCACAGCTCCCAGCGGCTTCCTGACATCGCGAAGGGAAGAGCGTTCCAGACGGGCCGCAGAAGGAGGCGTGGCTGAAAGCGCCGAGCAGAAACTTCGCCGCTGCCGCTGCTGCCGCCGCTGCTGCTACCGCTGCTGCTGCTGGTGCTGCTACCGCTGCTGCTGCTACTGCAAGGATGACCGCAGGTCGCCGGATTGGCGGTTCTTGCTCCTTTTTTGTTCACGTGATCAGCGGGGCGTCGTGGTTGTGGCGAGCGCTATGTGTGTGCGTGCAGTGAGCGCGACCTTACGGCGTATCTCAGCTTCTTATTATTCCACTGCTGGATTATTATTTTTTTCCGCCTGAGAACGACCGCTTGTGTTGCGATCGAAACGTCGCGATTGATTGTAATATTTTATTTTATTTTTCTACCTACGTGACTTCACCGAAAGAACCAAAGAGTATTCTTCTTCTTCTTCTTCCTCTTCTCTTGTTGTTGTCGTGTCCGTTCGGCAAACCGGAAGCCAACGCAGCGGTGGCGTCTTGCAGCGCGCTGGGGGAAACACGCGTCGGCACGGGGCGCGCGTGCAGCCCAGTGTTCAGTGGCAGATCACGGGGGAGGAGGGGGGGGGCAGTGGGGAGGGTGGGGTGCAGTGGGGTTGGTGGGGAGGGTGGGGATGGGCGGTGCAGCGGGGGGAGGGGTGCAGTGGGGAGGGTGGTGATGGGGGGGGGGTTAAGGAGGGGGTGAAGGGGCCGCGTTCGGTCCCTCCACGGGAGGTCGGGAAAGTCATTACACATCTAATGAGCTGAAGAATGCTGCTCGGCCAGCACTTGAGCACTCGTGGAGAGAGACGGACGGGCAAGGCACGCGCGCGTGTGCGTGACTATGTGTGCGTGTGTGTGTGTGCGTGGCTATGTGTGCGTGACTATGTGTGTGTGCGTGTGGCTACGTGTGCGTGACTATGTGTGTGTGTGTGCGTGGCTCTGTGTGCGTGTGTGTGCGTGGCTCTGTGTGCGTGTGTGTGCGTGGCTCTGTGCGTGTGGCTGCGTGTGCGTGACTATGTGTGTGTGTGTGCGTGGCTCTGTGTGTGTGTGCGTGGCTATGTGTGCGTGTGGCTACGTGTGCGTGGCTCTGTGTGCGTGTGGCTACGTGTGCGTGGTTATGTGTGCGTGTGTGTGTGCGTGGCTCTGTGTGCGTGGCTCTGTGTGCGTGTGTGTGTGCGTGGCTCTGTGTGCGTGGTTATGTGTGCGTGTGTGCATGGCTCTGTGTGCCTGTGGCTACGTGTGCGTGCCTATGCGTGCGTGTGCGTGTGTGTGTTCGTGGCTATGGGGAGCGGTGGTTCAGCGGTTAGCGCGATGCGCTGCGACCCTGGCGTCCTGAGTTGGATTACCGCTCACGGCCAACACCAGTGACGATTATCTGAACCGGTTCTGGGCCTCCCCTAGGTCGACTCAGCCTCAAATGAGTCCCTGGTGCGTTGTGATAACAGATAACATCGCCAACTGGGGAAACAAAGGCGGCCGGGCGTGGTGCTGACCACCCATCCACCCCCCTCGGGTGCCGTGCCGGCCTTCATAGGTGCTACTCGCTAACAGCACTTGCCCCGACAGCCTGTTACAGGCTACACAGGGAATCTTTGTCCTGGTGTCTTTAACAGAGCTGACGATTAACCGGTTTAAGTGACTCACTGAGTCTTGAACGGGTAAACACGAGGTCCGTTACTGTAATCAGTCAGTAAATACCCAAATAATTACCCCCAAGTTGGAATGCGTTGCAGCGCTCTCACGGACAGAGACAAAGATCCCCCGTATAGCCTTAACAGACTGGTGGGGCGAGTGCTGTTGGCGATACCAGAGGGCGTGGGTGGACGACAGCACCCGGCCGCCTTTGTCTCCCGAGTAGCGATCTTCACGTATCGCACCAAGTCCTCTGCGTGCACTTTTCAGACCGTCATGTGAAGTGTGGAATGCTCGATGGCAGACCCAGGTGCTACGAGTTGACTGCTGTGCCAGGCTAGGTGCAGGAGGAGGTCACGGGACAGACCCAGGTGCTATGGGTAGACTGCTGTGTCAGGCTAGGTGCAGGAGGAGGTCACGGGACAGACCCAGGTGCTATGGGTTGATTGCTGTGCCAGGCTAGGTGCAGGAGGAGGTCACGGGACAGACCCAGGTGCTATGGGTTGATTGCTGTGCCAGGCTAGGTGCAGGAGGATGTCACGGGACAGACCGAGGTGCCATGGGTTGACTGCTGTGCCAGGCTAGGTGCAGGAGGAGGTCACGGGACAGACCCAGGCTCTATGGGTTGACTGCTGTGCCAGGCTAGGTACAGGAGGTCACGGGACGGACCCAGGTTCTATGGGTTGACTGCTGTGCCAGGCTAGGTGCAGGAGGAGGTCACGGGACAGACCCAGGCTCTATGGGTTGACTGCTGTGCCAGGCTAGGTGCAAGAGGAGGTCACGGGACAGACCGAGGTGCCATGGGTTGACTGCGCGAGTCAACTCACAGCACGTGCACCACTGCAATTTTTATTTCAGATCGTCCAAAACATCGTATCTAGGGACCCATTTTTTTGAACATTTTTCGGAATAATCAAGAATGCGAGAGCGCTGGACAGACACACGATCGCCGCTAGATGACACGACTGCTGGAGCAACACGGATAAGCGGACAACATACATGCCGCCTTACACTCGACCTGTCCCTTCACGTCAAAGAAAATCGAAGTGTTTTGTTGTTGTTGCTGCTGTACGCATCCCATCAGGCGTCCGCACGGGATTCTGGGAGTGCGTATTCATCTTATCATCCGGGATTTTACGGAGCGCTTTTATCAAAGCGCTTCGCAAGAATTAAAAAAAGGTACATTGGTTATTGGATGATGGGGAAAGGGTGATGGGGTTTGAGTGTTGGGTCAGGGATGGCGAGGGAGGGTGATGGTAGGGACATGGAGGAGGGTGTTGAGGTTAGGAAGGAATGGCGAGGGAGAGTGGTGGTAGGGACAGGGAGGAGGGTGTTGAGGTTAGGAAGCGGGAGGATGGTGAAGGTTTTAAAGGACGGGGACAGGAAGTAGTCGAGAGATTCGCTATATTAAAAAAGAATCGTTCTAGCCTCGCTCGCCATGAGAAGGCGGTTGAGCTCAGCGTGCGGAATCACCTCCACCTGCTCCAATCTGTACGGGATAGAGTGTCGCCCCCTCGCACGTTCATTAGCCGAACTCATCTCTAAACTAAACTTTAAACGAAACTATGTTTTTCTTTTTGCCAGGCAAGGCCCCACCGAGCTACGTTGCTCTTTTTCAGAAGCGACCTGGCCACAAACGTGCAGCACAGCGAAGTGACTCATCATCATCATCACGTGGGAATTTACAGCGGACAAATGCTCTAAACGCGCGTCGATTCTAAACGTGGAGGGGAAAACCGGAGAATACGGAGAAAAAGTCCACGCGACCACGAGGAGAGGGAGAGACACGCAGACTTCAAATATACAAGAGTCAGGGTCGGGATCGAACCCGCGACCTCGTGTATATCAGGCGATGTAGTTAACATCTCGGCACCGTGGTGGCCCTTCTGAATGTGCAAAGGAAATTATTTGGATGCTGCTGCTGCGTTTGGAGTGATGCCACAAGGGGAAATTAACAACAAGTAAAAACAATCTTGATTTGAAGCTTTCGTGACTGCAGGAATCCATACTCTTTGGTTCTTTCGGTAAAGTCACGGACGCTTGTCCGTCATCGCCTGATGACGGACGCTTGTGTTGCGCCCGAAACGTCGTGATTTGTTATTTTTATTTTATTTAATACCTACGTGACTTTACCGAAAGAAGCAAAGAGTAAGTGAAACAAACTCAACACGTCCGTCAATAACAACAACTGCGTGCGGCCTGAAATGAAAAATATATCACGTGCGACGTTTCGGCCAATGGCCCTACTTCACAGCATACAAACAGAGAGGTCAGTCGGGAGGTCGAGTGGATAGTAATGTTGTTGTCCTACCCTCCTATGTGCATGTGTGTGATTAACTGCGTGTTATGATGATATAGCTCTACTCGAGGAAGTCACGTGACAGCGGGGAGCGGTAGCGTAGTGGCTATAGTGCGCTGCGCTACGAACCCGGCGTCCCGAGTTCGACTCCCGGTGAGTGGGTGAGTGAGTGGGTGGATGGATGAGTGAGTGGATGAATGGGTGGTTGAGTGGGTGGGTGGATGAGTGAGTGGGTGAGTGGGTGAATAGGTGGATGAGTGAGTGGGTGAATAGGTGGATGAGTGAGTGAGTGTGAGTTACCGACTGTCTTGGACGAGAGTTCCGTGGCTTTGCCTATTGCAGTCGGGTGTCATCTCTCGCTGGTCGGAGTGCCTCTGGCGCGCGTTCACAATGCGGCGCGCCAATTTGTTTGTTTCTCTGAACGCTTTTATTCCTAATTATCATGAACAATGAGAGTGTGTTCACGTCGCAATGATCGCTTGTTGCGAGAGATAGCTCGGAGCTAAAATGCCGGGGAGAGGGGAGGGGCAGGCACTCAACATATAATTAATAATTACATTCATATCGCGATAACTACTAACAGTATGAACAGGGTTATGCATGCATATGTGGGGTAAATGGGGCACTTACCCCACCCCCCCCCCCCCCCCCCCAAAGTCTGTTAAGGCTATACGGGGGATCTTTGTGTCTTGAATGTGTGAGCTGAGTGGACTTGATGACGACCCCTAAACCAGCGGTGTCAAGGTCGGCCTCTGTGGAGGAGCAGGAGGAGGAGGAGGCTCGTGAAGGACGCCGCTGCTGATGCTGCTGCTGGGCAGCTCTTGCTGGAGGCAGCAGTCGCCCTCCGGCAGCAACAACAACGGGGGGCGGAGCAGCGACGAGCGGAGCGCCGGGCGGATAAAATGCAGCAAGTTGGCACATTGGGGGGCGGAGGGGGTACTGCTGGTGGTGCATCTACCGGTCAACTCAATCGGTTAACCCATGGCACCTGCAGTGTCTGTCCCGAAACCTCCTGCACCTAGCCTGGCACAGTAGGGGGTTACAGCTGGTGGTGGATCTACCGGCCAATTCAATCGGTCAACCCATGGCACCTGCAGGGTCTGTCCCGAGACCTCCTGCACCTAGCCTGGCACAGTAGGGGGGTACAGCTGGTGGGGCATCTACCGGTCATCTCAATCGGTCAACCCATGGCACCTGCAGGGTCTGTCCCGAGACCTCCTGCACCTAGCCTGGCACAGTAGGGGGGGTACTGCTGGTGGTGCATCTACCGGTCAACTCAATCGGTCAACCCATTGCACCTGCAGGGTCTGTCCCGAGACCTCCTGCACCTAGCCTGGCACAGTAGGGGGGTACAGCTGGTGGTGAATCTACCGGTCATCTCAGTCGGTCAATCCATGGCACCTGCAGGGTCTGTCCCGAGACCTCCTGCACCTAGCCTGGCACAGTAGGGGGGGTACAGCTGGTGGTGAATCTACCGGTCATCTCAGTCGGTCAACCCATGGCACCTGCAGGGTCTGTCCCGAGACCTCCTGCACCTAGCCTGGCACAGTAGGGGCTGCAGGTGGTGGTGCATCTATTTATTTAATACGTGGACAGAGAGATCCATGAAGGAGGCGTGTCCTGTGTGCGCCAACCTCATTTTACTTCATATATTTATAGATATACTGCATATACTTCAATATGTGTGCGTGTGTGCGTGCAATTAACTGCGTGTGATAACGCTCTACTCGGCATCAACGGAGTATCCGCGCCTCGCATTAGCACCGTTGGCCACGTACGGTGCAAAAGAAGTTCAACGTACAGTACACACACGTTGAACAAAGAAAATTGGCAAAACAAATTTACGTCGGAACGTTAGTGTTAAATGAGGTGGGCTGATGGGCACGATGGTAAGTGCGTGATGGATATGACGACGATGATGATGATGCGTTAAATAAACGATGATGAAAGTGACCCTGAGTGGTTGATGATGATGATGGCGGCGATGATGATGAATGGGCAGTGGAAGTTTGGATGGAGCAGAGTGGTTCTCAACCTTTTTACTGCAGCCTGCACGTGTGTGTGTGTGCACGTGTGTTGGTTGGGTGTGTGTGTGTGCACGTGTGTGCCTTGGGTGTGTGTATGCACGTGTGTGTGACTTGGATGTGTGTGTGTGTGGCTTGGGTGTGTGTGTGTGTGCACGTGTGTTAGTTAGGTGTGTGTGTGTGTGTGCACGTGTGTGGCTTTGGTGTGTGTGCGTGTGTGCACGTGTGTTAGTTGGATGTGTGTGTGTGCACGTGTGTTGGTTGGGTGTATGTGTGCAACCAAGTTCGATTCCCGCTCACGGCCACCAACACCAGTGAAGATTTTCTGAACCGCTCCTGGGCACTCCCCTAGATCGACTCAGCCACAAATGAGTACCTGGTGCGGTGTGTAGTAAACATCGCCACAGGGGAGACAAAGGCGTTCGGGCGTGGTGCTGGCCACCCACCCCCTTCGCGAGCCGTGCCGACCTTCATAGGTGCTGCTCGCTAACAGCACTTGCCCCAACAGTCTGTTAAGGCTACACGGGAGGGAGGGGGGCCTTTTTCTTTGTGTCTGTATGTGTTTTGCTAATGGGTGTTCGCCAACAGCACTTGCCCCAACAGTCTGTTAAGGCTACACGTGAGCGGGGTGACCTTTATCTTTGTGTGTCTGTATGTGTTTTGCTAATGGGTGTTCGCCAACAGCACTTGCCCCAACAGTCTGTTAAGGCTACACGGGAGCGGGGTGACCTTTGTCTTTGTGTGTCTGTATGTGTTTTGCTAATGGGTGTTCGCCAACAGCACTTGCCCCAACAGTCTGTTAAGGCTACACGGGAGCGGGGGAGCCTTTGTCTTTGTGTGTCTGTATGTGTTTTGCTAATGGGTGTTCGCCAACAGCACTTGCCCCAACAGTCTGTTAAGGCTACACGGGAGCGGGGTGACCTTTGTCTTTGTGTGTCTGTATGTGTTTTGCTAATGGGTGTTCGCCAACAGCACTTGCCCCAACAGTCTGTTAAGGCTACACGGGAGGGAGGGGGGCCTTTGTCTTTGTGTCTGTATGTGTTTTGCTAATGGGTGTTCGCCAACAGCACTTGCCCCAACAGTCTGTTAAGGCTACACGGGAGCGGGGTGACCTTTATCTTTGTGTGTCTGTATGTGTTTTGCTAATGGGTGTTCGCCAACAGCACTTGCCCCAACAGTCTGTTAAGGCTACACGGGAGCGGGGTGACCTTTATCTTTGTGTGTCTGTATGTGTTTTGCTAATGGGTGTTCGCCAACAGCACTTGCCCCAACAGTCTGTTAAGGCTACACGGGAGCGGGGTGACCTTTGTCTTTGTGTGTCTGTATGTGTTTTGCTAATGGGTGTTCGCCAACAGCACTTGCCCCAACAGTCTGTTAAGGCTACACGGGAGCGGGGTGACCTTTGTCTTTGTGTGTCTGTATGTGTTTTGCTAATGGGTGTTCGCCAACAGCACTTGCCCCAACAGTCTGTTAAGGCTACACGGGAGCGGGGTGACCTTTGTCTTTGTGTGTCTGTATGTGTTTTGCTAATGGGTGTTCGCCAACAGCACTTGCCCCAACAGTCTGTTAAGGCTACACGGGAGCGGGGTGACCTTTGTCTTTGTGTGTCTGTATGTGTTTTGCTAATGGGTGTTCGCCAACAGCACTTGCCCCAACAGTCTGTCCAGGGCAGTGGTTTTGAATCTTCACTGCTGCAGCCTTTGCACCCCTTAGGTTCTCGACCGTAAAATTTAACTTTTGTATAATATCAATAAATAAATAAATAAGTTTGGTGTAAAAAAGTAAGTTGTAACTTCCGTGCCCGTGCTTAATTTTGGCGTTTCCCATCATTTACCTTCGAGGGGATAAAAGAAAAAAGATCTGGCCGCGTCTCGCACCCCCCCGACCCCCCCCCCAAGAAGGCGCTTGCACCCCGGGTGAAGAAGAGGCACTTGCGTCGAGGGGGTGGTGGTGGTGGTGGAGTTCGCGTTTGGTATAGAATGGAGGGACGAGCGGAGTCTGGGGTAAGCGAGGGGGAAATAAGCGAGCGAGTGTGGTCGTTTTAGAAACACAATTTACGGAGCGCAAGTAAACAACGCCAGTGGGGGAGACAAAGGCGGTCGGGCGTGCTGCTGGCCACGCCGTCTCGTCGTGTGTGCCACTGTGCCGACATTCTGCCCGCTAACAGCACTTGCCCCAGACGTGCGTTAAGGCTATGTGTGTACGTGTGAGTGTACCACATATGCATGTGCGTATATGTGTATGTATGAGTGTATATGTGTGTATGCGTGAGTATATACAGCGGAAAATATTTGTCTTTGCATGTGTATGTGTGTGTGAGAGTTTATGTGGCTGTACATGTGGGTGAATGCCTTCACCTGGATGTGTCTGTGCGTGTGTATGCTGTGTGTCTGTCCGTGTGTCCGGTAAAACAACCCCCTACCTCCTCGCGGTGCCGGACAGGCAACTCTGTCGTGGACAGTGCTGGGGGGAGAGGGCCAATTTCGATTGGCCTCTCCCCTCATGGCGTCTGTGACCACCACAGGGGCTAAACGGGGGCACTGGGCGAGGGGATGGTAACCCCTCCACCTTCAAAAAATTACCACGAAACTACGACTTAAATATATAACTAATTAGCTTGTGCCGGAGGCGTCTGTGACCTCTCGCGGCAAAACCCCCATTGGCGGAGCCAGGAGATTGAATCTCTACCCTCGGGGCTCCTCCAGAAACAACGAAAAGCCACTTCGTGTGGCCACGTGGAATGTTCGAACACTCACTGCGGAGGAGAGGCTGCCACTCCTCTGTCGGGAGCTGGACCGGTACCGCCTGGATCTCTGTGGCATTCAGGAGGTCCGGTGGACCGATTCTGGCTCCTGCCACCATGAGGGGTGGACAGTCCTCTACTCGGGGCAGTAGACTGCCAAACAACAGGGTGTGGCTCTTCTTTTGAACAAAAGAATGAAGGGTGCGTGGGAGCGTGGCGGTGAGGTGTGGGAAGCTGTAAGCCGCAGGCTACTTTGGGCTCGCCTTCCCATCAACCGGAGGCGAGGAGTAGGTGGTCGTGGTTACTTATGCCCCCACCGAAGACGAACATCCGTGGAGGGATGCAGGCAAAGCCGATGAGTCAGATGCCTTCTATGACCTCCTGTCACAGGTGCTGGCTAAAGTGGCCCCTCGGGATAGAGTCATCTTGTTGGTTGACTTCAATGCCCGAGTTGGTCATGATGCTGGCACCTGGTCTGGAGTGATTGGAGGGCATGGGCCAGATCAGCTCAATAACAACAGTAGGAGGAAGCTAGATTTTTGTGCAGCCCATGGGCTTGTAATTACCAACACACTGTTCCGGCATCGGCGCATCCACACAACATCATGGATGCATGCCGGGTCCAAGCAAGAACATCTGCTGGACTACATAGTGACGGACCAGCGGATGCGAGCCCATGTCCTTGACACCAGGACCTACCGTGGAGCTGATCTGCCCTCTGACCATCGACTTGTCATCTGTAAGATGCACCTGCCATTTTTCCACTCCGGTGGTGGGTATACACCCAGGACCACATTCCACCTAAAGTGGCCTGGTCTCAGTTAGCTGATGAAAGTTGCAAGCGAGAATTTCATCGCTTGCGGCTGGGGTTGGCATCGTCCCCCACTCCTCCTGATGTCGAGGGTAAATGGGCGAGGTTGAGGACTGTCACTCATGCAGCTGCAATGGCTGCTTTGGGGACACGGTCCAGACCTCCCCAGAGACCCTGGCTGACAGAGGAGGTGTTCAGGATAGTTGAGAAAAAGCGACAGGCCCACTGTCATCAGCTACAGAATCCCATGTCAGAGAATGAGGAGGCTTACCGCAGCCTTCGCTCGGAGGTTCGGAGAGCCGTGAGGCGCTGCAAGGATGGGTGGTGATCGCGGGTTGCTGAGGAGATGGAGCTGCCTCAGTGGCCCGCGATCATAAATCTCTATTTAACTCCATTAAAAGAAACCTGCAGCGCCACACCTATTACCATCATTAGGGGACAAATGGTGTTCCAATCTCCGACCCCCAGGAACAGGTTTGCAGATTTGCTGAGCATTTCTGTGAGGTTCTGGGGGAGGGGAAACCCCTCAGCCAGGAAAACATCGTGGCACCAAGTGGGGATGACCCTGCTGAGGCTGCGGGGTCTCAAATATTGGAAGAAGTCACCCCCTGTGAGTGGCTGGCTGAGGTGCCATCTTTTGAGGAAGTACAGAAGGCGATCCGGAGTCTGAGACCAGGAAAGGCACCGGGCAGAGATGATCTCCCAAGCGAAATGCTGAGGGAGGGTGGCGTTCGTGAACAGACTGCCCTATATGACATCATAACAACAGTCTGGGCCACTGGACGGGTTCCACAGGATTGGAAGGATGCCCTGGTGGTCCCCCTCTTTAAGAAGGGGGACCGCACAGACAGTAACAACTACAGGGGCATCTCACTCCTCAGTGTGCCGGGAAAGGTCCTGGCAAGGATTATTCAACATCGCCTTGCCAGGCACTCTGAGGAGAGGCTTGCGGAGCCCCAATGCGGTTTCAGGAAAGGGCGGTCCTGCACAGATGCCATATTTTCTGTCTGTTTGCTACAGCAGAGGTATAGGGAATTCCAACAAGACCTACATCGATGCTTAATTGACCTGGTCAAGGCCTATGAAAACCATCAGTAGGCCTGGGCTCTGGGTTGTTCTTCGTGATTTTGGAGTCCCTGACCCCCTGCTCACGATCATTAAGGACCTTCATGATGGTGAGCGAGCACTGGGTAAAACTACGTGGCCGGGAGTCAGAGCCATTCCCTGTACACCTTGGAGTGCGACAGGGATGTCCTCTGGCTCCCACATTATTTATGGTACAGATATAATGGGAGGCTGATCGATGCCCGGGTACGGTCAAGGGATGGCTCCCTATTGCTCAACCACGTTATGTATACAAATGATTTGGTAATAGCTGCTCATTCAGAGGAGGAGTTGGAGATGCTGCTGCTGAGACTGGAGCGTGCCACTAAGAGATGGGGCCTTACCATCAGCCCCACCATAACTAAGCATCTGCCTGGGTATTTTATACCATCGGACACTCCACCCCCACAACTCCAAATCGGTGATGGGGCAGTTTGGAGAGAGTGGAGATTTTCCCATACCTGGGCAGTGTGCTTATGACCGGCTCCTGTTTAACAGCAGAGGTCTCACTCCGAATCAGTCGAGCGGCAATATATTTTCATCGGTTGCGTAACGCTGTGTGGAAGCTACCTGGTCTGTCGCTCCGCACTAAGCTTCAGGTCTTCTTGGGCACGGTCATTCTCGCACCTTCTCTTCGCTTGCGAAACGGGGACCCCCCTAATGGAACATCTTCGCCAGTTAGAAACATTTAGGCTAGCCTGCCTACGATCCATCCTGGGTTTAACCAGGCTGGATTGTGTGAGGAGCTCACAAATCCTTGAAATATCTGAGTAGGGTACCATCGGCGAGCTCCTCCGGCAGGCAAGGCTGCGTTGGCTGGGTCATGTAGCCCGCATGCCCAGCCACCGCATGCCGAAACAGCTTTTGTTCAGCCGGATCGAGGGGGCTAAACGGGCGTGGCACAGGCTAGAAAAGAGATGGAGTGACGTGGTACAGGAGAACGTGGAGCTGAGTGGACTTGCCGATGACAGGTACCAGCAGTGTCAAGATCGGCCACTGTGGAGGAGGCTCGTGAAGGACGCTACTGGGCAGTTGGAGGCAGTCGCCCTCCAACAACAACGGAGGGCGGAGGAGCGACGCTCACAACAACGAGCGGAGCGCCGGGTGGCTAAAGCACAGCAGGTTGGCACAGTAGGGGGCACAGGTGGTGCATCAGCCAGTCATCTCAGTCAGTCGACCCGTGGCACCTGGGTCTGCCCCGTGACCTCCTGCCAGCGGGCGTTCGACACTCCACGTGGCCTCAAGGTGCACATGGCCTGGCACAAGCGTCGTGGTTATGTCACCGCCACGTCGTGGCGAATGGCGGTTGTTGTGTGTCCGTGTATGTAGGTAGTGGGGAGCGGTGGTGTAGCGGTTAGCGCTACGCTGCGCTACAAACCTGGCGACCCGGGTTCGATTCCCGCTCACGGCCAACACCGGTGACGATTATCTGAACCGGGTCTGGGCCTCCCCTAGGTCGACTCAGCCTCAAATTAGTACCTGGTGCGGTGTGTCAAACATCGCCACTAGGGAGACAAAGGCGGCTAGGCGTTTTGCTGGACACCCACCCCCTCGTGTACCGTGCCGGCCTTCATAGGTGCTCGCTAACAGCACTTGCCCCAACAGTCTGTTAAGGCTATACGGGGGATCTTTGTCTTTGTCCGTGTATGCTTTTGCTCGTGTGTGTATCTGTGTGTGTGTGTTCGTAAGCGTGTGTAAGGATCTGTGAGTTTATATCTGCAGACGTGTGTATACGTGTTGGTATGTGTGTCAGTATATATTTGTGTGTGTGTGTACGGTGCATGTATTTATTTGCAAGTGTTTGTACAGGCTATGTGTGTGTGTGTGTTTGCGTATTTATTTATACATACGTTTGTATTATGCCTGTGTGTTCGTGTGTTATGTGTATGTAAGCGTGTGACGAACATTTACACTGGTCCTGGGCCTCCCCTAGGTCGACTCAGCCTTGCATGAGAACCATGTGCGGCTGTCTGCAAACATCACCACTGGGGAGACAAAGGCGGCCGGGCGTCAGTACGAGCCGAAGCCACGACTACCCCTTAGGTTGCCGTGCCGGTCCGGTATTTCATCGGGTGCACTTGCCCCAACAGCCTGCTAAGGCTGTACGGAGGATCTTTGTATTTGCGTGCGTGTGTAACGTAGAAGCCTTGGTCTATCCACTGCTGCACGAAGGCGTCCCTCCCTGCAACCCGACGCAACCTCACCATGATCCCTGCCATTGAACGATCCACCCAGCACCGCATTCCGCGGTGGCCAGGAGATGTTAACTACCTCGCCTGGTACGCAGGAGGTCGTGGGTTCGATCCCGACCCTGATGACGCCTGCTGCTGCTGTATATTTAGAGTTTGCGTGGGTTCGGGATCGAACCTCACGACCTCCTCTTTCCCCGTGGTCGTGGATTTTTCTCCGGGTCCTCCGGTTTCCCCCCTCCACGTTTAGTAATTATAATTACTAATTGTTATAATTATTAATTGTTCATTAGTCATCATAATTACTAATTGATCATGATCAACGTCACGCATTTGAGAGAATCGGCAACGTTCGTCGTTTGTTGTCCTTCCCGCGCACCTCGGATGAGCACGGTTAACTACACCGTCCCTACACCGAACCTACACCGAACCTACACCGTACCAACACCATACCTACACCATACCTACACCAAACTACACCATACCTACACCATACCTACACCTAACCGACACCGTACCAACACCGTACCTACACCATACCTACACCAAACTACACCGTACCTACACCATACCTACACCAAACTACACCGTCCCTACACCGAACCTACACCGAACCTACACCGTACCAACACCGTACCTACACCATACCTACACCAAACTACACCGTCCCTACACCGAACCTACACCGAACCTACACCGTCCCTACACCGTACCTACACTGTACCTACACCGTACCAACACCGTACCTACACCATACCTACACCAAACTACACCGTCCCTACACCGAACCTACACCGAACCTACACCGAACCTACACCGTACCAACACCGTACCTACACCTAACCGACACCGTACCAACACCGTACCTACACCATACCTACACCAAACTACACCGTCCCTACACCGAACCTACACCGAACCTACACCGTACCAACACCGTACCTACACCAAACTACACGGGGGAGTATTCGGCTGCGATCATCGTCCACGCGATAAGCCACTTCGTTGAGCAATCATTTGTGATAGCCAGGTAGCTTCAAAAAAATATATAATCATGATGAAGAGCTACATCGCTCAGTGAGTCCTTACCTGGTAAAATAAAATACAAAAAATAGTTTTGATTTAGGAGTTGAATTTTGCGGCTCCGTCTCCCGCTGTGCATGTCCCTCGTAGCTGTGAGCGTTCCATTCCTTGCCCGCCACTCCGTGATGAGTCTTCGCCATCGTCCACGTAACACAAACAGCAATTTGACGTTTCGTCTGTACAATAGATGTATGTATACATAGTTACACGCTGTATTTTCTTCTCAAGATACGTAACGCAATTGAAATTAAAACTGCTGTACAATCTGCACGACGTATTATTACATGAAAGGTATATATAATTTTTTTGTTAAACAAATATAAATTCGCGTTTAATTACGCGTCATTTGCGAACATACTCTGGGACCTCATCATATTAAACAATATAAAATATCTCTTAGCAACCTGTCGTTGAAGGATATGCGAGGAATCTTTGTCTGTGTGTGTGTATATATATGTGTGTGGGGAGCGGTAGTGTAGTGGTTAGCGCGCTGCGTTAAGAACCTGGCGACCCGGGTTCAATTCCCGGTCACGGCCTACACCGGTGACGATCATCTGAACCGGTCCTGGGAATCTCCTAAGTCGATTCCGCCACGAATTAGTACCTCGTGCGGTGTGGAGTAAGCATCGGCACTAGGGAGACAAAGGCGGCCGGGCGTTGTTCCAGCCACCCACCCCGTGGTGTGTCGTCCCGGCCTTCACAGGTGCTCGCTAACTAACAGCACTTTGCCCCAAAAGTATATTACGGCTATACGGGGGATCTTTGTCTGTGTTATGTCTATATATATTTGGGAGCGGTGGTGTAGCGGTTAGCGCGCTGGTGCTACGACCCTGGCCCCCCCGGGTTCGATTCCCGCTCATGGCCAACACCAGTGACGATTATCTGCTCGTTAACAGCCCCGTGCCCCAACAGTCTGTTACAGGCGATACGTGGTGGGGGTGGGGTGGATCTCTGTTTGTTTGTGTGAAGATTGGAACAAAAGTCTCCTCTCTTTTTCTCTCGTACGTCGCTGTGACTGGCGACTTTGGAGCGCAGGAAACCCAAGGATTGTCCTCCACTCGCCGGATCCGCTCCGGGTTTTTATTTTTGCTGTGCGCATTCACAGCGGCGGCGGCGGCGGCAGGAGAAACAACAACAAACACGGGCGGGTGGAAACACGCAAAGACAAAGGTCCCCCGTGTAGCCTTGACTCAATGTTTGGGCAAGTGCTGTTAGCGATTGGCACCTATTCGTATATAAAAAAACAAAGATACCCCGTGTAGCCTTGAACAGAATTTTGGGGCAAGTGCTGTTAGCTGCGCTACGAACCCGGCGATTCGGCGACTCGAGTTCGATTCCCGCTCACGGCCAACACCGGTGACGATTTTCTGAACCGGTCCTGGGGCCTCCCCTAAGTCGACTCTGCCTCAAATGAGTACCTGGTGCGGTGTGTAGTAAACATCGCCACTAGGGAGACAAAGGCGGCCGGGCGTGGTGCCGGCCACCCACCCCCTCGTGTACCGTGCCGGCCTTCATAGGTGCTCGCTAACAGCACTTGCCCCCTACAGTCTGTTAAGGCTACACGGGGGATCTTTGTTTTTGATGATGATGGTGATCATCATATCAGCCACTTCGATGACGAGTTATCATCATGTGTGGCCAAGTCGCCTAAATAGCGAATAGCTCAGTGGGAAATTAGGGGGGGTGGGCGAGGGGGGGGGGCGAGGGGGGGCAGGGGGGGCGAGGGGTGAGGCTGAATATCGCTGAACCCAAATGGCATAGCGACTTGATGGGGAGTTCAATGTAATTGCGAGTGCGACGATAACGCCCTTAAAAAGCGGGGAAAAAAATGCTCACAGCAGTTCGTAGTAAAAGTCAACACACACACACACATATATATACGTATTACATACATGCGCGCAGAGTCTTGTGTACACATTCATTAATACCTTGTAAGTGCGCAGTCGTGCGACACTACAAAGACAAAGATCCCCCGTATAACCTTGAACCAAGTGCTGTTAGCGAGTGGCACCTATACCAAGATCGCGAGGGCACACGAGGTGGTGGCCAGCACTACGCCCGACCGGCCGCCTTTGTCTCTCCCCCTCCCCCCCCCGTAGCGATGTTTAACAGATCGTACCGGCTGCTTATTTAAGGCTGAGTCGACCGATGAGACACATCCGTAACACGCATTCGGTACACATGCCCAACGGACGCTTACACAAACGCGCGCACTTGAACATAACTACCGAACACCCTGTGAGCCCTTAAACGAACCGACTAACTAATGGACTAACTAACCCGACGTTAAACTAAACTCAACTATTTTTTTTTAATTTTATTTTATGGTACCAGGAGAGGCCCCGCTGACCTGGCCACCGCAAACCCATAGACCGGCGAAAGTGGCTCGATCATCATCACGCGGCGACGTGGAGGCAAACAACCCACGCGCATAACAGCCGACGTTTCGGGCAACGGGCCCTTCGTCAGAGCACGTGACTGGAAGAGCCTAGAGAGAGAGAGAGTGAGTGGATGTGCCATGACGAAGGGCCATCGCCCCGAAACGTCTGCTGTTTTATACGTTTCGTATTTAGGCCACGCGCAGTTGTTGTTGTTGTTATTGATGCGTGTGTGCGAGTACTGTTGTTGTTGTTGACTGTCCTCGTGCACCGCTACCAACACAGCAGCAGCAGCAGCATCATCGTCAATACAAAGATCCCCCATATAGCCTTAACAGACTGTAGGGGCAAGTACTGTTAGCAAGCACCTATGAAGGCCGGCACGGCACACGAGGGGGTGGGTGGCCAGCACCACGCCCGGCCGCCTTTGTCTCACCAAGTGGCGATATTTTTACGCACCGCACCAGGTACTCATTTGAGGCTGAGTCGACCTAGGGGAGGCCCAGGACCGGTTCTGATAATCGTCACCGGTGTTGGCCGTGAGAGTGCGAATCGAACTCGGGTCGCCAGGTTCGTAGCGCAGCGCGCTAACCGCTACACCACCACTACATATATACCTTGCTGTAGAGACACACACACACTCGGGTACTCTCTGTAAGCATTAATTCAATTGCACACGCGTACACACACGCATATATTTCGTTTTAAGGCTGAGTCGACTCTCTGTCTCGCTCTCTCTCTCTCTCTGTTTCTCTCTCTCTGTCTCTCTGTTTATCTCTGTCTTTCTCTCTGTGTTTCTGTTTCTCTCTGTCTCTCTATTTCTCTGTCTCTCTGTTTCTCTCTGTCAGCATCATCACCAACAACACCAACAGCATCATCACCAACAGCACCAACATCACCAACAGCATCATCACCAACATCACCAACAGAATCATCACCAACAGAATCATCACCAACAACACCAATAGCATCATCACCAACAACACCATCACCAACAGCACCAACAGCACCATCACCAACAGCACCATCACCAACAGCACCATCAGCACCATCACCAATAGCACCATTACCAACAACACCATCACCAACAGCACCATCACCAATAACATCATCACCAACAGCACCATCACCAACAGCACCATCACCAACAGCACCATCACCAACAGCAGCATCATCACCAACAGCATCATCACCAACAGCAGCACCATCACGAACAGCATCAACAGCATCATCACCAATAGCACCATTACCAACAGCACCATCACCAACAGCACCATCACCAACAGCACCATCACCAACAGCATCATCACCAACAGCATCATCACCAACATCACCAACAGAATCATCTTCAACAGCACCAATAGCACCATCACCAACAACATCATAATCAACAACACTATCACCAACAGCACCATCACCAACAGCACCAACATCACCAACAGCGGCATCATCACCAACAGCATAATCACCAACAGCAGCACCATCACCAACAGCATCAACAGCACCATCACCAACAGCACCAACAGCATCATCACCAACAGCAGCATTATCACCAACAACACCATCACCACCAGCAGCAGCATTATCACCAACAGCATCATTACCAACAGCACCAACAGCATCATCACCAACAGCATCATCACCAACAGCACCATCACCAACAGCAGCAGCATCACCAACAGCATCATCACCAACAGCATCATCACCAACAGCATCATCACCAACAGCACCATCCCCAACAGCGGCATTCTCACCAACAGCATCAACATCACCAACAGCAGCATCATCAACAACAGCATCATCACCAACAGCAGCAACAGCATCATCACCAACAAATCATCACGAAGAACACCATCCACAACAGCGGCATTCTCACCAACAACACCAACAGCATCATCACCAACAGCACCATCACCAACAGCATCATCACCAACAGCACCAACAGCATCATCACCAACAGCATAATCACCAACAGCATCATCACCAACATAACCAACATCACCAATATCACCATCATCACCAACAGCAGCATTATCACCAACAGCAGCATTATCACCAACAGCATCATCACCAACATCACCAACAGCACCATCACCAACAGCACCAACATCACCAACAGCACCATCACCAACAGCACCAACATCACCAACAGCACCATCATCAACAACACCAACAGCGGCATCACCGACAGCGGCATCCGCACACTGCCAGCGACACCTAGCGGTTCGCACCAACTCACGATCGCCTTCTCTTCTCTCACCATACGCGTTGTCTGTGTCACTGTGTGTGTATGTGTGTCTGTGTGTGTATCTGTGTGTGTGTGTCTGTGTGTGTATCTGTGTGTGTATATCTGTGTGTATCTGTATGTGTGTCTGTGTGTGTGTCTGTATGTGTGTCTGTGTATATGTGTGTGTGTCTGTGTGTGTGTCTGTGTGTGTGTCTGTGTGTATCTGCGTGTGTCTGTGTGTGTATCTGCGTGTTTCTGTGTGTCTGTGTGTGTCTAGCACGGGCTAGAGAAGAGATGGAGTGATGTGGTACAGGAGGACGTGGAGCTGAGTGGACTTGCCGATGACTGGTACCAGCGGTGTCAAGATCGGCCTCCGTGGAGGAGGAGGCTCGTGAAGGATGCTACTGGGCAGTTGGAGGCAGTCGCCCACCAACAACAACGGAGGGCGGAGGAGCGACGCTCACAACAACGAGCGGAGCGCCGGGTGGCTAAAGCACAGCAGGTTGGCACAGGTGGTGCATCAGCAAGACATCTCAGTCAGTCGACCCGTGGCACCTGGGTCTGCCCCGTGACCTCCTGCCAGCGGGCGTTCGACACTTCACGTGGCCTCAAGGTGCACATTGCCTGGCACAAGCGTCGTGGTGACGTCACCGCCACTTAGTGGCGAATGGCGGTTGTTGTATCTGTGTGTCTGTGTGTGTATCGTTGCCTGTGTGTATCTGTGTGTGTCTGTGTGTGTGTCTGTGTGTCTGTGTGTGTGTATCTGCGTGTGTCTGTGTGTGTGTCTGTGTGTGTATCTGTGTGTGTGTATCTGTGTGTATCTGTGTATGTGTCTGTGTGTGTATCTGTGTATGTTTGTGGATGTGTCTGTGTGTGTATTTGTGAGTGTGTGTCCGTGTGTATCTGTGTGTCTGTATATGGGGAGCGGTGGTGTAGCGGTTAGCGCTACGCTGCGCTCCTAAGCCGGCGACCCGAGTTTGATTCCCGCTCACGGCCAACACCGGTGACGATTATCCGGACCTGTCCTGGGCCTCCCCTAGGTCGACTCGGCCTTAATGAGTATCCGGTGCGATGTCTAACCATTGCCACTGGGGAGACAAAGGCGGCCGGGCGTGGTGTCGTCCACACACCGTTCCCCCCATCGTGTGCCGTGCCGGCCTTCATAGGCGGTCTCGCTCACAGCATTTGCATCACAAACAAAGTTCAAGTCTTAATTTAAAGCTTTCGTGACCGCAGAGATTCATATTCTTGGTTCTTTCGGTAAAGTCACCACGTAGAAGGGAAACAATAAAATAATAATAATAACACAAATATTGTTTTATATTTTTATCATTTTATTGTTTCCCTTCTACGTTACGTGACTTTAACCGAAAGAACCAAGAATACAAAGTTCAAGTCGTCGGCGAAGCCAATGCCGACGGCTGGCAGCAGCGGTGTCAAGATCGGCCTCTGTGCAAGAGGAGGAGCAGGAGGAGGCTCGTGAAGTTGGGTGACGCTCGCAGCAACGAGGTGGCACGGCTGGGTAGGGGTGGGTGGAGTGCCAGGGCCATCACGGTCAGTCAGCCCCCACGCCCGCCTGGGTCTGCACCACCCCCCCCCCCACCACCCGTGACCTGCGAGCCTTGGGCCACACTTCACGCAGCACTCGAAGTGCACCTGGCCCCCCTTCGTGGGTCGCCACGTCCACCGTAATAGGTGCTGCTCGCTAACAGCACTTGCCCCAACAGTCTGTTAAAGGCTGTAGGGGGGGGGGGGTTTGGGGGGGGAAAGGAGGAGGGGGGGGTGTTCCCCCCCCCCCTCCTCCTCCCCCCTCACCCTATACCCTACCCACCACCACTACCCCACCCCGGGCAATGCAGTGATCTGTAGATTCTTGCAGTGGCCTCTAGAAATTGGGAGCAGGTGACGCGGACCGCCCACGTGCGTTGGGGGGGGGGGGGCGAACGTGACGGGGTGGGGGGGGGGTATGCTTGCTCCATGCACCCTCTCGAGCCGCTCCGT
Source organism: Petromyzon marinus (assembly GCF_048934315.1). Taxonomy (NCBI): domain Eukaryota; kingdom Metazoa; phylum Chordata; class Hyperoartia; order Petromyzontiformes; family Petromyzontidae; genus Petromyzon; species Petromyzon marinus. The sequence continues at coordinate 5,553,768 of NC_133720.1, forward strand.
GGGGTGGGTGGTGGGTTGATGGCTTCATCCCCAAATCTCTCGCCACGGGAGATGCAAACAGCGAATACATCTTTCGTTAAGCGGGGGGGGGGGGGGGGGGGGTGGTTCTGCCTTTAATTAATAATGGTCGAGAAGACTAAACAAAAATTTGTTTTTTTCGTTTTTCCAAAAAAAAACCTCACTGAGCTATGTAGCTCTTTTGCAAAAGCCACCTGGCCACAAATGATAGCTTGCCTAGGGGGCACCCCAAGTGGCAGCTGTCTCTGCGCGGCACAAGGCGACTCAACCATCCTGCTTGTAGGCTGGGCGTCAGTCTAGCCAGCAGAGTTGTAGGGTGGGGGGGGATTATTGCTGTGTGGTGTAGCCTAGAGGCACCCCAAGTGGCAGCTGTCTCTGTGTGGCACAAGGCGACTCAACCATCCTGCTTGTAGGCTGGGCGTCAGTCTAGCCAGCAGAGTTGTAGGGTGGGGGAGGGGGGTAGGATTATTGCGGTGTGGTGTAGCCTAGGGGCACCCCAAGTGGCAGCTGTCTCTGTGCGGCACAAGGCTACTCAACCATCCTGCTTGTAGGCTGGGCGTCAGTCTAGCCAGCAGAGTTGTGGAGTGTGGCGTGGGGGGAGGGGGGCGGTGATTGCTACTGCTCTGTGTAATCCCAGTCGAATAATTTGCGGTGTAATTTTCAAATTTGCCAAATTTGGACCGTGGTTTATCGTCGAGAGCTCTGGGGAAAGCGACGTCAGGCGACCCGGCAGCATTCGTCGAGAACGAGGCCAACTCTGCTGATGAGACCCAGAAACGTCTAAAACCTCGCCACAGTTGCGTTGCTCAGCACAAGTTCTGAATCATATTTCTGCACTGACAATATATACAAAAAGATACCCCGTGTAGCCTTGACAGACTGTAGGGGCAAGTGCTGTTAGGGAGCACCGCCTATGAAGGCCGGAACGGCACACGAGGGGCTGGGGTGGCCAGCACCAGGCCCGGCCGCCTTTGTCTCTCCATTGGCGATGTTTACTACACACCACCGCACCAGGTACTCATTTGAGGCTGAGTCGACCTAGGGGAGGCCCGGGACCGGTTTAGATAATCGTCACTGGTGTTGGCCGTGAGCGGGAGTCGAACTCGGGTCGCTAGGTTCGTGTACACAGACACACGCAAACATAAGGATAGGTGAATAATAACAATATCGACGATAATAACTATATAACAACAACATAATAATATCGATGATCATTTGCAGTTTCAGTTTCATTTATTTGGTTTTACCTTGCGAGCCATTCGCTCTTGATTCGGGTGCAACCGCGACAAACAATAAAATTACAACAAGATAAATTTAAAATTTACCGCACGCAAATTGAAACATCCCCCATAAAAACAATTAAATCTTCCAGACAAAGCACAAATATGTTCATGCTGCGTACAAAAAATGTGCAAAAATCCCAGTTTGATGTTGGATCACAATCACAACACAATTTGGATTAAAATTCTAAGTATAACCCTAAACTGCAACATACAAATGTGGCTAAACTAAACCTTTTTAGAAATCACTAAAATAATGCTCTAAAACAACGTAACAGTGATCATTGTGATTGAAAGTTAGCAATATGGACATACATAACATATATTACTAAACCTATCATCCTTAGCTAGCTGCATGAGTCAATCCATAATAGCAGGAGTATCAATAATGGTAGCAGCACACTTTATAATCAGGATACATGACCATTTCTTGCATACGTCATCCGTAGCGATATATTTGATTTCAGGCAAAGAATTAAGTTGCTGCGTAAACCACACAGTACTTGTGGTGAACATGCAAACAAACATGCTCTGGTAGTAATATATGGGCATTGTCTTTGAAACTGATTTGTCTGGACCAGGGAGAGCCTTCTTTGTGGCCTAGTCTCGACAGTGTCAGACCAAAGAAGGCCAAAAATGCGAACAGCACAATGGCAATGCCACTATCGGCGCATTTATATGTCGGGCTGAGCAGCTAGATCACGGGACCCTTCTGCCAGTATGAAGATATGGAAAACAACATTATGTTTTACCCTTCCTGGCAACGAAACAGGTGCTTCGATGGTCAAACCCCAAATAGATTCCCTATGCAAGGAATTAAAGTTACTGCATTGAACACACGCGGCACTTTGTGTAGAGCAAGCAAAGCAACATGAGCCTGACAGTAATATATACGCGCGTTGTCTTTGAAACTGATTGGCCTACATCATCGACAGCAGCCTCCTTCACGGCCTAGTCTCACCCGCCAGTGTTAGACCAGAGAACAGCGCCGAAGGGCGAACGGTACAAGGGCAATGCCACGCGTATCGCAGCATTTACAGCTCGGGGTGAGTAGCGGCATCACGTGATGCCTGTTCGCCAGTGTAAAAATAAGAAAAAAAACAACAATAGGTTTGACCCTTCCTGGCAATGACACAGGAGGTGATTTATTTTCTATGTTATACCTACGTCACTTCACCGGAAAGAACCAGAGTCAAACAGGAGTTGTTTTCAGATGTTCGAGCGCTAAATAGGCGTACCATTTTGCAAGGTTTCACGCTCCCGCGTTAACCACGTGCGCGCGCACGCGCGCGCGCGGCAAAACGTGCAAACAAGACGTGCTCTCCGTAGTAGTAATAATAATGATGGCGATGATGATGCACCCGTAGTCTTTCAAACCGATGGGCCTACGCCTGGGACAGGAGCAGTAGCAACAGCCGCTTTCTTTCACTTGGCCTCGTCTCAACTACCGGTGTCGAAACGGAGAACGTCAACGGGCGAACGTGGGTTGGGGGTTGGGAGGCGTTTCTCTGCTCTGACACTGCAATCGACGGGCAATCTGCTCGGCGTTCGCTTCATCGCTTTCCTTGTTTTGTGATACTGGTAAACAAAAACAAATGGGTCTCCGAGAGCAATAAAAGCTCGGCACGTGCGAATATCCATATAGTAGAACACCGCCTAACGACTACCCCTGTGAACGACTCATCGCTTACCGGGCCTCCATAGAGGAGTATAGTAGTGTCTAATCGTGTAGCGTATAGTGTGTAGTAGTGTAGTGTATCGTGTGTAGTGTAGTGTATAGTGTGTAGTAGTGTAGTGTATCGTGTGTAGTAGTGTAGTGTAGTAGTGTATTGTAGTGTAGTGTATAGTAGTGTAGTGTATAGTAGTGTAGTGTATAGTAGTGTAGTGTATAGTGTAGTATATAGTGTAGTGCCTCCATAGAGCCCAATGTGTTTGCTTACCGACTATTTCCCCTGTTAACGACGGGCTGTTGTAGGTACAGTAAATATTAATGAATTAATTAACAGCGTTTCTTTTAATAGTATGTGTTTATAATATTGTTAGTATATTTATGTATTACTATCCATTGTTCAAACAATATAAAGTGCGTTTTTTTGGATGAAATAGGCGGGGGGGGGGGGGTGGGAACACTTTCGATGCTATCGGAACGAATTAACCCTTTAACGTGCATTCCCTATACTCGCTTAACGAGCGATTCGCTTAGCGACTCGTTCCGTGGAACCAATCACCGTCGTTAAGAGGAGGGGGGGGCGGGGTTCGACTGTGTTACGTCATCGATCTCGTGGCCTTCCACAGCCGGTGTAAGGCGGCAGCGTTTAAGAGGCGCAAAACTTGTGGACCGGTTTCACGCTTTGCAGTCCTCATCAGCAGAGTGGGTGGTGGGGTGGGGATGGGGTACTAATCACAATTGATTTCGGTTTGAACCGCATGTGATTGGCGAGCGATTGATGGAATTTACTCATTCGTCCGACCGCGAATGATTTATAGAGATGGTTGACGGATGAAGGAAGCATACACGAGGGATGATTGATTGATAGATGCACGAAGGATGCATGAAGAACGATGGCTTCATGGTTGATGGATAAACGAAGGATGAATTATGAATGAATGATTAATGGCTGAATGGAAATTGATTAATGGAAGGATGAGTGATGGACGAGTGATGGATAAATGAGGAAGGATTTACAGATCATCGGTGGGTGGACAAGGATAGGAGGGGAGGGCAGATGGGCGGGTAGTGGTGAGGATTATGGTGGGGGGTGGTGAGTGATCGGTGGGTGGTGGTGGTGATGATGATGAGGTGGTGTGAGAGTGGTGAGTGAGTGGTGAGGATGATGATGGTGGTGGTGTAGCTGTATGAATTATGAACGGGTGGTGGTGGCGATGGGGTGGTGTGAGAGTGGTGAATGAGTGAGTGGTATGAATGGTGGCAGGAGGAATGGGCGGTGGTGAGTGATCGGTGGGTGGTGGTGGTGGTGATGAGGTGGTGTGAGAGTGGTGAGTGAGTGGCGAGGATGATGATGTAGCTGTATGAATTATGAACGGGTGGTGGTGGTCGTGGTGGTGATGATGAAAGTGGTGAGTGAGTGAGTGACTGGTATGCATGGTGGCAGAAGGAATCGGTGGTGGTGGCTGGGGTTAGGATGGTGGTGCTGTGGTTGGGGCAGTTGGGGAGAGGGAGGGTGAGGGGAGGGGCCCCATAATCTGGAGCGAGCAGCAGCAGCAGCAGCGCAAGGTGGCAAGAATTAACCCTGGCCAGGTGCTTCCGGTTACAATCTGGAATTCTGTTTCTCCAAATAACCCGACACTTGTCTCTACACAGAACACACACACACACGTGTACACACACACGCTCACGTGTGTACACACACACAAAGACAAAGAACCCCCGTATAGCCTTAACAGACTGTTGGGGCAAGTGCTGTTAGCGACCACCTATGAAGACCGGCGGTACACGATGTGTGGGTGGCCAGCACCTCGCCCGACCGCCTTTGTCTCCCCCAGTGGCGATGTTTACACACCGCACCAGGTACTAATTTGAGGCTGAGTCGACCTAGGGGAGGCCCAGGACCGGTTCAGATAATCGTCACTGGGTGTTGGCCGTGAGCGGGAATCGAACCCGGGTCGCCGGGTTCATAGCGCAGCGCGCTAACCGCTAACACCACCGCTCGTATTAACACTACAAAGACAAAGATCCCCCGTAAGATGCTTTTGGGGCAAAGTGCTGTTAGCTATCGAGCACCTATGAGCGTCCACACGACCGCTACCCCACACCCCCCCCCCCCCGTTCCCGACCGATTCCCGCTGTAATTAAAGTCGCGTTATTGGCAGCATCCCGTGACACTAATTCGCTGCGAAAATGTATTTTGGTTTGGCGTGTGGCACGTGAATACGCGGCGTGATGGATGCAGCAGCTCCGCGCACCACAGACACGCAGGGTGAACGATCGACCGCGTAGCCTGCACAGGCAGCGGTGTGAGCGAGCGAGCAGTAGCCACGAAAGCCGTCACGAAAGCACGAGCGGGTGGCGTGGCTGAGTCGACCCGTGGGGTAGGGCCCCGTGAGTGGCCGGTTCAGAAAGTCGCCCGGCGGCGATGGGTCACGTGGGCGGGAATCGAACCCAAGGCACGCCGGGCTCGTGGGCGGCGCAGTGCGCTAACCACTGCGCCACCGCTCCACCCCCCCCCCTCCACCACGCACACAAGAACAAAGATCCCCCGTATAGCCTTAAAAGACTGTAGGGGCAAGTGCTGTTAGCGAGACTGTGCTCAAATTAACACGGACAACATCACACGAGTCACAGACTGTGTTCAAATCAACACACACAATATCACACGGGTCACAGACTGTGTTCAAATCAACACGGACAACATCACATGAGTTAGACTGTGTTCAAATCAACACAGACAACATCGCACGAGTCACAGACTGTGTTCAAATCAACACACACACAACATCACACGGGTCACAGACTGTGTTCAAATCAACACACACAACATCCGAGTCACAGACTGTGTTCAAATCAACACACACAACATCGCACGAGTCACAGACTGTGTTAAAATCAACACACACAACATCGCACGAGTCACAGACTGTGTTCAAATCAACACAGACAATATCACACGAGTCACAGACTGTGTTCAAATCAACACACACAACATAGCACGAGTCACAGACTGTGTTCAAATCAACACACACAACATAGCACAAGTCACAGACTGTGTTCAAATCAACACAGACAACATCGCACGAGTCACAGACTGTGTTCAAATCAACACATACAACATCGCACGAGTCACAGACCGTTCAAATCAACACACACAACATAGCACGAGTCACAGACTGTGTTCAAATCAACACAGACAATATCACACGAGTCACAGACTGTGTTCAAATCAACACACACAACATAGCACGAGTCACAGACTGTGTTCAAATCAACACACACAACATAGCACAAGTCACAGACTGTGTTCAAATCAACACAGACAACATCGCACGAGTCACAGACTGTGTTCAAATCAACACACACAACATCGCACGAGTCACAGACTGTGTTCAAATCAACACAGACAATATCACACGGGTCACAGACTGTGTTCAAATCAACACACACAACATAGCACGAGTCACAGACTGTGTTCAAATCAACACACACAACATAGCAGGAGTCACAGACTGTGTTCAAATCAACACAGACAATATCACACGAGTCACAGACTGTCACACGAGTCACAGACTGTGTTCAAATCAACACACACAACATCGCACGAGTTACAGACTGTTCAAATCAACACACACAACATCGCACGAGTCACAGACTGTGTTCAAATCAACACATACAACATCGCACGAGTCACAGACTGTGTTCAAATCAACACACACAACATAGCACGAGTCACAGACTGTGTTCAAATCAACACAGACAATATCACACGAGTCACAGACTGTCACACGAGTCACAGACTGTGTTCAAATCAACACACACAACATCGCACGAGTCACAGACTGTGTTCAAATCAACACACACAACATCGCACGAGTCACAGACTGTGTTCAAATCAACACACACAACATCGCACGAGTCACAGACTGTGTTCAAATCAACACACACAACATCGCACGAGTCACAGACAGTCCGACCGAACCACGTAGATTTAACACGGCGGGGGGGGGGGGGGGCTCTTGGGATGAACCCAAAGCCACCCCACACGACTGTTGTGTCGTCTCCTGTCGGGGCAATCGACTACAACGGCCCCCCACCCCACCCCCCGTTTCCGCCCGCACCGCTATCGGAGCTCTTGATCGCTCATCGCAGCGGAGCTCACAGCGAGTGCCATCTGCCACGAATTACCGCGTACAAGAGGAGCCCCCTCGCTTACCCCTTTTGCGTACACACCACAAGAGACAAAGCCAAAGATCCCCCAGCCCCCCCCCCCCCCACCCCGTATGGCCTTGAACGGATTTGCTGGGGCAAGTGCTGTTAGCGAGGACCGCCTGTGTATGGGTGAGCAGACCGCATACGGAAAAAAAAGACAAAGATCCCCCTGCGCAGGACTGCCACGGGCTGTTAAGGGGCAAGTGCAAATCGCCGAGACAAATGTCCAATCTGCGTTCGGCCCCTCGATGGCCCTTTGCGGACCGTTTTGGCAAAAGGCCGCAGTCACACTGCAACTGCGCTCTCAGGTCGGACTGAACGATTAATCGATTTGAAATCGATTGAACGATTCATCGATTTGAAATCGATTAATCGTTTAGCCCGACTCTCAAGACACTGCCTGTGGCAGGGCATCCACGAGAGAGGGGAGAGAGAGAGAGGGAGGGAGCTCATATCTACAAGTCCAGACATCGCGAGCCACCCACCCACCACGCCACGTCCAGCACCCCTTTCCTCCCCCCACCCCACCACGTTCAAATGCAAATTCACTCGTAACACGCCGGACGAGCCCGATGATTGTTAAACACGCCCCGCGCGACGCGCTAAGCAATTAACGCTGTCCACGGTTACCGCTGTTAATCGAGCCGATTCGAATTGAGATTGAGATCTCGGTGTGTGTGTACACGTGTCCCGTGTGTGTGTGTGTGTACACGTGTTCCGTGTGTGTGTGTACACGTGTTCCGTGTGTGTGTGTACACGTGTTCCGTGTGTGTGTGTACACGTGTTCCGTGTGTGTGTGTACACGTGTTCCGTGTTTGTGTGTGTCCACGTGTTCCGCGTGTGTGTGTACACGTGTTCCGTGTGTGTGTGTACACGTGCTCCGTGTGTGTGTGTACACGTGCTCCGTGTGTGTGTGTGTGTGTACACGTGCTCCGTGTGTGTGTACACGTGTCCCGTGTGTGTGTGTACACGTGTTCCGTGTGTGTGTGTACACGTGTTCCGTGTGTGTGTGTCCACGTGTTCCGCGTGTGTGTGTACACGTGCTCCGTGTGTGTGTGTACACGTGCTCCGTGTGTGTGTGTGTGTGTACACGTGCTCCGTGTGTGTGTACACGTGTCCCGTGTGTGTGTGTACACGTGTTCCGTGTGTGTGTGTACACGTGTTCCGTGTGTGTGTGTACACGTGTTCCGTGTGTGTGTGTACACGTGTTCCGTGTGTGTGTGTGTGTGTCCACGTGTTCCGCGTGTGTGTGTACACGTGTTCCGTGTGTGTGTACACGTGTCCCGTGTGTGTGTGTACACGTGTTCCGTGTGTGTGTACACGTGTCCCGTGTGTGTGTGTACACGTGTTCCGCGTGTGTGTGTACACGTGCTCCGTGTGTGTGTACACGTGTTCCGTGTGTGTGTGTACACATGTTCCGTGTGTGTGTGTGTACACGTGTTCCGTGTGTGTGTGTGTACACGTGTTCCGTGTGTGTGTGTACACGTGTTCCGCGTGTGTGTGTACACGTGCTCCGTGTGTGGGGAGTGGTAGTGTAGTGGTTAGCGCGCTGCGCTATGAACCCGGTCATCCGGGTTCGATTCCCGCTCACGGCCAACGCCAGTGACGATTCTTTGAACCGGTCCTGGGCCTCCACTAGGTCGACTCAGCCTCAAATGAGTACCTGGTGCGGTGTGTGAACATCGCCACTGGGGAGACAAAGGCGGTCGGGCGTGGTGCTGGCCACCCACCCCCTCGTGTACCGCCGGCCTTTATAGGTGCTGGCTAACAGCACTTGCCCCTACAGTCTGTTAAGGCTATAGGGGTGATCTTTGTCTTTGTGTGTACACGTCTTCCACGTGTGTGTTCCATGTGACGCAGGCAGCGTTAATTGCTTAGCGTGTCACGTGGGACGTGTTTAACAATTATCGGGCGCGCGCAGCGTGTAACAAGTCAATTAAGTACTTGCATGGGGGGAGGAGTAAATTGGGGTGCCCGCGGGGACTGGAGTTTGGGAATCGCTACTCGAGACGATACTTGGCCTACTATCCACGGTGGCCAGGAGATGTCAACTCCCTCGCCTGGTATGCAGGAGGGTGTGGGTTCGATCCCGATCCTGACGCCTGCTGCTGCTGTATATGTAGAGTTTGCGTGTCTCTCTCTCATCATCATCACGATGGCTAGGAGATGTTAACTACCTCGCCTGGTGTACAGGAGGTCGTGGGTTCGATCCCGATACTGACGCCTGCTGCTGCTGTATATTTGGAGTGTGCGTGTCTCTCTCTCATCATCATCACGATAGCTAGGAGATGTTAACTACCTCGCCTGGTGTACAGGAGGTCGTGGGTTCGATCCCGATAGTGACGCCTGCTGCTGCTGTATATTTGGAGTGTGCGTGTCTCTCTCTCATCATCATCACGATGGCTAGGAGATGTTAACTACCTCGCTGGTGTACAGGAGGTCGTGGGTTCGATCCCGATACTGACGCCTGCTGCTGCTGTATATTTGGAGTGTGCGTGTCTCTCTCTGCACGTGGTCGCAATGGATGTTGTCTCTTGCTCCTGCGGGGTTTCCCCCCCCCCCCCCCCACATTTAGAACGATCACCACGCGTTCATCAGAGTGTTTGGCTGCTGTACATTTCCACGCGATAAGCCACTTCCGCCTGAGCAATCACTTGTGGCCAAGCCTCTTCTGAAAGAAAAACACACACACACAAAAGAGCTATAGAGAGTATAGTTCAGTGGGTCCTTACCTGGTCAAATACACACGCGCAAAAAAAGGGGTTCAGTTTAATAGTTTCGTCTCGGAAGAATGCTTCGTCAGCAGAAGACGCTCGAGTTAATAACACCCGGGGTGTACTGATATCTACCTACTGATATCTACCTACCGTTATCTGTGTACCGATATCTGCGTACTGGTATCTGTGTACTGATATCTACCTACTGATATCTACGTGTTGATATCTACAAACCGCAAATTAACTAATTGGCCACTCCCGCTGTAGCCGTGGTCGGGAATCGAACCCGGGTGCGGGACGGGTTTGTGGTGCAGCGCAGCGCTAACCACAGCGCCACCGCTCCACACACACTCACTACACACACACACAGCACGCTAACCACATCGCCACCGCTCTCCACATCGCCACCGCTCCCCACACACTCACTACACACACACACAGCACGCTAACCACTGCGCCACCGCTCCCCACACACTCACTACACACACACACAGCACGCTAACCACTGCGCCACCGCTCCCCACACACTCACCACACACACAGCACGCTAACCACTGCACCACCGCTCCCCACACACTCACTACACACATACACACAACACGCTAACCACTGCACCACCGCTCCCCGCACACTCACTACACACACACACAGCACGCTAGCCACTGCGCCACCGCTCCCCACACACAGCACGCTAACCACTGCACCACCGCTCCCCACACACTCACTACACACACACACAGCACGCTAACCACAGCGTCACCGTTCCCCACACACTCACTACACACACACAGCACGCTAACCACAGCGCCACCGCTCCCCACACACTCACTACACACACACAGCACGCTAACCACTGCGTCACCGCTCCACGCACACTCACTACACACACACACACAGCACGCTAACCAGTGCACCACCGCTCCCCGCACACTCACTACACACACACACAGCACGCTAACCACTGCACCACCGCTCCCCACACGAGGACACTGCCGTGTAGCCTCATTGGACTGTTGGGGCAAGTGCTGTTAGCGAGCACCTATTAAGTAAGGCTGGCACTGCACTGTTCAATGGGACGGGTTGACGCAGCAGGGCGCAAGAACGGACTCCCGGCCGCCTTTGTCTCCCCGACTCGAACCACTGCGCCGTCGCGTGTACGAAGCAGCAGGCAGGCACACGTTTGAGGCCGAGTCGACCTAGGCGTGGGTCAAACCAGGTTCAGATTCAAATTCCAATTTAAAGTTCACGATGTGTGCGATGGGGCGGGGTTGGAGCGGTGGGGGGGGGGCGTTGGCGGGGGGGGGGTGAGGAAGGCGGGGGGGGGGATCAAGAGGGAGAGAGTTGTGGGGGGTGGGGGGGGGGTTGTGAGCGGTGGCGCAGCGGTTAGCGCTACGCTGCCCCACAATACCCAGCGGAGACCTGAGTTCGATTCCCGCTCACGGCCAACGCCGGTGGCGATTGTCTCAACCGGCCTCCCCCAGGGTCAACTCAGCCTCAAATGAGTGCCTGGCGCGGTGTGCAGTAAAAATAAAAACATCGCCACGTGGGGAGACAAAGGCGGCCCGGCGCGGTGCCGGACCACCCACGTGTGCCGTGCCGGCCTCCAAAGGTGCTCGCTAACAGCACTTGCCGCAACGGTCTTATAAAGGCTCTCCGGGGGATCTTTGTCTTTGTGGAGGGGGGGGGGGGAGGGGTTGGTGGAGAGCGGGCATGGGGACTTGGGGGGTGGGGAGGGAAAGGGGGGAGAGGGGGGGATAGGGGGGCGGGTGAAACAATCCCCAGCTCCCCCCCCCCCACCGCCACTAAGAAAATAGACGGGAACAGACCCTGAGGGTAGAACATTCAGACCAGCATTTGAACCCCAGTGTGGGTCGGTGAGAGTGGGGAGTGAGTGGGTGGGTGGGGGGGGGGGGAGTGGGGGGAAGTTGGTGGTAGGGGGGGGTCGGATTGAGTCGTCGACTCGGAGTGGATTCACGCGGAGCCGATAGCACCCTGCAGCGATGCGAGCCCCGTGCCCTGCTGATGAGGTCCAGAAACGTCGACGCCGGTTGCGGGTTCAGTGCTCGAACAAATGACGATTGTGACGATGTCATCGCGGTGACGATTGTGACGATGTCATCATCGTGACGATTATGACGATGTCATCGCGGTGGCGATTGTGACGATGTCATCGCGGTGGCGATTGTGACGATGTCATCGCGGTGGCGATTGTGACGATGTCATCATCGTGATGGGTGTGACGATTTCATCATCGTGACGAGTGTGACGATGTCATCACAGTGAATATTGTGACGATGTCATAATCGTGACGATTATGACGTCATCGCAGTGATGATTGTGACGATGTCATCACAGTCATGATTGTGACGATGTCATCATCGTGACGATTGCAACGACGTCATCACAGTGGTGATTGTGACGATGTCATAACAGTGACGATTGTAACGATGTCATCATCGTGACGATTGTGACGATGTCATCATCGTGACGATTGTGACGACGTCATCACGGTGACGATTATGACGACATCATCACGGTGACGATTGTGACGACGCCATCATGATCATCGTGATGTTTGCAAATATCGCCGGCTGCTGATCTCCTCCACTCATCTGAAGAAGAAACAAAAATGTTTCCAAGAACAGCAAAGAGCCGCTGTCATCACGAAACTTGGCCAGAGATACAAAGGCGGAGTGGGGTAGGGATGAGGGCGAGGGGGTGAGCCCGGGGGGAGAAGTGGGGGAGGGTGGGCAGTGGGGGGTAGTGGAAGGGAGAGTTCGCAGATCCTGAACTTTGCTGAAAGAGACTTTTTGAAAAGACGTAGGCCTGATGATGGCTCTCGCCAGCATCGCCACAATCACTATGCTGGGACGTCCGTGCGAAAGAAAGAGCTTTGACGCTCGTTGGATTATAATCAGCGTAAACAACTATTCTGATGGAATACATTATCATCTCTCTCGTATGTGTTGTTGTTGTGAAATCGATATCGTCGTCATAATCATTGTGGCGTCGTCATCGTCAGTTGTTATGAAATCGCTGTCGTAATCATCATCATCACTGTGACATGGTCATCGCTAATGTTGTGGACAATTCATCTAGGTAAGCCAAACGCACCTGTCACAATCATCACTGTCTCGACATCATCACAATCATCACTGCGATGAGGTGGTCATAATCATCATTGTGATGACATCGTCACAATCGTCACCGTGATGATATCGTCACAATCGCCACTGTAATGTTACAACAGCGATGGACTTACCGGTAACGTCAGAAATAGAACGCATCCAGAACTCGGCTCTGTACAGCCCACACTGTCCAGATTGTAAACTCATTTCATTACAACTGCCTGGTGTGTTGCGTTTGGCCACGTACGGCACGAAAGAAGTTCAGCGTACGTAAACTACACTATACACTACGGTGACGCTCCCACGTAGACGTGCGAGTGGGCGGTTGATCCGGCCGCATTCTTGGCAATCCCGCGGCCAACATTGACCAGGTCCATTGCGCTTGGTTGAGTGGTTTTGTTGTGAACGAGCAACATCGGTGGTGGTGGGTGGCGGTGGTGGTGATGGTGGGGGAGCGGTGGTGGTGGGTGGCGGTGGTGGTGATGGTGGGGAGCGGTGGTGGTGGGTGGCGGTGATGGTGGGGGAGCGGTGGTGGTGGGTGGCGGTGGTGGTGATGGTGGGGGAGCGGTGGTGGTGGGTGGTGGTGATGGTGGGGTAGCGGTGGTGGTGGGTGGCGGTGGTGGTGATGGTGGGGGAGCGGTGGTGGTGGGTGGCGGTGATGGTGATGGTGGGGGAGCGGTGGTGGTGGGTGGCGGTGGTGGTGATGGCGGGGAGTGGTGGTGGTGGGTGGCGGTGGTGGTGATGGTGGGGTAGCGGTGGTGGTGGGTGGCGGTGGTGGTGATGGTGGGGAGCGGTGGTGGTGGGTGGCGGTGGTGGTGATGGTGGGGGAGCGGTGGTGTAGCGGTTAGCGCTCTGCGCTATGAACCCGGCGACCCGAGTTCGATTCCCGCTCACGGACAACACCCAGTGACGATTATCTGAACCGGTTCTGGGCCTCCCCTAGGTCGACTCAGCCTCAAATGAGTACCCGGTGCGGTGTGTAAACATCGTCACTGGGGAGACAAAGGCGGTCGGGCGTGGTGCTGGCCACCCACCCCCTCGTGTACCGTAGCGGCCTTCATAGGCGCTCGCTAACAGCACTTGCCCCTACAGTCTGTTAAGACTAAATTGGGGATCTTTGTCTTTGATGGTGGGGGGAGGTGGTGGTGGGGTGGGTGGGTATGGGGTTTGTGGGTGGGTGGGGGTGAACAGTCACGTGGTTGGCGCAATCTGTTGGTGGGCCCGCAAGGTCACGTGCCGGGGTGTCCCGGCTACAGGTGAACAAATAGTCCGTGCCGGGGGGCGATTCACATGGCACGGCAGCGATAGCTTAATCCGCCGAGACAACGTGGCCACACACAAAGACCGCCCCCCCCCACCCCCCGCTACCCTCCCTGCCCCCGCCCCCCGCTGCCCCCCGCTACCCCCCCCCCCCCCCCCACTACTAAAGACGTAACGGGAGAGATCCCAGGACCGGCTTCAAGGTTTTACAGTCATCGTCAGTGGTGGTGGTGGTGGCCTTGAGCGGCAATCGAACCCGAGTGGCCACACCTAGAGACATCGTTAGCGCAGCTTATACACTACCGCACCCCAAAGACAAAGATCCCCCGTATAGCCTGAACAGACTGTAGGGGCAAGTGCTGTTAACGAGCACCTATGAAGGCCGGCACGGCACACGAAGGTGGTGGGTAGCCAGCACCACGCCCGACCGCCTTTGTCTATGTGTGTGTGTATGTCTATAGGTGTGTGTATGTCTATAGGTGTGTGTATGTCTATAGGTGTGTGTATGTCTATACATGTGTGTCTATAGGTGTGTGTATGTCTATAGGTGTGTGTATGTCTATAGGTGTGTGTATGTCTATAGGTGTATGTCTATAGGTGTATGTCTATAGGTGCATGTCTATAGGTGTATGTCTATAGGTGTATGTCTATAGGTGTGTGTATATGTCTATAGGTGTGTGTATGTCTATAGGTGTGTGTATGTCTATAGGTGTGTGTATGTCTATAGGTGTATGTCTATAGGTGTGTGTATGTCTATAGGTGTGTGTGTATGTCTATAGGTGTGTGTATGTCTATGCATGTGTGTATGTCTATAGGTGTGTGTATGTCTATACGTGTGTATGTCTATACGTGTGTGTATGTCTATAGGTGTGTATGTCTATACATGTGTGTGTGTCGTGTTTATGTCTGGAAGACCGCTGCCGCCGCTGGCGAACAGAGTGGAAAAATGCGGACGTCCAGAACAAACACCTCCTCATTCGAGATCCAAACATCATCGCACCTCCAACTGGCTTTGACACCCCCCCCCTCCTCCTCCTCGACAAAGCCACCGCTGCTGCTGGCGACCTTCGACCGCATCGGAGCATCGCCAACACCACCGGGGCTGAAGCGCCCCACCTCTACCCCCTTCAATGGGACACCGCGGACGCGAGCCGTATCGTCAACCCACAGAGACACACAGAGACCCAGGGAGACTCATAGAGACGCATAGATATATACACACATAGAGCGACTCATTACCTACTACAATGAGCCAAGAATGTCTGTGTCCCGCGCGTGACGTCACTCAACGTCGACCAGCCCCCTCTCATTAATAATCATGAACAGGCGACGTCATCCACATGGACACACCCCCCCCTCCCTCATTAATAATCATGAGCAGGTGCCGTCACTCCGCATGTAGCACCCCCCCCCCCTCATTAATAATTAATAATCATGAGCAGGTGACGTCACTCCACATCGAACAGCCCCCCTGATTAATAATCATGAAGAGGTGACGTCCTCCAAATGGACACCCCCCCTCCCCACCATTAATATTAATTAGCGGGTGACGTCACTCCACATGGGGGGGGGGGGCGAGGCGCCTCCTCCCCCCTCCTCGACGTCAACTGACAACCCTCGCTACAAAGGCAGAACCCTCACGTCATCACGTGATCTCCGTGACGCTGCTGCTGAGACATCAAAGTAAAAAGGACGTCACGATGAACAAGGGATTATATAACCTTTAAATGAAATAGGTCTGCGTCACCGCGCCCTTACACATTTCACACGAATTGATGCAAATGAAGATCACGTAGCGGCCTGCTTCGCGCTTGCAAGTTTCACTTTTCCTGGAATACACTCCGCCCTGGGACGGGCAAAGGGCTCGTAAAGATACATAGAGGCGAATATAGATGCATAGAGACTCATAGAGACGCATAGACATACATAGAGACTCATAAAGATACATAGATGCATAGAGATACATAGAGATACATAGAGACGCATAGACATACATAGAGACTCATAAAGATACATAGAGGCGAATATAGATACATAGAGACTCATAGAGACTCATAGAGACGCATAGACATACATAGAGACTCACAAAGATACATAGAGGCGAATATAGATGCATAGAGATACATAGAGACTCATAGAGACGCATAGACATACATAGAGACTCATAAAGATACATAGAGGCGAATATAAATGCATAGAGATACATAGAGACTCATAGAGACGCATAGACATACATAGAGACTCATAAAGATACATAGAGGCGAATAGAGATACATAGAGACTCATAGAGACTCATAGAGACGCATAGGCATACATAGAGACTCATAAAGATACATAGAGGCGAATATAGATGCATAGAGATACATAGAGACTCATAGAGACGCATAGACATACATAGAGACTCATAAAGATACATAGAGGCGAATATAGATGCATAGAGATACATAGAGACTCATAGGGACGCATAGACATACATAGAGACTCATAAATATACATAGAGGCGAATATAGATACATAGAGACGCATAGAGACGCATAGACATACATAGAGACTCATAAAGATACATAGAGGCGAATATAGATACATAGAGATACATAGAGACACATATACAGTATATACATAGAGATTGATGAAGATACAGAGACGCATAGAGGTAATAGAGACTCATAGAGATACATACTCATAGAGATGCATAGAGACTCAGAGATACATAGAGGCACATATAGATACATAGAGACCCATAGAGACACAATAAAGACCCATTGAGATACATAGAGACACATCGAGACCCATAAAAGACACATAGCGACTCATAGAGATACATAGAAACGCATAGAGATACATAGAGACCCATAGAGACACATATAGACACATATAAACTCATAGAGACACAAAGAGAGAGACATACACAGAGACGCATCGAGATACATAGAGACGCAGAGACACATAGAGACACATTAAACACAACCATTGAGCTACTTGAATATCCTGCTGCTGCTACTGCTGCCATCATCATTACCTACTATAATCACCCAGAAATGTCTGTCCGTCCCGCGCGTGACGTCACTCCACATGAGCCCCCCCCCCCCGCGTGACGTAACTCCATATGAGGCCCACCCCCCCTCATTAATATTCATGAGTGGATGGATTTTTACACTAACGCAGAGGAAGGTCGAGCTGAATTAAATATTTTATTACGCAAAGTCGCTTCAAATGTGACGACGTTTCTTTACAGAAAGTGACGGTAAAAAATAAATCTACGCAGCATAGTGCTACAGCTGTGCGTGACGTCACTGCAAAAGAGGCCCCCCCCCCTCATTAATATTCATGCCCGCGTGGCAATTTCCACTAACGCACAAGAAGGTCGCGCACTCCACATGCCGCACCCCTCCCCTCATGAATAACCATGAGCGGGTGACGTCACTCCACATGCCGCACCCCTCCACAATAACCATGAGGGGGTGACGTCACTCCACATGCCGCACCCCTCCCCTCATGAATAATCATGAGCGGGTGACGTCACTCCACATGCCGCACCCCTCCACAATAACCATGAGGGGATGACGTCAATCCACATGCCGCACCCCTCCCCTCATGAATAATCATGAGCGGGTGACGTCACTCCACATGCCGCACCCCTCCACAATAACCATGAGGGGATGACGTCAATCCACATGCCGCACCCCTCCCCTCATGAATAATCATGAGCGGGTGACGTCACTCCACATGCCGCATCGCTCCACAATAACCATTAGCGGGTGACGTCAATCCACATGCCGCACCCCTCCCCTCATTAATAACCATGAGCGGGTGACGTCACTCCACATGCCGCACCCCTCCCCAATAACCATGAGCGGGTGACGTCACTCCACATGCCGCACCCCTCCCCAATAACCATGAGCGGATGACGTCACTCCACATGCCGCACACCTCCCCAATAACCATTAGCGGGTGACGTCACTCCACATGGGGCAACTCCCCCTCCTCATTAATAATCATGAGCTGAACAATTTCTCCATTGAATATTTCAGATTCAATGCAATATTCGCCGGTCCTTGGACGGGCAAAAAAAGGCTGGCGCTCAAGAATAGGAACAGAACGTTTGTATATCTCTGTACACGTGTGTGTGTGTATATCTGTAGGTTTGTACGTCGTGTTTACATATCTCTGTGTGCACTGCCCCCCCCCCCCCCTCACTCCCATTCCGCCACCTAACAAAACAAAGATCCCCCGTGTAGCCTTAGCAGACTGTTGGGGGCAAGTGCTGTTAGCGAGTAGCACCTATGAAGGCCCGGCACTGCGGCACACGAGCGGCTGGGTGGCCAGCAACAACGCACGGCCGCCTTTGTCTCCCCGGTGGCGACGTTTACTACACAACCGTACAGGGTACCTCTCGATTTAAGGCTGAGTCGACCCAGGGACCGAGCAACTGGGTGTCGAACTTGGGGTACGAGGCCAGCGCTAACCGCGGTGCCACCGCTCCCCCAACCATCCACCCCTCCTGTACAAACACCTACAAGTCCCCCCCCTCACCCACCTCAACCCCCCCTCCCCCCCCCCCCCCAATTTCCGTAATGATAATTCATCAAGAGGGGAACAATCGGTCGTCTAAGCGCCCAAGCGAGGCGCGGCGCTTTCCACCAAAAGCCAAAACGCGACCGGGGCCAGACGGCGAGACGCGGGGCACGAGACGGGAGAGGGCACAGGGAGAGGGGGGGTGGTGGGGGGGTGGTGGGGGGGTGGTGGGGGGGGGAGCGCAATACCTGTCAACGTCACACCTGTCAAGGTCACACCTGTCAACGTCATAACTGTCAAGGTCACACCTGTCAAGGTCACACCTGTCAACGTCACACCTGTCAACGTCACACCTGTCAACGTCACACCTGTTAACGTCACACCTGTCAAGGTCACACCTGTCAACGTCACACCTGTCAACCTCACACCCGTCAACGTCATACATGTCAACGTTATGCCTGAATTGGTCTGTAATAAGGTAGGGCACTGATAGGGGCCTGCCAGCTGTGGGAGCGCCTCGCATCACCAACTCCGCGAGGTGGTTCACTTAGCACGTGCTTAGTGGTAGTCGAAGTCGTAGCATTTCGCGAGAGATTGTCTCTTGATGATGATGATGATGATGCTGTTGTTTGTTGCTGTTGTTGATGTTGATGCTGCTGCTGCTTGGAAAGCCGAACGGAGTTCAAAAAATGTTGGCTACGTACGGTAGCAGCAGCAGTAGTAATAATAATAACCTCGATTTTATGAAGCGCCCTTCATATTGAAGTATCTCAAAAGCGCTGTAGATAATACAACTTACACTCCACAAGTATAGAATGTTTTTTTATATATAAGCGATATAGAAAACTGATAACAACAACATTGAAGATAACAATACAATAACAATATCGATTATAACAACAATACAATAACGATGATAATTTGCAAGCAATCGTCTGCATTAACCACACGCAGTAATTGTAGTAAGCATGCAAACACACATGAGACTGACAGTAATATATACGCGCGTTGTCTTTGAAACTTATTGGCCTACATCATAGACAGCAGCCTCCTTCACGGCCTAGTCTCACCCGCCAGTGTTAGACCAGAGAACAGCGCCGAAGGGCGAACGGTACAAGGGCAATGCCACGCGTATCGGAGCATTTACAGCTCGGGGTGAGCAGCGGCATCACGTGATGCCCGTTCGCCAGTATCAAAGTATGGAAGGAATCAAGTAACTGCATTCACCACCTTTGTGGTGAGCGCACAAAGGTCCCGTGATATGTCGATGGCTACTCTCGGAATTCCAATAAAATGAAGAGCTATGATAACAGCGAATCATAAATCATCATAATTGCAGAGTAATCCAATCAGAGAGCAACGTTGATTTTTTTTTCAATCTTAAGTCACGGTTGGCAAGACCGCGGGACATATAGGGGAGTTTTAAGGCGGTGATTTAAACGGTGAAAGAGACTCGGAGCCACCAATTGATGGACCGAGCATGGGGAATTCCACAATAGGGGAATTCCACAATAGGGGAATTATACAATAGGGGAATTCTACAATAGGGGAATTCCACAATAGGGGAATCCTACAATCGGATTGCACAATAGGGGAATTCCACAATCGCATTGCACAATAGGGGAATTCCACGCACGGATTCCACAATAGGGGAATTCAACAATCAAATTCCACAAAAAGGGAATTCCACACTCGGATTCCACAATAGGGGAAATCCACACTCGGATTCCACAATAGGGGAATTCCACAATCGGATTCCACAATAGGGGAATTCCACGATTCCACAATAGGGGAAATCCACACTCGGATTCCACAATAGGGGAATTCCACAATCGGATTCCACAATAGGGGAATTCCACGATTCCACAATAGGAGAATTCCACAATCGGATTCCACAAAAGGGGAATTCCACAATCGTATTGCACAATAGGGGAATTCCACAATAGGGGAATTCCACACTCGGATTCCACAAAAAGGGAAATTCCACAATCGGATTCCACAATAGGGGAATTCCACGATTCCACAATAGGGGAATTCCACACTCGGATTCCACAATAGGGGATTTACACAATCGGATTCCACAATAGGGGAATTCCACAATCGGATTCCACAATAGGGGAATTCCACGATTCCACAATAGGGGATTTCCACAATCGGATTCCACAATAGGGGAATTCCACAATCAGATTCCACAATAGGGGAATTCCACGATTCCACAATAGGGGATTTCCACAATCGGATTCCACAATAGGGGAATTCCACGATTCCACAATAGGGGATTTCCACAATCGGATTCCACAATAGGGGAATTCCACAATCGGATTCCACAATAGGGGAATTCCACGATTCCACAATAGGGGATTTCCACAATCGGATTCCACAATAGGGGAATTCCACGATTCCACAATAGGGGATTTCCACAATCGGATTCCACAATAGGGGAATTCCACAATCGGATTCCACAATAGGGGAATTCCACGATTCCACAATAGGGGAATTCCACACTCGGATTCCACAAAAAGGGAATTCCACAATCGCTGCCGAACGGCTCCGGTGTCTCCCGTGCAACAAAGATGGCGGCCAGCGCTGCTTCTGCGGCCGTCTGGAACGCGCTCTTCTCCTACGATATCAGGAAGCCACTGGGAGCTATGGCACGTTAAATCATCGTCATCATCTAGATGGAAGAACTCATTCCTTTAGAGCCGCATGTTGTGTGTTTAGTGGTGTTGTCCTTTCCCCTGCACCTCCGATTAGCACGGTTGGCTAGGTACGGTGCGAAAGAAGTTCAGCGTACAGCAAAACAAGACGTCATAAACGACAAACACATGAGTGTAACACGTCGGAGGCTTTGGCGACCAATATTATTCATGATAAATATTTTTTTAGGTTAGATCGCGTAAGTATCAATGTAAAGTCAACCTCCACTACCGGACGCAGCCAATCAGTAAGGGATTTGTCACAGAAAGAAAACGCAAATTGGTTACTACTTCAGCCCACCGGTGTGTTGGAGAGTAAATCCAGAACATTTGCAATTTGCCACTATTCTGGCAAATCGCCCGATGATGCTGTATGCAATTACCAGTGAAACATGCAACTACTCAAATGGTAAATGTTGTAGATTTACTCTCCAACACACCGGTGGGCTGAAGTAGTATACTGCACTATACACTACACTATATACTACACTACACACGACAGTACACTAGTAACTAATTGGCGTTTTGTTTACGTGACAAATCCCTTACTAATTGTCTGTGTCGGGTGGTGGAGGGTTACGACACATTTAGTCATAAGCAATCTAACCCAAAAACCTTTATTATGAAACAAACAGATCCTTCCTGGTGAGAGAACCGACGACACAGAAGATCCCCTGGGCTTCGAACTCCCGACCCTTTAAGCTTCTGGGGCCACACATCACCTGCTGAACAAACCACGGCAGTAGCAGCAGCGGCAGCTTATGCGGTTATGCCTGGTGGTGATGATAATGGGGTTATGCCTGGTGATGGTGATGATGGGGTTATACCTGGTGATGGTGATGATGGGGTTATACCTGGTGGTGATTATGATGGGGTTATACCTGGTGATGGTGATGATGCGGTTATACCTGGTGGTGATGATGATGGGGTTATACCTGGTGATGGTGATGATGCGGTTATACCTGGTGATGATGATGGGGTTATACCTGGTGATGATGATGGGTGTATACCTGGTGATGATGATGGGGTTATACCTGGTGATGATGATGGGGTTATGCCTGGTGGTGATGATGGGGTTATACCTAGTAATGGTGATGGGGTTATATCTGGTGATGGTGATGATGGGGTTATACCTAGTGGTGATGATGATAAGGTTATACCTGGTGATGATGATGACGGGGTTATACCTGGTGCTGGTGATGATGGAGTTATACCTGGTGATGATGATGGGGTTATACCTGGTGATGATGATGGGGTTATACCTGGTGATGATGATGGGGTTATACCTGGTGATGATGATGGGGTTATACCTGGTGATGATGATGGGGTTATACCTGGTGATGATGATGAGGTTATACCTGGTGATGATGATAAGGTTATACCTGGTGATGATGATGAGGTTATACCTGGTGATGATGATGGGGTTATACCTGGTGATGATGATGAGGTTATACCTGGTGATGATGATGAGGTTATACCTGGTGATGGTGATGATGGGGTTATACCTAGTGATGATGATGGGGTTATACCTGGTGATGATGATGAGGTTATACCTGGTGATGATGATGAGGTTATACCTGGTGATGATAGCCACGTCCCTACCCATGGGGCTCCCAGTGAGCCCTGGCCACGCCCCTGCCCGTGGGGCTCCCAGGGAGCCCTGGCCACGCCCCTGCCCGTGGGGCTCCCAGTGAGCCCTGGCCACGCCCATGCCCATGGGGCTCCCAGGGAGCCCTGGCCACGCCCCTGCCCGTGGGGCTCCCAGTGAGCCCTGGCCACGCCCCTGCCCGTGGGGCTCCCGGTGAGCCCTGGCCACGCCCCTGCCCGTGGGGCTCCCAGGGAGCCCTGGCCACGCCCCTACCCGTGGGGCTCCCGGTGAGCCCTGGCCACGCCCCTGCCCGTGGGGCTCCCAGTGAGCCCTGGCCACGCCCCTGCCCGTGGGGCTCCCAGTGAGCCCTAGCAACGCCCCTGCCCGTAGGGCTCCCAGTGAGCCCTGTCCACGCCCCTGCCCGTGGGGATCCCAGTGAGCCCTGGCCACGCCCCTGCCCGTGGGGCTCCCAGTGAGCCCTGGCCACGCCCCTGCCCGTGGGGCTCCCAGGGCGCCATGGCCACGTCCGCCGCTCGAGCCAAAAGCTCTGGGGGCACGAGAGAGGCATCGTCTCCACCCCCCTCCAATCCTCCGAAAACAAGCAGCCACAGCAGCAGCAGCAGCCACAGCCGCCGCCTTAGCCACAGCCGCACACTGGGGCTCCTGTCTTTATTTTCATAAAATACAGAAAGGGAATGAAAAAAATGCATAAAAGCACGAGAAGCAGAAGCCAGAGGAGGAGGAATGCGGAGCGCGCCGGCCGCGTCCTCTGTGCGCGGCTCGCGATGAAAGGAGGAGAGAGGAGCGAGAGGACGGGGGAGGGAGGGGGAGAAGGGGGGGTGCTTTTCAAAGTTTGGCCGATCTCTCTCTATCACACTCACTATCCTCTCTCTCACTATCCTCTCTCTCACTATCCTCTCTCTCACTATCCTCTCTCTCACTATCCTCTCTCTCACTATCCTCTCTCTCACTATCCTCTCTCTCACTATCCTCTCTCTCATTATCCTCTCCTTTCCCTCTCTCCTCTCCCTCGCACAACTCTCACTGCGCGACTCCCTCTTTCTCATTTTTCCTTCACCTCCTCTCTCTGTCTCTCTCTGTCTCTCTCTGTGTCTCTCTCTGTCTCTCTGTGTCTCTCGCTGACTCTCTCTGTGTCTCTCTCTGTCTCTCTGTGTCTCTGTCTGTCACTCTGTCCCTCTGTCTGTCACTCTGTGCTTCTGAGTCTGTGTCTCTGTGCCCCTGTCTGTCTCTCTGTGTCTCTGTCTGTCACTCTATGCCTCTGTGTCTGTGTCTCTGTGTCTCTGTCCGTGTCTCTGTGTCTCTCTCTGTCACACTGTGCCTCTGTGTCTGTGCCTCTGTGTCTGTGTCTCTGTCTGTCACTCTGTGCCTCTGTGTCTCTGTGTCTCTGTCCATGTCTCTGTGCCCCTGTCTGTCTCTGTCACGCTGTGTCTGTGTCTGTCTGCGTCTCTTTCTGTCTCCCTCTCTCTGTGTGTGTGTCCCTCGCGTCTTCTTCGAACGCTGGTGGGGGGGGGGGGGCGGACAAGCCCTCTGCACCGGCGTGAACGGCACCCTCCTTTTCACCTTCTCACGTGCTCGGTCGTCGATGGGCGTGGCGTGCGTGACGACCACCACCACGTGGTCGCTCTTGTGTTGCGCGTGACGCGTCGAGCGCCACGTGCCACGGCCTCGTGCTTTTTCATTGTGTATTTATTAGTTGAACACGTAGGCTTTCGCGACCAATATTATTCATAATAATGGTTTTTGGGTTAGAGCGCGTAAGTGTATTTGTTGTTTGTGACTTTCTTTCATTTCGAAATCGCCTCCAGTGCTATTGCCGCTGGCAGCAATAGAAGTGTTTTAAATAGTCAAAAGTCTCTCTGTGTGTGTCTCTCTCGCTCTCTCCACACACACACACCACAACCCCCTCTAGCTGTGGCTACGACTGAAAACCCGGCCAGCTCCAAACCCGCAGCTTCCTCGCATACATTTCCCCTCCCACGCCTTCATTTCCACCGAAGACATTAAACATTTCAGCAACGTCCACGCAGCATTTACATCCCAACACAGAACTTCATTCTTCTTTCTTACCATCATCATCATCATCGTCGTCGTTTAAAATTGATTCTGTGCAACCAGGCGAAGACCCAAGACCCTGGGGCATGAGGCTGCTCGCTGGCCTGTAAGGAGGCTGTGGCCTCTGCTGGTGTAATCCCGTCACCCCAATCGAGTAGATTTGCGGTATAAATTGTTTTCTCTCTCCGATTTTGACAAGCTTTGGACCCTACTACTACTACAACAACAACAACAGAAAACGCCAATCGCCGCTAAGTGTTGCGGTGACATCAGCGCGGCGCTTGTGCCAGGCTAGGTGTACCTCGAGGCCTCCACGGTGAAGCGTGTCGAAGGCTCGCTGCTCCCGGCAGGAGGAGGTCACGGGGTCAGGCGCCATGGGCTTGACTGAGTGAGCCGACTGGGCCGATTGCACCACCTCTGCTCCCCGCGGCTTGCCAAGTTCGCTGCATTTTATCCGCCCGGCGCTCCGCTCGCTGTCGTGAGCCTGGGCTTACACCGGTGGCGCACAGTGGGCTTGCTCTTTTTATAATCCACTGCGAGTGAAGCATACGGCGAGTTAGTAGCAAGTAGTGGTGGTAGTCGTAGAGCGGTAGCATCGTTACCATCATGGTTGACACACCACACCGTGAATCTGTTGCACGCGGTGGGGCAAAGGCATTGACCACCCCCCCCCCACCCCCCACCCCCGTGCCCATACTGGGGCATCCGTGACATGAACAAGAGCTTCACAGCTCATCGGATTCCTCCTGCAGTCTAAATAAAAGATTCTGAGGTCGTGGGCAAGTGGCCACCGTGTACCGGATTCGAACCTGGAATCCCCCCCCCCCCCCACCAACGCCAAACCCCCGCCCATCCCCTCCCCATGTAAACATTAACGTGCCAGAACAACAAACCTTACCAACGTATATGGATATAATGCTATTCAAAGATAAAGGCGCAGCCCTGCAATGTCTCTCGCGGATCGCCCTCGCGCCGAGAGAGAGGGGACTCCCGGGGCTGCCTCGTCCGCGCTGCTCCCGACGTCTTGGCGGAAGAGGTGAGAGCTACCCACGCTTTGGCCCACCGCTGGTTTAAGTGCCGCAACGGGGGATCGAACCGGAGACCTCTGGAACTGTTGTGACACACATCTCTGTTGTTTATACTGAGCCTGCAAGGCACGCGAGGACGCAGTCAGACGTCTGAAAGCTCTGCGTCATCAACATCTTTAACATCTCGATTTAAAGCTTTCGTGACTGCAGGGATTCATATTCTTGGTTCTTTCGGTAAAGTCACGTAGAAGGGAAACAATAAAATAATAAAAATATAAAACAATACAATTCTCAGGACGTTTCGACTGCAACACAAGCAATCATCATCAGGTGTGAAAACCACGGCAAGAAAATTTGAAAAAAAAGTGACGGTTTTTTTTACGTTAAAAAAACCGCCACTTTTTCAAATTTTCTTGCTGTTGTTTTCACACCTGATGATGATTGCTTGTGTTGCAGTCGAAACGTCGTGATAATTTTATTGTTTTATATATTTTTTATTGTTTCCCTTCTACGTGACTTTACCGAAAGAACCAAGCATATCTTTAACATCATCATAAACAACATCAAAATCTTCTACATCGACAACAACATCAGCATTGCCATCAACATAATGGTTAACATCATCAACAGCATCGACTTCATCATCAACAACATCACCATGATCGTCAACATCATCAACAGCAATATCATCATCACGTCCGGCCCCCTTTGTCTCACCAATTCTGATATTTTACACACCGCACCAAGTACTCACTTAAAGGCTGAGTCGACCTAGGGGAGGCACCAGTACGGTCTCTGGTCACCTGTGTTGACCGTGAGAGGGAGTCGAAGTCGGGACGCCGGGTTCGTAGCGCAGCGCGCTAACCGCTACCCTATCGCTCTTACACTCACAGACGAACACACAGACACACAGACATACACACAGACGAAGATCCCCCGTATAGCTTTAGCAGACTGTTGGGACAAGTGCTATTAGCGAGCATCTATGAAGGCCGGAACGGCACACGAGGTTGTGGGTGGTTAACACACACAGACATATACACACAGACATACACACACGGACATAAACACAGACACACACAGACATACACACAGACATACGTACACACGGGGACATAAACACAGACATACACATATAATACACACACATACACACACGGACATAAACACAGACACACACAGATATACACGGACATACACACACACACATACACACAGACATACAGACATGCATACATACACGCAGACACACACATACATACACACATACATACACACAGACACACACACACATACATACACAGAGACACACACATACATACACACAGACACACACGTGCACGCTATTTCACACGCACGCCTTGTAGGTACAAACTCACATCTGGTGGTGGTGGTGGCGACGTGGAGGGTCGATGTTGTTTAACGATTTTATCTGGTTTCTTGGCGCTGTGATCATGGCCGATCACTCACCAATGCTACACAAAGACAAAGATCCCCCGTATAGCCTGCAACAGACTGTCGGGGCAAGTGCTGTCAGCGAGTAGCAGCTACGAAGGCCGGCACGGCACACGAAGGGTTGTTTGGTGGCCGGCACCAGGCCCGGCCGCCTTTGTCTCCCCAGTGGCGATGTTTACACACCGATTATCAGGTGCTCATTTGAGGCTGAGTTGACCTAGGAGAGGTCCAGGACGGGTTCAAAGAAACGTCACTGCTGTTTGTTGCCCATGAGCGGGAGTCGAACTTGGGCGGCCGGGTTCGTAGCGTTCAGCGCTAACTTCTACGCCACTGCTTCCCATGTACACCCATACAAAGACATGTGCACACGTGCGTGCACACACACACACACAAAGACATATACACACACACGAACACAGACGCACACGTGCACACACACAAAGAGATACACACACGTGCGCAGACACGTGCACACGCACACAGACATATACGCACACGCGTACACACACACGCGCACCTGCACACACACACACAAAGACATACACACACGCGCGCAGACACGTGCACACGCACACAGACATATACACGTACACACACGCACGCACCTGCACACACACAAAGACATTCACACACACGCGCAGACACGTGCACACGCACACAGACATATACACATACACACACACACACGCACCTGCACACACACAAAGACATTCACACACGCGCGCACCCACCCACGCTCCCTCGACGCTTCCAATCAAAACAAATCGATAATTGCTCAAGTTCGCGGGGGGCCACACCTGACAAGACACGCGCGACCTGGGGGGTAGGAGACGCGGGCAGCCGGGTGGGGGGGGGGGGCGAGGGGGGGGCAGGGCGAGGGGGGGGGCAGGGCGAGGGGGGGGCAGGGCGAGGGGGGGGCAGGGCGAGGGGGGGGCAGAACTACGGCGCAACGCCGGATTCCCTCCCTCGGCCCAGAAAACATGACGTCACGCAGCACTCCCCAAATAACAACAACAGCCGTTGACGTCACAAAGAGCTCAAGTGCCTTTGTGACGTCAATTTGAGGCCATCGCGCGAGGTGTCGAAGGCTCGCTGCTGGCAGGAGATCACGGACCAGACCCAGATTCCATGGGTTGACTGCTGTGCCAGGCTAGGTGCACGAGGAGGTCACGGGACAGACCCAGATGCTATGGGTTGACTGCTGTGCCAGGCTAGGTGCACGAGGAGGTCACGGGACAGACCCAGATGCTATGGGTTGACTGCTGTGCCAGGCTAGGTGCACGAGGAGGTCACGGGACAGACCCAGATTCCATGGGTTGACTGCTGTGCCAGGCTAGGTGCACGAGGAGGTCACGGGACAGACCCAGATTCCATGGGTTGACTGCTGTGCCAGGCTAGGTGCACGAGGAGGTCACGGGACAGACCCAGATGCTATGGGTTGACTGCTGTGCCAGGCTAGGTGCACGAGGAGGTCACGGGACAGACCCAGATTCCATGGGTTGACTGCTGTGCCAGGCTAGGTGCCTGGAGGAGGTCACGGGACAGACCGAGGTGCTATGGGTAGACTGCTGTGCCAGGCTAGGTGCACAAGGAGGTCACGGGACAGTCCCAGGTTCCATGGGTTGACTGCTGTGCCAGGCTAGGTGCACGAGGAGGTCACGGGACAGACCCAGGTGCCATGGGCTGACTGCTGTGCCAGGCTAGGTGCACGAGGAGGCCACGGGACAGGCCCAGGTGTCATGGGTTGACTGTTGTGCCAGGCTAGGTGCACGAGGAGGTCACGGAACAGACCCAGATTCCATGGGTTGACTGCTGTGCCAGGCTAGGTGCCTGGAGGAGGTCACGGGACAGACCGAGGTGCTATGGGTAGACTGCTGTGCCAGACTAGGTGCACGAGGAGGCCACGGGACAGACCCAGGTGCCATGGGTTGACTGCTGTGCCAGGCTAGGTGCACGAGGAGGCCACGGGACAGGCCCAGGTGTCATGGGTTGACTGCTGTGCCAGGCTAGGTGCACGAGGAGGTCACGGAACAGACCCAGATTCCATGGGTTGACTGCTGTGCCAGGCTAGGTGCACGAGGAGGTCACGGGACAGACCCAGATTCCATGGGTTGACTGCTGTGCCAGGCTAGGTGCCTGGAGGAGGTCACGGGACAGACCGAGGTGCCATGGCTTGACGGCTGTGCCAGGCTAGGTGCACGAGGTGGCCACGGGACAGACCCAGGTGCCATGGGTTGACGGCTGTGCCAGGCTAGGTGCACGAGGAGGCCACGGGGCAGACCCAGGTGCCATGGGTTGACTGCTGTGCCAGGCTAGGTGCACGAGGAGGCCACGGGACAGACCCAGGTGCCATGGGTTGACGGCTGTGCCAGGCTAGGTGCACGAGGAGGCCACGGGGCAGACCCAGGTGCCATGGGTTGACTGCTGTGCCAGGCTAGGTGCACGAGGAGGCCACGGGACAGGCCCAGGTGCCATGGGTTGATTGACCACTTCCAAAGACCGCTGCTCACACGAATATTGGGGGCAGCGTTCCTCATCTCCCGTGTACTGCCCTGTGAGTGATGTCTATCGGTCTAAGTGTGTCTCTGTGTGTGTCTATGTGAGCATTATGGGTCTCCATCCGAGTCCATGGGTCTCTCTGCAATGTGTTTCCATGTGAGTCCATGCGTGAATCAGACGCGCACACACAAACACAACAAACCCGCACCAACTTGCACACATCCACCCTGGCACAAAGGCAAAGGTCACCCGTATAGCCTTAAAATAATGTTGGGGCAAGTGCTATAAGGGATCACCTTTGTATCTCTCGTGCACACACACACACCTACCCGCACGCACACACGTACACATACTGGCGCACACACACACATGCACACACACACACACTGCCAAACACACATCCACACACACATACCCACACACATGCACACAAACACACTGGCACACGCACGCGCATACCCACACACACAAACACACTGGCACACACGCGCACACCCCCACACATAAACACACTAGCACACACACGCGTACACCCCCACACACGCACACAAACACACTGGCACACACACACACACACGCGCACACAATCGCATTGGCACACACACACGCACACAAACACACTGGCACACACACACACGCACACAAACGCACTGGCACACGCACACAAACGCATTGGCACACACACGCCCGCACACAAACACACTGGCACACACACACGCGCACACACACACACACGCACACAAACACACTGGCACACACACACACACGCACACGAACACACTGGCACACACACACGCGAACACACACACACAAACACACTGGCACACGCACACACACACGCGCACACACACACACGCACACAAACACACTGGCATACACACACGCACATAAACACACTGGCAGACACGCACACGCACACAAACACACTGGCACACACACACGCACACACACACAAACACACTGGCACACACACACACGAACACACAAACACACTGGCACACACACGCACACACACTGGCACACACACGCACACACACACGCACACAAACACACTGGCACACACACACACGCACACAAACACACTGGCACACACACACGCGAACACACACACACGCACACAATCACAATGGCACACACACACGCACACAAACACACTGGCACACACACACGCACACACACACGCGCACACACACATGCACACACACACACTGGCACACAAACACACACACACTGGCACACACAAACACCACGCACACACACACTGGCACACACAAACACACACGCACACACACACACGCACACAAACACACACACGCACACAAACACACACACACGCACACACACACAAACACACACACGCACACAAACACACACACTGGCACCCCCCCCCCCCACACACACGGGCAGTTGAGACTTGGCAGCTCCGTTTCCGCCGCTCCCAGGGCGCGGAAACCGCGTGAGTGGTGCCTGTTTGTACAGCTCACCCAGCTCACCCAGCTCACCCTGCTCACCCATCCACTCACCCAGCTCACCCTGCTCACCCTGTAACCCACTCACCCCGCTCACCCTGCTCACCCTGTAACCCATCCACCCTGCTCACCCACTCACCCACTCACCCTGCTCACCCTGTAACCCATCCACCCCACTCACCCCACTCACCCACTCATCCACTCACCCTGCTCACCCCACTCACCCACTCACCCCACTCACCCTGTAACCCTGCTCACCCCACTCACCCACTCATCCACTCACCCCGCTCACCCTGCTCACCCCACTCACCCTGCTCACCCCGCTCACCCTGTAACCCATCCACCCCACTCATCCACACACCCACTCATCCACTCACCCAGTAACCCATCCACCCCACTCACCCGCTCACCCCACTCACCCACTCACCCCACTCACCCACTCACCCTGCTCACCCCACTCACCCATTCACCCCACTCACCCTGCTCACCCCACTCACCCACTCACCCCACTCACCCTGCTCACTCCACTCACCCACTCACCCCACTCACCCTGCTCACCCCACTCACCCACTCACCCCACTCACCCTGCTCACCCACTCACCCTGTAACCCATCCACCCCACTCACCCACTCACCCACTCACCCTGCTCACCCCACTCACCCACTCACCCACTCACCCCACTCACCCAGTAACCCATCCACCCCACTCACCCAGTAAACCCATTCACCCCACTCATCCACTCACCCACTCACCCCACTCACCCAGTAACCCATCCACCCCACTCATCCACTCACCCCACTCACCCAGTAACCCATTCACCCCACTCACCCCACTTCCCCACGTACCCCACTCAACCACGCACCCCACTCACCTTACTCACACAGTTTGACCCACCTCACCCCACTCACCATGCAACCAGCTCACCCACGCACCCCGCTCACCCCACTCGCCCACGCACCCCGCTCACCCTCACTCTGGCGAGCGAGTGAGTGAGTGCTGAGTTGTGTGAACAACGTCGCTCGAGCGGACGAGAGTGACAACTTCAATGGAAAACCGAGAACCGCGCACTCGAAATCCTCTAGAGCCCCCCTCTCTCTCTCTCTAGAGAGCGAGAGAGACAGAGGCCGTCTATAGAGAGGGTGGCTCTCTATGGCGGGGTGAGAAAGGCCCCCTCTGTATGGAGAGGAGGGGGCGGCGGGGGTCGATAGCGCCTTGGAGTAAGGGGGGAGGCCCAGTCCGCACAGCAGTGGCGTGAGCAGGCAATTGCAGGGCTGCGCCTTGACCTTTGGGCACAAAAGAAAAAAGGGAAAACGATTCCCCCGTGAAGCCTTTTGACGGACTGTTGCGGGCCCAGTCGGCACGGCACTCGATGGGCTGGGTGGGTGGGTGGGCAGCACCACGCCCGGCCGCCTTTGTCTCCCGAGTGGCGATGTTTACACATTGCACCGGGGACTCGTTTTGAAGGCTGTGTCGGCCCTAGGGGAGGCCCTGTAACTAGTTCGGAGAAGCGTGAAGTGGGTGGCCGTGCATGGGACTCGAACTCGGGCGGGCGGGTTTGTAGCTCAGCACGTGCGTCACTGCCCCACCTCTCCCCACACACAAAACAAAGATTCTCCGTGTAGCCTTAACAGAGTGTTGGGGCAAGTGCTGTTAGCGAGCAGCACCTATGAAGGCCGGCACGGCACACGAGGGGGTGGGTGGCCAGCACCACGCCCGGCCGCCTTTGTCTCCCCCAGTGGAGATGCTTACTACACACCGCACCAGGTACTAATTTCAGGCTGAGTCGACCTAGGGGAGGCCCATGACCGGTTGAGATAATCGTCACCGGTGTTTGCCGTGAGCGGGAATCGAACTCGGGTCGCCGGGTCCGTAGCGCAGCGTGGCGCTAACCGCTGCGCCACCGCTCGGCTGCCGCTGCACGTGGAAGTCTCTCGCTCGCTGCGCGAAAACCTGCAGGCCGATGGCTCCCCGGGGCCTCGTAGCGAGAGGGCATCAAGGATCGACTCCCCGTGTCGAGGAGAGAGATCAGAGAGAGCGCGTGAGCGGGGTGGAGCCGTGGGGAGAGAGAGAGAGAGATGAGAGGGCGGTGGGGAGAGAGAGGGGGAGAGATGAGAGAGAGAGAGAGACAAGAGGGTAGTGGGTAGAGAGGGAGGCGGGGGGGAGATGAGAGAGAGAGAGAGCCAAGAGGGCAGTGGGGAGAGAGAAAAGAGAGAGAGAGGGAGAAATGAGAGTAATGGCAACTCTCTCTCTCCCACTGATGATGAGTGCTTGTGTTGCAATCGAAACGTCGTGGATTTTAATTTATTTTATTTTATACCTACGTGACTTTACCGAAGGAACCAAAGAGTAGGGACGGGAGACGTTGTCCAGAGAGGGAAGCAGGAGAGAGAGGGGAGGCAGAGAGGGGGGTAGAGAGAGAGGGAAGGGGTAAGGAGAGCAGAAAAAAGAAAAAATGTGTTGGTTCTTTCATTTAAAAGGGGGGGGGGGGTTACATGAAGCAAAGCATTAAAAAACAAAAAAAAACGAAATGATGAACGGAGCAAAGTGCCGACTACACCGAGCATCTTCTCGTTTCCTCTGATCGTAAAAAAATAAAGAGAGAGAGTTGGGGCAGTGGAAGAGAGCTCGAGGCTGGTGGGGGTTAGATGAGGTGGAGAGTGGTTGGAAAATAGAGATGGTTGGGGAGAGAGAGCAGAGAGAGAGAGAGAGAGGAGAGATTGAACATGAAACAGAGAGGAGAGAGAGAGGAGAGGGTTCATCTGGAGTTGAGAGAGAACAGAGTGGGAGAGTGGAAAGAGACGCCACGGAGAGTGAGAGAGTGAGAGTTGATCGGACAGAGAGGAGAGCAGAGATAGATAGAGTGGGAGATAGAGCAGATGAGATGGGAAATAGTCGGGAGAAAACTATCAAAGAGAGAGAGAGGGGAGGAAGAGAAATGCGAGAGAGAGAGAGAAGGGGGGGTGGGGGTTGGAGAGTGGGGTTAGAGAAAGGGAAGAATAGCGGGGTAGTGTGGAGAGAGGAGAGTGCGGAGAGCGAGTGGAGAGATAGGGAATACGAGAGAGAGGGAAGAGTGTGGAGAGAGAAGGGATGGAGCACGCGTACCACACACGTGTCGGTGATGTGCAGCGCGTATTCTTCGAACGCTGGGGAGCCGGACAAGCCCCTCTCTGTACCGGCGTGGACGGCACCCCACGTGTTCACCTTCTGAAGCGCTCGCTCGTCACCGTAGCGTGCGCGATGAACACCACCACCACCACCACGTGACTTTTCTTTCGTGTTGTGCGCGGTGCATTTAGCGCCACAGCGCATGGATTTACAGCGTTTGTTGTTATTTGTGTTGCTGGTGACTTTGTGTATTTCGTATCGGAATCGCCTCCAGTGCTGTTGCTGCTGTCGGCAATACAAATTGTTTAGAAGTCAAAAAGAGAAGAGACACAGGGAGAGCGCAGAGAAGAGCGCGAGTCGATTGTCAATGAGCAGAGAGAATGGAGAGAGAGAGGGAGAGAGAGTGGAGAGAGAGAGAGTGGAGAGAGAGTGGAGAGAGGGAGGGAGAGTGGAGATAGAGTGATGAGAGAGGGAGAGAGAGAGTGGAGAGAGAGAGAGTGGAGAGATTGGAGAGAGGGCGGAGAGGATGATCAGAGAGGGAAGAGAGAGAGAGAGCGCCAGTCATTAACCCCCCCCCCCTCCTTCCAATGCATCACCACAACCATCGCCACCATCACCACCATCACCACCACTACCACCACCGCCACCATCATCACCATCACCACCGCCACCATCATCACCATCACCACCACCGCCACCATCATCACCATCACCACTATCACCACCACCGCCACCATCACTCCCATCACCACCACCACCATCACCACCATCACCACCATTACCACCATCACTCCCATCACCACCGCCACATCACCACCATCACCACCACCGCTGCCATCACCACCATCAGCACTATCATCACCATCACCCCCATCAACATCAGAGTCCCGCTCCCACTTTGATATCCGCGTGTCGAGGACTCGCAGGCCGCGCGCGGTCCGAGGGAGCCTCCTGGCGCGTCGCTTCACGATGCGCCACGCTTTCCTCTCTCGCCACGACTCCCGAAGCCTTGCCTCCATCTCTATCCAATTGTCTCTCTCCTCTCACTCTCCCCCCTCTCTCCATCTCTCTCCAATTGTCTCTCTCATCTCCCACTCTCACCCACCACTCTCTCTCTCTCCAATTGTCTCTCTCCTCTCACTCTCCCCCCTCTCTCCATCTCTCTACAATTGTCTCTCTTCTCTCACTCTCCCCCTTTCTCCATCTCTCTCCAATTGTCTCTCTCATCTCCCACTCTCACCCACCACTCTCTCTCTCCATATGTCTCTCTCCTCTCACTCTCCCCCCTCTCTCCATCTCTCTCCAATTGTCTCTCTCCTCTCACTCTCCCCCCTCTCTCCATCTCTCTCCAATTGTCTCTCTCCTCTCACTCTCCCCCCTCTCTCCATCTCTCTCCAATTGTCTCTCTCCTCTCACTCCCCCCCCTCTCTCCATCTCTATCCAATTGTCTCTCTCCTCTCACTCTCCCCCCTCTCTCCATCTCTCTCCAATTGTCTCTCTCCTCTCACTCTCCCCCCTCTCTCCAT
This sequence comes from Petromyzon marinus, assembly GCF_048934315.1. NCBI lineage: Eukaryota > Metazoa > Chordata > Hyperoartia > Petromyzontiformes > Petromyzontidae > Petromyzon > Petromyzon marinus. Next base: position 5,590,006 of record NC_133720.1, read on the forward strand.
CTCTCTCCAATTGTCTCTCTCCTCTCACTCTCCCCCCTCTCTCCATCTCTCTCCATTTGTCTCTCTCATCTCCCACTCTCCTCTCGCACTCTCCCACCCACCACCACCTCTCTCCACCGCTCCCATTCTCTCATCCTCACGTCTCCTGATCTCTCCACTCGCTCTCTGCTCTCCGGTTCCCTCTTTCCATCTCTCCTCCTCTCCCCTTCTCTTCAGCCTTCTTATATATACAATTATCTCTCTCGTCTCTATTACCCTCCTCGCCCTCTATCGTCTCTATCTCTTTCATTTGCTGATCAGCGAAACGTCGGTTTCTGTGATTGTGAGCCACGCCTTGATCGTCACCACGGCTCTGTCTACTCTCTCTCTCGGGACGAGCGCTTTTTTATTTTTTTAATGGTGGTGGGGGAGGCAGCTCAACCCCTCGGCACAGGCGCAAAAGGCAATTCTCTTTTAATTTTACTTCATAACTGAGCGCATTGGTCGCGCGTGCCGTGGCGTGCGTGACGACGTCGGTGTTTGTGACGCGCGTGGCACGTGCAGGACCACGTGACACGCGCGTCACAAAGTTGAAGCGTTTGTGACGCGCACGCGTGACGCTGTACTCTAGCACACTCTCACTCTCCTCTCGATCACACTATCTCCTCTCTCCATCTCCCTCTCTCTTCGCTCCCTGCCCTCTCTCATCAACGACGTCGGTGTTTGCGTGACGCGCGCGGCACGTGCGGCGTCACGTGCCGCGGGCAGTGTTTGTGACGCGCACGCATGACGCTGTACTCGATGTGACTTTGTATCGAAATGGGCTTCAGTGCTTTTGCTGTTGGCAACAATGAAAGTGGTTCAAAATTCAAAACTCTTTCCTCCCTCCTTCTGTTCTATCTCCACATTATCTCTTCCACACTCTCCCTCTCTCTATCGCAACTCTAATTAAAGTTTATTTTCTCACTCCATCTCATTGTCTGTATCCCCCCCCCTCCAATCTCTCTCTTCTCTCTCCACTCGCTCTCCTCCTCTCCCTCTCTCTCTTCTCTTCTCCTACCCCCCCCCCTCTCCATCATTTACACTTCTCCCTCTCTCTCTCTTCTCCCTCCTCTCCATCTCTCTCCTCTCTCTGTGTGCGCGCGCGCTCCTAGTGCCGTCACGTCGTCATTCATTACATCGCAGCAAATATTCGTTTGAAGCGGTGGGGGGGGGGCGGTGGTGGGGGGCCCGCGAGGAGAGAACGATGGGAGTGAGTGGAGGTGTGGGTGGGGGGGGGGGGGTCCTACGTTTATTTACTTAACATTTTTATAAGTTTAAAGAAATATCGAGATTTTATGCTGCGCTCTGACTACACAGGAGCGTTTCATGAAGCCGACCCCGAAGGGCCCCAGCCATCTCCTCCTCCTCCACTTTCATCGCGGGAGCGGCTCCCCGGCTGCAGCCACCGCCCAACGCCCGTAGGAGACGCCGGGGTGGTGGAGGGTGGCGGGTAAAGGCGCAGCCCCTGCAACTTCTCGTGGGCGCCACGGTGGCTCAGAATATGTTAATTACCTCGCCTGGTAGGCAGAACCTCGTGGGTTCGATCCCGACCCTGACGCCTGCTGTATATTTGAAGTGTGCGTGTGTCTCTCTCTCTCTCTCATCATCATCACGGTGGCTAGGAGATGTTAACCACCTCGCCTGGTATGCAGGAGGTCGTCGGTTCAATCTCGACCCTGACGATGCCTGCTGCTGTATATTTGGAGTTTACGTGTCTCACTCTCTCTCTCATCATCATCACGGTGGCTAGGAGATGTTAACCACCTCGCCTGGTATGCAGGAGGTCGTCGGTTCAATCTCGACCCTGACGATGCCTGCTGCTGTATATTTGGAGTTTACGTGTCTCACTCTCTCTCTCATCATCATCACGGTGGCTAGGAGATGTTAACTACCTCGCCTGGTATGCAGGAGGTCGTCGGTTCAATCTCGACCCTGACGATGCCTGCTGCTGCTGTATATTTGGAGTTTGCGCGTCTCTCTCTCCCTCTCATCATCATCACGGTGGCTAGGAGATGTTAACTACCTCGCTTGGTATGCAGGAGGTCGTCGGTTCAATCTCGACCCTGACGATGCCTGCTGCTGCTGTATATTTGGAGTTTGCGTGTCTCTCTCTCTCTCATCATCATCACGGTGGCTAGGAGATGTTAACTACCTCGCTTGGTATGCAGGAGGTCGTCGGTTCAATCTCGACCCTGACGATGCCTGCTGCTGCTGTATATTTGGAGTTTGCGTGTCTCTCTCTCTCTCTCATCATCATCATCACGGTGGCTAGGAGATGTTAACTACCTCGCTTGGTATGCAGGAGGTCGTCGGTTCAATCTCGACCCTGACGATGCCTGCTGCTGTATATTTTGAGTTTACGTGTCTCACTCTCTCTCTCATCATCATCACGGTGGCTAGGAGATGTTAACTACCTCGCTTGGTATGCAGGAGGTCGTCGGTTCAATCTCGACCCTGACGATGCCTGCTGCTGCTGTATATTTGGAGTTTGCGCGTCGTCCTCCTCGTGGTGGTCGCGTGGATTTTTCTCCGGGTCCTCCGTTTTTTTTTCCCCCTCCACATTTAGAATGAACTTCACTACGAAGTTTAGAGTCATTCGGCTACTATACATTTCCACACGAGGATAAGCTACATAGCTCAGTGGACCTCACCTGCTAATAAAATATAATAGTTTAGTCTTTTTAAAAAATGAAAATTCTCGCGCTAACGCCAAGACGGAGAGAGCCCTCCCCTACCCCATTAAACTCTGGGTGGTATTTGGCCTACTCTTCCACGCTGTCCAAGCGTATTTGAACAGTGGTATAGTTAGGGATAGAGGGTTATGACTATCACTCGTGTTAGAGACAGCGGTGTGGTTAGGGTTAGATGGTCGGTTTTAGGACTATCACTCATGTTAGAGACAGGGGTGTGGTTAGGGTTAGATGGTTGGGGTTAGGACTATCACTCATGTTAGAGACAGCGGTGTGGCTGGGTTAGATGGTTGGGTTTAGGACTATCACTCATGTTAGAGACAGCGGTGTGGCTGGGTTAGATGGTTGGGTTTAGGACTATCACTCATGCTAGAGACAGGGGTGTGGTTAGGGTTAGATGTTTGGGTTAGGACTATGACTCATGTTAGAGCCAGGGGTATGGTTAGGGTTAGATGGTTGGGTTTAGGACTATCACTCATGTTAGAGACAGGGGTGTGATTAGGGTTAGATGGCTGGGTTAGGACTATCACTCATGTTAGAGACAGGGGTGTGGTTAGGGTTAGATGGTTGGGTTTAGGACTATCACTCATGTTAGAGACAGGGGTGTGGTTAGGGTTAGATGGTTGGGGTTAGGACTATCACTCATGTTAGAGACAGCGGTGTGGCTGGGTTAGATGTTTGGGTTAGGACTATGGCTCATGTTAGAGACAGCGGTGTGGCTGGGTTAGATGGTTGGGTTTAGGACTATCACTCATGCTAGAGACAGGGGTGTGGTTAGGGTTAGATGTTTGGGTTAGGACTATGACTCATGTTCGAGCCAGGGGTATGGTTAGGGTTAGATGGTTGGGTTTAGGACTATCATTCATGTTAGAGACAGGGGTGTGGTTAGGGTTAGATGGTTGGGTTTAGGACTATCACTCATGTTAGAGACAGGGGTGTGGTTAGGGTTAGTTGGCTGGGTTTAGGACTATCACTCATGTTAGAGACAGGGGTGTGGTTAGGGTTAGTTGGCTGGGTTTAGGAATATCACTCATGTTAGAGACAGGAGTGTGGTTAGGGTTAGATGGTTGGGTTTAGGACTATCACTCATGTTAGAGACAGGGGTGTGGTTAGGGTTAGATGGTTGGGTTTAGGACTATCACTCATGTTAGAGACAGGAGTGTGGTAGAGTTAGATGGTTGGGTTTAGGACTATCACTCATGTTAGAGACAGGGGTGTGGTTAGGGTTAGATGGTTGGGTTTAGGACTATCACTCATGTTAGAGACAGCGGTGTGGCTGGGTTAGATGGTTGGGTTTAGGAATATCACTCATGTTAGAGACAGGAGTGTGGTTAGGGTTAGATGGTTGGGTTTAGGACTATCACTCATGTTAGAGACAGGGGTGTGGTTAGGGTTAGATGGTTGGGTTTAGGACTATCACTCATGTTAGAGACAGGAGTGTGGTAGAGTTAGATGGTTGGGTTTAGGACTATCACTCATGTTAGAGACAGGGGTGTGGTTAGGGTTAGATGGTTGGGTTTAGGACTATCACTCATGTTAGAGACAGCGGTGTGGCTGGGTTAGATGGTTGGGTTTAGGAATATCACTCATGTTAGAGACAGGGGTGTGGTTAGGGTTAGATGGTTGGGTTTAGGACTATCACTCATGTTAGAGACGGTGGTGTGGTTACGGTTAGATTGTTGGGTTTAGGACTATCACTCATGTTAGAGATAGGAGTGTGGTTAGGGTTAGATGGTTGGGTTTAGGACTATCACTCATGTTAGAGACAGGGGTGTGGTTAGGGTTAGATAGTTGGGTTTAGGACTATCACTCATGTTAGAGACAGCGGTGTGGTTAGGGTTAGATCGTTGGGTTTAGGACTATCACTCATGTTAGAGACAGCGGTGTGGCTGGGTTAGATGGTTGGGTTTAGGACTATCACTCATGCTAGAGACAGGGGTGTGGTTAGGGTTAGATGTTTGGGTTAGGACTATGACTCATGTTAGAGACAGGGGTATGGTTAGGGTTAGATGGTTGGGTTTAGGACTATCACTCATGTTAGAGACAGGGGTGTGGTTAGGGTTAGATGGCTGGGTTAGGACTATCACTCATATTAGAGACAGGGGTGTGGTTAGGGTTAGATGGTTGGGTTTAGGACTATCACTCATGTTAGAGACAGGGGTGTGGTTAGGGTTAGATGGTTGGGTTTAGGACTATCACTCATGTTAGAGACAGGGGTGTGGTTAGGGTTAGATGGTTGGGTTTAGGACTATCACTCATGTTAGAGACAGGGGTGTGGTTAGGGTTAGATGGCTGGGTTAGGACTATCACTCATGTTAGAGACAGGGGTGTGGTTAGGGTTAGATGGTTGGGTTTAGGACTATCACTCATGTTAGAGACAGCGGTGTGGTTAGAGTTAGAGGCTAACAGGCGTTGTCTCGGTGTTAGGAAGATCTATGAATGCCATCTTTGTGAACCCCAGGACGGTGATCGTGGCACCAAATACAAAGATCCCCCGTATAGCCTGAACAGACTGTAGGGGCGAGTGCTGCTAGCGAGTAGCAGCACCGAGCTATGAAGGCCGGCACGGCGCACAAAGTGGGGCTGTGGCCAGCACTCCGCCCGGCCGCCTTTGTCTCCCCCAGTGACCATGTTTCTTACACACCGCAACCAGGTACTCATTCGATGCCGAGTCGACCTAGGCGGAGGCCCAGGATCGGTTCAGATAATCGTCACAGGCGTTGGTGGCCGCGATCCCTTGGGTTCGTAGCGCAAGCGCAACGCTAACCGCTGCGCCACCGCTCCTCAGCACCGGGCCCCGTACCCCCCGGCCACGGGCCCCGATCCCGCAGCGCCCTCTGCTGCTGCTGCGACAACGCCCCTGCTCGGCTCGCCCATTAACAACAAAAGTTTCTTACACGGTACAAGGGTTACTCTCAATGGTAGGGGCCGTCCATAAATGACGTCACGCGGTTTTGGACGATTTTTTTACCCCCCCCCCTCCCTCGTCACACGGCGTCGCAAAAATTCAGACCCCCCCCCTCAAATATGACGTCACAAAGCTCTGCCCACCCACCCCCAAATAAAACATGCTTCAAATCGCTTTAAACTATTGTCATTGTAGTGCTTATTTAATGTGCCGCTGCACTCTGATGTTGTAGGAGAAAACATTTATTAAAAAGTCTATTTAATTAAGCAGAACGTGTTGTCTATATTTAAAGTTGCGCATTTTGATGTGGCGTCACATTTCTGACCCCCCCCCCTCGTCACACATCGTCACAAATTTCTGAGCCCCTCCCCCCCTTCCCTAGGTGCGTGACGTCATTTATGGACGGTCCCTTACAGCCGTTGCCTATCCACTGAAAGAAAGCCGTTTCGCTCAGTGGGCCTTAACCTGGTCACATAAAAAATAGTTTCGTTTGGTTAAGAACCCGGTTTCTTCAGAACCCTCTAAGTAGGTCTATGGGTATCTAAGTCGATGGGTCTCTATGCGTGAAGTCTATGGATCTCTGTGTAAGCCAATGGGTCTCTATGTATGCGGTCTATGGATCTCTGTGTAAGCCAATGGGTCTCTATGTATGCGGTCTATGGATCTCTGTGTAAGCTGATTGGTCTCTATGTATGCGGTCTATGGATCTCTGTGTAAGCCGATGGGTCTCTATGTATGCGGTCTATGGATCTCTGTGTAAGCCGATGGATCTCTATGTATGCGGTCTATGGATCTCTGTGTAAGCCGATGGATCTCTATGTATGCGGTCTATGGATCTTTGTGTAAGCCGATGGGTCTCTATGTATGCGGTCTATGGATCTTTGTGTAAGCCGATGGATCTCTATGTATGCGGTCTATGGATCTTTGTGTAAGCCGATGGGTCTCTATGTATGCGGTCTATGGATCTCTGTGTAAGCTGATGGGTCTCTATGTATGCGGTCTATGGATCTCTGTGTAAGCCGATGGGTCTCTATGTATGCGGTCTATGGATCTCTGTGTAAGCTGATGGGTCTCTATGTATGCGGTCTATGGATCTCTGTGTAAGCCGATGGGTCTCTATGTATGCGGTCTATGGATCTCTGTGTAAGCTGATGAGTCTCTATTTATGCGGTCTATGGATCTCTGTGTAAGCTGATGGGTCTCTATGTATGCGGTCTATGGATCTCTGTGTAAGCCGATGGATCTCATGTATGCGGTCTATGAATCTCTGTGTAAGTCGACGGGTCTCTATGTATAAAGTATATGGATCTGTGTGTAAGTCGATTGGCCTCAGTGTAAGTCTATGTATGGGTCTCTATGTATGAAGTTTATGTATCTCTGTGTAAGTCGATTGGTCTCGGTTTAAGTCGATGTATTGGTCTCTGGAGAAGAATTAGTTGTGATGAAATCGGGTTCTCAAGTGTAGCAAGTTGATTTCTCTCAGCCCGTTCACCAGTGACTAAGACACAGCGAACCATTAACGCGATAATTAAATCGATCCGCCCCGGTGGCGAGATGTTAACAACCTCGCCTAGTATGCAGGGGTCATGTATTCGACCTTGACACCTGCTGTATATTTGGAGTTGGCGTGTCTCTCTCTCTCTCTCCCCGTGTTGAGATGTTTACTACCTCGCCTGGTATGCAGGAGGTCGTGGGTTCGATCCCAACCCTGACGCCTGCTGCTGTATATTTGGAGTTTGCGTCTCTCTCTCTCCCCGTGGTGAGATGTTAACTACCTCGCCTGGTCTGCAGGAGGTCGTGGGTTCCATCCCAACCCTGATGCCTGCTGCTGCTGTATATTTGGAGTTTGCGTGTCTCTCTCTCTCTCTCTCATCATCAAACGGTGGCTAGGAGATGTTAACTACCTCGCCTGGTCTGCAGGAGGTCGTGGGTTCGATCCCAACCCTGACGCCTGCTGCTGCTGTATATTTGGAGTTTGCGTGTCTCATCATCATCACGGTGGCTATGAAATGTTAACTACCTCGCCTGGTACACAGGAGGTCGTGGGTTCTCTCCGGACCCTGACGCCTGCTGCTGCTGCTGTGTATTTGGAGTTTGCGGTGTTTCACCCCCCCCCCCCCCCCCCCCCCCGCTGTGGTCGCGTGTATTTTGCCCGCGTCCGTTTGTTCCCTCCACATTTAGAAGCGACGTGTGGGACATTCGGCCGCTGCCTTTCCATTACCACGTGACGAGCCACTTCGTCGGGCTATCGTTTATGTCCAAGTCGATTCTAAAAAAAAATTAAAAGCTACGTAGCTCAGCGGGGCCTTTCCCGGTGAAATAATAAAAAATGTTTGCCGTGTGAATCTCACTCCGCCGGGCTTGTGAAGTCCATTTCATAACACGTGGCTGTCACCCCCGATCCCAGGCACCTCGGCGTCACTGACCCCGATTCTATTCTACTTTCACACCACAACGGTTTCCCATGTTGCTCGCATGTATATGCGGCATGTATGTGGAACCTCTTTCGCACCGTACGTAGCCAAGCCGTGCCAATCAGAGGTGTGTGGGGGGGGGGGAAGGAAAACTAAACACGAAAACCAGTTCTAAAGAAAAGAGTTTTAAATCTAGATTTAAAAATGCTATGTTCCCAGCGGCTTTCCAAACATCGGAGGGGGCAGAGCGTATGCACGTGTGCATGCGCGTTCAACTTCTTTCGCACCGTACGTATCCTAAACCGGTGCCAATCGGAGGTGCGCGGTAAGAACAACGAACGTGATTAGGCCCCATAGTTGCTTGAGCTTCCCACAGGCGCGATCTCTGACACGAAAGAACGACGAAGGCACAGGTCCCCCGGTACAGCGCGGACAGACTGTCGCTGGCAAGCGCCGTTAGCGAGCGGCAAGCTGAGCACCTGCAAAAGACGGCCGGCACGACACACGATGGGTGGCGGAGGGGAGTTGTTCGTGGCGGTGTGGGTCCCCAGCGCCACGTTTACAATTGCGACGGGAGACTCCAGGCGCGCACGGGTGTCAACGGATCTTTAATTCACATGGAAACACACCCACACGCATGAACCCCTCCCTCCACACACGTGAACGCCCTTCCGAATCACGAACCCTCACGTCCCCTCCCCACAAACATGAACGTTGCCCCCCACCCCACCCAGCCCCCCCATCCCCCCGGACACAGCTGTCCCCAGCCGCAGTAAAATTCAGGGGCAATCTTGCAATTAATTGGCGAAGGTATTAAACCGGGGACTATATGTATCCGTATATGTATAAAAAAATATTAAATTTCTCCGTATGTACAAATCAATTCAAAATAAATTATCTTTACCTAAGATTAAGATTTGTTTTTTTGTGTTTCTGCCGCTGCTGCTGCTGCTGTTCTTGTCGATTCATCTCCGATGGACGATGCTACTCAACGCATCGGCCCTGACATCCAGATCAACCACCTTGGGCAAGCAGCGGCAGCAGCAGCCAATCGCCACCGCGGCGCTTGTGCCAGGCTAGGTGCAGCAGCTGCTGCAGAAGCAACACCGGAAACGTTGTCTCATCCGTCTAGAATAGGAGGGGGGGGAGCGGTGGCGCAACGGTTAGCGCAGTGTGCGCTTTGTCATTGCCTGGAATATCAGAGCCAGTCCGTGGTGGTGGCGCATCACTCCCTCCCTCTCTCTCTCTCGCTCCCCCCCCCCCGTGGTCGCGTGGATTTTTGTCTCCGGGTCACTCCGGTTTTTCCCCCCCCTCCACATTCAGAGTCAGCGTCATGCGTTTCGCGAGAATTTGACTGCTGCTATGAATGTCCGCACGACGACGACGATGATGATGATGACCCCACCGCGTCTGAGCTATCATTTGTGATGGCCAGGTCGCTTAGTGGGCCTTACCTGGTAAAATAAAATAAAAAAAGTATTAGTTTTAGTTTATACTCTTTGGTTATTTCGGTGAAGTCGCGTAGATAGAAAAATGAAGAATGAATCACGACGTTTCGATCGCAACACAAGCAATCGTCATCAGGTGTAAAGACACGGCAGTAGAACTGCTGAACAAGACAGGGCTGCTGCAACGCGAGGTTATATGTAGAGGTTTGAGGTGGGCGTCACCCAAGGGTAAGTGGGCGGGGTCAGAGGTGGAAAGGAGTCCCGTCGCACGCACAGCAGCTGCGTGAGAGGAAGAGATTGGCATCTCTGACCCCGCCCACTTAACCCTTGGGTGACGCCCACCTCAAACCTCGACATATAACCTCGTGTTGCAGCAGCCCTGTCTTGTTCAGCAGTTCTACTGCCGTGTCTTTACACCTGATGACGATTGCTTGTGTTGCGATCGAAACGTCGTGATTTATTTATTTCCATTTTGCTACCTGCCACGTGATGACTTTACCGAAAAAAAACAAAGAGAATGGATTCCTGCAGTCACGAAAGCTTCAAATCAAGATTGAGTTTTAGTTTATCCAACCAAAAGTGGTGAAGTATGGACAAACAACCCCACCCCCCACCACCCCTGCACGCCCTAAACCCTATGACAGTCAAAACAGAAATCGATATATTCTTGGTCTTTCGGTAAAGTTACGGAGGTAGGTTCAAAGAATCCACGTAACTTTTACCGAAAGACCCAAGAATATGAATTCCTGCAGTCTACGAAAGCTTTTAAGTCAAGAAATCGATATCTTACACTGAGGCATTATTGTTGTTGTTGGTGGTGGTGGTGGTTGTGGTTGTGCTCCCGTTGGAAGCCCACGGAGCCAGCGGTGGCGATTACCGGGACGGCCTGCGGGAAAGAGCTCCGTGGCTGGCCGGATTTCTCCGCGATAGATGAGGACTCTGACCGTCTGACATTCCTGTGGCGGGGTCATTTGAGAATAACTCAATCTGCTCATAGGCCCCCCCCCACCCCCCCAACCAATCGTATTCTGTTGGTGGGCCCCCCACCGCAGTATAAGACCCCCCCCCCACCGCGCACGCCCCCACCCCCCACAGCCTTCTCCGTGGCACCACCAATGCCCCCAGGTGAAGTGTGTACAGGTGATCTCCCACACCTGTAGGGCACTCCGGCAGCGTAGGTGTTGTCGGGCGCCAGGTGTGCACGGGGGAGCGGTGGCGCAGCGGTTAGCGCGCCACGCGCTACGGACCCCGGCTGCCCGAGTTCGGTTCCCGCTCACGGCCAACACCGGTGACGGTTATCTGAACCGGTCTTGGGCCTCCCCCTAAGTCGACTCAGCCTCAAATGAGTACCTGGTGCGGTGTGTAAACATCGCCACTGGGGGAGACAAAGGCGGTCGGGCGTTGTGCTGCCCCCCCCCCCCCCCACCCCTCGTGTACCGTGCTGTCCTTCGTAGGCGCTACTCGCTGACACCGCTTGCCACAAAAATCTGTTCAGGCTACACGGGGGACCTTTGTCTTTGTCTTGCACAGGTGTGCTGCAACTCCTCGTGTGTACAGGTGTGGGGCTACTGTCCACAGGTGCGTACTGGTGCACTGCTGCAGGCGTGTACAGGAGTGGGGCTACTGTCCACAGGTGCGTACTGGTGCACTGCTGCAGGCGTGTACAGGAGTGGGGCTACTGTCCACAGGTGCGTACTGGTGCACTGCTGCAGGCGTGTACAGGAGTGGGGCTACTGTCCACAGGTGCGTACTGGTGCACTGCTGCAGGCGTGTACAGGAGTGGGGCTACTGTCCACAGGTGCGTACTGGTGCACTGCTGCAGGTGTGTACAGGAGTGGGGCTACTGTCCACAGGTGCGTACTGGTGCACTGCTGCAGGCGTGTACAGGAGTGGGGCTACTGTCCACAGGTGCGTACTGGTGCACTGCTGCAGGTGTGTACAGGAGTGGGGCTACTGTCCACAGGTGCGTACTGGTGCACTGCTGCAGGCGTGTACAGGAGTGGGGCTACTGTCCACAGGTGCGTACTGGTGCACTGCTGCAGGCGTGTACAGGAGTGGGGCTACTGTCCACAGGTGCGTACTGGTGCACTGCTGCAGGTGTGTACAGGAGTGGGGCTACTGTCCACAGGTGCGTACTGGTGCACTGCTGCAGGTGTGTACAGGTTTGGGGCTACTGTCCACAGGTGCGTACTGGTGCACTGCTGCAGGTGCGTATAGGTGTGGGGCTACTGTCCACAGGTGTGTACTGGTGCACTGCTGCAGGTGTGTACAGGTGTGGTTCGCAGCAAATGTAGGTGTGTACAAGAATCCCCCCACGATAAGTGTCCACATGCGTTGTTCTGAAAATTAATTGCCGATTAATAAGGGAACACATTTCCGTATAAGTGTAATGTTTCGCATGCGCGTTGCTTAAAAAAATATATATCAACACGTAGGCTTTCGCGACCGATATCATCCATTATAGAGGTTTCTTATTTTGTTAGAGTGCGTGAATATATAAGTGTGCCGTTAAACCCGCCACCACCCGACGCAGCCAATCAGTAAGGTTTGTCACGTAAACAGAACGCGGCCAATTCGTTACTTAGCACAGCACTAACCGGTGTGTGTTGGAGCGCAAATCCACAACATTTACAATCTGAGTACGACGTTTGACCACCAATTACAACCGGCATCGTCAGGCGGCAGCCAGATTTGTGGATACATCCTCCTGCTTCGTTCTACCCCTCCATTTAAGGAACGAAACAGGAGGATTTCTCCACACATCTGGCTGCCGCCTGATGATGCTGGTTGTAATTACAGGCGGAACGTCGTACTCAGATTGTAAATGTTGTGGATATGCTCTCCAACACACCGGTTAGTGCTGCGCTAAGTCACGAATTGGCCACGTTCTGTTTACATCGCAAACCTTACTAATTGGCTGTGTCGGGTGGTGGCGCGTTTAAAGACGCATTTATATATTTATGCTACCTAGCCCAAAGAAAACCTCTATTATGGATCAAAAATATATATATTTGCGCCAAAAATGTTTGCAACATTGTTAAAACTCGGAACGCACACGGACTATTATTTTGCGATGTAATACCGCACGGTAGGCGAATATTCGCGTACCACCGAATATCGTTCCAACGTGTGATCCGACCTCCTTGTCTGCCAGACCGCCATCTTGTGTGATCGCAGCGAGCGTGGCTAGCTAGAAATGTCGCGTTCGGCGATAGTTTTTTTTAACAGTACATAGGCCTTAGAAAGGTGAGTGCAAAATGCACGGAAAATGATGATAGCGCCTCTGGCAAGAAAAAGAAAAAAAAGGTAAAGAATCTCAACGATAAATCAGACGTTTCAAATCGTTATAAAGCAGGTGAAAAGGCTGTCGATATTGCAAGCATGCGTGGCCTTCGTCTGCGTAACTCCACAGTCGTCGATCAATAAGCTTTGCTTTACCATCTCTGGTAAGTTTTATGTAGTTATTTGTAATTATTATTCGTTAAATCCATGTTACCTGATGTTTTTTTGTAATAAACTTCATGACATTTAGTCACGCATTTTATTCCTGAAATGTCGGTTAAGAACGCAACCCCCTATTTTAACATCTTTATGGGAATTTAGAGTTCGTTTTAAGTTATTTCGAGTTAAGTAGCATTTCTCAGGAACAGAACCCTTATGTTTAGCGGGGGATTCCTGTACAGGTGTGTACAGGTGTGCTACTGCAGGTGTGTACAAGTGTTCTACTGCTCATGCAGGTGTGTACAGGTGTGCCACTGCTCATGAGTTAAGTAGCATTTCTCAGGAACAGAACCCTTATGTATAGCGGGGAATTCCTGTACAGGTGTATACAGGTGTGTTACTGCAGGTGTGTACAGGTGTGCTACTGCTCATGCAGGCGTGTACAGCTGGTGTGCTACTGTTGTGCAGAGTCACTGAGTCTCCCGCTTGGTGAGCACTGTGTGGGATGTGGAGGATGGGGAGGGTGGGGGTCCCTCGTGGGGCAGGGCTCCCCCCCTCATCTTGTAGGGGTCGGGACCCCCAGGGGGGGAGCTCCCGGGAGGAGACGGGAGCGGCGTGTCCGGGGTGGCTGCGACGCAGAGACACGCACCACAGACACACACAAAGACAAAAGATCCCCCACGTAGCTTTTAACAGACTGTTGGGGCAAGTGATGTTAGCGAGCACCTACGAAGGCCGGCACGGCACACGAGGGGGTGGGTGGCCAGCATCACGCCCGGCCGCCTTTGTCTCCCTAGTGGCGTTGTTCACGCATCGCACCAGGTACTCATTTGAGGCTGAGTCGACCTAGGGAAGGCCCAGGACCAGTTTAGATAATCGTCACTGGTGTTGGCCGTGAGAGGGAATCGAACCTGGGTCGCCAGATTCGTAGCACAGCGCACTAACCGCTCCACTACTGCTCCCCACGGACGCGCGCACACAGACACACACAGACACACACACAGACACACACAGACACACACACAGACACGCAGAGGCGCCTTAGCATTAACAGCCAGCTACCATGACACCAGCTGTAGCGGTGAGTGGTGAGCTACATGGTGGTGGTGAGCGTCTACTCACACAGGTGAGCGGTGTGCTGCACGGTGTGGTGATCATCTACTCACACAGGTGAGTGGTGTGCTCCATGGTGTGGTGAGCATCTACTCACACAGGTGAGTGGTGTGCTGCGTGGTGTGGTGAGCATCTATTCACACAGGTGAGCGGCGTGCTGCATGGTAGTGGTGAGCGTCTACTCACACAGGTGAGTGGTGTGCTCCATGGTGTGGTGAGCGTCTACTCACACAGGTGAGTGGTGTGCTGCGTGGTGTGGTGAGAATCTACTCACACAGGTGAGTGGTGTGATGCAGGGTGTGGTGAGCATATACTCACACAGGTGAGCTGTGAGATCCACGATAGTGGTGAGCGTCTACTCACACAGGTGAGCGGTGTGCTGCGTGGTAGTGGTGAGCGTCTACTCACACAGGTGAGCGGTGTGCTGTGTGGTAGTGGTGAGCCTCTACTCACACAGGTGAGCGGCGTGCTGCGTGGTAGTGGTGAGCGTCTACTCACACAGGTGAGCGGTGTGCTGCGTAGTAGTGGTGAGCGTCTACTCACACAGGTGAGTGGTGTGCTGCGTGGTAGTGGTGAGCATCTACTCACACAGGTGAGCGGTGTGCTGCGTGGTAGTGGTGAGCGTCTACTCACACAGGTGAGCGGTGTGCTGCGTAGTAGTGGTGAGCGTCTACTCACACAGGTGAGCGGTGTGCTGCGTGGTGTGGTGAGCGTCTACTCAAACAGGTGAGCGGCGTGCTGCGCGGTGTGGTGAGCATCTACTCACACAGGTGAGCGGTGTGCTGCGTGGTAGTGGTGAGCCTCTACTCACACAGGTGAGCGGCGTGCTGCGTGGTAGTGGTGAGCGTCAACTCACACAGGTGAGTGGTGTGCTGCGTGGTAGTGGTGAGCACCTACTCACACAGGTGAGTGGTGTGCTGTGCGGTAGTGGTGAGCGTCTACTCACACAGGTGAGCGGTGTGCTGCATGGTAGTGGTGAGCATCTACTCACACAGGTGAGCGGTGTGCTGCATGGTGTGCTGCGTGGCCATGGGGTTGCTGATAATGACCGGGTGCCCACTGCCAGAGTTGCCCAGGAAGTGATGCGGGGGGTCTGGGGAGCGGGAAGGGGGCAGCGGCTGCTGCTGGTGAGGGGGGTGAGCGGGCAGGTGGGGCAGGTGAGGCAGATGGGGCAGCAGCTGAGGGTGAGCGGGCGCCTGGCCGGCCGGTGCAGCGTCGGCCGTCACTCCTGCACGCGCACAAAGACAAAGGCCCCCCCCCCCACCATGTAGCCTCGAACAGACCGCTGGGGCAAGTGCCGCTAGCGAGCGCCGGTACGGCGTATGAGGCGGTGAGGTGGCCGGCGACCACGCCCGGCCTCACTTTGCCTCCCCGGTGCTGATATTCACTACGCACTGTAACCAGGTCTCATTTCAGGCTACGTCGACCTATGGATGGGAGGCCCAGGACCGGTTAAGATATTCGCCAGCGACGTCAACGAGCGAGCGGCCGGGCGGGCGGCCGGGCCCGCGCTAACCGCTGCGCCCAACCGCTACCCCGGCACCGGCGAGGATAATCTCTCGCCCACTTCGTGTTTGGCCTTCACCGAGAATCGACCGCAGCAGGTCGCCGGGTTCACGGCCGCCGGCATGCCGACCGCTGCGCCCACCGCTCGCTCCCCCGGTGTCGCGCTCCAAACCCGTGATTACAAATTCAACTGAATCTGGAATCGCCCTGAGCAGCAATCTTCCTCTTGTGCCCCCCCCTCCTCCTCCATCCATTACTCTAGGCCAGGGGTCAGCAACCTCTCAAAGCAGAAGAAGACGAATAGCCGTTTTTTGTGTCTTAGCACGGGCAGCTACTTGTACACTTTGCTGTGTTTGTGTGTTTGTGTTTGTGTACACACAAACACAGCAAAGCGGGTACACAGCCGACGACAACGCCACACATTCTAACTTGAATAGACAAAGTAATTTGAGAGCCGCGTCACACGGGCAGCAACTTGTACACACAACACACAGCAAAGCGGGAACGCAGCCGACGAGAAACAAATTCCGACCACAATTAACAAAAATAGGTGATGCAATAAACAGCGTCTATTTCGCTTTTGCCCCCCCCCCCCTCAGTTATTCTCTAACAATCGCACAGCTTGACTGCATCGTGTTGTCGACAAGACATCCCATAGTCACAAGCCCCATTCCCTGTTGTGTTTAACACACCGCCGATGAACTTCAGCTTAAATTTACGCCTGAGATTGGAATTATTTTTAGTTTTATTTATTTTTTCAGCGGCTGCCCGCAAGGGGGCGGCCAAGGAGGCACTCGCACGCGGCTCCAAAGCCGCCGGTTGCCGACCCGCTGCTCCAAGCCGCAGCAAATTGACCGATTCCACCGCCCCATCTCCCGCCCGCGTGAACGCCCTCCCGTCGGGACACGGACCATTGCCCGGCTGCCGCTCCGTCGCTATTATTCTTGACCGCCGTTCCCATCTGGCGGGGCGGGGAGGCACGGTCGGCGAGCCGCGTGGCCTCAATCAAACGTTGGCGCGGAAGCCGCAAAAGCGAAACGGGTTAGAGGCCGCGAGAGGAAAGCCATTAAAGCGGTGTCCTTTTTACTTGAGCAGGTAAAGGTCCCGCTGGAGCCGCTATATAGCTCTTCTTCGGAAGCAACCCTGCTGGCCATTGCTAGCGATAGCTCGACGAAACGAAAGTGGCTTATCATCGCCGTGTGCACATTGATAGCGGCAGCCAAATGCTCAAAACGCATGATGTTGGTTCGAAAAAGCGGGGGACCCGGAGAAAGATCCGCGTGACCACGGGGGGGGGAGAGACACCGCCAGGGTCAGGATGGAACCCACGACCTCCCGCATACCAGGCGAGGGAGTTAACATCTCCGAGCCACCGCTGTGCGCCAGCTTCTGCCGTATTTTTCGCCGGTGACGCCCTTTCATAACGTCACCTCACGAGACGGGAGGAGGACGGACTGAAACCTCCGATGCCCGGGCACGGTCCAGCCCCTCCGCCGTACCTCCGAGCAGCATCTCCTGCAGAAGGTTGTCCACCTTGGCGACGCCGAAGAGGCGGAGGAGGTGGACCTGCTCGATGAGCTGCCACGTGATGCTCTGCAGCGCCGGCAGCAGCAGCAGCAGCTCCCCGAATCGCCCGCGGCTCTCGTACTGGCGGTCGGTCACGTAGTCCTCCAGCAGCACCTGGGGTGAGCGAGCGGGCGAGCGGGCAAGTGGGTGAGCACGCACATGGATTAGTCATGTAGTCCAGCAGCACCTGGGGTGAGCGAGCATGAGTCACTCATTGGTCAATGTCCAGTCTCACCAAGTCATCAGTCTCACAGTTCAATCACCGGTCACTCACTCTCTGGTCTCTCACCAGTCACTCACCCTCAGCCACCGTCGCTCACCCTCGCGCACGTCACTCACCTGCACGTGGAAGCGCATCGCTTTGATTCGAGCGGCGTCGCTCAATCCCTTCGCATCTGCAACAACAGCGAGGTCACGCACACCGGGTGAGCGCTCACCACCCACACTCGCCACAGCCTCGCCACCCACACTCGCCACAGCCTCACCACCCCACCCTCGCCACAGCCTCGCCACCCCACCCTCGCCACAGCCTCACCACTGACCACATGTACCACCGGGTGGTGCATCTGCCAGTCGTCTCGGTCGGTCAACCCATGGCACCTGTGTGTGCCCCATGACCCCTTGCCTGCAGCGAGCCTTCCACAAGCCACGTGATAACCCCAAGCTGGACCTAGCCTGGCACTAAAGGCTCTGCGGTGCCATCACCGGTTGTTGTTGTTTACAGGTGTGCGGGTAGCAATGGGTGTATTTTACATGAAGAGTGAAGATGAAGAGGGAGGTCTTCAGCCTGGATTTGAACAGGGAGCAAGGAGGCAGCTGGGTGGTGGTGGTGGTGGTGGGGTGGGTGGAGGGGGGTAGTTCCAGACTATGGGGGTCACCAGAGGAGAATCGGCAGCCCCCCTTTGAGCGATGGTTGACTGGGAGCTTCAACAGGAAGCCAAGGGTGCTGGAGCCAAGAGTGCGGGGAGGGTCGTAGCCAGCGAGAGCCGTAGAGGCTGGCGAGGGTCGTAGAGTTAGGGACCGGGGTCCAGGAGTTCCTGTCTCACCTGGGTCAAAGAAGACGATGGCCTTGAGGCAGGCGAACTCCGCGTCGTCGAGCTGGAGGTCGCGGAAAGGTCTCACGAGCTCGTCCAGCACGCGGTTTGTGACGCGGCACAGCTCCTGCTCGGGGCAGTTCCTGGGAATCACCGCCTCGGAGCCTGCGCCGGGACGGCGGGGAACGCGCGGCAGCGGCCCGGTAAGGCGAACGCACATCAGCGCCCTCGCCGGTGAACACATGGCAACGGTCTCGCCAGTGAACACATGGCAACGGTCTCGCCAGTGAACACACGGCAACAGTCTCACCAGTGAACACATGGCAACGGCCTCGCCAGTGAACACATGGCAACAGTCTCACCAGTGAACACATGGCAACGGTCTCGCCAGTGAAAACATGGCAACGGTCTCGCCAGTGAAAACATGGCAACGGTCTCGCCAGTGAACACATGGCAACGGTCTCGCCAGTGAACACATGGCAACGGTCTCGCCAGTGAACACATGGCAACGGTCTCGCCAGTGAAAACATGGCAACGGTCTCGCCAGTGAAAACATGGCAACGGTCTCGCCAGTGAACACATGGCAACGGTCTCGCCAGTGAACACATGGCAACGGTCTCGCCGGTGAATGGATGCCAACGGCCTCGCCAGTGAACACATGGCAACGGTCTCGCCAGTGAACACATGGCAACGGTCTCGCCGGTGAACGGATGCCAACGCCCTCGCCGATGAACGCACGGCAACGGGATCGACACTTCACGCATGGCAACGGCCACGCCGGCGAACGCACGGCAGTTGTAAAGAGCGGCGGTGCACTGGTTAGCACGCTGCACTACAAACCGAATGGCCCTGAGGATTTATCTGAAGCGGTCCTGGGCCTCCCCTAGGCCGACTCAGCCTCAAATGAGCACCGCCACTGGGGGGAGACGACGGTGAACCGGGGCGTGGCGCTGGGCCACCCACCCCCTCGTGCGCCGTGCCGGCCTTCGCAGGTGCTCCTCGCTAACAGCACTTGCCCCAACAGTCTGTTGAGGCTACACGGGGGACCTTTGTCTGTGTGAGTGTGGTGCTCACCCAGCAGCAGCAGCTCCTTGTAGGGCAGGGAGCGCTTGGAGACCCCAAGAAGGAGGTGCTCACCAGCATGAGCTCTCAGCAGAGACACCTGGTGAGGGGGACACGTGAGGGGGACACGTGAGGGGGGCACGTGAGGGGTGAGGGGGACACGTGAGGGGTGAGGGGGACACGTGAGGGGTGAGGGGGACACGTGAGGGGTGAGGGGGGCACGTGAGGGGTGAGGGGGACACGTGAGGGGTGAGGGGGACACGTGAGGGGTGAGGGGGGCACGTGAGGGGTGAGGGGGGCACGTGAGGGGTGAGGGGGGCACGTGAGGGGTGAGGGGGACACGTGAGGGGTGAGGGGGGCACGTGAGGGGTGAGGGGGGCACGTGAGGGGTGAGGGGGGCACGTGAGGGGTGAGGGGGACACGTGAGGGGTGAGGGGGGCACGTGAGGGGTGAGGGGGACACGTGAGGGGGACACGTGAGGGGTGAGGGGGGCACGTGAGGGGTGAGGGGGACACGTGAGGGGTGAGGGGGACACGTGAGGGGTGAGGGGGACACGTGAGGGGTGAGGGGGGCACGTGAGGGGTGAGGGGGACACGTGAGGGGTGAGGGGGACACGTGAGGGGTGAGGGGGGCACGTGAGGGGTGAGGGGGGCACGTGAGGGGTGAGGGGGGCACGTGAGGGGTGAGGGGGACACGTGAGGGGTGAGGGGGGCACGTGAGGGGTGAGGGGGGCACGTGAGGGGTGAGGGGGGCACGTGAGGGGTGAGGGGGACACGTGAGGGGTGAGGGGGGCACGTGAGGGGTGAGGGGGACACGTGAGGGGGACACGTGAGGGGTGAGGGGGGCACGTGAGGGGGACACGTGAGGGGGACACGTGAGGGGTGAGGGGGACACGTGAGGGGGGCACGTGAAGGGGTGAGGGGGGCACGTGAAGGGGTGAGGGGGGCACGTGAGGGGGTGAGGGGGGCACGTGAGGGGTGAGGGGGACACGTGAGGGGTGAGGGGGGCACGTGAGGGGTGAGGGGGACACGTGAGGGGGACACGTGAGGGGTGAGGGGGGCACGTGAGGGGGACACGTGAGGGGTGAGGGGGGCACGTGAGGGGGACACGTGAGGGGGACACGTGAGGGGTGAGGGGGACACGTGAAGGGGTGAGGGGGACACGTGAGGGGTGAGGGGGACACGTGAGGGGGACACGTGAGGGGTGAGGGGGGCACGTGAGGGGGACACGTGAGGGGTGAGGGGGGCACGTGAGGGGGACACGTGAGGGGTGAGGGGGGCACGTGAGGGGGACACGTGAGGGGTGAGGGGGACACGTGAGGGGTGAGGGGGACACGTGAAGGGGTGAGGGGGACACGTGAGGGGTGAGGGGGACACGTGAGGGGGACACGTGAGGGGTGAGGGGGGCACGTGAGGGGGACACGTGAGGGGTGAGGGGGGCACGTGAGGGGGACACGTGAGGGGTGAGGGGGACACGTGAAGGGGTGAGGGGGACACGTGAGGGGTGAGGGGGACACGTGAGGGGTGAGGGGGACACGTGAGGGGTGAGGGGGACACGTGAGGGGTGAGGGGGACACGTGAAGGGGTGAGGGGGACACGTGAAGGGGTGAGGGGGACACGTGAGGGGTGAGGGGGACACGTGAGGGGTGAGGGGGACACGTGAGGGGTGAGGGGGACACGCGAGGGGTGAGGGGGACACGTGAGGGGTGAGGGGGACACGTGAGGGGGACACTGAGGGGTGAGAGGGACACGTGAGGGGTGAGGGGGACGCGTGAGGGGTGAGGGGGGCGCGTGAGGGGTGAGGGGGACACGAGAAGGGGTGAGGGGGACACGTGAGGGGTGAGGGGGACACGTGAGGGGTGAGCATTGAGCAGGACACGCGAGGGATCAGTCACTTGCTTGGCGAGATCGGCGAGTCGTGTCATTGGTGAGGAGGATGAGTCACTTGATTGGTGAGGTGGGCGAGTGACTTGATTGGTGAGGAGGGCGAGTCGCGTGATTGGTGAGGTGGGTGAGTCACTTAATTGGTGAAGTGGGCGAGTAACTTGATTTATGAGGGTGAGTCACGTGACTTATGAGGAGGGCGAGTCACGTGACTGGTGAGGAATGCGAGTCGCGCGATTGGTGAGGAGGATTCCCGTCCCCGCCGTGCCTGGTCGTCTAGGGGCAGGTCACAGAAGGCCGGGATGTACTTGGCCCACTCGACCAGCACCAGCAGCTGCTGCTTCATCGACTCGCACACGTCCTGCACCCCGGCCAGCTTGCGTATGGGGCCCCCACCATCCCCCATCGGCCCCGAGCCCCCCACTTCCCTGGCCCCCGTGATCTATGCGCACAGAGACAAAGAACACCCCCCACCCCACGTGTGAGGTGAAGTGAGAAAAAACTCGTTCGCGCAAGGCCCCACAACAAAACAAAAAAAACCTTAACATTAAAACAGCGAGATAAAACAACCCCGCACGGACCGATATGCAGGAGAAAATAAATGTGTTTTCAGGCGAGACCTTCAAAAGCTCGACTGACGGAGCATCCCTAACAGACTGGGGCAAGACATCCCACAAAGCGAGGCACCCTGACTCCTGAAAGCTCTATCATCACCCACTGAATGCAGATTTGTCCTCGGCATACTCGGGGTGCCCGGATTCGGTGGATCGAAGTTGCCGGTCAGGGGCAGCGTACGGTTTCAGAAGATCTCCAAGATATAATGGGCCCACGAACACCCTCTCATGGCCCTGAAGGCCAATACAAGAACTTTAAATTCGAAACCTGTATTCTACTGTATCGCCCGAACGGACTTCAGGGGCAAGTGCTCGCGAAGGTGAAATCGCCACATCAGTGAGGGTGAGGGCGCCACATTAGGGTGAGAGCGTCATCGTAAAGACTGAGGGAGCCACGTTAGAGTGAGGGCGTCACGTTAGAGTGAGGACTTCACGTTAGAGTGAGGGCTTCACGTTAGAGTGAGGGCTTCACGTTAGAGTGAGGGCTTCACGTTAGAGTCAGGGTGTCATGTTAGAGTGAGGTAGTCAAGTTAGAGTGAGGGCGTCACGTTAGAGTGAGGGAGTCATGTTAGAGTGAGGCCACCATGTTAGAGTGAGGGCGTCACGTTAGAGTGAGGCCACCATGTTAGAGTGAGGGCGTCACGTTAGAGTGAGGGTGTCATGTTAGAGTGAGGCCACCATGTTAGAGTGAGGCCACCATGTTAGAGTGAGGGCGTCATGTTAGAGTGACGGCGTCATGTTAGAGTGAGGGCGTCACGTTAGAGTGAGGCCACCACGTTAGAGTGAGGCCACCATGTTAGACTGACGGCGTCACGTTAGAGTGAGGGCTTCACGTTAGAGTGAGGGCGTCACGTTAGAGTGAGGGCGCCATGTTAGAGTGAGGGTGTCACGTTAGAGTGAGGGAGCCATGTTAGAGTGAGGCCACCATGTTAGAGTGAGGGCGTCACGTTAGAGTGAGGGTGTCACGTTAGAGTGAGGCCACCATGTTAGAGTGACGGCGTCATGTTAGAGTGACGGCGTCACGTTAGAGTGAGGGCTTCACGTTAGAGTGAGGGCGTCATGTTAGAGTGAGGGAGTCACGTTAGAGTGAGGGCGTCACGTTAGAGTGAGGGTGTCACGTTAGAGTGAGGGCGTCACGTTAGAGTCAGGGAGCCACGTGAGAGTGAGGGTGTCATGTTAGAGTGAGGCCACCATGTTAGAGTGACGGCGTCACGTTAGAGTGAGAGCGTCACATTAGAGTGAGGGAGTCACGTTAGACTGAGGGCGTCACGTTAGAGTGAGGCCACCATGTTAGAGTGAGGCCACCATGTTAGAGTGACGGTGTCACGTTAGAGTGAGGCCACCATGTTAGAGTGAGGCCACCACGTTAGAGTGACGGCGTCACGTTAGAGTGAGGCCACCATGTTAGAGTGAGGCCACCATGTTAGAGTGACGGTGTCACGTTAGAGTGAGGCCACCATGTTAGAGTGACGGCGTCACGTTAGAGTGAGGCCACCATGTTAGAGTGACGGCGTCACGTTAGAGTGAGGACGTCACGTTAGAGTGAGGCCACCACGTTAGAGTGACGGCGTCACGTTAGAGTGAGGCCACCATGTTAGAGTGAGGGCGTCATGTTAGAGTGAGGGCGTCACGTTAGAGTGAGGCCACCATGTTAGAGTGAGGCCACCATGTTAGAGTGACGGCGTCACGTTAGAGTGACGGCGTCACGTTAGAGTGATGGCGTCACGTTAGAGTGAGGCCGTCACGTTAGAGTGAGGCCGTCACGTTAGAGTGAGGGCATCACGTTAGAGTGAGGCCGTCACGTTAGAGTGATGGCGTCACGTTAGAGTGACGGCGTCACGTTAGAGTGACGGCGTCACGTTAGGGTGAGGCCGTCACGTTAGAGTGAGGGCGTCACGTTAGAGTGAGGCCGTCACGTTAGAGTGACGGCGTCACGTTAGAGTGAGGCCGTCACGTTAGAGTGAGGGCGTCACGTTAGAGTGAGGCCGTCACGTTAGAGTGATGGCGTCACGTTAGAGTGACGGCGTCACGTTAGAGTGATGGCGTCACGTTAGAGTGAGGCCGTCACGTTAGAGTGACGGCGTCACGTTAGAGTGATGGCGTCACGTTAGAGTGACGGCCACCATGTTAGAGTGAGGCCGCCATGTTAGAGTGAGGGCGTCACGTTAGAGTGAGGCCGTCACGTTAGAGTGAGGGCGTCACGTTAGAGTGAGGCCGTCACGTTAGAGTGATGGCGTCACGTTAGAGTGACGGCGTCACGTTAGAGTGATGGCGTCACGTTAGAGTGAGGCCGTCACGTTAGAGTGAGGGCGTCACGTTAGAGTGAGGCCGTCACGTTAGAGTGACGGCGTCACGTTAGAGTGATGGCGTCACGTTAGAGTGACGGCCACCATGTTAGAGTGAGGCCGCCATGTTAGAGTGAGGGCGTCACGTTAGAGTGAGGCCGTCACGTTAGAGTGACGGCGTCACGTTAGAGTGATGGCGTCACGTTAGAGTGACGGCCACCATGTTAGAGTGAGGCCGCCATGTTAGAGTGAGGCCGCCATGTTAGAGTGGGGGCGTCACGTTAGAGTGAGGGAGCCACGTTAGAGTGAGGGCACCATGTTAGAGTGACGGCGTCACGTTAGAGTGAGGCCGCCATGTTAGAGTGAGGCCGCCATGTTAGAGTGAGGGCACCTGTCTGGAGAGGGCCTCGGCCTGCACGAGGCTGCTGATTGAGAGCGACCCCACCTCCTCGTAGCTCGGTCTCCGCAGGGCGATCCGATCTCTCTCATTCTGCACGGCTGCTTGAGGGGGGAATGAGGGGTTTGGGGGAGGTGGGGACAGTGGGGAGTAGGGGGTGGCGGTGAGATGATTTTGGGGGTGCAGCACAAGATCGTCAACACCACTCGGCTTCACTGACACCCAGGGCAGGACGCAAGTTGGTGCGAAGAGCAGCAGGCCGAGGATTGTGGGTCAGGTTAGCTGTCCCAGGTGTGGTACGTCTGAATTTTAATGGGGGGAAGGAGGGGTTCTCTGGGGTTTAATGGGGTTTTATAGGTCTAATGGGGTTTGTCTGGGTTTTAATTGGTCTAATGGGATTTTATCTGGATTTTAATGGTATTTTCTACGGGTTATAATGGGAGTTTTTATGGGATTTAATGGAAACTTCACTGGGCTTTGATGGGATTTCACTGGATATTAGGATTATCTGTGAGTTTAATGGAGTTTCTCTGGGTTGTTATGTGTTTAATGTATTTTACTGGAAATTTATATCGATTCTTAATGGGGCTATTCCTGATTTAATGGATTTTTTATGGGGTTTTTGTGGTTCAATTTAGATTTTTAATGGGGTTAAAATTTAACCTTCTCTGTGTTTAAATGGAATTTTGTCGGCTTATTACAGAATTACCACTGAGCTTTCATGAGATATTTTCCCATGGGTTACGAATTAAATTTTCTCTCGCTTTTAATAGGGATTCCCTTTTGGGTGTTGACCGGATTTCCTTTGGGATTAACGGCTTTGCCATCTGATTCCCTCCCCTCACCCTCCTTCTTCATCCCCGCACGGAAGCACTTGCGCAGGCGGCAGTAGCGGCACTGGTTGCGTTTGTCCTTGTCCACCACGCACTGCCGGTTGAACCTGGGGGTCAGAGGTCATCGTCATCCAGGGGAGCGGGTCAAAGGTAATTTGACAAAAAAATGTACTCAATACCACGTTGTGGTACGGCGAGGGTTATGGTTAGAATAGCTTGATCGGGTGTGGTACGGCTATGGTTATGGTTAGGGTAGTTTGACCAGGTGTGGTACGGCGAGGGTTATGGTTAGGATAGCTTGACCGGGTGTCGTATGGCTATGGTTATGTTTAGGCTAGCTAGACCGGGTGTGGTACGGCTATGGTTATGTTTAGGTTAGCTTGACCGGGTGTGGTATGGCTATGGTTATGTTTAGGCTAGCTAGACCGGGTGTGGTACGGCTAGGGTTATGTTTAGGATAACTTGACTGGGTGTGGTATGGCTATGGTTATGTTTAGGCTAGCTAGCCCGGTTTTGGTATGGCTATGGTTATGTTTAGGCTAGCTTGACCGGGTGTGGTATGGCTAGGGTTAAGGTTAGGCTAGCTTGACCGGGTGTGGTATGGCTATGGTTATGTTTAGGCTAGCTAGACCGGATGTGGTATGGCTAGGGTTATGGTTAGGTTAGCTTGACCGGGTGTGGTATGGCTATGGTTATGTTTAGGCTAGCTTGACCAGGTGTGGTACGGCTAGGGTTATGTTTAGGCTAGCTTGACCGGGTGTGGTACGGCTAGGGTTACGGTTAGGTTAGCTAGACCGGGTGTGGTACGGCTAGGGTTACGGTTAGGTTAGCTTGACTGCGTTTGGCATGGCCAGGCTTACCACCCGTCCTGGTTTATTTTCTCCTGGGGTCGTCAAAAGATCACAACAAATTACAACGAGTGGTCGGTTCGGCCAGAGAGACGCCGTCGGCTGGAGAGGCAGGGAGGGTGCGATGGGGGTGGCAGTGGCAGTGGTGTTCAGAGCGAGCCATTCTGGGACGATCGGAGCGACTTTGGTTCCCCGGCACGATCCTCGCTCACCGCCTGCGCCGGGCTTTGGCCGCGTGGCCGGGCGGGGGGTGGGGGGAGGGATCTGGGATTAGTGTGGGGTGATGGGGCTTGCTTGGGAGGGTTTGCGGTTTGCGCTAGAGGTTAATGGGTAACTCATTTAGCCGCCCCATCGCCCGCCCCCACTCCCCCGCTGCAGGTGAGCGTTGGTTACGCACGGGGCGACCTTGGCTGCCACTATCGGGGCCGTAAAGCGGAGATAGCAGCGGGGGGGGGGGGGGGGTCGTAAAATCGACATCCCACGTCGTCGGCGACGCCTCCTGGGTTTTGGCAGAGGCCGCACGCACGAAGCGCCGGGGCGCTCGGCCGAGAGGGAGGGAGGGAGGCGGTGAACACACAGGTGAACACGCAGGTGGACACACAGGTGGACACACAGGTGAACACACAGGTGGACACACAGGTGAACACACAGGTGGACACACAGGTGAACACACAGGTGGACACACAGGTGAACACACAGGTGGACACACAGGTGGACACACAGGTGAACACGCAGGTGGACACACAGGTGAACACACAGGTGGACACGCAGGTGGACACATAGGTGGACACACAGGTGAAGACACAGGTGAACACACAGGTGAACACGCAGGTGGACACACAGGTGAACACGCAGGTGGACACACAGGTGAAGACACAGGTGGACACACAGGTGAAGACACAGGTGAACACACAGGTGGACACGCAAGTGGACACACAGGTGGACACGCAGGTGGACACACAGGTGAAGACACAGGTGGACACACAGGTGAACACACAGGTGGACACACAGGTGGACATACAGGTGGACACGTGTGCACGCGCGAGCGCCCATCTCATCACCCGCACGGCCCTTCTTCCGTCTGCGAGTGATTTTGTACTTCAGCAGCATTGGTTGAACACAAGCAAGTTCCGGACCGGTGTCTCATCAGCAGAGTCAGGCTATGTTTGAATCAATGCTGCAGGCAGTGGTGCACTGCTACAGGTGGTGCACTGCTACAGGTGGTGCACTGCTACAGGTGGTGCACTGCTACAGGTGTTGCACTACAGGTGGTGCACTACAGGTGGTGCACTGGTACAGGTGGTGCACTGCTACAGGTGGTGCACTACAGGTGGTGCACTTCAGGTGGTGCACTGGTACAGGTGGTGCACTACAGGTGTTGCACTACAGGTGTAACGCTGCTACAGGTGGTGCACTACAGGTGGTGCACTACAGGTGGTAAACTGGTACAGGTGGTGCACCACAGGTGGTGCACTACAGGTGGTGCACTGGTACAGGTGTTGCACTACAGGTGGTGCACTACAGGTGGTGCACTGGTACAGGTGTTGCACTACAGGTGGTGCACTACAGGTGGTGCACTGGTACAGGTGGTACACTGCTACAGGTGGTGCACTACACGTGTCACGCTGCTACAGGTGGTGCACTGGTACAGGTGTTGCACTGCAGGTGTCACGCTGCTACAGGTGGTGCACTGGTACAGGTGGTGCACTGCTACAGGTGTTGCACTGCAGGTGTCACGCTGCTACAGGTGGTGCACTGGTACAGGTGGTGCACTGCTACAGGTGGTGCACTACAGGTGTCACGCTGCTACAGGTGGTGCACTGGTACAGGTGGTGCACTGCTACAGGTGTTGCACTACAGGTGTCACGCTGCTACAGGTGGTGCACTGGTACAGGTGGTGCACTGCTACAGGTGTTGCACTGCAGGTGTCACGCTGCTACAGGTGGTCTACTACAGGTGTCACGCTGCTACAGGTGGTGCACTACAAGTGGTGCACTACAGGTGGTGCACTACAGGTGGTGGACTACAGGTGGTCTACTGCAGCTGTCACGCTGCTACAGGTGGTGCACTGCAGGTGTCACGCTGCTACGGATGGTCTACTGCAGCTCTCACGCTGCTACAGGTGGTGCACTACAGGTGTCACGCTGCTACAGGTGGTCTACTGCAGCTGTCACGCTGCTACAGGTGGTGCACTACAGGTGTCACGCTGCTACAGGTGGTGCACTACAGCTGTTGCGCTGCTACAGGTGGTGCACTACTTTTACCACGACAGGCAGCGCAATACCGAAACTGCAGTCGAGTGCGGCGCTGGCACTGCGGGTGCCAGCGCCGCCGCCGCCGCCGCCGCCGCCGCCGCACCTGCAGGTGTAGATGTGGTTCTTGCGAACGCTGCGCCGGAAGAAGCCCTTGCAGCCGTCGCAGCTGGAGGCGCCGTAGTGCTTCCCCGTGGCGCGGTCGCCGCAGATGGCGCACGTGGCCACCACGCCGCCCACCAGCACGCCGGCCCCGGGGCCCCCGGGCCCCAGAGAGTCCGAGGGCCCATGCACACCTGGTGGGTGGGGGTGGCGGGGGTGGGGATGGGGTAGGGGGTGGGGAAGAGTTCAAAATAAGATCAACACGTAGGAGGATAAAGAATTCAAGCATTTTGTGACCGCATAAATTACTCATTGGTTTTTTTTCGGCAAAGTCACGTATGTAGATTTATTTTGGTATAATTTAATGGTATTTATACATACGTGACTTTACCGAAAAAAAAACAACGAGCAATTTTTGCGGTCACGAAAGCTTTAATTCTTTATTAACGCGCTTCTACGGGGAAGTTACCTTTACAGTCCTGTCCTAAACGTATTGTACCCCTTGCCTTCTACTCCCCCCACCTATGCTGCCGTGCCACCTTGAAACGTATTGTACCCCTTGCCTTCTCCTACCCCTCCCCTCACCTATGCTGCCGTGCCACCTTGCTCTCTTCAGCCCTTACCCCCCACCTCTACTTTTTTATTTAAGGCCTCTGTCTGTTCCTCCCTCCTTTCTCCGTCCGTCTTTCCTCTCCCTGCCTCTTGGTGTCCCTGTACATGTATTTCTGCTGACTTGTACCTCGTATTTGTTCACTCTGTCTATGCCGGTATGTTCAACCCAGAGGATGAACACGAAATTTAGCACTCTTCTGAAATTCGTGGTCCGCCAGGCAAGCGTCTAACTGTGTCGTTGGCCTGACTGGTTTTGCATCACGTACATTTTTTCTTAGGTTTGTTGAATTCTCGTCTCTCATCTTCTTGTTGTATTTACCTCCGTGCAGTTTAACGCTCTCTCTGTGTTGCGTTGATGTCACCCTGTGTGCTCCCTCGCTGTTTGTTTTTTACACCGGATGAAGATCGCTTGTGTTGCGGTCGAAACGTCGTGATTGATTTATTTTAATATAATTTTACGGTATTTCTACATACGTGACTTTACCGAAAAAACCAATGAGTACGTAGGAGGCTTTCGCGACCAATATTCCATAATGGAGTTGTTTTTTTTGGGGGGGGGGGGGGGTTAGGTCGGGAAATTGTAAATGCGTCGTTAAAACCACCACAACCCGACACAGCCAATTACTGAGGTCTGTCATGTAAACAAAACGCGCCAATTAGTGACTAGTTCAGCACCCCGGTGTGTTTGGGAGAGTGAACGCACAACAACATTTACAATTGGAGTGCCACGTTTCGCCGGTAAGTACAACCAGCCTCATCAGGCGACAGCCAGAAGTGTAGAGGAATTCTGTTTCGGTCCCAAGTAGAGGGGGTTATATCACGTGGTGGTGCCTGTGAGTGACCTGTTGTCTGAACAGTAAACCGGAAAAAAAAAACAGTTTTCGGAAGCCGGTTCCGAAAATCGGTGAGACACGGTGAGACACGGTGAGACACGGTGAGGCACGGTGAGACACGGTGAGACACGGTGAGACACGGCGAGACACGGTGAGACACGGTGAGACACGGTGAGACGCGGTGAGGCACGGTGAGACACGGTGAGACACGGTGAGACACGGCGAGACACGGCGAGACACGGTGAGACACGGTGAGACGCGGTGAGGCACGGTGAGACACGGTGAGACACGGGGAGACACGGTGAGACACAGTGAGGCACGGCGAGACACGGTGAGACACGGTGAGACACGGTGAGGCACGGTGAGACACGGTGAGACACGGTGAGACACGGTGAGGCACGGTGAGGCACGGTGAGACACGGCGAGACACGGTGAGACACGGTGAGACACGGGTTCCCGAGCGTTCCCGGTGGCGATGTCGGCTCAATGATTTCGCCCGCTAGGGCAGCGGCGAACGTACGAAGAGCACGGCGGTCCAAGTCACCGCGTGGCACAGTTCCATTAAATGTCCAAATGAGCCACTTTGTCAAGCTATCACTTGTGGTAGCCAGGTCGCTTCTGAAAAATAAGTTAATGCCTGCCTGGGTAGAAATGTGGATGCTTTTAATTATTCGTATGTCTTTGGGTGATTTGTTTGCATTGTACGTTTGCACTCCCATCGTGTTTTATATATTGTTGTAACGTTCTGACCCCGTGCCCCTGCTGGGCATCTGTGTTAAAGAGCTTTACAGCTCATCGGATTCCTCCGATATGAATAAAATATTCCGATTGTGAAGGATGAAAGGTCAACAGGCGCAGCTCCTGCAAGTGCTCGGTCGCGCACCTGCTGGCGGGTGCTCTGGCGTCTTGTAAGAGGTGGGGTGTATGTACTGAATAGTGGAACTTCTTTCGCACCGTACCTTGCCAACCGTGATAATCGGGAGTGCGGCGGAAGGACAACAAACGACACAGAAAGGAGTTCTACGGAAATGAGTTTTCATATTATTGGCGTCATCTGGTCGAGCACCAATTGGGTCGAGGCTCAAAAGAAAGCCGTCCCTTGGTGTGGACCAATCAGTTTCAAGGACAATGTATATATTATCATAGTATGTTTTCTGTTTGCATTTTGACTGCAGGTATTGTGGTTAATGCAGTGACATGAATCCTTGTATAAAAAAAGGTTTCAGTTTTGTTGCCAGAAAAAAGGGGAAAACCCCGTTATTACATGTTAGTACTGGCAAAGGAGGTCTAATGATAATGAAATGAGTTTTCAATCCATATATAAAAGTGCTCCCAGTGGCTTCCTCATATCGGAAGGGAGAGCGTTCCAGACGGCCGCAGAAACGCATCTGAAAGCGCCGCGCGATGCGATCGACCGTGGTCGTTGTACCCACACTCTACCCCACCACACACACACTGCGAATCGATTCGACTACAGTGAATCCATTTACACTGCTGGGTGGACAGATGACACTCATCTGTAACATCACTCACCTCCAACATCACTCGTAACATCACTCACCTCCAACATCACTCACCTCCAACATCACTCACTCATAACATCACTCACCTCCAACATCACTCACCTCCAACATCACTCACTCATAACATCACTCACCTCCAACATCACTCACCTCCAACATCACCCACCTGCAACATCACTCACTCATAACATCACTCACCTCCAACATCACTCACCTCCAACATCACTCACTCATAACATCACTCACCTCCAACATCACTCACCTCCAACATCACTCACCCATAACATCACTCACTCATAACATCACTCACCTCCAACATCACTCACTCATAACATCACTCACCTCCAACATCACTCACCTCCAACATCACTCACTCATAACATCACTCACTCATAACATCACTCACCTGCAACATCACTCACTCATAACATCACTCACTCATAACATCACTCACCTCCAACATCACTCACTCATAACATCACTCACCTCCAACATCACTCACCTCCAACATCACTCACTCGTAACTTCACTCACCTCCAACATCACTCACTCATAACATCACTCTCTCATAACATCACTCACTCGTAACATCACTCACCTCCAACATCACTCACCCATAACATCACTCACCTCCAACATCACTCACTCATAACATCACTCACTCATAACATCACTCACCTCCAACATCACTCACTCATAACATCACTCACCTCCAACATCACTCATAACATCACTCACTCATAACATCACTCACCTCCAACATCACTCACCTCCATACATCACTCGTAACATCACTCACCTCCAACATCATTCACTCATAACATCACTCACTCATAACATCACTCACTCATAACATCACTCACCCATAACATCACTCACCTCCAACATCACTCACTCATAACATCACTCACCTCCAACATCACTCACCTCCAACATCACTCACCTCCAACATCACTCACTCATAACATCACTCACTCATAACATCACTCACCTCCAACATCACTCACTCGTTACATCACTCATAACACCACTCACTCATAACATCACTCACCTCCAACATCACTCACTCATAACATCACTCACTCATAACATCACTCACTCGTAACATCACTCACCCATAACATCACTCACCTCCAACATCACTCACCTCCAACATCACTCACTCATAACATCACACACTCATAACATCACTCACCTCCAACATCACTCACTCATAACATCACTCACCTCCAACATCACTCACCTCCAACATCACTCACTCATAACATCACTCACTCATAACATCACTCACCTCCAACATCACTCACTCATAACATCACTCACTCATAACATCACTCACTCATAACATCACTCACCTCCAACATCACTCACCTCCAACATCACTCACTCATAACATCACTCACTCATAACATCACTCACCCATAACATCACTCACCTCCAACATCACTCACCTCCAACATCACTCACTCGTAACATCACTCACCTCCAACATCACTCACTCATAACATCACTCACCTCCAACATCACTCACCTCCAACATCACTCACTCATAACATCACTCACCTGCAACATCACTCACTCATAACATCACTCACTCATAACATCACTCACCTCCAACATCACTCACTCATAACATCACTCACCTCCACCATCACTCACCTCCAACATCACTCACTCGTAACATCACTCACCTCCAACATCACTCACTCATAACATCACTCTCTCATAACATCACTCACTCGTAACATCACTCACCTCCAACATCACTCACCCATAACATCACTCACCTCCAACATCACTCACTCATAACATCACTCACTCATAACATCACTCACCTCCAACATCACTCACTCATAACATCACTCACTCATAACATCACTCACCTCCAACATCACTCATAACATCACTCACTCATAACATCACTCACCTCCAACATCACTCACCTCCATACATCACTCGTAACATCACTCACCTCCAACATCACTCACTCATAACATCACTCACTCATAACATCACTCACTCATAACATCACTCACCCATAACATCACTCACCTCCAACATCACTCACTCATAACATCACTCACCTCCAACATCACTCACCTCCAACATCACTCACCTCCAACATCACTCACTCATAACATCACTCACTCATAACATCACTCACCTCTAACATCACTCACTCGTTACATCACTCATAACACCACTCACTCATAACATCACTCACCTCCAACATCACTCACTCATAACATCACTCACTCATAACATCACTCACTCGTAACATCACTCACCCATAACATCACTCACCTCCAACATCACTCACCTCCAACATTACTCACTCATAACATCACACACTCATAACATCACTCACCTCCAACATCACTCACTCATAACATCACTCACCTCCAACATCACTCACCTCCAACATCACTCACTCATAACATCACTCACTCATAACATCACTCACCTCCAACATCACTCACTCATAACATCACTCACTCATAACATCACTCACTCATAACATCACTCACCTCCAACATCACTCACCTCCAACATCACTCACTCATAACATCACTCACTCATAACATCACTCACCCATAACATCACTCACCTCCAACATCACTCACCTCCAACATCACTCACTCGTAACATCACTCACCTCCAACATCACTCACTCATAACATCACTCACCTCCAACATCACTCACCTGCGACATCACTCACCTCCAACAACACTCACTCGTAACATCACTCACCTCCAACATCACTCACCTCCATACATCACTCACTTATAACATCACTCACCTCCAACATCACTCACTCATAACATCACTCACCCATAACATCACTCACCTCCAACATCACTCACTCATAACATCACTCACCCATAACATCACTCACCTCCAACATCACTCACTCATAACATCACTCACCTCCAACATCACTCACCTCCAACATCACTCACCTCCAACATCACTCACTCATAACATCACTCACCTCCAACATCACTCACCTCCAACATCACTCACCTCCAACATCACTCACTCATAACATTACTCACCTCCAACATCACTCACCTCCAACATCACTCACTCATAACATCACTCACTCATAACATCACTCACCTCCAACATCACTCACTCATAACACCACTCACTCATAACATCACTCACCTCCAACATCACTCACTCATAACATCACTCACTCATAACATCACTCACTCATGACATCACTCACCTCCAACATCACTCACTCATAACATCACTCACCTCCAACATCACTCACCTCCAACATCACTCACCTCCAACATCACTCACTCATAACATCACTCACTCATAACATCACTCACCTCCAACATCACTCACTCATAACATCACTCACCTCCAACATCACTCACCTGCGACATCACTCACCTCCAACAACACTCACTCGTAACATCACTCACCTCCAACATCACTCACCTCCATACATCACTCACTTATAACATCACTCACCTCCAACATCACTCACTCATAACATCACTCACCCATAACATCACTCACCTCCAACAACACTCACTCGTAACATCACTCACCTCCAACATCACTCACCTACAACATCACTCACCTCCAACATCACTCACTCATAACATCACTCACCTCCAACATCACTCACCTCCAACATCACTCACCTGCGACATCACTCACCTCCAACAACACTCACTCGTAACATCACTCACCTCCAACAACACTCACTCGTAACATCACTCACCTCCAACATCACTCACTCATAACATCACTCACCTCCAACATCACTCACTCATAACATCACTCACTCGTAACATCACTCACCTCCAACATCACTCACCTCCAACATCACTCACTCATAACATCACTCACCTCCAACATCACTCACTCATAACACCACTCACCCATAACATCACTCACCCATAACATCACTCACCCATCTGTAACATTGTCCACTCGTCTGTAAACATCGCGTTGTGTCTCACTAAACACAAGGGGGTCCCCAGATCCCCTCCGTGGGGTCCCTGAGGATCGAGGGGGTGAGGGGGGCAGTATCCGTGAGGACCCTCAAGGTGTTAGGGGGGGGGGTTGCTGAGAGGGGTCCCCGTTGGGGGTCTCACCGTGAGGGGACCCCAGGCGCTGCTGGTCCCCGTGAAACTCCATGAGACGCGAGAAATCGGGATCGAGAGCGGGGAAGTCGGACATGATGTCCGCGGCGAGACGTGGCGACAGGCGCATCCTCCTCCTCACCCGGCCCGCCAAAACACTCCCCTCACCACTCGCCTCACCACTCGCCTCACCACTCTGCCTCGCCTCCTCACCCCGCTGCTTGCCTCACCATTCCAGGGACCGCTCACCTTGCTCCTCACCTAATGCCAAACTCGGCCCCTTCAAAACAATCTCCTCACCTCAACCCCCCAGGGATAATCTGACCTCACTCTCCTCACTCTCCTCACCCCTACCAGGCACACTCACCCTGCTCCTCACCTCGCTCCTCACCACCAGGTGACGCTCCTCACCGATCACTTCACAGTGACGCTCACCTCAACCACCCACACCTAACCCTCACCTCTCACCTAACCCTCACCTCTCACCTAACCCTCACCTCTCACCTAACCCTCACCTCTCACCTAACCCTCACCTCTCACCTAACCCTCACCTCTCACCTAACCCTCACCTCTCACCTAACCCTCACCTCTCACCTAACCCTCACCTCTCACCTAACCCTCACCTCTCACCTAACCCTCACCTCTCACCTAACCCTCACCTCTCACCTAACCCTCACCTCTCACCTAACCCTCACCTCTCACCTAACCCTCACCCCTCACCTCACCCCTCACCTCACCCCTTGCTACACCCTCGGCCCCTATTGATGCCCGCCGCTGAATGGGTGAGTGAACGGGTGAGTGTGAATGGGTGAGTGAACGGGTGAGTGTGAATGGGTGAGTGAACAGGTGAGTGAACAGGTGAGTGAACGGGTGAGTGTGAATGGGTGAGTGAACGGGTGAGTGTGAATGGGTGAGTGAACGGTGAGTGAACGCGTGAGTGAACGGGTAAGTGAACGCGTGAGTGTGGACGGGTGAGTGAACGGGTGAGTGAACGGGTGAGTGAACGGGTGAGTGAACGCGTGAATGAACGGGTGAGTGAACGGGTGAGTGAACGGGTGAGTGTGAATGGGTGAGTGAACGGGTGATTGAACGGGTGAGTGTGAATGGGTGAGTGAACGGGTGATTGAACGGGTGAGTGTGAATGGGTGAGTGAACGGGTGAGTGAACGGGTGAGGAACGGGTGAGTGTGAATGGGTGAGTGAACGGGTGAGTGAACGCGTGAGTGAACGGGTGAGTGTGAACGGGTGAGTGAACGGGTGATTGTGAATGGGTGAGTGAACGGGTGATTGTGAATGGGTGAGTGAACGGGTGAGTGAACGGGTGAGTGTGAATGGGTGAGTGAACGGGTGAGTGAACGGGTGAGTGAACGCGTGAATGAACGGGTGAGTGAACGGGTGAGTGAACGGGTGAGTGTGAATGGGTGAGTGAACGGGTGATTGAACGGGTGAGTGTGAATGGGTGAGTGAACGGGTGATTGAACGGGTGAGTGTGAATGGGTGAGTGAACGGGTGAGTGAACGGGTGAGTGAACGGGTGAGTGAACGCGTGAGTGAACGGGTGAGTGTGAACGGGTGAGTGAACGGGTGATTGTGAACGGGTGAGTGAACGAGTGAGTGAACGGGTGAGTGAACGGGTGAGTGAGCAGGTGAGTGAACGCGTGAGTGAACGGGTGAGTGAACGGGTGAGTGTGAACGGGTGAGTGAACGGGTGATTGTGAATGGGTGAGTGAACGGGTGAGTGAACGGGTGAGTGAACGAGTGAGTGAACGGGTGAGTGAACGGGTGAGTGAGCAGGTGAGTGAACGCGTGAGTGAACGGGTGAGTGAACGGGTGAGTGAACGGGTGAGTGAACGAGTGAGTGAACGGGTGAGTGAACGAGTGAGTGAACGCGTGAGTGAACGGGTGAGTGTATTTGTCGCGAGTGTTGGTGCGTGTGAGTGAGGTCGCGGGTTAGGGTGAGTGAGAGGGTGGACTAGCTTGAATGAGGTCAAGTGTGAGGGCGAGCCTGCGTGGTGAGGGTGAGTTTGAATGACGGTGAGTAGAGGCGGCGTGAACATGTGTAAGGGGGGGGGTGAGTACTGAGTTGGTGAGTGTGATTGCAGGTGATGAGTGAGAGTGACGGTGAGTTCGTGTGACTGTAACGGCGAGCGAGTGTGATGGTGAGTGATGGTGAGTGATGGCCGTGTCACGGTGAGTGTTGGTGAGTGATCACACGACCGGTAACCGTGTTGCTTCTTCTATCTCCGCTTTCCCCAAACAACACCGAAAAGTTACTCACCCCGCCCCCCCCCCCCAGTAACACCCCCAGGGTCAACCCCTACCACCCCCCTCACCCACCCCTCACCCACCCCTCACCCCCTCGTGTGTAAAGTCAGTGCCGTGTGCGTGCGCATGTGTGTGTGTGCGTGTGTGTGGCTGTGTGTGCGTGTGTTAGTGTGTGTGTGTGTGCGTGTGTTAGTGTGTGTGTGTGTTAGTGTGTGTGTGTGTTAGTGTGTGTGTGTTAGTGTGTGTGTGTGTGTGCGTGTGTGTGGCTGTGTGTGCGTGTGTGTGGCTGTGTGTGCGTGTGTTAGTGTGTGTGTGTGAGTGTGTGAATGTGTGTGTGAGTGTGTGAATGTGTGTGGGGGAGCGGTGGTGTAGCGGTTAGCGCTACGCTGCGCTATGAACCTGGCGACCCGGGTTCGATTCCTGCTCACGGCCAACACCAGTGACGATTATCTGAACCGGTCATGGACCTCCCCTAGGTCGACTCAGCCTCAAATGAGTACCTGGTGCGGTGTGTAGTAAACATCGCCACTGGGGAGACAAAGGCGGTCGGGCGTGGTGCTGGGCCACCCACCCCCTCGTGTGCCGTTCCGGCCTTCATAGGTGCTGCTCGCTAACAGCACTTGCCCCTTACAGTCTGTTGAGGCTATACGGGGGATCTTTGTCTTTGTGTGTGTTGGGGCGGGGAGCGGTGGGCGCAGTGGTGAGCGCGCTGCCCCCCGATGCGAGTTCGATTCCCGAACTCTCACCTCGCCTCGCTCCTCACCCCCACTCCTTGCCTCACCCTCCAGGAACCGTTCACCTTGGGGGCCGTCCATAAATGACGTCACGCGATTTTTGACCCCCCCCTCCCCCTTCGTCACACGACGTCACAACAAGTCAGACCCCCCCCACCCCTCAAATATGACGTCACAAAGCTCTGCTCCCCCCCCCCTCCCTAAAAAAATAATAAAACATGCTTCAAATCGCTTTAAACTATTGTCATTGTAGTGCGTATTTAATGTGCCGCTGCACTCTGATGTTGTAGGAGAAAACATTTATTACAAAGTCTATTTAATTAAGTAGAACGTCTTGTCTTTATTTATTTAAAGTTGCGAATTTTGATGTGACGTCACATTTCTCACCCCCCCCATCGTCCACACATCGTCACAAATGTCTGACCCCCCCACCCCCCCCCCCCAGGTGCGTGACGTCATTTATGGACGGCCCCCTTGCTCCTCACCTCATTCCAAACTCGCCCCGCCAAATCAAACTCCTCACCACCCCCAGGGACACTCTGACGTCACTCGCCTCTCTCCTCACCCCTCCCTTCCAGACACACTCACCCTGCCCCCTCACCTCACGGTCGGCTGAACCGGTCCAGGGCCCTCCCCCTCTAGGTCGACTCGGCCTGAAATCATTACCCTGGTGCACTGTGTGTAAACATTGCCACTCGGGGGTGGGGGGGGGAGAGACAAAGGCGGCCGGGCGTGGCGTGCCGGCCTTCGTAAGTGCTACTCGCTAACAGCACTTGCCCCATCAGTCTGGTGAGGCTATAGGGGGGATATTTGTCTTTGTGCACGTGTGTGTGTGCACGTGTTTGTGTGTGTACGTGTGTGTATGTGCACACGTGTTTGTGTGTGTACGTGTTTGTATGTGTGTACACGTGTTTGTATGTGTGTACACGTGTTTGTATGTGTACACGTGTTTGTGTGTGTGTACGTTTTTGTATGTGTGTACACGTGTTTGTATGTGTGTACACGTGTTTGTATGTGTACACGTGTTTGTATGTGTGTACACGTGTTTGTATGTGTGTACACGTGTTTGTATGTACACGTGTTTGTGTGTACACGTGTTTGTGTGTGTGCACGTGTTTGTGTGTGTGTACACGTGTTTGTGTGTGTACACGTGTTTGTATGTGTGTACACGTGTTTGTATGTGTGTACACGTGTTTGTGTATGTACACGTGTTTGTATGTGTGTACACGTGTTTGTATGTGTGTACACGTGTTTGTGTGTACACGTGTTTGTATGTGTGTACATGTGTTTGTGTGTGTACACGTGTATGTGTGAACACGTGTTTGTATGTGTGTACACGTGTTTGTGTGTGTACACGTGTTTGTGTATGTACACGTGTTTGTATGTGTGTACACGTGTTTGTATGTGTGTACACGTGTTTGTGTGTGTACACGTGTTTGTGTGTGTACACGTACCTACGTGCTTCTGTGATTGTTGTCTGTCCCCACAGAGTACGGACAACCTCACATTACTGAGTATCATTTGTGGGCAGACGAGAACGTGGAGCTTCCGCGGATTTCTACCCCCCCCACCTCACCCCCTTCACCCCGCGGCTCGCATTACGACAGAGCGAGGACTTTGAACCCCATGGCCATAACCGCGTCACCTCGCCCCGAGGCCGCGACACCCAGCAACACCCTGCACCCTCCACACAGCACCCTGCACCCTCCACACAGCACCCTGCACCCTGCACACAGCACCCTGCACACAGCACCCTGCACCCTCCACACAGCACCCTGCACCCTCCACACAGCACCCTGCACACAGCACCCTCCACACAGCACCCTCCACACAGCACCCTCCACACAGCACCCTGCACCTTGCACACAGCACCCTGCACCGTCCACACAGCACCCTGCACCCTACACACAGCACCCTGCACACAGCACCCTGCACACAGCACCCTGCACCCTCCACACAGCACCCTGCACACAGCACCCTGCACCCTCCACACAGCACCCTGCACCCTCCACACAGCACCCTGCACCCTGCACACAGCACCCTGCACCCTGCACACAGCACCCTGCACACAGCACCCTGCACCCTCCACACAGCACCCTGCACCCTCCACACAGCACCCTGCACCCTGCACACAGCACCCTGCACCCTCCACACAGCACCCTGCACACAGCACCCTGCACCCTCCACACAGCACCCTGCACCCTCCACACAGCACCCTCCACACAGCACCCTGCACCCTCCACACAGCACCCTGCACCCTCCACACAGCACCCTGCACACAGCACCCTGCACCCTCCACACAGCACCCTGCACACAGCACCCTGCACCCTCCACACAGCACCCTGCACCCTCCACACAGCACCCTCCACACAGCACCCTGCACACAGCACCCTCCACACAGCACCCTCCACACAGCACCCTCCACACAGCACCCTGCACCTTGCACACAGCACCCTGCACCGTCCACACAGCACCCTGCACCCTACACACAGCACCCTGCACACAGCACCCTGCACACAGCACCCTGCACACAGCACCCTGCACCCTCCACACAGCACCCTGCACCCTGCACACAGCACCCTACACACAGCACCCTGCACCCTCCACACAGCACCCTGCACACAGCACCCTGCACCCTCCACACAGCACCCTGCACACAGCACCCTGCACCCTCCACACAGCACCCTGCACCCTCCACACAGCACCCTGCACACAGCACACAGCACCCTCCACACAGCACCCTCCACACAGCACCCTGCACACAGCACACAGCACCCTGCACCCTCCACACAGCACCCTGCACACAGCACCCTGCACACAGCACCCTGCACCCTCCACACAGCACCCTCCACACAGCACCCTGCACCTTGCACACAGCACCCTGCACCGTCCACACAGCACCATGCACTCATAGCGCAGCACCCTGCACTCCGCACCCTGCACTATAGGCACAGCACTCTGCACTCTGCACACTACACCCAGCACTCCGCGCACCCTACACTTTGCGCCGAGCACTCCACGGCACAGCGTTCTGCTAACAACACCCTGTAAACTTAGCACTCCGACCAGCACCCTGCACCCATAGGCGGGCGATCGCGGCTCTGCACGCGCCCTGTAACCCAGCAGTGTGGAGGCAGCAGCGAGGGTTGGTGGCTCACACACAGACGTTGTGAGACTCCCATCCACCCGTTGGTGTCGACGAGGAGCCGCGTACCTTGCTTGGCTCTGCCATCTCTTTCCATCTGTACGGGGGGAATCGAGCGTTGCCCCCTCGCGCAAGGCGTGGAGTTTTCAACCGGGTGCCCCGGTTTCCTTCCTCCCACGTGCTATAAGCCACTCAAAGCTCCGGTCGCACGGATGGATTCAGGAATCCATGATTGTGCTGCCATCTTCTGGCCATCTTCTGGCAGAAGTCAGCCCCGGGCAGCCTCCCTGCCGAGCTCATCCACGCTCGTGCAACGTCACTGCAACGTCACTGCAACGTCATTCATCCGGGGGGGGGGGGGAGTCAACCTCAAATCCCCACCCCCCCCCCCCAATATGCACCTCGCACTCAGCACCCTGCACCCAGCACCCTGCACCTAGCACCCTGCACTCGGCACCCTGCACTCAGCACCCTGCACCTAACACCTTGCAACGAACACGCTTCACCTAGCAATCTATACTCGACACCCTGCACCTAGCACCCAGCACTCACCACCCTGCACTCTCCATTCAGCACTCAGTGGGGGTGTAACCATGAATCGCTTAAAATCGATCACAAAACCTCTTAGGATTCGCGCGTAGGACTCGCTGTTTTACATAATCATGCAAATTAAATGCAAAGCAATGAACTTGGGCCCATCGAGTCAATAGAATTGTTAACCGACGACTTGGTAACAAAGCGAGGTTACCATGTAAACCTCACGAGAATCGGGGCGAGATGTTAACTACCTCGCCCGGTATACAGGAGGTCGTGGGTTCGATCCCGACCCTGACGGGTGCCTGCTGCTGTATATTGGAGTTTGCGTGTCTCACTCTGTATCTCTCTCTCCGTGGTGAGATGTTCACTACCTCGTCTGGTATACAGGAGGTCGTGGGTTCGGTCCCGACTCTGACGGGTGCCTGCTGCTGTATATTGGAGTTTGCGGTGTCTCTATCCTCTCTCTCTCCCCGGGGAATTTTTCTCCAGGTCCTCCGGTTTTCCCCATCATATTTAGAATCAACGTCACGCGTTTAGAGTCATTTGGCTGCTATAAATGTCCACGCGATAAGCCGATTCGTTGAGCTATCATTTGTGGCCAGGTCGCTTTTGAAAACGAGAAATATAGCTCAGTGGGCCTTGCCTGGTAAAATCTTAAATGTTCTGTTCTTTGGCTCTTTCGGTAAAGTTACGTAGATGGAAAATAAAAATAAAATGTAAATAAAATTAAACAAAAAATGCAATTTTATTTTTATTTTATTTTCTATCGACGTGGCTTTACCGAAATAACCAAATAATATGAATTCCTGCAGTCACGAAAGTTTATAAGTCAAAATCGAAAACGTTAAGTTTAGTAGTTTACAAACTCCTTGTGAGTGAATGACAGGAGAGACCTGGACGAGAGCGAGATGTGACGAACGACATCACTGGATAGAGATGCAGACAACAACAACTAAAATTTCATTTTAA
Source organism: Petromyzon marinus (assembly GCF_048934315.1). NCBI lineage: Eukaryota > Metazoa > Chordata > Hyperoartia > Petromyzontiformes > Petromyzontidae > Petromyzon > Petromyzon marinus. Next base: position 5,633,149 of record NC_133720.1, read on the forward strand.
ATATGTTCATGAAATTATAAGCCACCTTCGTTGAGCTATCATTTGCGGCCAAGGCTACGTAGCTCACCAGGGACCCTTAGCTGGTAACATTTGTTTTAACGTGTTTGGTTTAGAATCGCTAGGGAAAGGGAGAGGGCTGGGGGGATGGAGGGAGGTTGTCAGTGGTGAGGTGGGGGGTGAGTGGTGGGGGGAAAGGTGGGCGGGAGGTTTGAGATGAATGGTTGCACCCAGCTTTGCTCCCCCCACCCCCCACCCCACTCTTTACCAAAGTCGTCAATAACACCGTGGCCTTAAACACAACACCGTTTGTACAGTAACGGGCGACGTTTCGGGCAATGCGCCTTCTTGAGAGCACCCCAAAGAGATGCCACGCCGGTGGGCGTGACCTATCTTGAGTGACGTCAGGGCTGTCACGTTAGCCCCGCCCACAAGTAGACAGGGGGGTCGGTGGATGGGGGGCGTCGGTGAAGGGGGGGGGGTGGACGGGGGCGTCGGTGGATGGGAGGGGGCCTAGACCCACGTGAGCGGGGGGCTTTGATTGCAGGTCACGTGACTCCATCACGCACTCCTTGACTCATTAATGACGGCACGTGACCAGACGAGTGGTGAGCGTGGCTGGTGAGTAATATGGAGGGATGGTGAGTGATGGGGAGGGATGGTGAGTGATGGGGAGGGATGGTGAGTGATGCAGAGGGATGGTGAGTGATGGGGAGGGATGGTGAGTGATGAATAGGGATGGTGAGTGATGGTGAGTGATGAATAGGGATGGTGAGTGATGGTGAGTGATGAATAGGGATGGTGAGTGATGGGGAGGGATGGTGAGTGATGAATAGGGACGGTGAGTGATGCAGAGGGATTGGTGAGTGATGGGGAGGGATGGTGAGTGATGGGGAGGGATGGTGAGTGATGGTGAGTGATGGTGAGTGATGAATGTGGATGGTGAGTGATGAAAGGGATGGTGAGTGATAGGGAGGGATTGGTGAGTGATGGTGAGTGATGGTGAGTGATGGGGAGGGATGGTGAGTGATGGTGAGTGATGAATAGGGATGGTGAGTGATGGTGAGTGATGGGGAGGGATTGGTGAGTGATGGGGAGGGATGGTGAGTGATGGGGAGGGATGGTGAGTGATGAATAGGATGGTGAGTGATGGGGAGGGATGGTGAGTGATGGGGAGTGATGAATAGGGATGGTGAGTGATGGTGAGTGATGAATAGGAATGGTGAGTGATGAATAGGGATGGTGAGTGATGGGGAGGGATGGTGAGTGATGGGGAGGGATTGGTGAGTGATGAATAGGGATGGTGAGTGATGAATAGGGATGGTGAGTGATGGGGAGGGATGGTGAGTGATGAATAGGGATGGTGAGTGATGGGGAGGGATTGGTGAGTGATGGGGAGGGATGGTGAGTGATGGGGAGGGATGGTGAGTGATGAATAGGGATGGTGAGTGATGGGGAGGGATGGTGAGTGATGAATAGGGATGGTGAGTGATGGTGAATGATGAATAGGGATGGTGAGAGATGAATAGGGATGGTGAGTGATGGGGAGGGATGGTGAGTGATGGGGAGTGATTGGTGAGTGATGGGGAGGGATGGTGAGTGATGGTGAGTGATGAATAGGGATGGTGAGAGATGAATATGGATGGTGAGTGATGGGGAGGGATGGTGAGTGATGAGGAGGGATGGTAAGTGATGGGGAGGGATGGTGAGTGATGGTGAGTGATGAATAGGGATGGTGAGTGATGGGGAGGGATGGTGAGTGATGGGGAGGGATTGGTGAGTGATGGGGAGGGATTGGTGAGTGATGGGGAGGGATGGTGAGTGATGAATAGGATGGTGAGTGATGAATAGGGATGGTGAGTGATGGGGAAGGATGGTGAGTCATGGGGAGGGATTGGTGAGTGATGGGGAGGGATTGGTGAGTGATGGGGAGGGATGGTGAGTGATGGGGAGGGATGGTGAGTGATGAATAGGGATGGTGAGTGATGAATAGGGATGGTGAGTGATGGGGAAGGATGGTGAGTGATGGGGAGGGATGGTGAGTGATGAATAGGGATGGTGAGTGATGGGGAGGGATGGTGAGTGATGGTGAGTGATGAATAGGGATGGTGAGTTATGGGGAGGGATGGTGAGTGATGGGGAGGGATGGTGAGTGATGAATAGGGATGGTGAGTGATGGGGAGGGATGGTGAGTGATGGGGAGGGATGGTGAGTGATGAATAGGGATGGTGAGTGATGGGGAGGGATTGGTGAGTGATGGGGAGGGATGGTGAGTGATGGGGAGGGATGGTGAGTGATGGGGACGGATGGTGAGTGATGGTGAGTGATGAATAGCGATGGTGAGTGATGAATAGGGATGGTGAGTGATGGGGAGGGATGGTGAGTGATGAATAGGGATGGTGAGTGATGGTGAGTGATGAATAGGGATGGTGAGAAATGAATAGGGATGGTGAGTGATGGGGAGGGATGGTGAGTGATGGGGAGGGATTGGTGAGTGATGGGGAGAGATGGTGAGTGATGAGGAGGGATGGTAAGTGATGGTGAGTGATGAATAGGGATGGTGAGTGATGGGGAGGGATGGTGAGTGATGAATAGGGATGGTGAGTGATGGTGAGTGATGAATAGGGATGGTGAGTGATGGGGAGGGATTGGTGAGTGACGGGGAGGGATGGTGAGTGATGAATAGAGATGGTGAGTGATGGGGAGGGATTGGTGAGTGATGGGGAGGGATGGTGAGTGATGAATAGGGATGGTGAGTGATGAATAGGGATGGTGAGTGATGAATAGGGATGGTGAGTGATGATGAGGGATAGTGAGTGATGAATAGGGATGGTGAGTGATGGGGAGGGATGGTGAGTGATGGGGAGGGATGGTGAGTGATGGGGAGGTATGGTGAGTGATGGGGAGGGATAGTGAGTGATGGGGAGGGATGGTGAGTGATGGTGAGTGATGAATAGGGATGGTGAGTGATGAATAGGGATGGTGAGTGATGGGGAGGGATGGTGAGTGATGGGGAGGGATGGTGAGTGATGAATAGGGATGGTGAGTGATGAATAGGGATGGTGAGTGATGGGGAGGGATGGTGAGTGTTGGTGAGTGATGAATAGGGATGGTGAGTGATGGGGAGGGATGGTGAGTGATGAATAGGGATGGTGAGTGATTAATAGGAATGGTGAGTGATGGGGAGGGATGGTGAGTGATGGGGAGGGATGGTGAGTGATTGGGAGGGATGGTGAGTGATGAATAGGGATGGTGAGTGATGGTGAGTGATGAATAGGGATGGTGAGTGATGGGGAGGGATTGGTGAGTGATGGGGAGGGATGGTGAGTGATGAATAGGGATGGTGAGTGATGGTGAGTGATGAATAGGGATGGTGAGTGATGGGGAGGGATTGGTGAGTGATGGGGAGGGATGGTGAGTGATGAATAGGGATGGTGAGTGATGAATAGGGATGGTGAGTGATGAGGGATGGTGAGTGATGAATAGGGATGGTGAGTGATGGTGAGTGATGAATAGGGATGGTGAGTGATGGGGAGGGATTGGTGAGTGATGGGGAGGGATGGTGAGTGATGGGGAGGGATGGTGAGTGATGAAGTTCCCAAAAGCGCTCACCCAATCACTCACCACACCCACTCACCCACTCACCACACTTCAGACCACAACAACACACTCACCCACTCACCACACCGTAGGTCACAACAACAACACACTCACCCACTCACCCACACCTCAGGCCACAACAACAACACACTCACCCACTCACCACACCGCAGGCCACAACAACAACACACTCACCCACTCACCACACCGCAGGCCATAACAACAACACACTCACCCACTCACCCACACCGCAGGCCACAACAACAACACACTCACCCACTCACCACACCGCAGGCCACAACAACACACTCACCCACTCACCCACACCGCAGGCCACAACAACAACACACTCACCCACTCACCACACCGCAGGCCACAACAACACACTCACCCACTCACCCACACCGCAGGCCACAACAACAACACACTCACCCACTCACCCACACCGCAGGCCACAACAACAACACACTCACCCACTCACCACACCGCAGGCCACAACAACAACACACTCACCCACACCGCAGGCCACAACAACAACACACTCACCCACTCACCACACCGCAGGCCACAACAACAACACACTCACCCACTCACCACACCGCAGGCCACAACAACAACACACTCACCCACTCACCCACAATCTTTCCCTCGCACCGCTGTCCCGAGAAGCTCCCCCACCCCCCACCCCCTCCCCTCTCTCTCTCTCTCTAGCGGAGACGAGCAACTGCACGGCTGCGACATTGTTTTGTTTAACGTGGCACGGGGACTCTAACCGGCCTCCTGCAACCCGTGCGGCACGGCGCCTTTGTTTGACGATCCCAGCGAGCTGCGAGTTTGGCTCTCACGCACGCGGACAGACCGCGACCCCACGTGACCCCGGCCCCTTTTCTTCTCGCGGGCGACTCTGGGCCACCCGGCCGTGATTCCTGCCGCGAGCGGCAACGGCCGCCTTTGTCTCGCGCGACAGGTGTGTGTGTGTGTCACGTGTGTGTGTCACGTGTGTGTGTCACGTGTGTGTCAGGTGTGTGTGTGTCAGGTGTGTGTGTCACGTGTGTGTGTGTCACGTGTGTGTCAGGTGTGTGTGTGTCAGGTGTGTGTGTGTCACGTGTGTGTGTCACGTGTGTGTGTCACGTGTGTGTGTCAGGTGTGTGTGTCAGGTGTGTGTGTCAGGTGTGTGTGTGTGTCACGTGTGTGTGTGTCACGTGTGTGTCACGTGTGTGTTAGGTGTGTGTGTCAGGTGTGTGTGTCAGGTGTGTGTCTGTGTGTCACGTGTGTGTCAGGTGTGTGTGTCACGTGTGTGTGTAAGGTGTGTGTCACGTGTGTGTGTGTCACGTGTGTGTCAGGTGTGTGTTAGGTGTGTGTGTGTCACGTGTGTGTGTGTGTCAGGTGTGTGTGTGTGTCAGGTGTGTGTGTCAGGTGTGTGTCTGTGTGTCACGTGTGTGTGTGTCACGTGTGTGTCAGGTGTGTGTTAGGGGTGTGTGTGTGTGTCAGGTGTGTGTGTCAGGTGTGTGTGTCAGGTGTGTGTGTCACGTGTGTCACGTGTGTGTGTCACGTGTGTCACGTGTGTGTGTGTGTGTGTCAGGTGTGTGTCAGGTGTGTGTGTGTCAGGTGTGTGTCCGGTGTGTGTGTGTCAGGTGTGTGTGTGTCAGGTGTGTGTCAGGTGTGTGTGTGTCAGGTGTGTGTCAGGTGTGTGTGTGTCAGGTGTGTGTGTGTCAAGTGTGTGTCAGGTGTGTGTGTGTCAGGTGTGTGTGTGTCAGGTGTGTGTGTGTGTGTGTGTCAGGTGTGTGTCAGGTGTGTGTCAGGTGTGTGTGTCAGGTGTGTGTCAGGTGTGTGTGTCACGTGTGTCACGTGTGTGTGTCACGTGTGTGTGTGTGTGTCAGGTCTGTATCAGGTGTGTGTGTGTGTCAGGTGTGTGTGTGTGTCAGGTGTGTGTGTGTGTCAGGTGTGTGTGTGTGTCAGGTGTGTGTGTAAGGTGGCTGTGAGGTAACCCCCCCCCCCCCCCCGCCAGTCAAGTTAAGAGATGAGATCATCGGGTCAGATTATGGGGTAAGATTAATGAGTCAATCAATGAGTCAGATCAATGGGTCAAATAAATTGGTCAGATCAATGGGTCCGATCATGTGGTCAGGTCAATAGGTCAGATCATGGTGTCAGATCAATGTGTTAGATCATGGGGTCAGATCAATGGGTCCCATCATGGGGTCAGGTCAATGGGTCATCTCATGGGGTCAGATCAATGCGTCAGATCGTGGGGTCAAATCAATGGGTCAGATCAATGGGTCATATCATGGGGTCACGGCAATGGGTCAGATCATCGGGTTAGATCATGGGGTCAGGTCAATGGGTCAGACCATGGGGTGAGATCAATAGGTCAGTTCAATGGGTCAGATCATGGGGTGAGATCAATAGGTCAGTTCAATGGGTCTGGTCAATGGCTCAGACCATGGGGTAATACCAATGGGTCAGGTCAGTAGGTCAGACCATGGGGTTGAGATCAATGGGTCAGTTCAATGGGTCAGATCATGGGGTCACAGTCTTTGTGGGGGTGGAATCACTCTGAGGTCGTAAGAATCCGTGCGAGTTTGGGGGAGGGGTCGTGGGGCGAGTGAAGTTGGAGGGGGGGGTAGAGGGGGTAGGGGGAGGGGAGGGGCAGGGGGGAGGGGCAGGGGGGAGTGGAGCAGTCGCGAAGCGGCACCGCAAATATTGACGAAGGGGAGGGGCGCGTTCAGCCCAGGACAATACAGCACAATACTATACAATACTATACAACACAATACTATACTATACAATACTATACAACACAATACTATACAATACTATACAGCACAACACAACGGAGTGCAGCGCAGCCACACGACAACACAATACAGGATACGTCCTAAATAGCATTTTGGCGAGCGGTGGCGCAGTGGTTAGCACACTGCCCTACGAACTCAGCCACCCGAGTTGCATTGCCTCTCACGGCCAAGACAGGCGATGCTCAACAATAGTAGTCACTCACACATCCAAAGACAAAGGTCCCCCGTGTAGCCTTGACAGACTCTTGGGGCAAGTGCTGTTAGCGAGCAGCACCTATGAAGGCCGGCACGGCACACGTGGGGGTGGGTGGCCAGCACCACGCTCGTGCTCGGCCGTGAGTGGGAATCGAACTCGGATCACCGGGTTCGTCAAGCAGCGCGCTAACCACTGCGCCACCGCTCCCCGCGCTCACACATTCACTCATTCACACAACACACACGTTCACTAATTCATACAACACACACGTTCCCTTGTTCATACAACACACACATTCGCTCATTCGCACTCACCCAACACACCCCACACGAACACACACTCTCACAAAACCTCCTGTACGTACAGACTGCACACACGCACGCACACACACACGCACAACAACAACCGCCATTCGCCACTAAGTGGCGGTGACGTCACCACGACGCTTGTGCCAGGCCATGTGCACCTTGAGGCCACGTGAAGTGTCGAACGCCCGCGGGCAGGAGGTCACGGGCAGACCCAGGTGCCACGGGTCGACTGACTAAGATGACTGAGATGACTGGCTGATGCACCACCTGTGCCCCCTACTGTGCCAACCTGCTGTGCTTTAGTCACCCAGCGCTCCGCTCGTTATTGTGAGCGTCGCTCCTCCGCCCTCCGTTGTTGTTGGTGGGCGACTACCTCCAACTGCCCAGTAGCGTCCTTCACGAGCCTCCTCCACAGAGGCCGATCTTGACACCGCTGGTACCAGTCATCGGCAAGTCCACTCAGATCCACGTCCTCCTGTACCACGTCACTCCATCTCTTCTCTAGCCCGTGCCGCGCCCGTTTAGCCCCCTCGATCCGGCCGAACAAAAGCTGTTTCGGCATGCGGAGGCTGGGCATGCGGGCTACATGACCCAGCCAACGCAGCCTTGCCTGCCGGAGGAGTTCATCGATGGGACCTTGCCCAGATCTTTCAAGGATGTGTGAGCTCCTCACATAATCCAGCCTGGTTAAATGCAGGATGGATCGTAGGCAGGCTGTTAAACTGGAGCCGGTCATAAGCACACTGCCCAGGTATGGGAAACTCTCCACTCTCTCCACAACTGCCCCATCACCGATTGGGAGTTGTGGGGGTGGAGTGTCCGGTGGTACAAAATACCCAGGCAGGTGCTTAGTTTTGGTTGGGCTGATGGTAAGGCCCCATCTCTTAGTGCCACGCTCCAGTCTCAGCAGCAGCGTCTCCAACTCCTCCTCTGGAATGAGCAGCTATTACCAAATCATCGACATACATAACGTGGTTGAGCAATAGGGAGCCATCCCTTGACCGCACCCGGGTATCGATCAGCTTCCCATTATATCTGTACCATATGGAGATTCCCCCGGTACAGCTATTGAAGGCTTCACAAACTACGTGGTCAAAATAGATGTTAAATAATTTGGGAGCCAGAGGACATCCCTGTCGCACCTCAAAGTGTACAGGGAATGGCTCTGACTCCCGGCCACTTAATTTTACCCGGGCCCGCTCACCATCATGAAGGTCCTTAATGATCGTGAGCAGAGGGTCAGGTACTCCAAAAGCACGAAGAACAACCCAGAGCCCAGGCCTACTCATGGTATCATAGGCCTTGACCAGGTCAATAAAGCAGAGATGTAGGTCTTGCTGGAATTCCCTACACCTCTGCTGTAGCAGATGGACAGAAAATATATGGCATCTGTGCAGGACCGCCCTTTCCGGAAACCGCATTGGGGCTCCGTAAGCCTCTCCTCAGCGTGCCTGGCAAGGCGATGTTGAATAATCCTTGCCAGGACCTTTCCCGGCACACTGAGGAGTGAGATGCCCCTGTAGTTGTTACAGTCTGTGCGGTCCCCCTTCTTAAAGAGGGGGACCACCAGGGCATCCTTCCAATCCTGCGGAACCCGTCCAGTGGTCTAGACTGTTGTTATGATGTCATATAGGGTAATCTGTGCACAAATGCCACCCTCCCTCAGCATTTCGCTTGGGAGATCATCTCTGCCTGCTGCCTTTCCTGGTCTCAGACTCTGGATCGCCTTCAGTACTTCCTCAACAGATGGCACTTCAGCCAGCCACTCAGAGGGGGTGACTTCCAATATTTGAGGCACCGCAGCCTCAGCAGGATCATCCTCACTTTGTGCCACGATGTTTTCCTGGCTGAGGGATTTTCCCTCCCCCAGGACCTCACAGAAATGCTCAGCAAATCTGCAAACCTGTTCCTGGGGGTCGGAGATTGGATCACCGTTTTTTCCCCTAATGATGGTAATAGGTGTGGTGCTGCAGGTTACTTTTTTGATGGAGTTAAATAGAGATTTATGATCGCGGGCCACTGAGGCCTTGCCTCAGCAACCCGCGACCACCACCCATCCTTACAGCGCCTCACGGCTCTCCAAACCTCCGAGCGAAGGCTGCGGTAAGCCTCCTCATTCTCTGACGTGGGATTCTGTAGCCGATGACAGTGGGCCTGTTGCTTTTTCTCAACCATCCTGAACACCTCCTCTATCAGCCAGGGTCTCTGGGGATGTCTGGACCGCGTACCCAAAGCAGCCAATGCAGCTGCATGAGTGACAGTCCTAAACCTCGCCCATTTACCCTCGACATCAGGAGGAGTGGGGGACGATGCCAATCCCAGCCGCAGGCGATGATAAAATTCTCGCTTGCAACTTTCATCAGATAACTGAGACCAGGCCACTTTAGGTTGGAATGGGGTCCTGGGTGTACACCCACCACCGGAGCGGAAGAATGGCAGGCGCATCTTACAGATGACTAGTCGATGGTCAGAGGGCAGATCAGCTCCACGGTAGGTCCTGGTGTCAAGGACATGGGCTCGCATCCGCTGGTCCGTCACTATGTAGTCCAGCAGATGTTCTTGCTTGGACCCGGCATGCATCCATGATGTTGTGTGGATGCGCCGATGCCGGAACAGCGTGTTGGTAATTACAAGCCCATGGGCTGCACAAAAATCTAGCAGCCTCCTACCGTTGTTATTGAGATGATCTGGCCCATGCCCTCCAATCACTCCAGACCAGATGCCAGCATCATGACCAATTCGGGCATTGAAGTCACCCATACACGCACACACACACACGCACACACACACACGCACACATAAGCACACGCACACACACACGCGCACACGAACACACGCACACACGCACACACACACACGCACACACACGCACACACGCGCACACTCACCACACACACTCACCACACACTACGCACATACACAGAATGACGGCCGAGTCGGGAATCGAACCCAGCCGGGGTCACCTCCCTAACGCCCACCCCGCAGCAGCAGCAGACAGGTGTGCATCGAACTGAATAATAAATAAATACATCATAGATACATACTAGATACATAATAGATACATTATAAATAGATACATAATAGATAGATACATAATAGATACGTACTAGATATATAAGAGATACATTATAAATAAATACATAATAGATACATACTAGATGCATAATAGATACATTATAAATAGATACATAACAGATACATACCAGATACATAGTAGATACATAATAGATACGTACTAGATACATAATAGATACATTATAAATAAATACATAATAGATACACAATAGATACATTATAAATACACAATAGATACATACTAGATACATAATAGATACATTATAAATACACAATAGATACATACTAGATACATAATAGATACATTATAAATAGATACATAATAGATACGTGCTAGATACATAATAGATACATTATAAATAAAAACATAATAGATACATACTAGATATATAATAGATACATTATAAATAGATACATAATAGATACGTACGAGATACATAATAAATACATTATAAATAGATACATAATAGATACGTACTAGATACATAATAGATACATTATAAATAAAAACATAATAGATACATACTAGATATATAATAGATACATTATAAATAGATATATAATAGATACGTAATAGATACATAATAGATACATTATAAATAAAAACATAATAGATACATACTAGATACATAATAGATACATTATAAATAAAAACATAATAGATACGTACTAGATACATAATAGATACATTATAAATAGATACATAATAGATACGTACTAGATACATAATAAATACATTATAAATAGATACATAATAGATACGTAAAACAGAGATACAGTCCACGGCTCGGTGATTCGATCTCCCGGGGCGGCATGTGAAACGATGGGGGGCGACGTTCTTAAATCCCCCCCCTCCATCCCCCTTTATCCGAGCCCCCCCCCCATCGCCCCCCTCCCCCAACCCCCCCCCCCCCTCCGGGAAGATTCAATGTCCACCTCTGGGGTAGGGTGGTTAGGAGGCGCTACATTCACTACAGAGACTCGTCAACAACAACCACAACCACTCAGGTTCAACAGAGAGAACGAACTCGTCAACAACAACAACAACCACCACTCAGCTTCAACAGAGAGAACGGACTCGTCAACAACCACCACCACTCAGCACAGTCATCTAGAACAGGGGTCGGCAACGTGCGGCTCCGGAGCCGCGTGCGGCTCTGTGGCTGCCCCCTTGTGGCTGCCCCCTTGTGACTCTGTGGCTGCCCCCTTGTGGCTGCCCCCTTGTGACTCTGTGGCTGCCCCCATGTGGCTCTGTGGCTGCCCCCTTGTGGCTCTGTGGCTGCCCCCATGTGGCTCTGTGGCTGCCCCCTTGTGACTCTGTGGCTGCCCCCATGTGGCTCTGTGGCTGCCCCCTTGTGGCTGCCCCCTTGTGACTCTGTGGCTGCCCCCATGTGACTCTGTGGCTGCCCCCTTGTGGCTGCCCCCTTGTGACTCTGTGGCTGCCCCCTTGTGGCTGCCCCCTTGTGACTCTGTGGCTGCCCCCTTGTGGCTCTGTGGCTGCCCCCGTGTGACTCTGTGGCTGCCCCCTTGTGACTCTGTGGCTGCCCCCATGTGGCTCTGTGGCTGCCCCCTTGTGACTCTGTGGCTGCCCCCGTGTGACTCTGTGGCTGCCCTCATGTGACTCTGTGGCTGCCCCCTTGTGGCTCTGTGGCTGCCCCCTTGTGGCTGCCCCCTTGTGACTCTGTGGCTGCCCACTTGTGGCTCTGTGGCTGCCCCCTTGTGACTCTGTGGCTGCCCCCATGTGGCTCTGTGGCTGCCCCCTTGTGGCTCTGTGGCTGCCCCCATGTGACTCTGTGGCTGCCCCCTTGTGGCTCTGTGGCTGCCCCCTTGTGGCTCTGTGGCTGCCCCCTTGTGACTCTGTGGCTGCCCCCATGTGGCTCTGTGGCTGCCCCCATGTGGCTCTGTGGCTGCCCCCTTGTGACTCTGTGGGTGCCCCCTTGTGGCTCTGTGGCTGCCCCCATGTGGCTCTGTGGCTGCCCCCATGTGGCTCTGTGGCTGCCCCCATGTGACTCTGTGGCTGCCCCCATGTGGCTCTGTGGCTGCCCCCTTGTGGCTCTGTGGCTGCCCCCTTGTGGCTCTGTGGCTGCCCCCTTGTGGCTCTGTAGCTGCCCCCTTGTGGCTGCCCCCATGCGGCTCTGTGGCTGCCCCCTTGTGGCTCTGTGGCTGCCCCCGTTTGACTCTGTGGCTGCCCCCTTGTGGCTGCCCCCATGTGGCTCTGTGGCTGCCCCCATGCGGCTCTGTGGCTGCCCCCTTTGCGGGCGGCAGTTTTTATTTATTTATAAAATAACACAATTTACTTTCTTCGATTCTGTACACTCGAAAATGTCGTTAGAGGCGGTCCCCGCTTTTACAACAATTCTATTCCTATAAACAGCGTCGTAAATCGGACCCTTTTTTCCCACCGATGCAATGTAGTCGCGTCTTGGTGACAACACAATGTAGTTGTTTAATTCACAATGTGTGTCGTCGTCGTCGTCTGCTTTGTGCCCGCTTTGCCGTGCCCGCATGTACACAAGCAGCTGCCCGTGTGGTGCTGCGGATCTTGGACGATTTCTTTTGTCAAAGATTTTAAAAAATACATTGCAAGTGGCTCTTCTGCTCCTGCTGCTGCTGCTTTTGAAAGGTCACCGACTCCTGGTCTACAACACTTCCTCAATCATTAGTGAACGGTTTACGCCGAGCCAAGCGAGTCGCGTGTTATACACGAAGAGAGAGAGGGAATATCGCATTTGCCACTAGCAAGTGGATAGGCACAGACACCAGGAGGGGATAGAGACACAAGGAGGGGTAGAGACACAAGAAGGGGTAGAGACACAAGGAGGGGTAGAGACACAAGGAATGGATAGAGACACAAGAAGGGGTAGAGACACAAGGAGGGGTAGAGACACAAGAAGGGGTAGAGACACAAGGAGGGGTAGAGACACAAGAAGGGGTAGAGACACAAGGAGGGGTAGAGACACAAGAGGGGATAGAGACACAAGGAGGGGATAGAGACACAAGAAGGGGTAGAGACACAAGAAGGGGTAGAGACACAAGAAGGGGTAGAGACACAAGGAGGGGATAGAGACACAAGGAGGGGTAGAGACACAAGAATGGGTAGAGACACAAGGAGGGGTAGAGACACAAGGAGGGGTAGAGACACAAGAATGGGTAGAGACACAAGGAGGGGTAGAGACACAAGAATGGGTAGAGACACAAGGAGGGGTAGAGACACAAGGAGGGGTAGAGACACAAGAATGGGTAGAGATACAAGGAGGGGTAGAGACACAAGAAGGGGTAGAGACACCAGGAGGGGATAGAGACACAAGAAGGGATAGAGACACAAGGAATGGATAGAGACAAGGAATGGATAGAGACACAAGAAGGGGTAGAGACACAAGAAGGGATAGAGACACAAGGAGGGGTAGAGACACAAGAAGGGGTAGAGACACAAGAAGGGGTAGAGACACAAGGAGGGGATAGAGACACAAGGAGGGGATAGAGACACAAGGGATAGAGACACAAGAAGGGGTAGAGACACAAGGGGTAGAGACACAAGGAGGGGATAGAGACACCAGGAGGGGTAGAGACACAAGGAGGGATAGAGACACAAGGAGGGGTAGAGACCAGCAGGAGGGGATAGAGACACAAGAAGGGGTAGAGACACAAGGAGGGGTAGAGACACAAGGAGGGGTAGAGACACAAGAAGGGGTAGAGACACAAGAAGGGGTAGAGACACAAGGAAGGGGTAGAGACCAACAGGAGATAGAGACACCAATAATAATCGTGACCAATAATCGTCAGATACCATATTCATTTCAGCCCTCCCTCGCCAAGCCTGGTTCAGTGGTCGCACAGTGGCCCTGGTGGTGGTGGTGATGATGATGATGATGGCGATGTGAAGGCACTAGAACACGTGTCCCCCCCCCCCCCCACGTGGTGCACCACGGGAAGGGAGTGAAGAGAGGTAAAGTCAAGGATGGTGCAACACACGCGAGGCAACAAACGCCGTGCAGAGTTACGGGGAGGCTTCCCTTGTCGCACCCCTTTCAAAGGAACCGTCGCGCTTACAGAACGCCAGAGACGGAGGTTCAGGATGAGCGGCGGGCAAACAGGAAGAGAGGCCGGGAACGGGAGTTCGGACAAAGAGGAGGACACTGGGGCTCAAGATGAGCAGCGGGGAGAGAGGATGAGAAATAGTGACCTGGCCAAGATGTCGGGGGACGATGAGATGACGATGATGATGATGATGGCGGCGGTGTCTTTATGCGTGTTGAACTTCTTTCGCACCGTACGTAGCCGGCCGCGCTAATCGGAGGTGCGGGGGAAGGACAACAAACTGACACGCGGAAAAGCAGTGCTAAAGAAGTTCAACTTCAATCGAGATGATTGAAAAGTGCCACAGCTCCCAGTGGCTCCCGAATATCGGCAAGGAAGAGCGTTCCAGACGGCCGCAGGAGCGCGTCTGAAAGCGCCGCGCGACGGTGTTCGACGGCCGAGCCACAATCAGCTGCTGCGAGGATGGCCGGAGTTGGGGCGATGGTGCTTTAGGCTCCGTGACGAGATCAGCGACGTACCCTTGTGCTTCATATGTGGCGGGTGCTTTGTGTGGCGTAATGAGTGTCGATGATGACGAGGAAGAGAGGAGGAGCTGCATGGGGGGAGCGGCGTCTGTTTTCAAAGGGGGCGGAGAGTGGAGGAGGGAAGGAAGGGCTTCAAAGTGGGCGTGGTGATCCACGCGCAAGTCACGTGGTTTTACGGGAGGCTTGAGCTGATTTCGATACAGGTGCAGAGCAGTGGTACCTGGGGTGCACGCATCCCCTGCGGGGTGCGAGATGCCCCTTCTGCGTAGACGTGGCCAGATTTTTGTTGCAAGGTAAATCACGGAGAACGCAAATTAGGCACGGGCACGTAAGTACAACTACTTTGTTTCATAAAACCCCTTCTATGTATTTATTAACATACTAATTGTTTACGATTATGAAGCAAAGAGGTGCAAGCTGTGGTGGAGGTTAATAACCACTGATCCAGATTGATAAACTACGTTTCTTTGGTAATAAAGGTTTTCGGATTAGATCGCGTTATTTATAAATGTGTCGCAACCCTCCACCACCCGACACGGCCAATCAGTAAAACACGTGTCACGTTGACAATGAGACAAATAGTTCACCGCTTTAGCCCACCGGTGTGTTGTTGAAGAGTGAATCCACAGCATTTACACTTTTTTCAGTGCGACGTTTCGCTGGTAATTACATCCAGCATCATCGGGCAATTTGTGGGCGAAAGCCTACGTGATAAACTACATTTCTTTGGAACTGATTTTTTGAGTTTCGTTTGTCTTCCTTCCCCACCGCGCACCCCCGATTAGCGCGGTTGGCTACGTATGGTGCGAAAGAAGTTCAACATACCTACCACGGCCAGATTTCTTTTTTTGTAAGAAGGTTAAACCATCGAAAACACTCATTCGGCACGGGCACGTAAGTTACGACTTACGTTTGTTTCATGAAACCCCTATGCGTTTATTAACATCGTATATTTTTTTGTCATGATACGACTGAGAACCAAAGTGGGTTGACAAGGCTGCAGTATAGTTGAACAATCGCATGGCCGCGGACTGTCGAAAGATGCGTTGACGTAGCGTGGACCTTTCCGCGAATTTGCCTTGGCGCAGTTGCTGGTGAGATGAGTTCACGGACCCGCTCGTTGGTGCGTGGTGGGGTGTCGTGAGAGGTGGCGGCTGATTGGGGGGGGGGGGAGGAAATCGTCCAGAAGTGGATTGACCGTGGATGTTCGATAATAAATGACGATCAGTTTAACATGTAGGATCCATACTCTTTGGTTCTATTCGGTAAAGTCAAATCTAGAATTAACACGTAGTAGGCTTTCGCGACCAATATTATTCATAATAAAGGTGTTTGGGTTAGATCGCGTTGTTTATAAATGTGTCGTAACCCTCCACCACCCGACACGGCCAATCAGCAAAAAAGTGTCACGTTGACAAAAGACAAAAATAGTTCACTACTTTAGCCCACCGGTGTGCTGAAGAGTGGAAGAGTGAATCCACAACATGAAGAGTGAATCCACAACATTTACAGTTTGAGTACTCAAACTGTAAATGTTGTGGATTCACTCTTCGACACACCGGTGGGCTAAAGTAGTGAACTATTTTGTCTTTTGTCAACGTGACACTTTTTTTGCTGATTGGCCGTGTCGGGTGGTGGAGGGTCACGACACATTTATAAATAACGCGATCTAACCCAAAAACCTTTATTATGAGTAAATGATGATGAAACTCAGTTTTCTGAGCGCAGATCAAAAGGTCCGAAACGCCAAAGGGCCAGGAACAAACGGCACTGTTAACGTTGCCATAGTTACGTGAATTTGACACGTTTTCTTGAATTGGAAAAGGTTCTGGTCGGGGGATAAGAGAGGAAGATGATGATGATGGTGATGATTGTTGGAAGGGAATTCCAGAGTGGAGCAGTGAGAGTGAAGACGCAGAGAGATTTGTGAGGTTAGCGAGTGAGTGGGCTAGTGACTGGATGAGTGAGTGGACTGATGACTGGATGAGTGAGTGGACTGATGACTGGATGAGTGAGTGGACTGGTGACTGGATGAGTGAGTGGGCTGATGACTGGATGAGTGAGTGGACTGATGACTGGATGAGTGAGTGGGCTGGTGACTGGATGAGTGAGTGGACTGGGTGAGTGAGTCGGTGAGTGAGTGGACTAAGTGAGTGAGTGAGTGGACTGATTAGTTAGCGAGTGTGTTGCTCTGACATGCAGTGTAGCGGTTAAGCGTTCGATGAATGAGATACACAGTCGGGGTCGGGTATACCGAGTCCTCAACATGGTTTTGCGGAATGAAACAGTGAGTTGAAGTTCACGGGAACAGCAACCGTGGTGGTAGCTATAGGCAAGTGATAAGGAGGCGATATTCCCATGAGAGTCCACACAGGTAACGTCTCACGCAGGTGCGAGGCCACACAGGTGAGTCTCACACAGATGAGAGACTCGTACAGGTGAGAGTGCCACGCAAGGGAGAATCCGTATAGGTGCGTCTCCTCTAGGTGCGAAGAGTCCACACATGTGAGCGTCATGCACGGCGAGTCACACAGGTATATAGGCGAGGGTCCAGACAGGTGAGGGTCTATACGGGTGAGTGTCGACACAGGTGATTACCGCACAGGTGAGAGCTTCACACAGGTGAGTCCACGCACATGCGAGGCGTTTGACACTTTCATTAAGACCGCGAGTGAAATTTGCCGCACAGGTGAGCAGAGTCCACGCACGCGGGGTGAGATTGCCACACAGGTGAGAGCTTCACACAGGTAAGTCCACGCACATGCGGGGGGGTTTGACACTCTCATGAAGAGTCCACGCACAGGTGAGCAGAGTCCACACACAGGTGAGCAGAGTCCACACACAGGTGAGCAGAGTCCACGCACAGGCGAGCAGGTGAGCAGAGTCCACGCACAGGTGAGCGATAGCGCGCGCAGGTGAGCAGAGTCCACGCACAGGTGAGCAGAGTCCACGCACAGGTGAGCGATAGCGCGCGCAGGTGAGCAGAGTCCACGCACAGGTGAGCGATAGCGCGCGCGCGTCTCCGTCTCACCGCGCGCAGTAACCGATGTCGCTGCCGCTGAGCGCTGCGCTCCTCCGTTCACCATGGCGCTCGGGTGGAGAAGACGCGGGGGAGAGGGGAGGGGGCGGGGGAGCGGGGAGGGGGCGGGGGGGGAAGAGGGGGCGGGGGAGAGGGGAGGGGCTGTGTATGAATAGGGGGGAGGGGCGTGGGGGCTGCCCCCCTCCCACCCGCCAGGTGAGGTCACCTGGTTTGGCAGTTGGGGCGCCGCTCGCTCGGTTGTTCAGAAAAAAAAGAATGAACACCAAAGGCAAAGCCCCAGGAGCCCCAGGTAGCTCCTTCAGAGCCCCAGGAGCCCCAGGTAGCTCCTCTGGAGCCCCAGGAGCCCCAGGTAGCTCCTCTAGAGCCCCAGGTAGCTCCTCTGGAGCCCCAGAAGCCCCAGGAGCCCAAGGTAGCTCCTCTAGAGCCCCAGGAGCCCCAGGTAGCTCCTCTGGAGCCCCAGGTAGCTCCTCTGGAGCCCCAGGTAGCTCCTCTAGAGCCCCAGGTAGCTCCTTGGGAGCCCCAGGAGCCCCAGGTAGCTCCTCTAGAGCCCCAGGAGCCCCAGGTAGCTCCTCTAGAGCCCCAGGTAGCTCCTCTGGAGCCCCAGGTAGCTCCTCTAGAGCCCCAGGTAGCTCCTTGGGAGCCCCAGGAGCCCCAGGTAGCTCCTCTAGAGCCCCAGGAGCCCAAGGTAGCTCCTCTAGAGCCCCAGGAGCCCCAGGTAGCTCCTGTGGAGCCCCAGGTAGCTCCTGTGGAGCCCCAGGTAGCTCCTCCGGTGACTTGGGGGATGGAGCTCGAGGAGGAGCTCCGGAACCCCGCGAAGTTGTTGGCGGCGCGCGTGAAAAAAACTTTTTTAATTTTCAACGGCGGCGTTCTCATTCCAATCTGAAATATATCGCGAGCCAGTGGACAGAAAGCAAATGCAAGCGTCCACTCTCGTCTCGTCTGTGTGTCTGTGTGTGTCTTTGTGTGTGTCTGTGTGTGTCTGTCTGTATGTGTGTCTGTGTTATGTGTCTATGTGTGTGTGTCTGTGTTATGGCTGTGTGTCTGTGTGTGTCTTTGTGTGTGTCTGTGTGTGTGTCTGTGTTATGTGTCTATGTGTGTGTCTGTGTTATGTGTCTGTGTGTGCCTGTGTGTGTCTGTATGTGTGTCTGTGTGTATGTGTCTGTGTGTGTGTCTGTGTGTGTCTGTCTGTGTGTGTCTGTGTGTATATGTGTGTCTGTATGTGTGTGTCTGTGTGTGTTGTGGGGAGCGGTAGTGTAGCGGTTAGCGCTACGCTGCGCTATGAACCTGGCGACCCGGGTTCGATTCCCGCTCACGGCCAACACCAGTGACGATTATCTGAACCGGTCCTGGGCCTCCCCTAAGTCGACTCAGCCTCAAATGAGTAGCTGGTGTGGTGTGTAAACATTGCTACTGGGGAGACAAAGGCGGTCGGGCGTGGTGCTGGCCACCCACCCCCTCGTGTACCGTTCCGGCCTTCATAGGCGCTCGCTAACAGCACTTGCCCCTACAGTCTGTTAAGGCTATATGGGGGATCTTTATCTTTGTCTGTCTGTGCGTATTTACTTGTTAATGCAGTTGTTAGTTTTGGAGGGTTTTTTCATTTGTTTGGTAGTTGTTATACAGTATATACTTTAGTTGCTGTACAGTATATACTGTAGTTGCTACACAGTACGTACTGTAGTTATACAGTATATACTGTAGTTGCTACACAGCACGTACTGTAGTTGCTGTACAGTCTATATTTTGGTTGCTATACAGTATATACTGTAGTTGCTATACAGTATATATGTGTATAGAATTTGCCTCTCATACAGTAGAACTCGTCTTAACGACTGCCCCTGTTAACGACAAATCGCTTCACGACGGCCTCCATAGAGCCCAATGTTTATAGTGTAGTGTGTGTAGTAGTGTGTAGTATAGTGTGTAGTGTAGTGTGTGTAGTAGTGTGTAGTGTGTGTAGTAGTGTATAGTAGTGTGGTGTATAGTGGTAGTGTGTGTAGTAGTGTATAGTGTGTAGTAGTGTGGTGTATAGTGTGTAGTGTAGTGTGTGTAGTAGTGTATAGTAGTGTGGTATATAGTGGTAGTGTAGTGTGTGTAGTAGTGTATAGTGTGTAGTAGTGTGGTGTATAGTGGTAGTGTAGTGTGTAGTAGTGTATAGTGTGTAGTAGTGTGGTGTATAGTGGTAGTGTAGTAGTGTATAGTGTGTAGTAGTGTGGAGTATAGTGGTAGTGTAGTGTGTGTAGTAGTGTATAGTGTGTAGTAGTGTGGTGTATAGTGGTAGTGTAGTGTGTGTAGTAGTGTATAGTGTGTAGTAGTGTGGTGTATAGTGGTAGTGTAGTGTGTGTAGTAGTGTATAGTAGTGTGGTGTATAGTGGTAGTGTAGTGTGTGTAGTAGTGTATAGTGTGTAGTAGTGTGGTGTATAGTGGTAGTGTAGTGTGTGTAGTAGTGTATAGTGTGGTGTATAGTGGTAGTGTAGTGTGTAGTAGTGTATAGTGTGTAGTAGTGTGGTGTATAGTGGTAGTGTAGTGTGTGTAGTAGTGTATAGTAGTGTGGTGTATAGTGGTAGTGTAGTGTATAGTAGTGTATAGTGTAGTGTGGTGTATAGTGGTAGTGTAGTGTGTGTAGTAGTGTATAGTGTGTAGTAGTGTGGTGTATAGTGGTAGTGTAGTGTGTGTAGTAGTGTATAGTGTGTAGTAGTGTGGTGTATAGTGGTAGTGTAGTGTGTAGTAGTGTATAGTAGTGTGGTGTATAGTGGTAGTGTAGTGTATAGTAGTGTATAGTAGTGTGGTGTATAGTGGTAGTGTAGTGTATAGTAGTGTATAGTGTGTAGTAGTGTGGTGTATAGTGTAGTGTGGTGTATAGTGGTAGTGTAGTGTATAGTAGTGTGGTGTATAGTGGTAGTGTGGTGTATAGTGGTAGTGTAGTGTATAGTAGTGTGGTGTATAGTGGTAGTGTGGTGTATAGTGGTAGTGTAGTGTATAGTGGTAGTGTGGTGTATAGTGGTAGTGTAGTGTATAGTAGTGTGGTGTATAGTGGTAGTGTAGTGTGTGTAGTAGTGTATAGTGTGTAGTAGTGTGGTGTATAGTGGTAGTCTAGTGTGTGTACTGGTGTATAGTAGTGTGGTGTATAGTGGTGGTGTATAGTGGTAGTGTAGTGTATAGTAGTGTATAGTGTGTAGTAGTGTGGTGTATAGTGGTAGTGTAGTGTGGTGTATAGTAGTGTAGTGTATAGTAGTGTGGTGTATAGTAGTGTAGTGTATAATAATGTATAGTAGTGTAGTGTATAGTAGTGTAGTGTTCCTAGTGTAGGGTATTGTGTAGTGTATAGTAGTGTATTGTATAGTCGTGTAGTGTATAGTAGTGTGGTGTATAGTAGTGTAGTGTGCCTCGTGTAGGGTATAGTGTAGTGTATAGTAGTGTGGTGTATAGTAGTGTAGTGTATAGTAGTGTATAGTAGTGTAGTGTCTAGTGTATAGCGGTGTAGTATATAGTGTAGTGTATAGTGTGTAGTAGTGTATTGTAGTGTATAGTAGTGTATTGTAGTGTAGTGTATAGTAGTGTGTAGTGTATAGTAGTGTATAGTGTAGTGTATAGTAGTATATAGTGTAGTGTGTAGTAGTGTATTGTAGTGTATAGTAGTGTATAGTGTCTCCATATAGCCCAATGTGTTCGCTTAGTGACCATTCTCATGTTAACAATGGGCTATTGTAGGTACAATAAACATTCATTAATGTATTGATTAACCATGTTTATTTTAATAGTATGCGTTTATAACGTCGTTAGTATCTTCAAGTATTACTATGCATTGTTTAAATATTATAAAGTAAGTTTTTTTGGGTGAAAAATGGGGTGTACGCTTGCGATGCTATCGGAACGAATTAACCCTTTAACGTGCATTCCCTATCCTCGTTTAACGAGCGATTCGCTTCACGACTCGTTGCGTGGATCCAATCGCCGTCGATGAGAAGGTGGAGGGGTTGGACTGTGTACAATTAATGTAGAGCGTTGTTTGAATGAGATTCTTTAAAGTGAAATTGTTGTTGTCGTCGTCTGCATCTCTCTCTCCACTGATGTCGTTTCTCGCTCTCGTCTTTTTCAGAGCTGACCTGCCTATCCACAAAGTGGGCTTCATCGTCGTGCGGGATAACTTATAGAGCAGCCTTCATTCTAACTGTGCGGGGGAGGGGAGGAACCCCAGAGGACCCCAAGAAAAATCCACGCGTCAGGGTCGGGATCGAACCCACAACCTCCTGTATACCAGTGGGCGGGGGGGCGGGGGGAAGGCCGATGGTGGGGGGGGGGGGTCATCTGGGTACCACCTGGAGTCACGGGGGGGGGGGGGGGTGAGGGCGAGCTGAATAAATCCAGACCCAGATTCAATCCAGATCCCAGATTCAATCCAGACCCAGATTCAATCCAGATCCCAGATTCAATCCAGACCCCAGATTCAATCCAGACCCCAGATTCAATCCAGACCCCAGATTCAGTCCAGACCCCAGATTCAATCCAGATCCCAGATTCAATCCAGATCCCAGATTCAATCCAGACCCAGATTCAATCCAGACCCAGATTCAATCCAGATCCCAGATTCAATCCAGACCCCAGATTCAATCCAGACCCCAGATTCAGTCCAGACCCCAGATTCAATCCCGATCCCAGATTCAATCCAGACCCAGATTCAATCCAGATCCCAGATTCAATCCAGACCCCAGATTCAATCCAGATCCCAGATTCAGTCCAGACCCAGATTCAATCCAGATCCAGATTCAATCCAGATCCCAGATTCAATCCAGACCCCAGATTCAATCCAGACCCCAGATTCAATCCAGACCCCAGATTCAATCCAAACCCAGATTCAATCCAGACCCCCGATTCAATCCAGATCCCAGATTCCATTCAGGCGAGACCCGTGACTGTTTTCTTTTTGTCATTTCGGTGACCCAGGTCAGACGAGCAAATGAGACTCATCCTGGCCTCGAACACGGTAAATGCGAACACTTACAGCACCCTGATTGAATCCAGACCGAGAACAGATCCATGCGTGGACCCAGTCCCTCATCTACGCCAGGACCCCCAACATACCCAGTGCCACGGAAATGTGCGGAGACACGAAACATGGTCAAGAAGAAATCCGCGGAAGCGCCAACGCATTGGAGTGTGCGTGTTTAATTAAAAGGCACGGCCTTGGCACGGTCACACAGACACACATAAGCAGCTCAGCCCTACCCCCAATGCCCTCCCACACCGCGACTCCTACCCCTAACTCCTACACCTAAACCCTACACCTAACCCTTATACCTAACCCCTACACCTAAACCCTACACCTAACCCCTACACCTGACCATGAACCTTTGCCCTCTCTACCCACACCCATAAGCCTAACGTCAACCCTACTCATATTCTTACCCCTACACAAAACCCTACCCCTAACCCACCCCTATCCCAAGTCTCACCTCTACCCTCCACCTGCTAGCCTCACCCCTATCCCTTACCCCTAGACTCATCCCTATCTCCTTACCCCTAGCCTCACCCCTATCCCTTACCCCTAGACTCACTCCTATCCCCTTACCCCTAGCCTCACCCCCATCCCTTACCCCTAGCCTCACCCCTATCCCCTTACCCATAGCCTCACCCCTATCCCTTACCCCTAGACTCATCCCTATCCCCTTACCCCTAGACTCACCTCAACCCCCTTACCCATAGCCTCACCCCTATCCCCTTACCCATAGACTCATCCCTATCCCCTTACCCCTAGCCTCACCCCTATCCCCTTACCCCTAGACTCACCCCTATCCCCTTACCCCTAGACTCATCCCTATCCCCTTACCCCTAGACTCACCTCACCCCCCTTACTCCTAGACTCACCCCTATCCCCTTACCCCTAGACTCACCCCTTTCCCCTTACCCCTAGAGTCACCTCAACCCCCTTACCCCTAGACTCACCTCACCCCCCTTACTCCTAGACTCACCCCTATCCCCTTACCCCTATCCCCTTACCCCTAGACTCATCCCTATCCCCTTACCCCTAGACTCACCTCAACCCCCTTACCCATAGACTCACCTCACCCCCCTTACTCCTAGACTCACCCCTATCCCCTTACCCCTAGACTCACCCCTATCCCCTTACCCCTAGACTCACCTCACCCCTCTTACCCCTAGACTCACCTCAACCCCCTTACCCCTAGACTCACCTCAACCCCCTTACCCCTAGACTCACCCCTATCCCCTTACCCCTATCCCCTTACCCCTAGACTCACCCCTATCCCCTTACCCCTAGCCTCACCTCACCCCTCTTACCCCTAGACTCACCCCTATCCCCTTACCCCTAGACTCACCCCTATCCCCTTACCCCTAGACTCACCCCTATCCCCTTACCCCTAGCCTCACCTCACCCCTCTTACCCCTAGACTCACCCCTATCCCCTTACCCCTAGACTCACCTCACCCCCTTACCCCTAGACTCACCTCAACCCCCTTACCCCTAGACTCACCCCTATCCCCTTACCCATAGACTCATCCCTATCCCCTTACCCCTAGCCTCACCCCTATCCCCTTACCCCTAGACTCACCCCTATCCCCTTACCCCTAGACTCATCCCTATCCCCTTACCCCTAGACTCACCTCACCCCCTTACCCCTAGACTCACCTCAACCCCCTTACCCCTAGACTCACCCCTATCCTCTTACCCCTAGACTCACCTCACCCCTCTTACTCCTAGACTCACCCCTATCCCCTTACCCCTAGACTCACCTCAACCCCCAAATCCAGACCTTAACCCTCCCGCCAGCCCTCTATGCCCTCGAAACCCTCAAACGAGGTGCGTGTCCTGCGGTGTGAGTGTGGTGCAGCGTGTGATGTGACGTGTGATGCGGTGTTAGTGTGGTGCAGCGTGTGGTGCAGCGTCTGAAGCGGTGTTAGTATGGTGCAGCGTGTGGTGCAGCGTGTGATGCGGTGTGAGTGTGGTGCAGCGTGTGATGTGACGTGTGATGCGGTGTGTGTGTGGTGCAGCGTGTGGTGCAGCGTCTGAAGCGGTGTTAGTATGGTGCAGCGTGTGGTGCAGCATGTGATGCGGTGTGAGTGTGGTGCAGCGTGTGATGTGACGTGTGATGTGGTGTGTGCTGCGGTGTGAGTGTGGTGAATGTGGTGTCAGTGTGGTCAGTGTGGTGAGTGTGGTGAGTGTGGTGTCAGTGTGGTGAGTGTGGTGTCAGTGTGGTGAGTGTGGTGAGTGTGGTGTCAGTGTGGTGAGTGTTGTGTCAGTGTGGTGAGTGTAATGTCAGTGTGGTGAGTGTGGTGAGTGTGGTGAGTGTAGTGTCAGTGTGGTGAGTGTGGTGAGTGTGGTGTCAGTGTGGTGAGTGTGGTGAGTGTGGTGAGTGTACTGTCAGTGTGGTGAGTGTGGTGAGTGTGGTGTCAGTGTGGTGAGTGTGGTGAGTGGGAGTGTGGTGAGTGTGGTGAGTGTGGTGAGTATGAGTGTGGTGAGTGTGAGTGTGGTGGTGAGTGGTGGTGAGTGTGGTGGTGAGTGTGGTGGTGAGTGTGGTGAGTGTGGTGGCGAGTGTGAGTGTGGTGAATGTGGTGAGTGTGGTGGTGAGTGTGGTGGTGAGAGTGGTGAGTGTGGTGGTGAGTGTGGTGGTGAGTGTGGTGAGTGTGGTGGTGAGTGTGGTGAGTGTGGTGGTGAGTGTGGTGAGAGTGGTGGTGAGTGTGATGAGTGTGGTGAGTGTGGTGGTGAGTGTGGTGAGTGTGGTGAGTGTGAGTGTGGTGGTGAGTGTGGTGAGTGTGGTGGTGAGTGTGATGAGTGTGGTGGTGAGTGTGGTGAGTGTGGTGGTGAGTGTGGTGAGTGTAGTGTCAGTGTGGTGAGTGTGGTGAGTGTGGTGTCAGTGTGGTGAGTGTGGTGAGTGTGGTGAGTGTACTGTCAGTGTGGTGAGTGTGGTGAGTGTGGTGTCAGTGTGGTGAGTGTGGTGAGTGTGGTGAGTGGGAGTGTGGTGAGTGTGGTGAGTGTGGTGAGTGTGAGTGTCAGTGTGGTGAGTGTGGTGGTGAGTGTGGTGGTGAGTGTGGTGGTGAGTGTGGTGGCGAGTGTGAGTGTGGTGAATGTGGTGAGTGTGGTGAGTGTGAGTGTGGTGGTGAGTGTGGTGGTGAGTGTGGTGGTGAGTGTGGTGAGTGTGGTGGTGAGTGTGGTGAGTGTGGTGGTGAGTGTGGTGGTGATTGTGGTGAGTGTGGTGGTGAGTGTGGTGAGTGTGGTGGTGAGTGTGGTGAGTGTGGTGAGAGTGGTGGTGAGTGTGGTGAGTGTGGTGAGTGTGGTGGTGAGTGTGGTGAGTGTGGTGAGTGTGGTGAGTGTGGTGGTGAGTGTGGTGAGTGTGGTGAGTGTGGTGGTGTGGTGGTGAGTGTGGTGAGTGTGGTGGTGAGTGTGATGAGTGTGGTGGTGAGTGTGTTGAGTGTGGTGGTGAGTGTGGTGAGTGTGGTGAGTGTGGTGGTGAGTGTGGTGAGTGTGGTGGTGAGTGTGGTGGTGAGTGTGGTGAGTGTGGTGGTGAGTGTGGTGAGTGTGTTGAGTGTGGTGGTGAGTGTGGTGAGTGTGGTGAGTGTGGTGGTGAGTGTGGTGAGTGTGGTGAGTGTGGTGGTGAGTGTGGTGGTGAGTGTGGTGGTGAGTGGTGGTGAGTGTGGTGGTGAGTGTGGTGGTGAGTGTGGTGGCGAGTGTGAGTGTGGTGAATGTGGTGAGTGTGGTGAGTGTGAGTGTGGTGGTGAGTGTGGTGGTGAGTGTGGTGGTGAGTGTGGTGGTGAGTGTGGTGAGTGTGGTGGTGAGTGTGGTGAGTGTGGTGGTGAGTGTGGTGGTAATTGTGGTGAGTGTGGTGGTGAGTGTGGTGAGTGTGGTGGTGAGTGTGGTGAGTGTGGTGAGAGTGGTGGTGAGTGTGGTGAGTGTGGTGAGTGTGGTGGTGAGTGTGGTGAGTGTGGTGAGTGTGGTGAGTGTGGTGGTGAGTGTGGTGAGTGTGGTGAGTGTGGTGGTGTGGTGGTGAGTGTGGTGAGTGTGGTGGTGAGTGTGATGAGTGTGGTGGTGAGTATGTTGAGTGTGGTGGTGAGTGTGGTGAGTGTGGTGAGTGTGGTGGTGAGTGTGGTGAGTGTGGTGGTGAGTGTGGTGGTGAGTGTGGTGAGTGTGGTGGTGAGTGTGGTGAGTGTGTTGAGTGTGGTGGTGAGTGTGGTGAGTGTGGTGAGTGTGGTGGTGAGTGTGGTGAGTGTGGTGAGTGTGGTGGTGAGTGTGGTGGTGAGTGTGGTTGTGAGTGTGGTGAGTGTGGTGGTGAGTGTGGTGAGTGTGTTGGTGAGTGTGGTGGTGAGTGTGGTGAGAGTGGTGGTGAGTGTGATGAGTGTGGTGAGTGTGGTGGTGAGTGTGGTGAGTGTGGTGGTGAGTGTGGTGAGTGTGGTGGTGAGTGTGATGAGTGTGGTGGTGAGTGTGGTGAGTGTGTTGAGTGTGGTGGTGAGTGTGGTGAGTGTAGTGTCAGTGTGGTGAGTGTGGTGAGTGTGGTGTCAGTGTGGTGAGTGTGGTGAGTGTGGTGAGTGGGAGTGTGGTGAGTGTGGTGAGTGTGAGTGTCAGTGTGGTGAGTGTGGTGGTGAGTGGTGGTGAGTGTGGTGGTGAGTGTGGTGAGTGTGGTGGCGAGTGTGAGTGTGGTGAGTGTGGTGGCGAGTGTGAGTGTGGTGAATGTGGTGGTGAGTGTGAGTGTGGTGGTGAGTGTGGTGAGTGTGGTGAGTGTGATGGTGAGTGTGGTGAGTGTGGTGGTGAGTGTGGTGGTGAGTGTGGTGAGTGTGGTGGTGAGTGTGGTGAGTGTGGTGGTGAGTGTGGTGAGAGTGGTGGTGAGTGTGGTGAGTGTGGTGAGTGTGGTGGTGAGTGTGGTGAGTGTGGTGAGTGTGAGTGTGGTGAGTGTGGTGGTGAGTGTGGTGAGTGTGGTGAGTGTGGTGGTGAGTGTGGTGAGTGTGGTGAGTGTGGTGGTGTGGTGGTGAGTGTGGTGGTGAGTGTGGTGAGTGTGGTGGTGAGTGTGGTGAGTGTGGTGGTGAGTGTGGTGAGAGTGGTGGTGAGTGTGGTGAGTGTGGTGAGTGTGGTTGTGAGTGTGGTGAGTGTGGTGAGTGTGAGTGTGGTGAGTGTGGTGGCGAGTGTGAGTGTGGTGAATGTGGTGGTGAGTGTGAGTGTGGTGGTGAGTGTGGTGAGTGTGGTGAGTGTGATGGTGAGTGTGGTGAGTGTGGTGGTGAGTGTGGTGGTGAGTGTGGTGAGTGTGGTGGTGAGTGTGGTGAGTGTGGTGGTGAGTGTGGTGAGAGTGGTGGTGAGTGTGGTGAGTGTGGTGAGTGTGGTGGTGAGTGTGGTGAGTGTGGTGAGTGTGAGTGTGGTGAGTGTGGTGGTGAGTGTGGTGAGTGTGGTGAGTGTGGTGGTGAGTGTGGTGAGTGTGGTGAGTGTGGTGGTGTGGTGGTGAGTGTGGTGGTGAGTGTGGTGAGTGTGGTGGTGAGTGTGGTGAGTGTGGTGGTGAGTGTGGTGAGAGTGGTGGTGAGTGTGGTGAGTGTGGTGAGTGTGGTTGTGAGTGTGGTGAGTGTGGTGAGTGTGAGTGTGGTGAGTGTGGTGAGTGTGGTGGTGAGTGTGGTGAGTGTGGTGAGTGTGGTGGTGTGGTGGTGAGTGTGATGAGTGTGAGTGTGGTGAGTGTCGTGAGTGTAGTGGTAAGTGTGGTGGTGAGTGTGGTGAGTGTGGTGGTGAGTGTGGTGAGTGTGGTGAGTGTGGTGAGTGTAGTGGTGAGTGTGAGTGTGGTGAGTGTGGTGAGTGTGAGTGTGGTGAGTGTGGTGGTGAGTGTAGTGGTGAGTGTGGTGACTGGTGGTGAGTGTGGTGAGTGTGGTGGTGAGTGTGGTGAGTGTGGTGGTGAGTGTAGTGGTGAGTGTGGTGAGTGTGGTGGTGAGTGTGGTGGTGAGTGTGGTGAGTGTGGCGGTGAGTGTGGTGAGTGTGGTGAGTGTGGTGGTGAGTGTGGTGAGTGTGGTGAGTATGAGTGTGGTGAGTGTGGTGAGTGTGGTGGTGAGTGTGGTGAGTGTGGTGGTGAGCGTGATGGTGAGTGTGGTGGTGAGTGGGGTGAGTGTGGTGTCAGTGTGGTGGTGAGTGTAGTGGTGAGTGTAGTGGTGAGTGTGGTGAGTGTGGTGGTGAGTGTGGTGAGTGTGGTGGTGTCAGTGTGATGAGTGTCAGTGTGGTGAGTGTGAGTGTGGTGAGTGTGGTGGTGAGTGTGGTGGTGAGTGTGGTGGTGAGTGTGGTGAGTGTGAGTGTGGTGAGTGTGAGTGTGGTGGGTGTGGTGAGTGTGGTGGTGAGTGTGGTAAGTGTAGTGGTGAGTGTGGTGAGTGTGGTGGAGAGTGTGGTGAGTGTGGTGAGTGTAGTGGTGAGTGTGGTGAGTGTGGTGGTGAGTGTGGTGGTGAGTGTGGTGGTGAGTGTGGTGAGTGTGGTGTCAGTGTGGTGGTGAGTGTAGTGGTGAGTGTAGTGGTGAGTGTGGTGAGTGTGGTGGTGAGTGTGGTGAGTGTGGTGAGTGTGGTGGTGTCAGTGTGGTGAGTGTGAGCGTAGTGGTGAGTGTGGTGAGTGTGTTGAGTGTGGTGAGTGTGAGTGTGGTGAGTGTGGTGAGTGTAGTGGTGAGTGTAGTGGTGAGTGTGAGTGTGGTGAGTGTGGTGAGTGTGGTGAGTGTAGTGGTAAGTGTAGTGGTGATTGTGGTGAGTGTGGTGAGTGTGGTGGTGAGTGTGGTGAGTGTGGTGAGTATGAGTGTGGTGGTGAGTGTGGCGAGTGTGGTGGTGAGCGTGATGGTGAGTGTGGTGGTGAGTGGGGTGAGTGTGGTGTCAGTATGGTGGTGAGTGTAGTGGTGAGTGTGTTGAGTGTGGTGGTGAGTGTGGTGAGTGTGGTGGTGTCAGTGTGATGAGTGTCAGTGTGGTGAGTGTGAGTGGTGAGTGTGGTGAGTGTGAGTGTGGTGAGTGTGGTGGTGAGTGTGGTGGTGAGTGTGGTGGTGAGTGTGGTGAGTGTGGTGAGTGTGGTGGGTGTGGTGAGTGTGGTGGTGAGTGTGGTAAGTGTGGTGAGTGTGGTGGTGAGTGTGGTGGTGAGTGTGGTAAGTGTAGTGGTGAGTGTGGTGTGTGTGGTGAGTGTGGTGAGTGTGGTGAGTGTGGTGGAGAGTGTGGTGAGTGTGGTGAGTGTAGTGGTGAGTGTGGTGAGTGTGGTGAGTGTGGTGGTGAGTGTGGTGGTGAGTGTGGTGAGTGTGGTGTCAGTGTGGTGGTGAGTGTAGTGGTGAGTGTAGTGGTGAGTGTGGTGAGTGTGGTGGTGAGTGTGGTGAGTGTGGTGGTGTCAGTGTGGTGAGTGTGAGCGTAGTGGTGAGTGTGGTGGTGAGTGTGGTGAGTGTGGTGAGTGTGGTGGTGAGTGTGGTGAGTGTGATGAGTGTGGTGGTGAGTGTGGTGAGTGTGGTGGTGAGTGTGGTGAGTGTGGTGGTGAGTGTGGTGAGTGTGGTGGTGAGTGTGGTGAGTGTGGTGAGTGTGAGTGTGGTGAGTGTGGTGGTGAGTGTGGTGGTGAGTGTGAGTGTGGTGAGTGTGGTGGTGAGTGTGGTGGTGAGTGTGGTGGTGAGTGTGGTGAGTGTAGTCGTGAGTGTGGTGAGTGTGGTGAGTGTGGTGAGTGTGGTGGTGTCAGTGCGGTGTCACGGCCGCGTTATCCCCACGAGGCCGATCGCTGCTCGTTGCATTTCATCGTTGTACGTAGAAAGTCAGAGGTCACGGGGGTCACGAGGTCACGGGGTCACGGGGTCAGATGACGGCAAACACTCGGAACGCCTTCCCTCCCGGGGGGTTCTGCAAACTGTGGAGAGAACAAACGGGTCAACCACACTCAACCACACTCAACCACAGTCAGCCACACTCAACCACAGTCAATCACAGTCAACCACTCAACCACAGTCAGCCACACTCAACCACTCAGCCACACCCAACCACACTCAACCACAGTCAACCACAGTCAGCCACACTCAACCACACTCAACCACAGTCAACCACACTCAACCACACTCAACCACAGTCAACCACTCAACCACAGTCAGCCCCACTCAACCACTCAGCCACACTCAACCACAGTCAACCACAGTCAATCACTCAACCACAGTCAGCCACACTCAACCACTCAGCCACACTCAACCACACTCAACCACAGTCAATCACTCAACCACAGTCAGCCACACTCAACCACTCATCCACACTCAACCACACTCAACCACGGTCAACCACGGTCAACCACAGTCAATCACTCAACCAAGGTCAACCACAGTCAATCATTCAACCACAGTCAGCCACACTCAACCACTCAGCCACACTCAACCACACTCAACCACGGTCAACCACAGTCAATCACTCAACCACGGTCAACCACGGTCAACCACAGTCAATCACTCAACCACACTCAACTACAGTCAATCACTCAACCACAGTCAGCCACACTCAACCACTCAACCACACTCAACCACGGTGAACCACGGTCAACCACAGTCAACGACACTCAACCACGGTTAGCCACACTCAACCACTCAGCCACACTCAACCACACTCAACCACACTCAACCACAGTCAATCACTCAACCACAGTCAGCCACACTAAACCACTCAGCCACACTCAACCACAGTCAACCACAGTCAATCACTCAACCACACTCAACCACGGTCAACCACACTCAACCACACTCAACCACAGTCAATCACTCAACCACAGTCAGCCACACTCAACCACTCAGCCACACTCAACCACACTCAACTACAGTCAATCACCCAACCACAGACAGCCACACTCAACCACTCAGCCACACTCAACAGCACTCAACCACGGTCAACCACGGTAAACCACGCACGGTCAACGACAGTCAACGACACTCAACCACGGTCATCCACACTCAACCACGGTCAACCACACTCAATCACTCAACCACGGTCAACCACACTCAACCACGGTCAACCACACTCAATCACACTCAACCACGGACAACCACAGTCAATCACACTCAACCACGGTCAACCACAGTTAACCACGGTCAATCACACACTCAACCAAACTCAACGACATCACAATCACGTGACATGGCCGAGCGGTAGTGCGTCGCCGCTTGTTGTCACTCTCACACCGCACAACACTCACACCGCACAACACTCACACCGCACGACACTCACACCACACGACACTCACACCACACAACACTCACACCGCACAACACTCACACCGCACAACACTCACACCGCACAACACTCACACCACACAACACTCACACCGCACAACACTCACACCGCACAACACTCACACCACACAACACTCACACCACACAACACTCACACCACACAACACTCACACCACACAACACTCACACCGCACAACACTCACACCACACAACACTCACACCGCACAACACTCACACCACACAACACTCACACCGCACAACACTCACACCGCACAACACTCACACCGCACAACACTCACACCACACAACACTCACACCGCACAACACTCACACCACACAACACTCACACCGCACAACACTCACACCGCACAACACTCACACCGCACAACACTCACACCACACAACACTCACACCACACAACACTCACACCACACAACACTCACACCGCACAACACTCACAACACACAACACTCACAACACACAACACTCACACCACAAAGATATCCCCCCCCCCCCCCCCGCATAGCCTTAAATGTTGGAGTGAACGCTGTTAGCGAGCACCTATGAAGCCCGGCACGGCACACGAGGAGGTGGGTGGCCAGCACAACGCCCGGCCGCCTTTGTCTCCCCGCTTGCGATGTTTACGCACCGCACCAGGTACTCATTTGAGGCCGAGTCGACCTCGGGGAGTCCCAGGGCCGGTTCGGGATCATCGTCACCGGCGTTGGTGGCCGTGAGCGGGGAATGGAACTCCGAGTGCCGGGTTCGTAGCGCAGAGAAACCGGGAAGCCACCGCTCCCCTAGCATCAACGACAATGACTAAGTGGCGGCGACGTCACCACGGCGCTTGTGCCAGGCTAGGTGCACGTTGAGGCCACGTGAGGTGTCGGACGCCCGCAGGCAGGACACGGGACAGACCCAGCAGGTGCCACGGGTCGACTGACTGAGATGCACCACAACAACAACAACAACCGCCATTCGCCACTAAGTGGCGGTGACGTCACCACGACGCTTGTGCCAGGCCATGTGCACCTTGAGGCCACACACGCACAGACACGCACAGACACACACACAGACACGCACAGATACACACAGACACGCACAGACACACACACAGACACGCACAGACACACACAGACACACAGACACGCACAGACCCACACAGACACGCACAGACACACACAGACACACACACACACACACACAGACACACACACACAGACACACACACACAGACACACACAGACACACACACACACACACAGACACACACACGCACGCACGCGGTGCACCACACTCGCAGGTGTGCCGCACCTCTCGGAGAAGATGCCGTTCTGGAAGGAGGCCAGGTACTCAGACTTCTTGTCCACGGGCATCAGGTCCACGTAGCCACCGCGCGCGTTCTGCACCACGCCGGCGTGCACCGCCACGCGGCACGCGCTCGACAGCTGTGCCAGGGGGGGATGGACGCCGACAACAATCGGCGGCTCACTCGCTTCGACGACGACGCCGACGGCGGCGGCAGTCGCCAATCGCCACCGAAGCGGCGGTGGCGACGTCACGAGGGCTCTTGTGACGCGAGGCCAGGAGCACTTTCGGAGGCCACGCGGAGCGTCGAAGGCTCCCCGGCAGGTCACTCACTCCGCTCACTGCCTCGCTCACCGATTCACTACCATACTCATGAACACGCTCACTGCCATAGTCATCAACACGCTCACTACCATACTCATCAACACACTACCATAGTCATCAACACGCTCACTACCATACTCATCAACACACTCACTACCATACTCATCAACACACTACCATACTCATCAATACACTCACTACCATACTCATCAACACACTCACTACCATACTCATCAACACGCTCACTACCATACTCATCAACACACTCACTACCATAGTCATCAACACACTACCATAGTCATCAACACGCTCACTACCATGCTCATCAACACACTCACTGCCATAGTCATCAACACGCTCACTACCATACTCATCAACACGCTCACTACCATAGTCATCAACACGCTCACTACCATACTCATCAACACACTCACTACCATACTCATCAACACGCTCACTACCATACTCATCAACACGCTCACTACCATACTCGTCAACACACTCACTACCATACTCATCAACACGCTCACTACCATACTCATCAACACACTCACTACCATACTCATCAACACGCTCACTACCATACTCATCAACACACTCACTACCATACTCATCAACACGCTCACTACCATACTCATCAACACACTCACTACCATACTCATCAACACGCTCACTACCATACTCATCAACACGCTCACTACCATAGTCATCAACACACTCACTACCATAGTCATCAACACACTACCATACTCATCAACATGCTCACTACCATAGTCATCAACACACTCACTACCATAGTCATCAACACACTACCATACTCATCAACACGCTCACTACCATACTCATCAACACTCACTACCTTAGTCATCAACACGCTCACTACCATACTCATCAACACACTCACTACCATAGTCATCAACACACTACCATACTCATCAACACGCTCACTACCATACTCATCAACACACTACCATACTCATCAACACACTCACTACCATACTCATCAACACACTCACTACCATACTCATCAACACACTCACTACCATACTCATCAACACGCTCACTACCATAGTCATAAACACGCTCACTACCATACTCATCAACACGCTCACTACCATACTCATCAACACACTACCATACTCATCAACACGCTCAATACCATACTCATCAACACACTACCATACTCATCAACACGCTCACTACCATACTCATCAACACACTACCATACTCATCAACACGCTCACTACCATACTCATCAACACGCTCACTACCATACTCATCAACACGCTCACTACCATACTCATCAACACGCTCACTACCATACTCATCAACACACTCACTACCATACTCATCAACACACTCACTACCATACTCGTCAACACACCCACTACCATACTCATCAACACGCTCACTATCATACTCATCAACACACTACCATACTCATCAACACGCTCACTACCATAGTCATCAACACGCTCACTACCATACTCATCAACACGCTCACTACCATACTCATCAACACACTCACTACCATACTCATCAACATGCTCACTACCATACTCATCAACACGCTCACTACCATACTCATCAACACACTACCATACTCATCAACACACTCACTACCATACTCATCAACACGCTCACTACCATACTCATCAACACACTACCATACTCATCAACACGCTCACTACCATACTCATCAACACGCTCACTACCA
Source organism: Petromyzon marinus (assembly GCF_048934315.1). Lineage (NCBI taxonomy): Eukaryota > Metazoa > Chordata > Hyperoartia > Petromyzontiformes > Petromyzontidae > Petromyzon > Petromyzon marinus. The sequence goes on from NC_133720.1 coordinate 5,668,250, forward strand.
TACTCATCAACACACTCACTACCATACTCATCAACACACTCACTACCATACTCATCAACACGCTCACTACCATACTCATCAACACACTCACTACCATACTCATCAACACACTCACTACCATACTCATCAACACGCCCACTACCATAGTCATCAACACGCTCACTACCATAGTCATCAACACGCTCACTACCATACTCATCAACACACTCACTACCATACTCATCAACACACTCACTACCATACTCATCAACACGCTCACTACCATAGTCATCAACACGCTCACTACCATACTCATCAACACGCTCACTACCATAGTCATCAACACGCTCACTACCATACTCATCAATACACTCACTACCATACTCATCAACACACTCACTACCATACTCATCAACACACTCACTACCATATTCATCAACACACTCACTACCATACTCATCAACACGCTCACTACCATACTCATCAACACACTACCATAGTCATCAACACACTCACTACCATACTCATCAACACACTCACTACCATACTCATCAACACACTCACTACCATACTCATCAAAACACTCACTACCATACTCATCAACACACTACCATACACATCAACACACTACCATACTCATCAACACACTCACTACCATACTCATCAACACACTACCATACTCATCAACACGCTCACTACCATAGTCATCAACACGCTCACTACCATACTCATCAACACACTCACTACCATACTCATCAACACGCTCACTACCATACTCATCAACACGCTCACTACCATACTCATCAACACACTACCATACTCATCAACACACTCACTACCATACTCATCAACACACTCACTACCATACTCATCAAAACACTCACTACCATACTCATCAACACACTACCATACACATCAACACACTACCATACTCATCAACACACTCACTACCATACTCATCAACACACTACCATACTCATCAACACGCTCACTACCATAGTCATCAACACGCTCACTACCATACTCATCAACACACTCACTACCATACTCATCAACACACTCACTACCATACTCATCAACACGCTCACTACCATACTCATCAACACGCTCACTACCATACTCATCAACACACTACCATAGTCATCAACACACTACCATAGTCATCAACACGCTCACTACCATAGTCATCAACACGCTCACTACCATAGTCATCAACACACTCACTACCATACTCATCAACACACTCACTACCATACTCACCAACACACTCACTACCATACTCATCAACATGCTCACTACCTTAGTCATCAACACACTACCATAGTCAACACGCTCACTACCATAGTCATCAACACACTCACTACCATACTCACCAACACACTCACTACCATAGTCATCAACACGCTCACTACCATAGTCATCAACACACTCACTACCATACTCACCAACACACTCACTACCATAGTCATCAACACACTCACTACCATACTCACCAACACACTCACTACCATAGTCATCAACACACTCACTACCATACTCACCAACACACTCACTACCATACTCACCAACACACTCACTACCATACTCATCAACACACTCACTACCTATTGTGGTGTTGTAGAACGACACTGCTGTATTGGCCCTATATGGGGGCTGTAGGCAGGTGTCACGGGGGTCGTGTCAGGCCGTGACTCTCTCCGTGAACCCAACAGGACACGTGACCGGATAGAGGGGGGGCCAGGGGTCCCAGGGGAATCACGTGGTTGGGGTTCGGGCCTTCCAGAAGGATCGGGAAGGGGGGCGTGGCCTGGGACGGAGCCAGCCACGCCGGAGTGGTTATAAGCGGGGTGTGGACGGAGAGTTGGGGGCTGGTCTGCGCTGTTCTGCTCTGCTGCTGGGTCATCTCAGGGATGAATCTCTCGGGTCTCCGCTAGTGGACCAGGCAGCGTGTGGGGCTGTCCTGGTCCAGTAATATAGTATCCTCGTGTGTTTGTTAAGTCGTTATGTTAAGCGTTAATTGTTATGGTGCCTAATAAATAGCGTTGCCTCCCAAGTTCCAGTGTGCGCCTGAATTTAACCCGCTGCAATATCAATACACTCACTATCATACTCACCAACACGCTCACCATTACACTCACCGATTCAAATAATCGTCATTGGTGTTAGGAATCGAACTCAGGTTGCTGGGTTCTTAGCGCAGCACGCTAAACCCTAGGTCGACTCAGCCTCAAATGAGTACCTGGTGCAGTGTCAGTAAACATCGCCACTGGGGAGACAAAGGCGGCCGGGCGTGTTGCTGACCACCCACCCCCTCGTGTGCCGTGCCGGCCTTCATAGGTGCTCATCACTACTAGCACTTGCCCCAGCAGCCTGGTGAGGCTACACGGAGGATCTTTGTCTTGGTGTCACTCACGTCAGAGTAGATCGTTGAGCCAATGACACGCGCTTGATGAGGGTTGTACTGCATGCAGTGGGCGGGGCAGTGGACCCTGGGGGACGGGGATGGGGGGGGGCAGACACAGGGGTGAGGTGGGGTGAGGTAGGGTGAGGGAGCCAGGACTCCTCACCATGCTCACTCAAAACCTCGCTACTCACCCAAACCTCGACTACTCCCAAATCCCCACCTGAACAACAATCACCTTAACCAAACTCACCTGGGCTAACACCCACCCGGACCCAGTACTCACACTCACCTGGCCTCACGCTCACCTGGGCTTACGCTCACCTGGACCCACGCTCACCTGGATTAACACTCACCTAGAACCAGTACTCACACCCACCCGGGCTTACGCTCACCCGGACTCACGCTCACCCGGACTCACGCTCACCCGGACTCTCGCTCACCCGGACTCATGCTCACCCGGACTCACGCTCACCCGGACTCACGCTCACCTGGACTCACGCTCACCTGGACTCACGCTCACCCGGACTCACGCTCACCTGGACTCACGCTCACCTGGACTCACGCTCACCCGGACTCACGCTCACCCGGACTCACGCTCACCCGGACCCTCGCTCACCCGGACTCACGCTCACCCGGACTCACGCTCACCCGGGACTCACGCTCACCTGGGACCCTCGCTCACCCGGACTCTCGCTCACCCGGACTCTCGCTCACCCGGACTCTCGCTCACCTGGACTCTCGCTCACCCGGACTCTCGCTCACCCGGACTCACGCTCACCCGGACTCACGCTCACCCGGACTCACGCTCACCCGGACTCACGCTCACCTGGACTCACGCTCACCTGGGGCAATGCGTCGCTGGTTTCCTGTAAGGACACAGCTGGCCCACGGTGGTGACACAGTCCAGAGCCTTCACTGCGGGGGGGAGGGAGGGAGAGAGCGGCGGGCCCCCCCGTTCGAGTGGTGAGAGTGAGCGGAGCGAGATTAGTGCGGGTGGAGCCCAGACTTCCGGGAGGCTCAGCAGTGTAAGAGCAAGCAGCTTGCCAATCATCATCATCATAATCCCTCCCTTCCTCCGGGGTAGCATCATCATCAGGCATGGGTGGTGGTGGTGGAACAGTCTAAACTAAGCTGTTAAACTATTTATTCATTAGTTTAATTGGCCGCCACATGACGGGCTCATAAATATTAAGTTGAATGAAAAAGACTAAAATGGAAGGATTGTATTTCGATTTAAAGCTTTCGTGACTGCAAGGATTCATCTTCTTTGGTTCTTTCGGTAAAGTCACGTAGAATGAGAATAAAATAATAAATTAATAAAATAAAATAACACAATAAAATTCTCACGACGTTTCGGCCACAACACAAGTGGCCTTCATCAGGTGAAGGGACGAGACTGTCTGGAGGATTGTATCGAATTTATTAAATCGAACATATCTCTATATATATCAAATTCGGTGTAAATTGACGATCATCTCCCAAAAGTTTTCCTTGACGTGAAGACTTTTTACTTATTGGATTCTGCATTGATGTGATTTTTTTTTTGTTACTATTTATAAACCGGAAGGACAGGTCGTTGTTCACTCATTTTCGCCAAAATTAGGTCGCTGTTACCGAAACGAATTGCACTCGGTTACAATAATTTACTGGATTCTGAATTAATTTCGAACTGGAGAAAAGTAACTTTTTGTTATTGATGGGAAGGTGTGAGGTTGGTTTTCACGAATTTTCGCAAATTTTCACTCTTCAGTGCGAGCAAAAGTCATGAAAGTGAAACTGCACCGAGTTCAAATTAAAAGCGGATTCCGCTTCTTCAATTTCAACTTCTATTCGACGTCCAAATTTTTTTTACAAAAATTGTTGTCACGCACAAATTAACCGAATAGAACTATATATAATTCTTGTTATTTTGTAAGGTAGCGCAAAACGAAAAAATAAAAGAATAAAACTGGAGTGCACTCGGCTCCTATCAAAAGCGGCGGTGTAGATTTATTTGGAATAAATTGATTGTGTTTGTAATAACGAACTAATGATTAATTCGTAAAAATTATTGCATGATAAACCATTCTTGCATGATAAACCATGAGAACATTTCCATCTTTTTCTCCTGACAATCCACGTGGCCAGCCAGCGGCGTTACACACAGCGTGCAGAGTGGCAGGCGTGACGCACAGATCACCAAATCTGCGTGTGTTATTCTACCAGATAAGGCCCAATGAGCGATATTGCCATTTCTCAGAAGCGATCTGGCCACAGTTGATAACAGCTCAGCAGAGCGGCTCATCATGATCATCATCATCATCACGTGGACATGTATAGCAGCAGCCAAACACTCGAAACGCGTGACGTTGATTATAAACGTGGAGGCAAAAAAAACCGAAGGACCCGGAGACAAATCCGTGCGACCACGGGGAGAGAGAGGGAGAGGGACACCGCAGACTCCAAATATACAGCAGCAGGCGTCATCAGGGTCGGGATCGAACCCACGTCCTCCTGTATACCAGGCGAGGTAGTTAACATCTCCTAGCCACCGTGATGATGATGATGATGAGAGAGAGAGAGACGCGCAGACTCCAAATATACAGCAGCAGCAGGCGTCGGGGTCGAGATCGAACCCACGGCCTCCTGTGTACCAGGCGAGGTAGTTAACATCGCCTAGCCACCATGATGATGATGATGAGAGAGAGAGAGAGACACGCAAACTCCAAATATACAGCAGCAGGCGTCATCAGGCTCGGGATCGAACCCACGACCTCCTGTGTACCAGGCGAGGTAGTTAACATCTCCTAGCCAACATGGTGCTCTGTCAAGGGGAGGAACAGGGTAATAAAGAGAGGGCCTCCACCCTCCAAACCTTTAACAGCCCTGTGTGCTCCCCCAGCCCCCCTCAAAACTAAATCCGCCTTTGGGGTGAGGGGTGGTGAGAGATGAGGAGTGGTTAAGGTGGTGTGTGAGGGTTGAGTGGTTGGGGAGTGGTCAGAGATGGTGAAGGTGGTGAGGCATGCTGAGGGTCAAGTGGTGGTGATGGGTGAGGGATGAGGGGTAGTGAACGTTTGAGGGGTGAGGGACAACGGGTGGTGAGCGGTAGTGAGTGGTGGTGAGGAGCCGCGCTCACTCACCCGTCACACGGAACACAGTGAAGGAGTTGGCGGGGCGGTACTTGCTGTGGAACAAACAGAGGCGTAAATCACCCTCACCCCTGCCACTCACTCTTGCTACTCACTCCTGCTACTCACTCCTGCCACTCACTCCTGCCACTCACTCCTGCTACTCACTCCTGCTACTCACTCTTTCCACTCACTCCTGCTACGCACTAATGCCACTCACTCATGCCACTCTCTAATTCCACTCACTCATACAACTCACTCCTGCTACTCACTCATACCACTCACTCTTGCCACTCACTAATTCCACTCACTCATGCCACTCACTCCTGCCACTCATTCCTGCCACTCACTAATACCACTCACTCCTGCTACTCACTCATGCCACTCTCTAATGCCACTCTCTAATGTCACTCACTCATACCACTCACGAATGCCACTCATACCACTCACTCATGCCACTCACTCACACCACTCACTCATACCACTCACTCATACCACTCACTAATGCCACTCACTCATTCCACTCACTCATACCACTCACTCCTGCCACTCACTCATTCCACTCACTCATTCCACTCACTCATGCCACTCACTCATACCACTCACTCATACCACTCACTCATACCACTCACTCATGCCACTCACTCATTCCACTCACTCATTCCACTCACTCATGCCACTCACTCATACCACTTACTCATACCACTTACTCATACCACTCACACCTGAGCCTCACTCCCGCCACCCATTCCCGCAACCCGGTCGTGTGAGTTTCGCGCGGCGGCTTCACCTGATCGAGGTGATGCCCTCGCGGGTCGACTTCACGAAGAACGGGATGCGTCCGTTGCGCGTCACGTCCACCCAGCCGCCCTCGTTGTCCACAATCCCGTAATGCATTGCGGCGCGGCATACGCTCGATTGCTGCGGGACCACGTGACCCAACACGCGACCGCCATGTCAGTCACGTGATCGGCATGCCACTGGTCACGCAAGTCATACGACCGCTACGCAGCATGCCGTGTTGTGGTGCATTGTACCACGTGATTGTACACTACATTGTACAATGTCGTTCTACCACATCGTAATGCATTGTACCATTTCGTTTCAAGGAGTGTGCATCACACGGGATGACATCTCGTGGAGCATCGGTCCACCGAACAAAATAGTTCCGCGGTTCGGCTCATGAGCGCGACCGGACGTTTGGAAGTCTGATGGTTAATAATAACGTCATGAGACCTCCCTTTGCCATTATCAACATACGAGAGTAGGTTTCACCCTTTCTGGCAATAAATCAGTTGTGTTGAGATGTTAAAACACCAAACTGAAACCTTTTTTGCAAGGAATCATGTCTGCATTAACCACATATACCTGTGGTGAATATACAAAAAAGACATGCTCTGGTAGTAGATGATGCGTTGTCTTTGAAGCTGATTGGTCCGCACCAGAGACAGCTTTCTTTAGAGCCTCGTCTCAAACGGTGTTAGACCAGAGGACGCCAAAAGGCGAACAGCACAAAAACAATGCCACTATCCTATGTCGGTTCGTTCGTAAGTGCGGAAGTTCATAAGTCGGACGTTCGTATCTCAGGAACCGCCTGTACATTGTACCACGTCCGTCGTGCCACATTGCAATATATTATCCCACGTCATTGTACCACTTTGTACAATTAATTATACCGTGTGACACGTGGCTTGCACGTGCCATTATGCCTCGTACCATGTCATAGTAGAGGGTGCCGATGACCTTGCCACTGCTGTGGAAACAGCCCGCAGGGCACTCGTACCTGCACACAGGTGAGGGGGGGGGGAGGGTCACGTGACACAGATGTGTGGGGGGGGGGGGGGTGACGTGACAAATGTGTGTGGGGTCACATGACACAGGCGAGTCGGGTGATGTGACAATCCGCTCACCTGTTGCACGGCGTGCCCTTACAGCGATCGCGAAGCTTGGTGTCGCACGTAACTTTCTGAGCTGCACGGCAAGAGGGCGACACACGGCGATGGACATCGACATCACCACATCACCGCCACGCCATCGATACGTCCGCACCACCACCGTTCCTGCGACATCACCACCGCTACCATTCCGTCATCGTCACCACGACACCACCATGCCATCACCACCACCTTGGTATCATCACCACAACGTTACCACCACGATGCTACCATCACCACCACCATCCCATCACCACCGCGACCACCACGTGGTCATGACAGCAGTTGCCCCAGGGTTGTATGGACGGTACGATGTGTGTGTGTATTTGTGTGTGGGCAGTGGTCGTGTAGTGGTTAGCGCGCTATGCTCGAACCCGGTGACCCGGGTTCGATTCGCGCTCACGGCCAACACCAGTGACGAATGTCTAAAACGGTCATGGGCCTCCCTTATGTCAACTCAGCCTCAAATGAGTATATGAACCTTATGGCGGGGAAGTCAAAATCGTAATTAATTTATTTCGTTTTGGCGACTCCGTCCCACTGCGCACGTAAACGCCGAGACCCACCTGGCGCGGAACATTCTGTTGTCGTGTCGTCCAAGCGCGGCGAGGTCGAATGCGCAGAAGAAACACAACTTTTAAACTTTGATTAGCGCATCGTGTAGAGCTCGTCGAGATGAATAGATCGCCGTGTCGTTCGCCTTCAACAGGCATAAAATGACGTCGCAATGCAGTTTATGCGAGAGCCGGGAGCTTATGGGACCCCGGGGTCCGGCCATGATGTTCATTATTGTGCGGTGTGTAAGCATCACCACATCACAAGGCAGTTGGGCATGGTGCTGGCCACCAACCCCCTCGTGCGCAGTGGCCGACCTTCAAAGGTGCTCGCTAACAGCACTTGCCCCAATAGTCCGTTGAGGCTACACGGGGGTGGTGGGGGGGGGAGGTGTTTGTCTTTGTGTTCGGAAAACATCTGACCTGCCTCTACTGGAGACATCGGTGAAAAAGAAAAGGGCTTCACAGCTCATCGGATTCCTCCAGTGCCAAGGAAATATTCTGATGCTGATGATGTGGGTGCGTGCATGTGCGCGCGTGCCGCGGAGAGGCGAGGGAAGAGGGCGCCTACTCATTTCCTCTACGCTTATTACTTCGCGAATGTCAAATTCTCTCGCGTCCGGCGGGGCCACGGGGGGTGCCGCGGTGGTCGTGGTGCGAGCGGGCCGGGTCGGCTCAGGGGCCCCACGCGGCTCCACCTCGTTGGGGCCCTCCTCTTCCTCAGTCTCCTCGTCCACCTCCTCCACCTTGGTGCCCGTGTCAGGCCCGGGCAGAGGTCGCTCACCGCTCCCTCCTGCAGAGAGGAGGGGGGGGGGGGGACACTGGAGGACGACACTGGGAGCAGTCTCGGGGGCTATGGAGAATGGCGGGCCCAGTTTTAGTGTTAGTGTCAGGCCTAGTGTTAGTGTCAGGCCTAGTGTTAGTGTGAAACCTTGTATTTGTGTCAGGGCCAGTGTTAGTGTCAGACCTAATGTTAGTGGTCGGGCTAGTATTAGTGTGAGGCCTAGTGTTAATGTCAAGCATAGTGTTAGTGTCAGGGCTAGTTTTAATGTCAGGACTAGTATTAGGATCAGACCTAATGTTAGTGTCAGGCCTAGTGTTAGTGTCAGGGCTAGTGTTAGTGTCAGGGCTAGTGTTAGTGTCAGGGCTAGTGTTAGTGTCAGGCCTAGTGTTAGTGTCAGGCCTAGTGTTAGTGTCAGGGCTAGTATTAGTGTGAGGCCTAGTGTTAGTGTGAGGCATAGTGTTAGTATCAGGACTAGTGTTAGAGTCAGGCCTAGTGTTAGTGTCAAGCCTAGTGTTAGTGTCAGGGCTAGTGTTGGTGTCAGGCCCAGTGTTAGTGTCAGGCCTAGTGTTAGTGTCAGGGCTAGTGTTAGTGTCAGGGCTAGTGTTAGTGTCAGGGCTAGTGTTAGTGTCAGACCTAGTGTAAGTGTCAGGCCTAGTGTAAGTGTCAGACCTAGTGTTAGTGTCAGAGCTAGTGTCAGTGTCAGAGCTAGTGTTAGTGGCAGGGCTAGTGTTAGTGTCAGGCCTAGTGTTAGTGTCAGAGCTAGTGTTAGTGTCAGAGCTAGTGTTAGTGTCAGCGTTAGTGTTAGTGTCAGGACCAGTGTTAGTGTCAGGACTAGTGTTAGTGGCAGGGCTAGTGTTAGTGTCAGGCCCAGTGTTAGTGTTTGGCCTAGTGTTCATGTCAGGTTTAGTATTAGTGTGAGGCATAGTGTTAGTGTCAGACCTAGTGTTAGTGTCAGGCCCAGTGTTAATGTGAAGCCTAGTGTTAGTGTCAGGGCTAGTGTTAGTGCCAGGCCCAGTGTTAGTGTCAGGGCTAGTGTTAGTGTCAAACCTAGTGTTATTGTCAGGACTCGTGTTAATGTGAGGCCTAGGATTAGTGTCAGGGTTAGTGTTAGTGTCAGGACTAGTGTTAGTGTCAGGGCTAGTGTTAGTGTCAGGCCCAGTGTTAGTGTCAGGCCTAGTGCTAGTGTCAAGGCCGAGTGTTAGTGTCAGGGGTAGTGTTAGTGTCAGGCCTAGGATTAGTGTCAGGGTTAGTGTTAGTGTCAGGACTAGTGTTAGTGTCAGGGCTAGTATTAGTGTGAGGCCTAGTGTTAATGGAAGGCCTAGTGTTCGTGTCAGGGCTAGTATTAGTGTGAGGCCTAGTGTTAGTGTCAGGCCAAGTGTTAATGTGAAGCCTAGTGTTAGTGTAAGGCCTACTGTTAGTGTCAGGCCCAGTGTTAGTGTAAGCCTAGTGTTAGTGTCAGGGCTAGTGTTAGTGTCAGGGCTAGTGTTAGTGTCAGACCTAGTGTTAGTGTCAGGCCCAAGTGCTAGTGTCAGACCTAGTGTTAGTGTTAGGCCTAGTTTTAGTGGCAGGGCTAGTGTTAGTGTCAGGCCCAGTATTAGTGTCAGGCCTAGTGTTAGTGTCAGGGTTAGTGTTAGTGTAAGACCTAGTGTTAGTGTCAGGCCTAGTGCTAGTGTCAGACCTAGTTTAGTGTCAGGCCTAGTGCAGGTGTCAGACCTAGTGTTAGTGTCAAGGCTAGTGTTAGTGCCAGGCCCAGTGTTAGTGTCAAGGCTAGTGTTAGTGTCAGACCTAGTCTTAGTGTCAGACCTAGTGTTAGTGTCAGGGCTAGTGTTAGTGTCAGGGTTAGTGTTATTGTCAGGGCTAGTGTTAGTGTCAGGGCTAGTGTTAGTGTCAGGCCCGGTGTAAGTGTCAGGGCTAGTGTTAGTGTCAGGGCTAGTGTTAGTGTCAGGCCTAGTGTTAGTGTCAGGCCCAGTGTTAGTGTCTGGACTAGTGCTAGTGTCAAGGCCTAGTGTTAGTGCCGGCCGAGTGTTAGTGTCAGGTCCAGTATTAGTGTCAGGCCTAGTGTTAGTGTCAGGGCTAGTATTAGTGTCAGGGCTAGTGCTAGTGTCAGGGCTAGTGTTAGTGTCAGGCCTAATGTTAGTGTCAGGGCTAGTGTTAGTGTGAGGCCTAGTGTTAGTGTCAGGGCTAGTATTAGTGTCAGGGCTAGTGTTAGTGTCAGGCCCAGTGTTAGTGTCAGGCCTAGTGTTAGTGTCAGGCCTAGTGTTAGTGTCAAGGCTAGTGTTGGTGTCAGACCTAGTGTGTCAGGCCTAGTGTTAGTGTGAGGCCTAGTGTTAGTGTCAGATCTAGTGTTAGTGTCAGGGCTAGTGTTAGTGTCAGGGCTAGTGTTAGTATCAGGGCTAGTGTTAGTGTCAGGCCCAGTGTTAGTGTCAAGGCTAGTGTTGGTGTCAGACCTAGTGTGTCAGGCCTAGTGTTAGTGTCAGGCCCAGTGTTAGTGTCAGGGCTAGTGTTAGTGTCAGGCCTGGTGTTAGTGTCAGGCCTAGTGTTAGTGTTAAGGCTAGTGTTGGTGTCAGACCTAGTGTGTCAGGCCTAGTGTTAGTGTCAGGCCCAGTGTTAGTGTCAGGCCTAGTGTTAGTGTCAGGCCTAGTGTTAGTGTCAGGCCCAGTGTTAGTGTGAGGCCTAGTGTTAGTGTCAGGCCTAGTGTTATTGTCAAACCTAGTGTTAGTGTCAGGATTAGTGTTAGTGTCAGGCCTAGTGTTAGTGTCAGGCCTAGTGTTAGTGTCAGGGCTAGTGTTAGTGTGAGGCCTAGTGTTAGTGTCAGGCCCAGTGTGTCAGGCCTAGTGTTATTGTCAAGCCTAGTGTGAGTGTCAGGCCTAGTGTTAGTGTCAGGACTAGTGTTAGTGTCAAGGCTAGTGTTAGTGTCAGTGCTAGTGTTAGTGTCAGGCCCAGGGTTAGTGTCAGGGCTAGTGTTAGTGTCATGGCTAGTATTAGTGTCAGGGTTAGTGTTAGTGTCAGGCCCAGTGTTAGTGTAAGGCCTAGTGTTAGTGTCAGGCCCAGTGTTAGTGTCAGGGCTAGTGTTAGTGTCAGACCTAGTGTAATTGTCAGGCCTAGTGTAAGTGTCAGACCTAGTGTTAGTGTCAGAGCTAGTGTCAGTGTCAGAGCTAGTGTTAGTGGCAGGGCTAGTGTTAGTGTCAGGCCTAGTGTTAGTGTCAGAGCTAGTGTTAGTGTCAGAGCTAGTGTTAGTGTCAGCGTTAGTGTTAGTGTCAGGACCAGTGTTAGTGTCAGGACTAGTGTTAGTGGCAGGGTTAGTGTTAGTGTCAGGCCCAGTGTTAGTGTTTGGCCTAGTGTTCATGTCAGGTTTAGTATTAGTGTGAGGCATAGTGTTAGTGTCAGACCTAGTGTTAGTGTCAGGCCCAGTGTTAATGTGAAGCCTAGTGTTAGTGTCAGGGCTAGTGTTAGTGCCAGGCCCAGTGTTAGTGTCAGGGCTAGTGTTAGTGTCAAACCTAGTGTTATTGTCAGGACTCGTGTTAATGTGAGGCCAAGGATTAGTGTCAGGGTTAGTGTTAGTGTCAGGACTAGTGTTAGTGTCAGGGCTAGTGTTAGTGTCAGGCCCAGTGTTAGTGTCAGGCCTAGTGCTAGTGTCAAGGCCGAGAGTTAGTGTCAGGGGTAGTGTTCGTGTCAGGGCTAGTATTAGTGTGAGGCCTAGTGTTAGTGTCAGGCCCAGTGTTAATGTGAAGCCTAGTGTTAGTGTAAGGCCTACTGTTAGTGTCAGGCCCAGTGTTAGTGTAAGCCTAGTGTTAGTGTCAGAGTTAGTGTTCGTGTCAGGGCTAGTGTTAGTGTCAGACCTAGTGTTAGTGTCAGGCCCAAGTGCTAGTGTCAGACCTAGTGTTAGTGTTAGGCCTAGTTTTAGTGGCAGGGCTAGTGTTAGTGTCAGGCCCAGTATTAGTGTCAGGCCTAGTGTTAGTGTCAGGGTTAGTGTTAGTGTCAGACCTAGTGTTAGTGTCAGGCCTAGTGCTAGTGTCAGACCTAGTTTAGTGTCAGGCCTAGTGCAGGTGTCAGACCTAGTGTTAGTGTCAAGGCTAGTGTTAGTGCCAGGCCCAGTGTTAGTGTCAAGGCTAGTGTTAGTGTCAGACCTAGTCTTAGTGTCAGACCTAGTGTTAGTGTCAGGGCTAGTGTTAGTGTCAGGGCTAGTGTTATTGTCAGGGCTAGTGTTAGTGTCAGGGCTAGTGTTAGTGTCAGGCCCGGTGTTAGTGTCAGAGCTAGTGTTAGTGTCAGGGCTAGTGTTAGTGTCAGGCCTAGTGTTAGTGTCAGGCCCAGTGTTAGTGTCAGGACTAGTGTTAGTGTCTGGACTAGTGCTAGTGTCAGGCCCGGTGTTAGTGTCAGGCCCAGTGTTAGTGTCAGGCCTAGTGTTAGTGTCAGGCCTAGTGTTAGTGTCAGGCCTAGTGTTAGTGTCAAGGCTAGTGTTGGTGTCAGACCTAGTGTGTCAGGCCTAGTGTTAGTGTGAGGCCTAGTGTTAGTGTCAGATCTAGTGTTAGTGTAAGGGCTAGTGTTAGTGTCAGGGCTAGTGTTAGTATCAGGGCTAGTGTTAGTGTCAGGCCCAGTGTTAGTGGCAAGGCTAGTGTTGGTGTCAGACCTAGTGTGTCAGGCCTAGTGTTAGTGTCAGGCCCAGTGTTAGTGTCAGGGCTAGTGTTAGTGTCAGGCCTGGTGTTAGTGTCAGGCCTAGTGTTAGTGTGAGGCCTAGTGTTAGTGTAAGGCCTAGTGTTAGTGTGAGGGCTAGTGTTAGTGTCAGGGTTAGTGTTAGTGTCAGGCCTAGTGTTAGTGTCAGGCCCAGTGTTAGTGTCAAGGCTAGTGTTGGTGTCAGACCTAGTGTGTCAGGCCTAGTGTTAGTGTCAGGCCCAGTGTTAATGTCAGGCCTAGTGCTAGTGTCAGGCCTAGTGTTAGTGTCAGGCCCAGTGTTAGTGTGAGGCCTAGTGTTAGTGTAAGACCTAGTGTTAGTGTGAGGGCTAGTGTTAGTGTCAGGGTTAGTGTTAGTGTCAGGCCTAGTGTTAGTGTCAGGCCTAGTTTTAATGGCAGGGCTAGTGTTAGTGTCAGGCCTAGTGTTAGTGTCAGGCCTAGTGTTAGTGTCAGGCCTAGTGTTAGTGTCAGGGCTAGTGTTAGTGTGAGGCCTAGTGTTAGTGTCAGGCCCAGTGTTAGTGTCAGGCCTAGTGTTATTGTCAAGCCTAGTGTGAGTGTCAGGCCTAGTGTTAGTGTCAGGACTAGTGTTAGTGTCAAGGCTAGTGTTAGTGTCAGTGCTAGTGTTAGTGTCAGGCCCAGGGTTAGTGTCAGGGCTAGTGTTAGTGTCATGGCTAGTATTAGTGTCAGGGTTAGTGTTGTTGTCAGGCCCAGTGTTAGTGTAAGGCCTAGTGTTAGTGTCAGGCCTAGTGCTAGTGTCAAGGCTAGTATTAGTGTCAGAACTAGTGCTAGTGTGAGGCCTAGTGTTAGTGTCAAGCCCAGTGTGTCAGGGTTAGTGTTAGCGTCAGGCCTTGTGTTAGTGTCAGGGTTAGTGTTAGTGTCAGACCTAGTGTTCATGTCAGGCCTAGTGTTAGTGTCAAGCCCAGTGTTAGTGTCAGGGTTAGTGTTAGTGTCGGGCCTTGTGTTAGTGTCAGGGTTAGTGTTAGTGTCAGGCCTAGTGTTAGTGTCAGGCCTTGTGTTAGTGTCAGACCTAGTGTGTCAGGCCTAGTGTTAGTGTCAGTTCTAGTGTTAGTGCCAGGGCTAGTGTTAGTGTCAGGGCTAGTGTTAGTGTGAGGCCTAGTGTTAGTGTCAGACCTAGTGTTAGTGTCAGATCTAGTGCTAGTGTCAGACCCAGTATTAGTGTCAGGGTTAGTGTTATTGTCAGGCCTAGTGTTAGTGTCAGACGCAATGTTAGTGTGAGGCCTAGTGTTAGTGTAAGGCCTAGTGTTAGTGTGAGGGCTAGTGTTAGTGTCAGGGTTAGTGTTAGTGTCAGGGCTAGTGTTAGTGTCAGTCCTAGTTTTAGTGGCAGGGCTAGTGTTAGTGTCAGGGCTAGTGTTAGTGTCAGGCCTAATGTTAGTGTCAGGCCTAGTGTTATTGTCAAACCTAGTGTTAGTGTCAGGCCTGGTTTTAGTGTCAGGCCTAGTGTTAGTGTCAGGCCTAATGGTAGTGTCAGGGTTCGTGTTAGTGTCAGGCCTAGTGTTAGTGTCAGGCCCAGTGTTAGTGTCAGGGCTCGTATTAGTGTCAGGCCTAGTGTTAGTGTCAGGCCTAGTGTTAGCGTCAGGCCTAGTGTTAGTGTCAGGGCTGGTGTTAGTGTCAGGCCCAGTATTAGTGTCACGGCTAGTGTTAGTGTCAGGCTCAGTATCAGGGCGATTGTTAGTGTCAGGCCCAGTGTTGGTGTCCGGCCTAGTGTTAGTGTCAGGGCTAGTGTTTAGTCAGGCCCAATGTTAGTATCAGGGCGATTGTTAGTGTCAGGCCCAGTGTTAGTGTCAGGCCTAGTGTTAGTGTCAGGCCCAGTGTTAGTGTCAGGGCTAGTGTTAGTGTCAGGCCCAGTGTTAGTGTCAGGGCTAGTGTTAGTGTCAGGCCCAGTGTTAGTGTCAGGGCTCGTATTAGTGTCAGGCCTAGTGTTAGTGTCAGGCCTAGTGTTAGCGTCAGGCCTAGTGTTAGTGTCAGGGCTGGTGTTAGTGTCAGGCCCAGTATTAGTGTCACGGCTAGTGTTAGTGTCAGGCTCAGTATCAGGGCGATTGTTAGTGTCAGGCCCAGTGTTGGTGTCCGGCCTAGTGTTAGTGTCAGGGCTAGTGTTTAGTCAGGCCCAATGTTAGTATCAGGGCGATTGTTAGTGTCAAGCCCAGTGTTAGTGTCAGGCCTAGTGTTAGTGTCAGGCCCAGTGTTAGTGTCAGGGCTAGTGTTAGTGTCAGGCCCAGTGTTAGTGTCAGGGCTAGTGTTAGTGTCAGGCCCAGTGTTAGTGTCAGGGCTAGTGTTAGTGTCAGGCCCAGTGTTAGTGTCAGGGCTAGTGTTAGTGTCAGGCCCAGTGTTAGTGTCAGGGCTAGTGTTAGTGTCAGGCCCAGTGTTAGTGTCAGGGCTAGTGTTAGTGTCAGGCCCAGTGTTAGTGTCAGGGCTAGTGTTAGTGTCAGGCCCAGTGTTAGTGTCAGGGCTAGTGTTAGTGTCAGGCCTAGTGTTAGTGTCAGGGCTAGTGTTAGTGTCAGGCCTAGTGTTAGTGTCAGGCCTAGTGTTAGTGTCAGGGCTAGTGTTAGTGTCAGGCCCAGTGTTAGTGTCAGGCCTAGTGTTAGTGTCAGGCCCAGTGTTAGTGTCAGGGCTAGTGTTAGTGTCAGGCCCAGTGTTAGTGTCAGGGCTAGTGTTAGTGTCAGGCCCAGTGTTAGTGTCAGGGCTAGTGTTAGTGTCAGGCCCAGTGTTAGTGTCAGGGCTAGTGTTAGTGTCAGGCCCAGTGTTAGTGTCAGGCCCAGTGTTAGTGTCAGGGCGATTGTTAGTGTCAGGCCCAGTGTTAGTGTCAGGGCTAGTGTTAGTGTCAGGCCCAGTGTTAGTGTCAGGCCCAGTGTTAGTGTCAGGGCTAGTGTTAGTGTCAGGCCCAGTGTTAGTGTCAGGGCTAGTGTTAGTGTCAGGCCCAGTGTTAGTGTCAGGGCTAGTGTTAGTGTCAGGCCCAGTGTTAGTGTCAGGGCTAGTGTTAGTGTCAGGCCCAGTGTTAGTGTCAGGGCTAGTGTTAGTGTCAGGCCCAGTGTTAGTGTCAGGGCTAGTGTTAGTGTCAGGCCCAGTGTTAGTGTCAGGCCTAGTGTTAGTGTCAGGCCCAGTGTTAGTGTCAGGGCTAGTGTTAGTGTCAGGCCAAGTGTTAGTGTCAGGCCCAGTGTTAGTGTCAGGGCTAGTGTTAGTGTCAGGCCCAGTGTTAGTGTCAGGGCTAGTGTTAGTGTCAGGGCTAGTGTTAGTGTCAGGCCCAGTGTTAGTGTCATGGCTCGTATTAGTGTCAGGCCCAGTGTTAGTGTCAGGCCCAGTGTTAGTGTCAGGGCTAGTGTTAGTGTCAGGCCCAGTGTTAGTGTCAGGGCTAGTGTTAGTGTCAGGCCCAGTGTTAGTGTCAGGGCTAGTGTTAGTGTCAGGCCCAGTGTTAGTGTCAGGCCCAGTGTTAGTGTCAGGGCTAGTGTTAGTGTCAGGCCCAGTGTTAGTGTCAGGGCTAGTGTTAGTGTCAGGGCTAGTGTTAGTGTCAGGCCCAGTGTTAGTGTCATGGCTCGTATTAGTGTCAGGCCCAGTGTTAGTGTCAGGCCCAGTGTTAGTGTCAGGGCTAGTGTTAGTGTCAGGCCTGGTGTTAGTGTCAGGGCTAGTGTTAGTGTCAGGCCCAGTGTTAGTGTCATGGCTCGTATTAGTGTCAGGCCCAGTGTTAGTGTCAGGCCCAGTGTTAGTGTCAGGGCTAGTGTTAGTGTCAGGCCCAGTGTTAGTGTCAGGGCTAGTGTTAGTGTCAGGCCCAGTGTTAGTGTCAGGCCCAGTGTTAGTGTCAGGGCTAGTGTTAGTGTCAGGCCTGGTGTTAGTGTCAGGGCTAGTGTTAGTGTCAGGCCCAGTGTTAGTGTCAGGCCCAGTGTTAGTGTCAGGCCCAGTGTTAGTGTCAGGCCTAGTGTTAGTGTCAGGCCCAGTGTTAGTGTCAGGCCCAGTGTTAGTGTCAGGCCCAGTGTTAGTGTCAGGGCTAGTGTTAGTGTCAGGCCCAGTGTTAGTGTCAGGGCTAGTGTTAGTGTCAGGCCCAGTGTTAGTGTCAGGGCTAGTGTTAGTGTCAGGGCTAGTGTTAGTGTCAGGGCTAGTGTTAGTGTCAGGGCTAGTGTTAGTGTCAGGCCCAGTGTTAGTGTCAGGGCTAGTGTTAGTGTCAGGCCCAGTGTTAGTGTCAGGCCCAGTGTTAGTGTCAGGGCTAGTGTTAGTGTCAGGCCCAGTGTTAGTGTCAGGCCCAGTGTTAGTGTCAGGGCTAGTGTTAGTGTCAGGCCCAGTGTTAGTGTCAGGGCTAGTGTTAGTGTCAGGCCCAGTGTTAGTGTCAGGGCTAGTGTTAGTGTCAGGCCCAGTGTTAGTGTCAGGGCTGGTGCTGCTGCCGCACCCCAGAAGCACATGTTGTCCCGGCAGCCCCCTCCGTAGCTGGGGGGGCACTCGGAGCACGGGCGCCCCACCTTGTAGGGGGCCGACCCCCACCAGTTGCCCCTGGAACACACAATGAGTGGGGGTTGGGGGTGCCACAGTTGAGAGATGTTAACTACCTCGCCTGGTATACAGGAGGTTGTGGGTTCGATCCCGACCCTGACGCCTGCTGTATATTTGGAGTTTGTATGTCTCTCTCTCTCCGTGGACGCGTGGATTTTTTTCTGTGTCTTCCAGTTATTCCTTCCACATTTAGAAACATGCAATTACAGTATTTGGCTGCTGTACATTTCCACACGATAAGCCACTAAATTGGGCTATCATTTGTGGCCAGGTCGCTTCTGAAAAAGAGCTATATAACTCAGTGGACCTTACTTGGTAAAATAAGTTGAAGTCATCATTAGACCTCCTTTGCCAGTACCAAAATGTAATAATAGGGTTTTCCCCCTTTTTTCTGGCAACAAAACTGAAACCTTTTTTTTCGAGGATTCATGTCTGCATTAACCACAATACCTGCAGTCAAAATGCAAACAAAAAACATACTTTGATAGTGCATTGTCTTTGAGCTGTACGCCGTCTGGCGTCATCTGGTCGAGCACCAATTGGGTCGAGGCTCAAAAGAAAGCCGTCCCTTGGTGTGGACCAATCAGTTTCAAGGACAATGCATCATATTATCATAGTATGTTTTTTGTTTGCATTTTGACTGCAGGTATTGTGGTTAATACAGACATGAATCCTTGTAAAAAGGTTTCAGTTTTGTTGCCAGAAAAAAGGGGAAAAACCCTATTATTAAGTTTAAGTCATTGATAGGGCCGGATGGCTTAGAGATCAGGGATCATGTTGCTGAGATCCAGAGTTCCAATCTCTGACCAATCGGGGATCTCAATTGTAGTGAGTTGATGGTCTCAGCCTGATCACCCGTGACTTACACAGAAACTTGCATAGAGACCCATAGACTCGCACAGCAAACCCACTGACTTACATAGAGACCCATCGACATCCGCATACAATGGTGTCCAGGCTGAGACCATCAACTCACTGGCCCTGAGAACTCGGGTTTAACCACACATGGCTGAACACGGCCACTGTGAACTCATACAGATATACAGCCAGTCTCAGCGCTTGAACCCAGGATCTCAGCAGTGCCAGCTCTTCCTTTTGTAAAGACAACCGACACACGTTCTTACTTTACTCGGAGCCTTTGTTGTAGACACGAACACTTCTTTAAGCCCGAACTTTGTCTTCATTACAACCGTCTCTTCCCCTTGTTCTATCCCCTTTTAAATCCCTCGAAGTCCCCTTTCTCGAAGGTTCGCTCACCCCCCCCCCCCCCCCATTTCCCTCAGCCAATCCCCGTCCTTCTTCTCCACTGGTTGTCAACCATCTTCCCCGTCAATGAACCCAGAGGGCTTAAAACCCCAGGATATAATCGGTGCTGGCCAGTGCCGGATTATCCTAGTAGCAGAACTATCTACAAATGCTACGGGCCCCGCGCTTTCAAGGGCCCCGCGCTAAACGCTTTCAAGCGATCAATTCCGGTTCAGTGCTTCTGCACTTGCTCTATTACTATAGTACTATACAGCCTTCAACTTTGATGAACGACTGGGTGTTTCAGTTTAGCGATTTGTCGTATTATCTGGCTGTATAGCAGATTAAAAAATCCAAATTACTATGCAAGTAAAAAAATGTATGTTTCAATATTTACATGTTTTATTTATTTATGTAGGGTCCCTTTCTAACATACACTACAGGCCCCACACTGGCTTAATCCGGAACTAGTGCTGGCTCGGTATCTCCGACACGGCCACGGTGAGCCCGCGGAGCGAAAGAGCGAGACACTGGGGGTCTCGAACCGGGACACCTCTGCTCACTTGGGGGCGTAGTTGCAGACGAGGTAGACGGCACGGGCCCACACTTGACCCCACACGTTCATGTTGTAGCACAGGTTTATGGCACAGCCGATCCGACTGGAGGTGGCCCACACGAGCTGTTGGGGCAGGGGCAGGGATGAGGGGTAGGGATGAGGGTCAAGGATGAGAGCAAGGTCAGGGGCAGGCACGGAGGAGAGGCAGGAGCAGAGTTTGAGTGGTTAGGGTTCGAGACAGGGATGGCGTGAGTGGCTCACCTGCGTGCAGTGAGTGTACGTGGTGAGAGTACGTGGTGAGTGTACGTGGTGAGTGCCTCACCTGCGTGCAGTGAGTGCACGTGGTGAGTGTACGTGGTGAGTGTACGTGGTGAGTGTACGTGGTGAGTGACTCACCTGCGTGTAGTGAGTGCACGTGGTGAGTGCACGTGGTGAGTGACTCACCTGCGTGTAGTGAGTGCACACGGGCCCTGTGCAGCGGAAGGGGCACCAGGGATTGCACTCGTGCGGGTACGGGAAGCTGTAGTCCCGCACCTCGTCGTACCACGCCTGCACATGGAACGTGGGGGGGCGAAACCTATGGGAGGGGAAGAAGAGGGGGGCACGGGGGGGGGGATGAGGGGGGCACGGGGTGAGCAGGGGGGGTTAGCCTTGATAGGAGCCCCCTTCCACCCTTAAATTTCGCTCCAACCAGAGGTCACATTTATAGGTAAGATACGCCTCCATCACTTACCTGTCCCTCTGCTTTTAAAAAGAACAATATATATAAAAAATGTCTTAACACATCCCATCAGCCGCACCAGCGAAATGTAACTGGTGTTGGACGCCGCTCCCCGTGGATAGAGAGCGACAGCTGGCAACAGGCAACGCGAGAGCGGTAGGCTGGATGTAGTGTGTCCGACGTGTGCGGAAAAATCTTGTTAGGAAGCCACTGGGGAGCTGTGCACTTTATGCCATCCAGATTGAAAATTCATTTCTTTAAAACTGCTTTTTGTCTTTGGGTAGTTGTCTACCCCCTCCCCCACCCCCCGCCCCGCTCATCCACGCCGCACCTCCGATTCACCACGGTTGTCTACGTACCGTGCGAAAGAAGCTCAACGTTCGCGCATGCAACGCACAACCCCCAGGTGAAATCTCAGCCGCAATGTCCACGTGGTGCCACGATGGAGCAGGAGAATTCGCTAACCGCGTGGGGGATGCGCTCACTTGCCCCAGTACCCTCACCCCACTCACCTGCCCCAGTACCCTCACCCCGCTCACCTGCCCCAGTACCCTCACCCCGCTCACCTGCCCCAGTACCCTCACCCCACTCACCTGCCCCAGTACCCTCACCCCATTCACCTGCCCCAGTACCCTCACCCCACTCACCTGCCCCAGTGCCCTCACCCCGCTCACCTGCCCCAGTACCCTCACCCCGCTCACCTGCCCCAGTACCCTCACCCCGCTCACCTGCCCCAGTACCCTCACCCCGCTCACCTGCCCCAGTACCCTCACCCCACTCACCTGCCCCAGTACCCTCACCCCATTCACCTGCCCCAGTACCCTCACCCCACTCACCTGCCCCAGTGCCCTCACCCCGCTCACCTGCCCCAGTACCCTCACCCCGCTCACCTGCCCCAGTACCCTCACCCCGCTCACCTGCCCCAGTACCCTCACCCCCACCCCACTCATCTGCCCCAGTACCCTCACCCCCACCCCACTCACCTGCCCCAGTACCCTCACCCCGCTCACCTGCCCCAGTACCCTCACCCCCACCCCACTCATCTGCCCCAGTACCCTCACCCCCACCCCACTCACCTGCCCCAGTACCCTCACCCCGCTCACCTGCCCCAGTACCCTCACCCCACTCACCTGCCCCAGTGCCCTCACCCCACTCACCTGTCCCAGTACCCTCACCCTCACCCCGCCTCACCTGCCCCAGTGTGCCCCGAGGTTCTGGCCGATGCGGCTGAGCTCCCCTGCGGGACCGTGCTCCCACAGACACGTCTCGGCCCAGTGCTCGGCAGAGCGCTCCAGCTCCGAGTCCCACACCTACACCACACACACACACACGCATCACACACACACGCATCACACCACACACATCACATAGCACACACATCACACACACACGCATCACACACACACGCATCACACCACACACGCATCACACACACACCTACACCACACACACACACGCATCACACCACACACATCACATCACACACACATCACACACACACGCATCACACCACACACACGCATCACACCACACACACACGCATCACATCACACACACACATCACACCACACACACACACATCACACCACACACACACACATACGCATCACATCACACACACACGCATCACATCACACACACACGCATCACACACACACGCATCACACACACACGCATCACACACACACACATGCATCACATCACACACACGCATCACATCACACACGCATCACATCACACACACACGCATCACATCACACACACGCATCACATCACACACACACGCATCACATCACACACACGCGCATCACATCACACACACGCGCATCACATCACACACGCATCACATCACACACATGCATCACATCACACACACGCATCACATCACACACGCGCATCACATCACACACGCGCATCAAATCACACACACGCGCATCACATCACACACACATCACATCACACACACGCATCACACGTGCATCGCACACACACGCATCATGAACACACGCACCACATACACACGCATCACACACACACGCACGCACACCGCACGCACACCTCACGCACACACCGCACGTACCACATAACAACAACAACAACCGCCATTCGCCACTAAGTGGCGGTGACGTCACCAAGACGCTTGTGCCAGGCCATTTGCACCTTGAGGCCACATGAAGTGTCGAACGCCCGCGGGCAGGAGGTCACGGGGCAGACCCAGGTGCCACGGGTCGACTGACTGAGATGACTGGCTGATGCACCACCTGTGCCCCCTACTGTGCCAACCTGCTGTGCTTTAGCCACCCGGCGCTCCGCTCGTTGTTGTGAGCGTCGCTCCTCCGCCCTCCGTTGTTGTTGGAGGGCGACTGCCTCCAACTGCCCAGTAGCCTCAAGGTGCACCTAGCCTGGCACTGCCCAGTAGCAGCGTCCTTCACGAGCCTCCTCCACAGAGGCCGATCTTGACACCGCTGGTACCAGTCATCGGCAAGTCCACTCAGCTCCACGTCCTCCTGTACCACATCACTCCATCTCTTCTCCAGCCCGTGCCGCGCCCGTTTAGCCCCCTCGATCCGGCCGAACAAAAGCTGTTTCGGCATGCGGTGGCTGGGCATGCGGGCTACATGACCCAGCCAACGCAGCCTTGCCCGCCGGAGGAGCTCACCGATGGGACCTTGCCCAGACCCCCCAAGGATTTCTGAGCTCCTCACACAATCCAGCCCGGCCAAACCCAGGATGGAACGTAGGCAGGCCAGCCCAAATGTTTCTAACCGGCGAAGACGTTCCATTAAGGGGGTCCACGCTTCGCAAGCGCAGAGAAGGGGAGGGAATGACTGCGGCCGAGAAGACCTGAAGCTTAGTGCGGAGCGACAGACCAGGTAGCTTCCACACAGTGTTACGTACCACATAGACACTGCATACACACGCACCACATACACGCACCGCGTACACACACCACATACACACACCACACACGCACCACATACACGCACCACGTCACGGGACAGACCCTTCAGGTGCCATAGGTCGACGGACTGAGATGACTGGCCAATGCACCACCTGTGCTCCTTCCTGTGCCAAATTGCTGCGTCTTAGTCACCCGGCGCTCCGCTCGTTGTTGTGAGCGTTGCTCTTCTGCCCTCCGTTGTTGTTGGAGGGCGACTGCCTCCAACTGCCCAGCAGCAGCAGTGTCCTTCACGAGCCTCCTCTACAGAGGCCGATCTTGACACCGCTAGTACCACTCATCGGCGGGTCCACTCAGCTACACATCCTCCTGTACTGCATCAGTCCATCTCGTCTCTAACCTGTTTAGCCCCCTCGATCCGGCCGAACAAAAGCTGTTTCGGCATGCGGTGGCTGGGCATGCGGGCTCCATGACCCAGCCAACGCAGCCTTGCCTGCCGAAGGAGCTCACCGATGGGACTTTGTCCAGATCTTTCAAGGTCCTGTGAGCTCCTAGCACAATCCAGGCTGATTATACCCAGGAAAGATTTTACTTTAGAATCTACAACTCCTCCTCCCCCAGCAGCAACAAAGATAAATATGCCCTGTATATCCTTAACAGAATGTTGGGGCAAGTGCTGTTAGCGAGCACGTAGGGGTGGGTGGCCAACACCGTGCCTGGCCGCCTTTGTCTCCCTAGTATCGATGTTTCACTGCACCAGGTACTCATTTGAGGCCGAGTCGACCTAGGGGAGGCCCGGGACCGGTTCAGATAATCGTCACCGGTGTTGGCCGTGAGCGGGAATCGAACTTGGGACGCCAGGGTTCGTAGCGCAGCGCTCTGACCGCTACACCACCGCTCCCCACTACGCACACCTCTACTCCACACACACACCCATCAAAGAGGCCCTTGTAGGAGGGGTAAGGGCGTGGGTCAATTAATGAAGGTCAGGTCAAGGTCAAACCTCCACCCCCCCTCCCCCCCTCATTCTATTATATTTGACCAGGTAAGGCCCACTGAGCTACGTAGCTCTTTCTTCAGAAGCGACCCTGGCGATATCATCACAGACGATAGCTCAACGAAGTGGCTCATTTATCATCGTTGGGAAATGTATAGGAGCCAAATAACTCTAAACGCCTGTGAAGGCGGAGGGGAGGGGAATCGGAGGACCCGTTGAAAAATCCACGCTACCACGGTGAGAGAGAGAGAGACACGCGAACTCCAAATATACAGCAGCAGGCGTCAGGGTCTGGATCGAACCCAGGACCTCCTGGATACCAGGCGAGGTAGTTAACATCTCACCACGGAGAGAGAGGCATGCGAACTCCAAATATACAGCAGCAGGCGTCAGGATCTGGATCGAACCCAGGACCTCCTGTATACCAGGCGAGGGAGTTAACATCTCCTGGCCACTCACCAGGTACTCCATGTTCGAGGCCGTTGGGGACACCTGGCCCCGGAGTCTATTGTGGAGGTCCAGGATGACGGCCTTGTCGCTTTCTGAGATGGCCCTGCGCAGCCTCCTCATGCCGCTGCCGCTGTAGTTGCCACTGTTGTAGCTGTTGCCGCTGTAGTTGCCACTGTTGTAGTTGTAGTTGTTGCTGCTGTAGTTGCTGCTGCTGTAGTTGCTGCTGCTGCCGCTGTAGTTTTTACTTCTGTTGTTGTTGCTGCTGCTGCTGCTCCCCTGAGCATCCGCGCCGTGTCGGGTCATCAAGGTCACCCACTCGGGCGAGATGGAAGCCAGGGAGGACGATGAGGAGGATGAGGAGGATGAGGCGGCGGCGAGGGTGACGAGGGCAGCTAGGGGCAGCCAGGCCATGGGGCTCACGGCGCTCGGAGCGACCCGAGGTCTCAAGGAGGTCAGCGGAGACGGGCTCACGATGGAGGCCATGCGGACTGCCAGTGGTGCCTGCACCTGTGTGTGTGTGTGTGTGGGGGGGGGGGGGGGGGTGAGGAGGGGGTAACATGGAGGGGGGGGGGGCGGGGGAGATACGATGAAGAGGAGAGGTAAGACGAGGGTGAGAAAGTAATCATTCATGATGAGTGGTGGGTGTTTTTTTTTTCTTCCTCCATAGAGCACCCTCTATGCGGGGTCTGGGAACGGCGCACCACGTGATCGGCGTCTCATCTCGAACATTCCACATTCCGAGGGGCACCCCCAGTGGCAGCTAAAACTTGAAGCCAATCGCGCTTGGGTAAGGGAGTGGGGGGGTAGGGGGGTTTAGCAACGCTGGATGCAACCATTCATCCCATCCCTCCCGCCCACCTTTCCCCCCACCACTCATCCCCCTCCTCACCACTGACCGCCTCCCTCCACGCCCCCTACCCTCTCCTTTTCTCTGGCGATTCTAAACTGAACAACTTTTATTTAATTTTTTTACCGGGTCCGGGCCTCACTGAGCTATGTAGCTCTTTTTCAGCAGCGACCGGGCTATTACAAGTGGATAGCTAAACGAAGTGGGCTCATCATCATCATCACGTGGGAAATTTCGAGCAGCCAAATACTCTCTAAACGCGTGACGTTGATTCTAAACGTAGAGGGGGGGGGGGGGAATAAACGAAGGACAGGGACAAAAATCCACGCGACCACGGTGAGAGAGAGACACAAACTCCAAATATACAGCAGGGGTCGGGATCGAACCCATGGCCACCTGTCCACCGGGCGAGGTAGTTAACATCTCCTAGCCACCTTTGCATCCCTGCGTGGCCCGACTCAGCGCCTGGCCTTGCAATATTATTAGTCTTCCATAACAGAGGTTACATCGCATCCACACAAGTGTGTATGTTTTATTTTTACGCGATCAAACCCAGAAACTTCGGTTTGACGACGCATTTAAATTCACGTGACCTCACCGAGAAACCTCTATTACCTACTACAATGAGCCAAGAATATCTGTGTGTCCCACGCGTGACGTCACTCCACGTCGACCAGCCCCCCTCATTAATAATCATGAACAGGCGACGTCATCCACATGGACACCCCCCTCCCTCATTAATAATCATGAGGAGCGGGCGACGTCACTCAGCATGGAGAACCCGCCCCCTCATGAATAATCATGAGCAGGTGACGTCACTCCACATCGAACAGCCCCCATCATTAATAATCATGAACAGGTGACGTCCTCCAAATGGACACCCCCCCTCCCCACCATTAATATTAATTAGCGGGTGACGTCACTCCACATGGGGGCGGGGCGAGGCGCCTCCTCCCCCTCCTCGACGTCAACTCACAACCCTCGCTACAAAGGCAGAACCCTCACGTCATCACGTGATCTCCGTGACTGTTGCTGCTGCTGAGACATCAAAGTAAAAAGGACGTCAAGATGAACAAGGGATTATATAACCTTCAAATGAAATAGGTCTGCGTCACCGCGCGGCCTTACAAATTGCACACGCGCATTGATGCGAATGAAGATCACGTAGCGGCCTGTGCTTTCCCGCTTGCAAGTTTCACGTTTCACTGCAACACACACCGCCCTTGGACGGGCAAAAGGCTCGTTGTTGACCATAGTGGTCGCAAAAGCCTCGACCTCGACTCCGTCGTGCTGTCTAACACTCACTGCTCGAGGTTAGGACCCCGAAGACGGCGCAGACCGATCAACTTCGAAGACTGCCATACAGAATAGGATGCCCTTGCAAAGGGGATTCTGTTTGGCGTTTTAACATCCCGACACCTGCTTTCATTGCCAGGAAGGGTAAAAGCTATCGTTAGCATCTTGATTTGGAGCTTTCGACACTGCAGGAATCCATATTCTTCATACTGGCAAAGCAAGGTCCCATCTTTGTTACAATGCCACACATCGCCAGAGCCATGTGTTGTTGGTTTCCATGTTCACCGCAAGTGCCGCGTGTGGTTAATGCAGCGACATGATTCCTTTGTAAAAGATTCGTGTTTAGTGTTTTTGAACATCTGAACGCCACCTGTTTCATTGCCAGAAAGGGTAAAAATCTGACGTTATTAGTCTTGTCAGGAGTGGAGTGGGCGAGGATTGTCTGCCGTGACTGCCATCCCCAACTGAGTCATCTTGCTTATTTATTTATTTACAATTTTGGCAAATTGAAGCCGCGACGTCGACTCCCAGTGGCTTACGCCTGCAGTACTCCTACATGTGTGTGTGTAGTGTATGTAGTGTGTGTATGTGTGTAGTGTGTGTGTGTATGTGTGTAGTGTGTGTATGTGTGTAGTGTGTGTGTGTATGTGTGTAGTGTGTGTATGTGTGTAGTGTGTGTATGTAGTGTATGTGTGTGTGTAATGTGTGTGTAGTGTGTGTAGTGTGTGTGTAGTGTATGTAGTGTGTGTATGTAGTGTGTGTAGTGTATGTAGTGTGTGTAGTGTATGTAGTGTGTGTGTAGTGTATGTAGTGTGTGTATGTGTGTAGTGTGTGTGTAGTGTATGTAATGTGTGTATGTGTGTAGTGTGTGTATGTAGTGTAGTGTGTGTGTGTAGTGTGTGTATGTAGTGTGTGTGTAGTGTATGTAGTGTGTGTATGTGTGTAGTGTGTGTAGTGTATGTAGTGTGTGTATGTGTGTAGTGTGTAGTGTATGTAGTGTGTGTATGTAGTGTGTGTAGTGTGTGTGTGTAGTATGTGTGTGTAGTGTGTGTAGTGTGTGTATGTAGTGTATGATGTGTGTGTGTAATGTGTGTGTAGTGCGTGTAGTGTGTGTGTAGTGTATGTAGTGTGTGTATGTAGTGTGTGTAGTGTATGTAGTGTGTGTATGTAGTGTGTGTGTAGTGTATGTAGTGTGTGTATGTGTGTAGTATGTGTGTGTGTATGTGTGTAGTGTGTGTAGTGTGTGTATGTAGTGTGTGTGTGTAGTGTGTGTGTAGTGTGTGTGTGGTGTGTGTGTAGTGTGTGTAGTGTGTGTATGTAGTGTGTGTGTGTGTGTGTGTGTGTAGTGTGTGTATGTGTGTAGTGTGTGTATGTGTGTAGTGTATGTAGTGTATGTAGTGTGTGTAGTGTGTGTGTGGTGTGTGTGTGTAGTGTATGTAGTGTATGTATGTGTGTAGTGTGTGTGTGTGTAGCGTGTGTGTGTAGTGTGTGTGTGGTGTGTGTGTGTAGTGAGTGTATATAGTGTGTGTATGCAGTGTATGATGTGTGTGTGTAGTGTGTGTAGTGTGTGTATGTAGTGTGTGTGTATGTAGTGTGTGTAGTGTGTGTATGTAGTGTGTGTGTATGTAGTGTGTGTAGTGTGTGTGTAGTGTGTGTGTAGTGTGTGTAGTGTGTGTATGTAGTGTGTGTAGTGTGTGTATGTAGTGTATGATGTGTGTGTAGTGTGTGTGTAGTGTGTGTGTGTAGTGTGTGTATGTAGTGTGTGTAGTGTGTGTATGTAGTGTGTGTGTGTAGTGTGTGTACTGTGTGTGTAGTGTGTGTGTAGTGTGTGTGTAGTGTGTGTGTAGTGTGAGTGTGTTTGTAGTGTATGTGTGTAGTGTGTGTGTAGTGTATGTAGTGTGTGTATGTGTGTAGTGTGTGTGTGTAGTGTGTGTGTGTATTGTGTGTATGTATTGTGTGTAGTGTGTGTATGTGTGTAGTGTGTGTGTGTATGTAGTGTGTGTGTGTAGTGTGTGTAGTGTGTGTAGTGTGGTGTGTGTAGTGTGTGTAGTGTGTGTATGTAGTGTATGATGTGTATGTGTGTAGTGTGTGTGTGTATGTGTGTATGTAGTGTATGTATGTGTGTAGTGTGTGTATGTGTGTAGTGTGTGTGTGTAGTGTGTGTAGTGTGTGTAATGTGTGTATGTAGTGTATGATGTGTGTGTGTAGTGTATGTGTGTATGTGTGTGTTGTAGTGTATGTAGTGTGTGTTTGTGTGTAGTGTGTGTGTGTAGTGTGTGGGTGTGTGTATGTAGTGTGTGTAGTGTGTGTATGTAGTGTATGATGTGTGTGTGTAGTGTGTGTATGTAGTGTGTGTATGTGTGTAGTGTGTGTGTGTAGTGTGTGTATGTAATGTGTGTATGTAGTGTATGATGTGTGTGTGTAGTGTATGTAGTGTGTGTATGTGTGTAGTGTGTGTGTAGTGTGTGTAGTGTATGTATGTAGTGTGTGTATGTAGTGTGTGTAGTGTGTGTATGTAGTGTATGATGTGTGTGTATGTGTGTAGTGTGTGTGTGTAGTGTGTGTGTGTAGTGTGTGTGTGTAGTGTGTGTGTGTAGTGTGTGTAGTGTGTGTATGTAGTGTATGATGTGTGTGTGTGTAGTGTGTGTAGTGGGTGTAGTGTGTGTGTGTAGTGTGTGTATGTAGTGTGTGTATGTAGTGTGTGTAGTGTGTGTATGTAGTGTGTGTGTATGTAGTGTGTGTAGTGTGTCTATGTAGTGTGTGTGTATGTAGTGTGTGTAGTGTGTGTGTAGTGCGTGTGTAGTGTGTGTGTGTAGTGTGTGTAGTGTGTGTGTGTAGTGTGTGTGTAGTGTATGTAGTGTGTGTGTGTAGTGTGTGTGGTGTGTGTGTAGTGTGTGTTTAGTGTGTTTGTAGTGTGTGTAGTGTGTGTAGTGTGTGTATGTAGTGTATGTGTGTAGTGTGTGTGTGTAGTGTGCGTGTGTAGTGTGTGTGTAGTGTGTGTGTGTAGTGTGTGTAGTGTGTGTGTTGTGTGTGTGTAGTGTGTGCAGTGTGTGTGTGTAGTGTGTGTATGATGTGTGTGTGTAGTATGTGTGTGTAGTGTGTGTGTGGTGTGTGTGTGGTGTGTGTGTGGTGTGTGTGTGTGGTGTGTGTGTGTAGTGTGGGTGTAGTGTGTGTAGTGTGTGTAGTGTGTGTGTGTGTAGTGTGCGTGTAGTGTGTGTGTGTAGTGTGTGTAGTGTGTTGTGTGTGTAGTGTGTGTAGTGTGTGTATGTAGTGTGTGTGTAGTGTGTGCGTGGTGTGTGTGTGCGTGGTGTGTGTGTGCGTGGTGTGTGTGTAGTGTGTGTAGTGTGTGTGTAGTGTGTGTAGTGTGTGTGTGTAGTGTGTGTATGTAGTGTGTGTGTGTAGTGTGTGTGTGTAGTGTGTGTGTGTGGTAGTGTGTGTGTAGTATGTGTGTGTAGTGTGTGTATGTAGTGTGTGTGTGTGGTGTGTGTGTGTGTGGTGTGTATGTAGCGTGTGTATGTAGTGTGTGTGGTGTGTGTGTAGTGTGTGTGGTGTGTGTAGTGTGTGTGTGGTGTATGTAGTGTGTGTATGATGTGTGTGTGTAGTGTGTGTGTGTTGTGTGGGTGTAGTGTGTGTGTGTAGTGTGTGTGTAGTGTGTGTGTAGTGTGTGTATGTAGTGTGTGTAGTGTGTGCGTGGTGTGTGTGTGTGTGCGTGGTGTGTGTGTGTGTGCGTGGTGTGTGTGTAGTGTGTGTAGTGTGTGTAGTGTGTGTGTAGTGTGTGTGTAGTGTGTAGTGTGTGTATGTAGTGTGTGTGTGTAGTGTGTGTGTGTAGTGTGTGTGTGTGGTGTGTGGTAGTGTGTGTGTAGTATGTGTGTGTAGTGTGTGTATGTAGTGTGTGTGTGGTGTGTGTGTGGTGTGTATGTAGTGTGTGTATGTAGTGTGTGTAGTGTGTGTGGTGTGTAGTGTGTGTGTGTGGTGTGTGTGGTGTGTGTAGTGTGTGTATGATGTGTGTGTGTAGTGTGTGTGTAGTGTGTAGTGTGTGTATGTAGTGTGTGTGTGTAGTGTGTAGTGTGTGTGTGTGGTGTGTGGTAGTGTGTGTGTAGTGTGTATGTAGTGTGTGTATGATGTGTGTGTGTAGTGTGTGTATGTAGTGTGTGTAGTGTGTGTATGTAGTGTGTGTAGTGTGTGTGATGTGTGTGTAGTGTGTATGTAGTGTGTGTATGATGTGTGTGTAGTGTGTGTATGTAGTGTGTGTATGTAGTGTGTGTATGATGTGTGTGTGTAGTGTGTGTGTGTGGTGTGTGGTAGTGTGTGTGTAGTATGTGTGTGTAGTGTGTGTATGTAGTGTGTGTGCGGTGTGTGTGTGGTGTGTATGTAGTGTGTGTATGTAGTGTGTGGTGTGTGTGTGTGTAGTGTGTGTGGTGTGTAGTGTGTGTGTGTGGTGTGTGTAGTGTGTGTATGATGTGTGTGTGTAGTGTGTGTGTGGTGTGTGTAGTGTGTGTGTAGTGTGTGTGTAGGGTGTGTGTGTGTAGTGTGTGTATGATGTGTGTGTGTAGTGTGTGTGTGTAGTGTGTGTGGTGTGTGTGTAGTGTGTATGTAGTGTGTGTATGATGTGTGTGTGTATGATGTGTGTGTGTAGTGTGTGTATGTAGTGTGTGTAGTAGTGTGTGTAGTGTGTGTATGTAGTGTGTGTAGTGTGTGTGTGTGATGTGTGTGTGTAGTGTGTATGTAGTGTGTGTATGATGTGTGTGTATGATGTGTGTGTAGTGTGTGTATGTAGTGTGTGTATGTAGTGTGTGTATGATGTGTGTGTGTAGTGTGTGTGTGTAATGTGTCTATTTAGTATGTGTATGATGTGTGTGTGTGTGTATGTAGTGTGTGTAGTGTGTGTGTGTGGTGTGTGTGTAGTGTGTATGTAGTGTGTGTATGATGTGTGTGTAGTGTGTGTATGTAGTGTGTGTATGTAGTGTGTGTATATGATGTGTGTGTGTAGTGTGTCTATGTAGTATGTGTATGATGTGTGTGTGTGTATGTAGTGTGTGTGTATAGTGTGTGTGTAGTGTGTATGATGTCTGTGTGTAGTGTGTATGATGTGTGTGTGGTGTGTGTGTAGTGTGTATAGTGTGTGTGTGGTGTGTGTGTAGTGTGTGTGTAGTGTGTGTGTGTGGTGTGTATGTGTAGTGTGTGTAGTGTGTGTGTGTAGTGTTTGTATGTAGTGTGTATGTAGTGTGTGTGTGGTGTGTGTGTGTATGTAGTGTATGTAGTGTAGGGCTGGGTGGTAGTGTAGCGGTTAGCGCGCTGCGCTACGAACCTGGCGAGGCGAGTTCGACTCCCGCTCACGGCCAACACCGCCAGTGACGATTATCTGAACCGGCTCCTGGGCCTTCCCCTAGGTTGACTCAGCCTCAAAAGAGTACTTGGTGGGGTAACCAGGCAGGGGTAACGAGGCAGGGATAACCAGGATTCCAAACTGCAACAAAAGCGGTGAATGCGTCATCGCCCCCTGCGGAGAGACTCTGGGAGATGAGGGAGACACGGAGAGATCGGGGAGACGAGGGAGACTCTGAGGGAGACTCTGAGGGAGACTCTGAGGGAGACTCTGGGAGATCTGGGAGACTCTGGGAGATGAGGGAGACTCTGAGGGAGACTCTGGGAGATGAGGGAGACACGGAGAGATCGGGGAGACGAGGGAGACTCTGAGGGAGATGCTGGGAGATGAGACGCTGGGAGATGAGGGAGACTCTGAGGGAGACTCTGAGGGAGACTCTGAGGGAGACTCTGAGGGAGACTCTGAGGGAGACTCTGAGGGAGACTCTGAGGGAGACTCTGAGGGAGACTCTGAGGGAGACTCTGAGGGAGACTCTGAGGGAGACTCTGAGGGAGACTCTGAGGGAGACTCTGAGGGAGACTCTGAGGGAGACTCTGAGGGAGACTCTGAGGGAGACTCTGAGGGAGACTCTGAGGGAGACTCTGAGGGAGACTCTGAGGGAGACTCTGAGGGAGACTCTGAGGGAGACTCTGAGGGAGACTCTGAGGGAGACTCTGAGGGAGACTCTGAGGGAGACTCTGAGGGAGACTCTGAGGGAGACTCTGAGGGAGACTCTGAGGGAGACTCTGAGGGAGACGCTGGGAGATGAGGGAGACACGGAGAGATCGGGGAGATGAGGGAGACTCTGAGGGAGACTCTGAGGGAGACTCTGAGGGAGACTCTGAGGGAGACTCTGAGGGAGACTCTGAGGGAGACTCTGAGGGAGACTCTGAGGGAGACGCTGGGAGATGAGGGAGACACGGAGAGATCGGGGAGATGAGGGAGACTCTGAGGGAGACTCTGAGGGAGACTCTGAGGGAGACTCTGAGGGAGACTCTGAGGGAGACTCTGATGGAGACTCTGGGAGACACGGGGAGATATCGGGGGAGGGAGACTGCTCGAAGCCTTAAGGAGGAGAAGTACAGCACAGACAGGAGGACTGCCCAATGTCAGACCTGTCGGGGTGAGTGGGGAGATGTGGAGGGGAGATAAAGGGGCAGACAGAGAGGGAGACTGGGCGAGGGGACCTGGGACAAGGGGTCACGAGAGTCCCCTGGAGCACGAGGCGGGGTTCGCACCCTCCCAGGGGTCGGTAATAGCGGCAGCTGGCAGGCAACCCCGTGGGTCCCCAGCTCCCTGTGAGTCCCAGCATGCCCCCCTGCCCTTCTCCCTCCTCCCCTGCCCTTCTCCCTCCTCCCATACTCTACCCTCCCTGCCCTTCTCCCTCCCCCCCTGCCCTTCTCCCTCCTCCCCTGCCCTTCTCCCTCCTCCCATACTCTACCCTCCCTGCCCTTCTCTCCCTCCCCCCCTGCCCCGTCGTACCGGACCGCCGCAGGCCGTGCGCAGCTCCCCGCGTCGTGCGGGCAGCGGAGTCGGAGCCGCGGGCCGGGATGGCGGGGAGGAAGGGCGTTGGGAGGGAGTCGCGAATCCCAGCGCCCGTGTCTCTCTCCACTCTCGTGTCCCGTGTCTCGACTCTCGTGTCTCGACTCTCGTGTCTCCCTCCCTCTCGTCTCAAGGACGAAGCCAAGAAATGCAGCTCGCTCCTTCGCGCTCTCAGCTCCTCCTCTCGTCCTCCCCCCTCCCTCCCGTCTCCAGTTCTCACCCCCCCCCACCACCTCATTCTCGCTCCCCCTCATTCCCCCCCACCTCCCTCCCTCTCCCCCCTCACTCCCCCCTCCACCTCCCTCCCCTCTCCCCCCCACCTCCCTCCCCTCTCCCCCCTCCCTCTCCCCCCACCTCCCTCTCCCCCCACCTCCCTCCCTCTCCTCTCCCCCCTCACTCCCCCCCACCTCCCTCCCCCTCACTCCCCAGTTCTCTCCCCGCTCCCCTCTCTCCCTCCTCTCTCTCCCGCAGCCCCCGTGGGGTGAAGAATGAAGGGCGGAGCTGGCTCGTTCCTTCTCTCTCTCTCTCTTTGTTTCTTTGCACGATCAGAGGAGACAAGAAGAAGATGCTGCTCGGTCTAGTCGGCACTTTGCTCCGTTCATCATTTCGGGTTTTTTTGTTTTTTTAATGCTTTGCTTTATGTAACCCCCTCCCCTTTTTTGTCTCGCTCTCCCTTCTCCTCTCTACCCCCTCTCTCTCTCTACCCCCTCTCTCTCTCTACCCCCTCTCTCTCTACCCCCTCTCTCTCTCTACCCCCTCTCTCTCTCTACCCCCTCTCTCTCTCTCTACCCCCTCTCTCTCTCTACCCCCTCTCTCTCTCTACCCCCTCTCTCTCTACCCCCTCTCTCTCTCTACCCCCTCTCTCTCTCTACCCCCTCTCTCTCTCTCTACCCCCTCTCTCTCTCTACCCCCTCTCTCTCTCTACCCCCTCTCTCTCTCTCTCTACCCCCTCTCTACCCCCTCGCTCCCTACTCTATGTCTATGTTCTTCCCTCCAACTCCTCATAATCCACCTCCACCTCTTCCACCTCCTCCATCTCCTCCTCCTCCCTCGCTCTTTCTCCTCCTCCCCCTCCCGGAGAAGAACAAACTCCGAGTTTCCTGGGCAAAGGGACAAAAGAGATTTGTTCCCACACAGCGGCAGCGCCAACCACGCGGTGTGAACTCGACCCGCAAACACAACCACAGGCACAGACACAGCACAGACACAGACACAGCACAGACACAGCACAGACACAGGCACAGCACAGACACAGACACAGCACAGACACAGCACAGACACAGCACAGACATATCACAGACACAGCACAGACACAGACACAGCACAGACACAGCACAGCACAGACACAGCACAGACACAGACACAGCACAGACACAGCACAGATACAGCACAGATACAGCACAGACACAGACAGCACCGCTACAGACACAGCACAGACACAGCACAGACACAGCACAGACACAGACACAGCACAGACACAGTACAGACACAGCACAGACACAGACACAGCACCCACAGAGACACAGCACAGACAGCACAGACACAGCACAGACACAGACACAGCACAGACACAGACACAGCACAGACACAGCACAACCACAGACACAGCACAGACACAGCACAGACACAGACACAGCACCGACACAGCACAGACACAGCACAGACACAACACAGACACAGCACAGACACAGCACAACCACAGACACAGACACAGTACAGACACAGACACAGCACCGACACAGCACAGACACAGACACAGCACAACCACAGGCACAACCACAGACACAGACACAGTACAGACACAGACACAGCACAGACACAGACACAGTACAGACACAGTACAGATACAGACACAGCACAACCACAGACACAGCACAGACACAGCACAGACACAGACACAGCACAGACACAGCACAGACACAGCATCGACACAGACACAGCACAGACACAGCACAGACACAGACACAGCACAGACACAGACACAGCACAGACACAGCACAACCACAGACACAGCACCGATACAGACACAGCACAGACACAGCACAGACACAGCACAGACACAGACACAGCACAGACACAGCACAGACACAGACACATCACCGACACAGACACAGCACAGACACAGCACAGACACAGCACAGACACGACACAGACACAGCACAGACACAGCACCAACACAGACACAGCACAGACACAGACACAGCACAGACACAACACAGACACAGACACAGCACAGACACAGACACAGCACAGACACAGCACAGACACAGACACAGCACAGACACAGCACAGACACAGCACAGCACAGACACAGCACAGACACAGACAGCACCGCTACAGACACAGCACAGACACAGACACAGCACAAACACAGTACAGACACAGCACAGACACAGACACAGCACCGACAGAGACACAGCACAGACATAGCACAGACAGCACAGACACAGCACAGACACAGACACAGCACCAACACAGACACAGCACAGACACAGACACAGCACAGACACATCACAGACACAGCGCAGCACAACCACAGACACAGCACAGACACAGACACAGCACAGACACAAACACAGCACAGACACAGCACAGACACAGACACAGCACAGACACAGCACAGACACAGACACAGCACAGACAGACACAGCACAGACACAGCACAGACACAGACACAGCACAGACACAGCACAAATACAGACACAGCACAAATACAGACACACAGACAGACACAGCACACACACAGACACAGCACACACACAGACGCAGACACAGCACAAACACAGACACAGCACAGACACAGACATAGCACAGACACAGCACAGACACAGCACAGCACAGACACAACACAGACACAGCACAGACACAGCACAGATACAGACACAGCACAGACACAGCACAGACACAGACAGCACAGACACAGC
This sequence comes from Petromyzon marinus, assembly GCF_048934315.1. Classification (NCBI taxonomy): domain Eukaryota; kingdom Metazoa; phylum Chordata; class Hyperoartia; order Petromyzontiformes; family Petromyzontidae; genus Petromyzon; species Petromyzon marinus. The sequence goes on from NC_133720.1 coordinate 5,705,016, forward strand.
ACAGACACAGACACAGCACAGACACAGACACAGCACAGACAGACACAGCACAGACACAGCACAGAGAGACACAGAACAGACACAGACACAGCACCAACACAGACACAGCACAGACAGACACAGCACAGACACAGACACAGCACAGACACAGACAAAGCACAGACACAGACAGCACCACTACAGACACAGCACAGACACAGACACAGCACAGACACAGCACAGACACAGACACAACACAGACACAGACACAGCACAGACACAGCGCAGACACAGCACAGCACAGACACAGCACAGACAGAGACACAGCACAGACACAGCACAGACACAACAGAGACACAGCACAGACACAACACAGCACAGACACAGACACAACACAGACACAGGCACAGCACAGACACAGACACAGCACAGCACAGACACAGCACAGACACAGGCACAGACACAGCACAGACACAGACATAGCACAGACACAGCACAGATACAGACACAGCACAGACACAGCACAGACACAGGCAGCACCACTACAGATACAGCACAGACAGAGCACAGACACAGACACAGCACAGACACAGCACAGGCACAGCACAGACACAGCACAGACACAGCACAGACACAAAACAGACACAGCACAGACACAACACAGACACAGCACCGACAGAGACACAGACACAGCACAGACACAGACACAGCACAGACACAACACAGACACAGACACAGCACAGACACAGCACAGACACAGCACCGACAGAAACACAGCACAGACACAGCACAGACACAGACACAGCACGGACACAGACACAGCACAGACACAGACACAGCACAGACACAGCACAAACACAGACACAGCACAGACACAGACACAGCACAGACACAGCACAGACACAGACACAGCACAGACACAGCACAGACACAGACACAGCACAGACACAGCACAGACACAGACACAGCACAGACACAGCACAGACACAACACAGACACAGCACAGACACAGACACAGCACAGACACAGACACAGCATAGACACAGACACAGCACAGACACAGCACAGACACAGACACAGCGCCGACACAGCACCGACACAGCACAGACACAGCACAGACACAGACACAGCACAGACACAGACACAGCACAGACACAGCACCGACACAGACACAGCACAGACACAGCGCAGACACAGCACCGACACAGCACAGACACAGACACAGCACAGACACAGCACAGACACAGCACAGACACAGACAGAGCACAGACACAGCACAGACACAACACAGACACAGCACAGCATAGACACAGCACAGACACAGACACAGCACAGCACAGACACAGCACAGACACAGACACAACACAGACACAAACACAACACAGACACAGCACAGACACAGACATAACATAGCACAGACACAGCACAGACACAGCACAGACACAGACACAGCACAGACACAACAGAGACACAGCACAGACACAGCACAGACACAGCACAGATACAGACACAGCACAGACACAGACACAGCACAGACACAGACAGCACAGACACAGCACAGACACAGACACAGCACAGACACAGACACAGCACAGACAGACACAGCACAGACACAGCACAGAGAGACACAGAACAGACACAGACACAGCACCAACACAGACACAGCACAGACAGACACAGCACAGACACAGACACAGCACAGACACAGACAAAGCACAGACACAGACAGCACCACTACAGACACAGCACAGACACAGACACAGCACAGACACAGCACAGACACAGACACAACACAGACACAGACACAGCACAGACACAGCGCAGACACAGCACAGCACAGACACAGCACAGACAGAGACACAGCACAGACACAGCACAGACACAACAGAGACACAGCACAGACACAACACAGCACAGACACAGACACAACACAGACACAGGCACAGCACAGACACAGACACAGCACAGCACAGACACAGCACAGACACAGGCACAGACACAGCACAGACACAGACATAGCACAGACACAGCACAGATACAGACACAGCACAGACACAGCACAGACACAGGCAGCACCACTACAGATACAGCACAGACAGAGCACAGACACAGACACAGCACAGACACAGCACAGGCACAGCACAGACACAGCACAGACACAGCACAGACACAGCACAGACACAACACAGACACAGCACCGACAGAGACACAGACACAGACACAGCACAGACACAGACACAGCACAGACACAACACAGACACAGACACAGCACAGACACAGCACAGACACAGCACCGACAGAGACACAGCACAGACACAGCACAGACACAGACACAGCACGGACACAGACACAGCACAGACACAGACACAGCACAGACACAGCACAAACACAGACACAGCACAGACACAGACACAGCACAGACACAGCACAGACACAGACACAGCACAGACACAGCACAGACACAGACACAGCACAGACACAGCACAGACACAGACACAGCACAGACACAGCACAGACACAACACAGACACAGCACAGACACAGACACAGCACAGACACAGACACAGCATAGACACAGACACAGCACAGACACAGCACAGACACAGACACAGCGCCGACACAGCACCGACACAACACAGACACAGCACAGACACAGACACAGCACAGACACAGACACAGCACAGACACAGCACCGACACAGACACAGCACAGACACAGCGCAGACACAGCACCGACACAGCACAGACACAGACACAGCACAGACACAGCACAGACACAGCACAGACACAGACAGAGCACAGACACAGCACAGACACAACACAGACACAGCACAGCATAGACACAGCACAGACACAGACACAGCACAGCACAGACACAGCACAGACACAGACACAACACAGACACAAACACAACACAGACACAAACACAGCACAGACACAGCACAGACACAGACACAGACATAACACAGCACAGACACAGCACAGACACAGCACAGACACAGACATAGCACAGCACAGACACAGCACAGACACAGCACAGACACAGACACAGCACAGGCACAGACACAGCACAGACACAGACACAGCACAGACACAGCACAGCACAGACACAGCATAGACACAGACACAGCACAGACACAGCACAGACACAGACACAGCACAGACACAGACACAGCACCGACATAGACACAGACACAGCGCAGACACAGCGCAGACACAGCACCGACACAGCACAGACACAGACACAGCACAGACACAGCACAGACACAGACACAACACAGACAGATACACAGCACAGACACAACACAGACACAGCACAGACACAACACAGCACAGACACAGCACAGCACAGACACAGCACAGACACAGGCACAGACACAGCACAGACACAGACACAGCACAGACACAGCACAGATACAGACACAGCACAGACACAGCACAGACACAGACAGCACCACTACAGACACAGCACAGACAGAGCACAGACACAGCACAGACACAGCACAGACACAGACACAGCACAGACACAGCACAGACACAAAACAGACACAGCACAGACACAACACAGACACAGCACCGACAGAGACACAGACACAGACACAGCACAGACACAGACACAGCACAGACACAGACACAGCACAGACACAACACAGACACAGCACAGACACAGCACAGACACAGCACGGACACAGACACAGCACAGACACAACACAGACACAGCACAGACACAGACACAGCACAGACACAGCACAGACACAGCACAGACACAGACACAGCACAGATACAGCACAGACACAGACACAGCACAGACACAGCACAGACACAGACACAGCACAGACACAGCACAGACACAGACACAGCACAGACACAGCACAGACACAGACACAGCACAGACACAACACAGACACAGCACAGACATAGACACAGCACAGACACAGACACAGCACAGACACAGACACAGCACAGACACAGCACAGACACAGCACATACACAGACACAGCACCGACACAGCACAGACACAGCACAGACACAGCACAGACATAGCACAGACACAGCACAGACACAGACACAGCACAGACACAGCACCGACACAGACACAGACACAGCACAGACACAGCGCAGACATAGCACCGACACAGCACAGACACAGACACAGCACAGACACAGCACAGACACAGCACAGACACAGACACAGCACAGACACAGCACAGACACAACACAGACACAGCACAGACATAGCACAGACACAGACACAGCACAGACACAGCACAGACACAGCACAGACATAGCACAGACACAGCACAGACACAGACACAGCACAGACACAGACACAGCACAGACACAGACACAGCACAGACACAGCACAGACACAGACACAGCACCGACACAGACACAGACACAGCACAGACACAGCGCAGACACAGCACCGACACAGCACAGACACAGACACAGCACCGACACAGCACAGACACAGACACAGCACAGACACAGACACAGCACAGACACAGACACAGCACAGACACAGCACAGACACAACACAGACACAGCACAGACACAGCACAGACACAGACACAGTACAGACACAGCAGACACAGACATAGCACAGCACAGACACAGACACAGCACAGACACAGACACAGCACAGACACAGACATAGCATAGCACAGACACAGACACAGCACAGACACAGCACAGACACAGACACAGCACAGACACATCACAGACACAGCACAGCACAGACACAGCACAGACACAGACAGCACCGCTACAGACACAGCACAGACACAGCACAGACACAGACACAGCACAGACACAGATACAGCACAGACACAGTACAGACACAGCACAGACACAGCACCGACAGAGACACAGCACAGACAGACACAGCACAGACACAGACACAGCACAGACACAGACAGCACCGCTACAGACACAGACACAGCACAGACACAGCACAGACACAGCACAGACACAGCCACAGCTCCAATAGAGACAACCGACACACACCCACACGAGCGCGGACACGACCATGTAGACGCGTACACGCGGATTTAGCAGCACACAAAGGCGTGCATTGTACGCGCAAAAACACTCGGACCCTCAAAGGCCCTCTTGAACGAGTTCAGTTACAGACACAGCCCTACGACTACAGGCCAACGTACAAACACAGACCACAGTCACACACAATCGCAGGCAAGCCACAAGCATAACCACAAACATAAAGATCCCCCGTGTAGCCTTAACAGACTGTCGGGGCAAGTGCTGTTAGCGAGTAGCACCTTTGAAGGCCGGCACGGCGCACGAGGGGGGTGGGTGGCCACAACCACGCCCGGCCGCCTTTGTCTCCCCAGTTGGCGAATGTTTACACACCGCACCAGGTACTAATTTGAGGCTAAGTCGACGTAGGGGAGGCCCATAACCGGTTCAGGAATTCGTCAATGGTGTCGGCCGTGAGCGGGATTCGAACGCGGGCCACCGGGTTCGCAGTGCAGCGAGTCACTAAGTGGGGGGGGGGGGGGGGGGGTGTGCGACGTTGCCTCTGTACTTGTGCCAGGCTAGGTGCGCTTTGAGAGCACGTGCGGTATGGGAGGCTTGCCGGCAGGGTAAGGGGGCAGACCCCGGTTCTTGTTTTGTGAGGCATTTGAAAGGCAACGGGCGCGTGTATTTTAAATCTGTGTGTGTGTGATGAGTTTGGTGAAGCCATCCGGTTTGCCAGACGGGGTCATGTTCTGTCGCTCTGCAAAGGCTCGCGTGGGGCAATGATCGGTAACGAGAGTGGCAGAAGGCACTTCACACTGAGACACGCGGACTCGCACATAGACATATAGACTCAGATGGCCATAGGCCACACAGAGATCCATAGACTCACGTGGATACCCATACTCACTTAAAATCCGACTTACCTACAGAGACCCATAGACTCTCACACGGAGACCTATAGACTCGCACGGAGACCCATACACTCACACAGAGACCAATAGACTCGCACAGAGACCCATACACATCGCACCGAGACCTATAGACTCACACGGAGACCCATAGACTCTCACAGAGACCCATACACGCACACAGAGACCAATAGACTCTCACACAGAACCATAGACACATCGCACCGAGACCTATAGACTCACACGGAGACCCATAGACTCTCACAGAGACCCATACACTCACACAGAGACCAATCGACTCTCACACAGAACCACAGACACATCGCACCGAGACCTATAGACTCACACGGAGACCCATAGACTCACACAGAGACCCATACACTCACACAGAGACCCATAGACTCACACAGAGACCTCATAGACTCACACAGAGACCCATAGACTCACACAGAGACCCATACACTCACACAGAGACCAATAGACTCACACAGAGACCTCATAGACTCACACAGAGACCAATAGACTCACATAGAGACCTATAGACACATCGCACAGAGACCCATAGACTCACACAGAGACCCATACACTCACACAGAGACCTATAAACACATCGCAGAGACCCATAGACTCACACAGAGACCTCATAGACTCACACAGAGACCAATAGACTCACATAGAGACCTATAGACACATCGCACAGAGACCCATAGACTCACACAGAGACCCATAGACTCACACAGAGACCTATAGACACATCGCACAGAGACCCATAGACTCACACAGATACCTCATAGACTCACACAGATACCTCATAGACTCACACAGAGACCAATAGACTCTCACAGAGACCCATACACTCACACAGAGATCTATAGACTCACACAGAGACCCATACACTCACACAGAGACCAATAGACTCACACAGAGACCTCATAGACTCACACAGAGGCCAATAGACTCACATAGAGACCTATAGACACATCGCACAGAGACCCATAGACTCACACAGAGACCGATAGACTCACACAGAGACCTATAGACACATCGCACAGAGACCCATAGACTCACACAGAGACCTCATAGACTCACACAGAGACCTCATAGACTCACACAGAGACCAATAGACTCACACAGAGACCCATAGACTCTCACAGAGACCTATAGACACATCGCACAGAGACCTCATAGACTCACACAGAGACCTCATAGACTCACACACACACATATTATACAATACAAAGTGATGAAGTGCACTGCACCGCGGTCGCAACAATTCCTGCTCGTGGAGGAGTGGACCGCGCCGCGCCCACGTGTCGTCCCAGCAGCCAGCGCACTCGCGAGTGTTGCGAGACGGAGAGAGAAGGCAGACAGCCTCCCTGTGTTGGGTCTTCGCCAAGAGCCTTGTCAGGATCATCGTTGGGTGTGTGTTGAACTTCGCCGTAAGTAGACAACCTTGCTTATCGGAGGTGAGGTCTTGCAGACTCACCACCACCCCCCACCCACCCTCCAGCTTAGGAGCCGTCCATAAATGACGTCACGCACCTAGAGGGGTGGGGGGAGGGGGTCAGATTTTTGTGACGATGTGTGACGAGAAAGGGGGGGGGGGTGAGAAATGTGACGTCACATTAAAAATGCGCAACTTTAAATAAATATAGAATTGTTATAACAACACTCCTAAAACATCAGAGTGCAGCGCCACATTAAATACGCACTTCAATGACAATAGTTTAAAGCGATTTGAAGCATGTTTTATTTTCAAAATGGAAATACGTTTTTTTTTGGGGGGGCGGGGGGGTGGCAGAGCTTTGTGACGAAATATTTTAGGGGGGGTCTGACTTTTTGTGACGCCGTGTGACGAAGGGGTGGGGGGGGGGTCAAAAATAGTCCAAAATCGCGTGACGTCACTTATGGACGGCCCCTTACCCTTTATTTGGAGCCCTGGCCGATGTCTACCGAGCTCAGAATAGGAATTCCTCCCTGCCTTAGAACCCCAAACGGAGAACGTCAGTGTGTGATGTATTTATGTGAACCTTACTCTTTGCTTCTTTCGGCAAAGTCACGTAGTAAGTGAACCTCTCTCACACCGCACGTAGCCAACCGTGCTAATTGGAGGTTGGGGAATCATGCTTCTCACCGCCGGCGACTCGATATCTTTCCCATTTGCGTGGGTGGTTACCGACTGCTGACTGTTGCCCACTGCCCACTGTGCCAACTTGCTGCGTTCATTGTCGTGAGCGTCGCTCCTCGGCCATCCGCTGTTTGCTGGATGGCAGCCGCCTCGAACCGCCCCAGAGTAGCGGCCTTCACGAGCCCCCTCCACAAAAGAGACCGATCTCGGTAGCAGGTCATGGGCAAGTCCACTCAGCTCCACATCCTCCTGAACCGCATCACTCCATCCCCGTGCCGTGCCCGCTTGGTGCCCTCAATCCGGCCAAGTAGAAGCTGCTTGGGCATGCGGTGGCTGGGCATGCGGGCTACATGACACAGCCAACGCAGCCTTCGCCTGCCGAGAGGCGTTCACAGATGGGACCGTGTGTCCAGATCTTTCCAGGATCTGCGAGCTCCTCAGAATGTGTTTTTGTGGTGGTTGTTGTTGTTTGACTTGCATCCCACTGGGATTTTTTTGCACACAGCGTTGGTGTACGGTGCTTTTTTAAGGAATATTTTTGCTGGGTTTTTTTCCCATGGATTTTCTGTTTACACAGTCACATAGTCACTTTAAGATGTTTTTCTTGTTCGTGTTTTTGTTTGTTGTGGTTGCACCCGATTCAAGAGCCGAATGGCTCACAGGGCTATACCAAAATAAACTGAACTGAAACTGAACTTGACTGAACGTTTTCACCCAAGTCTGTGTTTAAGCAATCCGAGAGGTGCAGCAGATGCCCTTGCTTGGACCCAGCATGCGCCCAAAGCCACTGTGCGCGTGTTCCGTTACGGTCATGGCAGAGCAGCGTGTCGGTGATTCCAAGCCCATGGGGTCGGTCACACAGATGTCCAGCAAGCCTCCTACCGTTCGCTTGTTGAGCTGATCTGACTCACGCCTTCCGACCGCTCCCAGACATAGTGCCGGGCATCGTGAGCCACGTGGCAATGAGTCACCTCAACCACCGTTTTGTATCCCGAGATGGGTGGTGGTGGTGGTGGGGTTCCACTTTTGAGACAACTCGTGAGATAAGAGAGGTTTTGACTTGGGACTTTCGTGACTGCAGGAATTCACATTCTTGGTTCTTTCGGTAAAGTCACGCAGATGGAAAATAAAAAAAAAATTTGAAAATAAAGACCGCTTGTGTTGCGATCGAAACGTCGTGGGTTTTGTTTTTGCTTTTATTATTTTCTATTTTTTATTTATTTTCTATCTACGTGACTTGACCGAAAGAACTAGGAATACAAGATAGGTTCGTGACAGGTTATCGGCGACTCGCCAGACGTACCTGTTGGGCCCTCTTGGTTTCTGGGAGCATTGTGGGACCGCCACGAATCGAAAAATGATCCTCAAGCCGAAGCAGATCGGGTGGTGTTCGATATCGACGGCCACGTTTGCAACAACGATGCGATTCTACGACATTGATCATTAGCCGTGTGTATCGATCGTTCGATTGTAATGAGGGGACCCCGTGTTGGCTTGGTGTGGGACTGTTGTTGTTTTGCTTGCCTTGCCCCCAAGGCTTTGCATTTTAGTGCTGAAAAATGGACAGGATTTTATGCAGTCGTTTATTAAGTAACTTTTCTTACCGTTTCTCTACTTTACGCTCCTTTCTGTTTATATTTGTATTAATATAATATATGTATTGTTTGTTGTTGTAACAAACTGACCCGCCCCAAACTGGACATCCGTGAAGAAGAGCTTCACAGCTCATCGAATTCCTCCTGCCCTCTAAATAAATATGCTGAACCACCACCATTCCTCACCTCCTGTGCGATTCGAGCAGTGGTTCTTTCCTGTAGAATGTTAGTAAACACATGGGGTTGATGAAACAACGTTGTTCATTTGTGTTTTCGATGATTTACCTTCGAACAAAAAGACCTGGCCATATCTCGCTACCCTCCCCCACCCCCAGAAAGGGCATCTCGCACTCCACAGGGGGTGGCCTACACCCCAGGTTGAGAACCCCTGGATTAGAGACGACGTCGCAACAACTAACAAGGTTTTCCAAAACAAATCTCTCTAGTGTGCTCCAGACAAGCTACAACGGGTGAATAACCAAGTATATATTATTTAAAAGATTTACGCGTGGCCCTTAACGGTGAATGTCAGAATAACCCACGTGGCAATGTTTCTGCCGTTTGAGTTCGTACGGCAACAAATGGAATGTGCTCGTGGATGTTGAACTTCTTTCGCACCGTACGCAGCCAACCGCGCTAATCGGAGGTGCAGTGTTAGTCTATGGGTATTGTTAGTCTATGGGTAGTGTTGAGTCTATGGGCAGTGTTGAGTCTATGGGTAGTGCTGAGTCTATGGGCAGTGTTAGTCTATGGGTAGTGTTAGTCGATGGGTAGTGTTGAGTCTATGGGCAGTGTTAGTCTATGGGTAGTGTTAGTCGATGGGTAGTGTTGAGTCAATGGGTAGTGTTAGTCTATGGGTAGTGTTTGTCTATGGGCAGTGTTAGTCTATGGGTAGTGTTGAGTCTATGGGCAGTGTTGAGTTTATGGGTAGTGTTAGTCGATGGGTAGTGCTGAGTCTATGGGCAGTGTTTGTCTACAGGTAGTGTTGAGTCTATGGGTAGTGTTAGTCTATGGGCAGCGTTAGTCTAAGGGCAGCGTTTGTCTATGGGCAGTGTTAGTCGATGGGTAGTGTTGAGTCTATGGGTAGTGTTAGTCTATGGGTAGTGTTTGTCTATGGGCAGTGTTAGTCTATGGGCAGTGTTAGTCGATGGGTAGTGTTGAGTCTATGGGCAGTGTTAGTCTATGGGTAGTGTTGAGTCTATGGGCAGTGTTAGTCTATGGGAAGTGTTAGTCTGTGGGTAATGTAAGTCTATGGGCAGTGTTAGTCTATGGGCAGTGTTAGTCTGTGGGTAATGTAAGTCTATGGGCAGTGTTAGTCTATGGGCAGTGTTAGTCTATGGGTAATGTAAGTCTATGGGTAGTGTTTGTCTATGGGCAGTGTTGAGTCTATGGGCAGTGTTCGTCTATGGGCAGTGTTAGTCTATGGGCAGTGTTTGTCTATGGGTAGTGTTTAGTCTATGTGGGTAGTGTTAAAACATGGGTAGTGTTGAGTCTATGGGCAGTGTTAGTCTATGGGTAGTGTTTGTCTATGGGCAGTGTTAGTCTATGGGCAGTGTTAGTCTATGGGCAGTGTTAGTCTATGGGTAGTGTTTGTCTATGGGTAGTGTTGAGTCTATGGGCAGTGTTAGTCTATGGATAGTGTTAGTCTATGGGCAGTGTTTGTCTATGGGCAGTGTTAGTCTATGGGCAGTGTTAGTCTATGGGTAGTGTTTGTCTATGGGTAGTGTTGAGTCTATGGGCAGTGTTAGTCTATGGATAGTGTTAGTCTATGGGCAGTGTTAGTCTATGGGTAGTGTTTGTCTATGGGCAGTGTTAGTCTATGGGCAGTGTTAGTCTATGGGCAGCATGTATGTTTGTATGTTGAACTTCTTTCGCTATCGGAGGTGGTAACGGAACAGTCACGTGACCCTTCGGGCCCATTAGTGCGCGTTCGCTCAATGTTCACCTCTAAACTACACAACCGAGTTGTTGTTTTCTTTTATGAACAAAACAATTCTAATTGAATGTTCTCAGCTGTATATATTTTTTCCCCTTCCATTCCTTTCGATGTCATTCCATTAGTTCAAAGTAACACTGCCGTCAAAATGTAAGATTCTGCTTACATAACAGATACCCTATAAGTTCAAACCCCTTTGTAAAAAAAAAATCAAATACAGCGGTGTCATAAATAGACCCTCAATTGCTTACATGGAGTGTGTACATCATGGCACATTCCCAGGCCCTCTTAATGACTTTATTTAGAAAAGCCACTTCCTGTAGTTTGATGTGAGCCTACCCCAACTACGGAATCATCTTCCACTTCGTGGTGAAAGTAGCTGACAACCGTTCACCAATCTTGCTGGATTTCAGAGAACCATGCTCAGCTCCAAACTACATTAAACTTTCAACATTTTTAAAAAAATATTTTACCAGGTAAGGACCACTGAGCTATATGGCTCTTTGTCAGAAGCGATCTGGCCACAAATGATAGCTATTCGTGTCTATTTTGGATTTATGGTAGCTCAAGGAAGTGGCTTATCACGTGGAAATTCATAGAAGCCAAACACTCTAAACGCGTGATGCTGTTTCTTCATGTGGAGGGAAAAACCGGAGGAACCCGGAAAAAAATCCACCCGGCCACGGGGAAAGACACTTCAAACTCCAAATATACAGCAGCAGCAGGCGTCAGAGTCGTAATCGAACCCACGACCTCCTGCATACCGGGCGAGGTAGTTAACATCTCACCACCGCAGCTCCCAACCCGTCTCGTCCAACAAACACTCCCCGCCCCCACCCCCCCCCCCCCGCGGACGAAACCGCGGCCAGACAAACAAAATTTCGCCCGGCCCAGCCACCAGCAGCAACCAGTTGCCGATTGAACCTGGGGGACCCCGAGTGAAGAACTACTTCAGCCACCTCCCCCCAGCCACCTCCCCCAAAACCTTGATCCTGCTAGAAGGGGAATATAAAACGCCGGGGGCCCTCCTGCGCACGCTCGTCCTGTTGTTGGTGAACTTCTTTCACGCCGTATACAGCCACCCGTGCTGCTCGTTGCTTTGTGTGTCTGTGTGTCCCTGGGGGGAGCCGTGGTGTAGCGGTGAGCGCGCCGCGCTACAAGCCCGGGGACCCGAGTTCGCATTCCCGCTCGCGGCCAAAGCCAGTGACGATTATCTGAACCGTCCTGGGCCTGCCCCCTCGGTCGACTCAGCCTAAAATGAGTGCCTGGTGCGGTGTGCAAACATCGCCACTGGGGAGACAAAGGCGGTCGGGCGTGGTGCTGGCCACACACCCCCTCGTGTGCCGTGCCGGCCTTCACAGGTGCTCGCTAACAGCACTTGACCCTACAGTCTGTTAAGGCTATACGGGGGATCTTTGCCTTTGTCTCCGATTATACGATGGAGGTGGTGGTGGTGGTGGTTTCCAGCCACTGGCACTAAACCCACAGCGCTCGTGAGCCGCGGGTGGATGCGAGCTTGGCACGAGAGTCACAAGCCGACTAACGTCAGACTTTTTTCCTATCCTCCCCCACCACCACCACCAACGACGACAAAGATCCCCCGTGTAGCCTTAACAGACTAGTGGGGCAAGTGCTGTTAGCGAGCGGCACCTACGAAGGCCGGCATTGCGGCATCGCCAGGGGGCGGGGTGGCCAGCACCACGCCCGGCCGCCTTTGTCTCCCCAGTGGTGATGTTTTCACGCCGCACCGGGTACTCATTTTGAGGCCGAGTCGACCTAGGGGGAGGCGCAGGACCGGTTGAGATCACCGGCGTTGGTGGCCGTGAGCGGGAATCGAACCGCTCCTCGTGACCAACACCAACACCATCAGCTTTGCCGTCTGCCACTGCAAAGTGTGTGGGGGGGGGAGCAGGTGGCGGTTGTTTTTCCAGACCCACACACGCGGTAACAACAACAACCACCACCACCACAAGCGGCCACACACAGTTACAACCAAGCGCCACCCACCACCACAACCACCACGCCTCAACCTAACCAGTGACAACCGAGCCGCAGTCCGCTGCCGCGCGGACTTCAAACGCAAGCCGCTCCGTCCGTCCGCCGTTGGTTGCTTCGCGTGCGCCGTCCCCGTAAACCGCCCCCCATCACCACCACCACCACCAACCAAAGCGCCATCTGTGTGCGTTGGGACGCAAGCCGCAGGGGCGGAGATCCCGGGCCCATCCAGCACGATCCTCCACGCAGACCACCACTACCACCACCACCGCACCGCGCTCAGTCCCGGCACTTGGCGATCATGTCAGCCACAATGAGCAGAGACGGGCCAGGGGCGCGTGGGGCCAGGGGCGCGTGGGGCCAGGGGAGGGTGGGGCCAGGGGAGCGTGGGGCCAGGGGCGCGTGGGACCAGGGGAGGGTGGGGCCAGGGGCGCGTGGGGCCAGGGGCGCGTGGGGCCAGGGGCGCGTGGGGCCAGGGGCGCGTGGGGCCAGGGGCGCGTGAGGCCAGGGGAGCGTGGGGCCAGGGGCGCGTGGGGCCAGGGGCGCGTGGGGCCAGGGGAACGTGGGGCCAGGGGCGCGTGGGGCCAGGGGCGCGTGGGGCCAGGGGAGGGTGGGGCCAGGGGCGCGTGGGGCCAGGGGCGCGTGGGGCCAGGGGCGCGTGGGGCCAGGGGCGCGTGGGGCCAGGGGCGCGTGGGGCCAGGGGCGCGTGGGGCCAGGGGCGCGTGGGGCCAGGGGCGCGTGGGACCAGGGGCGCGTGGGGCCAGGGGCGCGTGGGGCCAGGGGCGCGTGGGGCCAGGGGCGCGTGGGGCCAGGGGCGCGTGGGGCCAGGGGCGCGTGGGGCCAGGGGCGCGTGGGGCCAGGGGCGCGTGGGGCCAGGGGCGCGTGGGGCCAGGGGCGCGTGGGGCCAGGGGCGCGTGGGGCCAGGGGCGCGTGGGGCCAGGGGCGCGTGGGGCCAGGGGCGCGTGGGGCCAGGGGCGCGTGGGGCCAGGGGCGCGTGGGGCCAGGGGCGCGTGGGGCCAGGGGCGCGTGGGGCCAGGGGCGCGTGGGGCCAGGGGCGCGTGGGGCCAGGGGCGCGTGGGGCCAGGGGCGCGTGGGGCCAGGGGCGCGTGGGGCCAGGGGCGCGTGGGGCCAGGGGCGCGTGGGGCCAGGGGCGCGTGGGGCCAGGGGCGCGTGGGGCCAGGGGCGCGTGGGGCCAGGGGCGCGTGGGGCCAGGGGCGCGTGGGGCCAGGGGCGCGTGGGGCCAGGGGCGCGTGGGGCCAGGGGCGCGTGGGGCCAGGGGCGCGTGGGGCCAGGGGCGCGTGGGGCCAGGGGCGCGTGGGGCCAGGGGCGCGTGGGGCCAGGGGCGCGTGGGGCCAGGGGCGCGTGGGGCCAGGGGCGCGTGGGGCCAGGGGCGCGTGGGGCCAGGGGCGCGTGGGGCCAGGGGCGCGTGGGGCCAGGGGCGCGTGGGGCCAGGGGCGCGTGGGGCCAGGGGCGCTCTCCCCGTGAAGCCAACCGACGACGCGTCTCCCCGTGCACTCAACCTCCCCATTCCCTCTCACTGCCCACCGCTCTCTCTCTGTGCTGAACACCACCACGTGAAATAATAGGGGTTTTTCCCCTTTTTTCCGGCAACAAAACTGAAACCTTTTTACAAGGATTCATGTTACTGCATTAACCACAATACCTGCAGTCAAAATGCAAACAAAAAACATACTATGATAATATATATTGTCCTTGAAACTGATTGGTCCACACCACGTGGCTTTTCTTTCGTGTTGTGCGCGGTGCATTTAGCACCACAGCGTGGATTTATATCGTTTGTTTTCATCTGTGTTGCTGGTGACTTTGTTTGTTTCGTATCGGAATCGCCTCCAATGCAGCAACAGCTGCTGGCGGCAATAAAAGATGTTTAAAAGTCAAGTCTCTCTCTCCGCTGTCCCTCCCAGTCTCCCCCTCTTTCCCTTCTGCCCCTCGTGCCTTTTTTCCTTTTGCCTTATTACTCTGCCTTCCACGTTGTCTCTCTCTCTTTCTCACCCTCCACCTCTGCACCCACCCCCATCGCTCTCTTCCCATGCCCTCTCGACTCTCGCCTTTCTCATCTCCGTTCCCTCTCCATCGCGTTCTGTCCCCCATTTCCACGTCCTGTCCCCTCTTCTCGACCACTCCCGTCTCTGTCACCCGGTGCCTCTCTCTTCCCATGTAAAACAAAAATTCATTAAGCGCCCTTAAGCAGTCGTTCTCGGGGCGCTGTGCCGATGAAAGGGTGGAAAATAGTTTTAACATCAACCAAGCGAGAGAAAGCCATTTTAAACAGATAACGTTTTCAGTTGGACACTCTCTCCTCCGCATGTGCTCTCCTTACCCGTGCCATCTCTGTTCACACACCCCCACCTCTACCCCGGTACCCAACATCGTCAGAGCCACACCTGGGGCTGGCAGATCGCTTTATTAGGCAACTCAATGGCGGAGGGGAGGGGGGGCAACGCACAAACCAGGCCAAGCCTTCAAGGTGTCATTAAAAAATAAAACCCACACCTTACAGTATTTCATTCGGTGAGCAAATCCAACAACGCAACCAAAAGAACGCGTGCCAATTATCAACACCACTCCCCGTTCCCACTCCCCCAACCTGTGACGACGCGATGGGAGTTAAACCCCCCCCCCCCAGCCCCCCACCGGCGGACCGAAAAGGGACCCACGATTGTGGGATCCCAGAGGTGGTGGAGGGGGGGGGGAGGTGAAGCGAGGCGTGCGTCATGCGCACGCCTCGCTTCACCCTCACTCATCAGTCTCCCGTCGTCAACTCACGCTCCCGTTGTGTGCGTGTGTGCGCGAGTGTGCGCGAGTGTGCGCGCGTGTGAGCGAGTGTGAGCGGCGAGTGTGAGCGGCGAGTGTGCGCGCCGCGTGTGTACGCTAGGACGCCGCTGCGCCCCGACCGCACTCAAGCGCAGCTAAAAGAAATGAACACAAACAAGCAGAACGCAATTAGGGAGGGAGGGGAGGGGAAGCAACAACAACAAAATCCCCCACGCAAACACACCCCCCCCCAGCCCCCTCCCCCCCCCCCCGACAATAAACTACGGCTGGAGCCCGTGCCGCGCGTATCGCTCCGTACCACGCGTGTCGACTGCGACAGCGCCCCCCGGCTATGATTCCCAGAGGCAGCACCTCCCCAAGGGGGGGGGGGGGGGGCATGCGGCTCCTCCCCCCCAAACGCAGCCCCCCCGGCACCCACCACCCACGCCCCCAGCTTCTCAGACTCGATCGAGTCCGCGCGGCCGACGTACGGATTCGTGCACGTCGGGAGAAAATAGAGGCGAGGGGGGTGCCCCCGTTGGGTGCACCCCGTGTGTGTACTACCACGTGTGTGTGTACCACCACCACGTGTGTGTACCACCCCGTGTGTGTGTACCACCCCGTGTGTGTGTACCACCCCGTGTGTGTGTACCACCACCCCGTGTGTGTACTACCACGTGTGTGTGTACCACCACCACGTGTGTGTACTACCACGTGTGTGTGTACCACCACCACGTGTGTGTACCACCCCGTGTGTGTACCACCACCACGTGTGTGTTTACCACCCCGTGTGTGTGTGTACCACCCCGTGTGTGTGTGTACCACCACCACGTGTGTGTACCACCACCACGTGTTTGTGTACTACCCCGTGTGTGTGTACCACCACGTGTGTGTGTACCACCCCGTGTGTGTGTACCACCCCGTGTGTGTACCACCACGTGTGTACCACCCCGTGTGTGTGTGTACCACCACCAGGTGTGTGTACCACCACGTGTTTGTGTACTACCCCGTGTGTGTGTACCACCACGTGTGTGTGTACCACCCCGTGTGTGTACCACCACGTGTTTGTGTGTGTACCACCCCGTGTGTGTGTACCACCACGTGTGTGTACCACCCCCGTGTGTGTATCACTCCTTGTGTGTATGTGTACCACCACGTGTGTGTGTACCACCACGTGTGTGTGTATGTGTACCACCACGTGTGTGTACCACCCCGTTGATATCACGTGGGCTGCGGGGGGGGCCCTGGTGGGTCTTGTGATCTCTCTGGGGCCCCCACTTGTCCTGTGAGCTCCATGGGCCCCCCCCCCAGGTGTCCTGTGAGCTCAAGTGTCTCGTGAGCTCTTGGGGGGGCCCCCAGGTGTCCTGTGAGCTCAAGTGTCTCGTGAGCTCTTGGGGGGGCCCCCAGGTGTCCTGTGAGCTCAAGTGTCTTGTGAGCTCTTGGGGGGGCTCCCCAGGTGTCCTGTGAGCTCTTTGGTGGGGGGGGGGGGGGGCACCAGATTGACACCTTGCCACATTCTGCCGCTGAACTCCATTGGGCGTACGAGACAAATGGACTTGAAGTCACGATACTTGTTATTTTTTTGAAAATATTATTTTTCAAAGGTTATTTTTCCGACGATTCATTCGAAAGGTCTCTCGCGCACAGGAGAGGCGGGCGAGGATGGGCGAGGCGGTCTAGGCGGTCTAGGCGGGCGAGGCGGTCTAGGCGGGCGAGGCGGGCGAGGCGTGCTTGCGGCGTGCGTGCGCGCCCACGAAGCTCTGGCAGCATGGGGGAGTCCTCCTCCACCGCCCCCCTTATGTGGAACGTCGTCCGACATCCGACGATCTTCCGCGAGCCTCGACACCGGCAGCACCTCGACCGGCAGCACCGCGACCGGCACGCGGGGGGGGGGGGGGGGGTGGTGAGAAGTCACGTGGCTCAGAGATTTCTGTTTGACAAGCGGACTGCCGACGAGTGGGGAGGAAGGGCTGGAGAAGCGGGCAGCGGAGGAGGCGAGCGAGCGGACTCGTCCGCCCGTCGTCCGAGCGACGCGCGCGCTCCTGTCCCCGCGATCGTCACCATCGTCACCATCGTCACCGCCACCGCCGTCGTCACCAACGTCCGGCTTCGGGCGCGGAGGCAGCTGGCGCCGGTGTAGGTGAGGTAGGATGGGGGGCGGGGGGGGGGGGGTGGCAGCGGGCGCCCCCCGCTACCACGTCGGGGCTCGTCCCCCCCTCTCACTGCACGTCTGCGCGGCGGTAGTAGAGCAAGTAGGCGGTGCGGGGCAGCACGGGCTTGAGCACTGCGGAGAGCGCGGTGGGGCGCACGCCCTGGTCGTCGTAGTGCAGCCACAGGCCCAGGCCGGCGTGCTGCACGTCCGTAGTGTAGTGGCCGCCCGCCGCCGTGCCGCCGTGGTGACACGTCACTGCGCGGGGGCGACGCCGCAGCGTCAGCGCAACAAAGCGGCGCGTTAGTCACAACGCAGTGATGCGTCAACACAACGCGCCTCGTCAACACAACGTGGCGCGTCAGCACAACAATGCGTCAACGCGTCAACGCGTCAACACAACGTGAGCCGTCGACATAACGTAGCGATGCATCAACACGACGTGAGCCGTCGACGTAACGCAACGAATCGACGCGTCTGCACGACACTCGCAGACACCCAGACTCGCAGATACAGCCACAGATATGGACACACTCACAGATGCAGCAAACCTCAGATACAGCAAGCCTCAGATACAGCCACACTCACAGATACGGATACACTAACAGACAACCACGCTCACAGACGGCCATATTCACAGACAGCCAGACGAGGTGGACAGCCAACACTCACCGGCAAACAGACGGTAGCTCCTCTGGCCCTTGGAAAGCTTCACCTTGGCAATTGGGGAGAGCAGGTCTGAGAGGCATCACACAGACACCAGCAGCGGAACAATCAGCGTGGCACACATCAACAATAACAATACTTTACATTTGTGAGGGGCATTTCGCCAGCAGATCCAATGCGCCAACGTGTACGCAAAGCCAGGAAATAAACAGAATGGCCAGAACTAGGAGGGGCTTAATGGCCAGGTTAAAGAGGCGAGTTTTCAAGACGGCACTCAAATAGCTCCAATGACTCTGATCGTCTTAGTAGCAAAGCCTTCTCACCTCTGGAAATGAGCCTCGACCTGGGTGGCTGCACGCATAACAACGCGTAAGCGTGCACCCATCTGACCGGGTGTCTGTACCCCGTCTGTGTCTGCCTGGCTGAGTGATAGTCTGTCTGCCTGGCTGAGTGACAGTCTGTCTGCCTGACTGAGTGAGAGTCTAACTGCCTGGCTGAGTGACAGTCTGTCTGCCTGGCTGAGTGAGTGAGAGTCTGTCTGCATGGCTGAGTGACAGTCTAACTGCCTGGCTGAGTGAGAGTCTGTCTGCCTGGCTGAGTGAGAGTCTGTCTGCCTGGCTGAGTGAGAGTCTGTCTGCCTGGCTGAGTGACAGTCTGTCTGCCTGGCTGAGTGACAGTCTGTCTGCCTGGCTGAGTGACAGTCTGTCTGCCTGGCTGAGTGACAGTCTGTCTGCCTGGCTGAGTGACAGTCTGTCTGCCTGGCTGAGTGAGAGTCTGTCTGCCTGGCTGAGTGAGAGTCTGTCTGCCTGGCTGAGTGATAGTCTGTCTGCCTGGCTGAGTGAGAGTCTGTCTGCCTGGCTGAGTGACAGTCTGTCTGCCTGACTGAGTGAGAGTCTAACTGCCTGGCTGAGTGACAGTTTGTCTGCCTGGCTGAGTGAGTGAGAGTCTGTCTGCATGGCTGAGTGACAGTCTAACTGCCTGGCTGAGTGAGTCTGTCTGCCTGGCTGAGTGAGAGTCTGTCTGCCTGGCTGAGTGACAGTCTGTCTGCCTGGCTGAGTGAGAGTCTGTCTGCCTGGCTGAGTGAGAGTCTGTCTGCCTGGCTGAGTGAGAGTCTGTCTGCCTGGCTGAGTGACAGTCTGTCTGCCTGACTGAGTGAGAGTCTGTCTGCCTGGCTGAGTGACAGTCTGTCTGCCTGGCTGAGTGACAGTCTGTCTGCCTGGCTGAGTGAGAGTCTGTCTGCCTGGCTGAGTGAGAGTCTGTCTGCCTGGCTGAGTGAGAGTCTGTCTGCCTGGCTGAGTGAGAGTCTGTCTGCCTGGCTGAGTGAGAGTCTGTCTGCCTGGCTGAGTGAGAGTCTAACTGCCTGGCTGAGTGACAGTCTGTCTGCCTGGCTGAGTGAGTGAGAGTCTGTCTGCATGGCTGAGTGACAGTCTAACTGCCTGGCTGAGTGAGAGTCTGTCTGCCTGGCTGAGTGAGAGTCTGTCTGCCTGGCTGAGTGACAGTCTGTCTGCCTGGCTGAGTGAGAGTGTCTGCCTGGCTGAGTGAGTGAGAGTCTGTCTGCCTGGCTGAGTGACAGTCTGTCTGCCTGGCTGAGTGACAGTCTGTCTGCCTGGCTGAGTGACAGTCTGTCTGCCTGGCTGAGTGAGAGTCTGTCTGCCTGGCTGAGTGAGAGTCTGTCTGCCTGGCTGAGTGATAGTCTGTCTGCCTGGCTGAGTGACAGTCTGTCTGCCTGACTGAGTGAGAGTCTAACTGCCTGGCTGAGTGAGAGTCTGTCTGCCTGGCTGAGTGAGAGTCTGTCTGCCTGGCTGAGTGACAGTCTGTCTGCCTGGCTGAGTGACAGTCTGTCTGCCTGGCTGAGTGAGAGTCTGTCTGCCTGGCTGAGTGAGAGTCTGTCTGCCTGGCTGAGTGAGAGTCTGTCTGCCTGGCTGAGTGAGAGTCTGTCTGCCTGGCTGAGTGAGAGTCTGTCCGCCTGGCTGAGTGACAGTCTGTCTGCCTGGCTGAGTGACAGTCTGTCTGCCTGGCTGAGTCAGAGTCTGTCTGCCTGGCTGAGTGACAGTCTGTCTGCATTGCTGAGTGACAGTCTGCCTGGCTGAGTGAGTGAGAGTCTGTCTGCCTGGCCGAGTGACAGTCTGTCTGCCTGGCTGAGTGACAGTCTGTCTGCCTGGCTGAGTGACAGTCTGTCTGCCTCACCCTTGCTGATCTCCAGCTCTAGGGGGTAGTCGATGGCCTTAAGCAGCTTTTGTGAGCCGCCGGTTTTGTCGTAGACAAAGCGCTTGAGATGCAGCACGAGGACCGGCGGCAGCTCCTCCAGCGTGATGCGACGACACACCTCCACCTGCGCACACGCGCACACAGGCACGGCGCACGTGCGTGGGAAAACGCGCGGCACGCAGTGGGACGCTGCGTACTCATGAGCTAACGATCACCCAGCGTAGACCTTAACAGACTGTTGGGGCAAGTGCCGATATGAAAGTCAGCACGACGCATGAAGGGTTGGGTGGCCAACACCACGCCCGGCCGCCTTTGCCTCCCGAGTGGCAATGTTTATACACTACACCAGGCCATAAGACGCCCGCGAAAACACACAAAATCATCATGGCGATTGTCCCAGGCTAAGTTCACTCTGGGGCCATGTGAAGGGCTTAAGGCTCACAGGCATGTCACGGGAGAGGCCCAGATGCTTTGCATTGACACACACACCAAAACACGCACGCACGCACACACCAGTCCATCGCACGCAAGCACAGAGTGGCCCACAGCACAGGGAAGGCAGCACAGGTGTACGTGGTGAGAGACAGCGCAGGCGGTGAGGGCAAGGGCAGAACTGGGGTGGGTAGGGAGGAAGGGAAGGGGGGTGGGTCTCCATTCCGCCGGGGTCAGGGGTTTTTTAAAAAACTTTTTCAACTATTTTTTGTTTTACCAGGCAAGGCTCACTGAGCTATGTAGCTTTTTTTCAGAAGCGACCCGGCCACAAATGAGAGCTGAATGAAGCGGCTTATCAATCACGTGGAATTGTTTAGCAGCCAAATAGTCTAGACGAGTGACAATGATTCTAAATGTGGAGGGAAAAACCGGAGGAACCCGGAGAAAAATCCACACGACCACGGGGAAACAAGCAAACTTCAAATATACAGCAGCAGGCGTCAGCGTAGGGATCGAACCCACGACCTCCTACATACCAGGCGAGGTGGTTAACATCTCGACACCCTTTAACAGGGACACGAGGGGCCCCGGCCCGGCCTCTCGGCCGTGATGGGCCCTCCCCGCCCGAGCCACGGCAGCGGCATTCTCCACACCGAGCGCGTGCCGACAACACCGCCGAGAGGGAACCTCGCCAGGGCCCCTCGCTTGGGGGGCCCACACTTGGCGCGGCTCGGTTCACACGCGAGCTTCAGTAAACACGGCCGCTCAGCCACGCAGCCTCCGACGCCGCGGAACGCAAGTCAAGTGCGCCGGGCGGTGGAAAGGAGGCAGCGGTGGGTGGGTGGGGGGGGTGGGGTGGGTGGGGTGCGCCGTCAAGATCGCACACGGACGCCAGGGTGAACCTCCGCTCGGTGAACAGACCGCGCGCAACCGACCAAGCGGCCCGAGTTCCATTGCCCGCTCACGGCCAACGCCACTGACGATTATTCTGAACCGGTCCTGGGCCTCCCCTAGGTCGACTCAGCTTCAAATGAGTACCTGGTGCGGTGTGTAGTAAACATCGCCACTGGGGAGACAGAGGCGGCCGGGTGCGGTGTTGGCCACCGAGCCCCTCGTTCGCTCGCTGTGACAGCACATGCCCCCAACGGTGCGTTACTGGCTACGTCACGGAGGGAAGGGAGGGAGAGTTTTTGTCTGTGGTTACCTCCTGACGGTTCTTGGTGGTGTACCCCTGCACGGCCTCGCGTGCCACCAACCCCTCGAGCGCGTCGCGAAGTGTCCACACGCGCTCCGCGCTCACGTCCAGCGGCAGCGTGAAGAACGGCTGCAGCGTCGCCGACTCCTTCACCCCCGCCTGGTACACGGCCGACCTGCGCGCACGCACGCACGCACGCACACACGCACGCACACACGCAAAGACCCCCACAGTGTAGCCTTTAATAGACTGTTGGGCTCAAGTGCTGTTGGCGGACAACGTTGTTGGTCGTTAGCGGGGAATCGAACTTTGTTCGCCCGGTTCATAGCACGGTTGTGTGAACAACATTACGCAAAACACACACACACACTCGCACGCACACACACACACACACCGAGGCATGCACGCAAGGCTGACATCGCGGCACCGCGGAAAGCGGTCGTCGCGTTTACCCAGAAAACCGCCCCAACGTCACGTGACACGCACGGGCCGGCACAACGACCCAGCGCAGTCGGACGGGAAAGAGGAGCTCGGCTGAGAGGTGGTGGTGGTGGTGAGGTGGAGGGAAGGGCGAGGGACCCACCTGATGCATCCACCGAAGATGTCGGTGATGGGCGAGCGCACGAACTCGGCGGAGCGCGTGATGGCCGAGCGGTTCCGCGGCCCAACCTGCTCCCACTCCTCTTCCTCCTCCTCCTCCTCGCCACCCTTCTCGTTGTTGGCACGCTGGCCATGACCATCGCTGTCCTCCAGCTGCAACCCTCTGCCATTACCATGGGCACCACGGGGCCCACCGGACCCGGCCTCCGCATCCCCCTCGGGCCAGCCGTCAGAGCTGGCCCCATCGGAGGCCACGCCATTTGTCGCAGCTCCTAGCAGAGGAAGGTGAAGCGCCGCATGTCAGCTTGTCAAGAGGAGGTGCCCCGGTGTCTGTGTGTGTGTGTACGACTCCCTGTGTACGTCGATTGTATTGAGGGACTGTGTGTTGTTGTCTAGGTGTGGTCTGGGACTGTTTTTGCTGTTAATTCGCTGCCTAGCAGTTTTGATGACCGTGCGTATGTGTGTCTACGTGTCCTCGTATCTAGCTGTGTGTTTGTCCAAGTGTCAGTGCAACCCGGTGTCAGTGTCCATTTGTCCTGGTGTATCCTGGTGTCCCGAGCACATCTGCGCATCCGCGTGTCCGTGTGACCCCGGCGCGTCTGATGCTCACCGTCGGCGCTGTCCAGCCGGCGCAGCGACAGCATCTCGTCGTGCAGCCCGTTAATCACAAAGCCCAGAAACTCCTCCGCATCCTCCTGCCGGCCCTGTGGGGGACGGGGTACAGGTCACGCGCTCATCAGCACCTGATGAGCGAGCCATCGGCACCAGGCTAAAGCGCACACGCAAAACACGCGCACGCACAAAACGCAAGCGCCTGGACGTGCACGCACGCATCGCAGACGTCACACGCACGCGTCACACCTTGTCGCACAAGCTGGACTTGACGATTGACAGCAGCTTGTAGATGAAGGCCGGCTCGAAGGGCGACCCCACGCGAAGGTCTTTGCTCTTCTCCGGGGGTCCAGCTGAAGAAGGGAGGGGAGCTCAGAGTGGCGAGTCGGCGAATCACAACTGGCAGCTGCGGCTGTTGACGCTTTGCCCTTCCGATGACGCACGTGCACGCGTACGTCATCGGGGTAAAATATTTATAGACGTTCACACAACGCCGTGCGGGAGGCCGTGTGGGCGAGTTTGGCATCGGCTATCGCAGGGTGCGGTCGTGTCGGCCGTAGTTCTCCGCGGCGCTACGCCTCTCCCAAGTAAAATTAACGCCGAGCCGATGGCGCTCTCCGAGATTCAGCGGCGAGCGGGACGCCACCCTGCAACTTAAGAGACATCTCGGAAATGTGAAAGGGGTGAAGTGTCGGCGATCTGTTCGTTAACGCTTGGGTGGAGGAGGGCGGCGATCCGACCCAAGAGTCAAATTAGGAAGGAAGAATCATGAGGGTCGTTGTGGGGAACACCCTTCAACGGGCTGTAGAGGGCGCCAAAGATGAATCGATTCTGTAAACGATCCGTCAAAAACGTGGTCATCGACTGACAACCCGAGTGCAACCGAGTGGGCGTGAGCAACCGGGCAGGGCCACGTTGCTCGACTCGACATCCGTGCAAAACAGCTTCACAGCTCACCGGATTTGTCGGGGACAAATAAAGATTCCGACTCTGAACAAATCCCCCAACAGGCAAACGATACCCATCTGTGAAACACAGCGCCTCCGTGCGAGCCTCGCACTCGAAGAATGGCGCGAATGCCAGGCGCACGAAGCTAGCAGCGCGCCACGCCACCGCGTGTGGCGTGGCGCCACGCAGATTGTGTCGGTGGCGCCACCCGCTGGTGATGTTTGACGCCACGCCACTCACCGGTCTTGGGTTTGGATGGTGGCAGCATAGATCCGTACTCCTTCATGAGCCGGATACTGGAAACACACGCGCGCACACACACACACACGAGCCGTTACATTCGCGCAAGCACACACACACACACGTGCACACACACACGTGCACACACACGCGCACACACACGCGCACACACACGTGCACACACACACACACGTGTGCGTGCGTGCGTGCGCGTGGGGAATTCTCAGTCTACTTCGCTATCACTCCCCGCATACAAAGATCCTCCACCGTATAGCCTTAACATACTGTTGGGGCAAGTGCTGTTAGCGAGCACCTATGAAAGCCTGCAGGGTACACGAGGGCATGGGTGGCCAGCACCGCCTTTGTCTCCCCAGTAGCGATGTTTACACACCGCACCAGGTACTAATTTTGAGGCTGAGTCTACCTAGGGGAGGCCCAAGACTGGCTCAGAATAACCGTCACTGTGGCGTTTGGCCGTGAGTGGGAATCGAACTCCTCGGGTCGCCGGGTTCGTCGCGCAGCACGCTGACCGCTGCGCCACCGCTCCCCACACTCGCAAACGTGCATGTGTACCCGCATGTTTGTTACCCATGGCAAGATGTGGTTACGTGGCACCCCACCCCCATTCCCCTCTCACCACCGCAGAGACGAAGATTCCCCCCTGACAACCGTTAGCACTTTCAAGTGCTATGAGCGAACCTCTATGAAGGCCGGCATGACACGCTAGGGGGGTGGGTGGCCAACATTATGCCCCAGTGCTTGGGGGTTTTTTTTTTTTTTCACACACACCAGGTACTCGCATCGGGGGGCCGAGTCGACCTGGGGAAGCCCCACGACCGGTTCGTATATTAGTCGCCGATGTTGGCCGTGAGCGGGAATGGAACCCGGTTGTCGCCAGGTTCCACCGCGCGGCTCGCTGACCTTCCCAGATCCCACTCGCACCCGCCCCCCCCCCCCACAACCGCCCCCCCCTCCGCGTCCCACCCCCCACGCTTCTCTGCGCACACTCACAACGCGTCGAGCATGGGCGTGGCGCTGACGGGGCGCTCGCCGTCGCCATACAGGGGCAGCGCGCGCAGCAGGTGGTAGAGCGGCACGCAAGCAACAAGCACCTGAAGGGTCTGCGCGCGCGCGGTTAAGGCCACAACCAAAGACAAAGAAGAATCCCAGCACTACGCCCGGCCACCTTTGTCTCCCCAGTGGTGATGCTCACACCCCCGCACCAGGTACGCAATTGTTTCTTCTCACACAGCTTAAAAGGTCGTGAGCTGAGCGTGGCTTTTTTCACTGCAGCGCTGTCCTCCAGACAGTCTCGTCCCTTCACCTGATGAAGGCCGCTTGTGTCGTGGCCGAAACGTCGTGATTTTTTGTTATTTTATTTTTTTACCTACGTGACTTTACCCAAAAGAACCAGAGAGCATGGATCCTTGCAGTCACGAAAGCTTCAAATCTAGAATTGCTCAATTTAGGTTGAGTCGACCTAGGGCAGGCTTGTTAACGGGTAAAATAATCGTCACTTGTGGTAACCGTGAGAGGGAATTGACCTCGGGTCGCCGGGTTCGTAGCGCAGCGCGCTAACCGTTACAATACCGCTCCCTACACACACTAATGCACACGCAAGCAACAACCGCCATTCGCCACTAGGTGGCGGTGACGTCACCACGACGCTTGTGCCAGGCTATGCGCACCTTGAGGCCACGTGAAATGTCGAACGCCCGCTGGCAGGTCACAGGGCAGACCCAGCAGGTGCCACGAGTCAACTGACTGAGATGACTGAGATGACTGGCTGATGCACCACCTGTGCCCCCTACTGTTCCAACTTGCTGTGCTTAAGCCACTCGGAGCTCCACTCGTTGTGAGCGTCGCTCCTGTGCCCTCCGTTGTTGATGGAGGGAGACTGCCTCCAACTGCCCAGCAGCGTCCTTCACGAGCCTCCTCCACAGAGGCCGATCTTGACACCGCTGGTACCAGTCATCGCCTAGTCCACCCAGCTCCACATCCTCCTGTACCACGTCACTCAGTCTGTTCTCTAGCCCGTGCCGCGCTCGTTTAGCCCCCTCTATCCGGCCGAACAAAAGCTGTTTAGGCATGCGGTGACTGGGCATGTGGGCTACATGACCCAGCCAACGCAGCCTTGCCTGCCGGAGGAGCTCACCGATGGGACTTTGCCCAGATCTTTCGAGGATTTGTGAGCTCCTCACACAATCCGGCCTGGTTAAACCCAGGATGGATCTTAGGGAGGCCAGTCTAAATGTTTCCAATCTGCGAAGATGTTCCATTAAGGGGGTCCACGTTTCGCAAGCGTAGAGAAGGGATGGAATGACCGTGGCCGAGAAGACCTGAAGCTTAGTGCGGAGCGACAGACCAGGTAGCTTCCACACAGCGTTACGCAACTGATGAAAAGATATTGCCGCTCGACTGATTCGGAGACCTCTGCTGTTAAACTGGAGCCGGTCATAAGCACACTGCCCACTCTCCACAACTGCCCCATCACCGATTGGGAGTTGTGTGGGTGGGTTGCCCGATGGTACAAAATACCCAGGCAGGAGCTTCGTTTTGGTTGGGCTGATGGTAAGGCCCCACCTCTTAGTGGCACGCTCCAGTCTCAGCAGCAGCGCCTCCAACTCCTCCTCTGAGTGAGCGGAAATTACCAGATCATCGGCATACATAACGTGGTTGACCAATAGGGAGCCATCCCTTGACCGCACCCGGGCATCGATCAGCCTCCCATTGTATCTGTACCATTGTATATTATGCACACACGCAAATGTCTCTCCCCAGTGGCGATGTTTTCACATCGCGTCGGGTACACGGGGGAGGTGCCGTGCCAGCCTTCATGTGCGGCTGTCCGTATCCCTGTCCAGTCTATGTTTGTCTGCTGTTGTGGCTGGGTTTGGCGTTGCCAAGGATACGGAGTTGATGTAGCACCAGTTGCCCCGGTTGATCAGCCCGCGTGGTTGCACGGAGACCGGCTTGTAGGACAACGGCGTCAATGACAGGAGCTCTGAACACACACGCGCACACAAATACACAAAAAACAAAGATGCCCCGTGTAGCCTTCAACAAAAACAGATTGTCGTGGCAAAAGTGCTGTTAGTGAGCGTGTATGCAACAACGACAACTGCCATTCGCCACTATGTGGCGGTGACGTACGGCGCTTGTGCCAGGCTCTGTGCACTTTGAGGCCACGTGAAGTGTCGAAAACTCACTGGCAGCAGGTCATGGGACAGACGCGAGTGCTATGTGCGCACACACACACACACACGCAACCACCCACAAGATTCTCCGGAAAGCCCTGTACACCTTTTCCACGGGCACATCTGAGCCGGGAGCGGAGGGACAGTGGCGGGGGAGGCATTCATGAAATTTGCACCATCATACCAACTGCGGCGCTGCAATATCAAAACTAAACTATTTTTACTTTTCAGAAGCGACCTGGCCACATATGATAACTCAACGAAGTAGCTTATCACGTTTTGGCAATTTATAGCAGCCAAATAAATACTCTCAATTCACGTTGATTCTAAATGTGGAGGGGGAAAAAAAAAACGGAGGACCCGTAGAAAAATCCACAATAGAACCAGTGACCTCTGGATCACAAGGGGGGGTCCCCCCCCCCCACCCCCACAATCTGCAGCGGCAAGGAGCCTCACCGGCTATCCTGGTGGCACAGGGGTCCTCGGCCACCGACACGGGCCCAGCTTTGTGCGCCGGCGCTGTCTGCGGAACCGGCGCCTCCTGCGACCCCGGGCTCCTTTCCCCCCCCGCCTTGCAGTCCCCGGCGGGCAGGTCGACGCGAACAGTGGT
Source organism: Petromyzon marinus (assembly GCF_048934315.1). Classification (NCBI taxonomy): domain Eukaryota; kingdom Metazoa; phylum Chordata; class Hyperoartia; order Petromyzontiformes; family Petromyzontidae; genus Petromyzon; species Petromyzon marinus. The sequence goes on from NC_133720.1 coordinate 5,734,167, forward strand.
GCCGGCCCCCGGTGACGGCGCGGCGGGCTTGCTGGCACTGAAGAGGCTGGCCCAGGTCTTGACGCCGGGGAGTGCCGGCGGCTGTGGCCTGGCGTCGTGAGCAGCTGCGTCGCCTGCAGCAGCAGATTTCCCCGCGACAGCAGCAGCAGCAACAGCCGGTGCCTCTCTGCTTTCAGCACCAGCTGATGGCTCTCTCCCCGCAGCAGTAACGGCTGCTGCTGGCGCCGGTCTCCCTGCAGGAATAGCAGGCGCTTCTCTCCCCACCGCGCCAGCTTGAGCATCTTTCGCTGGAGCAACGGCCGCTGGAGCATCCCTCCCTACGGCAGATGCCTCGATGGGGCAGGACGAACCGTGAGCAAGGGTCGGCGTTTGCGGCCGTGGGTCCAGAAAGGCCGCGGCCGGCATCGACGTCGCCGGGCGACCGCCTCGCCCGGCGGTAGCGGCGGCGCTGCCGGCCGGCGCCACCGCCGCGTTCGTGTTCACGCCGGGCCTCGCCGGTGCCGTCTCCACGCCGTTCAGCTGCGCGGAACCTTTCCGGGCTTCGCCGCAGCGCGGGGCGGTGGGCGCCACCGCCGCCACCGGGGCCACCGGGGCCACCGGGGCCACCTGCTCCTCGCGTGACCGAGCCGGTGCCGACGCGCTGCCGGTAACGGCGCTCGCGCGCCGCTGGCGATCGGCGACAGCCGGAGGCAGCGTCACGACCTCGGACAGCGCTGGCATGGCGGGGCCGAAAGAGATCGGGGCGATGGTGGCCATCGGCCTGGGTTGCTTGGCGGCGTCGCCGGGCGCCGAGGACGAGCGCAGGTCCCCGACGGGCGGCGCCATCGGCGCCACCGCGGCGCCGTCCCGTAGCAGCGCCGCCCTGGGCACGGTGCACGCGTTGGTGAACACGACGGGCGGGCTCTCTCGCTGGCGCCCGCTCACGTCCGCAAAGTTGGTGTCGCCGCCGAACTTGAAGCTGCCGCCGGTGCGGATGGCGCTGACGGGGAGCTGGTGAGCACCTCGTGTGGCCAGCATGATCAAGCTGCTGCTGCTGCTGCTGCCGGTGGTGCTGTTCCCCACCTGCTGCGACTGCTGCGTTGGCTGCGGCTGTTGCTTTGGTTGCGGCTGCTGCGGCTTCTGCTGCGGGCACACCGTCGGTTGCGGCGGCTGTGCGGCAGGCGCCTGGAGCACCGGCGCCACCAGCTGCACAGCCGCCTGCGGCGCGACGGACATCACGACCGGCGGCATGCGCTGGGGGAGCACCAGCAGGGGCACTGTCATGGGCGCCGTCGAGGCCACAACCGGCACCCCCGGAACAGCCGGCATGCCCAGCTGGTTCACCAACAGCGCCTCAACGGGCAGCCCCTGGGGGCCGTTCATCAGCATCATCATCATCACCGGCGGCTGCTGGCCCTGCGGACCGCCGATGCCCGGCAATTCGGTCGGCTGAGCGGCGCTCTGCGGCGGGGCCGGTGGGGCGGACGGCACCGGCGGGGGCACGGCGGCCGGCGGCACCGCCAGCACGGGCGCGGGCTGCTTGCAGGGCGGCGCCGGCTGCTCGGCGGGCTCGGCGGGACGGGGCGCCGGCACAGACGCCTCCGGAGGTTGCCGGGGCTGCGGCTGTGGATCCTGCGATGGGGGGACCGGCGAGGGGAGCCGGCCCTGGTGGGGGGGCGCCGCCCCCTGTGGCGGAGGCGGTGCGAAGGGGGCGTCCGGAGAGGCCTCGTCGCCGTCGTCGGCACACGACATCCCGTTCACCGCGCCGGTGCCTGTGGGTGGAGAGCGCGTGTGAATGGAGCGCGGGCCAGAGAGCGTGCTGCTCTGGTAAGCCCAGCGGCCCGAGTTCGATTCGCTCACGGCCAACACCAGTAACGATTATCTGAACCGGTCCTGTGCCTCCCCTAGGTCAGCTTAGCCTCAAATGAGTACCTGGTGAGGTGCATAAACATCGCCACTCGGGAGAAAAAGGCGGCCGGGCATGGTGGGAGTGCATCGACGTGGTGTCCCCTTCGCGCCCGATCGTTGTGTACCGCCACACGCGTTGATGCGAGCGCACAACTGTGGGTACCGGTGCGTGGCGTCGCGTGTGGCGTCGCGTGCCCCTCACCATCCTGGTAACCGTAGTAGCCGGGGGGCCGCTTCTTCTTGTTCCGCCGCTCCCGCGGGCCGCCCGAGCTGCGACTGGAACCATCGCCGTTCCCGTCCGCGGCGGCTGAGCCGTTATGGAGAGAGAAGGAAGAGAGAGAGAGAGAGAGGTTTCATGATGCCATGACGGTCAGGTACCGGTGGCGCCTTCGCTCATGTACGCGCCAGCAAGCGGGCTTGCACATACGTGCGTGTGTGCGTGCGCGCGGCCATCGCACCTTCGGCGGCGCTCATCTCGTCGCCGTTGTTGAACGCCGGCAGCGGCTGCAGCAGCACGACGGGCGCCGTGTGGGCGCTGCCAAAAAACGCGGTGGCGGAGGCCGTCGGCGCCAGCCCCACGGGCAGGGCATGGACCGGCACCAGCGGCCGCGGCACCACGACCGGCGCCGCTTCCGCGCCGGCGAGGGCCGACTGGGGCGGCACGAACAGGGGCAGCTGCAGGGCGGCGGTTGGCACCGGGTGGCCGAACGTCAGCGGGGCAGCCGGGCCCATCGACAGCGCTGCCGTGTGGACGGAGCTGTTGGGCGGCAGCGGCGCCGGGTCTCCCACCAGAGGAGCGGCGATGACGGCGGCCGCAGCGGTGGTTCGGCAACCGACCATCGGCGCCGGCGGGAACGGTGGCGGGGCCGGCTGGCGAGGGAAGGAGGTGGCGGGCTGCTCGAGCGGCAGGCAGAACTCGGGGGCTCGTGGGTTGAGCGTGCTGGGCCCCCCCACTTCGTCAGGAGGGGAGCCCTCGACCGAGTTGTCCCCACCGTTGCTGCTCGCGAGCCCCCTGGCCGGCTCGGAACAGTCGCCCCCCCCTGTGAGGACACGGCAGAAGCCAGGTTAAGGCGGTGTCACAATTCATCGTCGTGGTCGCGTGGATTTTGCTCTATCCACGACTGGACGAAGGTCTACCCCCCCCCCCGGAGCCGTCGCCACCTCTCGTGATCTCGTGATAAAATTAACAATCCACAACAACTCCTGAGAACGAGCGGATTTGATGGCTCCGTCTCTGTGCTGGGTATCTTCTAGCTACAGAGGGGAGATGCTAACTACCTCGCCTGGTTTTCAGCATGTTGTGGGTTCGATCCAGACCCTGAAGCCTGTATATATGGAGTCTGCGTGTTCTCCCCATGGTCAAGTGGATTTTTCTCCGGGTCCTCCGGTTATTCCCTCCACGTTAGAAACATGCATTTAGAGTATTTGGCTGCTATACATTTCCACGTGATGAGCCGCTTCATTGAGCTATCTATTGTGGCCAGGTCGCTTATGAAAAAAAATATATAGCTCAGTGGGCCTTACTTGGAAAAATAAAAAAAATTGTTTTGTTAGTTTAGTTTTAGTTCGACTACCACTGTCGCTCGCCTCCACCACCCACGATCATCCCTTCTAGCAACGCGCTCTTGAAATAATGCACTTCCGGAAGGCCGTGTGGCTGATGAGAGGTTCAAAAAAAATACACACTTAATTATTTTACGGGACAGACATATAAAGGTGCATTTATCCACTTATTTACTTCGTTACTTTTCTTAACAAGTCTGAACGTCATTCACTTGGCCTTCACCCAAAGCCACGAGTCACTCTTTCCGCGCCTCAACGTCACTCCAAGCGGGCGCATCTCCACGCTTCTTTACGCGCTTGTTTTATCGTCACAATTAAGGCACGTAACAATTCACCCAATTGCCAATTGTCACTTGGCAGATGCGCAACTGCGAATAAACATTCACTCTTGCCACGGGCACGTTTGGTATTTGCGCCATTTGTTACGGCGCAACACCATCACCATAAGGTGCTACACGTTTCAGACAGCTATTTGTCTGCAGTAGTTTTGTATACACGTTGAACTTCCTTCGCACCGGACGTAGCCAACCGTACTTGTCGGACGTTGCAGTAGGGAGCGATGTTGCTTTGTAATTTGCGGATACATGGGTGTTCGCTGACGATGAAGCTCATTGAATCACGTGTGTAAATATTACTTTGTTCATCCACTTAATCAAAAGCTAGCGCGCTCAACGAAACCCGACTAGCTGGACGACGAACTTTTGTCGGCTAAAGGTATTCCAGGGCATCCCTCAAACGTACGATTGGCGCCGTCAGTCATCCGTACACCACGTCAACGGCAAAAATAAACCAACGCGACACGATCTTCTTTGTCTTACCGGTACGGCCTGTCGCATCATCATCGTCCGTGTCTTCCGAGCATGGAGGAAGCTGCCCCAAACACAAAAAAAAATTAGAGGAAACTGTTAAAATCGGCATTTCATTTGCAAGCGGTGCGAGAATAAAAAAAAGTCAACAATTTCTGCAGATTATGAGAGAAAAAAATACCCCATCACAGCAGGGACAAAACAATGTCAATAACTGAGAGAACCACGGCCCACCATTGCTGGGAGTCCAACACCCCTTTTTATTCACACCGGCTCATCTCGTAAAATTAGTGTCACTTTGTGGTTGAGGTCAACAGTGATTGCCCTATGAATAGACTCCGCTCTGCCCAAGATTAGTGGCATTTCCACCTGGTGCAGGGCTGTAAATGGGAGATAAGCGCTGCATTAGTTCTCAATTCACTTCCACTGCCCCCGTTTGTTTGGCACTGCCTTCCCTCAGCAATCTCGTGCTGACGACGAACTGTCCAATGGTCAGGGCTCAAGATCGTCCTTTTTGCCTCTGCCTACGACTGCCTCTCTCTCTCTCTCTCGCTCCCTCTCAATACCTACAACCACCGTATGTAGTCACGAGTCGATGCTATGTAAATCCACGTTGCATTGTATAGACTAGCACTTGGGTGTCTCACACGTCTTGTGTGCAAAGTGCAAACAGCGGCGTTCGGCGGCAGCAGCAGCAGCACTTTATCTCCAATTCTCTGTTGAAATGCCGGAGACGTGTGGCTTAAACGAACGACTGTGTGCGTGTGTCATTGTACACACACACACGGACCGCACTTGAGAAGGTAGTGGGGGACCTCTGGGGTACTCACCTCCACGGAAATGTGCGAGTTCTGGAAGTATTGTTGCACCTCTTCATGGCTGAACTCCCCGAAAATATACTGAGGGAGAAAAAAGATACCAATTTACACATCGGCTTCACAGTCAAACAATAAATGTAAGTTTGCCCTTGCAAGGATTCAATTAGCAGTACATAAGCAATTGGGTAGCGGTCTGGGAAAAACGCTGTGGGGTTATTTGCAAATAGGCCCTCTTCACTCTGGATTGTCTCGACGTTTTAGGAGCCAGTTGTTAACAGGGCGAGTGCGTAACAGCAACACAACGTTATCCTATAGTCTTCTTCACATTGGAGTTGAAGTGGGCTCCCCCCCTGCTCCTTTATGGATGGACTGACGGAGCTCATGCGTAAAGAGTGTTACAATTCATCACCGTCATAGAACAAGGCATTGGGGGGGGGGGGGGGTTGTGGGGACCGCTGGGTCAAGGCCTCCGCAAGCCACCGTCATCTGTTATTGTTCCTTCAGAGAAACAATCCACCTGGCTCCTGAGCACGTGCTCCTGTGTCCACGGTGGACGTCGTCCTCTCGAGTGTCGTTAGTCTCAACCACTGCGTTATTTGAATAAGAGGAGGCCGGGTGAGCTGGCGTCACGGTCAAGCATTTTTACAACGAAAAAATAACCAGCCAAAATTACTTCTAATGCGTAAAGGCCACACGCGGCAGCATTTCCTCTTAGTGGCAGACTCGTTTGTAAAACACGTCTTCGTTCTAGCCTTTCGCTATGAGAACGGTGTAAACACCTCTTCGTCTTCTTCCACGTGTTTGTCCAACTCATGCGGGGTCCGCTGTCCTTGCCAACCTTCTCCACGCTGCCTTGTCCTGCGCCATCTCTCTTTCCGTTCCAATTTACTAGTCACGGTGTTTGCACCGTGCGTAGTAAATTGTTATAATAAAATATTTTGGTTAAGCCGGTGTCTGTTTTGGTGCAAGGGCCCGGCATCTCAACAGACTCCTCTCCCCACCCACGTAAAGAGCTCTTTCCTCGGCTGGAGCAATCAACAACAATAATGAAACCGCCTGAGAAGAGCAAACGTGGCAGGCAAGATTTTTGGCAATGTCACTTCTTCATATCTGTCAACACCTTATCGGTGCCTACCTTATTACAGACCAATTCAGACTTTATTGATCACCCCGTGCCCTTATAAATCTCAACGTTCATCCTACAAAGTCCCATCACAACGGGAGAAACACAAACAAATAGAGAAAAAAGTTTTTGCCCGCATTGAAATGGCTGTACGCCGTATGGACCTGAAAACTCAATTTCCTTATGCAAAAATATGGGGTAAACCGTATGGGTTGGCAGCTACGCTTGTTTATTGCGCATGACAAAAGGCGATTCGCCGCCACCGCTGCTGGTGACGCAACCCCATATTGGGCTTCAACTCAATTCAGGATGAGTCACTTCAAACCAAAAGTGCTGAGTAACCCCATGGGTTACTCAGCATTTTTTGGGCTTGCAGAGAGGTTTGCCGCGAAGTCACCTCAACAGGTATTCGGTCGCAGCCTTGGCGAAGAGAGCAGGGCTCATCAAAAACGGGAAGGGGGAGCGAATTAAGAGGGGATTGATACTAAGGGGTTAATCAGGATAGCGTGGGTGGTGCGGTGGAGCAGTGGTTCACGCACCGCACCGTCAATTCGACAAACACCAAGTTCGATTCCCGGCCACGGCTAAACATCAGCGGCGGGTGTATCTGAATTCCATCAACTGTGATTGTGTAATCCGTAATCGCCTATCCACTGCTGGGCGAAGGCCTCCCCCCATGCGGTCGCTATCCGTCGGGGTCCAGTGCTGCTGCTACCATCTCACTGCCACACGCCGGGAAAACTTTGCTCCACCGTCATGGAGGTCCATCCTCATGGGATGCCCTCTCGACTTGTGGTTGCCGCTCACTCCACATCACCGGCCTCGTCCATCAGCCGTCATCATCGTCCTCCTATCTAGCGATGATGCAACCATACCCATTCATTGATTCTCTTTGCATTTATTAGAGTTGAGAAATGCCCCTCCTGGACATGTGCGAATAAAATAAGCTTCATAGCTCGTCGCATTTCCTCAAGTATAAATAAATATTCTAATTCAGCATTTGGGCCAAATGTCTTAAAACGGCCATACAAAGTCGTGAACGCCGCAACTCTGTCGCTTATAGTCCACATGCTGACCGTGGCAAGCCAAGGAGCCCACCACCCTGTTGGATATATAAGGCTTCCCCCCTCTGTATGTACGCACGTTCACTGCATCGTACCCCGTGCGAATTGGTTTGGTCTGGCATCATTTTCACAGTCGACGCCGCCTCGCGATTCTGTATTCACTTTGCCTCTCAGACCACGTCTGCAGGCAATCACGACCATTAGCCGAGTTAGAAGGGGGGGGGGAATATATATGTGCCAAAGGCTCTTGACGAAAACCCTTGTAAAGTGAGTTGGTTTAACCGGCTGCCTTAAGACAATTCGTGTACATCACATTTAATGTAATGTTCTTTTAAAGTGCAATTTCGTCGTCTTTACTTACACCCCCATCGATTGCATCGACTGCAGATTTGTTCACGGGGAAAGTCTCGATTCGACAAATTAAAAATGCGTTTTTAATATATTGAGAGGTTTTATTTTTGTCCCTGCGTTGGCAGTGGGTGGCCCTCAAAGCAGAAACGTGGAGCCAAAAAAATCAAAAAGGCGAAACGCGTTGACCTGCGTTGCGTTATGCGTGTACCCGAGGTGGTCTCTTGCAGCAAAACGGAAGGCAAATGCCGCCTCTGCATCTGCCTCAAAAGAAACGCGATTTCACATATATACAGTACAGTATCGTTTTTGTCCGTCTGGTTGGGCCGCCACTCCCGCCACCAGCAAGCAGCCTCGTCCCATCGACCCCCCCCCCCCACCGTCTCGTCTCTCCCAACCCCCCCACGAGTGCGTGCCCCCCCTTCCACCACCACCATCACCACCACCACTTCCCCCTGGCCACGCACTCGGCCCACCGCACAAACCACCGCGCGTGGCGAGAAGCCCCCTCGACCGGGCGGCGCATCTCATAGACGGCCACGCAACAACAACCAAGCGACCCCCCCCCCTACCACCTCCATCACCACCCCGAGGGAGGTGGGGGGGAAGGGGCTTCGTCCTCGGCTTCCTCTTCCCTCGACGAGAGGAGGCAACGCGCTTGCCCGAAGCCGCCCTCTCTGCGCGTGGCCTAGTCACGCCGAGCAACCCTACGGCAGCCGGAGCCTCTCCTCCCTCCCCCTCCCCAACGCCTCGAGCCCTCACCGCCGTCGGGTGTGTGTGTGTGTGGGGAGAGGTCGTAAGCGACGCCGCGTCGCCGGCCCACGCTGTCCACGCGCGTGCGTTTTTATTTGTTACCTTGGCGCCGCTCTCCATGTCGCTACCGTGCACCTCGCTTCGTGCGCCGCCCGCCTTAGCTCCCCCACGCTTACCCCGCGGTCGCCATTGTCGAGCGGAAGAGACCCCCCCCCCACCTCACCACGCTGCCGCCGCCCCCGCCCCGCCTCGTTTCGGGTCACGTGACTCGGGGGGCGGGGGAGCGTCGCGAGAGGTGCGCGCACGCGCACATGTGTCAACATCCGGGGTTTCGCGCCCGTGTGCAGAGGGGGAAGGGGGCGGAGAGTGCGGGCGCGCATGCGTGTCAGTGCTGACATCCGGGGCTTTGTGTGGGGGGTGGGTGGGGGGAAGAGACGGGGGGAAGGAGGGGGGATGGGGGGGGTCAGGGGTCATGGGACCGCCAAGGCGGAAGTGGAACCGCGCACCGGAAACGAGGAGTCGCTGCGCGTCTTTTACATCAACACCATCACCATCAACATCTTCACATCATCATCATCGCCACCACCATTGCTAACGCTACATCGTCATCACATCTACAACATTAACATTACATCCACTATCACACCTCCCCCCCCCTCATAATTTTAATCAACTATTCATCAGCACCATCACCCCATCACCAGCATCGCCAACCCTTCATCACCGATACCACTACATCATCATCATTGCATCCACATCATCACTGCCATCACGTTGTTTGCAACCCTGTCACGGTCCTCACGACGCGGTCGCCTGCAACCGCGCTTCGCTGGGCCCGCGTTTTTCGCGGGAGACGGAGACGGAGCGGATGGTGAGAACGGGACCCATGTTCCCCTTGAACCGTGTTCCCCCTTCCCCAATGTCCCCTCTCCCCCGTCTCCCCCTCCCTGTGTTCCCCCTCCCCAGTACAGACAGTCCCCCGCCGAACTATCTAACTCATTTGAAGGCCAAAGTAGACAAATTATTATCGAGGCTTCACCCCCCCCCCATACGCAAGCTACGCATTTGCGTACGGACTCAATGGATGGCTCCTTTCCCAGTGCCCCCCCTCCCTATGCCCCCCACGCCCACCGGTGTTTGCCATCCCCATGCTGTGTTTCTCCTCTTCATGTGGCCCCCTCCCAGTCGTCCCCTCCGTGCCCCCCTCTCCGTGCCCCCACCCCCTCTCCGTGCCCCCCCCTCTCCGTGCCCCCCCTCTCCGTGCCCCCCTCTCCGTGCCCCCCCTCTCCGTGCCCCCCCTCTCCGTGCCCCCCCTCTCTCCGTGCCCCCCCTCTCCGTGCCCCCCTCTCCGTGCCCCCCTCTCCGTGCCCCCCTCTCCGTACCCCCCCCTCTCCGTGCCCCCCTCTCCGTGCCCCCCTCTCCGTGCCCCCCTCTCCGTGCCCCCCTCTCCGTGCCCCCCCCTCCGTGGCCCCCCCTCTCCGTGCCCCCACCCCCTCTCCGTACCCCCCCTCTCCGTGCCCCCCCCTCTCCGTGCCCCCCCTCTCCGTGCCCCCCCTCTCCGTGCCCCCCCTCTCCGTGCCCCCCCTCTCCGTGCCCCCCCTCTCCGTGCCCCCCCTCCGTGGCCCCCCCTCTCCGTGCCCCCCCTTCTCCGTGCCCCCCCTCTCCGTGCCCCCCCTCCGTGCCCCCCCCTCTCCGTGCCCCCCCTCTCCGTGCCCCCCTCTCCGTGCCCCCCCTCTCCGTGCCCCCCTCTCCGTACCCCCCCTCTCCGTGCCCCCCCTCTCCGTGCCCCCCCTCTCCGTGCCCCCCCTCTCCGTGCCCCCCCCTCTCCGTGCCCCCCCTCTCCGTGCCCCCCTCTCCGTGCCCCCCCTCTCCGTGCCCCCCTCTCCGTACCCCCCCTCTCCGTGCCCCCCCCTCTCCGTGCCCCCCCCTCTCCGTGCCCCCCCTCTCCGTGCCCCCCCCTCTCCGTGCCCCCCCCTCTCCGCGTATTCCCCTTCCCCCCAGGTTTCCCGTCTTACCTCCCCCCCCCGTTTCCCCCTCTACCCACGTTCTTCCCCCCCTCCCCCTGGTGTCCCCCCCCCCCTGCCCGTGTTCAGTCCGTGCCATGCACTCACCATTATTATTATTATTACCACCAGCAACAAACCCCACCGCAAACCTTCCCTTCATCACTCGTTCCTCACACCTACTCCTTCCTGCCAATTATGTCTCAATCTCATAGCCCCCGCCCCCTCCCCCATCATCACTCACGCTACCTCACACCTCCCAATGATCACTCACTTCTCACGCCTCCCAATCAATCGGTCGCTCCACCTCCAAGCAGCTGCGAAGTCTCACATCCACTTCCTCCAGTACTCGCTCAGGAAGTTCCGCACCTTTTCGCTTTGAGAGTCCGGCTATAGGCTGTACCGTCAGCCGTGCAGTTTGCTGTTGTGGTCGTGCCCTGTTGTCCGTTCCTCCACCTGACATTTCCAATTGTTCGGGGGCCGTATGCCCTTCTTTTCTCCCGTATGGCGTCAGCGTCACACACGTGTACCGGCGGAGCTAGAGCAAGTGCCGCCCCTGTACCCCGGCGCCGGTCGTGCTGCTGGCGCTGAGAAGATGCCAAGATGAGGTCGTCGGGAGGAGATCGCGCCAGCGAGTCCTGCCTTCCGCCCAAGAAGCGCGAGCTGCTGCACAACGCCGACGCCCACGATGGCGGCGCCCACGGCTTGCCGCCGCCGCCGCCGCCGCCGGCGCCGCCCCGCCCGCCGATGCTCGCCTCGCCCTGCGAGCGCCCCTCGCTGGACCACCCGTCCTCGGATCGCACCGCCGAGGGCCTCTCTTGGCTGGAGTCGCTCGCGGCGAGCCAGGGCCAGTCGGGCCGCGCCGGCTACTCGCCGCCGGTGCTTCTGGCCAACGCCGGCGACGGTTACGGCGACACCTCCGTCGGCAAGCATCCGCCGCCAGGCCTCTACAGCTGCTCCCCCTCGCCCATCGACTACTCGCCAGGGGCGGCATCCGCCCGCACCTACGTGGCGGCGGCGACGGCGCCGCTGGTGGCCGTCTATTCCACTTCGCCGCTGGGACATGGCGCCGTCTCGTACCCGTCGGGGTTGCAGTACCCGCCGATACAGTACATTGGCGGCGTGCCCTACGCCACCGCCGCGTACCAATCGCAGGCCTTCCTGCACCCCTCCCTCGTCACGGCCCGTACAAGCTCGCTAGACTCGTACTCCGCCATGCTGGCCGGACTTGGCGGCTCGCAGCAGCAGCTGCAGCAGCATCAACAGCTGCAGCAGCAGCAGCAACAACAGCAACAGCAGCAGCATGGAGGGGGGCAGGCATATGGGAATCCCCAAGCCATGCTCTCTTTCCTGGCTTCACCCGCAGCTGCATACGGTGTACCACGCGGAATGCCCTCGCCGGGAATGCCCCCCATGCCCATCCACCCGGCGCTGTTGTCGCCGGGGCCCGGCATGGTGGGCGTGGCGGCGCCGCCGGTGTCCGCCTCGCTGCAATACTCGGAGGCCATGTACCGCATGGGTCTCTCGTCGCACCCTTCGCCGCCGGTGGGCGGCGACCGCCTGGGAATGAATGAGCGGGCGACGGGTGGCGGTGAGTGCCACGGAGGCGGCGGCGGTGAGCGGCATGGTGGCGGTGAGCGGCACGGCGGTGGTGGCGGTGAGCGGCACGGCGGTGAGCGGCACGGCGGTGAGCGGCACGGCGGTGAGCGGCACGGCGGTGAGCGGCACGGCGGTGAGCGGCACGACGGTGGTGGCGGCGAGCGGCACGGCGGTGGTGGCGGCGGCGAGCGGCACGGCGGTGGTGGCGGTGAGCCGCCGCCGCTCGACCGGGAGGCAGCGAATGGCGGCGCGGCGGCGTGGAGGGACGCGGCGCGGTACGCGAGCTCGCCGGAGTTGGTCATGGAACTGGCGGCTGGGGGGCAGCGCTCTCCGCTCACCTTGCAGGTGAGTGCCAATCTTGGGCAGCCTGTGCTCGCCGCGCAGGAGCCGTGTGGACATTGTGCAAACGTGGGAGCAGTTTCAGGTTTGCATGCGGGATCACGTATCGGTTCACTCTGCGTGATAGTTTGGTCAGTTGTTTTGCGATGCATTCGGTGGCTTTAGAAGGTCTTGTGACTTTTCTTTGCGCAAATGTTTGACTGCAGCCTGTTGAGGCCGCTTGAGCTGGTGGGCTGGAAAAGGTTGCCAGATTTTTTACACGCAGTGCACACCTCTCTCTCTCTCTCTGTGTGTGTGTGGCGTCAAAGCCATCTAGCGACTTGTCGATGCTGACTTGGCGGCTCGTGTTTGCGCTGCTCAGATCCTGGGCCGCAACCCGCGCTGCTCCGTGCTGCAGGCGCTCGACGCTGGTACTCGCCGCTCCCCGACCCCGGACCCGGACGGCGCCATGAGGCCCCGCCGGCCTCCGCACCCCTCCCCCGACGGCGCTGGCGCCGCCGCCCCCGCGGCCTCTCGCGCCACGCCCTGGCGCCACGGTGACGGCGCGGGAGCGGCGCGGGAGCGGCGCGCGACCGGGACCGGCGGCGCCCGCTACGCCGCCGCGGCCGCGCCTCCGCCACCGCGGCAGCAGCACCACGACGCTGCCCACGCGTACGCGGCCGGCAGGGCCTCGGCGGGAAGGCCACCGTTGCACGTCGTGCCTGACCGAGCGCCGGCCGTCACCAGGGAGCTCGGGGGCGGGTATCAGGACGGGCACGGCCGCGTCGGGCAGCACCAGCCGCTGCTGGCGGCCCTGGATTCCGTCGCCCACGACCAGGCCGGGGTGCCGACGACGCAGAGGCCCGACTCGGCGTTCGATCGCCGGCACGGCCCCGACCGGCGCCACCACGGTCACGCGGGGGGTCAGGCGCCACCGCTGCCCGCGACCTCGCCATCGCCCGCTCCCACGCCGCCGCTGCCCCCGCACTTTACGCGTGGCTCGGTGATCGCGCTCGCGGGCGGGGGGCTCAAGCGCGTGGAAGAGCTGCGCACGGAGGACTTTGTGTGCAGCGCCGAGGCGAGCGGGGAGCTGCGCGTCGACTCGAGCACGCTGGCGGCCATCCAGCCCGCCGCGCAGCCCCGATGCAACTTGCTGCACTTCTCCGTGGGGCCCCAGCGCCTGCAGGTGATGCGCCGTCGGTTTCGTGTGCCGTCCGCAATCCGGAGGAGCGGCAAGATTTTGACTCTCTCGGCGGGGGCGTGGGTTCAATCCCGACCCTGGCTGCTATAAATTTCCACGTGATGATGATGATGATGGTGGTGAGCCACTTCGTGGAGCTATCATTTGTGGCCAGGTCGCTTCTGAGCTCGGTGGGCCCCTACCTGGTGAAATAAAAAAAAAGATGGGTTTTTTTCGTGAATAGTTTAATTAATTTTGATTGGCAAGGTGAGAACTCAAGAGGCCAGGACAGTCTCATTTGCAAGACGTGTAGCGCCTCTCTGCACTCTCTGTCCTCAGCTAGTCGCGCTGTGTTGCTAATCTCTAGGGTTGACGATGCTATAAGATAAAAAAAATAATGATAACTTAACAATTTAAAGAGTCCAAAGACTCATCTTCGCTCGGCCACCCTCATAACCCTATCTTCTGTTTTGTAAAATAGTCAGGTTGTGCTTATTTCAAATACTATCATTTCAGTCAACAAATTTTTATTCACATTGTGAATAAATATGGATTAATGATTAAATTGGTGCTTTGTAAAGACAAGAAGTGGACCACGACGCGGTATGTGTCTATGTTAAACTTATTTCGCACCGTACGTAGCCAACCGTACTGATTGGAGGTGCTGGGGGAAGGACAACAAACTAAACATCAAAAGCAGTACATATTCTTAGTTTTTTCGGTAAAGTCACGTTGAAGGGAAACAACAAAATAATAAAATATATATAAAAACTATAAAAAATTTTCACGACGTTTCGACCATAACTCAAACGGTCGTCTTCAAAATCAATATCAAAAGCAGTTCTCAAGAAGTGAGTTTACCGACGGACAGCCCAGTTTGCTTCAACCGACGTGGCCGGGTATTTAACGTCCACTGTGAATCGGGGGTCGCGTTTCGTTCCCAGCTCGCGTGCCGACGAGACGCCCCACAGCGTCGCCCGTCATGTGACACCCGTCGAGTGACGCCCGTCATGTGACACCCGTCATGTGACACCCGTCGAGTGACGCCTGTCATGTGACACCCGTCATGTGACACTCGTCGCGTGACACCCGTCATGTGACACCCGTCATGTGACACTCGTCGAGTGACGCCCGTCATGTGACACTCGTCGAGTGACGCCCGTCATGTGACACTCGTCATGTGACACCCGTCGCGTGACACCCGTCGAGTGACACCTGTCGAGTGACACCTGTCGAGTGACGCCCGTCATGTGACACCCGTCGCGTGACGCCCGCCGCGTGACACCCGTCGAGTGACACCTGTCGAGTGACGCCCGTCATGTGACACCCGTCGCGTGACGCCCGTCATGTGACACCCGTCGAGTGACACCTGTCGAGTGACGCCCGTCATGTGACACCCGTCGCCTGACGCCCGTCATGTGACACCCGTCGAGTGACACCTGTCGAGTGACGCCCGTCATGTGACACCCGTCGCGTGACGCCCGTCATGTGACACCCGTCGAGTGACACCTGTCGAGTGACGCCCGTCATGTGACACCCGTCGAGTGACGCCCGTCGCGGCCTCTGCCAGCCGGGCGAAGTGGACGCCCTCAATCGCCCGTTGTTTGTCTCCGTGGTGCAGGTGACGGTGCAGGTGAGCGTGGAGCACCCCTTCTTCGTGTTCGGCCGGGGCTGGGCGTCGTGCGAGCCGGAGCGCACCGAACGCGCCGCGGGGCTGCGCTGCTCACGCCTGCGCGTCGGCGACGTGTGCGTGTCGCTGGCGCTGCGCTCCGAGCCGTCGGGCCACGGCGACGGCGGCGCCGAGGAGCCGTCGGCGGCGTGGAGGACGCGCGGCGGCCCGGTCGCGCCGGACGCCGGCGGCAGGAACCGCGCCGCGCCCACTCCGGCCACAGGGGCGGTCTCGGCCGCCGGCGGTCGGACGTGGTGGAGGAGGGAAGGTGGCGCCTCGCCGGCCGCCGGCGCGGCGGACGACCGAGGAGGAGAAAGGGAGGGACTCGCCGGGAGGGATTGCGAGTGGTGGGGCGGCGGGGGCCCTCCGGCACGGCCGTCGCGCAAGCGGCGCTGGTCGGCGCCCGACGTTCGCGAGCCGGCGCCGGCCCCATCGGACGCGGCGCCGCCCTCCTCCCCTTCCTCCTCGCCGCGCCCTCCCCCCGCGTTCATCCCGCACCAGCTCAAGGTCTCCATCGAGGGCCGATCCAACACTGGCTCGTAGGCCGCAACGGGCGGTGGTGGCGCGCGGTGCCGGGCGAGACGCGCGATGGCGCGGCCGGCGCCCCCCCCGGCTGCTAGGGACGGACGTCGGTGAGCGCGGTCCCAGCTCGGTGCGACGTGGCATGGTTTAGGTGGCGTGTGTGGTGCGGGTGGTGCATTGGGGTTGGTGTGTGTGGTGCGGTGAAGAGCGTATGCTGTGGTGTGGCGTGCACTCGACCAGCAAAAGGGTCAAGGTGTTCTGTGGCTCCAGTTTCAGTTGGCGATGAGCTCTGTCTCAGGTTTTGTAACCGCCGGTGACGTGAGCATCTCCTTAATACATCCTAGTGTAATTACTGATTAGCATACAGCCGCAGAGATCCTGCCTTTTTGTAATGGGCAGCACACTGGACTTGCAATCCAGACGTCGCAATGAAGCACATTTCTTATATCCCCCCCCCCTCTCGTCTCTGTCCACACGGCAGTTATCGACGGGTACTGCACATACGGTCAGCAAGGGCGCTTGCGGTGGGGTGCGTCAGACTTGCGTCGCAGCGTAGGCCAATTATGCCACTGTGGTGAGATGTTAAATACCTCGCCTGGTATGCAGGAGGTCGTGGGTTCGAGCCCGACCCTGACGCTTCGAAATTTGGAGTTTGCGCGTTCTCCCCGTGGTTGCGTGGATTCTTCTCCAGGTCCTCGGGTTTTTTGTTTTCCCCCCCTCATTTAGAATCAACATTTCACTTTCGGGAGTATTTCGACGCTAGAAATTTCCATGTGATAAGTCCCTTCGCAGGGGCTGTCATTTGTGGTGGCCAGGTCGCGTCTGAAAATGAGCTACACAGCTCAGTGGGCCTTACCCGGTAAAATAAAAAAAAAATGTAGTTATTTTTTCGTAGGTAAAATTTTTCTATTCCACATCCTCCCTCACTTCGTGCATTGCAACATCCTGACGTTCCGGACGGCATTACCAGGGGCATCGACAGGATCAGGCACACCCCGGACTCATCAGAGCAGGCGGGAGGAAAGAGTAAAGTGGTGGCGGGTTTAACGACACATTTATACATTTTTGCGATCTAACCCAAAAAACCTGTATTATGAATAATAATAATAATTACACTTATTTTGCACTTTTCATCAAGGATCGCAAGCGCTGTACAGAACACAGCAGCGGCAGGCACTCGGTGGGAAATAATAAATATATTATTAATTCTTTAAATCCATTTAATAAATTAACTTAAACATGAATAGGTGGATGCGTATATTAATTGGTTTTAAGACTCATTTAAAAAAATGTCCACGGACTCAAGAGATCCATCTGATATCTCGTGGAAGAGCGTTCCATAGCCTGGAGGCTAAACGGGGAAAATCTCTGTTACCCATAGACCGAGGCCTCGCCCTGGGAATACAGAGAGAAAATCTGCGTCATGCCCAGATCTTAGGGACCTTGAGGGGGGGACACATGGGTGCAGCATGTCAGTGATGTAGGCTGGGGCAAGATGGTTCACTGCTTTGTTAAATTAACAATAGGGTTTTAAACTGCGTTCTTTGTGAAACTGTAAGCCAGTGCAGGGAGGCAAACACGGGCGTAATACGATGTAAAGGAGGCGTTCTGGTTAACACTCTAGAAATCGCATTTTGAACATCCTGAAAATTGATTGGCACCTTCTTAGCCACGCCGGGGAGTAAGTAATACATCCACAGTAGTCTATGCGAGATGAGATGGACCAGGTAGAGAGTAGGGATCGGTTACGGGAGATATTTCGCCAGATGGAAAAATTAAGTCTTTGTGATCTTTTTAATATGAGCCTTGAAGGACAATGATGACCCCGAGATTTGTGACTTCTTGTGCCGGACTGATTACATGACCGTTAATTGTAATGTTGGAGGGTGCAGCTTTATGAAATTGGTGGGGTGACCCAATTAGCTATGTAGCTCTTTTTCAGAAGCGACCTGGCCACAAATGATAGCTCAGAGAGGTGGCCTGTCACCACTTGGGAATTTATAGCAGCCAAGTACTCTGAACGCACGTTGATTTAAAATGTTCAGGAAAAAAACTGGAGGATCCGGAAAAAAATACACAGACCACGGGGAGAGAGACGCACAAACTCCAAGTATACTGCAGGCGTCAGGGTCGGGATCAAACCCACGACCTCCTGTATACCGGGCGGTGTAGTTAACATCTCTTAGCCACCGTAATTTGGTAACCCCCACTCGTTCCCGATGGTTGTCGCACAACTCGCTGCCGATTGGCCATGTAAAGCCACCTTGGGCCGTACACCGACCAAGTGACAGCTCCGCCGCCGGGGTTGGATGGGTTTCGAGGCGAAGGAGGTATTGACTGATTTTTTTTATTTTGCGAGATGAGTCACGATGCGGTGCACACCGGGTCCGTGCCGGCCGCGGCGTTCCCCCAAACCTCTCCCCTCACCGCGACGAGGCGTCGGCACGGCGGAGCGAAGCCCGGCTAGTGTTCTTCGTCGTTCCCCGTGACATCGCCTCCGCGGGGGGGGGGGGTTTCCTCGCCAGCACCGATGCGATTTGCCGAGGGGTTATTTTTTTTTGGGAGTGAAGTAAAGTTTTATTTTTTTTAATATACACACACACGCACGGAGCGTGTCCCGCGTTTTTGTCGAGACCACGACCGTTGGCGGGACAGGCTTGCGAGTAATTTAAAGCAATCGTTGACGTTTATACGAGAACGCGCACACCGCTGTGTTTGCCGGCACAGGCGGCTGTCTCGGCGTCTTGCCTTACCGCGTCTTCTCCCGTAGCGTGGCACCGGTGGTGGTGGGGAGCCGTGGCTTCTCGTGGTGGTGGTGGTGGTGGTGGATGGCAACGTGGTGGCGACTGTGGCACGTGGTGGGCACCGTGGCACCGGTGGTAGCGAGTGTATGTGGGACTGGTGAGTGTGGTACGCGCTGGTGAGTCTGGCAACCGGTGAGTTGTGGCGAAGGTGTGCTCGTGCCCTCGTGTGCTGGGACAGCAGTGATGTCCGTGGGCACGCTCCGTCAAAACCCTGCGGGGCCACCCGTACCACCTACCTCCCTGGTATAACACAGTGACACCTCCCCGGTATAACACAGTGACACCTCCCTGGTATAACACAGTGACACCTCCCTGGTATAACACAGTGACACCTCCCTGGTATAACACAGTGACACCTCCCTGGTATAACACAGTGACACCTCCCTGGTATAACACAGTGACACCTCCCTGGTATAACACAGTGACACCTCCCTGGTATAACACAGTGACACCTCCCTGGTATAACACAGTGACACCTCCCTGGTATAACACAGTCACACCTCCCTGGTATAACACAGTGACACCTCCCTGGTATAACACAGTGACACCTCCCTGGTATAACAGTGACACCTCCCTGGTATAACACAGTGACACCTCCCTGGTATAACACAGTGACACCTCCCCGGTATAACACAGTGACACCTCCCCGGTATAACACAGTGACACCTCCCTGGTATAACACAGTGACACCTCCCTGGTATAACACAGTGACACCTCCCTGGTATAACACAGTGACACCTCCCTGGTATAACACAGTGACACCTCCCTGGTATAACACAGTGACACCTCCCTGGTATAACACAGTGACACCTCCCTGGTATAACACAGTGACACCTCCCTGCATCGCGTAGTGGCACCTGCCGCCCTGAGTTCCTCCTCAGTGTCAACATGTATTTGATGTCCAATCGAGGCGCACGACCACATGACTGTTTCCTCGATCGACTCGGCACGGGTAAGCACAGTTTCGCGACCAGGTGCGTAATTTCTCACCGAACGTTTTCCCGCACAGCTGCTAGACTGGCGTGGGTGGCACGCGACCAGTTGTGGCCACGGCCGTAACCGAGAGGAGGTATATAGTGGACGATTTGGGTGCGTGCGCGTGTCTGCTGGCTGCAGAGATGTTGAATGTGTCACCGACGCGGACACACCCGACCGTGTGTGTGCGCGCGTGCACACGCGTGCACATTCAGGTGTACACGCGCGTGCACATTCAGGTGTGCGCACGTGAAAGTTTGGTCATCCAAACCCCACGCCCTGGATGCCCTTGACTGCTGGAGAGCACGAGCGAGCGTGTACCACGTGCGCGTACCACTAGCGTGTGCACCACGTGCGGTGGAGTACGCACGTGGTACGCGTGTGCACCACACGCGTGTACCACGTGCGGTGGAGTACGCACGTCCGAGTGGGCGCTTCCGTTACGGCGGCAGACCTGGGATTCGTGTGTGGCGAGGGGGGGGGTGGGAGACAGCTGCTACTGGGGCAGCACATTGAAACGGGTAGCGATGCGCGTTGATGGGGCGTTTTTGAATAACGAGTTGTCGTATTTGCATTTAACGCGCGTGCAGCCCTCTCGTTGATCCACTGCTGAATGAGGGGACTCCCAACGCCGTGCGGGTCTCGGGGTGGTCGGAGGGGGGCGGTTATTTCACCACCCCTCACCACGCCGGTTTGTGCGAGCTGGTGAAGGCGGGGGAGCATGGAAGTAGGGTACAGCGATGGATATCTGCGACACTCCCCACACTGAATCGCAGTCTCCAATTGTCACGATGTGAGCTGACGATGCTGCTGTTGTGAATTATAATTGACCTCGGGTGTGGTAAAGAGTCTGTAGCCCACGGTTTAGCACTCGTGTAGTCATGAAGATGACGGCGGAAGGGTGGCGCAGCCCTGTGGGGGCTCTTAACTGTTCCCCCGAGTTGTGGTGGTGGTGGTTGTTGTCCGGAGGTGGTGGTGGTGGTGGCAGAGGAAAGTGGTTGTGTCTGATGTGGTGGTTGTGGCTGTTGCTTGAAGTGGTGGTTGTGGAGGCAGAAGTGGTGATGTGCGGCGGCAGTGGTGGTGAATTGTGTGCTGGTGGAGATGGTGGTGATGGATATGGTGGTGAGATGGCAATGGTGATGGTGGTGGTGGTGTAGATGGTGACGGTGGTTGTGGTGAAGGTACTGGTGGTTGTGGTGAAGGTGCTGGTGGTTGTGGTGAAGTTGGTGGTGGTGGAGTTGGTGGTGGTGGCGGCGGCGGCTGGTCAAGGGGCCATGCTCCATGCCGTCGGCTACTTGCACTTTATTGATATATAAATAAGTAGATATTTGCGAAGGGGTGAATAAAACAAAAGAATACTTAAGCCATCGTTAAACCTTCCACGTGAGAAAGTGATGAAAATGCTGTCTCGTTCTGCACACATCCCTTTTTTTGAAGAATATATTTTAAGAGAAAATGAATCGCTGGGGGGTCAGAGTGGGATTGGTTTGGGGGGGGGGCACTTGTATTTTTCCCATTAGTTCGCCCCTTCCCCCCCCACCTCCTCCCCCCTTCCCGCTTTTACGCGTATAATGTGTATATAAGCGTATATAAGAGTTTACATCGGACTTGTTTTTTACAGAGAATCTGATATCGGATGCGTGGGGTCCCTCTGGGGGGGGGGGGGGGGGCCTTTTGCGATGATGGACGCTTGGCCGAGTGTTCGGCGGGGAAAGGAAATCGCCTGAGCGCGTGGCGTGCGCGGTGCCCTTTCGCGAGCGTGCCCACAGTTTTGACGATGCTCGGGCAGCCTGGAAGAGGAGGCCATATGTACCCTCTGGGCGGCGCTCTCTCTCGAGTTCCCCTTAAGCCCTTCCCGTTGCGATGACGTACGCGTGCTCCCGTCAGCTTGCGGTTCCGTTGCCGGCGACGTGTACGCCGGTGATGTGCACGCGCACGTGCGTCATCGGAGCGGAACCGCTTCCGAGGCTCCCACAAGGCCACGGGGGGAGCGCTTGTGGCAAAGTTTTTGGCGCCGGCTATCGTAGAGTTGCGGCGGTCGTGTCGCTACGGTTCTCTGCGGTGAGCAACGTTGTCTTTAAAAATGGCGGCGCTGCTACTTACGACGCCTCTCTAAAATGATATGAACGCCGAGCCGCTTGCGCCGTCCCAAGATTCGGCGGTGGACGGGACACACCCACAGCCTGCAACTTGCAGGACGTCTCGGAACGTGAATGGGTTAAGTGGAGGCCCTTCCGCCATCACGGCTGCACCTTGACAAAGTCTCATCCGCCCCCCACCGCCCGTCCAAATTGGAGATACCTGAGCCTCCCTCCTTTTAAAGGTATACAACGTGTATCACACTATACAGCGCACATGGAGCGTGCACGTGTAGCACTCCTTGTCAATCCACTGTTGGATGAGCGCGCACTAGGCCGCGTAGTGAAGTACGGTCAAATAACCCCTCGCATATCGTGTAGCACAATACGAATACCGTATTGTGTAGTGTCGTGAGACCCAGAGAACAATGCGAAATGCATTGGTCACCGAGTTGTGCGGACTCGATTATGCGTGTGTGCGTGTGCGTAAGGGTGCGTGTGGTTTACTGCGTGTTGTGTGTCTTTTGTGTATATGGGGGAGCGGTAGTGTAGCGGTTAGCGCGCTGCACTATGAACCCGCCGACCCCGAGTTCGATTTCCGCTCACGGCCAACACCAGTGACGATTATCTGAACCGGCCCCAGGCCTCTTCCCCTAGGTCGAGGCTGCCTCAAATGAGTACCTGGTGCGGTGTGTAGTGAACATTGCCACTGGGGAGAAAAAGGCGGCCGGGCGTGGTGCTGGCCACCCACCCACCTCGTGTGCCGTGCCGGCCTTCATAGGTGCTCGCTAACAGCACTTGCCCCAACAGGCTGTCTTTGTGTGTGCGTGGGGTCATGAGGAGGCTTACCGCAGCCTTCGCTCGGAGGTTCGGAGAGCTGTGAGGCGCTGCAAGGATGGGTGGTGGTCGCTGGTTGCTGAGGAGACGGAATCTGCCTCAGTGGCCCGCGGTCACAAATCCCGATTTAACTCCATCAAAAAAGTAACCTGCAGCGCCACACCTATTATTACTATCATTAGGGGAAACAACGGTGATCCAATCTCCGACCCCCAGGAACAGGTTTTCAGATTTTCTGAGCATTTCTGTGAGGGCCTGGGGGAGGGGAAATCCCTCAGCCAGGAAAACAGCGTGGCACAAAGTGGGGATGACCCTGCTGAGGCTGCGGTGCCTCAAATATTGGAAGAAGTCACCCCCAGTGAGTGGCTGGCTAAGGTGCCATCTGTTGAGCAAATACTGAAGGAGATCCAGAGTCTGAGACCAGGAAAGGCACCGGGCAGAGATGATCTCCCAAGCAAAATGCTGAGGGAGGGTGGCGTTTGTGCACAGACTGGACCACTGGACGGGTTCCGCAGGATTATAACAACTACAGGGGCATCTCACTCCTCAGTGTGCCGGGAAAGGTCCTGGCAATGATTATTCAGCATCGCCTTGCTAGGCACGCTGAGGAGAGCTTGCAGAGCCCCAATGTGGTTTCCGGAAAGGGCGGTCCTGCACAGATGCCATATTTTCTGTCCGTCTGCTACAGCAGAGGTGTAGGGAATTCCAACAAAACCTACATCTCTGCTTTATTGACCTGGTCAAGGCCTATGATACCATCAGGAGGCCTGGGCTCTGGGTTGTTCTTCTTGCTTTTGGAGTCCCTGACCCCCTGCTCAATATCATTCAGGACCTTCATGATGGTGAGCGGGCCCGGGTAAAACTACGTGGCCGGGAGTCAGAGCCATTCCCGGTACACATTGGGGTGCGTCAGGGATGTCCTCTGGCTCGCACATTATTTAACATCTATTTTGACCACGTAGTTCGTGAAGCCTTCAATAGCTGTACCGGGGGAATCTCCATTTGGTACAGATATAATGGGAGGCTAATCGATGCGGGGGTGCGGTCAAGGGATGGCTCCCTATTGGTCAACCACGTTATGTATGCCGATCTGGTAATTACTGCTCACTCAGAGGAGGAATTGGAGACGCTGCTGCTCAAACTGGAGCGTGCCACTAAGAGGTGGGGCCTTAACACCAGCCCCACGAAAACTAAGCACCTGCCTGGGTATTTTGTACCATTGGACACTCCACTCCCACAACTCCCAAATCGGTGATGGGGCAGTTGTGGAGAGAGTGAAGAGTTTCCCATACCTGGGCAGTCCGCTCATGACCGGCTTCGGTTTAGCAGCAGAGGTCTCACTCCGAATCAGTCGAGCGGCAATATCTTTTCATCGGTTGCGTAACGCTGTGTGGAAGCTACCAGGTCTGTCGCTCCGCACAATGCTTCATGTCTTCTCGGCCATGGTAATTCATTCCCTTTACGCTTGCGAAACGTGGACCCCCCTAATGGAACATCTTTGCCAGATAGAAACATTTAGGCTGGCTTGCCTACGATCCACCCTGGGTGTAACCAGGCTGGATTGTGTGAGTAGCTCACAAGTCATTGAAAGATGTGGACAAAGTCCCATCGGTGAGCTCCTCCGGCAGGCAAGGCTTGGTCAT
The DNA here is from genome assembly GCF_048934315.1 of Petromyzon marinus. Classification (NCBI taxonomy): domain Eukaryota; kingdom Metazoa; phylum Chordata; class Hyperoartia; order Petromyzontiformes; family Petromyzontidae; genus Petromyzon; species Petromyzon marinus. The sequence goes on from NC_133720.1 coordinate 5,758,157, forward strand.
GTAGCCCGCTTGCCCAGCCACCACATGCCTAAACAGCTTTTGTTCGGCCGGATAGAGGGGGCTAAACGGGCGCGGCACTGACTAGAGAAGAGATGGAGTGATGTGGTACAGGAGTGGACTTGCCGTTGACTGGTACCAGGGGTGTCAAGATCGGCCTCAGTGGAGGAGGCTCGTGAAGGACGCTACTGGGCAGTTGGAGGCAGTCGCCCTCCAAAAACAGCGGAGGGCGGAGGAGCGACGCTCAGAACAACGAGCGGAGCGCCGGGTGGCTAAAGCACAGCAAGTTGGCACAGTAGGGGGCACAGGTGGTGCATCAGCCAGTCGTCTCAGTCGACCCGTGGCACCTGGGTCTGCCCCGTGACCTGCCAGCGGGCGTTCGACACTTTACGTGGTCTCAACGTGCACATAGCCTGGCACAAGCGTCTTGGTGATGTCACCCCCACTTAGTGGTGAATGGCGGTTGTTGTGTCTGGTGCCCCCCTCCCACACTCCCCCCCCCCCCCCATGTGTGTGTGTGGAGGGGGGGGGTGACGCTTCTCCCGGCTTGTCATTCACAACCCCCTTTTTTCTCCCCCACTACAAACTGAGCCACTCTGGCGCCCTGCCGAGATTTTCGGCCGATTCGTAGCTCCAGAAAACTTCGTTGTTTTTTTTAAACCCCCCCCACCACTGCAGAACCTGAGCCACACTGCTGCTGCCGCCGCCGCCGCCGTCGCACAAAGCTTAACAAGTCGGAGCCACGCGACGTTAACAACGGGAACCCGTCAACCCCAGGCTGCTTGACCCCCCCCCCCTTCTGCTTGACACCCACCTCCCCCCCGCCGCGAGCCAGATTCGGATTTTTCTCACGGTTTGCTTGCGTCCCGGTTCGCCAAAACGCGTCTTCTGTGAACCGACTGTTGACGACGGACAACGGACGGTCTCGACCTCTCGTCTTCGTCCCCCGCGGAGAGACCCCCGTCCCCAACCGCCTCGCTTCGTCTCCTGCCAACTGATGATCCCTCTCCTTCCTCTTTCCCCTCTCTTCCACTCTCTTTCCTCTCCTCCTCTCTCCTTCCCTCTCCTTCCCCTCTCCTTCCTCTCTCCTCTCTTCCCCTCTCTTTCCTTCTTCCACACACCCCCCCCTCCCCCCCGTACATCTTCATTATTTATCAAGCTTAACCTCTCTCTTGGGACATGTGCTGTCTGCGCCCACCTTTCTTCTCGTTGGCCTCGTCAGTAATTCCATTATTTCTTATCACGCCAGTGGCAAGCCCCCACTGGCACAACTTAAGTGTTCCAGTGGGGAAAGGGGTAAGTGAGGGGAGGCTGAAGAGAGCCGCCCACTATTGTGTGCCCCTATACCACATCGCCCTTGCCCCGGCTGAGCACGTGATGGCGCTTCGGTTGCCGAGCAGCCGGTGTCCCAAAGTCGCAGTTCGGTGATTTGGGGAGCCACCCATTGGCCGCGTGGGGCCCTTTGCATTGTACCGCACGGCTCGACAGCGTCACCGCCGCCACCACCGCCACCACCACGCGTTCTCTCCCCCCCCCACCTCTCCGCGAGGGCTTGTGGACCCGGCTATCCCACCCGCCTGTGGACCAGGGGTGTCGGCAAAAAGAACGACACGCGCTCCCACGCCCCAACCAAGGCAATTGTAGGCCTTACTCACGGCTCGCCCCCTTCAGCTCGGCTCTGGCTCGGCGAGCCGGCACAGGGCCACGCCTCGCTCGAGCCAGCTCCGAGCACGGCCCCAGCCGTGCCCAGGATTTCCTTGCGCTGAGGTTGTGCCAAGCTGTGGCTTGGCCGTTTGTGCGTCTTCGAAAGCAACTGTGAAGTGGCTCAAGCCTCAACTGAGGCACGTTCGGGGCCGAAGCGATTCGTGGCTCTCGGAGTTTGTATGTGCGGGCCGGCTGGCAGTGGTTTTCCGGTCGATGTGGCGCGTTTGCCAAACTTCACCGTAATGTACCATGCCAACGGTGGGAAGCGTTTTTTTGTGAATGGGGCCTGTGGCATGCTGGGTGGTGTGTGTGTACGTGTTTGTGCGTTTGTGATGCGAGGGGGAGCAGTAGCGTAGCGGTTAGCGCGCCGCGCCATGAACCCGACGACCCGAGTTCGAGTCTCGCTCACGGCCAATGCCAGTAACAATTATCTGTGCCGGTCGTGAGCCTCCCCTAGGTCGGCTCAGCCTCAATTGAGTACCTGGTGCAATGTGTAAACATCGCCACTGGGGAGACAAAGGCGGCCGGGCGTGGTGCTGGCCACCCACCCCCTCGTGTACCGTTCCGGCCTTCAGAGGTGCTCGCTAACAGCACTTGTCCCAACAATCTGTTAAAAGGCTATACGGGGGATCTTTGTCTTTGTTGTGGTGGTGGTGGTGGTTGCTGGGGAGGGAACAGCAGTAGGAGGAGTTTAATGCTGGCGATGCAGCCAAGGAGGGAGGCCTGCTAAGCACACGGAGAGGCAAGTTATGTATTTAGCAAATATTACATTAAGAGTGCACTATTTTGCATAACCTATTTATGTAATACATATACCACTTTGTACCCGCGTGGAGATATTTCTTAATAACACTTGTATATTTAAAATAATCGGTGGATGTTGGAACGGGCCCTTTTTTTCGGCCTCACATGACCTATACGTCATACTGAGCTATGAATGGGAGAGACTGTGTCTCGGGGCGAGAGGTTGAACCCCCCTCCCCACCGTATGAACCATTCGCCGGCTCCTATCTATAATATTGTACGCTAAGGCCGAATGGTCGTGTGTGCGCGTGCGTGCGTGGAGTGGTATCGTAGCGGTAAGCGCGCCGCTCTACGAACCCGGCGGCCCGAGTTCGATTCCCGCTCACGGCCAACACCAGTGACGAGTATCTGAACCGGTCCTGGGCCTCCCCTAGGTCTACTCAGCCTCAAATGAGTACCTGGTGCGGTGTGCAAACCACATCGCTACTGGGGAGACAAAAGCGGCCGAGCGCGGTGATGGCCACCCACCCCCCTCGTGTGCCGTGCCGGCCTTCATAAGTGCTCGCCAACAGCACTTGCCCCAACAGTCTGATTAAGGCTATACGGGGGGGTATCTTTGTCTTGTGTGTTAAATAAATGACCCAAGTACTAATTCTCCTTTCTATAAATATTCAACCGGCCCCCCCCCCCCACCGCGTGAGACGCGCCGCGCGCACAGTGAGACAGGTCCGGCGGCGCGTGCCACCGGGGTGCCGTGGCGGTGTGTACGGTGGGAAACGGCCGGGAAACAACCACGCTTCACAGCCGTATGGCATAAACCCGCACTGGGTGCACGCCGCGTCGCCCCTGCACGATACCACGGCGACGGTGGCGACGGCGGCGGCGTGCTGGTGGAGGTGTTTCGGTTGGCCCGGCATTCCCGATGTCGGTAGCCGCTATCGACGTGCCCTGTTGCAGGTCTCGACTGGATGGAGTGCCGGGAGCTGTGGTACAGGCAGGGCCTTCTAATGCTTCCCCGCCTGCCGCGTGGCTCTGCGGAGACGGTGCCGCGTGGAGGAAGGATTCCGTCTCTTGTTCTGATCTTTGTGGTGGGGGGGGGGGTGGGGGAAATTTCCGATTTCATTTTCGCCAACCGAGCGGGGGCTGGGGCGAACCTTGCGATTTGCCGGCCGTTAACTTTGCGATGTGAAATCCTCACCCCTTGTATCCGGCTTTTCCCAGACGCTGGGCAAACCTTGACGAGTTATTTTTCTGTGTAATTAAAATGACATCTCGCCCCCGCCCACACATCGCTCTGCGCGACATTTTTATCGGTGGATTCAGTGCCTATGCGAACAACGGGCAGGGTTTGAATTTTCCACCGTAGTGACCAGAGCCCGTAGCGAGAGGTATACTGGATGTGGTGTGCCCAGGGGCTTAATTTGACGCAGAATATTTCCCAGGTCGCTGGTAGGCTCACTGCAGCAGGCGGCACGTGACTACAGTAGTAGTAAGAGCAGCCGTAGCAATGGGTTCCTGGATGTGCGTTTTTGTTTGTGTGTGTGTGTCGCGCACATAAATATTTTTCTCTGGGGTACTCCCAACAGAACCTGGACCAGACCTGGCTGAAATTAATCCCTGGGAAGGAGCGTTCGGTTATCTCGTCGGTGCGAGAAGGTGGCACGCGAGCGGCACATTTCTGCGACTGCCTGCGCTTGCCACGGCTTCCGTGCCGCTGCACGGGCGCTAGGGGAACAAAAAAAAACGTTTCCCGGAGAAACCCAGTTTCGTTTTTTTTGTTGTTCCGTCGCTGCCCTTAAGTGGCACGACGCTCGGCCCTACGCAGGCCCAGGGCCCGACCTTCGCGTCTTCACCTTTGCCGCGACCGTTTCGGCCCGGCTGGCGGACCCGACGGTTGACGGACGGACAGGCGGACGGATCGACGGACGCGCACCTGCATTGGCGCGACGCCGTATCAAGACGCCGCCTTGAAGGTGGCACCGCGGTGGCACAGTGGTGGTGAATGCTTCCGGAGCCGCGCGGCGCCATTATAAATGTGCCTCCCCGTATCGTTTGTGGCGTACGTGCGTGCGTGTGTGCGTGCGGCGGGCTCGCAAAGAGCGGCCTGCAGTCGTCAAGTAACAGCAATATCTTAATTCTTATCTCAATGGTCTATATAATAAACATTTTTGTCACATGATATTTTGTCACTTTTTTAATGTAATATTAATAAAAAAAGGTGCCACGTAAGACTTCAGCCTCCTGGATTGTTGTTCTTGCAGTTGTTTTTTTTGTTGTTGCCGCTGGTTGTACGTGGTGTCCTATGTGCTTGTAGTGAGTCCAACTGAGTCCCAGACGTATTCTTTAGAGGCAACACATTTATTGTAACACGTATATACAAAGGGGTAACTGCCTCTTTGCCAGATACAGCCTAGGGTGGTGACCACCCAGCTAACTACACTATACGTAGGAGTTACAGCTACGAAGGGTCGGACCCTCGCTCGGGTCCCCGGCCACGTGTTGATGCCTCGTAGGACGTAGAGCTTCCAGCTTGTAGAATTAAGAGACCCCGGTCCCTCTCAGGGACCCACCTTATATCCCCCTGGGTCGAGGCTGGCTCCGCCCTCGGCCCTGCCCACCTTCTCGAGCGTTCTAGCTCCCTCTCGAGAGCTCTCCCCGGACACGTGATCACCCCCTAGCCCCCCCAACTGGAGCCCTCTCTGTGGACACTCCGGATCACGTGTCTACGGGGTCAACCAGAGTGCCATGGCCCGGAACAACCCTGCCCCTGGGCTGACACTCTCCCACTGCCCCTTGTGGGAGCCCGCACTGCACGTCGTGCGTGGTGCCCGCGCTATCCCAGCACTCACCAAGCCCCGCTAGGGCTGGTACTACACCCGCCCACGGGGTGTACGCGTTGACGGTGCATCGCACGCCGTGCTCTGCTAGAGCCGGCCTCACACAGCAACCCACACGGTGCTGTCCGCGACGGAAGTACATCGCACGCCACGGCCCTCCCGGGCCGGCACCGTACAGTAACATCCCCGATGTCACAACATGTTCAATAATGTTTGCTGGGCACAGTCCCACAATTGCACGTGGCCAGCAACTAACAACATTCTTAATGTGGCAATAGATGAGAATACAGGCAGACCTCGCTTAGCGCGACCCCCTGGAATGCTCCTTCGTTACAGCGCTTTTTCCTGGAGAAAATATTTACTGAAATTTTTTTTTACATCAAAGCATACACAGGATACCGCGATAAGAGTGGGAACACTCTTGTAAGGTCGCACTCATTACACACAATGTGCTTGCCACAAATGAACCACAATACCTCGCTGATCTTGTCAAGCAGCATAAACCATCATCGCGCGAACGCCACTCATCCTCGCAGCAGTGGCGGCTTTTGGCTGGCCGTCGAACAAAAACGGTCCGCTGCGTCGCACACTTTCGCATGCGCTTTTGCGGCCGTCTGGAACGTTCTCCCGATATTAAAAAGCCACTGGAGTTATCACGTAGATTGAAAACGCATTTCTTTCAAACTGTATGTTTTGTGTTTAGCTTGTCCTTCCCCCCTCCAATTAGCGTGGTGGCTATGTACGGTGCGAAATAAATTCAACATGTACACATATTGCTCATTTGAAATAAATAACATTGTCGGGAACGCGTCCCCACATGTACCATGGTACAATGACCCCTTTTAGCGCCGATTCGATGAGTGCTCACCTCTCCAGGAACGCATCTGGAGTGTCTCTTTAATTGTGCCGAGGTTCTGAGAAGGAACGGAACACGTCCGTGAGGGTGCCCACCGGGGCGATGGAACGACAATCGGTTGGAGCGCGAGTGGCGAGGCGAATTGCCCACGGGAGGTGGCGGCAACTTGGAGCGGCCTTCAGCAGTGGATTGGCCGGTGCGAGAGGGGAAGCCGAGAGTGTTGTGCCAGTTGAACGCAGTGTGGGTGAGGTAGGACCGAGTGCTCATCAGGGACGGAGGAATCGACGGCATTTCGTGAGCCACGGTTCACAGTCCGGATCGGTGCCCTCAGTTTGGACGTGGATTCAGGTCAGAACATCCAGCACCATCAGAGATCAGCTCTCTCGTCAACGAGCTTCCTGATCCGGGTCCCTTAAGTACAGTACCAGTAAAGTCACCGACACTATCATGCACAGGACCCAGTTTCGTCGAGTTGATTACTCGTTCAATTTGTTAATTTACGAAGCATATCGTGCGTAGCAACAACAGATAATTTATCAGTACACGTAACATCCCTAACTTTTAACAGGTGGCCTTGCCTTTGCCTAGCTCACCTCAGCTCTCGAACCCTGGGCCAGCTCCTACCCTCGCGTGTTCTGGCAACCTTGGCGAGGTCATCCTCTGGAGGACTTACTGGAAGAAAACCACCGGGGAAGGGCCCAGGGTAGGGCCGGCTCCACTCAACGACTGCGCTACCCCCGTGCGTGCGTGCAGTGAGCGGTAGTGTAGCGCCTCGCGCGCTGAGCTACGAACCCGGCGGACTGCCGAGTTCGATCCCCACTAGACGGCCAACGCCGGTGATGATTATCTAAACCGGTCCCGGGCCTCTATGTGTAAACATGAGCACCGTGCAAACACGGGGTGTATACGAAGGGGGGAAGCGGCGCTTTTAAGACGCGGCCATCGCGAATGTTGCGTCGTCATCGTCGTCGTGCGGCTCCTCTAGCGGCGGGCGCTCCCCGACAGCAAAGCGTGCGGCGGAGGAACGAGCGGATCGCTCGTCCTGCTCGAGCCAGTCGCGATCCCTTCTCCTCCCCCTTCTTCTTGCGCTCCGCTTTCACCTTATCTTCCACGACCTCCTCCTCCTCAGTCATCTGCTCCTCGGTCACCTCCAGATCCGCAGAATATTGTGAGAGCGAGGAGGGGGGCGCAGCTTCCCATCTGTGAAAAGACGTGAATGAGACGATTTTATTTTCCTCCCGATTCCGCATTTATGCCTCTACGGCAGCGGGTGGGGAACCACTTTTTTCTGCCAAGAACCATTTGGATATTTATAAAACGTCATTCGCGGGCCGTACAAAATTATCAACTTAAAAATTAGCCCGTTATATTTGGTCAAACATTTAATTAACTCACCCCTAATGTGATGGCTGGAACTGCTTCTGTTTGGTGAGGCGTGATGATGTTAGCCGGTATTGACGATGTTGTTGCGACTCGCAACTGCTTTTCCAGGTTTGCTCCTAGATTTATTGAATTTCGAATCCCGCCTGCGGTTGCCTTGGCAGGGCCAGAGATCAAATGATTTCGCGGGCCTCATATGGCCCGCGGACCGGACTTTCCACACCCCTGCTGTACGGAGATCAGTTTTGCCGATGAACCACGTTTAGCGATGTAATAATAGTTTGGGGCATTTAATATCCACGCGAGGCTTTCCCGTCACGTGAGGATATCGGGAAGGAAGACGCCATACGATTCAGAGACATAGTGGGGGGCGATGTTGCTTTGTGTAATATACACTACACTACTAGACACTACACATTGGGCTCTATGGAGGGCCATCGTTAAGTGATTAGTCGTTAACAGGGGTGTATGTAATAAAGGTTTTTGGGTTAGATCGCGTAAGTATACATCTGTCGTAACTCTCCACCACCCGACGCAGCCAGTAAGGTTTGTCACGTAAACAACACGTGCCATTTAGTTACTACTTCAACCCACTGGTGTGTTGGAGAGTTCTTTTTAAATCTCTACGCACAGCAGCGCGCTCATCTCGAGTGACGTCGGGGGGGGAGGATGTTCAACGTCCACTGCCGAGGAGACACGTCCCAGTCGAGCCTCCCAGGGCACACGATAGACTCTCAATTATCCGCGTGCGGTTTATCCGATTTGCGGATTAACCACGCACCTGAGATGTTGACATAAATTAATAACTCATGGATTTTCCCTTCAGCCCAAATTAATCTAAAAACAGTTGTACATTGTCAATCTTGGAAATGTTCATTACGAGTCACGTGCTTAAACCGAACAAATATGGTGCTCCGGTTAATCTGAAATCCATGTGATGGCCCTACAATACAGGAGTTGCATATATTTACAACAGTGGGCGGAGTTTAATTGATGTTTAGTGGCGTGGCTCTGCTGTCCACTAAGTGGACAGATTCTTCCGTGCGGGAGCAGGAAAGTGTTATCACTGAGCACGTGCATTGATCGGTCGATCGTTAGAATTCATTCTAAATCGAAAGAGTAACAATTGAAATGATCAGTTGTGCTTCATTTTGAGTGATTTATCCCATGTGTTTTGTGAGTTATTATTTATACCCATATTAGTGGTTTTTGGCATCGAGATCCACGGAAAATGGTTATATTTTTGGATTATCCGCGGCCGTCCTCCCCGTCATTAGCACAGACAATCGAGAGTCGACTGTATATCGAGTCTACTGTATTATAACAACTGATGACAGCGCAGGCAAGTCGAGCGATGGCGCCAAAGGGATATGTGGCGCATACCTCGGCATCCTCAGGACGATGCTCTTGTGACCCCTGAACTTGAAGCAATCCACGGCACTGACACCACTGGCGTTGCCTTTGCTGGCATAACGAAGCATGGCGTTCAGTTCTGCCCTCTGGATCGTGCCCTCCATGGGGCTGCGCAGACGGGAGTCCACAATTCGACGATATCAATGACAATGTAGGCAAATTAACGCACGTGCGATATTTGTTTGGTCTTGGTCTCGAAGAGAGCGCGAGGGAGAGAGAAACGACCCGCAGAGGGGAGCGAGGAATCGCAGGCCGCAGAGCCGCCGGGGCGATTGCCGGCGCTGGCTCATCCGTGTGGCTGTCCCTCACGCCGCTACGTCGTCGCCGCTCACCAAAAGTGACGCGAATGCTGACCGTGCGCGCTGTACAAGTTGAAACGAAGTATTCGCCGTTGTTATTATTTATTGTTACGATACGCGCCATCGTGAAGTCTTACCTCGATGCTTTCCTCCACATTTTGATGGCCACCAGATCGTTGGTTCTGTGGTCAAGGCAAGACAACACCCGGCGGCCTTCGCTCCTCGTGAGCCTCGCGAGCACCTCGTAGCGGAAGTGTATGTGCTCGTGGGTGACCTGCGCAACAATCACGCGACAAATGAGTGCCGGCTCAACGCTCATTAAGTCACCGCTAATTCATTTCTTTAGAACTGCTTTTTGTGGTTTTTTTTGCTGTTGTCCTTCCCCCCCCCCGCGCCTCCGATTCGTGCAGTTGGCTACGTACGGTGCGGAAGAAGTTCAATGTATGTACATACGATTCGGTGCTCATTCGATAAATAAATCGGAGACCTAATCCGCGCAGTGACAAGAGTACCATTTACAGAATTAAACTCGTTTTTATCAATTCTGGGGCACAATGAAAATGAGACTCGACACGCCCTCGTCTGCTGTCCTAGATAACCGAGTGTCAGAACATTCTTTGGGTGGCAGGGTGGCGCAGCAGTAACACTTGTGCCTCACGGCAAGCAGTGATTGAGTTAAATGCCCGACCGAGGTGTCCCTTTCTGTGTGGAGTTATTTTTGTATGTTCCGTTCTGCGGATTGTGAGTGTGTGTGTTTAGACCTTTGTATGGCTGGACCATTAATGAGTGATAGTATTATATTGGTAGATCTGTATTTAATCTATTGAACTGATTGGCAGGCTTGTGACATTCAGGTGTCAGGGTAACATAACTGACATGGGATTTTTGTATTGCACAGGGAGTGGTGTGTGATGCTGAGTGTATGTGTAATGTAGCTCTCAGAGACACCGTTTTGTCTCCTGTATTTATTATGAATGAAGTCCACTGACAACTCATACATCATGCTCATTTTTATGCTAATTCCTTTGTCAAAGCGTTTTGCTTCCTCCCACACAGCTTAAAGGACGCGACCTGGGCTTGGCTGTTTTCACTCCAACGCTGTCCTCATGACAGCACGGTCCCTTCACCTAATGAAGGCCACTTGTGTTGTGGCCGAAACGTCGTGACTTTTGTTATTTTATTTTTCACCTACGTGACTTTACCGAATAGAACCAAAGAGTATGGATCCTTGCAGTCACGAAAGCTTCAGATCTAGAACTCAACAAGTGACCGCGAGTGACTCCGTACACTGTGGTGAGACAACTCTACACAGAGACGACATAGCTTCTCGTCTCAAGACAACTCGCAGACGATGGAAACGACGGTTTGCCACACCAAACAGCCCACAGCTCGCCCGGTCTGGCCACGCCCTTATTCCAGAATTTTCCTCGCCGCACCTGCTCTTGTCAATCACCGCCCGAATTACACTTTCCCTCCATTGGATCCCGTGCTCCCCCTCACGTGTCAACACTCATCCCATCAATCATCACGAGCACATCCATGAGTAACCATGGCTCCCGAGGAACCATACTGTCCCGCTATCGCTCCGCACTGTCTTTACATGTGTGTAGGTGTGTGTGTGTGTATGTGGGGAGCGGTAGTGTAGCGGTTAGCGCGCTGCGCTATGAACCCGGCGACCCGGATTCGATTCCCACTCACGGCCAACACCAGTGACGATTATCTGAACCGGTCCCGGGCCTCCCCTAGGTCGACTCAGCCTCAAATGAGTACCTGGTGCAGTGTGTAAACATCGCCACTGGGGAGACAAAGGCGGTTGGGCGTGGTACTGGCTACCCACCTCCTCGTGTACCGTGCCGGCCTTCACAGGTGCTGCTCGCTAACAGCACTTGCCCCTACAGTCTGTTAAGGCTATATGGGGGATCTTTGTCTTTGTGGGGAGCGGTAGTGTAGCAGTTAGCGCACCGCGCTGTGAACCCAGTGACCCGAGTTCGATTCCTGATCAGGGCCAACACCGGTGACGACTATCTGAACCAGTCCTGGGCCTCCAATGGGTCGACTCAGCATCAAATGAGTACCTGGTGCGGTGTGTAAACATCATCACTGGGGAGACAAAGGCGGCCGGGCGTGGTGCTGGCTACCCACCCCCTCGTGTACCGTTACCGGCCTTCATAGGTGCTCTCTAACAGCACTTGCCCCGACAGTATGTCACAGGGGATCTTTGTCTTTTGTGTATGAATGTGTGTAGTCAGATTGTTGTGTGCGAGGGGCCGGTAACCCCTGCACGGTGAAAACACCCTAATAAGCTCGTACCAAGGTGACTAAAATTGTATTTCGGTTATTGTTGTTGTCACCACGATTAACGTTGCAGTTCGTGAGGACGTAGTGTGCGATGGCAACATGCGCGATTATGTTTTTGCCGATTCTTCGTTTCGTTAATTAAGCCGGGTGTGATGATGATGCTGATGATGATCATGACACTCAAACGAATAACCATGGCGGCGGGTGGCCGCAAATGAACCGCGAGATCCTGCGGTTTTCCGTCGTGGTAAAAGGGGCATTAGTCAATTTCTTACCGACATTTGTTGACAGTGAGATCGGAGCTTTGGCGTGAGTTGCCGTAAGCCGTGCATCGCGGTTGCACGCCTATCCAACCCCTTATCAGTGCCTAAGTTATTACGGACCAATTTTAGACCTTAGTGCTCACCCCGTGCCCCTTATAAATCTCAACGTTCATCCTAAAAAAGTTCCCATCACGAGGGAGAAACACAAACACAAAGAGACAAAACAATGTTGTTGCCCCTATTGAAACGTCTGTACGCCGTGTGGAACTGAAAACTCAATTTCCCTGTACAATAATACGGGGTATACCGTATGAGTTGACAAGTATGCGGTTGTTCCCGTTTTTCATTGTTATTAAGGCGTTTTATTGTACTAAGTTTAGTAAGGTGCCGGATAAGGAAATAGACTGCACGTACGAGTGCTGTGCCTTGTCACTACCCGCAAGGCTGGCCGTCTGTGGTGACACTTACCGACACGTAAGGGCGTTCGGAGTCGTCATAACCGTGGTTATGGCCACCAATGGCGAGATTGTGGACCCCGAAATACCAGATGTCCCTCATTGTGGAGATTTCTCGTTTCTCACAGGGGGTCAGCTGGTTGCCATGGAGCTCAAGGATGTCTACAGACACAAGAATGGCATCCACAATTAATGTGTTGCTGTTATATACCCAGAAAAGTCGCACCAGTCTCAATACTTTTTTTTTAAAGGAGACGATGACACATCCATGTCATCCTGGCTGACATGACCCCCCTATGCAACATGGCCAACATGACCCCCCTTTGCAACATGGCCGACATGACCCCCCTATGCAACATGGCCGACGTGACACACCCCATGTAACATGGCCGACATGACATCCATGAAACATGGTCTCCTTGACTTCTCCCATGCAAGATAGGGAGCATGATGTCCTCTGTACAACATAGCCACCTTGACGTATCCCTATGTAACATAGCCAACAAGAGTTCCCCCATGCAACATGGATGCGTTAACACCACCCAGTACCCCCCCCCCCACCCCCCCAATGCAACACAGCCTCATTAACTTCCCCCATTAATTTGTAATACCTCGTGGAGATTTGCTTTTAATGGCTTCTCCACCCGACGAGTGGGACAGTGCGCTCCATGTCATGTCAGTCCTCTCCCTCTCAAGCACTCGATGACAGCAGATCTAAACAAACAAAGACAAAGATCCTCCTCCCCCCCCCCCCCCCACATGGGTTAGCAGATTTTTTTTAAACAATAAAGCTTCAATGAGTGCATACTCCTCACATACATGGGATGTGACGAGAGAAGCATCTCGAGATGCAATCATGGAATTATGTTGACAAGAAGAAGAACACGTGGATGAGAGAACATACACAGGTTCTTGACCACATCCACACTATGAAGAAAAGTTAGTGGACTTTGGCAGGACACGTCACAGCTACAAGGGACAAAGGTCCGATGGTCAAGACTCATAACAAAGAGGCAGCCAAGGAATGGAACATGCACAAGAGTTCATGGACCAAAAAATACAGTGCGGTTAAATCAGATTATGTGTAAAGTAGGTGCTGGGCGAATTATAGCATCACAGCATCCTGAGAGATGGCAGTGCCTTGGGAAACCTTCGACTGGCAGTGGATACACTAAAGGATGGCGGACGATCTTGCATAGATAGACAGGTGGGTACACAGACAAGCTCTCAGTCAGACACTGATACACATACAGGTAGGCAAATAGACACACCCAGGTAGACAGGATGACAGGTAGGTACACGGATAGAGTGGAGAACACACGTTGGTGCATGACATGTCCACACATACTTCGCCACACGGGCATAAGAGACCGTACCTCCATGTCGTCGACGTACGGGGCAGGATGTGCAGACCTCGGAATCAGAATCTTTATTCTGACTAGAGGAATCCGATGAGTTATGAAGCTCTTTTTGACAGATATCCAGTATGGGCGGGTCAAGAAATTTGTGTCTCACACCATCTTCTCATCCCTGCAGGGAAAGTGGTAAACGAGTCTCGGGTCATGCAGCGTCTGGAATGTGCGACAAGATCATTTCTCAGGATAGAATATAATTCACGTCAGCGATTTTGTCAGCACGAACACACATTATCATCATCATCACTGGCCAAAATCATCCACATGGACCCAAATCATCAATACGGACCCTCATTATCAACACGGACCCTCATGAGCATGAACCCATATGAAGGTCAAGGTTAGGTGTATTTTGTACGGCACTTGGGTGGATTGAGTCATACCTACATTGTCGATCACAGTTCATAGAATTGGATGACGAATAGTTATCGCCTATGTCATATGTTTCTACAATCACCAATGGCATCTGATCGCATTACATCGAGTTCCATATGCTGATGATGCACAATTGTATATCGCAGTGTATATATGTCGAACTTCTCTCGCACCGTACGTAGCCACGAACCCACGTGGACACGGACCAACCATCATCAACACGGACCCTCATCATCAACATTAACCCACACCAACACAGACCCACATCATCAATATGAACCCACACCATCAATACGAACCCATAATATGGTTTTTTTGGGTTAGATCGCTAAAATATAAATGTGTCGTTAAATTCGCCACCACACGACACAGCCAATTAGTAAGGTTTGTGATGTAAACAGAGCATGCCAATTCGTTACTAGTACAGCACACTGGTGTGTTGGAGATGAAATCCACAACATCTACAATCTGAGTAGGATGTTACGCCAGTAATTACAACTAGCTTCATCCGGCGACGGTCAGATTTGTGGAGAGATCCTCCTGTTTCGTCCCTTAGAAGGATAGATGTGATTACGTCACTTGTGAGCCCTTCTTGTGCGAGGGAGGGGGAATTAATGAACGCACATAAAATACAATGGGTATCCATTTCCGGTTGAGTTATTCATATGGTAATCAACGTACATTGTGCAATACGAAACCACATCATAAAACGAACCCACATCAACACGGACTCTCATCAACACGGAGTCACATCAACATGTAGCCACATCGTCAAACGGAACCCACCATCATCAACACGGGACCACCTAATCAACACGGAGAAAACCTCATAAACACAAACACCCACATCTAACTCATTACCGCACTTTTTCTGCAGTTTCTCCGCTTACCTGATCGAATGTTTAGTCGGATGGCAGCCGCTAAAAACAACCCCTCCCCCCCCCCACTGCTTCTGTTGCGACCTCCTCAGTCTCGACACCGACCTTGCCAACAATCGCCGAGGAAGCGTCACGTGCGGCCTGGTCTGTGACGCGTTCGCCACGTCTGTGACGCGATAGCCGCGTCTGTGACGTATTCTCGCGTCCGTAAACATCGCGAGACTTCGCGTTGCGAGCCTCGCACCCCCCCCAGGCCCACCGCCCACCGGCAATTGCCCCCCGCCCCGCACACCGGCGGGGTATGGAGCCGTCCATAAATGATGTCATGCGATTTTGGACGATTTTTGGCCCCCTTTGTCACACGACGTCACAAAAAGTCAGACCCCCCCCCCCCTGAAATATGACGTCACAAAGCTCTGCCCCCCCCCCCCGCAAAAAATCAAACATGCTTCAAATCGCTTTAAACTATTGTCATTGTAGTGCGTATTTAATATGGCACTGCACTCTGATGTTGTAGGAGAAAACATTTATTAAAAAGTCTAATTAATTAAGTAGAACGTGTTGTCTATTTACTTAAAGTTGCGCATTTTCATGTGACGTCACATTTCTCAACCCCCGCCCTCGTTACACATCGTCACAAATGTCTGACCCCCCCCCAGGTGCGTGACGTCATTTATGGACGGCCACTTTCTGTTGTTTTGTTTGTAATTTTAGTTTGAAGGGTTACCAACCCCAGAGCCTCTCTTGGCCAGTGTGGCAGCTGTGAACTGCCATTAGGGTAACAGCTGATGAGTATCAACATTTCCACCCAATGGCATTGCTCACAGCACACCAGAGTGTTTACCGTCTGGTAACTATTGAGGTGGGGGTTGTTTCACGAGTCTCATACACAGTGCCGGATGAAGCTAGTGCGGGGCCTGTAGCATATGTTAAAATGGGGCCCTAAATTAAAAAAAATACATAATTATTCAAACACGAATTTGTTACTTGCATAGTAAAGTAATTGTATTTCTTCATTTGCTATACAGCCAGATAATACGACAAATCGCTAACCTTAAACACCCAGTCGTTCGTAAAAGTTGAAGGCGGTATAGTACTGTAGTAATAGAGCAAGTGCGGAATCACTGAACCGGAATTGATAGCTTGAAAGCATTTATCGCGGGGGCCCTTGAAAGTGCGGGGACCATAACATATGTAGCTACTTTTGCTATAAGATAAATCAACACTGCTCATACCCACGCATTCACTCACCCACTCACAGACTTGAACAGAGATCCTTAGACTCGCATAGAGACACGGTGGCGAGGTATATGTAGTTTGTATTTTTTTCCCCGTGGTCTCATGAATTTTTATCCGTGTCCTCACGTTTTTCCCCCCACATTTATAAACATACGTTTAGAGTATTTGGCTGCTGCTATACATTTACACGTGATAAGCCACTTCGTTGAGCTATCATTTGTGGCCAGGTTGTTTCTAAAAAAGGGGCTATATAGCTCAGTTGTCATCACTTGGTAAAATAAAAAAAGTTTAGTGTAGTACACATAGACTCAAATAGAAACCCACAGCCCCTTACTGGCAGACTCATACTCACAGACTCTTAGATTTACATAGTGACCAATAGATTCACGTAGTGACACATTGTTGTACGGTATCCTTTATTTAAACAGGGGAATGAAACAAATCAATCGATACACATGAAACAACTTGCTACTCGAAAGGGTGACCTGGGTTATATAGAGACATAGAAACCTACGTAGACCATGACACTCACACAGAGCCCCACAGTTCTCTACTGGCAAACTAATGACCACTTTGGCAGGCCATTTCTGTGTTCAGCTTGTGCCACACAAGTAACCGTCATCAATTAGAACTAAATTTGAGAGAGAGAGACAAAACACAGACACGGAGACACACAGACATAGACACACAAGCAGAGAGAGAGACACACAACACAGACACACAGAAAGCTTCACATCAAGTGTATGCCCTTTGAACATTTTTTTTTACTATGGGTGCAATTTACAAAGACGCACGGAGATGTTAATTACATCATATTATTCTTCATCCGGCAATGGATAAAGCACGATGGTGATGACAAAAGCATGGTGCTATGTTTTAGCGGCCGATGGGAGAGCAGGAGGTGGTGGAATAGAAGAGAGTGGACCGTTAGGGATTCAAGAATTACCCCCTCATCCGAGGGTGAGTGAGTGGGGGTCACTTGAAAGGCAAACATCAGCCCCAAAGAAAAATAAACTCAACACATTCGTCAAAAGCACTACCTTAACAGGAAAATTATAAAATAGGCTGTGATTTCAAAACGTAAGGACCAATGAAACATAACGGTAAACTGAAGTGGGAAAGTAACGGAAGTAACCTGGCAGAATTACTACAGTAAGGGGCCGTCCATAAATGACGTCACGCGATTTGGGACGATTTTTGACCACCCCCTTTCGTCACACGGCGTCACAAAAAGTCAGACCCCCCCCCCTCAAATATGACGTCACAAAGCTCTGCCCCCCACCCCCCCGCAAAAAAAATCCTTCAAATCGCTTTAAACTATTGTCTTTGTAGTGCGTATTTAATGTGACGCTGCACTCTGATGTTGTAGGAGAAAACATTTATCAAAAAGTCTAATTAAGTAGAACGTGTTGCCTATATTTATTTAAAGTTGCGCATTTTGATGTGACGTCACATTTCTCAACCCCCCACCACCACCCTCGTCACACATCGTCACAAATGTCTGACCCCCCCCCCCCCCCAGGTGCATGACGTCATTTATGGACGGCCACTAACGCGTCAGAGTAACGGAAGTATCGTTCAAAATTAACCGAAGTAACATGGCAGAGTGAAGAACACCTATTTCTTGTGGAAAGGTGACTTCTATAAACAAAAGCAATAGCCTACGTGACTTTACCGAAATAACCCAAAGAGTATGGATTCCTGCAGTGACAAAAGCTTCAAATCAAGATTGAAAGCAATAGCTTCAAGCTATTGGTGGTCTGGCCACACGGCAAAGATACACTTAACGAATTTCTAAATTATCTCAACTCGCGAAACCCATCCATCCAGTTCACCATGGAAGGGGACGTTGACATAACTCTAACATTTCTGGATATTCTGCTCGGACGGGGTCAAAATGGCAAAATAACACGCAGCGTTTACCGAAAGAAAACGCACACTGACGCCTATCTGAATGCTGAGTCACACCATCACTCTGCACAGAAATCTGCTCTTATCAAGACGCTCACTGATCGGGCTAAGAAAGTGTCAGATGGTGACAGTCTGAGAAGAGAAATTAAACATGTTAAAGAAGCGCTGCAAATGAACGGTTACAATGATGCACAAATCAACAGGGCATTGAATGCCAAAACCAAATCAAATAACACGAGCCTTGAAACTGCCCAAGTAATTCAAACAATCAAAATACCGTACATTGCGGGAGTAACTGATAAACTAACTAAATGTTTGTAAGAACAAAACATCCGAGTCAGATTTGTCACGGTACATAAAATACAGAAATAAAAAATCTGCTACAAAAGATGTATTACCGAAACTATCAACAGAAGGTGTGTACAGTATCAACTGCACGTGTGTTAAATGTTATGTTGGGCAAACAGGACGAATGATCAGCATGAGACAAAGAAAACTCAAGAAATATTCAAGTCTCCCAAATACAACTGTCAGCAAGCAGTAGCAGAACACGTGTGCCAACAAGGACACTCAATTGATTTTGATGTTGAAGATCTGTGCAAAACTAGCTACTACTGGTCAAGACTAACGAGATAATTTATCGAAATTGAAAGAAATTAAAATAATTTTAACCGTTTGGATAGCTACCGACTTAGTGCTGCGTGGAAGAGAATCATCAAATAATACAAAGTTTAAATGCATGCCTATACAGGCCACCATACTTTAATTGGGATTACCGTTGGTACGGCTATTGTAATGCACACATTATAGACACAATAGACATGAAGGACTGGTATACTCTTTGGTTCTTTCGGTAAAGTCACGTAGGTGAAAAAATAAAATTAAAATAATAAAATTAAAACAAAAAATTGAAATCATTTTTTAATGATATTATTTTTTCTAAATTTTTTCACCTACGTGACTTTACCGAAAGAACCAAAGAGTATGGATCTTTGCAGTCACGAAAACCTCAAATCTAGGAAGAAGGACTGGGCTCACATAATGTGCATGCATAATGTACGTTGACTCATTTATCCCCCCCCCCCCCCCCCACTTTGCGCAAGACCGCAGAAGTGTGGTCACCACATCTGCAGTGAGGAAAAAAAGTATTTGCCCACTGACAAAGAAATGATCAGTCTATAATTTTAATGGTAGGTTTATTTGAAGAGTGAGAGACAGAATAACAACAACAAAATCCAGAAAAACGCATGTCAAAAATGTTATAAATTGATTTGCATTTTAATGAGGGAAATAAGTATTTGACCCCTCTGCAAAACATGATTTAGTACTTGGTGGCAAAACCCTTGTTGGCAATCACAGAGGTCAGACGTTTCTTGTAGTAGGCCACCAGGTTTGCACACATCTCAGGAGGGATTTTGTCCCACTCCTCTTTGCAGATCTTCTCCAAGTCATTAAGGTTTCGAGGCTGACGTTTGGCAACTCGAATCTTCAGCTCCCTCCATAGATTTTCTATGGGATTAAGATCTGGAGACTGGCTAGGCCACTCCAGGACCTTAATGTGCTTCTTCTTGAGCCACTCCTTTGTTGCCTTAGCCGTGTGTTTTGGGTCATTGTCATGCTGGAATACCCATCCACGACCCATTTTCAATGCCCTGGCTGAGGGAAGGGGGTTCTCACCCAAGATTTGACGGTACATGGCCCCGTCCATCGTCCCTTTGATGCGGTGAAGTTGTCCTGTCCCCTTAGCAGAAAAACACCCCCATAACATAATGTTTCCACCTCCATGTTTGACGGTGGGGATGGTGTTCTTGGGGTCATAGGCAGCATTCCTCCTTCTCCAAACACGGCAAGTTGAGTTGATGCCAAAGAGCTCCATTTTGGTCTCATCTGACCACGACACTTTCACCCAGTTGTCCTATGAATCATTCAAATGTTCATTGGCAAACTTCAGACGGGCATGTATATGTGCTTTCTTGAGCAGGGGGACCTTGCGGGCGCTGCAGGATTTCAGTCCTTCACGGCGTAGTGTGTTACCAATTGTTTTCTTGGTGACTATGGTTCCAGCTGCCTTGAGATCATTGACAAGATGCTCCCGTGTAGTTCTGGGCTGATTCCTCACCGTTCTCATGATCATTGCAACTCCACGAGGTGAGATCTTGCATGGAGCCCCAGGCCGAGGGAGATTGACAGTTCTTTTGTGTTTCTTCCATTTGCGAATACTCGCACCAAATGTTGTCACCTTCTCACCAAGCTGCTTGGCAATGGTCTTGTAGCCCATTCCAGCCTTGTGTAGGTCTACAATCTTGTCCCTGACATCCTTGGAGAGCTCTTTGGTCTTGGCCATGGTGGAGAGTTTGGAATCTGATTGATTGATTGCTTCTGTGGACAGGTGTCTTTTATACAGGTAACAAGCTGAGATTAGGAGCACTCCCTTTAAGAGTGTGCTCCTAATCTCAGCTCGTTATCTAAATAAAAGACACCTTGGAGCCAGAAATCTTTCTGATTGAGAGGGGGTAAAATACTTATTTCCCTCATTAAAATGCAAATCAATTTATAACATTTTTGACATGCGTTTATCTGGATTTTTTGTTGTTATTCTGTCTCTCACTGTTCAAATAAACCTACCATTAAAATTATAGACTGATCATTCCTTTGTCAGTGGGCAAACGTACAAAATCAGCAGGGGATAAAATACTTTTTTCCCTGACTGTACGCCTCTATACAAGGAACGAAACAGGTGGACTTCACAAATCTGTCTGTCGCCTGATGAAGCTAGTTGTAATTACTGGCGAAACGTCGTACTCAGATTGTAAATGTTGTGGCTTGGCTCTCCAACACACCTTGTGTGCTGTACTAGTGACGAATTGGCATGTTCTGTTTACGTGACAACCCTTACTAGTTGGCTGTGTCGGGTGGTGGCGGGTTTAACGACACATTTATACATTTACATGATCTAACCCAATAAAACCTCTATTATGGATATTGGTCGCGAAAGCCTAGTAAGGGGCCGTCCATAAATGACGTCACGCACCTGGGGGGGGGGGGGCTTGTCAGACATTTGTAACGATGTGTGACGGGGGAGGGGATTGAGAAATGTGACGTCACATAAAAATGCGCAACTTTAAATAAATATAGACAACACGTTCTAGTTATTAAATAGACTTTGTAATAAATGTTTTCTCCTACAACATCAGAGTGCAGCGCCACATTAAATACGCACTACAATGACAATAGTTTAAAGCGATTTGTAGCATGTTTTATTTTTTTGGGGGGGGGGGGGCAGAGCTTTGTGACGTCATATTTGAGGGGGGGGGTCTGACTTTGTGATGCCGTGTGACGAGGGGGGGGGGGGTCCAAAAATCGCGTGACGTCATCTATGGACGGCCCCTAACGAAAGTATCGTCCCAGCGTATAGAAAGTAACGTGGCAGAGTTACTACAATAACGCGTCAGAGTAGTGGAAATATCGTTTAAAATAAACCGAAGTAACGTGGCAGAGTAACGAGAGTATCGTGTCAGAGTATGGAAAGTAATGTGGCAGAGTAACGAGAGTATCGTGTCAGAGTATGAAAAGTAACGTGGCAGAGTAACGAAAGTATCGTATCAGAGTATGGAAAGTAACGTGACAGAGTAACGGAAGTAACGTGCCAGAGTATGTAAAGTAACGTGGCAGAGTAACGAAAGTATCGTGTCAGAGTATGGAAAGTAACGTGGCAGAGTAACGAAAGTATCGTGTCAGAGTATGGAAAGTAACGTGGCAGAGTAACGAAAGTATAGTGTCAGAGAATGTAAAGTAACGTGGCAGAGTAACGGAAGTATCGTGTCAGAGTGTGGAAAGTAACGTGGTAGAGTAACGAAAGTATCGTGTCAGAGTATGGAAAGTAACGTGACAGAGTAACGAAAGTATCGTGTCAGAGTATGGAAAGTAACGTGGTAGAGTAACGAAAGTATAGTGTCAGAGTATGTAAAGTAACGTGGCAGAGTAACGAAAACATCGTGTCAGAGTATGGAAAGTAACGTGGCAGAGTAACGAAAGTATCGTGTCAGAGTATGGAAAGTAACGTGGCAGAGTAACGAAAGTATCGTGTCAGAGTATGGAAAGTAACGTGGCAGAGTAACGAAAGTATCGTGTCAGAGTATGGAAAGTAACGTGGCAGAGTAACTAAAGCAACGTGTCCGGGTTCCCCTGGGCTCCCATTGCCGCAGTGACCCCTGACCGCCAGGGTCGTTTGTGTGAGTGCGTGTTGGCGTGACGTCACGGGGGGCGGTGCATAACGAGGCACATTCCAATTGCGTGACGTCATCTCCCGGCGTTCGCCCCTCCACTAATGCCCACCCTCTCTCGTCACGTGGTCGCTCGTCGACTCTTCCCATTGGTGGGCCGGCTGTCTCCTTGACGCGAGGGCACGTGCCGCGGAAGCGCGCGCGCCCCCCCCCCACTCCCTCTCTACGCCGGGAGAAGAAGCTGCGACGCCATGAAGATCTGGACCTCGGAACATGTGTTCAAGTGAGTCGGGGGGCAGGGGTCCTACAGGGGTCCTACAGGGGTCCTACAGGGGTCCTACAGGGGTCTCGTAGGGGGCTAACACTGGGGTGTGTGTGTGTTCAAGTGAGTCGGGGGGCAGGGGTTTTACTGGGGTCCTACAGGGGTCCTACAGGGGTCTCGTAGGGGGCTAACACTGGGGTGTGTGTGTTCAAGTAAGTCGGGGGGCAGGGGTTTTACTGGGGTCCTACAGGGGTCCTACAGGGGTCCTACAGGGGTCTCGTAGGGGGCTAACACTGGGGTGTGTGTGTTCAAGTGAGTCGGGGGGCAGGGGTTTTACTGGGGTCCTACAGGGGTCCTACAGGGGTCTCGTAGGGGGCTAACACTGGGGTGTGTGTTCAAGTGAGTCGAGGGGCAGGGGTTTTACTGGGGTCCTACAGGAGTCCTACAGGGGTCTCGTAGGGGGCTAACACTGGGGTGTGTGTGTTCAAGTGAGTCGGGGGGCAGGGGTTTTACTGGGGTCCTACAGGGGTCCTACAGGGGTCCTATAGGGGTCTCGTAGGGGGCTAACACTGGGGTGTGTGTGTTCAAGTGAGTCGGGGGGCAGGGGTTTTACTGTGGTCCTACAGGGGTCTCGTAGGGGGCTAACACTGGGGTGTGTGTGTTCAAGTGAGTCGGGGGGCAGGGGTTTTACTGGGTCCTACAGGGGTCCTACAGGGGTCTCGTAGGGGGCTAACACTGGGGTGTGTGTGTTCAAGTGAGTCGGGGGGCAGGGGTCCTACAGGGGTCCTACAGGGGTCTCGTAGGGGGCTAACACATTCGGGTGTGTGTGTTCAAGTGAGTCGGGGGTCAAGGTCCTACAGGGGTCCTACAGGGGTCTCGCAGGGTGCGTGTTCAAGTTAACAAGATCCCACGCCCGCCAACTATGTCTACAGGGAGATTAGCGGGTAATGTATTCTCATCGTGAACGCGGTGTACAGGCTGCCTGTAAGGGGGCTACAGGGCCATGTGTTAAATTGAGGTGGTATTGTCTTACAATGATTTTGTTTACAGAAGCCTTTGTAGGGCAGGGGTCAAACGGGATTCTATAACGGTCCATCGTGGGGGTATGTCCACGTGACGGGTCTTCAGGGGTGTATATTTATAGGGGGTTTTAACAGGGATCTATTAGGGTGCGTGTGCAATTGAGGAGGCTATTGGGGTCCATGGGTACAGTATATGGAGGACTACTGTACAGGGGCATGACGAACTTCCTTCCCAGGGCCTCATCCAGCGGTGGATAGGCAAAGGGCTGTGCACGGACGATGGCTGGTCTAACAATTGAGGGGGATCTCACTGCTGGCGTCTATAGGGGATCTGTGGGGGAGGTGTACTGGGTCACGTTAAGCAGGGATATTCAAGTGAGGGATCATAACACCCCCTTGAGACGGGGTCCTGACTGGGTGGGTCTACAGGGGGGTCCTGTAGGGGTCTATACGGGGGGTCCTGTAGGGGTCTATAGGTGGGTCCTGTAGGGGTCTGCAGGGGGGTCCTGTAGGGGTCTACAGGGGGGTCCTGTAGGGGTCTACAGGGGGGTCCTGTAGGGGTCTACAGGGGGGTCCTGTAGGGGTCTACAGGGGGGTCCTGTAGGGGTCTACAGGGGGTGCTGTAGGGGTCTACAGGGGGGTCCTGTAGGGGTCTACAGGGGGTCCTGTAGGGGTCTACAGGACCCCCCTGTAGGGGTCTACAGGGGGGTCCTGTAGGGGTCTACAGGGGGGTCCTGTAGGGGTCTACAGGGGGTCCTGTAGGGGTCTACAGGGGGGTCCTGTAGGGGTCTACAGGACCCCCCTGTAGGGGTCTACAGGGGGTCCTGTAGGGGTCTACAGGGGGGTCCTGTAGGGGTCTACAGGACCCCCCTGTAGGGGTCTACAGGGGGGTCCTGTAGGGGTCTACAGGACCCCCCTGTAGGGGTCTACAGGGGGGTCCTGTAGGGGTCTACAGGACCCCCCTGTAGGGGTCTACAGGGGGGTCCTGTAGGGGTCTACAGGACCCCCCTGTAGGGGTCCAAGTGTCTCTCCCGGGGCTTTGAAGTCCCCCACTCGCCCTGGGCCCGGTGTTGCGTCATAACGGAAAGTGACGCAACCACTCGCGCGCCATCTCCCGCCGTCGATTCGCAGTCAAACGGAATCGATTCCTCCATTAAAACATCTATTTTAGTTGTAGCGGCTTCTCGTGGCTGGCGGCATCACGCGCAGCCGTTGCGTGGAAGCGGCAGTAACCACAACCACAATAATAATAATCGCGATAGCGACGAGTCTTGGAGGTGCTTTATCGTCGCGAGCAACGCGGCGTTACGGCCGTAATGACGGGAATCGTTTGCGTCGATACGCTTCGTATCGTTGAATCACCGGGGAAACGATGCGGCCGTTGGCGTCGAATCGTTCTGTCGTTATCGATCGCCGTCGATTCCTTCGAACCGTCTGACGCAGTGAACTGAAGGGGGGCCCATTGCCCGAAACGTCGCCCCGTCATTGTGCACTTTTAAAGCCCACGATTGTGCTATTGACGAACGTCGGTTTAACACGTTCGGCTGTCGCGAGCAATATCCAAAATGTATGTTTAGATTTTTTTTGGGTTAGATCGCGTAGAGAAGATTGTAAATGTGGATTCACTCTCCATCACAGCGGTGTGCGCTGTGCCAGTAACGAATTGGCCACGTTCTGTTTACGTGACAAACCTTTACTTATCGGTCGTGTCGGGTGGTGGTGGCGGGTTTAACGACACACATTTACGCGAGCCAACCTGAAAAAGAAAAAAAAAATCCGTATTGAGGATTGGACAAATTTGTTGCGCGGGTTTTTGTTTTATTATTGAGGGACGTTGACGCCTAATTTGTCCTCGTCCTTTCCAAGGGGCCACGGTGTTGTTCAGGGGGAGCTCGTGGGAACGTCGTGGGAACGTCGTGGGAACGTTGAGCGCTGGCCCTCATTTGCCCTCGGCAGCAGGCGCTAGGGGTCGTTTTAGTGAAGGCATCGATCCTCGAATCGAAATACGTCGCGCGACAGCGAATCGAATCGGTTGCGGCTCAGTGATTGGGGTCCGGTGTCTTGAGGGGTGGTGGAGGCGGCGGGAGGGGGAGGGAGGGGTACATGGGAGGATGGCGGGAGGGGCCGAGGGGTCAAAAGAGGACAGGGTCACCCCAAGGTCGCAACCCATCCCCCCCTATACCCCCCCCCTTGCTCCCCCCCCTCGCCCTAATGGAATGTCCACCCCTTGTACCCTCTCCCATTACGACACCACCCCCCTCACCGCACCTCCCCCCCCACTCGCCTGTCCCTTGACCTGGCTGTGCACGTGCTGGGTTTGTGTGCGCGGCGGTCAGGGGGAGCGGTGGCGCAGCGGTTAGCGCTAAGCTGCGCTGCGAACCCGGCGATCCGAGTTCGATTCCCGCTCCCAGCCAACACCAGTGATTATTATCTGAAACTGGGCCTCCCCTAGGTCGACTCAGCCTGAAATGAGTATCTGGTGCGGTGCGTAGTAAACATCGCCACTGGGGATACAAATGCGGCAGGGCGTGGTGCTGGCCACCCACCCCCTCGTGTGCCGTGCCGGCCTTGGTAGGTGCTGCTCGCTAACAGCGCTTGCCCCAACAGTCTGTTAAGGCTCTACGGTGGGATCTTTGTCTTTGTATGCGCCTCTGTGCATGCCTATGTGTGTACATGTGCGAGTCTGTCTCCGTATATGCGCGGGGACACACGGGAAGAGACCGTCGGTGGAGAGCAGTGGTGCAGTGGTAAGCGCACTGCTCTACGAACCCGGCAACTTGAGTTCGATTCCCGCTCACTACAATTAACAGGGGCGAATATTTTAACCAAATGAGGCCTATGAAGGCCGGCACGGCACACCAGGGGGTAGTCAATGGAGCCACCCCCTCGTGTGTGCCGGCATTCATAGGTGCCGCTCGCTAACAGCACTTGCCCCAACGGTCTGTTAAGGCTACACGGGGGATCTTTGTCTTTGCGCGTGTGTGAGCAGCCACCCGTGGGAGACGGTGACGCAGGCTGCCATGCGCAAATACCCCAACCCGATGAACCCGAGCGTCGTGGGGGTGGACGTGGTGGGGCGACACGTGGACGCAGCCGGGCAGCTCCACTCACACCGTCTACTCAGCACCGAGTGGGGCCTGCCCAGCCTCGTGAGATCAGTAAGTACACGTCACGTGAGATCAGTACGTACGCGTCACGTGAGATCAGTAAGTACACGTCACGTGAGATCAGTACGTACGCGTCACGTGAGATCAGTAAGTACACGTCACGTGAGATCAGTAAGTACACGTCACGTGAGATCAGGAAGTACACGTCACGTGAGATCAGTAAGTACACGTCACGTGAGATCAGTACGTACACGTCACGTGAGATCAGTAGGTACACGTCACGTGAGATCAGTGCATAGACGTCACGTGATCAGTAGGTACACGTCACGTGAGATCAGTAAGTACACGTCACGTGAGATCAGTAAGTACACGTCACGTGAGATCAGTAGGTACGCGTCACGTGAGATCAGTAGGTACGCGTCACGTGAGATCAGTAGGGGACGCGTCACGTGAGATCAGTACGTACGCGTCACGTGAGATCAGTACGTACGCGTCACGTGAGATCAGTAGGGGACGCGTCACGTGAGATCAGTACGTACACGTCACGTGAGATCAGTAGGTACACGTCACGTGAGATCAGTACGTACGCGTCACGTGAGATCAGTACGTACGCGTCACGTGAGATCAGTACGTACACGTCACGTGAGATCAGTAGGGGACGCGTCACGTGAGATCAGTACGTACACGTCACGTGAGATCAGTAGGTACACGTCACGTGAGATCAGTACGTACGCGTCACGTGAGATCAGTACGTACACGTCACGTGAGATCAGTACGTACGCGTCACGTGAGATCAGTACGTACGCGTCACGTGAGATCAGTAAGTACACGTCACGTGAGATCAGTACGTACGCGTCACGTGAGATCAGTACGTACGCGTCACGTGAGATCAGTAAGTACACGTCGTGTGCGTGCGTGCGCGGAATCCGATAACTGGCACCGGCGGTATCAAGATTGGCCTCTGTGCAGGAGGCTCGTGAAGGACACTGCTGGGCAGGCTGGAGGCATTCGCCCTTCAGCAATAGCGGAGGGCGGAGGAGCGACGGTCACAACAACGAGCGGAGCACTGGGCGACTAAATACAGAGCAAGTTTCACAGTAGGGGGCACACGTGGTGCATCTGCCGGTCATCCCAGTCAGTCCACCCCGTGGCACCTGCTGGGTCTGTCCCGTGTGACCTCCTGCCAGCAGCGAGAGGCTTCCACGCTTACATGCGACAGATTCAAAGTGCACCCAGCCTGGCGCAAGCCTTGTGGTGAATATATTGTGCAGGAGTGTGAGCGTACGTGTTATTGTTTTGCAGCTTTTAGGAACGGGCAGAACCAAAACCTACATCAAGGAACATTCGATCGTGAACCCAACCCAGAGGACGATGGAGTTAAAGTCAACAAACGTGAGTTTTTTTAAATCATCTCCCATCGCAGCGGTGGGAACAGTGTTTGTTGAAATTCGATTATTGTCGATCGGCTAAACATTTCCGAGGGAGAAAATCACACCGGCGAAAACAATCGATCGCGCAACAAATGTAGTTTTCAATATTACATGTTAATTATTGTCACATCTAAAACGAAAATAGATTCATTCATGAAAATGTTTTAACGGTTTTACATTGATGGATAACAAAAAAAACAAATCGCTCAACTGGTCCAGGACGTACAACCCGGAGATACAGAATTAAACCCACTGAGGCGCTTGTGAACACAGCAGTACTGGGGTACGTAGTATGCGCTCCGCCCTCGTGTTAGCCGACGGGTTGTGGCGAGATGTGATCTCCCTCGCCAGGTATACAAGACGTCATGGGTTCGATCCCAACCCTTGACGCCTGTTGTATATTTGCAGTTTGCGTGTCTCTCTCTCTCTCTGCCAGTCGTCGCGTGGATTTTTCTCCGGGTCCTCCGGTTTTTTGCCCTCCACATTTAGACTCAACGTCACCGCTTTTAGAGTATTTGGCTGCTGCTATACATTTCCACGTGATAAGCCACTTGATTGAGCTATCATTTGTGGCCAGGTTGCTTCTGGAAAAGGCCTGTACAGCTCGGTGGGCCGTTTCCGCTATAAATAAAAAAAAAATAGTTCATATTTGTTTTGCCGTTGCTGTTGCTCCGCAGATCACGCTCACGAACCTCGTGTCGGTGGACGAGCGCCTTGTGTACAAGCCGCACCCGGACGATGCCGAGAAGTAAGCCCGGCGCTCGGCGAACGGCCTGCGCTACGCTTTCTCGTTCTCTGCGCTACGAGCGTGCACTGTTCGTACCGTGTGTGCTGCATGTGTACCGTGTGTGCTGTACGTGTGCTGTGCTGTACGTGTGCTGTGCGCGCTGTCTCTGCTTTGTTTACTGTGCTGCACTGGGCTGCTTATAGACAATGTGTATGCTGCTTGGTTTGTATATGTGCGCTGTACACGCGTGTGCTGCGCGCCTGCTATACGTATACACGTGTTCCGTGTGTACGTGTGCTGTGTATGGACTGTGTTTACACTTGGCGTTTCACTGTGCTGCACAGCGCACCGCCTGTTTGCTGCTTGCTTTGTGTACTTGCCGTGTGTGTGTGTGTGTGGTATGCCTCCGGCCAGCGGCCTTCGACACTTCACGTGGTCTCAAGAAGTCCACCTAGCTTGGCACAGGCGCTGTGGTGACGTCACCGCCACTCGGTGGCAAACGCCCGTTGTTGTTATACACGCGTGCGTGTGCTGTGTGCGCGCGTGCAGGACGATGCTCGTGCAGGAAGCCATCATTTCCGTCAAGGGCGTGAGCTTAGGCAGCTACCTGGAAGGACTCATGGCCAGCACCATCTCGGCAAACGCCAAAAAGGTGAAACGCGGCCGCCGCCGCCGCCCTTCAACACTCGTCGTGAATTTTTGCCGACCGGCTTTGCAGTGTCACGAGTGAGCGCGTCGCAACCGCGCGCGTCCGATAACCCGGCGCGGGGCCGCTGTCCTGTCTCCGCAGGGGTGGGACGCTATTGAGTGGACAATACACAATGCAGGCCCTGCCGTTAGCTAGCCGCGTCACTATTCCCTGCGGCTGTTACTCGCTGATGGGTAACGACTCTTGTCTCCTGTACGCACACTGGGCATCGCTTCCATCGTTCAACCATGCCACCGCCGCCGTAGTTATTGCACGCACGTGCGCGCGTGTGTGTGTTGTAGCGTGCGCGCGTGTGTGGTGTGTACGCTCGTGTGCAGTGTGTGCGGGCAGAAGGTTCGCTCAGTTGCTTTATCTGCAGTGTCGCTGCCACCCTTCCATGCTTTCTTGTGATAGTCTCGGGGCTTAATTTGTCCAAAGTGAATAGGTGCGCCAGGTCTTTGACAGATTTAACTGGAGGAGTAGGTGGCACTTGACCAATCGGCATGCTGCGCGAGGTGTGACCGCTGCAGAACTGTTGTCCGCACAGGCTTGGCGGAAATTTAGGCCGTGTAAATCGATGGGTCCTCTAACCCGAGCGTTCGGACCCCGGTGTGTACATCTGTTGGTTTCAATTTGCTCGCCGACAATTTTTTGTCGGGTCGCTTTATAGGCTTCCGGTCGGTGGCGCGCGGCTTAACTCGTAAAGTGGTGGCCGCAGCCATAGTGAGAGCTTGTTCTGGATGCGGTGTGCTGGGTAAGGAAAAACTCATGCTCACCGACCCCGGACACACCCAGCTGAAATGATTGATCCCTGGGGATCTGTTTAATAAAATGTATTAACATTTTATTTTACCAGGTAAAGGCCCCACTGAGCTATATTTGCTCTTTTTCAGAAACGACCTGGCTATCACAAATGATTGCTGAACAAAAAGTGGCTTATCACGTGGAAATTTACAGCAGTCAAATACTCTTAACGTATGTTTCTAAATCTGGAGGGGAAAATGGGAGGACCCAGAGGGAATACCATGGGGAGAACATGCAGACTCCACGACCTTCCTGCATACCAGGCGAGGTAGTTAACATCTCGCCATTGCCCACTGGAGGCGGGGCCCTGTTTCTATGGATGTGCATGAGGCTTCCTTCTGCAATGCTCCACCGTTTACCTCTTTCTTTTTTTTCTTTCTTTCCACCGCACAACCAAACCACGCCGGTGCCATGCCGAGCCAGCCCCCGGTGTGGCTCGTTTGGCACCGGCGCCGTTTTTCCACTGCCGTAGCCGAACCATGCCACTAACGTCGCAGACAGCGCAGACTGATTTAGACTTGTCGTCGCAAGGCCTGCTCGGTTCGGTTCGCCTCGGCAGTGGAAAAACCACCCCTTGCCGTGATGGCCCCGCGCTGGCACAGCTTGGAAGTGATGGTGGAAAAAAAGAGGCGTTCGTCTCCCGCATGCGCCCAGTGAACCCAGTCCCGAGCTCTTGCCTTGTCCAGTGTCCCACCCATGTGGCCTCCTCCATCTTGTCACCGCCACCTTCGCCGATACCCAGAATTATACCAGCCTCCCCCCCCACCTGCCCCCCCCCCCTTTTCCCAGGAGTGATTGCTTCACCGTCGCCTTTAGGAAGGTGTTGCTGACGTTCCCCGATTGGTGCAGTTTGAATGTGGTCTCTGGACGAGCTGCCCGCGTCCACCTCAACGTTAACTCGGAATCGAATCTGGACAAATTGGCGAACCGCTGGGGTGAGACGGAAGCAGGAGGGAGGGGGGGCGGAGGGAGAGTTTTGGGGGTAATGTTACCCCCCCTCCTCCCTCCCTAATGATGATCATTATGACGCAATACTCCAACAAAGTGTTACAATTTAAAACGGTGGAGTGACGACCGCCGTTCAAAGCACAGTTTTCACGTTTGCGTCATCAGGCGTCCGCGTCCGGTTCAAAGCAGTTGAAAGCCCTGGCTGGTATGGCGCTGCCGGCGATTGGCGTGCGCCTAACGAGAACCGCCTTAAAACGATTAGGACCCCCGCGAGCGCGCGAGTGTTGTTAGGTGGGGGCGGAGGTGGCACGCACGCACGCACAAGCTCGCACGCGCGCGACACACGGACGCACATTCGCACATTCGCACATTCGCCTGCACGCATTCGCCGTCACGCGCGCGTACATGCAAGACGCGCGAAACACAAACACTCGCAAACACACAGAGCCCGCCTGTTGCTAACGCCTTGCCGTGGGGGGTGGCTGCCGCGGTGATGGCGGTGTGTGTGTGTGCGCGTGTGTGTGCGCGTGTGTGTGTGTCGACGGCGTGCGTCTCGCAGGGCCGCGAGGCGATGGAGTGGGTCATTGGCAAGATCAACGTGGAGATCGAGGAGCTGGCTGCGACGGCGTGCGGCAGCATGCACGAGCTCAAGAGCGCCATCTCGGGGGCGGCCGCAGCCACCGGGACTTCGTTCTAGGCTCACGGCGCCGGCCACGGCGAGCCCCCCACGCCCACGGGGAAGTTTTTTTTCCCGCGAGCACCCGGCTCGGCTCGGCGCGGCGTCAAGGCGGTCGCCGGCACGGTGCGCGGTGCGGTTGGCGTGGCGTCAAAGCCGCGGCCGGTGCGGTTGTACGGCGATAAGGCGGTGACTTTACAGGGTGCGGCGCACGCGCGCGGCGGCGGTGTCGGTCGCGCGCCGTCCCAACCGCGAGCGCCACACCACTAACCCCCCCCCCCTCCCCCCCCCCGGCACACCGCAACACGCCGGTCGGCGCACTGTTTACCACGCCATTTGGCGCACGGCTCTTCGACACCGCGGCACGCTGCCCGCATTGCTCGGAATGCTGTTTGCCATACGACTTGCCGCGCGCCGAGAATCTCGGGCCCCGCGCCAAACAACCGTGGCGACTACGGAGAGGCTGTTACGAGTAGCGATCGTGTTTGCCGTCGACGCAGCGAAATCACTGACCGGGGCGGGGCAGCGTTTACGTTAAATGCTGTGCCCCCCCCCTTTGTGCTAAAAGCGCCCCCCCCCATCCCCACCCACCCACCCCTTGGCCCGCGCTCTGTGCGGTCTCCGGCCATGAACTTGATTACCCGAATTGGAACGTCGGTGCAAGGAATCGGTGCAAGGAAACGCTGCAGAGGATTTCTCGGTCGTGCCGCGCAACTCTCCCGCGTTGTGCTGTCCGGGTTGTGCCGCTGACGCGTGTCGTGCAACGTTTCGCCGCCACGCGTGTGTGTGTGCGTGCGTGTGTGTGTGCATGTGTGTGTGTGCACATACGCGCGTGTGTGTGCATGTGTGTGTGCGTGTGTGTGCATGTGTGTGTGTGCACATACTCGCGTGTGTGTGTGCGTGTGTGTGTGCGTGTGTGTGTGTGTGTGCATGTGTGTGCGTGTGTGTGTGCGTGTGTGTGTGCGTGTGTGTGTGCGTGTGTGTGTGTGTGCGTGTGTGTGCGTGTGTGCGTGCGAAAGTCCTGGCGGAATTCTCAAGGTTCTTTATTCAAAAGGGGTGGGGTGGGGCGGGGGGGGGGTGGTCCTGCTGAGTTTCCACACAAGGGGCCACAATGCTGCTGCTGCGTGTCATCCCAACCGAGTAATTAGGAGGTAATTAGGATGGTTTTTTGTTCAGCGTTGGGATGTTTGGGCCCCACCCCCACATCGGGTTACATGGTGCTGGGGGGGGGGCAGCGTCTTTCGGAGAGCACAAATTATTGAATTAACTCCCGAAGAATCTCCCCAGCACGTGGAGCGACGGGGGACGTCGCACAACCCTCGCCCCGTCCCTCCCGAGCAGCGTCCCGAGAGCCGTCGGGAAGGCGTTGCAGTGCCCCGTGGCCATATTGTAGTTTGCGTGCTGGTGGACGGCACCCCCCGCGATAAGATTAGAACGGTGCCGTGTTTTACAGAACCCGACATCAAGGGTGGGATCATTTTTACGCAACCGATTTTATTGGGCGTCCCGACCTCCTTGCCGCCAAGTGCGAGCTGAATCGGTGACGAACCTGCGTGGTAATTCGAGGTCGGGTCTTTCATCCGTCGTTAACAGAAAAAAAGAAATCCACACGGGTCTAACCAAGGCCTGACTGAACGTCTGCAGGTCGTCGTCGTCGACGACACCGCCAGCCCTTACAATGTCGACGCCAGTCATTGTGAAATAGCACTTGGTTGTCAAGCTCATGCACCAAGGGTTCATAAAATCGAGCTGGGGAGGGGGGGCGCGCGTGCCTGCGTACAAGCGGCGGTGATGCAGAGAGCTTCCCGGTTCAAAGTTCGGGCTAGGGTAATGGTGCCGCGGCTTGGGCAGCGGTCGCCTGCAGAGCTGGGGTGAGACCCCTCCCCCATCCATCCACCCCCCCCCCCACTCAAGGTGTAGCACTGAATAAGAACCCCCTGTCGAGGTCAGCGACCCGGGAAAAATATTTCAAGAAAACCGGCACAACCGCATCCAGTTTATCTTTCTGCCCGCAATGGAAGCGTTAGCGTGCACATGGCAGTCGCCGCCATGCTAAGTGCACAAAGGCTATCGCGAAGGTCCGATGTTTCTCAGGCGCGTAGCATCGTCTGCCAGTAGATGGCCGCGT
This sequence comes from Petromyzon marinus, assembly GCF_048934315.1. Classification (NCBI taxonomy): domain Eukaryota; kingdom Metazoa; phylum Chordata; class Hyperoartia; order Petromyzontiformes; family Petromyzontidae; genus Petromyzon; species Petromyzon marinus. Next base: position 5,792,236 of record NC_133720.1, read on the forward strand.
CGCTTACCTGATTTTATCCCAACTCGGCAATTTTTCTGGACTTGAGTTTCAAATTTGTAGCACGGTGCCAGGAAACTCGTGGCCTCTCCACTCTTGAGAACGTCGCGGCACCTTGTGTGTGTGTCGTTTTTTTTACGGCCGCCACGGGATTATTACGGTTGATACACACGCACAGCAATTAACCAGGGCGGCCGCTGAAATCAAACAGCTTTTACGACGAAGCAATGCCTGTGGCTACGGCTATTCACGTTGCCAGCCACCGCAGCCACCTACTCCAGTTGATCTAACGGCCAAAACGAAAGAAAAAAATGATAGAGACGTTAAAAGCTTTGCCCTTATAACCTCGATCTGTAACAGGGCCTCCCTCTCTGCATCACTGCGCTCGATCTAGGGAACCACTCCGTATTCTGTTTTTGTAAGTCGCGGAGTCGTAGACCCTTAATACCATTTTAAGATGAAGTATTTATTTTTTTGTATTTATGGGTCTTTATAAACAATGTGACACTGTCGGCTTGAATACTGGACCTGATGCAAGGCTCCTGGGAGCCCTAGTTCCTTGGCTTGCCAATAAATTATTACAGGCGTGCGCTCTTGCCAATGTAAGCTGTCGGTTTTTTTTGCGCGCGCGCGTGTTGAAACAGCACGCCCGTAGTTCAGATACAACTTTTCACCCGTGGCACACCGGAAGTGGTGGAATAGAGAGAGTCGAGGTGTCGGCGATGAGAGACGGGGGGGGGGGGTGATCATGAGAGGGGAGGGAAGAGAAGGCGTGGAAAAAGAGAGCGGGAAGAGAAAGGGATGCAGTGGACACGGAGGTCCCCAAGATGGACAGATCGACGAAAGTGCTCAAGATGAGCAGCATTGGGAAAGAGCGCCGGGAAGCGGAGAAAGAATGACGGCGCCGAGATGTCGGGGATGAGTTGTCTTGTGCGCCGTACGCGGCCAAACCGTGTCCGTCGGAGGTGCGGGAGAAGGCTGACAAACTGGCACACAAATGCGGCTCTCAAAAAATTCCGTTGCTTTTTAGGGTTTTCGGGGAACACTATAAACTAAAAAAATTGTACTGGGTAAGGCCCACTGAGTCCCCGCTGAGCTTTATAGTAATCACTCACAAACCGGGGGGGGGGGGGGGGGGGTTAGGTTTCTGGATAAGGCCGTGGTAGGCTAATCTGCGGTTGGTTCAGTACAGGGCCTATGGGAAAATAGAAGGGGTAGGTGATGATGAGAGGGTAGAGAAGAGCGGGAGAATGCATGAGCAAGCACCACCGCTATAAACTATATTGACATAATTATAGGGTTTTTCCCATTTTTTCTGGCAACAAAACTGAAACGTTTTTTACAAGGATTCATGTCTGCATTAACCACAATACTTGCAGTCAAAGCAAGGATTCATGTCTGCATTAACCACAATACTTGCAGTCAAAGCAAAAAAAAACAATGATAATATATGCATTGTCCTTGAAACTGGTGCTCGAGCACCAATTGGGTCGAGGCTCAAAAGAAAGCCGTCCCTTGGTGTGGACCAATCAGTTTCAAGGACAATGCATATATTATCATAGTATGTTTTTTGTTTGTTTGCATTTTGACTGCAGGTATTGTGGTTAATTCAGTAACATGAATCCTTGTGAAAAGGTTTCAGTTTTGTTGCCAGAAAAAAGGGGAAAAACCCTATTATTACATTTTGGTACTGGCAAAGGAGGTCTAATGATATATTTGACCACGTAAGGCCCATTGAGATATTTTGTAATCCCTCACTAACCGTGCGGTGAGATTCCTGGATAAGGCCGTGGTAGCCAAAATCCGCGGGTAGTGAAGTACAGAGGCTCCGGTAAAATAGTGGTGGGGGGGGGGGGTGATGAGAGGGAAGGGAAGAGGGAGAATGCATGGGCAAGCACCACCGCCATAAACTAAAAACTATATTGTACCAGGTGAGGCCCACTGAGCTATTTAGTAACCCCTCACCAATCGTGGGGATTCGGTTTTTAAATAAGGGCCTATGGGAAAATATGGGGGGGAGGGGGGTTCGTTGATGAGAGGGGAGAATGAATGAGCAAGCTGAAGTCGCGTGGCACGGAGCAGCCGCACACCGCTTCTGAAGCTTCTGAAGCGGTGTGGGCGAGCAGCTTCCGAGGAGCTCGGCGAATTGTGACGCGGCACGGTACCGCGTTAAGACGGCGGCTTGGGGAAGGCCTTCATCCAGCGGTGGATTGGTAATGGCCCCGATTAAACGATTACAGTTGATCATGGGACCTATGTTTGAGACTAAGCTGTAAAGAAAGCCGTCTCTTGTGTGGACCAAATCAGTTTCAAAAGACTGCACCATATACCACCAGGGCGCGTTTGTGTTTGCTTGTTCGCCACACGTATGCGTGGTTCATGCTATGACGTGATTCCTCGCAGGAGGCTTCTGCTTGGTGTTTCAGCATCTTAACACAACTGTTCTATTGCCATAAATTGTTGCACAAACCATTCTCATTTAATTACAATTGAGTGGCGAGGCTGCTCGCTGCTTTGGACGAAAAGAAGACGAAAAAAATGCGACCGAACACGAGCACGAAATTCGGCCAAAGTTCAAATACTTGCCGTGTTTGGAATGCGGCAAACCAGTTCGGGCCTCGTCCGAGACGAGCGAGTGAAGCAATGGGGCTCGATGATGATCCAGAGCTGGCCGCCTCACTCTGGGCCACTCACGCTCAGCCGCCTCCTTATCCCATCGTCTACTTCTACAACCACGGTTGTTGCTATTGCGGTCAACTTAACTCGTTCTTTTTTTTGTTTGTTTTCGCCCATGTTGGAGGAAACTGTTTACCAGATTCCGCCATCTCATCCAGACTGCCTGCAACCACCACACTTTTCAGGCCACAACACACAGACACTCTTACTCACAACACTCACCACACTGCAGGCCACAACACACAGGCACACTCACCACACTGCAGGCCACAACACACAGACACTCTTACAACACTCACCACACTGCAGGCCACAACACACAGGCACACGCACCACACTGCAGGCCACAACACACACTCACCCACTCGCCACAATTTAGACCACAACACAGGCAAACACCCACTCACAACACTAACCCACTCACCACACTGTAGGCCACAACACAGGCACATTCGCTCGCACCCTCACAACACTCACCACACTACAGGCCACAACACACAGGCGCACTCACCCACGCACTCACCCACTCACTCACCCACACACAATCACCCACACAAACACTCACCCACTCACCACACTTCAGGCCACAACACAGGCATACTCACCCACTCGCCACACTTCAGGCCACAACACACAGGTACTCACCCACACTGCAGGTCACAAAACAGGCACACACGCACTCAACCACTTCCACTCACCACACTGCTGGCCACAACACACAGGCACACTCACCATAATTCAGGTCAAAACACACACACACACACTCCGACTCACCACACTGTAGGTCAGCACACAATCATACACGCCCACACCACACTACAGAGGTGGTCCGGATATAACCCCCAATTGACCCCTAACATTGTTTTATCCTTTGCATATTCATTTGTTTCAAATAAACTTAACTTTAAAATATTACATTTCAGAGAATTACATGGGTGGGGGGTGGGTGGTCACAAGACATCTGGACCACACTGCAGGCTCACAAACGCTTCTCTCGCTGGCTTCTTCCCTTCGCACTGCTCCTCCAAGCTTGGCAATCGCATTCCCTTCGTCTCTTTCGGCCCAAAGCTCCTGCAACGTCGCCCACCCAAATTCGTAAGAGACGCCTTCGGCTCTTCCACCTCGACTGCTACGACGACGAACGCCGTTTGTCGCTGGCCGTCTCCGGGCGTGTAAAATAAATAAGCGCGCCCACAAGGAAACGGCGGCGTTGGCGTCACTTACCCCGGCTCCCCATCTCCAAACCACGTGCGTGGGGGTGAGAGGGCGGGGCGAGAGATGGACATTTAAATGTTGACGTCACGCAGCGGGCGTGTCCGAGCCACGTGGCAGGCGCTACTCCTTATATGGGGCAGGCGGAGGACGTGGCGCCACGTGACCTCAGTCCCCCGAGCCCCTTAAACCGTGGGCAACCCCCCCCCCCACCACCACCACCCCCCTCCTTTTGAGCCACGGGCTGGAGAAGAGATGAATCGATTTGGCGGTGGGCCCGGGTCACCGCACAATATTGGTGGGCCGGGCAGAGTTTAAGGTTTTGTTTTTTCTGGGAGCATCGCTGGTACCACCACCCTGTCCTGCCGGAGGGCGACGCTGGGAGCGATGATGACGACGATGTCGATCCCACCGGCACGACCGTGACCGCCGGCCGTACCAAGCGAGCGCCTGGTGCGCCATTGCCTCCAAGTGGTCTCGCTCACAAAGACAAGGAGGGTGTTGCCGCCCCCGTAAGAAGCAGAACGTGCTGGGGAATGACCAGACCAGCATCCTGATGTACTTTCACAACAAGCAATATACACCAAGGTCCCAGTACCTGATACCATCACAATAATCGAAGATTTGGTCCAACATGGACTTGACCCCAATGTGCCGGCGTTGGTTAAGCACTGCCTCACCAACACCTACTTTACTTGGAATGGCACCTTCTACAAACAAAATGAGGGTACCCCCATGGGTTCCCCCTTATCACCAGTGATAGCCAATGTTTTCATGGAGAAATTTGAATCAGACGCCATCCAGACATCCACCCTCAGCCCTTCCCTGTGGAAGAGATATGTGGATGACACGTTCGTCATTTGGCCACATGGCCTCCCAGCTTTGAACCTTTTCCTAGACCACACCAATTCTGGACACCCTTCCATCAAATTCACCATGGAAGTGGAGAAGGATGGCAAGCTACCATTCTTGGATGTCCTGTTTGAGAGAAGCCTACCCACACAGATTCCTACTTGAAACCTGATTCCCACCACCACCCGATTCAGAGGAATTCTCTCATCAAAACGCTATACCATAGGGCTCATTGCATCTCTGACAAACACCACCTGTCCAGTGAATTAAAACATGTACATCTGGCCCTCAAGATGAACGGTTACTCTGACCGCACCATCCGCCAAGCTGTTTCTCCCACCATACAGAAACAACCACTTGACACTCCGATCAAAATCATCACGCTACCATACATAGCAGGCGTTACTAAAATATTTCCAAAATCCTAAACAAACACAAGATCCAGGTCCGGTTCAACACAGTACACAAAATCCGTGATCTGATCCCATCCGTAAAGGATGTTGTTCCTGACTTACAGTACCCCGGTGTTTACAAATTGAGTTGTACCTGCGGTGACTGCTATATCGGGGAGACGAAGCGACATATCTCTGACCGAATTCGCGAGCACAAATCAGATTTGAAACACGGCAGAACGAATTCTTCTGCCGTGGGTGATCATGATATTGTTTTCTCCGATACCAAGGTACTCTCCAAACCTACCGGTTATCAGAGATTTGTCCACGAGGCCATCCAGATATACAAACACAGACACAACTTCAACCGAGAGGATGGTTTCAAATTGAGCAGCCATTGGAAAGATGCTTTAAATCAAGTTAAACGTTAGCTGCTTTTTAATTGTACAGCAATTCTCAGTGGTGGTATACCAAACTTTAGATGTTTCCTCCGCAGTTGTTGGTAGTCCACCACAGCCTTCCACTTGTCTCAGCCCTCCCCCCCCCCTTAACCTCCGCGTTGGCAGTCCACCACCACCTTCCACTCTTGACTCAGCCCACCCACCCACGCCCCCTTTCTGACTCCTCCCCCCCCCCTTAACCTATATATAAACCCGATCGTCTCAGAGCTGTGTACTCTACACAGATCTTTTGCTGACTATTCCACCTGAAGACGGAAGCTTGTGTTGCCTCCGAAATGTCGTTAATTATTTTATTTTATCTACGTGACTTGACCAAATAAAACCAAAGAGTAAGCAATAAACAGCCGTTGCCACGCACAAATCCCCAGCAGCCCCCCTTTTTAATGGGTGTTTTGCGTGTTTTTTATTTCCATAGTTGGCGTGCGTATCGGGCTCAGTGACATCTCCCCTCTTCATAGGTCTTCTGGTTTCGGAGTTATGGAGGTTTTGGCACCCCCGGGTCACGATGGTGACCCGGGTCACCGTCAATCGATTCAGATGGAGTGATTTGGTACAGGATGTGGAGCTGAGTGGACTTGCCGATGACTGGTACCAGCGGTGTCAAGATCGGCCTCTGTGGAGGTTTGTGAAGGACGCTGCTGCTGGGCAGTTGGGAGGCAGTCGCCCTCCAACAACAACGGAGGGCGGAGGAGCGACGCTCACAACGAGTGGAGCGCCGGGTGGATAAAGCACAGCAAGTTGGCACAGTGGGGGGCACAGGTGATAGATCAGCCAGTCATCTCAGTCGACCCGTGGCACCTGGGTCTGCTCCGTGACTTGCCAGCGGGCATTCGACACTTCACGTGGCCTCAACGTGCACATAGCCTGGTACAAGCGCCGTGATGACGTCACCGTCAATTAGTGGCGAATGGCAGTTGTTGTTTGAACTACAATAACTGGGATCTCTGATCCCCTTTGAGCCACAAGAACTGGGAACCCTGATCCCCTTTGAGCCACAAGAATTGAGATCCCTGATCCCCTTAGAGCTACAAGAACTGGGATCTCTGATCCCCTTTGAGCCACAAGAACTGGGATCTCTGATCCGCTCTGAGCCACAAGAACTGGGAACCCTGATCCCCCTTTGAGTCATGGAAACTGGGATCCCTGATCCCCACCACTGCTCTTACACTTAAACTGAATTACAATGCATGGCCGAACCACAGCATGCTCGCTGCAGAGGATTGTGGTGTGAGCACAGCAACTGACCTGGTTAATACGACTACTACTACTACAGGTGTATCATCTACAGATGTCAACTGTAAAATAGAATAACACACACGCGATCTGCTTCACAGCGGACGTTTAAGATCCATTTTTTTTTTTAAATGGGACACGTGTGCTGGTGTTGTGGTCTAAATTTGATAATTACTTAATTGGGAAGCAACATAGCAATAGTGCACTGATTGTAGCCCAGTAAACAAAACAAAAAATACTTTTTGTTCTACCAGGTAAAGGCCCACTGAGCTATGTTGCACTTTTTCAGAAGCGACCTGGCCACAAATGATAGCTCAACGAAGTGGCTAATCATCATCATCACGTGGGACTGTATAGCAGCCAAATGCTCTCAACGCGTGATGTTGATGCTAAACGTGCAGCGAAACACCGGACGACCCGGAGAGAACAAGCAAATATACTGTACAGGTGTCGGGGTCTGGATCGAACCCACGACCTCCTGTATACCAGACGAGGGAGTTAACATCTCCTAGCCACCGTGGCGCGCGGGGGGGGGGGGGGGGCCCGAGGCCCACGTGGCACTGCCCCGTGGCCCTGGACCTTCACAAACCCCTGGGTGGCACTGCCTGAAATAATCGGACATGGTCTATCCTCTGCTGGATGAAGCCCCCCTCCCCTACCCCGTCTGGTCGCCATCACTGCTGCAGTCACTGGGGGTTCCCTACCCCGATGCTGTCTCAAGATGTTCAGCATGGGAGGCATAGTTATAAATAGCAAGCGATGATGGGCGAGTGGGGGAGTAAGTGGGCGAGTGGATGTGCGAGTGGTTGGGGCTGAGCGAGTCAGTTGGCGGGTGAGCGAGCGTGTGCAACTGCCGCCGTGCTGCTTAGGCACAGATGCCTCTTGTTGCAGGGCACAAGATGCACCGCGTGGGATGCGTGCTGTCAATATCAAGTCGTGGTAGCGACGCCGACGAGCGTCACAACTGCGTGCAGCATGGCGAGGGGGGAGCCAGACCGAGAACTCACGAGGAGCCACATCCACCAGCGGCCCTTGCGAGTCACCCCGGCTCCACGTCCTGCGCTGCACAGGGACAGCTGCCAATGGGCGGCGAGGGCTCCCCTTGGCCAGGCCGCGGGTGAGATCCAATGCGAGGTCGTTGACGAGTTGCCGAGGGGAGACTTTAAGAGGTGGCGGGGGCTGGGCCAATAAACGCAAATCATGATCTTATCAAGTGGGCCCCAATCAGGGCCTGGATTTCAGCTGCGTCTCTGTGCCAATCGGCCCGACCCGGAGAACATTCCGGGAGCGCATCTAGGACTAAGACCTCTTGCGATATGCCTGCGGCGAGGAGTCGTCATATGCCACGTACTCCCAGACGACCCATAGCATGATTTAGTGAGAAATATTCATGCGCGCTAAGGTTTTCGCGGTTGTGCTGTACACCTACGTTTTTCGCGGGCTGCGGCTTCGTTCTCGGTTACGTGGAACGCAACGTATTGACATCGTGCCCAAAACAAATACCCCAGGCGAAGAGTGGGGGGGGGGGTAACAACACCGAAACACAACGAGAGATACTCGGGTGAGAAATTAAAACTACCCCCTCCAAACCAGCCCCCCGTGCTCGCTCGGCAGGCTCGCCGCGCGGTGAGCCCCCACCAAGGGTTTGCATCACGTCTGACCCTTTGGGGCGGGGGGGGGCCTCCAGTTCCGAGGATCCAGTGAATCCTGAATGCGGAAACGGTCACGTTTGAGTTGTTTTTATTTGAACAGCACAATCCTACGAATTGTAAAGTGCCCATAATATACTGGTAGTCGTTAAATATCTATCGTCAATGTGAGGTCATTTCACCATCCAACCCAATTAAACACCCGAAGGGCATTCATGCACTTGCGAAAAAAATGGGGTGATGGGAGGTGGGGGTGGGGTGGGGGGCACGGTAGGGCAGTAGGGAGGACATCTACGTGTCATCGTCTGTGTCAATCCACGAGTACCCTGGTCGATTTGCAAGCGAGGGGGGCGAGACGGACAAGGGGGGACAATGACGGTGACGATGACCTGTGGCTGCGGTTGGCGCGTGCCGTTTCGCCAAGGCGGAGACAATCGCCGTTTCGCCGCCGCGGTGGCGATCGACGTTTCGCCGCCGCGGCGGTGGGGCCAATTGCCGTTTCGCCGCGACGATGGGCGTTTCGCCGCCGACCCGGCCCTGCCTCTCGGGAGGGACGTGAACGAACGGCGCGAGTTCGGTCTGCACGAGATCCACTGTGCGCGGGCGCGTGAACATACAGTACTGTTTATTCCTCTTGAGTCATCAAACCACAAGATGAATTAACACGTAAAGAAAACACCAACTCTTGGACAAAATATCTTGATACAAACATGCTGCACTAAAACTGAAAACGCAGTAAAAGCTCATCTTATGTTCTTAAACTGCCCTTAGTAAAGTTTAGCTGCGTAAGGCTCGAACTAAAAAGCAAAACTTAAGTTTTTATTTTTTCCCCATATATATAATTTAGCAAGGACCAATGTGCTCACCATGGTGAAATTTCAAGCCGTTTTGATTACTACAAGCAAGTTACAGTCAGAGATGGGGTTTTTTATGGGTAAGACATTCAAACTACATGACAGAAGTGTAAAATCACCACAGGAAAAAAGACCGTCAGAACAGGCAAATATTGTGTGTTATTTTCCGTATCACTAATCGGCTATAACCACTAAAGCAGTGGCACAATGGAAATACAGCACTGTGGTCAGAAAAGGTCAATAGCACATCAGCACAAATTTCACGACTCACTTTCTTTCTTTTTAAACATTCAAGATCCGTCCTGGAACTGGATTTATCGCCCGTGATAATTTTTCTGCGACGATTTTTTCGTTGCCCCCTCGAGATTCGCTCGGACTTCAGTTTTGCTAATCGATTTCCACGCACGCCTTGTTGTCGTTGTTCTTGCTTTCCTCCTCTACAATTATTCACCAGGATGGATTAAAAGACGCCTTTGTCAGCCACAGTTTTGCATGTGTGTGTGTGTGTGTGCGCGCGCACCCACTGTCCACCGTATAATTAAATACATTTTACATAACGCGGATCTTTATGGAGGACCGCGGGGTGGGTTGGGAAGAAGGGGGAGGGGGGGGGGTAGGGGCGGGGTGGGTTAACCATTTTCTTTTTTGCACAGCGCCTCTCTCCACTATATGCACGAGATAATCTTTCAATGTTTCTTAACGTCGGCTATAGCAAACACCGTCCACACCCAACTGAAATGTAGAGGCTTTAAAATGCAAGGTGGGGGGGGGGGGGGCGGGGGGGTGGGGGTTATGCATTCTATAGCCCCGGCTGCATGCGTCGAACACCGATGGCACCTCGGAGTTTTAGTGTTACAGCACCCAACACCTCGGTTTGCATCTGCCAGACTCAGCCCGCCAGTTTCGTCAAGAAGGGGGTTTTCCTTTCGTACGTTTATAGGGTTTTTTTTCTTTCTTTTTAAACGACAATTATTATTCGGGGCTTGACAGGATTTATCTTCTTCCGCTGCTGCCCACGGACATCAACCAGAGACCGCCCACAAAATGCTCGCTTTCGCTCCCCGTCCCATCCGCTCACCCGTGCACGTAAAAAAAAAACTCCCGCAAATCCTGGGGTCCGTAACGTGTGACGTCAGATCTATGTAAAAGGCAAGAACTGGATATGATGCGCAATTATAGTTGAGTAATGGGGAGTTATTATTATCATCATCAGACTGCAGCATTCAGGTGTGGGGTGGGGAAGTGGTGGGTGGTGGGAAAGGGAGGAGAGGGAGGGGGGGATGGTAGTTGTACGATTCCACCCTCCTTCCCCTACAGGATAAATTTACCCAAGAAAAAGCCCAGGAAGATGGCAGCGATGACGACAGCCAGGGAGGGGAAGGCGCTGGCGGTGCCCTCCTTCATCGAGAGCTGCTTGGGCATCGCACTCATGCCGCTGTTGTCTACTTGGGCCCCGTGGCGCAGTCGGACGCCGTCTTCGTCCTGTCCGGAGAGGGGGAGAGGGGGAGAGGGAGGGACGGCGCGGAACCACGGTCAGGCTCACGCTCGGACACGGCACGCGGGCGCGGCGAGGTGACACGGCCCCTCCCCGCCCCCCTTCCACCCACCCTTGCCCCCCCAATTTATTTTTTGTGGCAGGGATGGGGTGAGGGGGGTGAGTGGGGGGGGGGGGGGGGGAGTGATGCAGACTGCGGCGTGGACACCGTGCAGGAGAAATTTTGAAATGCGCACTGGGGATTATCGGCGCCACGTTTGCGGAAACAAATCGCGCGCAAACGCAACAAGACGATGCCTCTTAGGAAGGAACAGGTAGGTGTGAGTAGGTGGGTGAGTGAACAGGTAAGTGTGTGGGTAAGCGAGTGAGTGGGAGAATTAACAGGTGTGTGAGTGGGTGAGAAGGTGAGTGGGTAGGTGAGTGAACAGGTAGGTGTGTGTGTGTGTAAGCGAGTGAGTGGGGGAATTGTGAACAGGTAGGTGTGTGTGTAAGCGAGTGAGTGGGAGAATTAACAGATGTGCGAGTGAGTGGGTGATTGGTTGGGTGGGTGAGTGAACAGGCAGGTATGTGGGTAAGCGAGTGAGTGGGAGAATTAACAGGTGTGTGAGTGGGTGAAAAGGTGAGTGGGTAGGTGAGTGAACAGGTAGGTGTGTGTGTATGTAAGCGAGTGAGTGGGGGAATTGTGAACAGGTAGGTGTGTGTGTAAGCGAGTGAGTGGGAGAATTAACAGATGTGCGAGTGAGTGGGTGATTGGTTGGGTGGGTGAGTGAACAGGCAGGTATGTGGGTAAGCGAGTGAGTGGGATAATTAACAGGTGTGTGAGTGGGTGAGAAGGTGAGTGAACAGGTAGGTCTGTGGGCAAGCGAGTGAGTGGGTGAGTAGTTGAGTGGGTGGGCGAGTGAACAGGTAGGTGTGTGCAAGCGGGCGAGGTGGGTGGGTGGGTGAGCTAGCCAACCACTCCTTCCCTAGCCCGGTCCCTCCCGTGTCCCCCGTGCATCTATCCCAGCGCTCCGAGGTGTCTGCTACGCTACGGGCCCATCGTTGCGCACTCTCATATATCGTCCCCGTGTGCGTCTTTACCACGAGCCTCCGGTTCTCCTCGCGCAGTTTCTGAACCTCCGACTGCAGCTTCTTGTAATCGTCCATGACCTTCTTGACCTCCGAGTCGTCCAGCGCCGCACTCAGCGGCTTTGCCGCGCCTACCTCCGACTTGTTCACCGCGGCCGTGACGTTCGCTACTTTGCTCGTTTCCAAGTCGTTCTGGGGGACGGGCGGCCAAAAAACAGACCCGAGGAAGCGCGACTTCATCGCATTCTACAAACGAAAAGGGCCCACTGGGCTGCACGGCTCTTTTCAGAAGCGCCCTGGCAACAAACGGCAGCCCAACGAAGTGGCTTATCACGTGGGATTGTTTTAACACGGAGGCTTTACGCGATCCAACCCAAAAAAAAGCTTTATTATGGATGTGGCAATGTATAGTAGCCAAATGCTCGAAACACGTGACGTTGATTCTAAACGTGGAGGGAGCAACCGGAGGACCCGGAGAAAAATTCCACACGACCACGGGGGAGAACATGCACACTACAAATATACAGTAGAACCTCGGAGATCGAATGCACCAGAACTCGAACAAATCGGTGTTCGAAAGATATTTAGTATTTCCCAACAATTTTTTGCCCCGGAAACCGAACGAAATTCGGAGGTCGAACGGCAATCGCGACTTGCAAGAACCTGTACACGGCTAAGACGCTGATGGCCAGCAGCGTGCATGACGCTTGCCCAGACAAAGGGGACTCCCCTTACAAACAATAACACCACCACCATCTCCTCACCACCTTCCACTCAAGCCATCAACTCTCCTTACTACAGGTAAAGTGAAGTTCAATGTTCATTTATCTCATTTATTCCATGTATTTATTCATTTATTTCATGTGTTTCTCTTTTTTTTATTTTATGTTTGCCATTACTGTAAACTTCGTGTCAAAATGCTTTATAATGAGAGATTTCTTGTGTCTTGAACCAATTAATGAAATTTTCATTCATTAAGTTCGATCTCCGGGGTACCACTGTATACAGGTGGGCTAGGTCTGGATGGAACCCACGTCCTCATGTATACATCTTACCCACCTTGGTGCCCTCAGGCAAGCTTCAACAAAGTGTTTGTGCATTAGCCCTGCAATTCCCTCCCATCGTCTCCCTCCCTCCCATAATCTCCCTCCCTCCCTCTCATTGTCTCCCTCCCTCCTATCATCTCCCCCACTCCCTCTGTCTCCCTCCCTCCCATCATCTCCCTCCCATCGTCTCCCTCCCATCGTCTCCCTCCCATCGTCTCCCTCCCATCGTCTCCCTCCCATCGTCTCCCTCCCATCGTCTCCCTCCCATCGTCTCCCTCCCATCGTCTCCCTCCCACCGTCTCCCTCCCTCCCATTGTCTCCCTCCCTCCCTCCCATCGTCTCCCTCCCTCCCATCGTCTCCCCCCCTCCCATCGTCTCCCTCCCTATCGTCTCCCTCCCTCCCATCGTCTCCCTCCCTCCTATCGTCTCCCTCCCTCCCATCGTCTCCCTCCCTCCCATCGTCTCCCTCCCTCCTATCGTCTCCCTCCCTCCCATCGTCTCCCTCGCTCCCATCGTCTCCCTCCCTCCCATCATCTCCCCCCCTCCCTCCCATCGTCTCCCTCCCTCCCATCGTCTCCCTCCCTCCCTCTCATCGTCTCCCTCCCTCTCATCGTCTCCCTCCCTCTCATTGTCTCCCTCCCTCCCTCTCATCGTCTCCCTCCCTCTCATCGTCTCCCTCCCTCTCATCGTCTCCCTCCCTCCCATCGTCTCCCTCCCTCCCTCTCATCGTCTCCCTCCCTCTCATTGTCTCCCTCCCTCCCTCTCATCGTCTCCCTCCCTCTCATTGTCTCCCTCCCTCCCTCTCATCGTCTCCCTCCCTCTCATCGTCTCCCTCCCTCCCATCGTCTCCCTCCCTCTCATCGTCTCCCTCCCTCTCATCGTCTCCCTCCCTCTCATCGTCTCCCTCCCTCTCATCGTCTCCCTCCCTCCCTCTCATCGTCTCCCTCCCTCTCATCGTCTCCCCCCCTCCCTCTGTCTCCCTCCCTCCCTCCCATCGTCTCCCTCCCTCACATCGTCTCCCTCCCTCCCATCGTCTCCCTCCCTCCCTCTCATCGTCTCCCTCCCTCTCATCGTCTCCCTCCCTCTCATCGTCTCCCTCCCTCTCATCGTCTCCCTCCCTCCCTCTCATTGTCTCTCTCCCTCTCATTGTCTCCCTCCCTCTCATCATCTCCCTCCCTCACATCGTCTCCCTCCCTCTCATTGTCTCCCTCCCTCCCATCATCTCCCCCCCTCCCATCGTCTTCCTCCCTCCCTCGCTCCCTCCCTCCCAAGCTCTTATAACCAATTTGCTCAATTCCAGAAACGTGTAAACTCTCCATCTTTTTGACTTAACAGCTTGCGATTGCGCCAGTTTTGCCGCTGCCCGCTTGACACTCTTTGACCTGTGCTCAGTAACTGGGTTTGAAAATAACAATTGGGATAAACATTGGGCAACAAGACAAACTTTGCCTTTGTTTTTTTTTCCTCAACGCTTCACAGAATGTAGAACATCTGACAACGATGGCTTTCAAAAGCATGGCCTTCTTCACTCGCCGGGTTCATCATCATCATCGCTTTCCCACATCAGAACCAGGTGGTTGGTCAGAGTCCTTGACTGGAACTCTGACCTAGCAACCCATGGTGCCAGGGCTATTTTGGGTTGGGTGGGTGGCACAGTGGCAACACTGGTGGCTTCGCAGCAACAAGGGTCTGGGTTCGATTCCCAACTCTTGCGGCCGTATGCGTGCAGCTTTGTACTCATCGGGTTCATCATCCCCCCTCCCCCCACCCCCCCCCCCCATGTTCTAGCACTGGTTTCATTCCGGTACTCCGCTTTACTTCTCATAGCCAAACAACCGTACGTCACTGGCGTTGGCCAAACATCCCAATGCAAAACACGAGCACACCTGCAAATGACTCCTTCGGGATTACAAAGCCACGTTGCCTGCAGACCGCAACCAAACCTTGGCGGGACTCTCCTCGAAACGAGACTCGGCGAGACTTCACCGGGTAAACGAGCGTAACGACAACAAGAATATTCTTGGTTCTTTCGGTAAAGTCACGTAGAAGGGAAACAATAAAACAATAAAAATATAATACGATAATATATTTTTATTGTTTTATTCTTTCCCTTCTACGTGGTGACTTTACCGAAAGAACCAAGAATGTGAATCCCTGCAGTCACGAAAGCTTTGAATCGAAACAACAAGAATGATAAACATTGTTTTGTGTTTGCGCAAACTCGACGGGAAATAAACACTCACCTGCTTTTCCTGGTCGGGGGGCAGCTCGAACACACACCTCAGTTTGGAGTCCATCAAGTCATCGGGCTTAGCATCTTTCCACTGAGGTGGCAGGCAGTAAAGACAAGACACACACACACAAACGGACACACACACAGACACAAACACACAAGACTCTTTAGTTCACTTCAAGTCCTCAAGAAACTGCCCGTGGCACGTGGCGCGAACAACGTCGCAGGCCGGGGCCAAACCACACAGCGGGCACGATCCGGAAGCACGGCGCAGCCGCGGAAACTCAGGCGGCGCCGCGACGCTGTGAGGGTATCGCCGATGGAGCAACGTCCTTCAGGAGACGGCGTCAAATTAAAAACTGGTCGAGAGCCTTGGGCGGGGTTGATGAAGACGAAAACCGGTGACCGGTTCCGAACGTCCGGTAAACAGGGTTCCAGTGGACCGTCAGTAACCGTCGCACCGATGGGCACACGCGGAGGATTAGCGCACGTGAATGACAAACCGTGCAGAGCTGCTACCAAATCTCCAGAATCGTGCCCGCTTTTGTCACAACGCGGAAGCTAAGCAGGTATAAGCCTGGCTCGTGCCTATACCAAGGTGTTATATGTGCTATATATATATCGGCTTTTGGGCAGCGGACAGGGCAGTGCAGAAAATCGTACATCTGTGTGTCCGCATCTCCACACCAACCCATAAAGATCAGCATAGTCAAGTACGGTTTATACGTATCATCAACATTATTCCACCACAAGGGTCCCTATGGTTTGCCAATTGTGCCCCACCCCCACCCACCCTGGTTGTGAGATTCCCGACTGGTGCCGCCCCCCCCCCCGCCCCCACGGTTGTGGAACTCCCTACTGGTGCCCCCCCACGGTTGTGGAACTCTCTACTGGTGACCCCCCCCCCCCCCCCCCCACCGGTGATGTGACCCCCTACTACAACTGGAGATGAGGCTTCGGGACAGTGTTGATAACTCAAAAGTCCCATATCGAAAGCTACAGTTTATTTTCAAAAGGTTTTCCTAATTAGCTGTGCTCCTCTTTGACCATTCTTCTGACAACCGCCTCTTTCTTTATCTTGCTCATTTTCACGCACGGCGCCTTGACACTTTTTTCGTGAAAAGCTCCTTATAAGTGCAAATGATTTTACACACACACACACACGGGTCGCCAAGTTTTGAGACAGCCATTTAATTGGCGTCGAGGCGACGAAACGTATATACGGTACAATGCTCACTATTGTGCACCGACAATGCGGACGTTGTTCCCTTCCCCTCCGCCACCACCCCCCCCCCCCCCGAAAAGTTAACTGCTGATGAGTTTTACAGCAGACGGAACCGACAGCGCAGCGGCTCACCACGGCATCCATGTCCGACGTGTCTTGGGGCGCAAACATCGTCTGCACCATGAATTTGTGTTTGCTCTTCTCGTTGGGGTCGTAGTCGAAGGGCTGCAGCATAACTGCGGGGAGCGGCGGAGGTGGGGGAGACAAACGGCGGTCAGTGACGTAGGCAGGCATCTGAGACGCGCGCAAAGTCGTTACATCACATCCACAAAGATCCCCCTCCTCCCTCCCCCCCCCAGGGGGTAGCCCCAACAGACTATCGGGGGGGGGGAGGTGAGTGCTGTTATCGAGCACCTAAACACACACCGCACGCACACACACGCACGCACATAGGAAAGGGACGATGACGCACGCGCCGAGTGATAAGACACACGCACCGTCATCAGATGCACACGCAGTCGAAACGCACGCAAGTTGTCAGACACACATGCACGGTTGTCAGACAATGTTAAACACTGTTGAGGCAAGTGCTGTTAGGAAGCAGCTATGAAGGCCAGCACCACGGCCAGCCGCCTTTGTCTCCCCAGTGGCCAGTGGCGATGTTTGCACACCGCACCAGGTACTCATTTGAGGCTGAGTCGACCTAGGAGAGGCCCATGACCGGTTCAGATAATCGGCACTGGTGTTGGCCGTGAGCTGGAATCGAACCCGGGTCGCCGGGTTCGTAGCGCACTGACCACGGCAAATGCGGATACATGATGCACATGTGGAAAATTCGAAACTCTCCAGTGTGCGCTTGTGGTCCTCCAGCATAGACCGTACAAAGTATAACGACACAATGCCCCGATCCACACATACGAAGGAGACATTACATCAGACGCGGTTATCTGGCTTGACCACCTGAATGCGAAATGGTAGTCGTTGCTCTGCATCTACATCAGCAGTATGAAAGAAGACAAAAGCGCAGCGGGCTGCCGACTACACTAGCACTCCGCAGTCAACAAACACGCGCACATATAACAGTCGTCAAACACGGGCACACACAGTCATCAGGCAAACAGGCGCACACCACAACAGCCTTCCATCACTGGCGCACACAAAAAAACGCGTCGGCACGAGAAATGCACAGCGCACGCCCGCGCGAGTCACGGCCGCTCTGGAATGAGGCGGCCGTCACGTGGGCGACACCCCCACCCCCCTGGTGGTCAGGACTTTGGATGGAACGGCAGCCCAAAGGGTGGAATGGCAGCCCAAAGGGTGGAATGCCACGTCCGGGGAAGATGTCCGCCATGAATAACGGAGCGATGGATGAAACCCCAGAGTTTCATCAGCTTCCAACCCGTGGTCCGCGAGACCGCGGCGAGGCAGTCCGCGGACCTGTCGCAGGCACAATTGATTTGCACAAAAACGCCACGTTTCACGACTGCGTGACGATCTGCGAACATGTCTGAAGGTTGAGGGGTCGTGTTCCCCGCTGTGGTTTGGCAAGGTTGAGAACCGCCGAATCTAGACTACGAGATCGTTGCAATGCAAGTCCCCTGAGAAGAGGCGACGGCTTGGTGGAAGCCATCATGCAGAAGTGGATTAGATGATTGATGATGGCCATCAATTATGTATGTTGAACTTTTTTCGTACCGTACATAGCCAACTGCGCTAATTGGACGTGCGGGGGAAGGACAATGGTGCCGAGCACAAAAGGAACTTCTAAAGAAATGAGTTTGTCAATCTAGATGATTTAAAAGCGCATAGCGCCAGTGGCTTCCTAATATCGCAAAGAAGAGTGTTCCAGACGGCCGCAGGAACGCATATGAAAGTGCGCGAGGCTGTGACCACCGTCTTTGTCCGGTGGCTCGCCAAAAGCCGCTGGGAGGATGACCGGACTTCACGCGACGGTTAATGCTCCTTGACGAGATCAGAAAGATAGTGGGGTTTAAAATCATGACGATGATGATGAAATCAGGATGATGATGATGAGAGCTTGGGGAAAAGAGACAACGGGAGAGAATTCCGCAGTTGAAAAGTTCGAGGGAAGAAGCAGAAACAAGAGAAACGTTGTGCCTTGCATTATTGGTGGCAGAGCGATGCAAACGGAGAGACGAATCCAGTCATACTATTGGCAGGCTACCGATGCCATCTCCTTGGAGTGGTCAAGCTCCCATCAAGTAAAGCTCCATCAACGGCAATCGTATGAGAGCTCAACACGAACCATCTGCATTCTTTGGTTCTTTTGGTAACGTCGCGTAGATAGAAAAATAATAAAAATAAAGTGAATAAATAACATAAAAATTTACCTTTCTTTTTTATTTACGTGACTTTATCGAAAGAACCAACGAATATGATTTCCTGCAGTCACGAAAGTTAAGTCAAAACGAATCCTCTGCACGGTACTTTAGCAACGGGGTGAGCAAGCCGGGAGAGAGATTGGCCAATGTTTAACACATGCACCTCCCCCCCCCCCCCAATCAGCGGAGGTGACACTGACGTTAATTGAAACTCCAGCCCTTATGCCAATCCACTAACGGATGAAAGTGGCTCCAAGTCGTCGCCATCTCTCAACAGCTCTCCGATACAATAATCCACCTGGCACCTGCCTGCACACGAGCAATAAAGCTGATCTTATTGATCTAAGTCATTGTAATGTTCTGACTCGCCCACGACTGGACATCTGTGAAAAAGAGCTTTATAGCTCGTCGGATTCCTCCAGTGCAAATAAATATTCTCATTCCGAGGTGCCATCCCGAACGCGTCTTGGCCACACGTTGTACACTGGATTTGGTGCAGCGCTCAGGGAGGGAATGGTCCAGACAAACGTACAGCACAGACTAGCCGCATTTACAAATTATCTCAACTTGTAACGCGCCGACGCACACTCTTTGCTCGCTCTCAAAGAGAGAGCTAGGATGCGCGAGGAACCGCAGACAAGCGGGAAGGAAGCCGGGCGGCGAGCTGGCACCACCAACTGCCGAAGCTCTGCCATCCTTTATATGTTAAGATTTTTCCGGCAGATTTATGAGGGGGGAGACCGGAGAAAACCCAACTGTGTGAGCGGGTAACACCGTCTCATGGCGAATGGAACGCATTGAGTGGATTCCAGATTTTGCTGTGACGCCTTCTCCTGGCAAGCCAGGGTATGGCCACCTCGAAGGTGGCTTCACAAGATGTGTGCGATCCACCAACGCTCGCCTCCACCAGTGGTGGAGATTAAAGGTGTGCGTTACCACCACACTCATCTATGGGGAGAGGCCTCATTACTTTGTAAGTTGTGCTGCTATACATTTCCACGTGATGATAAGCCACTTCATTGAGCTATCAATTGTGGCCAGGTCGCTTCTGAAAAAGAAGCTAATGGCTCAGTAGTGGGCTTTACCTGGTAAGATGACAAAATAGTTTAGTTTAATTTGTATATATTTTTTGAAGTGATTTGTTTACCTTTCTTATACTTTTCCCCGCTATCGTATTTTTGTATTGTTTGTTGTTCTAACGTTCCGACCCGCCCCGAAACTGGACATCTGTGAAAAAGAGCTTTAAAGCTCATTGGATTCCTCCGGTGTAAATATTCTGATTCTCATTCTGCAATGCTGCTGCTGCTGCTGCTGGAGGCCCCCCAAAATCAAGTCAGTTATTTGTGTTATTTGCCCGAACGTTAAACAGTCCTCTTTATTGGGAGCTGGGGAGGCGAGACGGCGAGTGAATGTAGCAGCAGCGTCGACAGAGTGGAAGTTGGGTGAGCAGAGGACTGAGATGGTTCGGTCATGTGGCCAAAAAGCCAGAAGACTACATTGGAAAGTTCAGAACAATGAAAGCCGGGCGAAAGGAAGAGGGAAAATGAAGGGTGAATGGCAAGGAGTTGCATTGTTTAACGATTTTTTTATTTTACCAGGAAAGGCTCACTGAGCCAGACAGCTCTTTTTCAGAAGCGACCTGGCTATCACAAAAGATAGCACAACAAAAGTGGCCCACCACGTAGAAATGTACAGCAGCCAAATACTAAAGAGGCGTCAGTCAGGATTGAGCCCATGATCTACTGCATACAAGGCGAGGGAGTTAACATCTCGCCACTGCGACGCCAACGAGGGCAGGAAAGCATGCGGCGTCACTGCGGGGGATGGCGACGAATCGGAGACAGCGAGAGGACTCGGGATAGCAGAGCCCACCTAGTGGGATATTTGACATGTGTGAAAATGAGCTTCATAGCTCATCGGATTTCTCCAGTATTCTCGTGGAATGAACGCTCGCAAGAAATTCAGCGGCTCAGGCTACTGGCGGTCATGTTGTCACAGCGCGGGGAAGATTCAGGCGCACGTCTCGCGCTCGGCACCATTTACAGAGCCCGTTTAGATCGTGTCTATGGCTGGTGCTGGCAATGCCGTGCCCGGTGACACAGCGCCGTACTTACCAGAGACATTGATGGACGAGCCGGCCTCCAAGATGCCGCTGTTGGGCCGCACGCAGTACCGGCGCGGCGCCGTGGTCTTCACCTTGAACACGACCCGTCTTTCGGATGGATTTGTCAGCTTCAGGTTCGTGGTGACGACATCCGTGAACGGACCTGCGGGGGCGGGACACCACGCACCGTTCGGTTGCGGCAGGGCAGTAATCGTACCGATTCGTCCATGCCAAGGGAACCTTATGCGATCGAACATTGCTCGACGGGACCGCTCCACGTGGCGGAACGTCGAATTGTGACGGAACCTTCCGTGCGATGGAATGTTCCCCATGCGATGGAACGTTCAGTGCGGTGGCGTGTTGGGGAGCCTCCGGGGTGATGGAACGAATGTTCTGCGCGATTGACAACGGTCTCCACGCGATGGAACGGTCCACGTGATCTAAACACGGGCGAGTGAAACTTCTCTCCCTCTCCGTGTTATCAAACAATCCGTGTGATCAAACGTTCCGTGCGACCGACTTCCACACGCCATCGCCCTCTGAATGCAGAGGTGGGGGGGGGCAGGGGCTAAGCACAGCGGCGAGCTGGGAAGCATGCTGCCGACGTCACCGCTTGACTAAATTTACAGTGACAGAAACACGATCCCCGCTCACCTATCCCGCCGCCTAAATTAGATTCTCCGCTAATTAGGTCTCCCTTGGACATGGCCGTTGCGGGTGAGGGCAGAGTTTCCCTCCCCAACAGCACGCGTATCGGCAAGGACGACCCCAACATCGGCCGTCACGGAGGGGGTGGGGAGGGGCTGGGTGGGGAGGGCGGGCCCAGAGGATGGAATGGCTGGGCGTAGTTTTTAGATTCCAATTCTTGTCTGAAGTGGTGGAATGATTTAAGTAAATATCTTGTCTGGTACTGTGCAGTGCTTGTCCTCGTGTATATTGTCTCGACTGCATTGTTTTAAACGTCATATTTGCCCCTTTGTTCCTCTGCTTTGAGAGGCACTGCCTGGGAGGCGTGGTATAAATAATAAATTAAGATGGTCTGGTTCTGATACAATGGTAGTCCAGTCAATTTACGTTTGTATTGTTCATTCTGTGAAATTCTGCTCTTTGCCTGGCTCTGGTCTTGGTTCTAAATCTGTCTATATTTAACCCGTTCTACTCCTATTGCTGGTCTTTATCCAGCTCTAAAGTTGGTGTTTATCAAGTTCTGACTCGTGCTGTATTTCCACATCCATTGTGAAGTGAACTGGCCTGCTTCACATATCCAGCTAGAAGAGCATGGATTCTCACGGGAACCTTACTTTGTGTTTTTTTTTTTATATTGGACCCATTGCATATCCCAGCGTGGAGCAGTCTGTGGGTTGCTGCCCTCTCCCTTGAAGGACATGCATTCACATGAGGCGGGAACATTTTCTAGTTTAGTGGTGGGGGGGGGGGGCAGTTGGGAGGTTCCAGAACCAGGGTCTAAAAATGACCTCATAATTATCATTGGTCCTTTTTTGCCAGTATCAAAGCATGAAAATTAGCTGCTCACCCCGAGCTATAAATCCCCCGATATGTGCATTGGCTTTACACTGTTCCACTTTGGGAGTTCTCTGGTCAGACACTGTTGAGACTTGCTCATAAAGGCGGCTGTCCCTGGTGTGGGCCAATCAGTTTCAAAGACAATGCATATATTATCAGAGCATGTTTTCTTTTTATATTCACCACAAGTACCTGTGGTTAATGCAGACTTGATTCCTTGCAAAAGAAATCGATTTGGTGTTTGAACATCTTAAGACCTGTTTTATTGCCAGAAAGGGTAAAACTTATTCGAATTTGACCTTTTCTTCATCACTCCCCCACCCCCCCCCCCTCGTCACCTTACTTTGCGTTTTAATCGCAGTTGCCGAGCAGAAGCCCAAAACACCAACTGACCAGCAACAAATATCACCAAGTTGCAATAGGTAACGTTTCTTGAATTAAGCAAGGTTAGAAGAGCTCGGGTTAAGAGACGATCGGAGGGAATTCCAAAGTCAAGCGGTGCGAGGGAAAGAGCGGAAAGAGAAGTGGTGTGGTGAGTGGATTGGTGAGTGCATTCTGACCTGCAGTGTGGTGAGTGGAATGGTGAGTGCATTGTGACCTGCAGTGTGGTGAGTGCATTCTGACCTGCAGTGTGGCAAGTGGATGGGTGAGTGCATTCTGACCTGCAGTGTGGTGAGTGGAATGGTGAGTGCATTGTGACCTGCAGTGTGGTGAGTGGAATGGTGAGTGCATTGTGACCTGCAGTGTGGTGAGTGCATTGGTGAGTGTATTGTGACCTGCAGTGTGGTGAGTGGAATGGTGAGTGCATTGTGACCTGCAGTGTGGTGAGTGGAATGGTGAGTGCATTGTGACCTGCAGTGTGGTGAGTGCATTGGTGAGTGTATTGTGACCTGCAGTGTGGTGAGTGGATTGGTGACTGCATTGTGACCTGCAGTGTGGTGAGTGGATGGGTGAGTGTATTGTGACCTGCAGTGTGGTGAGTGGATTGGTGAGTGCATTGTGACCTGCAGTGTGGCGAGTGGACGGGTGAGTGGATAGGTGAGTGCATTGTAACCTGTGGTGTGTGAATGGGTGTGTTATGACCTGCAGTTTGGTGAGTGAGCAGATGGGTGAGTCAATGGGTGAGTATGTTGTGGCCTGCAGTGTGGCGAGTGAGTGGATGGGTGAGTGTGTGAATGGGCGAGTGTGAACGAGTGTTGTAACCTGCAGTATGAGTTGTTGGACAGTCTGGAGACGACAAAACGGTCAGTCCACAAGGGTGGAGAATCAATGACTCAAGTTCACAGGAAGGGTAACCATGGCAGTAGCGATAGCAGAGCTATAGGAGGCGACCGACTAGAGTAAATTCATGAGTGCTGGATTCATCAGTCAACTTGACTGCAATATGATGAATGCAATCAAGCGCAGTGAAGAAGGAACTGTGGGTGCTCCACCCGATATGTCAACAGCATTTTAAACATTGGCCGAATCTGTGCTTTGTATTGTAGTAGGTGCAATTGTTCGATTGCACTCAATGCCAGGCCCACTTTCTTCCTTTATGAAGAGAGCTGTACGCTCTCACCTGGACTGTCAAACCAGGCACGGCATCGTGGGATCAATGCTGAAGGGTCACGGAGCAATTGAACAACATCTCAGCTGGAATGGCCCAGGACCTTTCCTGGGTCCAAAGGTTACGTGCTTTCCAGTGTTGGTGAGAACACCGCACCGAGTTCCCCTTATGTAGGATCCTGGAGGGGGGGGGGTCTCTTATTCGTTCCGGACTTCATACGGTTCTAGTTTTGCTCAAGTTACTATTCGTTTATTTTTGTTGTTCTAGACTTTTCCGGTTCTGGTGTCCTGGTTGTTGGCGCTAGTTAAGTTATACTGTCGTTTAATCCTAGTTTTTTTTTTCTCCGGGTTTAAACCAATGCTGGTCCGCGTGTCTCATTTGGTCCCTTATCCGCTGCGAGTTGTACTTCTGATGTATTGCTTTGGTCTTTGGATCTGGTCCTTGGTTTCTGCCTCTGGTATGCATCAAGCTCCTGGTTTAGATCCAGTCCGATTGTGGTCCTGCAGTGCATACTAACCAGCTCTACAGTCTGGTCCTGGTATCACGTTCCTGTGCAGTCTGGCTGTAGTCTAATCGCCACAGTCTCGTTTATATCTGTTTGTCCCGATAACATTTTTACGTTGGCGTGGTCCATGTCTATATTTTCTGCTTCTAGTCTACTCTTAAGTAAATTGCTTGCTGTCTATTACAGGCTAGTTTTCATCCCAAATCAGTCTAGTCTTTATCTCAACTATTATCGGTTTGTCGTCTGCTGTCACGTTTAGTCTGGTCTGTTTCTAGAACACTCTTATGCTTAAGGTTTAGCTTGATCATTTTACATCTAATCTTAATTTTAAGTCCTTTTCTCGCTTGTCCAAAATATGTCCTCTCTCCAGACTTTGAATCATTGACGCAATCATTACATTTTAGTCAAATGTGGCATTTGCACCGTTTGTCACGAAAGGCTTTCCTTCCACCATGAAGTCGCAGTTCTGCACAAAATAATTCGGACCACGACGCTGGCCTACTCATTTCCAATGATGTCACGAGATTAATGAGCACACTGCGAGAGCAAGGCAGTTGGCGGCGTGTATTTAACTGTTTAGTACAGACTGCGGTATTAACCAGGGCGGTCTGCACGGTTAAACGGCAAACGTGGTACCAATAGGCCATGTCATCATGCAAATCTAGCGTCCATCTGGTGCATATTACTAATCTAGGGTCTAGTCTAGTGTAATATAAATGTAGTCTATTATTTGTATCTAGTTGAGTGTCTAACCTATTCTCGATCTAGCCTGATTGAAATGTAGTGTCTGTGTGGTGTAGCCTGTAGTCGAGCTGATTGTTAAACTCAGCTAGTTGAGTGGTCATGTAATCAAACTAATTATAGTAGTTATAATAATATTGTGCAATAAAGACACTTATCCAATATTGATCCACTATCATTGTGTCTAATAAGCAGTCCAGAGTATAGTCTTCTGTCTCGTGTCCATCTAGTCTAGTGTCTATCCAGTCTCGTTCCAGTTTGTACTATAACACTAGACGACATAAATACTAGTCTGTTTAGTATAGCTAATATAATGTATTGTCTCACTAGTGCAGTGTGACATGCAGTCTACTCTCTAGTTTACTGCCCATCATCTCTCTACTCAAGTTTAAGTGTCCCTAGTTTTATAAAATTAAAAAAATGGTACTTATGTTTCAACCTAACCGGTTCTCAACAGAATCAAGTGTCACATGTGCCCACGTGAAAACCTTAATTTATTTGGCTGTTAGATGATGGAGGAGCTATCGCTCTAACTTACTTCATACTTACACAATCTAGCGCGAAAGAAACAAAATGAGAAAGATTGGTCGTGAAAGGGTGTTTGTGTGAAATAAAAAGTCTTCTGCCTTGTAATCTAGTTTCAAGTCCAACTTAAAACGTTGCCTTTTCGTAGCCAATACAATCATTCACATTTGTATTTTGGGTTAAGCAACAGTAGTTTTATGCCAAATTATTGTCGTTTCCAGTCCACTGTTATATATAATTGAGTCTGGTTTGTGCCAGGCGGTGGTGGCGCGCGTCTCGAATCCAGCACACTTTGGGGATGCGAGGGTTGTTGGATCGCACAATTCTGGTGAAATTCCCTTTCCGTTGGGTGTTGAGGTGCCGTACCCTGGCTCGGCAGGAGAAGGCAGTAACCAGCAAGTGGACTAATCGCCATCTGCTTCCATCTGTACGGAGGATAGAGCGTTGCCTCCTCGCGCGCGTTGGGGGGGCGGCGGTTTCCCCGGGCGCTCCGGTCTCCTCCCGCAGGTATAAAACCATAAATTTAACACGTCGGCTTAGATACATGCATCTAGATACTAGATACAAAACACTCAAGACTTTATTCGGCTGAAAGCATCTGCAAATTAAAACCAAAATGCAGGATGCTCCTGAAAAAAAACGAGTCCCCGTGACTCTGTGACCTTCCTGGATAAACAAGAAATGTAAAGGTAAAATCAATTAAGTGACGTAAGCGTCTGGTCTCATGTCTATCTGACCTAGTGTTATATAGTCTAGTCTGCATGTAGTCCAGCGTAGCATCTAGTTTAATGTGCAGTCTATCAAGTCTAGTGTCTATCTAGTCTCGTGGCTATCGGATCTGGTCCCTTAATGTACAGGCTGGGTATATCTGGTCCAGTGTTCTATGCAGTTTAAAATAATTTGTCAAATCCGCTGCTGGATGAAGGGCTCTCTGGCACACTTTTTTTTTGGGGGGGGGGGTGTTTGACCACGCTT
This sequence comes from Petromyzon marinus, assembly GCF_048934315.1. Lineage (NCBI taxonomy): Eukaryota > Metazoa > Chordata > Hyperoartia > Petromyzontiformes > Petromyzontidae > Petromyzon > Petromyzon marinus. Next base: position 5,818,894 of record NC_133720.1, read on the forward strand.
AGCCACGTTGGTCAGTGTGTGTTCAGTGAAGTCTCTCATCTAATGCCCATTATGGCAGTGTCTAGTTTATTATCACTCTCCTATACTGTTCATATATTCTTGTATTTATCCTATCTTTAGTCTTGTGTCCGTTTATACTATTTTATATACAGTACAGCATGTGTTCCTAGTGTCTATATTTCTACAGTTCAGTGTCTACTGCAAGTGCCTACTTTATTGTACATCTGGTGCATTGTGCACCTAATCTCATGTTTAAAAAAAGACGTCATTTTACCAGGTAAGGCCCAATGAGCTGTATAGCTGTTTTTCAGACGCGACCTGGCCACAAATGATACCTGAAGTGGTTTATCATGTGGGAATTTATCGCAACCAAATACTTTTAAGCGCACATTGATTATAAATGTGTAAGGAAAAACTGGTGGATCCGGAGAAAAATCCACGGGGAGAGAGACACCGCAAACTCCCAATTATACAGCAGCAGGCGGCAGGGTCGGAATCGAACCCACAACCTTCTGAATACAAGGCGAGGTAGTTAACATCTCTCAACTGTGGCGCCCCCAGCAGAATGTTCATCCTGCCGTCCACCTACCTAATGGATGTCCAATCCACGTTGTATCTATTTAGCATCTACGCTCGAATTTACCGTCGTATTTAGTCTAATCTTTTCCACGAGTCCGGCCTCCTCTCCAGTGTATCCACAGTCTACCTTGAGTGTATGAGGGGCAGCGTTTAATCCAGTGTCTTCTAAGTGCATTGCGCCCATATAATAATCTATTTACCCTACCGCCTATCCTAACGCGTGGTCTCTCACCTCCCCCTCCCGTGTCCATCTCCTCTAAGACGTTTGTCTTTTCTCTCGCGTCTCACTTAATCCAAGTGTTCGTATATATAGATATTTTTGTTCACATAGCGTCTTGCTAGTTCTAGTGCCTATCGCAGTGGTCGTCCAGCGCACTGCCCACATCGACCATTCACGATATTGTCCACCTCGCGTGTGTGTCTCCTCCTTTGTACATTTCATCCGGTGCATTATACAACCTCCTTAAGTATGCTGTACATCCCTTCCCTCGTGTCTCGAAGTCGTGTCTTCTAAGAATAGAGCCCATCTAATATACTCTCTTTCGTTCACCTCGCTTGCAGCACATACACATTTTCGCCCATTGTCCATCATTCCCCGTGTGTCCATCTCATCGGTGTCCATCTAAAGTGGGCGACAGTTGTCTCAAGCCTCGTGTCTTCTCAAGTAGTGTGCATTGCCCATCTCCAATGTATCCACGATTTAATCTACTACTATATTGTCCACCTCGCTCGGGAATACATTTCGCCCATTGTCCATCTCGAGTAATTTCGAGTTACCTCCTCAATAACACTCGGTGTCTCCCTAAAGTAGAAAGTCCATCGCTCGTCTCGAGTGGACCCACTCTTTAATCCGCTACTACATTGTCCACCTTGCTTGGGAATGTTTCTCGCGAAATTGTCCATCTAGAGGCAGTACGAGTTACCTCCTCCTCCTCGGCAAGCCTCGGCGTCACCTCAAGTACCGCAGTGTGCGCATATCGCCCATCTCTAATCTACCCACTAATCACGACTCCAAAGTACAACGCGAGCTTGTGAATGTATCTTCGCCGATTGTCCCATCGCGAGCGATTTCGAGTTACATCCTCAACAAGGCCTCGTGTCTTCTTAAGTACTGTAGCGTGTGTGTGTGTGCACATCGCCCATCTCCAATCTACTACACAGTCCACCTTCGCCTGGGAACGTATCTCGCCCATTGTCCATCTCGCGTGATTTCGAGTTAGCTTACAGCAAGCCTCGGCGCCTCCCCGAGGCAAGAGTGTCCACCGCCCACCACGTCGAGTGTGGACTCCCCACCCCCCAACTCGTTGCCCACCTTCAATCGCACCGCACACAAATCGACCGCATCGCTCCCCCCCCCACCATCGGGCCCCATCTCTCTCCGAGCGTGCCTACAACTCTCTCCCCAACCACCCCCCCACCACGTCTCTCCACTCGCTCTCTCTAGGCTCTATCCGCCGTCTCTCGCTCCGCGTGACGAGCGAGAGATGGCGGCGACGACAACAACATTCGTTGTTGTTGCTGTTTGTTGTTGCTGTTGTTGTTCATCTCTCTCTCTCTCCTCATCGCTTAGCCGCGAAGAAGCCGGAGATAAAAACATGGCGGCGCGGCCTAGGAGGCGGGCGGCAAAAAAAAAACGGCGGCGGCGGCGGGAGACGACGCGGGGGAGAGCGGAAGCGCCGAGTCACGTCCAGCTGCAACCACCACCACCACCGGCTGCTGCTGCTGCTGCAGCAGCAGCAAACAACCACCAACAACAACCACCAGCAGCCACCCAATCCACCACTAACCACCAACCGCCACGCTCTCACCTTTAAACTTGAGCTCGTTGGGCGGCTCCAGCAGCAGCACTTGGTCGAACTTGGACATTGTGTGGGGCACACTCGGGCTGGGGGAGGTCGCGCACTTGTGCAGAAAGCCCTGCCGGCGATGCTGCTGCTGATGATGATGCTGCTGCTGATGATGATATTGCTGCCGATGACGAACGCCGCTGCTGCTGCTGCTTACTGCCTCTCGTCACCGCGATAGCCGCTCCCGCTGCTGCTGCTACTGCTGCTGCCACCACCAGCACCGCCCCGGAGCTCCTGACGCAGCGACCCAGAGTGCACTGCGCGCGCGCGCGCTGCCCGCACCCAAACCCCCCAGCAAGCTTCGGCAACGGCCACGAGCGCCCCCTACCCCCGCCCCCCCCCCCAAAACACCCCCCCTATCCCCCCCCTTACACACGCCCCTCTCACCGACTACCCACCCCTACAAGCCCCCCGCCAGAATCCCTCCCCCCCCTCCAGTTCACACTGGCGCGAGAAGGCTCGCGAAGCGCCGGCGCTCATTGGTCCACGCGTCCTGCGTGGGCGGTGCCACGACTGAAAACGGGGGTGGGGCGCGGTTTGGGGGGGGGGCGAGGGCGGGGTTATTATGGCTGGCCACGCGTACTTCTGACGGTTTGTTTTGTGAGCCACGCCCTCTCGCCTCCCCCTCCAACCCCTCTCTCGCTTCCCCCACCCCCTCATCCACCCCTCCCACAAAAAGGGCGGGACATAGCGCGCTGCTGGTTGGTCAACGGGTCCTGCGTGGGCGTGGTCTTAACGTAAACGGGGCGTGGCCTCGTTTCGGGTGAGTCCGCGCCCCTGCTTTCCGACTCCTCGAACAGTTAAAAAAACCCCACCTCCGGCTTAGGGCGGGGCATAAACCCTCGAGCGCGGCACTAATTGGTCCACGCGTCCTGCGTGGGCGGGGCCTCAATATAAGAGGGCGTTATTATAACGAGGCCACGCCCGTTCAGCTACCCCCTTTCCTCCAACATCTTAGGGCGGGGACATACCACACACGATGATTGGCCGGTATATCCTGCGTGGGCGGAGTTCGCTCCGCCCCCTCCCCCACCCCTCCCCCCAAGGGCGGGACCCGGAAGCACGTGTCTTTGCAGCTGAGGGAATTTCGATGAGCTTTGCAAAAAGGCACATGCTCCGAAACGTCTCCAATTCCATTTTTTTGTTGTTGCTACTTTTAAGGCCACAGTGTTGTTAACGAATGCGTTGAGCTTTCGCTATTTGTCCTTTTTGCGCCACAGCCAACGCAGAATCGCATTTTCGCGTCCCGAATTCACGTGCGTGTGAAATCGCGTTCATTATCAGCCATGTATCAATCCACTGCTGCATGAAGGCCTTCCCCCTAGCCGTCGCAAACCTCTCGCGGCTCCGCGATGCATCGAGCTACTTAAACACGAGCTGTTGTCGTGGTCCTTCTCGGCGCGCGTCCTCTCCGACGCGTTTCATTCCTTTGCGGTCACTCCCGCCACTACCTATTGACCATCGGCCATCAACGCTTTCGGCGCGACGTGACCTGCCCAAGGCTGATTCACCTGCGTAGGTTTCCTTTATTCATCCACAATACAGGGGGGGGGGGGTTTAGATCGTTTAAATGTGTGTCGTTAAAACCAGCCACCACCCGACACAGCCAACTAGTAAGGGTTGTCACGTAAACAACGTGGCCAATTCGTCACTAGTACTGCACTAACCGGTGTGTTGGAGAGGCAAACCACAACATTTACAATCTGAGTACGACGTTTCGCCAGTAATTACAGCTAGCTTCACCTGACGGTTGGTCCCGGGTTTTAACGACACATTTCTATATTTATGGATGATATTGGTCGCGAAAGCCTACTACGTCTTAAACTTCCTTTATCCATGGTTCCACTTGCCGGCTCAAACGCCCATTAAGAGGGCGCTGTCAGCACGCGGAGCGAAATCAGGCAACTAATACTACACCATATATTTTAGAGTTTTAGACCACCAAGTCAGACAAGGAGAGAGAGAGTAGTGTATATGTAAAATACTAGACAATAGCTACGCACTAGATCTTCTACACAGGGACTTTAGATTATACTGTACTGTGTTTAAAAAATAATTGCATCATATATTTAAGCATACACTACGCGATACAAATAATCCACGAAACTTGATCACTCTTTAACCATAATGTAGGTTGCACAGCTGTCAACCCATTCGGTTTACCCCGTATTCTTGTACAGAGAAATTGAGTTTGCAGGTCAATACGGCGTACAGACGTTTCAATACGGGCAACATTGTTTCGTATATTTGTTTGTGTTTCTCCTTGTGATGGGAACTTTGTAGGATGAACTTTGAGATTTATAAGGGGCACGGGGTGACCAATCAAGTCTGATTTGATCTGTAATAAGGTAGGGCACTGGTAAGGGGTTGACATGTATGCGATGGAGGCAACGATAGCTACTGCAATACATATGCACTCGACAAGATATACAACAAAGAATATGAATAAGATATAACAACTACGGTAGCTAGAACACAAGACGCAATGTCTATATGGGGGATGAAACTGTCGAGACAAGCGTGCTTGGGCAACACACGTCACCCGAATGGGCGATGGTAGCCGATGGTCAATAACAGTGACGAGGGCTGCAGTGAAGGGGCGGAGATGGAGAAATGAAATCGTCGCGCGTGCAGGTGTGCCAGGTGGATTGTGGTCACGTGGCAAGGCACCACCCACGCCACGTGGGTGGCGCCTTGAGGTTGGCCCTCATCCAGCAGTGGATTGACCATGGAGGACGATAACGATCAATGAAATACATTGCTGGGCTCGTGCAGTGCGTGACTGGCAACTTAATATGCGAGTTAAATATTGGGGGGGGGGGGGGGGGCATCATACATTGATAAACCCAGGTTGTGTCCACGGGGGTGGGGTAATGTCGAAGGCTACATGACAGATAAAGATACCCGCCACCTCGCAGATATAGTCTCAGACGTAGAGTCCAAGTTCTTGATCTTAGCCTTTAACAAGAACAGAAAAGGGTAAACGCTTTTAACATGCAGTGGGGACGGCCAGGAGGGGGCATTCCAGACAATAGGGGGCGACAGAGAGGAATGAGCGAGTGGCCACGACAGCAGCGGAGGATGAAAGTAGGACGGCCAGAGGTTGTGTGTCACTGGACAGCAAGGAGGGATTTGTGAATGGGTGGAAGTGGAAGGGTTTCAGACGAGGCGGGGCAGCAGAGGGGGTGAATGAATGAGCAGGTAGCCAGTGGAAGTGGCAGACGAGTGGAGGAGTGGGGGGGGGGACAGCTGAAATGAATGAATAAATGAATGAGTAGTGGTGGGGGGGGAGCAGTTCCACACACTGGGGGACAGAAGGAATTAATGAATGAGTAGCCACGGGAAATAGGTAGCAGAGAGGAATGAACGAAAATGAAAAAATGCCCGCCAGTAACTTAATTCTGAAACACGTGGCAACATCGCCCCCATGCTGGGAAAACCCATCAGGAACCCTTGCGGGGGGGCGGGGGAGTGTGACTTTCTGGGTAAACAAGCTGTGCCGTATAAAGTACAAGTTGCTTCAAAAAAATATTAACACTTCGGAGAGTTTGCAACGCCACGAGAAATGTGTCTCCAGGCTCTGGAGACTACCTGGAGAAGATTCCAGGGGTGTGTTGACAACGATGGCGAACACGTGGGAGATTTTTTGACTTTTTGAAGCGATTAACGTACATTTGCTATCATGTTATGGTGCATTATCCGTTGGTATTCCATTTAAAACGATACCCCCATGTAAGTGTTAACATTTTTTTCGAAGCACCCTGTATATTGGTGGCTTGCGAGTGCGGTTAAATTCCGAGCAAAGGAGGGGTCGTCATCCGAGATGTGGACAGCGGGGGGGGCAAGGTGCACACGGTGCGAGTCCGCTTGAGGGTTGAGAACAGGTGGTACGCGGTCTGTTCGTCTGTATGTCTGTATGTAGAACTTCTTTCGCACCGCACGTAGCCGACCGTGCTAATCGGAGGTGCAGGGGGGGGGGTAACGACAACGAACTAAACACACAAAGCATTTCTTGACACAAAGAGCAGGGCCGATGCGAGTGAATGTTGATCCGGAAATAATGACGGTGTGTTTATACCTTTTGTTTCGGACATTAGTTAATATTTTACTCGTGATGTTCAATTGAAATCATGAAGTCAGGTAAACGACCCTAATTAAACTACCATAAAATCTAAATTGCCCCCCCCTCCCAACAAAAAACAACGTTAGAATGTTTTTCTATGTTCCGGTAATATGAATAATTTTGTATGACTGGTAATTACAGAGAAGCGTTTCGTCACGAGGAGTGGGGGGGGGAGTGGGGGGTGGGGTAGGTGGGAGGCGGGAGCAGCGTTTGGGGCGGTGTCAAGATCGGCCTCTGTGGAGGAGGCTCGTGAAGGACGCTACTGGGCAGTTGGAGGCAGTCGCCCTCCAACAACAACGGAGGGCGGAGGGGCGACGCTCAAAACAACGAGCGGAGCGCCGGGCGGCTATAGCACAGCAAGTTGGCACAGTAGGGGGCACAGGTGGTGCATCAGCCACTCATCTCAGTCGACCCGTGGCACCTGCTGGGTCTGTCCCGTGACCTCCTGCCAGCGGGCGTTCGACACTTCACGTGGCCTCAAAGTGCACATAGCCTGGCACGAGCGTCGTGGTGACGTCACCGCCACTTAGTGGCGAATGGCGGTTGTTGTTTGGGGGGCGGAGTGGGGGGGGAGCGTGGGGGGGGGTGTTCCGCTGAAAAGTTTGCATCGGATGAGTTGTCCGCGGGCCAAAACAAGTTTGAGAAACGTGACACCCATCTCACAGATGCTGCTGGCCCAGAAACGGTGGGACATCCTCATCAACGTGCATGTTATTCTTGGTTCTTTCGGTAAAGTCACGTAGAAGGGAACAATAAAATAATAAACAAAAATATACATAAAACAATACAATTCTCACGACGGTTATTTTTAACGTTAAAAAACCGCCACTTTTTTTCTAAATGTCTTGTCGTGGTTTTCACACCTGATGATGATTGCTTGTGTTGCAGTCGAAACGTCGTGAGAATTTTATTGTTTTATATTTTTTTATTTTATTGTTTCCCTTCTACGTGACTTTACCGAAAGAACCAAGAATATGAATCACTGCAGTCACGAAAGCTTTAAATCAAAATTTAACGTGCACGTTGTTTAACCAGCTGAGACATCAAGAGACCAGGGTAGGCTCATTTGCACGAGTGAATGAGCAGGTGGGTGGGTGAGTGAGCGAGTGAATGCGGTCAGAGATCGAGTTTCGGTTTCCAGTTCATTCCGTCCAACGGGGTAACACGTGAGCAGGGTCTTGTTAGTCTGGTTTGCATGCGTGACCCGGGGCATTGCTCTGCCAGTAAGGGGCGATGATTGTGAATGTGTAGTGGGTTCTTTAGACGACGTAGACGGATGGTTGAGGCAACACTTATTTATTATAACTTTCACACAACACAACATCCCTAACAGGAAGGGTAGCGGCCCCTCCACCCGCTAACTAAGGGGATACACTCCCCCACGGAACTCGCCCGATCTCTAAGCTAGGGTCTCAAGCTCGTCATGACCTCACCGGCCAAGGTGCAGGTCCCGACCTCTGGTTACACGGACCCGGCCCTGATAAGGACGTCGGGATCCGAGGCTCCCAGGGTCACACCACTGGCTCAGTCTGCCCGGCCCTGATAAGGACTGCGGGGCCAGAGGGGTCCAGGGTCCTAGGCTTGCCAGCCTTCTGTCTTCTGTGGGATTCCAGGACACCCCGCAGCCCCCGCCCGTTGGGAGGGCACGGGGGATCCAAACACCCCACAGCCCCCTACAGGTAAGCAGTGGGTGCTAGCCGGAGATGGTGTACGTTCGTCCCATAACACCAATACAAATTTTGATTTAAAGCTTTCGTGACTGCAGGGATTCATATTCTTGGTTCTTTCGGTAAAGTCATGTAGAAGGGAAACAATAAAATAATACAAAATATATTAAAATATTGTTTTCTATTTTTATTATTTTATTGTTTCCCTATATACAAAAATATATAAAAATATTGTTTTATATTTTTATTATTTTATTGTTTCCCTTCTACGTGACTTTACCGAAAGAACCAAGAATACCATTACAAATGTTTAACATCGGAAGAGGAACACGCGCGTGCGCAAACCAAACATCATTTCTGTCGACTGATGGAAATGAGCAGGACACGTCGTGGCTAGGAGTGATGAATAAACGACAAAGCGCTTGACCGCAAATGCACCACAATACCTCGCTGATCTCGTCAAGGAGCATAAGGGGCCGTCCATAAATGACGTCACGCACCTAGGGGGGGGAGGGGGGTCAGATTTTTGTGACGATGTGTGACGAGGGGGGTGGGTGTTGAGAAATGTGACGTCACATCAAAATGCGCAACTTTCAATAAATATAGAATTGTTACAACAACACTAATTGTTATAACAACACTCCGACAACGTCAGAGTGCAGCACATGCTTTATTTTCAAAATGGAAATGTTTTTTGGAGGGGGGGGGGGCAGAGCTTTGTGACGTCATATTTGAGGAGGGGGGGGGGTCTGACTTTTTGTGACGCCGTGTGACGAAAGGGGGGGGGTGGTCAAAAATCGTCCAAAATCGCGTGAAGTCATTTATGGACGGCCCCTAAAACCATCGCGTGGACTCCGGTCATCGTCGCAGCAGCAGCAGCGACGGCTTTTCGCTGACCATCTAACAAAGACGGTGGTCACCGCATCATCATCGCGCTCTTTCAGATGCGCTTCTACGGCCGTCTGGAACGCTCTTGCGATGTTATGAAGCCACTGGAGCTATGCACTTTTCAATGATACAGATTGAAAAACTATTTTTTTAGAACTGCTTTTTGTTTTTAGTTTGTTATCCACGCCCCTGCACCTCCAATCAGCAAGCACGGTTGGCTACGTGATAATAATTAAATTTATACAGCGCTTTTCACGGATCTATACAGGACACAGCAGCAGCATTAGACACTCAGCATAAACATAATATTATTAATACATTTCAAGAATCATTTACTAAATTAACTAAATTTTTAATAATCGGAAGCGTATAAATAGGGTTTGATTGCACATTTAAAAAATGTCCACAGGCTCAGAGATCCCTGATATCTCGTGAAGGAGCATCCATAGACCGAAACCTCGACCTGGGAATTCAGAGAGAAGATCTGCATCATGCCCAGATATTAGGAACCTTGAGGGGGGTGCAGCATGTCAACGATGTAGGCTGGGGCAAGATGATTCACTGCGAAACTGGAAGCCAGTGCAGGGAGGCCAACACGGAGTCATATATACGATGTGAAGAAGGCGTTCTAATTCACACCATAAAAGCCGAATTCTGAACGTACTGCAAATTATAAATAATAGGGGTTTTTCCCCTTTTTTCTGGCGACAAAACTGAAACCTTTTGCAAGGAATCATGTTTACATTAACCACAATACTTGCAGTCATAATGCAAACAAAAAAACAACACTGATAATTTATTTATACGCTTCCGATTATCAGAGTGTTGTTTTGTCGCCATAAAAAAGGGGAAAACCCATATTATTATGTTTTGGTACTGGCAAAGATGGCCTCATGATGCTGCAAAATGATCAGCACCTTCTCAGCCACTCTAGGGAGTTAAGCCATTACAATCGTCTACAGGGTGCCAGAGAGTGTTCAACAAACGTACGGGAAAATAACCCCCGCGATCGGCACGGCGTCACTCAGGAGGTCACCAAAGCATAATGTTTCCACCTCCATGTTTCACGGTGGGGATGGTGTTCTTGGGGTCATAGGCAGCATTCCTCCTCCTCCAAACACGGCGAGTTGAGTTGATGCCAAAGAGCTCCATTTTGGTCTCATCTGACCACAAGACTTTCACCCAGTTGTCCTCTGAATCATTCAAATGTTCATTGGCAAACTTCAGACGGGCATGTATATGTGCTTTCTTGAGCAGGGGGACCTTGCGGGCGCTGCAGGATTTCAGTCCTTCACGGCGTAGTGTGTTACCAATTGTTTTCTTGGTGACTATGGTCCCAGCTGCCTTGAGATCATTGACAAGATGCTCCCGTGTAGTTCTGGGCTGATTCCTCACCGTTCTCATGATCATTGCAACTCCACGAGGTGAGATCTTGCATGGAGCCCCAGGCCGAGGGAGATTGACAGTTCTTTTGTGTTTTGCGAATAATCACACCAACTGTTGTCACCTTCTCACCGAGCTTCTTTTCAATGGTCTTGTAGCCCATTGCAGCCTTGTGTAGGTCTACAATCTTGTCCCTGGCATCCTTGGAGAGCTCTTTGGTCTTGGCCATGGTGGAGAGTTTGGAATCTGATTGATTGCTTTTGTGGACAGGTGTCTTTTATACAGGTAACAAGCTGAGATTAGGAGCACTCCCTTTAAGAGTGTGCTCCTAATCTCAGCTCGTTACCTGCATAAAAGACACTTGGGAGCCAGAAATCTTTCTGATTGAGAGGGGGCCAAATACTTATTTCCCTCATTAAAATGCAAATCAATTTATAACATTTTTGACATGCGTTTTTTCTGGATGTTTTTATTGTTATTCTGTCTCTCAATGTGTAAATAAACCTACCATTAAAATTATCGACTGATCATTTCTTTGTCAGTGGGCAAACGTACACAATCAGCAGGGGATCAAATACTTTTTTCCCTCACTGTAATTATCGCTCACAAAAAGGTTACGTGTAAAGTTACACGACCATCAATCAATAAAGTAGTTATTTAAGCGATGAAGTTGTTCGAACGGTGAGTATAACACCGCAGTAGTAATCACTCGATGATGATGTTGATTATTCAGAAATTAATACAAATACTGTATAACAACTTTGGAATGCAGTTTAATAACTTATTATTTGGTGACGCTGCTAACGCTGCGTTGTCACTGGTGCACAAGCACAACCAACAACAACACTCAACACATTCGTCAACAACAACAACACATTAGATTCGTCAACAACAACGCTCAACGCATTCGTCAACAACACTCAACACATTCGTCAACAACAACAACAACACATCAGATTCGTCAACAACGCTCAACGCATTCGTCAACAACAACACATTTAAAACAGGCGACGTTTCGGACAACGGCCCTTCTTTACAGCACACAGCTAGAGAGCTCAGACAGATATTCTTGGGTCTTTCGGTAAAGTCACGTAGAAAGGTTCAAAGAAAATAACAGAAAATGTAATAAAAAAAACTACGACGTTTCGATCGCAACACAAGCGGTCGTCTGAAGCGATCGAAACGTCGTAGGTTTTTGTTATTTTTTTGTTATTTTCTTTGAACCGATCTACGTAACTTTAACGAAATACCCAAGAATATGAATTCCTGCAGTCACGAAAGCTTTAAGTCAAGAGCTCAGACAGAGTTGAAACTAGTTAGTTGGGTTTAAAGACTCATATTTACGCAAACCTGTCAACCCCATATCAATGCCCAACTTGTTACAGACCAATTCAGAGACCTTATTGGTCATCCCGTGCCCCTTATAAATGTCAACGTTCATCCTACAAAGTCCCATCACAAGGGAGAGAAACACAAACAAATAGACACATTTCTTTTGCCCGTATTTTCCTCGACAAGAATACGGGGTAAATCGCACGGGTTGACGGCTTCGTCGACACGACCTAACTCCCAAAAAACCCTCGATTATGATGCATTTCATGACCCTTCCAAAACTTAATTTAAAAGTTGCCTAATAAAGTTGACTAATACAGTTGTTAGGAAAGTTATTCATAAAGTAGATTAATAAATGTTTATTTAAAGCTTTCGTGACTCCAGGGATTCATATTCTTGGTTCTTTCGGTAAAGTCACGTAGAAGGGGAACAATAAAATAATAAAAATATAAAACAATAAAATTCTCAGGACGTTTCAACTGCAACACAAGCAATCATCTCCATGACAGAGGTTATTTGCAAGCCATCTGGCTACCATGAGAGATTCGTTCATGAGGCTATCCACATATACAAACACAGAGACAATTTCAACCGAGAAGATGGATTCTGGCTTAGCAATCATTGGAAGGATTTGATAAACCATTTCGGGTCTTAATTGATTGTTCACGCTTACGGTGGCTTTCAGAGCGCAGCCATTATTTTCGTCTCCCCCCTCCTCTTTTCCGAACATAGATGGACTCGTCCATCTGAATAACTGCCAAATCGCTCTCCGTGGTGCTAACGTAAAAAAAACCGCCACTTTTTTCAAATTTTCTTGCTGTGGTTTTTCACACCTGATGATGATTGCTTGTGTTGCAGTCGAAACGTCGTAAGAATTTTATTGTTTTATATATTTTTTATTATTTTATTGTTTCCCTTCTACGTGACTTTACCGACAGAACCAAGAATATAGATTAATAAAGTTGTTCATGAAGTTGACTAAAAAAGTTGTTCATAAAGTTGACTATTAAAGTTAGCTAAGTTATTAATACATTTGACTAATAAAGTTAACTAATGAAGTTATTAATAATTTTGACTAATAAAGTTACTAGTAACGTTATTTATAAAGTTACTAGTAAAGTTATTATTAACGTTGACTAATAAAGTTAACTAATTAAGTTATTAATAAAGTTGACCAATAAGGTTGACTAATAAAGTTAACTAATTAAGTTTTTTTTGTCACGTTAACTAATACAGATGTTAATAAAGTTGTTAATAAAAATAACTAATAAAGTTTACTAATTAAGTGATGAATAAAGTTGACTAATCAAGTTAAATAATCAAGTTACTAATAAAGTTATTAATAAAGTTGACTAATAAATTTTAAATTCTGATTTAAAGCTTTCGTGACTGTTTCCCTTCTACGTGACTTTACCGAAAGAACCAAGAATAATAAAGTTTACCTAAGAAATCTGACGAGTATTTATTAATAACTAATAAAGTTATTAATAAAGTTTTTGCAACCAGCGCGTACCAATAAAGATATCACGAGAGAGGGGAGCGGTGTCTTCCCGGAAATGACGTACATCGGAGATGGTGGGGGCGGACGTGGGACGGTGGCTGCGGGGGCGGGGCCGGGGAATGGAGGGCGGAGCCGGGGAACGGGGGGGGGGCGGGGTCGCCTGGTCAGCCAATCGCGCGCCGCCTCCGAGGCGCTGCAGGCGGGTCAAGATGGCGGGTGAGGACTCGTGCGCTCGGCGGCTCCGCGCGTTACGCGGCGCTGTAGTCGGCTCCGGGCGAGCTTCAACCGCTCCCCTTTGCCTCACCTCCACCCCGACCCCCGGGTCCCTTGTGTACTGTGTGCGACCGCAGATATCAGCCTTCTCACGGACGACTCCGAAGGGGACCCCGCTGACTGTGAGTTTTATCTCCCGTCGCGGTTTCGACCTCTTTCCGCCAACCGCCCCCCCTCCCACAGCTCCCCGCCGCCGCCGCCGCCTCCTCCTCCTCATCTCTCCGCCACCACCAAACTCCGGAAGCGGTCGAGGCCGTCGGCAACAACGAAAAAAAGCTGAAGCCGGGGGGGGAGACTCCCGTGGGGCCCCTCGGGGCAGGAGGCGACGATCGGCGGCTTCTCGTCCACCGAACTCTTCCTGGCTGAGCGCTCCCCTCTCGATCCCCCACTCGCTCTCCCCCCCCCCCGACGCCAACCCCGACATCCTCCTCCCTCTCACCCCGTAAACTTTGCGTCGACTACTCGTCGCCGCACCACCACCACCACCACCGGGACTCTCGGTTCGCGTCTCCCCTCATTCTCCTGTTGCGCGGGCCTCGTAAACTCTCCACTCTCCTCCTCCAACTCCTCCTCAGCGCAGCCGCCACAGTTGCCATCGGATGGACCCTCAACACTCCCCACACACTGCTGCCTCATTCGCTCGTGACGCTCTCCCGACTCTCCCCTAACGCTCCTCTAACTCGCCACTCACTCTCCCTTCACTCTCACCACTACCCTCACCGTCACCCTCCCTAAGTCTCCATTGTCACCCTCATTCTCCTGTTGCGCTGCTCTCCCCACACTATCTTAACTCTCCCCACACACTACCTTAACTCTCCCCACACTACCTTGACTCTCCCCACACTACCTTGACTCTCCCCACACTACCTTAACTCTCCCCACACTACCTTGACTCTCCCCACACTACCTTGACTCTCCCCACACTACCTTAACTCTCCCCACACTACCTTGACTCTCCCCACACTACCTTAACTCTCCCCACACTACCTTAACTCTCTCCACACTACCTTAACTCTCCCCCAGCTACCTTAACTCTCCCCACGCTACCTTAACTCTCCCCACACTACCTTGACTCTCCCCACACTACCTTAACTCTCTCCACACTACCTTAACTCTCCCCACACTACCTTAACTCTCCCCACACTATCTTAACTCTCCCCACACTACCTTAACTCTCTCCACACTACCTTGACTCTCTCCACACTACCTTAACTCTCTCCACACTACCTTGACTCTCTCCACACTACCTTGATTCTCCCCACACTACCTTGACTCTCCCCACACTACCTTAACTCTCTCCACACTACCTTGATTCTCCCCACACTACCTTGACTCTCCCCACACTACCTTAACTCTCCCCACACTACCTTGACTCTCCACACACTACCTTGACTCTCCCCACACTACCTTGACTCTCCCCACACTACCTTAACTCTCCCCGCGCTACCTTGACTCTCCCCTCACGCAATGCAAGTCCCCTCTACACTCCCAACATCCATTTCCTCTTTGCCTTCACTCACCCCTGACTCCGCCAACGCGTCCTACACACTCTCCATTGGCCCCTGTTCTTTTGTGCTCCCCTAACTCTCCCCTCCACTCAACGGGCACACTCCACTCATTCTCCCAGACTCTCCACTAACCCTCTCCTATCCATAATAAAGGTGTTTTTTTTTGGGGGGGGGGGGGAGGGGGGTTAGATGGCGTAAAATATAAATGTGTCTTTAAACCCGCCACCACCCGACACAGCCAATTCGGTTTTTGAGGTGAAGAAAACGTGAAAATTAGTTACTAGTTGGGCACACCGGTGTGTTGGAGAGTAAAGCCGCTCAGTCATACCTGTCAACCCCTTATCAGTGCCGACGTTATTACAGACCAATTCAGTACTTATTGGTCTCTCCGTGCCCTTATAAATCTCAACGTTCATCCTACAAAGCCCGTGTTGAAGCAGCTGTATGTTATATGGACCTGAGAACTCAATTTCCCTGTATGGGTTGACAGCTATGCACTCTCCTATCCCTCCCGTAGTCACCCCTCTCTGCCCAAAGCCTCTCCTAACACTCCCACTTAATAATGTCATCTTGCACTCTCCCCAACCCTCTTTCACTCAATTCCCCACGCCAATTCTCCCTGCATTCCGTCTCTCCACACTCTCTTCACTGTATCACGCCTCTCGCCCGGCTCACCCGGCTTCCCCTGCTCAACCCAACTATCCTGCTCAGCCTGCTCACTTGCACCCATCCCGCTCCAACAACCCCCCCCCCCTCCTTGTTCTATTGCCAGTGTTAAGATATTTGTGCGAGGGTTGAGAGGGGCCCTCCCTTTAATTAGAATCTTTGACGTCTCGCGTGCAGCCGACGGTGACTCTTGACGGCGATTCTCTACTCATTACCCCCCCGGGAGTCTAGACTTATCTTTCATGAGGGTTGCTGCAGCTACATTCGGGATGTTTGGCCAATTTTATGTTCACGAGAGGTTGGCATCATGTGGGAGCGAACCCGGAGACACAATCCCACCACGCGTACAAGGGGGTTGTCACTCCACGCTGCACGACAGCTGGAATCCAGAATCCATTGCTGTACTGTTGTGGATTCTGTGTCCTATCTAAGCACTGATCAGAATCAACTCTGCCGAGCTTCTGAGATACAAGAGATGAGGCGCATTGAGCGCGAACTTTCTCGCAGGCGATTTTGGCATTGCTTCTTGTTCCACGCCTTGGGGATGTGTAGTTGCAATACCACATTTGCATGAACCCCAGAACTCAAAATGCCGCTCCCCACACACTCCATTTCCATGATTTTAGACGACTCACGTTATAGCTGCCAATTTGGGTGGCAGCCCAAATTCTCCTCGGCTATTTCGCTTCTCGGGCTGGCCTGAATTGTTGACGTCAGATTTCGGACCGAATGGAATTTTTTTTTCAGAGGCCCTGCCCAATTTATGAAATATATAAAGCTAAACATTTTTTTTTAATTTTACCAGGTAAGGCCCACTGAGCTGTATAGCTCTGTTTCAGAAGCGACCTGACCACAAATGAAAGCTCAACGGAGTGGCTTATCAGGTGGAAATTTATCGCAGCCATAATACTCTAAACACGTGACGTAGAATACAAATGTGGAGGGAAAAACCGGAGGACCCGAAGAAAAATCCACACGACCACAGGCATCCGGGTCGGGATCGAACCCACGACCTCCTGTGTATACCAGACGAGGCAGATAACATCTCGCTACTTGTTTATTATAATTTCAAGGTGCCTTCCACCTCTGGTTCTGAGAGAAACCAGCCTCGTGTGAGCCGACTCAAGTTGATTCGAGTCTGACTCGGGACTGGACCCACGGACAGAATTTGGGCCGAGCGGGAAAAATTTCACCAAACTTATAAGTCCAAAATATGGTTCGAGGAGACGTTCAATTAATGATCCAATATTTACCATGTTCTCTGGATAATAATAACTTAGATCCCCCCGCGTTTTAAAGAAAAATTTGGGGGGGGGTGTGTATTATCATCAGGTACGTGTGTGTGTGTGTTAAGTGATTGGATTAGTGTAACTTTTATTTACAGCAAGCCCAAATTTCTAGCGCATCTTACTTTCCAGAGCATCTTACGATCGACATAGTACGGTAATTTATTGTCGGTAACACAATTATTGTGGTCTTTAAACTCATAAGTATTTATGACACGGTCTTACTCCGAAACGTTAGTGGAAATGTGCCACTCATCTCGCGTGCTGACTCGGGTATGGAAACGGCTCTTTTTTAAATTTTCCGTGACTTGCGTTGTCCCTTAATTCGTGTTTCCGGCGAGAAATCGGCCCAAATGAAGATTGCCTTGAGTTGGGCGGTGACGTGGTCGAGCGGTCGCCCATTGCTAAGTTCACGGTTTGAACCCCCCACCGACCTCCGTGGTTAATACCGAAAGCTTTATTGCTCGTTACCACGGTGCCGGCTGCTTGTCGGAGGACGTTTAAAGAGTCCGTAATGTTATTCGAAAAATAGTGCCGCTCTCAAGGTCCAGAGTTTGAACATTTGCTTGCAAATTACTTAATTGAGTAAAACCACTTGACAGCATCGCTCCCTACTGGCAGACTATACCCATCTGTGAAACATTGCGCTTTTGTGATAGCTTTGCCCTATGGGAACAACATGAATAGCAAATGTATTCAATTATTATTGGCTGTCTAAGCGAGGGTGCAAGTTGACTTGGGATGAATGAGCGTGGCATCGGCTCAACAGGCTCCGCCGTCACAGTTTCACTGAGCGAGGCCGCGTGCCCTCTCACCTTTTATCTTTCAGGTTACGACGACTTTGGCCCGGACAGCGATATCCAGTCGCTAACGTCGGTGCTGGATACCATAACTCAGGATGAAATGTTGACGCCACTGGCCAGAATGGAGAAATTCTCATCAAGCGACAACATATTTAACAGGTGAGCGACGCGGTATGTTTGTCCGCGCGTGCATGTGTAAGCGGTGCTGCAGGAAAGCTTTTTTTGGGTGTTCTGAGTGATTTGCGCTGCAGGTTTGACACTGGGGAGCTGTCACGTTGGCGTAATGGTGTGTGCACCGGACTTTTAATCCAGAGGTCGTCGGTTTGATTCCATCTCCGAGCCTTGACGGTTAAAATAGTGGGCCATCACTGGCATTTGATGACTCGGTCCTGTTTGACCGCCCCTGCCAAACCCTCATCAATGGACACTGGCCAGTGTGGTGAAGTACGGCCACTGGAGGGCTGAACTTTTACCTTTGAACGCTGTGAGTAAATCCCTTTTCAGGAAATACAAAGCAACATTTCCTTGAAGTTGTGAGTCACGTACGATACGATGGTCTCACACTCACCAATGGGGGGGGGGGGGGGTACGCATTAACTTACGCGTTAACTTACTGCAACGTAGCTGTTGTACTTTGCCATGCAAAAAACTTACAATAAAAAAACACACGCGGGGCACGTTAGCAAACCCCCCCCCCGCCCCCCCCCCCCCTCTTAACGGTCCCTATGGGTCATGTGACCACTGTTTCGCCACAAGCGCATGTCAGTTCCTTTCGGTCCGTGCGGACTCGTGATGCGCGGCGATATTTCTCCGTGTAGCCATTTCACGTTGAACTTAAATGCCACGCGGAATTTTTTTTTCTAATGCGTAAAGTGCCAAAGTGTTGCAGCTCATTCTGGAGCTCTCGGTCAAAGGTCAAATGGTTTCCTACTCGAATGAGCTTTGAGGTTGTAGTCACGGTTCAAATCTGGCAAGCCATCCTTGATTAAACTTTGCTGGTGTTATCTTTAATTTGTACAGCTCCTTGACCAAGGTGCTGAGCAAAGAATTAGCTATTTGTACAGCTGGAGTGTGATGAGATGGATTGATGAGAGGGATGAATATGATGATGCATGAAATAAACGATGATGAAACTCACAGCGAGCGGTTAATCATGAGTGAGTGATGCATGGGTGGGGCAGTTGGGAAGAGGCATGGTGGAGTTAATGATGGATGCTGAACATAGAATGGGCTATTTGTACAGCAGGAGTGTGTAGAGATGGGTTGATGGGAAGGATGGTAGCACATGATGAACATGTTGACCAGTGAAATAAACGATGATGAAACGAACGGCGAGTGGTTCATGATGAGTGAGTGAGATGCATAGGTGGGGAAGTTGGGAAGAAGGATGGTGGAGCAAATGATGGGGAAGGTAGATGGAAGAGGAGTCTGGCAAGCGAGGAAAAATAAGAGTTCTAGGGGAATAATTAATTGTGGACAGTGAGGCTGATTGTTTGACGTTTAGGGGCAGCTTGTTCCAGTGTAAAAAAAAAAAGTTAAGTTTTTAGGTTACCAGGTAAGGCCCACTGTGCGATGTAGTTCTTTTTCAGAAGTGGCTTATCGCATGGAAATGTATAATAGCGGCCAAATACTGTAAACGCATGTTTCTAAAACACGACCATGGGGAGAACATGCAAACTCCAAATATTTAGGCGTCGGGATCGGGATCGAAACCGCGACCTCCTGTAAACCAGGCGAGGTAGTTAACATCTCGCCACCATGGCGCCAGAAGCGAGAAAGAAGGCAATCGTGATTGAGCACAAGCAGGAGGGGGAACAGAGAGAGGCAGCGTAGAAGGAAATGAGGGAAGCGATATACGTTTGGGCGAGACCATGGTTGAGGTTTGTAAGCTAGGGCGAGGTGTGCATCATCAACAATAGAAGCGCTACGTGACGTCTGCTTCGCAGTGGACATTAAGGATCGCGTGACGCCATCCGCGTGAGTTGGCCATTGTGTGACGGGCGTCGTGGTCCAAAGTTTGCCACATTCGAAAAACGTGTCCCACAAACGTCTCCCTTGGCTTCGTACGTAAAAATCGCCTGCAATGAATTGGCAGGAACCTCCCGGAAGAGTCCATGAGACTCGGTGAGGCTTTCCTGCCCAAACAAGCGTAATAATAAACAATGATGTTCTATCATTCAGGATTTTGGTTTTTTTAGCGATTTTTAACGTCAAACTTATTTGCAATTTTGGCATTCCTCGCACGTCTCCAAAAAAATCGGGCGATCGTGGAGTTCATAGCCATCGCTCCCGTCCGCTCCACTACCGTTACTGTACCTCCGGCGTTTCGGCAAAAGAGAGCTATTACCACTGTTCTCATTGTAATGCGCGCGTGTTTGTTTTACAGACAGATGATCACCAGGAGCCTCCTGGACACGTTCCGCTTCGTGATGGACGATGAAAACGAGTCGCTTAAAGTCATGCGAGTAATCGTCAAGCTGTCCGAAGATGCCGGTGAGGAGCCCGCTCGCATGTGCCGTGGTCGTGTAGTTGAGAACTCATTGGCGCTAGCGGTAGTCCATAAATACAGTACTGTATACTGTACTCTAAACGGCCCCACCACTTCTCTACAATCAACTTAGAATGCTCTACAACTGACCGGTGGTGAGTAACTCGGCAAATGAGTATATTATTACTTATTATGTCAAAATGAAAATGTAGTCTTAGTTTCTTTATTCTGGTTGAACCATAAGTATAACTCGCAGATAGCCGGCGTATTTGATTAACCAGGAGACTCCATTCCCCGTGGATGCCAGATAAGAGCTTTTCCTGTAATTATTATTTTTTTTTACTCGCTCATTTTGCGAAACGGGACAAGCCGCCGTTCGATCGCTGACAGTTTCAGGTTCGCTGCTGAATAAGCTCTCAGCACGTAGGGTGAAACGTCGGACTTGGTGTCGAACAGCAAAGCGGCACGACCTCAAACCATGGATTGGAGAGAGCTGCGCAGAACAGCCGACCGTGAAAACCTACGCAGGAAGGGACACGACATTTTTTTATTTTAAAATTTAATTTTTCTCAATTTTCTTCCCCCAAATTTTTGTTCCGCGTGTCGTGACGTCGGCGTTTTTCTTCGTCTTGCGGTGAAGGTTTTCATTTTGAGCTTCGTGGCAGCTCGCAGCTCGCAACCCTGTGTCGGAGAATGGCCCGGGAAAATTCGAACGAAAAATTGCTTCTGAAGACACTTTATGATACCTGTTCATCCACACTGGGGGGAGCACGCTTGGTATATGCCCTGCGGAGAGAAGTGTTTGTCGTGCGTCAATACAGCTGCAAGTGTTTTTTTTTTGTATTCCCGTAGCTGGAATTTGTCCAAAGTGGCAAACTACATTTGACACGAGTCGGTTGTTGGTTTTTTCCACACACACAGTCCCCATCGTTGATCAGACCAAGACCACCACCACCACCACCATTATCATCGTCTCGCTACGCTTGAGCATTCGTTTTGACCACAGGTGGCTGAAACATGGATATATAGCCAGGAAACTGGTTGGTACTGCCTCAGCGCTGTGAGCCCTGAGGCACCCCGGCAACCTCGCAATAAATCGCATTGCCACGTTTACTTGAGACAGAGCTACACGAGAGCCGGCTCGAATGCTTTTTGAGTGCCAGTTGACTCGACTCGGTTAAAACCGCTCGACTTGGTCAGTAATAAAAGTGGCGGTTTCATTATTGTCGAGTTGGCCAAGTTTTCCCCGAAATAGATGTCGGTGCGATGTCACGACCGCACATGCTAACAAAATAAAACATTAATGGTAGAGTTATTTATTTTTTCAATTCCTGCCGCTTACAAAATGTTTGAAAAAAAAAAACTATTTTGACGATGCGATTTTCATTATTTTTTTCTGTCATTTCCACTCGGCCCAAAATTCTGACGTACGGATTTCAGCCCGTGCCTGTGAAACGAAGCCGGCCCGAAAGAATCCGAGCTTCAGCCCGGAAAATGAGCGGACCTCGAGGCCAAACCCAGTCGACAAAAAGACAAAAAAATGAAACAAATCAGGAAAGGTTGTCCGCGGTTACGGCAACGCGCGTTCATGCTCTCGACACGTGGGCTCGTGGAATCCAGCTGCTCTACAAGTCTCCTGTTTCACCGTGTCGCTGTCAAAGAGGGGATCATCGCCTAGTCCCGCGATGTGCTTTCGTCGCCGTGAACCGCGTGCTTTTCGGCACGACGTCCGACGTTTCGCTCCCGGACATGGCCACAAAATGCGTGGCACTGCATAAAAACACATGGGAGAGCCGCGGAGCCCAACGGTGAAAACATACGCAGCCGTGTTAGCCTGTACCTTTCCTTCCCCCGCACCTTTGATTCCTTCCCCTGCACCTCCGATCAGCACAGTTGGCTACAGTACAGTGTGAAAGAGTTCAAAATACGTACATGCATACATACCAAAGGCATTATACTGGTTTCTGTTGGAACCAAGGCTAAATCGTAGGGCTAACGACTCCACAAAAGTTCACACGATTGGCGGACACAGTGCTGTGTCGAACAAACCCCACGTTTTACCGCTAGACTTCAGCGGAGCTTGTTTGTGTCATCTGTCCATTGTGTTCCGCAGCAGCACAGCACCGTATGTTGAACTTCTTTCGTACCATACGTAGCCAACCGTGCTAATCGGAGGTGCGGGGTAGGGACAACAAACTGAATGTGAAAAGCAGTTCTAAAGGTGCGAGTTTTCAATTTAGATGATTTAAAAGTGCATAGCTCCAGTGGCTTCCTAATATCGGAAGGAAAGAGCGTTCCAGACGGTCGCAGAAGCGCATCTGAAAGCGCCGCGATGATGCGGTGACCGCCGTATTTTGTTCGCCGGCCAGCCGAAATCCGCTGCTGCGAGGATGACCGGAGCTCGTGTGCCAGGTCGCTGATGGTTTTGTTTTGTTTCTTGTGTAGAGCCGACGGTACGAGCTGAGCTGATGGAGCAGCTGCCTCACATCGCCATTTTCTGTAAAGACAGCCATCCGACGGTTCCGCACATTATTCAGAAGTACCTGCTGCCCGTCGTCATCCGATTAATGACCGACACGAACAACCAGGTACGCAGCACGGTCCTGGAACTTTGGCGAATTAATGGGGAAAGTTTATTTTTTATTGCATTCGCAGATCTCACTCGGTTGATATATTCAAACGCTTGACTGCGGTGTTGCACAATCTTTTTGGGAAGAAAAAATGTTTTTTGACGTGATGAGCAACGGGCTCGATGGCCCAGGATGCGAAACGGCCAGCAACAAACAGCACTTATTGTAGGTTGTGATAGGACAGACCTGACATGTTTCTTGAATCGAGTAATATTATTGCACGCGTTTTGGGGGAAAAGGGACGATGGTGATGATGATGATGATGGGAGGGAATTCCAAAGTGGAGCAGTGCAAGGAGAGAAGCTGAAGGAGAAAGTGTCGTGACCAGTGCGGTGACTGAACACATCGTGGATAAGCGATCGAGTGAGCAGGACGGTGAACAACATTGTGACCTGCAGTGTGGTGGTTGTGAACGTGTCGTGTGGACCAGACTTAATAGTCGGCTAGACGGGAGTCCTCGACTCGGCTGGAAAAATCAACAGGTGAAGTTTATGGGAGCAGTAATACTAAATGGTAATTATCGTTGAGTACATTTGGTTTTGGCACGATTATTCTTATGGCTCAAGGCTACCACGGAGAAACGGCGCTACGTGTCACAGACATGTCTGCGGTGGTTTCCCAGTCGGGGGCGATGTCGCTACGCGTATCATCCCAGTTGAATCATTTTTCCGTGTTGTTTTTTTTTTTAACCTGCCAAACCTGGACCGTCGACGCCGGCGCACAGTGGCCCAACTCGTTTGGAACGATGTCGCGGGATTTATTTGACGTCCACTGTGAAGCAGACGGCGGTGTCATATCTTGCCGTTGATACACAACGACCGCAGGGATAATGATAACCAGGAGGGCGGCTTGCCGGATTCGAACCGCACGGTAGCAGCGCCGGAACGGCACGGCACCGCCCGAGGATGGGTAACGGCGCTTGCGCTGCCGTGCGCCGGCGCGCGAGCGCTGACCGGTGTTGTGCCCCCCGCGGTGTGCTTCCGAACGAGAGGTGCGCAAGACTAGCCAGGCGGCGCTGTTGGTGCTGCTGGAGCAGGAGCTGCTGGACGCCGCCAGCATCGAGACCAAAGTGTGCCCCGTGATCTTGGAGCTGACGGCGCCCGAGAGCAACGACGATTACAAAGCCGAGGCCGTCACGGTGGGCGTACATTCTAGATTTGAAGTTTTCGTGACTGCCAATGGTCCATACTTTTTTGGTTCTTTCGGTAAAGTCACGTAGGTAAAAATAAAAATAAAGTTAATCAAATCGCGACGTTTCGGAGGCAACACAAGCTTCCATCATCAGGTGTAACTAACACAGCAAAATCAGTAATTTTGCACGACAAAATCAGTAGGAGACACCAGTAATTTTGCTGTGATTGTGTTGCCTGGGCGAAACGCTTCACTTTTTTCTCGTTGTGTTTAGTATGTCGTCCTTCCCCCGCGCCTCCAATTTAGCACGGTTGGCTACGTACGGTGCGAAATAAATCCAACATACATACGCTGCCGAAGTTGTGCACTCCCACTCGGCCGTGCCGTTTCCTCCTCTTTCCTACGGCTGATGTAGATGCCGAGCAACAACTACAATTTCACGTTCAGGTGCGTCAAGCCAGATAACCGCGTCGGGAGCAGCGGAGTGCATTGCCGTGATGTCTCCTTCGTAATTGTGGACCGGGCATTGAGTCGTCATACGTTGTACGGTCCGTTCCGTTCTGGATGACCCACAGTTGCACACTGGAGAGTTTTACATTTGTGCATCACGTGCCCGCATCTGCTGCAGCGGATGAGCGTCTTCGTGGAAGATCAAACCCCAGGGATCTTCTGGGTTTGATGTGGAGAGATGGTTTCGTTTGTTAATATTCTCCACAATGACGCAAGTGATTGTCTTGAGTTGGGCTGACGCCGCGTTTCCCCTGCGCAGATCATGTGCAAGATGGCGATGGTGGTCGGCAAGGACGTGACGGAGTGTCTGCTGCTGCCGCGCTTTTGCGAGCTCTGCATGGACGGCAAAATCTTTCACGTCCGCAAGGTGCGCAAACGTCAAATGCGTTTTCCGCACGCACGAACACACTCGCTGGTCGATACGGAAGTTGACCCCTGCCCCCGTGGCGCCCTGTGCTGTCCTGCGAAGTGGGGCCTCCGTCCGAGAACAGCATTATTGCGATTTAAAAAGTCATAAAGTTATTTCCTGCTCAGAGTAACACTGAAGTGGTGCTAACCTATTTATACATTCCTGTGGCGGGAGCGAGTGTTAACAGTACAAAGACTTTTGCCCTTTGATCGCATGAATCGGCTTATTTGGCCCGTGCGCTGCTTGTCTACTCTACCGTTTACAGTCACCCAACTTGTGATGCCAGCCCCACCCCAGGGCTGTCACGAGCCCGGCTTTCAAAACGACACAATGGATAGGCATATCTAATGTAATGTATAGCTTGATGTAACTTACACAAAACGATGACGCAGAACGGAATGATGTAGTTGACGGGGGGGGCGTGCCGCAAATATTGAGGAATGAGTGACCGCGATAGAGGGATGCATAGGGGCTCTGGGGAGGGACGGGAAGGAGTGGAGGGGCGAGTGGAGGGAAGAGGAACGGGCGATAGAGACGAGGTGGTGAGGCTGGAAGAGCAACGAAAGGAGGTTAAGGAGGTGGACTGCTCAATGTACAAGGGCGGTGCTGAGTCTATGGGTAGTGCTGCGTCTATGGGTAGTGCTGCGTCTATGGGTAGTGTTGAGTCTATGGGTAGTGTTAGTCTATGGGTAGTGTTGAGTCTATGGGTAGTGTTGAGTCTATGGGCAGTGCTGAGTCTATGGGTAGTGTTGAGTCTATGGGTAGTGTTGAGTCTATGGGTAGTGCTGAGTCTATGGGTAGTGTTGAGTATATGGGTAGTGTTGAGTCTACGGGCGGTGCTGCGTCTATGGGTAGTGCTGAGTCTACGGGCGGTGCTGAGTCTACGGGCGGTGCTGAGTCTACGGGCGGTGCTGAGTCTATGGTCCAGTGATGAGTCTATGGGTAGTGCTGCATCTATGGGTAGTGTTGAGTCTATGGTGCAGTGATGAGTCTATGGGCAGTGCAAGGAAAGTTGATTCCAGTGGAGGGGTGCAATGAGTGGGGGGGGGGGGGTGTAGATCATCATCATCATCACTCCTGGGTCGATAAAATAGTTGCCAAGTGGTTGTCCCTGCCCCCCACCCACCACCCTACCCCGCCGGATGAATGTGGATTTTTCCGGCAACTGACTCGGATCTTGTAAACAGGAAATGAGCGGCAATTCCTCCAAGCTCATCTGAGCAGGAAATCACTTGTGACTCTGAACCGTCTTAGCTGCAGCGCTGGCCACAGTGACGTGAGGATGGCGGGGCTGGTTGCAAGTTGCGTGCGTTTACTCGCGTGCGTGTTCAGGTTTGCGCGGCTCACTTTGGCGACGTGTGCAGCGTCGTGGGGCAGAAAACGACAGAGCACGTGCTGGTGAGTGCGTACAAAGGCAACGCAAATGCTCCCCACCCCCCACCCCCCCCCCATATAGCACGTCCTGTTAGCGAGCACCTTTCGAAGAGCAGCACCGCGCATTTTTACACACCGCACCGAGTCCTTATTTGAGGCGTAATCCACCTAGGGGAGGCGCAGGACAGGTTCGGATAGTCGTCACTGGTGTGTTGGTGGTCGCCCTGAGCGGGAATCAAACTCGGGTCGCCGGGTTTGTAGCATCGGTCGCTCACCACTATAAACAATAATACATTTTATTTGTGAGCGCTTTTCTGAAGACTCAAAGACACTTTACATAAAATCATAAAAGCAGCAAAAACAACATCAAATGGTTAAAACACTAAAAACACATCAAACTTATCTAAAATAATAATACATTTTATTTGTGAGCACTTTTCTGAAGACTCAAAGACACTTTACATAAAATCATAAAAGCAGAAAAAACAACATCAAATGGTAAAAACACTAAAAATACATCAAATTTATCTAAAATAATAATAAATTTTATTTGTGAGTGCTTTTCTGAATACTCAGACACTTTACATAAAATCATAAAAGCAGCAAAAACATCAAATGGTAAAACACTACAAACACATCAAACTTATCTAAAATAATAATACATTTTATTTGTGAGCGCTTTTCTGAAGACTCAAAGACACTTTACATAAAATCATAAAAGCAGCAAAAAACAACATCAAATGGTAAAAACACTAAAAACACATCAAACTTATCTAAAATAATAATACAAACAGACACAAACACGCACGCACACACAAAGCCTGTAACAGACTGTTGAGGCAAGTGCTGTTAGCGAGCAGCACCTATGAAGGCCGGCACGGCACACGAGGGGGTGGGTGGCCAGCAACCACGCCCGTTGTTGTTGACACATCACCACGTACTTATTTAAGACTGTGGTCATGCAACCCAAACTGGACCGTATGCTAAACCACTGTGGTCTCTCCGCTCCTTCGACGGACGAGGAGGCATAGCAAAGTCTAACACGAACAGTCTCCTGAACGGTCTCTCGGCATTGGCGTTTCAGCTCCTGCGAGCACGTCGGCCATCACACGCAAGAATAGAATCGAAGACCCAGCCGAGCACGAGGGAGTCCTAGGACCGAGTCGCATATCACGCGACCACCGAGTCGGACGCCACTCGCTAAATACTTTCCCCGAGGACTAACGTGCGGCGGTGACGGGGTCGCGTTTACGGCATCCGAGCTTGCGCCGGGTTTTTCTTTTCATTGTTTTTTAACCACCACCCCCCCCACTCCCCCCCACAGCTGCCCAAGTTCATGCAGCTGTGCTCTGACAGCGTGTGGGGCGTGCGCAAGGCGTGCGCCGAGTGCTTCACCGCCGTGTCGAGCACCGCCTCGCACGATTTCCGCCGCACCCAGCTCTCGCCGCTCTTCATCAACCTCATCTGCGACCCCTCGCGCTGGGTGCGTGCCCGCCTTAAAGGGGGCGCGACGCGTTAGCCGCGGCGGGTAACGCCGGCGGTGGCTGCGCCGGCGCCGAGAAGGGACCCAACTTTGGTTCGATTCACGGACTCGGGCGCCTTTTCTGCGTGGAGTTTGCATGTTCTTCACGCCTCCCCCCCCCCCCCCGCCTCCCTGTTTCTGTGTGGGTGTCTCCTTCCGGGTTCTCCGATTTCCTCCCATGGCTAAAAGAGCAAGAACACACAAAATTGCCGTACATTCTAGATTTTAAGTTTTCGTGACTGCAACGATCCATGCTCTTTGGTTCTTTCGGTAAAGTCACGTAGGTAAATATAAAGTTAATCAAATCTCACGACGTTTCGGAGGCAACACAAGCTTCCGTCATCAGGTGTAACTAACACAGCAAAATCAGTAATTTTGCACAGCAAAATCGGTAGGAGACACCAGTAATTTTGCTGTGATTGTGTTGCCTCCGAAACGTCGAGATTTGATTAATTTTATTTTTACCTACGTGACTTTGCCGTACATTGTAACTGATATTGGTCGAAACATCCCAATGCTGAAATATTATCTGGAAAATCGCTCATGGGATTGCGCGTTGCAATGTTGCCCCGTGGACTGTGAAAATGTCGCAGATGACCCTGTTGTGAAAAGAGTCTGGGAAACCGCACTTTCTTGCGTTGATAAACGGCTTTATTATTTATACGAGACCTTGTTTGGCCGATATCAAAGTATGAAAAATAATAAGATTACGTTTGACTCTTTCTGACAACCAAATAGGCGTTCAGATGTTCATACACATTTTGGCGTTCTCTGGTCTGACACTGGATAAGACGACAATGCTCTAGAGAAGGCTGTCTCTGTTGTAGGCCAATCAATTTCAAATAAGATGTATTTATACTGGTAGGAACGAAGTTGTAAACTGAGTGTACCAGCCTGCAATAGATTAATGTGTCCGTCCGTCCGTCCCCTTTCAATACTTTAACTAAGTGAAATCTCGTGCTGTTTGGTGTAAAATCAGCAATAGACAGCGCAGAAACTTGTCCTACCAGCCCACCCTGCTTATCATGAGAGCACGTTGGTGTTTGCCTGTTTTAGGGGCCATGCATTGAGTAGGTATGCAAAAATCTGTCAACTTGACCCCTCCCCCCCCCCTCCCTGTACACACGCGGACTTTTTATACCCCCCCCCCACCTGCGTACGTACACTTGACGCACCCCCCCCCCCCCGAATTGTATAGAACGGCCAATATTTAATCCACGCAGAAACGATCAAGGATTTAATAATATTAACGTGTTTAAGCAAACAGTTCACCGCCAGACTATCTAACTCATTTGAAGGTCAACGTAGACAAATTATTATAGAGGCTTCACCCCCCCCCCCCCCCGTTTCCTATGCGTACATTGTCAGTAGACCCCCCATGCGTACGCATTTGGGTTAACCCCCCCTCCATGCGTACGTACTCAATGGATGGCCCCTTACCATGTGGTTAATGCGGACGTAATTCTTTGCAAAAGGTTTTGTATTTGGTGGTTCAACATCTTAACACCTATTTTATTCCCAGAAAGGGTAAAAACGTATTATTATTTTTCATAGCTTGATTATTATTATTGTTGGGTGGGGGGAGGGGGCGAAGTCGGGGGCTGGGGGGGGGGGGGCACAAGGGGTGTAGTCACTCGGTGGTCAATTCACTTGCACAGTGAATCAAGAAACCTCAGTTTGATTTCCAGACAAGGGTGAGAGGTGAATGATACCGGAACCAATCCTGGATGTCCCTCTGTCCCGTCAACAAACTTGCACTGACCTGTGTGGTGAAGTATAGTAAAACAACAACACGCTGTGGTGGGGGGGGAGGGGCAGAGGTAAGTATGAATTTAGCAGTTGATCGATTACGGCCAGTTAATGATTTTTCATTGGTTTAAAAATGATTACAGTACCCCACCCCCTTCAGGGCTGTGTTAATTATAGGACTGATTGATTCCTACCCCACTGATTGATCCCGACCCCACTGATCGATCTCGACCCCACTGATCGATCCCTGAGCCACTGATCGATCCCTGAGCCACTGATTGATCTCTACCCCACTGATTGATCTCTACCCCACTGATCGATTCCTACCCAATTGATCGATGCCTACCCCAACTGATCGATCCCTAAGTTACTGATCGATCCCTACCTCACTGATCGATCCCTACCCCAACTGATCGATCCCTAAGCCACTGATCGATCCCTACCTCACTGATCGATCGCTACCCCAACTGATTGATCTCTACCCCACTGATTGATCTCTACCCCACTGATCGATCTCTGAGCCACTGATCGATCCCTGAGCCACTGATCGATCCCTGCCCCACTGATCGATCCCTGCCCCACTGATCAATCTCATCCCACACCGATCAATCCCTACCCCCCTTGACAACGTGTGCCTGATTGCGTTGCAGGTGAGGATGGCGGCCTTCCAGTCTCTGGGGCAGTTCATTTCCACCTTTGCGAGCCCCCCCTCCCTGCTCGCCGGCGTGGCAATCCACAAGGAGAGCAAAGGGGACGTGGAATTGACCATCGAGGCTCTGTCGGCGTCGCCTTCCACTGGGTGAGGACCTCGGCGCGGCGTTGAATCTCAATTTTTGTTCGCCTCTCGTACAGTGGGCGGCGGGTTGGCGGTGCGCGTCGGTTAACGCTTGCGCCTTCCCGGGCAATAAGGGCCCGGGTTCAGTTGCCTTTCTGCGTGTGGTTTGTTAGCTCTCCCCTCCTGCTCTGCGTGGGTTTTTCTGGGTTCTTCCCATAGCTGTAAACCACCGCGATGTCATGGCTCTTGGCCAAACATCGCAATGCCGGGATCCTCCTGAAAGCGAGTCTTTGTACTCGTTTTTTTTCCTCGCCTGATGACGATTGCTCGTGTCGCGATCGAAACGGCGTGATGTTTTTTAAAATTATTTTTCCATCTACGCGGCTTTACCGAAAGACCCAAAGAATAAAAATAAATAACCGTTGTACTTCAACTTCATCTTCCCCTAAATTTATGCACGTCGTGTTACCGGTGTCCTGTAGTTACCGGTGTCCTGTAGTTTTCATTTGACGTTGCGACGAGCGAGCAGGCTGGCCCATGGGCCGTACCCGGCCCGCTACTTTATTACGTACGGCTCCACGCTAGCCCACACTCTTCAAAATTGCCAGAAAAGAATCATTAATCCATCGCTGCAAGGACCTTGGCCGCATTTACTTGGTTCTGGAGGGCAGTTTTTTTCGACCTGGTGTCAACACCAGGCGTTTCTAGTTTTGGCACCACGCTCAGTCGCTTCTGTCACCGCAAGGGGCTCCTCCTCACACCTGGTCGACGCGCGTGTCACTTTACAGATGATCATTTCATCGAGGTATTTGAAAATCCTTGGGGGGGAAAAGAAACTCTACTTCCCCCCCCGGCATAAATGTCTCTCGGCGCAGGGAGGAAGAAGGGGGGTGGCATGGGTGGGAGGCACCACACGTGTATGTACAGATTGTCCCCGAATTACGATGGTCCCCGACTTACGATATTTCGACCTTATGATGGCGATAGCGGTACGACAAAATTTTAAAATATTTAAAATTATCGCGCGGCGGGTAAACGCAGCAACGTACGAGGTACGATACTGTACGTTGGGACGCTGCCGGGATGTACGCATCTCCCGCCTTGTGTGGTGATGCCTCACTCTCGCCAGCGGTCGACGGAGTTAAGTTGTCTAGGTGTTAGCGCGTGTACTGTACCTTTTTTTACTTTACGTTTTACTGTGCAATACAGTATTGTAATTAATAAATACATACAGTATATAGTTTATACGGTACTGTAAATTGCTCTGTTTTGCTAAATTATCACCATTCTTTAAGACTCCTGGGTAGGCTAGGGCCATCTTCGACTTGCGATATTTTTGACTTACGATGGGGTCGTCGTAACGCATCTCCATCGTTAGTAGACGACTACATGTATGTATGTACGTTGAACTTCGTTCGCACCGTACGTAGCCAACCGTGCTAATTGGACGTGCGCGGGAAGGGCGACTGACTAAACGCAAAAAGCAGAATGAGCTTTCCGTCTAGGTGACTTAAAAGTGCATAGCTCCCGGCGGCTTCCTAACATTGTAAGGAAGAGCGTTCCGGACTTGCGACCCCGACTCGCCAGGAGGTTCCACGCCGTTTGTGTCGCCGCAGTGCCGCCGAAGGGCAGGAGGCACCGGCCGACGGGTGCCCGAATCCCGGCAGCGACGCCGGGGGGGCGCCGCCGCCACCGCCGCCGCCGCCACCAAGGCTCGCCGCCCGCGAGGGCGGAGGCTCGGAGTCTCTCTCGGGCGACTCTCGTCAGCCACAGCCGCCCTCGATTCCCACCGAGCGCGACACCCATGTCGCGTCGGAGCCCGCGCGCTCGGACGACGACGACGAGGAGGCTGAAAGCCGTCGCCCCGCGGAGAGCGCGGCGAGCGAGCGGCCAGGAGAGCAGTCGGGCGACCGCGACGGCACCCGGCGCGACGCCGAGATGGCCGGGCCGGGCGGTGGCGACGCCGGAGCGAACAACAAGTACGGCACGTTCCTCTTCTGGAGAACGCCGCTGTCGGACGTGGCGATCGACGGGGAGCTGCTGCTGCTGCACCCCCCCGAGTGCCACGCGCCGCGCGAAGAACCGGCGGAGAGAGACGACGCCGAGGGCGCGAGCGCGCCTTCGGTGTCGGGGGATGCCACGGATGTTGCGAAGATCCGCGACAGAGGTTTCCCCCCTCCCCCCCCACTCCGCTCTTCATATTTGCTCGCGAACAGCACTTGCGCCAACAGCCTGTTAAAGACTGTATGGGCGGAGGGGGGGGGGAGGAGGGATCTTCGTCTTTGAACAGCTGCTGGTGGAGAGTCGTGTTGTGAACGCGGCTCCTCCTGTGCTCTCTGTTTACAGAGGCTGTGGACGTGGCTGCGTGCATGCTGGAGGCCGCCTCCCTCGATTCGGACCCGTCCGATCTCGGCGAGTACGAGGGATTGCACTTCGACAACGTTTGCCTCTCCCTGGAGGGCTCCGTCAAGTCGAGCTTCCTCGATAGCACGGTGAGCCGTGCCTCGAGCGCCTCTCCCGTGTTCGTCGCGTCAGGGGAAGGCGCGTAGCAAGGTTGCGACGTTGCCCCCCACCTCCGTCCCACCCCCCCCCCCCTTGTTACCTACGACTGAAATCGTCCCGAGCGCTCGCCCAGCCTCTCGTCGGATCTCTCAAGTCTGCCGAGCCGGGTTTTTTTTTAAATTCCGTCCTCATCGTCACCGTCCTGGTTTCTGCGATCCTTACGTCATGGCCGCTGGTCCGCAGCCGTAATCGCACGGAGGGGAGGGGTTGAATCCTTGCGAGGACAAGCACAAGTTGGGAATTCCATAATACAGGTTTTTTTGGGGGGTTTGGATCGCATGAATGTATAAATGTGTCATTAAACCCGCCACCACCCGACACGGCCAATTAGTAAGGTTTGTCACGTTTACAGAGCATAACCCAAAAAAAACTAATTATGGATGATATTGGTCGCAAAAGCCTTACATGTTAATTGTTTCATAATAATAATATTAATCCTTGCATTAAATGCTTCAGCAACTCAGTGCCGGCATGCATCAAATCTCATCTCAAACATTTCGGTGCGAAAGAAGTTCGACATACCAGAAGGGGGGCTATTTTTATTCGAATTTTGTAAATTTTGACCATGACCCCAGAGCACGATGGCCTTCTCATTTGTAATGACATCGGGAGAATCTTTAAAGGCCACTGTGAAGCGGACGGTACTTGGTGTGTCGCGTGATTCGTGCGTGCCAGAGTCGAGCTGCAAACCTCGGCAGCAAGCGGCGAGCGCTCTGCCGCAGGGCCACGTCTCGCCGCCCCCAGCGTGGGCATGGTTTTAGTTCCTTGTTGCTGCTGCTGCTGCCAATAGCAAGTTGAACAGTGACCGCTTGTTCGTGCAGGAGGAGGAGGGGCGCGTTGGCACCATGGACTCTCCCGACAGGAGCATGGTGCTCACACCGCAGCCAGAGGAGCAGCTTCACAACCAGGTGACCGCCACCCCACCCAATCGCCACGGTTACCACACTCAATGGTTGTGGTGACAGGGACGGTTGGGATGATGGTTGTGGTGATGATGGAGTGGGGCGGGGGGGGTGTTGATAGCATTGGTGACAATTTTAGTGGTAGTTACAAGAGGCCGTCTCTGGTGTGGGCCAATCGGTTTCAAGGAAAATACATGCACTATCAAAGGATACCTGTGTGCATGTTTTACCACAAGTTTGTGTGGCCAATGCAGACTTAATAGGCGTCTGATTTGATGTTTGATCATCGTAACGCCTACCTGCGTTATCGCTGACGATCGCGCCCGCGGTGCTGCTGATCATGTTACGGTGGTGGTGGTCGTGATGGCGAGTTGCGACGACGCTGCTTCTCCGCAGGACGTGATACCCCAGGAGCTGCTGGACCAGTTCCTGTCAATGACCGACCCGTTCCGGGCTCAAACCGTGGACACGGAGATCGCGAGGCACTGCGCGTACAGTCTCCCGGGGGTGGCGCTCACCCTGGGTACCCAGCACTGGCACTGCCTCAAGAGCACCTACAACTCGCTGGCAGCGGACATGCAGGTGGGTCTCTCTCTCTCTCTTAGTCGACGTTCGGTTGGCCACTGCTTTCTTCTGTCTACACGATGGTGTGGTGCGCTTTGTCCAAGACATCGCACAGTCCCTCAATAAAAAGGCACGTTTTTTGTCAATTGAATCGTCGATACACGGGTAAAGGGTAAAAGTTACAAAATGACACTTGCAGGGTGAAATCTTTGGGGAAAACGACTTTGACCGAAAAGTTAAAAAAAAAAAGAGCAAGAAAGTCAAATGGCGAATGAGCGCCCGTTGTGGGGCCGCCGGCAACCCCACAGTGGAAGGTGCGGCGCACGCTGGCCTTCTCAATCCACGAGCTGGCCGCCATCCTGGGAGACCGCCTCACCGCCGTGGACCTCGTCCCCGTCTTCAACGGCTTCCTCAAGGACCTGGACGACGTGCGTGTGGGCGTGCTCAAACACCTGCACGACTTCCTCAAGGTCAGCGGGGCGCGAGCGGGTGGGCGGGCGTGGCCGCGCGTGCGCGCGCGCGCGGGGGTGTTGCCGGTCATTCTCGGAGGGTCATCCCCCGTGGCACCTGGGTCTGTCCCGCGACCTCCTGCCGGCAGCGAGTCTTCCACACGTGGCCTGACACAAGCGCCGTGGTGATGATAATAATAATAATAAATTTTATTTGTGAGCGCTTTTCTGAATACTCAAAGACACTTTACATAAAATCGTAAAAGCAGCAAAAAAACAACATTCAAATGGTAAAAACACTAAAAACACATCAAACTTAGCTAAACATTAAAAGCAATTTTAAAAAGGTGAGTTTTAGTCAATGATTTGAACGCTGGAAGGTCGGTGCAGTCACGGATTTGTTTTGGGGAGAGAGTCCCAAAGTGAGGGGGCAGTGATGTCACCGCAACCTTCCGAGTGCGGAGCAGTTCACTCTACCGCTGAGCCACCTGGCCAGGCTAAAAATATAGCTGCAATACAATATTTACTATTTTGAGTAAACAGTATTTACTGTCGGTTCGTGGTTTGTACGAAAATGTCTGGGGCAGGGCTTTTTAATTTTGTTATTAATAGGTTGAGCTACGGGCGCTTTTACTTGCCTCGATCCTTACGCCAAGCTGCCTGGCTCAGGCCTCCCAGCCAGTTTACCGCACGGAGACTTTGCCCTCCCCCACCCCACCCCGCCCGCCCCGCCCCCCCCACCGCTTTGAGTTTAATAACTCTCCCAACGACCAGCACCCAAGTTGCGCAACAGCAGAAGTGGCCACGTCGCGCGGGTTCAACGGGGCGGGGCCTTGCGCAACCTTTAAAAAGCACGGCAAAGTCACGCGCAGGGAACTCTCTCGCGTTTACTTCGAGCCTGGGGTGAAAAATGGTTGGGGCGGGGGCTGGTGGGCGGCCTCGACAATTGAGGATTTTTCGGGAGCTTCGCCGGTACGGGTGGTTGAACGTATTGGCGGTACAACCGGTGGGCGGGGAGGGAGGGAGGGAAATTAAAAAAACCTGCAATAAGTATTTACTTTCCCCCGATTCAGAAAATCTTGCTGCGGGGCGTCGGTCAAAATCAGTTTCTCGTGATGTCGAAGCAGTCGGACGACGAACGTTTAAACGAGCGGCTGAACACGATGCTTCAGTCTGTTCCCGTACAGCAGCACCCAGCCTGACGAGAGATTGGCTGCTCCATGTTTCCGAGGCAGATTTGACTCCTCGTGCCCTAGACTTGGTCGGACGGTGCCTCGATTCAGTTCCAGAATCATTTCTCGGCGGACGGTGGCATCAAAATACTACGACTCGTGGTGTCGCCACCGCGCGTTCCAATTGGAAGGCAGTGCGACTTCTGATGGAGAGTCTGCAGCTCCACTCAAGGGCAAGCAACATGGACATCGTCAGACTGTTTTATGAGGACCGCGATGTTATGCTGCACCGGTTGTACTGACAATACATCCAATTATTCATCGCTGCATTTGTGGAATGTGAGATGAAGTGGTAGTGTATGGGACCATCGGTTCCACCACCCCTGGTTTATTGATTGTGCGTAGCCCGTTGGTTGATGCTGGTGGTGCCGTGCATTGTCCCTGTACGGTAATGTTGCGGTGCGTGCGCAGCGTTGCGAAGCTGGCAACCCGGTTTAAATTCCCGCTCGCGGCCAACACCAGTGGCGATTGTCGACTTGGCCTCAATTGACTACCTGGTGCGGTGTGTATACATTGCCACTGGGGAGACAAAGGCGGCCGGGCGTGGTGCCGGCCAGCCACCCCCTTCTTGTGCTGTGCCGGCCTTCATAGATGCTTCTCGCTTACAGCACTTGCCCCAACAGTCTGTTAAGGCTACACGGGGGATCTTTGTCTTGTCCCCCGTGCAGTTGCTGCCCCAGCAGAAGCGGAGGGAGTACCTCTACCACCTGCAGGAGTTCCTCGTCACGGACAACACGAGGAATTGGCGATTTCGCTACGACCTTGCCGAGTGCGTGCCTTCTCCCCGCCCCCACTATGATCTCATTTAGCACCCCCCCCATTCCCCACACACCCCCCCTCACCACCTCCCCACCACCCTATACTCATGAACAATTCTTGTGTATGTATGTACGTTGAACTTCTTTCGCACCGTACGTAACCAACCGTGCTAATCGGAGGTGCCCAACGGCTGCGATTGGAAGGTAGTGTTGCAGGACCTTGCGATGTGTGGCCACCACGTGCCTTGCCTTGTCACCCTCAATGCGTGCACCCTGATCTCTACACATCTCTTTGCACTTTTGAGTCTAGATTTAAAACTCATTTCTTTAGAACTGCTTTTTGTACGTAGTTTTTTTTTGTTAGCCACAAATGATAGTTCAACAAAGTGGCTTAGCATCACGTGGACATTTATAGCAGCAGACAAATACTCTAAACGTATGGTTCTGGTGGCATCTCTGCCACCACCACCATCTTCACTGCCACGATCGCCCCCCCCACCACCACCATCTTCACTGCCACGATCGCCCCCCCACCACCACCATCTCTGCTGCGACGATCGCCCCCCACCACCACCATCTTCACTGCCACGATCGCCCCCCCCCACCACCATCTCTGCTGCCACGATCGCCCCCCACCACCACCACCATCTTCACTGCCACGATCGCCTCCCCACCACCACCACCATCACCACCATCTTCACCTCCGATTAGCACGGTTGGCTACGCGCGGTGCGAAAGACGTTCCACGTACATACAAACACACAAACATACGTCTCGGACGCTGGAAGCAGGGTTGAGCCTGGGTTCGTACTTGGTTGCGTGACTACCACCTGCAAGCCACTGGAGGCGCTACTTTTATAATGCCCAATGCGCAGAACTCGCTGACGTGAAACCGTTTTTGCGCGATGAGCACACACGCGTGTAAGCGCGAACCACCTGGCACACAAAAGCGCGCGTGTGCGTCAGCGTAAAATGGTGAGAGACGATGCGATGCAGTAGCTGGCGCATGCGTTTGATTTCTTTTACACACACACACACACGCGTGCGTGCACGCGCAGCAGTAGTGCGAAGGTTAGCGCGCTTCACTTCAAACCTGGCCACCCGAGTTGGATTGCCGCTCACGGCCAACGCCAGTGACGATTATCCGAACTGGTCATGGGCCCCTCCCCGAGATCGTCTCCGCTATCCTCACTTTTAATCGGTGCGATGTGTAAACATCGCCACTCGGGAGTCAAAGGTGGCCGTGCATGTTGCTGGCCACCCACCCCCTCGTGTGACGTGGCGGCCTTCATAGGTGCTGCTCGCTCACAACACTTGCCCGAACAGTCTATTAAGGTGGCTACACGAGAGATATGTGTGTTTTGTGTATACTCCTCAGCGTACACATACTTTGTGGGGAGTGGTCATGTGGAGGTTCGTGCACTGTGCTACGAACCCAGCCACCTGATTTCAATCCCCGCTCGCTGCCATCATCGGCGGTGGCGGCGAATGTCTGCATCGGTCCTGGGCTTCTCCCAGGCTGACTCGGCCTGAAGTGAGTTCCTGGCACGGTGTTGACAAAACATTGGCGCTGGGGAGGCAAAGCGCGGCGGAGTGTGGTGCTTGTCGCTCCACCCCCTCTCGTAGGCCTTCTCCGGCCTTCTCACGGTTCTCGCCAACAACATTTGGCCCACTAGCAAATATAATCTACATGGGGGATCATGTGTGCGGTGTGTGGTGTGTGTGTGTGGTGTGTGTGCATGGTGTGGTGTGTGCGGTGTGTGTCACAGGCAGTTGATTCTGCTCCTCGAGCTCTATGCCTCCAAGGATGTGTTCGACCACCTCTGCCCAATTGCCTTTCAACTCTGCTCGGACAAAGTTGCAGAAGTCCGATGGATTTCCTACAAACTGGTGAGTTGTTGCGCCGCTCTAGCAACCGCCTGCGTAAATAAAAATGCGCTTATTCGGGCGCGGCAGGTCTCCAGTAATAATTCGCAGAACTCCGTGTTAGTCCACTGCTGGATGATGGGGTGCCCATTCGTGCCGTGTCGGTGGGGGCTTTGTTTGATCGTACCTCGCCAAGCTGGTCACGAAAGCTTTAAATCAAAATTCACCCAGGAACTGTTCGAATATCCCTCGCCACTGACATTACCCATGGACTCTGGTCCCGCCGGGTTCATAGGGCGACATGCGCTAACCACTGCGCCCCCACTCCGTCCCAGTCCCTACACACACGACATCTAAACTCGAATTTCTGAGCTGCGAGCTAGAGATTCCCTGACCGGGTACATTTTTAGAATCGCGCTCGCTCTCTGCAAGGTCCTCCGTGGATTCGTGGCGCGATGATGATGATGAGCGCGTTCTGCTGCAAACCCAGCGAACCGAGATTCGATTCCCGGTCGTATCTTTCTATTAGGACAAAGCCGGGTTGTATTTCTCGCGTGCAATTGCTGACCCGTCGTGCACGGTCTTCCCCCAGCACCGCTCCCACGCCCGCGAGCGCGCGCTCTCGCCGACGGCTTGCATCGTGTCCGTTCGCCCCGTGCCCGCAGGTCAGCGAGATCGTCCGTAAGCTGTCGTCCTCACGGGACCTCCTTCAGCTGTTCCTGGAGCAGATCATCAGCAAGTTCCTGGCGGGTTCCAAGTGGAACAGCAGGCAGACCTTCGCTTACATCTGCCAGGTGAGGGCGTTGGGTTTTTGCGGGCAATTGTGTGCACGGATGTTTTGTCAGTTGAACTTCTTTCGCGCGCTGTGCGTAGCCAACCGGGGTGAAGGGTGAGGGAGCGCAGTTGGAGTGGATTGGACTTGCCGATGAAGCAGTAACCAGTCGTTTCAAGATTGGCCTCTGTTGGAGGGCAGAGGGAGCCACGCTCGCAACGACGAGCGGAGCACCGGGCGGCTTAAAATGCAGCAAGTTGGCACAGTGGGGAGCACGGTCGGTACATCTGCCAGTCATCTAAGTAGGTCAACCCATGGCACCTGCTGGTTCTGTGCTGTGACCTTCTGCCAGCGAGCCTTCAATACTTCACGTGGCCTCCAAGTGCACCTAGCATGGCACAGGCGCCGTTGTGACGTCATCGCCACTTAGGGGTGAACGGCGGTTGTTGGTGTTATTCACCGTAAAATTACGAGGCGCCGGTCTGCTTCGATGACGGTGGACGTTCAAGTTTCCCGGGATGTCATTCGGAGAAGGAGCAGGGGAGGCCTGTGTGTGACGACTCGTCACAGTCCAAATTTGCGGTTTGAAAAGATACCTCGACATACGATATTTAAAAGATAACATCCCGCTTACTGACTTCACTGGAAGTATTTTACGGTCCCAATTTTGGTATTTCTTATTGCATCTCCCCAACAGATGGCCGCACAATCATCTTACCCATTCCATCGGCTTAAGTAGTCAACTCTCGAAAAAAAATCCCGCCACTTTGCGGACACTTGCCTTTTTTGCGGGTAACCACGTTTCCCACCCCCCCCCCCTTCCCCGCCCCTCCCCGGAGCACAAGATCGAGATCAAAATATCATCGTGGACACAGCCGTTGATGCCACCCGGCACACGGCCGGGTGGCATCCGATGTGGTGGGCAGTCCGATGTGGCGGGCGGG
The DNA here is from genome assembly GCF_048934315.1 of Petromyzon marinus. NCBI lineage: Eukaryota > Metazoa > Chordata > Hyperoartia > Petromyzontiformes > Petromyzontidae > Petromyzon > Petromyzon marinus. The sequence goes on from NC_133720.1 coordinate 5,859,387, forward strand.
GGTGGCGGTGGTGGTGGTGGTGTGTCACCGTGTCCGCGCGCTGCTGCTCGTGCGCAGGCCATAGCGGAGGAGGACTGCCTGGCGTGGGAGGACTTTGGGCTGTTGCTGCTGCCGCGTCTGTTGGAGTTGGTGCCCGACCCGGTGCCCAACGTGCGCATCCTCCTGGCCAAGACGCTGCGGCAAGCCGTGCTGGAGAAAGGTCAGACCCGCCGCCGTCATCACCGCAGCTGCCGCCACCGCCGCCGCCGTCAGCCGCCGCCGCCGCACGTTTTAAACGTTTGCACGCGCGAGACGATACAGTAACCCAAGAAACCTCTTAATGAGAATAAATTAAAGTTGATTCCTAATTGACCTCGGGTTTCACTGCTCGCGCCGCCGCCGCCGCCGCCCATGCCCGTTACCGACCCCCCCCCCTCCTCCTTCCCCACCGCCACGCAGACGTTCCCGCTGGCGCCGCGTTGCAGGCGGCGGAGCAGGCGGTGCTGATGCTGCAGAGCGACGCCGACCCCGATGTGCGCTACTTCGCCACCAACAGCGTGGCGCACGCCAAGCACTACGACGACACCCGCAGCTCCAGCTCATCGACTTACTGATGATTTTGCTCGAAAATTTCCACCCCACCCCCACCCCCCCCCGGTTTTTTTTTTTAGCAGCAGCACACCAGCTCAGTTTTTTTTGTTGTGTACTCGACTAATGTATAAATGTAATAATTAAATTTCGAATAAAATACACTTTTACATTTGGACTGACCTGGTCACCCTTTAAGCGCAGTTTTGAGTCGTCGCGGTCCGGGGTGCTTTAAAGGGACCTTGTTAGCGGTCGATGCTTTTGGGACTTGATTACAATTTAATTATATTTCGCCTGGGAAAAATGCCTCGGAATTGGGGGGGGGGTGGGGTGGGGTGGGGGGGACAATCTCGCTCCCAATGGTGCTGTTCGGGGTTGTCGCTCGACACGGCAGAGACGTAAAGACGCGGGGCAAGTGCTCGTTTCACGCGGGAGCAAGGTGCGTTGCTGAACAGCACAGCGTTAAGCAAACGATTTCCCCCAAGATCCTGTGACGACAGAGTTTGGCGAGACACGATGTCCTGTACTACTACTACGCACTCCGTACAGTGAGATGGTGGGACTAATAACCGAGGGTACACCACCGCTTTGCAGTATCATTCCGCGTACTGTATCACTGTACCACTCGGCCGCGCAGCTCAAGATAGTAGTTCGTCGTCGACCACTCCGAGACCTCATTATAATGGTGTCAGTTCCGCGTTATAACGGTGCCAGTTCCGCGTTACAACGCTGCCAGTTCCGCGTTACAACGGTGCCAGTTCCGCGTTATAACGCTGCCAGTTCCGTGTTACAATGCTGCCAGTTCTGCGTTATAACGGTGTCAGTTCCGCGTTACAACGGTGCCAGTTCCGCGTTACAACGCTGCCAGTTCCGCGTTACAACGCTGCCAGTTCCGCGTAACAACGGTGCCAGTTTCGCGTTATAACGCTGCCAGTTCCGTGTTACAATGCTGCCAGTTCTGCGTTATAACGGTGTCAGTTCCGCGTTACAACGGTGCCAGTTCCGCGTTATAACGCTGCCAGTTCCGCGTTACAACGCTGCCAGTTCCGCGTTACAACGGTGCCAGTTCCGCGTTATAACGCTGCCAGTTCCGTGTTACAACGCTGCCAGTTCCGCGTTACAACGCTGCCAGTTCCGTGTTACAACAGTGCCAGTTCCGCGTTATAACGCTGCCAGTTCCGCGTTATAACGCTGCCAGTTCCACGTTACAACGCTGCCAGTTCCCGCGTTACAACGCTGCCAGTTCCGCGTTACAACGCTGCCGGTTCCGCGTTACAACGCTGCCGGTTCCGCGTTACAACGCTGCGGGTTCCACGTTACAACGCTGCGGGTTCCGCGTTATAACGGTGCCAGATCCGCGTTACAACGCTGCCAGTTCCGCGTTACAACGCTGCCGGTTCCGCGTTACAACGCCGCCGGTTCCGCGTTGGGTGACAAGTGCTCCCTTGTGGAGGGAGAACCGCGTCACAGCGAAAACTCGTGTCTAGCGCGAATGCCGCAAACGCCTTCGGCGAGTGCAAAGCATTCTAATTCTCTCCGCTGCCGCGGCGTGCGTTCGCCCGAGCGTGCTGCGCCACCGTCAACGTTCACGGTGGACGGGAGAGCTGGCCGTGTCGACGTGAGCGACAGAGTTTGTTGAGAAGGCCACCGCGCGGACGCCGCCGCCGACGCCGCCGCCGCCGACATCCAACCGCCGCGCAATTGGTGGCGGAGGTGGCATCTGCTACAAGTGCGGAACGTGAAGAATCGGTGTGGCGTCTACAGGAGGTTACACGACTTTTAAAGCCGTTGTTTAGTGTACATACCGCGCAGCTCGTTCGGAATCGGCAGGAGTAAAGTTGGACTTGGGAACAAATCGACTTACGGAACAGGCCTTTGAATCTCGTTCGTAAGTAGAGGAGTCCCTGTATTCTCAGGCGGGGGTGGGTTGCCTTAACGGGCACGACATGGGCTGGAGGAGAGATGGACTGATGCGGTATGTGAGGATGTGGAGCCGAGTGGACTTGGTACCAGGGGTGTCAAGATCGGCCTCTGTAGAGGAGGCTCGTGAAGGAAGCTGCCGCTGCTGCTGGGCAGTTGGAGGCAGTCGCCCTCCAGCAACAACGGAGGGCAGAGGAGCGACGCTCACAACAACGAGCGGAGCGCCGGACGGATAAGTACAGCAAGTTGGCACAGGTGGTGCATCTGCCAGTCATCTCAGTCAGCCAACCCACGGCACCATCTGGCTCTGTCCCGTGGCCGCCTGTCAGCAGCGAGCCTTCGACACTTCACGTTTGCCCTCAAAGTGCACCTAGCCTGGCACAGGCGCCGTGGGGACGTCACGGCCACTTAGTGACGAATGGCGGGTGTTGGTTGAGTTGGCAACTGCCTCCAACTGCCCTAGTAGCAGTTGGAGGCAGTCGCCCTCCAGCAATAGCGGAGGGCAGAGGAGCGGTGCTCACAACAATTGACCGCCAAAAAAGTTGGCAGAGTGAGGGGCCAGAGCTGATGCCCTCTGCCAGTCATCTCAGCCAATACATGGCACCATCTGGGTCTGTCCCGTGACCTCCTGCCAGCAGCGAGCCTTCGACACTTTGACGTGGCCTCGAAGTAAACCTAGCCTGGCACAGGTGCCGTGGTGACGTCACAGCCACTTAGTGGCGAATGGCGGGTGTTGGTATTGGTCGACTTGGCAACTGCCTTCAACTACCCCAGTAAGCAGTTGGAGGCAGTCGCCCTCCAGTAACAACGGAGGGCAGAGGACCGATGCTCACAACAAACGAGCGGAGCGCCGGGCGGCTAAAGTGCAGCAAGTTGGCACAGTGGTGGGCACAGGTGGTGGTGCATCTACCGGTCACCTCAATCGGCCAACCCACGCCACCTGCTGGGTCTGTCCCGTGGCCTCCTGCCAGCGGCGAGCCTTCGACGCTTCACGTGGCCTCGAGGTGACGCTAGTCTGGCACAGGCGCCGTGGTGACGTCACAGGCGCCGTGGTGACGTCACAGTCGCCGGGGTGGCCTTTGACCAGGGTGAGCTACCGCGGCTGTGGGCCGGCAGGGGGCGCTCTGAGTCGGGCGGTTACTCGAGGGCCGGAGGCTCAGCGCGAGGACCGGGGAGGTGAGCCGAGGGGGGGGGCCGGGTTCGACGCGGGGTGGACGACGCACGGGGATGACACGGGGGTGACACAGGGGTGGGCAGACACAGGGTGGACAAGGTAGATGTGTGGGACACGAGAGAGAGAGATACGGGGGGAGCAGGGAGACGAAGGAGGGCGGGTGGGGGGGGGGCTGTTTAGGCCGCCTGGGTTGGGGCGGCTTTGAGACAATGTCCGTGTCTCCGTGAGACACAGTGTGCGTGTGTCCGTGTGTGTGCGTGTGTGTGCCCGTGTGTGTCCGTGTGTGCCCGTGTGTGCGTGTGTGTCCGCGTGTGCGTGTGTGTGTGCGCCCGTGTGTCCGTGTGTGTCCGTGTGTGTGTGTCCGTGTGTGTGTCCGTGTGTGTCCCCGTGTGTGTCCGTGTGTCCGTGTGTGCGTGTGTGTGTGCGCCCGTGTGTCCGTGTGTGCCCGTGTGTGCGTGTGTGTGTCCGTGTGTGTGTGTGCCCGTGTGTGTCCGTGTGTCGCGACGAGTGTCGGCGTGAGTTGGACAACGGCGTCACGCCTCGTCCGAGTGTTGTCTGCACGGTTCCCGGGCCCGAGATTCGTCTTCTGCATGTGCGCGGCTCTCGTTCCAGCGTCTCCCCGGTATCAACATTGGACGCTGGTCTCACACCAGAGGCTGTTTGTGGGTGAGATCGCGTCAAAGATAAACGTGGCGTTAACCTTGTTACCACAGCCAATTAGTAAAGGTTTGTCACGTAAACAGAACAAGACAACTGCATTGTGGATGATAGTGGTCGCGAAAGCCTACGCGTTAGATTCAACGTTGGATCAACATTGGGTGTGTGCGTGGGCTCTCCGTTAGCCCAACATTACATGTTTACTTTGGTCAGAGGCTTTCCTGCTGTCTTCACGGGTGTCTGTCTCTCTGTGTCTGTCTCTCTGCGTCTTCACCGGTGTCTCTCTCGGTGTGTGTGTCTCTCTCTCTGTCTCTCTCTCTCTGTGTGTCTCTCTCGGCGTGTCTCTCTCTCTGTGTCTTCACGGGTGTCTCTCGGTGTGTCTGTCTCTCTCTGTGTCTTCACGGGTGTCTGTCTCGGTGTGTGTGTGTCTGTCTCTCTGTGTCTGTCTCTCTCTCTCTGTGTCTTCACGGGTGTCTGTCTCTCGGTGTGTCTGTCTCTCTCTGTGTCTGTCTCTCTCTGTCTTCACGGGTGTCTGTCTCTCTGTGTATCTCTCTCTGTCTTCACGGGTGTCTCTCTCGTGTCTGTATGTGTGTCTCTCTCGTGTGTGTCTGTCTCTCTCTGTGTCTTCACGGATGTCTCTCTGTCTCTCTCGTGTCTGTGTGTGTCTCTCTCTCTGTGTCTTCACGGGTGTCTCTCTCGTGTGTGTGTCTCTCGTGTCTGTGTCTGTCTCTCTCTGTGTCTTCACGGGTGTCTCTCTCTGTCTGTCTCTCTCTGTGTCTGTCTCTCTCTCTGTGTCTTCACGGTTGTCTCTCTCGGTGTGTGTGTGTCTCTCTCTGTGTCTGTCTCTCTCTCTGTGTCTTCACGGGTGTCTCTCTCGTGTCTGTGTCTGTCTCTCTCTCTGTGTCTGTCTCTCTCTCTGTGTCTTTACGGGTGTCTCTCTCGTGTGTGTCTGTCTCTCTCTGTGTCTGTGTGTGTCTCTCTGTGTCTTCACGAGTGGTAGTGGGAAGCGGTGGTGTAGCGGGTAGCGCTACGCTGCGCTACGAACCCGGCGAACCGGAGTTCGATTCCCGCTCACGGCCAACACCGGTGGCGATTATCTGAACCGGTCCTGGGCCTCCCCTAGGTCGACTCGGCCTCAAATGAGTACCTGGTGCGGTGTAAAAACATCGCCACTGGGGAGACAAAGACGCCCGGGCGTGGTGCTGGCTACCCCACCCCCTCGTGTGCCGTCCCGGCCTTCATAAGTGCTGCTCGCTAACAGCACTTGCCCCAGCAGTCTGTCAAGGCTGCACGGGGGACCTTTGTCTTCGCGAGTGGACGCGCCTGTGCCCGTGGCAGCCTCTGGGTTGCCCGCATGCAGTCGGCCCGCGTGCCCAGCCAGTGTTGTGTTACTACCGGACAGAGAGGAGGCTAAAGCGGGCAACGGCTGTACAGGGCTCGACAAGATGTGGAGCTGATGCGGTACAGAGGGGATGTGGAGGCTGAGGTTGGACTCGCCAATGACCGGTACCAGCGGTATCAAGATCGGCCCCCGTGGCTCGTGAAGGACGCTGCCGCTGCTGGGCAGGCTGGAGGCAGTCGCCCTACAGCTACAGCGGAGGGCGGAGGAGCGACGCTCACAACAACGAGCGGAGCGCCGGGCGGTTAAAGTGCAGCGAGTTGGCACAGTGGGGGGCACGGCTGGTGTGCATCTACCGGTCATCTCGGTCAGCCAACCCACGGCACCTGCTGGGTCTGTCCCGAGATCTCCTGTCAGCAGCGAGCCTTCGACACTTCACGTGGCCTCAAAGTGCACCTAGCCTGGCACAGGCTCCGTGGTCACGTCACAACCACTTAATGGCGAATGGCGCGGTTGTTATTGTTGGTATTGGTCGACTTGGCGACTGCCTCCAACTGACCCGGTAGCAATCGGAGGCAGTCGCCCTCCAGCAACAGCGGAGGGCAGAGGAGCGACGCTCACGAGTGACCGCGCTGAAAAAAGAGTTGGCAGAGTTGGGGGGAGTGGGCCACAGCTGATGCCCTCTGCCAGTCATCTCGGTCAGCCAACCCACGCCACCTGCTGGGTCTGTCCCGTGACCTCCTGCCAGCAGCGAGCCTTTGGCGCGTCACGTGGCCTCGAGGTGAACCTAGCCTGGCACGAGTGCTGTGGTGGCAAACGGCGGTCTGTTGTCTCTGGGTGTCTCCGCGAGTCGTCTCAGTGAGTACCTCTGTGGGTGTCGAGGTCGAATTCGAGTTTCTCTGGGTGTCTGAGAGGGAGGCGATCTCGCTTCACCGTGGACTCAACCCTTTTTGTTTTACATTTTGCTAAGGAAAGGTCAAACGGTGTGGTGACTGGATAGGTGAGTGGGAATGTGAGTGGGTGTGTGAGTGGATGTGTGAGTGAGTGGTTGAGTGAGTGGGTGAGTGGGTGAGTGAGTTGGTGAGTGAGTGGGTGAGTGAGTGGGTGAGTGAGTGGGTGGGTATGTGAGTGGGTGTGTGAGTGGATGTGTGAGTGAGTGGATGTGTGAGTGAGTTGGTGAGTGAGTTGGTGAGTGTGTGAGTGTGTTAGTGAGTGGCTGAGTGAGTGGGTGAGTGAGTTGGTGAGTGTGTGAGTGAGTGAGTATGTGAGTGGATGTGTGAGTGGATGTGTGAGTGGATGTGTGAGTGAGTGGGTGAGTGAGTTGGTGAGTGTGTGAGTGTGTGAGTGAGTGGGTGAGTGAGTGGGTGAGTGAGTTGTGAGTGTGTGAGTGAGTGGGAATGTGAGTGGGTGTGTGAGTGGATGTGTGAGTGAGTGGGTGAGTGAGTTGGTGAGTGTGTGAGTGGGTGAGTGAGTGGGTGAGTGAGTTGGTGAGTGTGTGAGTGAGTGGGTGAGTGAGTTGTGAGTGTGTGAGTGAGTGGGTGAGTGAGTGTGTGAGTGGGTGAGTGAGTGTGTGAGTGGGTGAGTGAGTGTGTGAGTTGGTGAGTAAGTGGGTGAGTGAGTGGGTGGGTAAGTGAGTGTGTGAGTGAGTGGGTGAGTGAGTGTGTGAGTGGGTGAGTGAGTGGGTGGGTGAGTGTGTGTGTGTGAGTGGGTGAGTGAGTGAGTGTGTGAGTTGGTGAGTAAGTGGGTGAGTGAGTGGGTGGGTGAGTGAGTGTATGAGTGGGTGAGTGAGTGGGTGAGTGTGTGAGTGAGTGGGTGGGTGAGTGAGTGGGTAATGGAATGGGTGAGTATGTAAATTGTTGAGTGAGTGAGTGGATGCGTTGTATTGGTGGAGGAATCAATGTTTGTAGTTCACGCGGGGACAGTTACCAAGGCAGTAGCGATATGAGAGTGCCAAGGAGGCGACTGCCCCGCCGGTGACTCACACACATCACACATAACACACACACCATACACACACACACACCATACACACACACATCACACACACACCATACACACACATCACACACACACCCACATCACACATCATACACACCATACACACACATCACACACACATCACACACACATCACACACATCACACACATCACACACACATCACACACATCACACACACATCACACACATCACACACCATACACACACACATCACACACATCACGCATCACACACACCCACATCACACACATAACACACACACATCACACACATCACACACACATCACACACATCACACATCACACACACCATACACACACACACATCACACACACCATACACACACACATCACACACACCATACACACACACATCACACACACCATACACACACACACCATACACACCCACATCACACACATCACACACACCATACACACACACATCACACACACCATACACACACATCACACACATCACACACACCATACACACACACATCACACACATCACACACACCATACACACACACATCACACACATCACACACACCATAAACACACATCACACACACCCACATCACACACACCATACACACATCACACCCACCCACATCACACACACCCACATCATACACACACACACCATACACACACATCACACACACTCACATCACACACACCCACATCACACACACCGTACACACACATCACACACACACATCACACACACCGTACACACACGCATCACACCACACACCCACATCACACACACACCATACATACACACACCATACATACACACCACACACAAAAACCACACACACCACACACACACCATACACACACGCATCACACACATCACACCACACACCCACATCACACACCATACATACACACACCACACACACACACCACACACACACAAACCACACACACACACCACACACACCACACACACACCACACACACACACATCACACACACCCACATCACACACACCCACATCACACACCACACACACACCACACACACACCACACACACACCACACACACCACACACACACACCACACACACACCACACACACCACACACACCACACACACACCACACACACACCACACACACCACACACACACACACCACACACACCACACACACACACACACCACACACACACACATCACCCAGTGTCACCCACGTGCCCTCCGCGGCCCACGGCGCGCGTCACCACCACCGCCTCCTCCTTCCGTGGCATCCGCGTTCACTCCCTGCTGCGGTGGGCGGCGTGGGGAATTCCCGCGGTCTCCGTCTTTGTCTCTCCCTCCCTGCACCTCCCCCCCAGCGTGGGCAGGGGGCGATGCTGCCGACTCGTTGTTGGTCGCTGCTGGGTGGTGGTGCCAGCAGCAGCACCAGCAGCTGCCGCTCCGCATTCTTGCAGGCGACCGGGCAGTCCCGAGCCATGGCCAGACCCAGCTCAGGTGAGAGCGAGCGAGCGAGCGAGCCTTTAACGGGGATCTTTATTTGAATCTTTTTGTTCACACGTTACCAGCGCGGGCAGGTCAGAACGCAACAGCAACGAACAGTACAGAAAGCACGGTAGGAGTGCGGAGTCTAGGAAATGGCAAGGTAATTTTACCTTTAAAACAACTCAACTAAACTATTTTTGTATCTTGCAAGGTAAGGCCCACGGAACAATTAGTTTTTTTTTTCAGAAGCGACCCCGCTCATCGCAAATGATAGCTCAACGAAGTGGGCTCATCATCATCACCATCATCAAAGGTGGAAATTTATAGCAGGGCAATTACTCTAAATAATCTGGAGGCACGCTGATTCGAAATATGGAGGGGAAAAACCGGAGGATCCGGAGTAAAACTATCCACCGCTACAGTGGATAAGAGATGTTAACTACCTCGCCTGGTATACAGGAGGTTGTGGGTTCGATCCCGACCCTGATGATGCCTGCTGCTGTATATTTAGAGTTTGCGTGTCTCCCTCATCATCATCATCATCACGGTGGCTAGGAGATGTTAACTACCTCGCCTGGTGTACAGGAGGTCGTGGGTTCGATCCAGACCCTGACGCCTGCTACTGCTGCTGTATATTTGCAGTTTGCGGTGTCTCTCCCTCTCCTCGTGGTCGCCGTAGATTTAGTAATCAACGACCACCACGCGTTCAAGAGTACGGTATTTGGCTGCTGTGAATTGCCACGTGGTGATGATGATGTTGACGACCATAAGCCGCCCACTCCGTTGAGCTGTCCTTTTGTGGCCAACGTTGCTTTGTGAAAAAAAATAGCTACGCAGCTCAGCCTTGAGATTTAAATTGTTTTCGTTTAATAAACTCGCCGGAAATAACAACCAGCATCATTAGGCGAAACGTCGCGGTCCTGGAATTGGCAAATGTTGTAGTGGGTTTACTCTCCAACACATCGGTGTGCTGTACAACTATACTAAACTATACACTACACTGTAAACTACACTGTAAACTACACGGCTATACACTGCACTATACACTGCACTATACACTACACTGTAAACTACACTATACTATACACTATACTATACACTGCACTATACACTGCACTATACACTGCACTATACACTGCACTATACACTGCACTATACACTGCACTATACTATACACTACACTATACACTGCACTACTCTTTGGTAAAGTCACGTAAGATAGAAAAATAATAAAAAAAATCACTACGTTTCGATCGCAACACAAGCAATCATCACGCAAACGGAGTTCAGTGTCCCCCCCCCACCTCGTTCCCCCTCCCCCCACCTCGTTCCCCCTCCCCCCACCTCGTTCCCCCCTCCCCCCACCTCGTTCCCCCCTCCCCCTCACCTCGTTCCCCCCTCCCCCCACCTCGTTCCCCCCCTCCCCCCACCTCGTTCCCCCCCTCCCCCTCACCTCGTTCCCCCCCTCCCCCCCACCTCGTTCCCCCCTCCCCACCTCGTTCCCCCCCTCCCCCACACCTCGTTCCCCCCCTCCCCCCCACCTCGTTCCCCCCCCCACCTCGTTACCCCCCTCCCCCCACCTCGTTTCCCCCCCCACCTCGTTCCCCCCCCCCACCTCGTTCCCCCCCTCCCCCAAACCTCGTTTCCCCCCCTCCCCTCCACCTCGTTCCCCCCCTCCCCCTCACCTCGTTCCCCCCCTCCCCCTCACCTCGTTCCCCCCCTCCCCCCCAAACCTCGTTCCCCCCTCTCCCCCCCGCCTCGTTCCCGCCCCACCCCTCCCCCCACAGACATGAGTAGATTCCGGGAGGTGCTGAGCCGCGCTCGTCACGTGGTGGTGCTCACGGGTGCCGGCGTGAGTGCCGAGAGCGGTGTGCCCACCTTCCGCGGCACCGGCGGATACTGGCGCACCTGGCAGTCGCAGGTAACTCGCCTCAAGGCCGTAGCCATGGAGTCAAGATTGGGGGGGGGGGGACCAAATCTTCTAAGGGGTCTGGGGGTCCCCCCCCCCCCTCCCCAGAAAAAAAAATCTAAATTTGAAAACTAATTTCCTGCCTAAAATATTAAAAAAAATTCGCTAACACATAGGATGGACTTTTTATTATTTTTTCACAATAATGTCTAATAGTGTATTGTATTACATTGCTCTGTTTTAATTTTTTTACCATTCCTTGTTTCATTGTATGTAATGGTAGAGATTAGGGATTAATAAAGTACAACCATAACCACAATGATATGAACATAAATCTATTTTATAGCAATATATTGGGGGGGACATTTTGAGCATATTTGAATATTGGGGGGGGGGGGGATGTCCCCCCCCCCCCCAATATTTATTGTAATTACGGCCTTGACTCACCTGTCTGGTACGGGATATTTACTTGTGGTCCAGTTCCCACCAGCGGACTACCGATGATTCACAAGGCGCAGTTTGGCCCCATGTCTTCCACGGAAACACCAGCGGGGAGCGGTAGTCCAGCGGTTAGCGCTACGCTGCACCACGAACCCGGCGACCCGGGTTCGATTCCCGCTCATGGCACAACACCACTGACGATTATTTGAACCGGTCTTGGGCCTCCCCTAGGTCGACTCAGCCTCAAATGAGTACCTGGTGCGGTGTGTAAACATCACCACTGGGGAGACAAAGGCGATCGGGCGTGGTGCTGGCCACCCACCCCCTCGTGTACCGTTGCGGCCTTCACAGGTGCTACTCGCTAACAGCACTTGCCCCTACAGTCTGTTAAGGCTACACGGGGGATCTTTGTCTGTGTTTCTGTGTGCTTCTGTGTGTGTGCTTCTGTGTGCTTCTGTGTGTGTTTCTGTGTGTGTGTTTCTGTGTGTTTCTGTGTGTGTTTCCGTGTGTGTGTTTCTGTGTGTGTGATTCTGCGTGTGTGTTTCTGCGTGTGTGTTTCTGTGTGTGTGTTTCTGTGTGTGTGATTCTGTGTGTGTGTTTCTGTGTGTGTGTTTCTGTGTGTGTTTCTGCGTGTGTGTTTCTGTGTGTGTGTTTCTGTGTGTGTGTTTCTGCGTGTGTGTTTCTGCGTGTGTGTTTCTGTGTGTGTGTTTCTGTGTGTGTGTTTCTGCGTGTGTGTTTCTGCGTGTGTGTTTCTGCGTGTGTGTGCGCGCGTGTGATTCTGCGTGTGTGTTTCTGCGTGTGTGTTTCTGCGTGTGTGTTTCTGTGTGTGTGTTTCTGTGTGTGTGTTTCTGCGTGTGTGTTTCTGCGTGTGTGTTTCTGCGTGTGTGTTTCTGCGTGTGTGTGCGCGCGTGTGATTCTGCGTGTGTGTTTCTGCGTGTGTGTTTCTGCGTGTGTGTTTCTGTGTGTGTGTTTCTGTGTGTGTGTTTCTGTGTGTGTGTTTCTGTGTGTGTGTTTCTGTGTGTGTGTTTCTGTGTGTGTGTTTCTGCGTGTGTGTTTCTGCGTGTGATTCTGTGTGTGTGCTTCTGTGTGTGTGATTCTGCGTGTGTGAATCTGCGTGTGTGTTTCTGCGTGTGTGTGCGCGCGTGTGCCGCAGGACCTGGCGACGGCCGCCGCGTTCCAGGCGTCGCCGTCGCGCGTCTGGGAGTTCTACCACTACCGGCGCGAGGCCGTGCTGCGCGCCGAGCCCAACGCGGCGCACACGGCGCTCGCGCGGTGCCAGCGCCGCTTCGCCGGGCAGGGCCGCAAGCTCACCCTCGTCACGCAGAACGTGGACGAGCTGCACCGCCGCGCCGGCTCCGAGCACGTGCACGAGCTGCACGGTGAGAGGCGGCGGGGGGCCGGGGGCCGGGGGGGGCTGGGCTGGTGGCACCGTGGATCGCCGTGCGAAACACCGGACCGCCGGAGTCGTCTCGCGATTTTGTAGCCGTGGTAACACCGGAGCTACGCCGGGGCCACGGTAAATACCGGAGCCACGGTAAGTACCGGAGCCACGTGTAGTGATGAGAGACTGTGAGGTGAGTGCGGTGAGGGAAGAGTTTGAGGTGAGTGTGGCGAAGCAGAGAGTCTTGAGGTGGGTTTGGTGAGGAGAGACGGTGAGGTGCGTGTGGCGAGGAGGGGGAGGGTAACACCCCGATTATCTGAACCGGTCCCGGGCCTCCCCTAGTTGGTCTCCACCTCCCAAGTGGTGATGTTTTACAAGCTGCACTCGGTTGCGACGTGCAGTAAACATCGCCACTGGGGAGACAAAGGCGGCCGGGCGCGGCGCCGGCCACCCAGCCCGTCGTGTGCCGTTCCGGCCTTCATAGGTGCTGCTCGCTAACAGCACTTGTCCCAACGGTCTGCCAAGGCTACACGGGGGATCTTTGTCTTTGTGTGTGTGTGTGCCTGGGCACAGGGAGCCTGTTTAAGACGCGCTGCACAAGCTGTGGACACGTGGAGAGCAACTACAACAGCCCCATCACCCCGGCCCTGCAGGGCAAGGGGTGAGCGCAACGTGTTGACTGTCGCCCGCGGAGGCGGGCGGGCAGACACGCGGGCAGTCGGTCACAGACGGTTAGTCACGGGCAGTCGCTCTCATGCAATCAAAGTCGTCAAGTCGTCAAGTCGCAGTCATGGGCAGGCACTCGGTCGGCGCTTGGCTTAAAGGCAGTCGCGGTTGGCCACTTGCGGTCGTCACAGTCACAGTTGTTGCGGTGCAATCCACGACTCCGAAGCAGTTTGCGGTTCGGGGCTCACGTCAAGTTTGTTAGGGGCTTACGCCGAACCAAAACCCCCCTGGCCGATAACTCCCCAGGGGACAGGGGACCGTGATCCCTACAACCCCGGCTAACTCGGCTCTCCTCCCTGCCCCCCCGGGCCGGGACTACCCTAGCCTCGGGTGAGGATCAACTACCCTGAGTCCCGACTCCTACCCCCGACGAACCCCGGTTACATCCCCGGGTCCCCCTTTAAATACCCCCCCCCCCTGGGGGCATGACGTCACCATGACGTCACCAACGACGTCACCGTCCCCCAGGGTCCGCCTGACGTCACGTTCTGCGACGCCACTCTCTCCGAGGGCGAGCGTGACGTGACGTCACCCACTACTCCCCTACACTGGCACCCATGAGCAGTCACTGTCGGTTAGGTCAGAGGCAATCGCAGTCACTGCCAGTCACAGGCCGTCACAGGCAGAGGCAGTCATTACGGGGTCACGGTTCAGTGAATGTTAGCGGCCGCCGGCGGCAGCGGAGATTCTTGTTCCGTCTGTCCCCACCTCGGGGCGGTCCACTGCTCACTGCGAGCGCTCGCAATGGAATTGGCTCCGTCTCGGCACGCGTAGAACGTAATTCGGGGGTTTAAAAATGAGAAAGATATCTTTATAGAACCACTGGGTAAAAACCTTAAAATCGAGAAGAGAAAGACTCCCTGTGGTGGTGACGCCCCAATCCCGTCGATTCCAGAATGCCCGCCTCATACGTTGCGTCTGTACGTTGCGTCTGTACGCGTTTGCTGTGTGTGTGTGTGTCTGTGTGCGCACCTGGCCTGGCACAAGCGTTGCGGTGACGAATTGCTGCTGCTGTTGTTGTTGTTGTTGGGTTGTGTCACTTCACACCCTGTGTTCTTCCGTGTCAAGAAGGGATCATCCAGGTGGAATGTTTTTTTTTTATTAACAAAATGACGCCTCCCCCACCCTCCCCATCCCTTGGTGTGTCTCTATGTGACCCCCCCACCCCCCACTCCACTTCGTGACCCCGTGTGACCCCCCCTACCCTCCCCCCTCCCCTTTTGGTGTCCCGATGTGACCCCCCCTCGTCGCTTTGTGACCCCGTGTGACCCCAGTGCCCCAGACCCGAACACTCCGGACGCTGCCATCCCTGAGGAGTTGCTGCCCAGGTGAGCTGGTGCTGTTGATGCCTGCCTGTACCCTCAGGGAGAAGGGGCATTCCAGCCACCCCCTCTCTCGCTTTCCTCTCACTCCACTCCCCTAATTTGATTCGCTATAATATCTTGCCACGGTGGCTAGGAGATGTTAACTACCTCACCTGGTATACAAGAGGTCGTGGGTTCGATCCCGACCTGGACACCTGTCATATATTTAGAGTTTGCGTGTCTCTCTCTCTCTCCCCGTGGTCGCGTGGATTTTTCTCTGGGTCCTCCGGTTTTTCCCTCCACATTTATATTCAACGTCACGCGTTTAGAGCCTTCGGCTGCCATAAATGTCCACGTGATAATCCGCCACTTCGTTGAGCGATAATTTGCGACCGCAAGGTCGCTTCTGATAAGCAGCTATACAGCTCAGTGGGCCTGACCGTAGAATAAAATAAAAAATGCTTTATATTGTTGGTTCTTTCGGTAAAGTCACGTAGAAGGGAAACAATAAAATAATAATAAAAAAATAAAAATATAAAACAATAAAATTCTCACGACGTTTCGACTGCAACACAAGCAATCATCATCAGGTGTGAAAACCACAATAAGAAAATTTGAAAAAAGTGGCGGTTTTTTTTTACGTTAGCACCACGGAGAGAGATTTGACAGTTTGTTCAGATGGACGAGTCCATCTATGTTCGGAAAAGAGGAGGGGGGAGACGGAAAATAATGGATGTGGTCTGAAAGCCACCTTAAGCGTGATCAATCAATTAAGACCCGAAATGGTTTATCAAATCCTTCCAATGATTTCTAAACCAGAATCCATCTTCTCGGTTGAAATTGTCTCTGTGGTTTTCACACCTGATGATGATTGCTTGTGTTGCAGTCGAAACGTCGTGAGAATTTTATTGTTTTATTTTTTTATTATTCTTTTATTGTTCCCTTCTACGTGACTTTACCGAAAGAACCAAGAATATGAATCCCTGCAGTCACGAAAGCTTTAAATCAAAACATACTTTAGTTTGGTTTGTGAAGGAAAGAAAAAAAATCAGACTTCAACTTCTGTTCAGTGATGACTGCGCGTGCGTGTGCGTGCGTGTGTGCGTGCGTGTGTGCGTGCGTGCGTGTGCGTGTGTGTGTGCGTGCGTGTGTGCGTGCGTGTGTGCGCGTATGCGTGCGTGTGTGCGTGCGTGTGTGCGCGTGTGCGTGCGTGCGTGCGTGTGTGCGTGTGTGCGTGCGTGTGTGCGTGTGTGTGTGCGTGCGTGTGTGCGTGCGTGTGTGCGCGTATGCGTGCGTGTGTGCGTGCGTGTGTGCGCGTGTGCGTGCGTGCGTGCGTGTGTGCGTGTGTGCGTGCGTGTGTGCGTGTGTGTGTGCGTGCGTGTGCGTGTGTGTGTGCGTGTGCGTGTGCGTGCGTGTGCCTGGGAAAAAAAAAAAAAACAGGAAAAGGCTTCGTCCTCTTTCCGGCACAAATACGGGAAGTGTTAAGATGTCCAGACACCAAATAGACACCCCCCCCCCCCCCACACACACACTTGTTGGTAAAACATGCAAAACAAATAACACACGGCGGTGTCTGAACACCTTGGATGCTGGCAAAATGAAGGGCCCCTGTCGATACCGCTGCGTGCCACAGCAGTATCGCCGGGAGCCACTCGAGTCGCCCTCCGGACGCCCGTCACACACAGAGCCGTCGCCTGGGTGGTGGACGGCGAATCGGGGGGGGGGGGCCCGGGCTTCGACGTCACGGTGTCAGGTGGGGTTTGCCCCCCCCACCCCCGGACCCCCGCCACTCACTACGGACGCCTCTGGAGCTGCTTGTCTCCGTCCGTTGAACCGCCCGCTCGTGCCCGGCGGTAGAGAGGGCGGCTCGCGGCCCGGAAGGTTCGCGAGTTCAAGTCACGGGTTGCTGCGGGTTGACTCAAACCCCCATCATCCCTTTGGGGGGGTCGATACACTCGGTACCATTTTGTGTGGGGGGTGTGGTGGGGGGGGGGGAGCCAACAGTGGTTGTTGTTTCTATCGATATGTATGTACGCGTGTATGTTGAACGTCTTTCGCGCCGTACGTAGCCAAGGACAACAAACTAACGCGCAAAAAGGCGGTTCTAAAGAAATGAGTTTTCAATCGAGATTATTTAAGAGTGCATTGCTCTCAGTGGCTTCATAGTCTCGGATGGAAGAGCGTTCCAGACGGCCGCAGAAGCGCACCTGAAAGCGCCGCGCGATGCGGGCGACCGTCTCTGTTCGACTTCGAGCAGCCAAAAGCCACCGCTGCTGCTGCTGCTGCTGCTGCGAGGATAACCGGAGCTGGCGTGCCGATGGTTCATGCTCTATGGCGAGATCGGCGAGGGCACCGCGGCTCATTTGCAGGCAAGCGGACGTCGCGCGTCTAACGAGCGCGACGTCCGTTCGCCAACCGGAAGCCACGGGAACGTGGAATGTCCACCGCTGGCTGGCTCAGGGTTGCGAGCGGGAGGTGAGCACCGCCCTCGATTGCCCCGCGTGTGCCCAGGTGCGTGCAGGGCGGCTGTGGGGGGCTGCTGCGCCCGCACGTGGTGTGGTTTGGCGAGAGCCTGGACTCGGGCGTGATGGACCGGGTCTACGCCGAACTCGACTCCTGTGATCTCTGCATCGTGGTACAGTTCTTGAACGAAAAAAGAAAAATGTTTTGATAATAATAATCACGACGACGATCGTCGTCATCGTTGCACGGCACGTACGTGCGCGCACATCATCGCAACATGTACGTCATCGGAACGGAACCAAAAGAATAACTGATATAGAATACCGGGGCTCCCACAAGGCCATGCGGGAGGTCGTGTGGCAGTTTTGGCGTCGGCTATTGTAGAGTGCGGCGGTCGTGTCGCTACAGTTCTCTGCGGTGAGTTAATTTTTTTTGCGGAGGAAATCGCTCGTGACTGTTGACCCCCTGTCTCCCCTGACCCCTGACCCTTGTCCCCAGGCGGGCACCTCGTCCGTCGTCTACCCGGCCGCTATGTTTGCGCCGCAGGTCGCTGGGCGCGGGGTCCCCGTGGCGGAGTTCAACATCGAGACGACGCCCGTGACCCAGGGCTTCGGGTGAGGAGCGTGGGTGTGGCGCGGGACGTATTGAAAGATGGGGAACATTGGGAACATGTGCAAGATACGGGGACACGGGGACGCGGGAGGCATGGGGACGATACGGGGACACGGCAGACGCGGGGACACCGGGGGCATGGGGACGAAGCGAAAGATGGGGACGCAGAAGACGTGGGATATACACGCTTGGAGGGACGCGTGAGACGCGGGAGACATGGGACACAGGAGACAAAGGGGCACATAGGGGACACGGGAGAGACAGGAGACGAGGGCACTGGAGACACGGGACACACAGACACGAGAGACGCAAATACCACAATAGGGGCCTTCTCCTGGGTCAACGCAACTCTGTACGAGTGCTGTGTGCATCTGTCTGCCTCCCCACCGCTGCCACTCCACCCTGCCAGGTTCCACTTCGAGGGGCCGTGTGGGCAGACGCTGCCCACTGCCCTGGCTCCGCACAAGAACGAGCTTGAGGCAGAGGGGGGGGACGGTGGTGGTGGGCAGTGAGGGGCAGCGCCTCGCACTTTATTTTTTTACAGCGTCGACAACATCGACCGTGCCCATCGCCGGCTATGTCACCACCCGTCTGACCTCCCCTCGCCATCGCATCAGCCCCATCGCCACCGCTGGCACGATCACACGCACCCCGAGTGCCCCCCCCCCCTTCCCACACCCCCCCCCCCCCCCCGTGTCATCGGACCATCATGCCCGGGTCTCGTCTGTTGTCCCGTGAAAAAAAATGTATCCGCGTGGTCAGAATTTCGTCAACCTCGCAGTTGCAAATTATAATCGCCAACAACATCTTGGAAACAATAGGTGTCATTTTCGAAGTTAATTATCCGCTGTGTGCCCACTGCGTCGCGCTGCGTGCATCTCCTGCGTGCTCTTCGGGCTGCGCCGCTCGCGCGTTGCTCGGGCGACGTCCGACGTTTCGAGCCGCGTAACGGCAAAATGGGACCTTTTTGCCAGTATCAAAGTATGACAAAAATAAGAAGTCGGTTTTTACCCTTTCTGGCAATAAAATAGAATGCGTTGAGATGTTCAAACACCAAATGCAGTGGTAACCTCGGAGATCGAACTTAATTCGAACACCGAATCAGTTTTCCCCATAAGAATGAATGGAAATGGCATTAATTGGTTCCCCACCCAAGGATGCTCCTATTATGGGCCATTTTTACACAAAGTTTACAGTATTAAAATACAGTAGAGTACATAAAAGCATTTAAAAAACAAGAAACACAGTTATAATTAATATAATAAATGAACATTGAAACTTCACTTTACCTGTAGTAAGGAGAGTGGATGGCTTGAGTGGAAGATGGTGAGGACAAAGTTAACGTAATGATGTTTTTTGGCGGGTCTGCCACTGGGCGAGAGCCACGCGTGAACTGGGTCATTCGCCTTTGTCTCGGTCGCCATGACTACGCGTTTCGGTCGCCATGGCTACGCGTCTCGGTCGCCATGGCTACGCGTCTCGGTCGCCCTGGCTACGCGTCTCGGTCGCCCTGGCAACGCGTCTCGGTCGCCATGGCTATGCGTCTCGGTCGCCCTGGCTACGCGTCTCGGTCGCCCTGGCTACGCGTCTCGGTCGCCATGGCTACGCGTCTCGGTCGCCATGGCTACGCATCTCGGTCGCCATGGCTACGCGTCTCGGTCGCCCTGGCTACGCGTCTCGGTCGCCCTGGCTACGCGTCTCGGTCGCCATGGCTACGCGTCTCGGTCGCCATGGCTACGCGTCTCGGTCGCCCTGGCTACGCGTCTCGGTCGCCCTGGCTACGCGTCTCGGTCGCCCTGGCTACGCGTCTCGGTCGCCATGGCTACGCGTCTCGGTCGCCATGGCTACGCGTCTCGGTCGCCATGGCTACGCGTCTCGGTCGCCATGGCTACGCGTCTCGGTCGCCATGGCTACGCGTCTCGGTCGCCCTGGCTACGCGTCTCGGTCGCCCTGGCTACGCGTCTCGGTCGTCATGGCTACGCGTCTCGGTCGCCATGGCTATGCGTCTCGGCCCACGCAACTTCTTTCAAGTTGTTCGACCTCTGAATTTTTGTTCAATGTCCGGGGACCAAAAACAATGGTCTAAAAATTGTGTTCGATCACCGAATTGTTCCGAGTCCTGGGGCGTAATCGATCTCCGAGGTTCTACTGTAGAAACCTTTTGCAAGGAATCGAGTTCGCGCTTTGCGTTTTTTCAAAGTTTAAAAGGCATCCCATGATGTAGCTGCACCCCGAGCCGAGCTATAAATGCGCTGGTCGTGCGTTGTCTTTGTGCCGTGCGCACTTTTGGCGTTCTTTGGTTCTCTCGCGCCGGTGAGACTAGGCCATCAAGAAGGCTGTCTCTGGTGTAGGCCAATCAGTTTCAAAGACAATGCAAGTATATTCTTGGTTCTTTCGGTAAAGTCACGTTGAAGGGAAACAATAATATAATAAAATATGTATTTTATTGTTTCCCTTCAACGTGACAATAAAATAATAAAATATATTATTAATAGTAAAATATATTATTTTATTGTTTCCCTTCAACATGACTTTACCGAGAGAACCAAGAATATGAATCCCTGCAGTCACGAAAGCTTTGAATCAAAAATTTTACAATGCAAGTATATTGTTATTATTATCAGAGCGTGTTTGTTTGTATGGTCACCACAACATACTCTTTGGTTCTTTCGGTAAAGTCACGTAGGTAAACATTTAATACAATTAAATTAAATAAAACAAAAATGAAAACAACTAAATTAAATCACGACGTTTCGGAGGCAACACAACCTTCCTTCATCAGGTGTAAAAAAAGCACAGCAAAATTACTGTAGAAAGAGGGAGCTGATGAAGGAAGCTTGTGTTACTCCGAAACGTCGTGATTTAATTGAGTTGTTTTCATTTTTTCACCTACGTGACTTTACCGAAAGAATCAAAGAGTTTGGATCCTTGCAGTCACGAAAACTTCAAATCTAGAATGTTCACCACAAGTACTGTGTGTGGTTAATAAAAAAAAGTCAGTTTGTCTTAAGTTCACTTCTAAAACACAGCTTAAACATTGTACCCACGTTAAAAGCAATGTGGGCCTTGTCTCACTAACCTATCTGCGCACGGTGTAACTGCCATTTACCATAGACATTCGCGTATCTCAACCCGTTTAACATATCCGCCGCGTAACTCAGCCACCCAGCGAGTCGTGGTACTAAGCTGAACTATCTTCTTTGGTTCTTTCGGTAAAGTCACGTAGAATGAGAATAAAATAATAAATTGATAAAATAAAATAACACAATAAAAATTCTCACGACGTTTCGGCCACAATTTATTATTTTATTCTCATTCTACGTGACTTTACCGAAAGAACCAAAGAAGATGAATCCTTGCAGTCACGAAAGCTTTAAATCGAAATTTAAGCTGAACTATACAAAGTGATTTTATTTTACCAGGTGAGGCCCCACTGAGCTACGTAGCTCTTTTTTCTGAAGCGACCTGGCCGCAAGTGACGGCTCAGTGAAGTGGCTCATCGTCGTGTGGAAATCTACAGCAGCCAAATATTTTGAGCGCGTGACGTTGATTCTAAATGCGGAGGGAAAAACCGGAGGACCCGGAGAAAAAAAATCTATGCGACCACGGGGAGAGAGAGAGACGGGCGTCGGGGGTCAGGATCGAACCCACGACCTCCTGCGTACCGGGCGAGGGAGTTAACATCTCGCCACAATGGATATGCGACGTTGTGCTGTACTTGACAACCCCTGCAGTTTTAAGCTGCAGGCTTACGCTTTTTCTAACTCATTACCGCTGACCAATTAGAAAAACAAAAGCAACAGTTTCATCGAAGAAAAAAAAGACATTAAAATGTTGTGAGGAAGTATGACAATAGCTTAAACTCGGTAATGCGTCAAAAATGTGTTTTATATCGGCAGCTGAGTTTAAACTGATAGGGTTGGCAAAGTGCGCCACTGTTTGGGAGACGTTAACCACCTCACCTTGTATACAGGAGGTCGTGGGTTCGATCCCGACCCTGATGCTTGTGTAATGACGACTTAACACACTTCTCTTGAGATGGCACTTTATTGAAGACACGTTCACTTGACATCAGGCGGAGATCCCACTGCAACAGTCCTGAGTCTCCCGCGCATCTCCCTTACATATCAACACGAGGCCACGTCCCCCTTATCGATCATTCTCGCTGACTTTGGACGCTCCCTCCACCGACAGACTCCACCGTCCTCTTTCGTCACCTGACCACGCTCCCTTCTCCTGTCATTACCTCCCGTGGCCACGAGTGCATTCGTACAGCAGGTTGACTTCCCTGTCATTACTTCCCGTGGCCACTAGTCCATTTGTACTGCAGGCTGACTCCCCTGTCATTACCTCCCGTGGCCATTAGTCCATTTGTACTGCAGGCTGACTCCCCTGTCATTACCTCCCGTGGCCACTAGTCCATTTGTACTGCAGGCTGACTCCCCTGTCATTACCTCCCGTGGCCACTAGTCCATTTGCACTGCAGGCTGACTCCCCTTGTCATTACCTCCCGTGGCCACTAGTCCATTCGCACTGCAGGCTGACTCCCCTGTCATTATCTCCCGTGGCCACGAGTGCATTCGTACAGCAGGCTGACTCCCCTGTCATTACCCCCCGTGACCACTAGTCCATTCGCACCGCAGGCTGACTCCCCTGTCATTACCTCCCGTGACCACTAGTCCATTCGCACTGCAGGCTGACTCCCCTTGTCATTACCTCCTGTGGCCACTAGTCCATTCGCACCGCAGGCTGACTCCCCTGTCATTACCTCCCGCGGCCACTAGTCTATTCGTACAGCAGGCTGACTCCCCTGTCATTACCCCCCGTGACCACTAGTCCCCTCACACCGCATGCAGGCTCTATTGTCATTACGCTTGTACGTGGTCGCGTGGATTTGTCCTTCCACATTTAGAATCGACACGCATTGAGAGTATTTGGCTGCGAGAAATGTCCACGTGGTAAGCCGCTTCGTTGAGCTGTCATTTGTGAAAGCCAGGTTGCTTCTGAAAAAAGAGACATTTCAGTAGGCCTTGCCAGGTAAAATCAAATGTGTTTTCGTCTTGGTTCTTTTGGTAAAGTCACGTAGAATGAGAATAAAACAATAAAACAAAATAAGACAATAAAATTCTCACGACGTGAGAATTAAATAAGTTGGTAAGTCTGGAAAGACTTACCAACTTACCAACTTGTTCTGTGGCCTGTGTCCACAGAACGACTTGTGTAATCGTAGATATGGAGCAGGCCCGCTTGAAGGTGAGATTTGTCTGAACACTAATTCAATTTCGGGAGTTAAGAATGATTAAGTATCGTCAAGTTAAGAGGGATCTCTCGGGGGTGGTTCGGACCACTCGGAAGTCAATGTCAAATTGCCACCGGTAATAATGTAACGATGACATAAAAAAAATGTGCGTCAAAGTGATTTGTAACCTCCTTAAGCGCGCGACGAGATGCCAAATCTAGATGAATTATATTATTGCTTGCCAATTATGTAGAAGTTAATTAGAAATCCGACGGGCTACGTACGTGTTGAGTTTGTGTTCTCTCCTTGGAGGAAAGCTCCCACTTATCACTTGCAAAAATACTCGGAGCATCCCAAGGAAGCGGCAATTTAATTGTTTTAAGTCCTTGATCACTTCCCGGCGTATATATAAATATCATAAATCAGTTGAACACGTAGTAAGCTTTCGTGACCAATATCCATAATACAGGTTTTTTGGGGGGGGTTAGATCGCGCCAATGTATCGGTGACTTCTCCACAAATCTGGCTGTCACATGATGAAGCTAGTTGTCATTACTGGCGAAACGTCGTACTCAAGATTGTAAACGTTGTGGCATGGCTCTCCGATACACCGGTTAGTGCTGTACCGGTGACGAATTGGCCACGTTCTGTTTACGTGACAACCCTCACTAGTTGGCTGTGTCGGGTGGTGGCGGGGTTTAACGACACATATTTACGCGATTTAACCCCCCCCAAAAAACCTCTCATGGATCATTATAAATCGTTGTGGTCAAGAATCATCATTGAACCCGAGGGAGAGCACGGGAGCACTTCAACCGCCGGGTTTAACATGAATTACGTGTAAAATTTGAATGCAATAATTGCAATAAAACAATTAATATCGTAATAACAAGAGTGAGTGTTATAGATATTAGCATTGCACCTTTGTCTTTGTAGAATGGTAAGGCCAAAATACAAAATATATTTTGAAGTGTTAAAATGTTTCCAAAAATGGATTTGCCACGCTGAGATAACACGAATATAATACCAAAAGGTAAAAACTCAGATTCTGTATTCCTACCGCAGGATGAATCCGATGAGCTATAAAGCTCTTTTTTCGACAGGTGTCCAGTAAGGGGCGGGGGAGGGGGGGCACGGGTGGGTCAGAAGGTCACGACAACACAGACACACACGGTCAAAGTAACGCGCAGGTGATTTTCTGAAAATTACATTGGGACAACAAAGGCATCACCATCCAGCAGCGGAGTGGCTGATGATGATGATCGTGGCTGTTGCTGATGATCGTGGCTGCTGCTGATGATGATCGTGGCTGGTGCTGATCGTGGCTGTTGCTGATGATGATCGTGGCTGTTGTTGATGATCGTGGCTGATGATGATCGTGGCTGATGATGATCGTGGCTGTTGTTGATGCTCGTGGCTGATGATGATCGCGGCTGCTGCTGATGATGATCTTGGCTGCTGCTGCTGATGATCGTGGCTGCTGCTGCTGATGATTTCTTGTGCAGTGGCGGTGCTCCTCCGTCAGGCCGCATCTGTGCTTGTGGGAGGGGGTGATAGTGGGGGGGGGGGTCTGTGGGGGGGGGGTCTGTAGGGGGGGGAGTCTGTGGGAGGGGTGTGGTGGGGGGGTCGTGGGAGGAGTCTGTGGGGGGGGTGTGGGGGGGAGGAGTCTGTGTGGGGTGTGGGGGGGTGTGTGGGGGGGACCGTTGCCATTATCGGCTCGCGCGTTGCTATCCCGTCTCGGCCACCGTCGCCACCAGCACCACCATCAGCACCACCACTACTGCCACACCAACAGTTGTCGTTAACTCGCTCCACTTGCCCACCCCGATCGATCGCCGCGTGTTAACAGCAGCAGCAACAACAGCAACAACAAACTACCACCGTCTTAATAATAATAATCATTTAGATTCAAATCGCTGTCGGGAAGGCGGGGAGGGATGGGCTTGGTGGAGGCCGCGCGGTGAGCAGTTGTGACGAGTTCCCACCCAGCGGAGGTGAGGAGGTGGTGGTGGTGGGTGAGGAGGTGGTGATGTGAGGAGGTGGTGGTGGTGATGTGAGGGAGGTGAGCAGATGAGGAGGAGGACGTGGTGGTGATGATGATGATGAAGTTTTATGGAAGCGATGCGAAGGAAGGGATTTGATGGTTGCGATGTTGGTCCTGGAGGTGACGGTGAGGAGTTGATTGTGATGAGGTGATGATGAGGGAGGTGATGATGAGGGAGGTGTAGGTGAAGCGGTGATGATCGAGCGACCCTATCAGCGTGCGCCCGCCCGCCAATGACTTGAGACACTCGACCCACCCCCACCGGCCTGGGCTAGATTCTGTACGCGGGTAACTCGGGACCTCGCCGGCAGCGGGGGGCCAGGAAAGTCCGTAGGCTTTCGAGGCCTACCTACGTGCTCGTGCGACGGTAAATTCGCCGTGGCCGAACGAGTCTTTAAATCAACAACAACCCTTTACCCCCACCCCACCCACACACAACTTTTTTTGCTTTTGTTTGTTACTTAATTAAAAAAGGCGCTCGTCTATAACGCGACGAGACTTTAAACCGCGTTGGCCTCAAGAGCGTTCGGTGCTAAGCGAACCGGTGTCACGTCGCACGCGGCCGCGATCAATCCGCTGCCGGATTGAAGGATTCCATCCGCGACCTGTCGTCCCGTTCCATTCCATGTAGGATCGACTTAGCGCCCTTGAATTGCCGAGGACGTTCGCCAAATGGTCATTTGCTCGCTCGCGAATGCTCCGTGAAGCCACTGCCATCGAAGGGTAAGATGGGGTAATCCTCATCCAGCAGCGGATTGACCACTGCTGCTGCTGCTGTTGACGGTGATGATGAATGTGCCTGCGTGTTGACACGGAGTGAGTGAGTTTGACTGGCGGCCACGAATTCCTTCACAATGAAGCACGCATCGACCGGCGTTTGTGAAGTTGCGGCCGAGCAAGCCACTGGGACGCGACGCCGCGTGGGGCGCTTTCACCCAGCAGTGGATTGACGAGGCGTGTAAATTGGGGGTCCTGTAAATTGGGGGTCCTGTAAATTGGGGGTCCTGTAAATTGGGGGTCCTGTAAATTGAGGGTCCTGTAAATTGGGGGTCCTGTAAATTGGGGGTTCTGTTAAGAGCCTGGAGGGGAGGGCTCAGTCATCATAGCCCAAGCTGTTTAGTCGGTACCACCTCGGGGTGGAAGTTGCTACATGTATCCGCCATGGTCATTGTCCCACCGTGGTTAGTGTCGTACCATGGTCAGTGTCTCATCGGAGTCAGCGTCCCACCGTGGTCAGCGACCCACCGTGGCCAGTATCCACCATAGTCAGTGTCTCATCGTGGTCAGTGTCCTACCGTGGTCAGCGTCACACCGTGGTCAGCGTCACACCGTTGTCAGCATCCCACCCCTGGTCAGCGTCACACCGTGGTCAGCGTCCCACCCTGGTCAGTGTCCCACCGTGGTCAGCGTCCCACCCTGATCAGCGTCCCACCGTGGTCAGCGTCACACCGTGGTCAGTGTCCCATCGTGATAAGTGTCACACCATGGTCAGCATCCCACCGTGGTCAGCGACCCACCGTGATCAGCGTCCCACCGTGGTCAGCGTCCAACCGTGGTCAGCGTCCCACCGTGGTCAGCGTCCCACCGTGCTCAGCGTCACACCGTGGTCAGCGTCCCACCCTGGTCAGCGTCACACCGTGGTCAACGTCCCACTGTGGTCAGCGTCCCACCGTGATCAGCGTCACACCGTGGTCAGCGTCCCAGCCTGGTCAGCGTCACACCGTGGTCAGCGTCCCACCGTGGTCGGTTAAAAGCTTAACGTCATTCCTGCCCGTTTCGTACGCACAACTTGCGATTTATTTATATTCACATTCCATAGACGTTTCATATCACAGTTGATTCCCCCAAAACGATCATCTCGTATCAAAGAATGCGAACGATTTATTTATACCGCTCTGACCTCTCTTATGAGCTGTGAAAGAGGGCTGTTGTCCGAAACGTCGCCTATTATATATTTGTTCGATACGGTGCTTTTCTTTAATGATGAATTAAAAAAAAAACAAAGCTACGACATTCATCTTGCTATCATTCACCTTTGTTATCCGGAGATTAAAAATTGTTTTAAGAAAATAATTGTGAGCAATCGCCTTATGGGCTGGTACCGATGTGCCATTTTTGGCCTGACGCTAAATTTTTTTTAATGCTCTCATTAAATTCATGAAGTGACAAAATTAAGGAGTTACTAAAATAAAAAAAATAATTAGACAAATCTTCATCTCCACTTGCCCTGCAGTACTCATATATGGGAACGATACTTTAATCCAAACAGCCTTCGGCCATGTAGACTGTTTTAGAAATAGGGTTCAAGTAAAGCATTGTCTCAGCTCCTATTTAATCATGGGGAGATTGGCACTTCAGGTCTACTATGGAGCCGTGCACACCTGGGTTTAGGATTAGGGGTTAACAGCAGCAAACCCTGAATCGGCTTGAGCTTGCAAGAGTTTAATCGGCAGGGTCAGGCCTCTCGGTCAAATCCCCAGTGGCTTTACGGATGTTAATATGGTACGAGTGTCCGAGGCGGAGTGGTTCCGTTCCCAGTCAAGGCTAACGTCGGTGGTGAGTATTGACAGAGGCGGTCCCGGGCCTCCCCTAGGTTGACTCGGCCTCAAATGCTACACCGGAGAGACGTGCGACCGGTTGCAGCGCTGTCCACACCGGCCCCACATTGTGCCATGTCAAACTTCACAAGCTGCTTGCTGAACATCACTTGCCCCAACAACCGGTGTGGCTATACAGGAGGAATCTTTTTTTTTCCCACAATAAGTTAAATGACGGCCCTGAACGGGGTGAACCGTGTGTGTTAGCGCGTGTGTGTGTTAGCGTGGGGAGCGGTAGTGCAGCGGTTAACGCGCTGCGCTACGAATCTGGGAACCCGAGTTCGATTCCCGCTCACGGCCAAGACCAGTGACGATTGTTTGAATAGGTCCTGGGCCTCCCTTAGGTCGACTCAGCCTCAAATGAGTACCTGGTACGGTGTGTAAACATCGCCACTCGGGAGACAAAGGTGGGCGAGCGTGGTGTTGGCCACCCACCCCCTCGTGCTCCGTTCCGGCCTTCATAGGTGCTCGCTAACAGCACTTGTCCCAACAGTCTGTTCAGGCTACACGGGGGATCTTTGTCTTTGTTGGCGTGCAGGTGCCTGGTGGCATCACGACCAGCCGGAATAGCGGTAATTGTTGCTGCTGCTGCAGTATCATCGTCTGAAACACTCAAGAGCAACAGCTCCAGCGGCTGACACGGGGAGGCAGGGCCGGAGGTGGTTCCATCGCCACCCACACCGCTTTGCCGATTGGTAAGTCTCTGGCAGGATCCTGCACCAAGCTGAGGTGCAAGATCGTGAATCTACGAGCCCTGCCACCGTGCACTCTGAACCCTGCATTTGTTAAAAGTCATAATGGAGGGTGATCCATATGTAAATATCCCAATTTAATAATAATAATAATAGGGATAAATAATAGAGAAGACAAACTTTGTATTTCAAAACCTCTGCCTGTCTCTCTCCCACCAATCCCAACACACTTGTTTAGTCTTTTAACAGCCTCGTCTGTAGCATTTGGAGCCATCGCTTTTGTTAAATTCAATCACCTGTTGGGGTGAGGTCTGCATTGACCGACGTAGTGAATCATGGTTCCAATAACCCCCAAAATCCTCTGGGCGTGGGGAGGCCCTCATCCAGCAGTGGATTGACGTTGGCCGCACGTGTACAGCACGTGCATTTTTCTGCACTGGCCTCCACTGCGGTCCTATACCACCTGTTGCACACTGTGGTGGCCAAATCCAAGCACAATCCAGGATTGGGTCTTTTCTGCTTGAGCTTCTGAGACCTGATGGCATGACGGGTGCTCTCACGACCACTTGGTAAAGGTGCGGTGCTGTGCAAGTGGGTGGCATCTCCAAAGGAGATAACGCACGCGCGTGTGCGTGTGTGCGTGCGTGCGTGCGTGCGTGTGTGCGTGCGTGTGTGTGTGTGCGTGCGTGCGTGTGTGCGTGCGTGTGTGTGTGTGTGCGTGTGTGTGTGCGTGTGTGTGTGCGTGTGTGTGTGTGTGCGTGTGTGCGTGTGTGTGTGTGCGCGCGTTGCGCTCTGTCCGTTTAGGCTTGCGTGGTTTTAGCTCGAAGCCGCTTTTCAATCTTTGGAGCCCGACACCGGCGGAGGAATGGTGAGTGGCGGCACGGCGTGCCGGGGAGTGTGTGTGTGCGCGCGCGCGTTTGAGTTTGTCAGTACAATATTGCGGGCTTATCGTATGCGGTTTCGACCTATCGCGGGCAAACTCTTTGTGTACCAATTTAACTTTCGCGGCCTCCATTAGGTCGACTCAGCCTCCAATCTGTACCTGGTGCGATGTGTAAACATCGCCATTAGGGAGACAAAGGCGGCCGGGCGTGGTGCTGGCCACCCACACCCCCTCGTGTGCCGTTCCGCCCTTGATAGGTGTTCGCTAACAGCACTTGCCCCAACAGTCTGTGAAGGCTCTACGGGGGATCTTTGTCTTTGTTTTGTCTATCCTGGAGTATCTAATCTGCTCTCCGTGTTTTCCCCCACAGTTTGGCTCCAATAACTTCATGAACATGTCGGACCCCAGCTTTCTATCCACCACAGAGGTGAGCTCCCCCCCCCCCCAACCCCCCCCCCCCTGCCTCCCCAAAGCACCCCCCTCTACACTGACATTGTTCTCAAGGCTCTCGCCTGTCCCACTCTCTCCAGCAGGGCTTTCAATCTTTCGACGAATATGCATATATATACATATTCTTGGGGTTGCCCGGAGACCGGAGTAGGTGGGCACGTATCTGATAGCAACCACGGCCGTTGGGGAGACGTATGGTGGCTGTGGCGTGCTGGGTGCGGATGGACTCAGCTGAAATTAAGCCCTGGTCTTCGGGGACCCTCCCTACCCCCCAAATAAACCCCAGACGCCCTGCACCGATGGGCAACGCCGATGACGTCACTTCCTGGCGCACGGCCCCTTGGGAGGCGACGCTGGCGTTGGGCGTCGCGCGCATGCGAGCGCGCGTGTGTGTCTCGTGGGCACCAGAGATGTGTGTGGCGCGGGTTTATTTTTGTGTCGTTTGAGTCACCGCGGGTAACGACGCTCGCTCGCGCTCGCACTCGCTCGTCTGTGTCAGCGGCTCGTCTTGTGTCAGCGGCGTCCGCGGTAAAACAGGTGGGCTTGTGCTTGTGCGTAGGTGCACCGCGCCCCAGGTGTGCACAATTATTATCTTGTCTTTTTGCGCAATTCTATTTTAACGTACATTTTTGTTCAAGTCACGGTGGCGTGCGGTGGTGTCTTGGCGTGTTGGTGCAGCGGTTTGTGCGTGGCGCTACGGACCTTCAACCTGGTTTCGATATCTGTCCACGGCAGATATAACATTGGTGGTGGGTGATATTTGAACAGGTCCTGGACACCCAGACTACCCAGCTGACTGATATAGCATCTTGCCGAGTGACTAATGCACAATTGGATAGCAGCCGATTCCTGAAAGTCTTAATTTGATGCACGTATTTTATTTTTAATCACAGTTGCTGAGCGCAAACCTAAAGTCCCACAATGTCAAGCAGGCAACGACAAACAGCATCATTGTAGGTTGTAATAGGTGATGGTTGATGTGTTTCTTGAATTGAGCGAGGTTATTTTTGTAAAAACTTGGGGGGGGGGAGGGGAGAGATGATGAGAGGATGGAATTCCAAATTGGAGAAGTGCGAGAAAATAATCAGATAGAGAAGTGTTGTGACCTGCAGTTTGGTGGGTGGGTAGGTGAGTGAATAAGTGAGTGAGTGGGTGGTTGAGTGAATGAGTAGGTGGGTGGGTGGGTGGTTGAGTGAATGGGTAGGTGGGTGGGTGAATGGGTGAGTGAATGGGTGGGTGAATTGGTGAGTGAATGGGTGGGTAGGTGAGTGGGTGAGTGAGAGAGTGGGTGGGTGGTTGGATGGGTGAATGAGTGGGTGGGTGAGTGAGTTGTGACCTGCAGTGTGGTGAATTAGTGAGTAAGGGGGTCAGTGGGTGAGTGAATGGGTGAGTAAGTGGGTGGGTGGGTAGGTGAGTGAGTGAGTGGGTGGGGTGGTTGGGTGGGTAAATGAGTGGGTGGGTGAGTGAGTAGTGACCTGTAGTGTGGTGAGCGAGTGAGTAAGGGGGTGGTTGGGTGAGTGGATTGGTAAGTGGGTGGGTGGGTAGGTTAGTGAGTGAGTCAGAGAGTGGGTGGTTGGGTGGGTGAATGAGCGGGTGGGTGAGTGAGTTGTGACCTGCAGTGTGGTGAGTGAGTAAGTGGGTGAGTGGGTGGGTGACTGACTGAGTGGGTGGGTGGGTTGTGGTTGAAGGTGGTGTTGATGAGTCTGGTAGACCAAGTCCTCGGTGTGGATGGAGTAACAAGTGAAGTTTACGGGAGCGTGACAATCAACAAAACCACCGAGTCGATGTTTCGTTACAACCTGGGCAGCCGTCGGGTTGTCTGTTGTTTGCTGCGCTTGTGCGGTGGCTGTGGTGGTGGTGTTGTGTCGGTTGTTGCCAGCGCAATACCGCCCGTCTTGTTATTGCAGCAGCTGCATTTACAAATAATTAATTATTGTGTAGTATGAAAAAATAAGAATATGTTTTACTTTGATACTGGTTCAAAGGTCCCATTTTGTCATCTATTGCTTCATCTTGTATTGTTGTCGTTGCTGCTACTGCTGTTGCTCCTGCTGTTGTTGCTGCTACCGTTGTTGCTGCTACTGTTTCTGTTGCTGCTATCTATTTTTCTGTTTTGCTGCTGCTGATATTTTGCTGATCTCATACTGGTGTTGCTGCTGCTGTTGTTGCTATCGCTTGTGCTGCCGCTGTTGCTGCAGATGCTGCTGCTGATGCTGCTGCTGGTGCTGCTGCTGCAGTTGCTGCTATTGATGCTGCTATTAATGCTACTTATGCTGTTGTTGACGCTGTTGCTGCTGCTACTGCTTTTGCTATTGATGCCTCTACTGATGCTCTCGCTGATAATACTGTTAATGCTACTGCTGCCGGTGCTGCTGCTGTTGCTATCTTTTACCGCTTGCTGCTGCTGTTGCGGCCGCCGCCGCTGCTGCTGTTATTGTCGCTGCTGCTCTTACTGGCTCTGCCATCGTAGCTGTCATTGCTGCTGTTGTTGTCGTCGTCGTCATTTTGCTACCACCCCTGCTGCCACTGCTGACCCTTCCACTGCTGTCAAACCCCCGCCACCGTCCAACCACCCCCCGTCCCTCCCCGACCACCCCCCACCCCGTCACCCCCGGCAGACGTTCCACACTCCGAGCCTGGGCGACGAGGACCTGGAGATTCCCCCCATGTCGGCGCTGGGCGACCCCTCCGAGGAGCTCGGGCTTCCCGGGGTGGATCCCTCCGCCGTGGACGGCGGAGGGGTCGTCGTCCAGGCCTTCGGGGGCTCTTTGCAGCCCGTGGCCGGCGGGGGCGTCCCCGACATCGGCAGGACGGCGATCGGTGGCCATCCTGGCAGCGGTGCCGGCGGCGTCATCGGCGGAGACTTCTCGCCGCACTTCCCGCCGGCGCAGGGCCTCGAGCTGCCGAGCCTAGCCATCGCGGGCGGCCTCCTGTCGGCCGAGCCGGCCCTGCTGGAGGCCACACTGGACATGGTGAGAACACCACCACCACCACCGCTGCCGCCACCGCCACCACCACCGCCACCACCACCACTCTTGTCGACAACGTTGGCCCGACCGTGCAGTCGGAGATAATGGATGATGATGATGTTAATATAATATCCATTACAATTAGGGGAGCGGGGAGCCGGGTGGCTCAGAGGTCAGTGCGCTGAGATTCTGGGCTCGAATCCAGGTTCAGCCGCCGTTGATTAAATTGGGTTCTGGATGCGTATTGAGTTGATGGTCTCAGAGCAGTTGCCATTGACTTACTACACAGAGACCCATAGTCGCACAATTTATGGATTGACAGGGACATTAATTGTATTGAGCAGATAGATGTTCTCAGCCTGGAAACTAATGACTCGCATTGGAGCTGAGAATAATAATTCGTGGTGGAATTGGCACCCCAGTTAACGTTTTGAGCTTCTGACAGCGTGCGAGTGAAATTAATTTCCAGGGGGGGTACGATGCGCCCACTGCTACATCGCAGGACCGTGAGCAATGGTGACGGCTTGGAGAGAGGTCTTCATCCAGCAGTGATTTCATCATTCCTTGTGACGTCTAGATGTGTAGACATGCGATCTCCCCGAGTGCTGTGGCCTTCGTGACCTGTGGGAGGGGATTAGTGGGGGGTGCGGTAGTCGGAGGGGGGGGCACCACTGAGCTAGACACCGAGGAGCGCCACGGTGGCTAGGAGATGTTAACTACCTCGCCTGGTATACAGGAGGTCGTGGGTTCGATCCCGACCCTGACGCCTGCTGTATATTTGGAGTTTGCGTGTCTCTCTCTCATCATCATCACGGTGGCTAGGAGATGTTAACTACCTCGCCTGGTATACAGGAGGGCGTGGGTTCGATCCCGACCCTGACGCCTGCTGTATATTTGGAGTTTGCGTGTCTCTCTCTCATCATCATCACGGTAGCTAGGAGATGTTAACTACCTCGCCTGGTATACAGGAGGGCGTGGGTTCGATCCCGACCCTGACGCCTGCTGTATATTTGGAGTTTGCGTGTCTTTCTCTCATCATCATCACGGTGGCTAGGAGATGTTAACTACCTCGCCTGGTATACAGGAGGGCGTGGGTTCGATCCCGACCCTGACGCCTGCTGTATATTTGGAGTTTGCGTGTCTCTCTGTCTCTCCCGTGGCGAGATGTTAACTATCTCGCCTGGTACGCAAGAGGTCGTGGGTTCGATCCCAACCCTGACGTCTGCTTGAAATTTGTAGTTTGCTTGAAATTTGTAGTTTGTGTGTTCTCCCCGTGGCTGCTGTAAATCTCCACGTGATGATAAGTCACTTCTTCGTTGAGCTATCATTTGTGGCCAGGTCGCTTCTGAAAAAAGAGCAACATAGCTCTGTGGGCCTTTACCTGTTAAAACAAAAATAGTTTATAGTTTACATTCTTCAATCGAATAGTGATCGTAGCGACACTCAGCGCTGATTAACTGAACGGATGATCGCGTTTTCGCAATTCGCGATTCCAGCCTCTCATGCCTCGCCTCCACAGGACACATCCCCGTACGTCCACGCACACAGTCCCCACATGAGCATGGCGGGACTCATACATCAGCCGCCACAGCTGCAGCTGCAACAGCACCAGCAGCAGCAACAACAGCATCAACAACAGCATCAGCAGCAGCCGCAGAGGACCACCCTGCAGCTCCGCTCGCACTCCTTGGCGGGCTCCCACGGGGGGCTGAGTGGGCCGCTTGGGAGCATGGGCATCCCGCACGGTCAGCTGACCACCATTGACCAATCGCACCTGGGCCTGGGCCACGGCTCGCCGTCGCCACCCAGCAGCAAGTCGCCCACGCCGTCACCGTGCAGCTCGCTGGAGCCCGCCGAGGACCCCGAAGAGGCTGCCCGCGTGAGTGCCCGTGTCGCCCGCGCACGTCAGCGGCAGCCTTGTTTAGAACTGCTTTTTGCGTGCTTGTTGTCCTTGCCCCCCCCCCCCCCCCCCGCAGCTGCCTATTAGCCACGGTGGGCTACGTACGGTGCGAAAGAAGTTCAGCATACAGACATACTCAACTTACTCAATTGGGATAACACGCGGCGGCCGTGGTAACATCCCTCCTCTCACCCCCTCCCACTGCGGTGGAACTGGTACAGACTGCGTCTGGGAAATGCAGCGTGATAGCCTCGCTATCACGGCAGAGAAAGGCACCCAAGTCGGGAATCGAACCCAGACGCTGCTTGCTGCGAGGTGCAAGTGTTATCACTACGCCGACAACAAACGGCAACAGCAGCAGCATGTTGTTGTTTTTATTCTTGGTTCTTTCGGTAAAGTCACGTAGAAGGGAAACAATAAAATAATAAAAATATAAAGCAATATTATTTTATTATTTTTTATTATTTCATTGTTTTCCCTTCTACTTGGTGACTTTACCGAAAGAACCAAGAATATGAATCCCTGCAGTCACGAAAGCTTTAAATCAAAATGTTGTTGTTTGTTGATGTTGTTGATGTTGTTGTGTGTGCAGGTGGCGCTGGAGAAGAGGCAGCTCGTAGAGCTGCAGCGCAAAGTGAAGCCCAGCAAGCGTAAGAAGAAGAAGGACCCCAACGAGCCCCTGAAACCGCTGTCCGCGTACGCCCTCTTCTTCCGAGACACGCAGGTGCGGCCTGGCCCACACCCTGACCTCGCTCTCACCTCGCCGTGGTCTTCACCATGACCCGCACTCTGACTTACCCTGACCCTCGCCGTAATGTTAGCCTGGACCGCACCGTGACCCTCGCTGTGACTTACCGTGGCCCGCTTTGTGAATCACCGTGACCCTCG
Source organism: Petromyzon marinus (assembly GCF_048934315.1). Taxonomy (NCBI): domain Eukaryota; kingdom Metazoa; phylum Chordata; class Hyperoartia; order Petromyzontiformes; family Petromyzontidae; genus Petromyzon; species Petromyzon marinus. The sequence goes on from NC_133720.1 coordinate 5,895,011, forward strand.
CCGTAATGTTAGCCTGGACCTCACCGTGACCCTCGCTGTGACTTACCATGACCCGCACTCTGACTTACCCTGACCCTCGCCGTAATGTTAGCCTGGACCTCACCGTGACCCTCGCTGTGACTTACCATGACCCGCACTCTGACTTACCCTGACCCTCGCCGTAATGTTAGCCTGGACCTCACCGTGACCCTCGCTGTGACTTACCGTGACCTGCACTCTGACTTACCCTGACCCTCACTGTAATGTTAGCCTGGACCGCACCGTGACCCTCGCTGTGACTTACCGTGGCCCGCTTTGTGAATCACTGTGACCCGCACTAACTCACCCTGACCTTTGCTGTAATCTTCACCTGACCCTCACCGTGACCCACACCCTGACCTCGATGTAACCCTCACTGTGATTTTCACCATGACCCTCAGCATGACCCTCATCCTTTCCCATCATTACCCAAGCCGCTACTCGTTGCTGAACCCCCCATGACCTCTGCGACCCCTAACCTCCCCCACATCCCTCCCCCTCCCCGTGTGCCCCCCCCACCACCACTCCGATGTGGCTCAGGCGGCCATCAAGGGCCAGAATGCGAGTGCCACGTTTGGTGAGGTCTCCAAGATCGTGGCCTCCATGTGGGACAGCCTCGGGGAGGAGCAGAAACAGGTGGGTCCACCACCACCGCCACACTCTTCCGCCACACTGCACCGCCACACTCCATCGCCACACTGCACCGCCACACTCCACCGCCTCACGCCACCGCCACACTCCAGTGCCACACTCCACCGCCACACTGCACCGCCACACTCCACCGCCACACTGCACCGCCACACTCCATCGGCACACTCCATCGCCACACTGCACCACCACACTGCACCGCCACACTGCACCGCCACACTGCACCGCCACACTCCATCGCCACACTGCACCGCCACACTCCACCGCCACACTCCACCGCCACACTCCACCGCCACACTCCACCGCCACACTCCACCGCCACACTGCACCGCCACACTCCACCGCCACACTCCACCGCCACACTCCACCGCCACACTCCACCGCCACACTCCACCGCCACACTCCACCGCCACACTGCACCGCCACACTGCACCGCCACACTGCACCGCCACACTCCATCGCCACACTGCACCGCCACACTCCACCGCCACACTCCACCGCCACACTGCACCGTCACACTCCATCGCCACACTCCATCGCCACACTGCACCGCCACACTCCACCGCCACACTGCACCGCCACACTGCACCGCCACACTTCATCGCCACACTGCACCGCCACACTCCACCGCCACACTCGACCGCCAAACTGCACCGCCACTCTCCATCACCACACTCCACTGCCACACTGCACAGCCACACTCCACCGCCACACTCCACCGCCACACTCTATCGCCACACTCCATCGCCACACTCGACCGCCACACTGCACCGCCACACTGCACCGCCACACTCCACCGACACACTCCACCGCCACACTCCACCGCCACACTGCACCGCCACACTCCACCGCCACACTCCACCGCCACACTCCACCGCCACACTCCACCGCCACACTGCACCGCCACACTCCACTGACACACTCTACCGACACACTCTACCGACACACTCTACCGACACTCCTCCACCACACTGCACCACCGCTCGTCTTTTAGTCCACAACTCTCCACCACAACGCCGATCCACCGCACTCTCCACAATCCACCACTCGCCCCACAGTTCACTAAACTCGCCCCAGAGTTCACTTTAATCGTTCCACAGTCCACTGAACTCGCCCCATAGTTCACCATGCTCGCCGGATAGTCCACAACTGCCGTCCCTTAGTCCACTGCACTCACCCAATGGGGCAAATATACCACACGGTGCCTCCACCGATGACTAATCGGAGCGGCACGACGCTCCATGTTTTGGACGATCCCACTGGAGCCGATTCCCGATCCATGACTCTGACACTCAGATTGTAAATGTTGTGGATTTGCTCTCCAACGCTCCGGTGTGCTGTACTAATAACGAATTGGCGTGTTCTGTTTACGTGACGAACCTTACTTAATTGGCTGTGTCGAGTGGTGGCGCGTTTAGCGACACATTCATATTTACGCCATCTAATCCCAAGAAAAAAAATCTGTATTATGGATGATATTGGTCGCGAAAGCCTACGTGTTAAACATACTTGATACTGTTGTACAAATGAAAACGAAAATAATTCAAGCCACGTGTAGGGAATACATTTTGGGTAGAAATAGGTCGGCCGCATATCTGGCGCTAAATCGTACTAACGGATACCGGCGTTACGTGTTTGTTGTCCTTCCCCCGCACCTCCCATTAGCGCCGTTGGCTACGTGCGGGGCAAAAAAAGTTCAACTTGCATACGTACATGTTTTCTGTTGTTTATATTTTACATTAAAGGGCATAAGCACGACAGCGGTCGCCCTCGTTCGCGGATGAAACGGTGCGCGTGTATCGGGCCTGGCCCAGGTTTACAAGCGGAAGGCGGAGGCCGCCAAGAAGGACTACCTGAAGGCCCTCGCAGCATACAAGGACGGCCTCCTGCCTCAGGTGAGGGTGGGCCAGCTCGCCACGCTCACCAGGCAGGGCGCCGATGGTGGGGGCGGCGGGGGGGTGGGCTGCTGCTGTGTGGTGCGTTGGGGAAGCCGTGGTGATGACGGTGGTGTTGGTGTTGTTATTGACGATCTCTGGCGTTGATGGCGACGTTATTACATTTATTTCGTAACGTTATTTTTGTTGCAATTGTTTTCTCTGGAAAGCCTCCCCGGGGTCTCATGACTTATTTTCAGGAGGTTCCCTGCCAAGTTTTTGCAGTAGGGGGCGATGATTGCCACTGGATATGTGTGTGCTGTAATCACAGTTGAGTACATTTGCAGGTAATGTCGCAAATTTGACGAACTTGGACCATTGCACGACAATGGGCCCACTCTTGCGACCGACGTCACGGAAACTTGAATGTTCACCGTGAAGCGGAAGGAGCGCAGTGATATTTTTTACGGTTAATACTCGCAGCCGCAGCATTAACCAGGGCGGCCGCTGCATTCGAAACCGTGAATCCCTGCAACTAGCGGCAAAGGTGCCACCACTGGTTGCCGGCTGCGGTGGCGGTGGTGACATCGGCGACGGAGGGCGGCCGCGTTCTTGACCAGGGGTCGGCAAGCAGCGTCCTTACTCCGTGCCCCGACTGGACATCTGTGAAAAAGCGCTGTCCTACCAGACAGTCTCGTCCCTTCACCTGATGAAGGCTGCTTGTGTTGTGGCCGAAACGTCGTGAGAATATTATTGTGTTATTTTATTTTATCAATTTATTATTTTATTCTCATTCTACGTGACTTTACCGAAAGAACCAAAGAAGAAGCGCTTTATAGTTCATCGTATTCTTCCACTATAAATAAATAGTCACATTCTGATTCGCTATTCGGTAGAAAAAAAACCCCTCAATATTTCAAGAGCCCCCCCCCCCAGTGCCACCCGAGTTCGAGACGCTGCTCTTTAATAAATAGCGGTCACGAAGCGGTCGCTTAAAGAGCCGCACGGGGCTGCGGAGAGCCGCAGGTCGCCGACGCTGGCGGCAGCGGCGGCCACGTTTGCCGACGTTGACGACGACGGTGGGCGCGTGACTGCCGGTACGACGTTCGTGGCGCGCCGGTTGTAACGTTGCCGACGGACGGGCGGTCACCGCCGCCGCCCCGCCTCCTCGCGCAGGCCGCCCTGGACCCGACGGACGGCGAGCTTCTCTCCGCGCTGCAGAAATCCCCCGGCGCCCCTCCGGCCCACATCGTGCTGGCGCCGGCGGCCACGCCGATGCCGCCGCCGCTGCAGCCTATGCCGCAGGTGATGATGCGGCCCGTCGTCGCGACTCACGCCAACGCCTCCGGGGGCGGCGGGGGCGCCGGCGCCGGCGTCATGATGGCCGGGGCGGGTCCGGCGGGGACCGGCGGGCGGGCGGTCGGGACCTCGTCGGTGTCCGCCATGGGGATGCCCCCTCCGCCGCCGCTCATGAGCGCCCCGCACTACCACCAGCGGCTCGCCGCCCAGCAACAGCAGCAGCAGCAACAGCAGCAGCAGCAGATGCTGATGGAGCAGCAGATAGTTCTGCAGGGCCCCATGAACCAGCGGCCTCCCTTGGTGGTGCAGCAGCAGCACCAGCAGATCCACGTGCACTCGCTCGTGAGCGACGACCTGCAGACGGTGCAGGTGACGCCCCTGGTCAGCGACAGTGACGTGGTGAGTACGGAGCCCTCACACCGTGTGCTGGTCCGCTGGTCGTCATGATGGCGGTGGTGGTGGTGGAGGTGGTGAGGATGGTGGTGGTCATTGTGCTGCTGTTGACATTGGTGTTGCTGGTGTCGGTGCTGATGTGCTGTGGGTGCTCCTGGCACGTGTAAGGGTGGTGGTGCCGATGATGGATGGGGGGCACGTGACTCATTCCGTGGTGCTGCTGTTGCTGGTCACTCTCGGTGATGACGTCGTCACTATGACCGGCGATGGCCAATCGTGCTGCTCCTACTGGCACGGCATCACCGCCACCGTCATCGTCCCCTCCTTACGACTCAACGCTCGGCCGCCCGGCCGCTCTCACCCACCCCGGCAGGTAATGGTGAGCGAGCCGATGGAGGTGCAGAGCGCCGGCGAGGAGCAGGCGGGCGCCGACGGCGGCATCGGCGGCGCCGGCGTCGACGAGGTGGAGGAGCCGGAGGGCGGGGTGGCGGCGGGCGCCGACGACTCGGCCGCCTCGGCGGATGACGCGATGCAGATCGAGCCCATGGAGGGCGGCGGCGCCGTGGTGCAGCGCATGGTGGAGGTGGCGCAGCAGCCTCTGCCGCTAACGCCGGCGGCCGCTGCTCGCGCCGCCACCGAGGCGCCGGTGACCGTGGTGCAGCAGGTGGTGCAGCAGATGGCGCAGCAGGTGCTGGTGCAGGCGGTGGCGCCCGCCTCCCCGCCCGCCGCCGCCGGCACGGAGGTGGGCAGCGGCGGTCGAGTCGGCGTCGATTGTCGCGGTCGAGATGGGGGCAAATAGATCGTGGAGTTGTGGTGAAAGCCTGCGGAGTCCCAGCGTGCGGTCGCTGGTCGTGTCCGCAAGGGAGGTGGCCCGCGAAATCCGTCGCAGACGCGACGATGTCGTGTCATTTTTAGTTTTTAGTATAACACGTTTTTTGTGGCGTACGTATGTATGCATTTGAACTTCTTTCGATCCGTCCGTAGCCAACCGTGTGAACGTGCAAGGTGATCCGTGGGTCCGGAAAGATTGGGCACCACTGCCGTCAGTCTGCGGATTTTTATCCGGTCATTCTCTGAATATAATAATTAGCGATAAAGTTATTAGTAAAATTGCGAGTAAAATTAGTGATTAATTAATTATTTCTGAAATAATTATTGGTTATTATTATATTAAATTTTGGTTTAAAGCTTTCGTGACTGCAGTAATTCATATTCTTAGTTTTTTCGGTAAAGTCAACGTGACTTTACCGAAAAAACTAAGAATATTATTATATTAATTTATAAAAAATATATATATAATTATAAATTGTTAGTTAAATAATAAATTATTGGTTGTATTATATTAGTTACATTTTGTAAACCCTTCATTCACTTATACGGCCAGTTTCCATATTTAGTTTTTGGCTAAGTAGACGGCGGGGACTTTTAAGATTAATACACCCGCAGCATTGACCGGGGCGTCCTGCCGGGTTCGAAACCGCGAACCTTTTGCCACGAGCGCCGAACGCGCTTCCTTCCCGGCGTGGCGTGGGGTCACCGTTGTTACCATCAATTTGACGTTCGGGGCCGTTCCGCCCCTCTCCTCCTCTCTCCTCTCTCTCTCTCGTCGGCAGAAGTCGCCGGCGCGCGTGGAGTGTCTGCCGGCGCCCTCTCCGCCGCACGCGGTGGTGACGGTGACGGCGGAGGCGGCGGTGTCGCGGTGCGTGCGCACGGGCTGCAACAACCCGTCGGTGGAGAGCGTCGACTGGGACAACGAGTACTGTAGCAGCGAGTGCGTGGTCAGCCACTGCAGGCGAGTCTACCCCCTGCCCTGGGGCACACAAGCGAAATGTGGTCATCTCCCATCACTCTACGTGCCGCGCGTGAAACGCCCATTGGCGTACATTTCTCGGAACGAAATCTGAAGGGCGTGTGGCACACAGTTTGGCTCCGGCTGTCGTAGAGTGCGGCGGTTCGTGTCGCTACGGTTCTCTGCGGTGAGTAACGACAGCTTTAAAAACAGCGGCGTGACTACGGCTCTCTAAATGAAGTTAGCGCTGAGCCGCTCGTGTGTTCCCCAGATTCGGCGGTGAAAGGGACCCCCCCCCCCCAACCCTGTAACTTGCAGACGTGCCGGAGCAGGAAAGGATCAATATACGTTGTACGCCTTTTGGCGTCTTCTGGTCCAACACCAGTGGAGACTAGGCTCTAAGAAAAGCCCTCTCGGGTGTGGACCAATCAAATTCAAGGACAGTGCATATTATTATCAGAGTTGTCTCTTTTGTTTGCATTTTGACTGCTTGTGTTGTGGTTATTGCAAACGTGATGCCTTGAATAAAGGTGTCAGTTTTTGTGCCAGTTAAAAGGGTGAAACCTATTACTATATCTTGTTACTGGCAAAGGAGGTCTCATAATGTAAATGCTCACCCCGAGCCCTCAATACTCTGATAGTGCGCTGTTTTTTGAGTTGTACGCCTTTTGGCGACTTCTGGTCCAACACCAGTAGCGTGGAGACTAGGCTCTAAGAAAAGCTGTCTCGGGTGTGGACCAATCAAATTCAAGGACAGTGCCAATATTATTATCAGAGTTGTCTCTTTTGTTTGCATTTTGACCGCTTGTGTTGTGGTTATTGCAAACATGATGCCTTGAATAAAGGTGTCGGTTTTTGTGCCAGTTAAAAGGGTAAAAACCTATTACTAGGATCAATATACAATATAGAGAGGAGCTTGGGAAATTGTTGCTTCGTGCCGGCTCTCCCGCCTGGCTGCCGAAGCTGCTGCTGCAACTACCTCTGCTCCTGCTTGTCTGTGGTTCCTGCCCAGCGCCTCCGAGACTTGGGAAATTTAAGTTATTATTAACGCCGGTAATTACGCCCTGAGGTTGTCGTGCACACGCTGGGGAAAACTCTGGAGCGAGGCCAGATGGGTTGGTGACCGATGGGCAGAAGCGGTGATGAAGTGGCAGTTGACAACGATAATGATGATGATGATGACAATGTTAACAATGATGACGACGATGAATACAACGGTGATCAAAATAACAATGGCAATGATAATGATGATGACAATGATAACGATGATGACAATCAAAATGAACTACGGCGACAATGAGGGAAATGATGATGATGATGATGGCGACGACTACGATGTTAACCCCAATGAAAGCAGCGTCGACGACGATGGCGATCGCGATGGTGGTAACGGTTACGACAATGTCGCGACAGGGACGTGTTCATGGCGTGGGTGGCGGCACGGACCCAGGCCACGACGGCGACGGTCAAGTGACCTCCGGCGGGCCCCCGCCCAGCTCCACGCAACCGGGGGGGGGGGGGGGGGAGCGACAGTGTGACGCCCGCGAATCGCGTCGCGCGATAAATCACGGCAAACGATGGCGACGCCAAACAATAATCACGTGATGGTGGTGGTCGGGGGAGGGGCGGCAAGGCCAGGTCTTCATTTGAACTGGAAAACATTTCTGCACCCGGCGCACAAACAACACAGTACCGTAATACCTCTCTGTCGTCGTAGCCCCTGCATCTGGGCACCACTCCAGCCCATGGGGCCACCCACCGGTGCAGTTGCATCGCCTGCACACACTCGACGATGGATGGATACGTCGACGAACTGAACGCGGCGGTGGTGGCGAGGCCTCTCGGGCCGTCGTTAGCGTGCGGATGTCATCGGCGGTTGCGGCGGGGCGGGCGGGTGGGGGAGAGGAGGGGAGCTCAAGGGATTAATTAGCGACGGTGATGAGTTAAATTGAGGTGGTGGGGGGGGGCAGGAGGGTTGTGGGAGGGAAACTTAGCGACGGGTTGGTGGAGGAGGTAGGGAGGGGAGGGGGCGGAGAAGGGGGGGGGCGGGTGGAGGTAGACTGAATCCGGTCCATAGTGCGTATCACTTTTTAAATGTATTATTATTATTGCTACCATTGCTGGTGGATAATTTTTTAAAGATGATATTTGCAATAAATATAAAGGGAGAACCCCCTTGGAGGGGGTTTCTCTCGCCTGGTGGAGAGGAAGTTTTGGCAGCGAAGTTAATGAGTTGGTTAATTAATCGACGACTTAGTTGCTTTGGAAGCCGAGCAGGTTTCAGCCTGGCTCATACGTGCCCGAGGCAACCGGCGTTTAAAGCAGTTTGCCGTAGGCCTGCAGGGCTGGGAGGTGGACAGAAGAGGGCAGCCCAGCAACATCTGTTGGTGCATTCTGCTTCACGGTCACGCGTATCCACGACGCACGCGGGCATGAGGAGGGCCCTGATCCAGCGGTGGATTGGCACCGGCTGTACATAGTTCCTGGCTTTTGCTGCACTTGGCCGCCCACAGCGAATGACCGCAGCCGACCTCTGGTACACTCAGCGGTCTCCAATCCAATCACTATCCATAAACTCAACCCAGTTTCAGCTTCTGTTCAGAATTGGTCGTGGTAACTATAACACGACAATGAAATGATTTACAACTCTGTCAATCCGCTCCTCGGTAAAGGCGTCGCCGAACCGATCCTGCTCGTAGGGGATCTTTGACCGTACTTCACCACGCTGCTTATCGCAGGTCGGTGTCGGCAGCGCCTGGGACTGCTTCAGATAATTCAACCGCTGATGGCCAGGGGTGGCTGAGCGGCAGAGCGAGCGGGCTTATGATGGGAAGGTTGCAAGTTCTGGTTATGGGTCGACTCGGCCCCGTCATCATTGCTTTCGAGTCGATAACACGAGTACTACTTTATAAGTAGGTCAGCTTTGGTTGTCCCATGGATAAACTTGCCCCCGCCACAGGAAAGTGACATTTCCACCGCTTGCTCACGCCAGCACGGAATCGCTTTGACTTGACGGACGTGTTCGCCGTGTCCAGGAATCGAACTCGGGTCTCCGTGTTGATGGCTCAGCGCGCTTAACCGCCTGCGGCAACGCCATTGGCAACGCGCGGTCAACTCTGGCGTCGCTGCCGCCGCCTTCTCGCTCGTCTGCGGTTCCTTCCTCGCTGCTCCCGAGTCGTCTCTTCGTGAGAGCGAGCGACTGCTGCGCGGCGACGCCCGCGCTAACGGAGCCGGCGTTCCAAGTTTCCCTCGCTCCTGTGCGGCGGCAGATGCGAGTTCCGAAATGGGCACGCCAAGCGAAATCGCACGAGTCGAGAGAGACGGCTGCCTGGCCGGCGTAAGCGCGTACGGCACGCGCCGCGGTACGCAAACGCTGCCCCACGTGCGACCGCGTAGCCGCGGTGCGAGTGGATTCGAGGCGCGCGACGTCGCGAGTCCTGGGTAGAAATAGTTTATCCGTGTATACGGCGCGAGGTCCGACAAACCGGCCCCGCATCGAGCGAGGGAAACCTGTGCGTAATTGTTCAGTGGCAGGGGTGGATCGCCCCACGGAAAACGACAACGCCGATAATGCAAAACGTGGCAAAGACGTATTTTTCGTTTATCCTACGCACAACGGCGGAGGGGCGGCGACGTGAATTGGGTTATCTTACGATTGTTATCTCTTTCTTTTAATCGCTTAGAATCGCTTTACTTTCTGACATGTTTGCAGTGACAGGGGCGCCTGAGTCACGAACCCCCCGGCGAGTGAGGAGCGGCTGACGATTGAACTCTCGCGTGCGTGTGCGTAAAGATGCTTTATTTATTTTTCTTTCTTTCGCAAGCACGGCCTAACCCGCAACCCGCCATCCGGATAATCTGCCCACGGATCGAGAGTTAAATGAATTTGCTGAATGAGATGATTGTCATTAGGCGTGGGGGGGGGCTGGGTCATTACGGGTTTATTACTATACTAGATTTTAAGTTTTCGTGACTGCAAGGATCCATACCCTTGGTTCTTTCGGTAAAGTCACGTAGGTAAAGAAAAATAAATGACGTTTCGATTGCAACACAAGCGATCATCATCGGCTGATCATCAGCAATCATCATCATCTGATCATCAGCTGATCAGCCGATGATGATTGCTTGTGTTGCAATCGAAACGTCGCGAGTTATTTTTATTTTCTACCCACGTGACTTTACCGAAAGAACCAGAGAGTATGGATTCCTGCAGTCACGAAAGCTTCAAATCAAGATTGGGTTTATTACTATTTTATTCCACTTATTTCCCCGAGAAAGCCTCACGAAGTCTCAACATCCGGCAGTTCACCGACGTTGGTTCACGCGAGCATGATGCTGCTGATGAGACACTGGTATGGCGAAACTGGTCCAGAGTTTGCTTGTTTTCGAATCAATGCTGCCGAAATCGTGCACTCCCAGGATTGGGCCGTGTGGTCGATGGGACGTGTTCAAAAAAAAAAACACACAATTTTTTTTTTCAACGGACATATGTACGAAGGAAATATATTGTCTGCTTAATTTATTTTCACGTCTTAAAAAAGGGGTTTCCGCTAAAAAAAAATGTTTGCAGTCGGGCCGACGATTGTTGTGCGTACATTTCAATCGAGGAAATTAGCGGGTATATATATATTTTGTCATTGCTGGCACACGAGCGACGGCCAGCGCTCTCTCGCGAACGTCGTCACAGGGGATCTGTATAACCCGTTCACTGCGCGGGCAACGCGCGCCTTTCCGCGTGCTATTTGCCAGGGGCGGCCTGCCGGATCCGAACCGCGAGTCCCTGCAGCAGGCGGCGAAACGCGCAATGTGTTCATTGTCAGTGGGAGACAATAAGCGTTGTCTGTGGTGGGGGGGGGGCGGCGTTGGTCATCAAGAGATATATCACTTGTGGTGGGGGTGTATAACATTCGCCCCCTACCCACCGACATTCACGATTCCATGAATTGTTGTGAATCAGGCTCTGCGACACCCATTAAACATTTTTTTTTACATTTGGTGTGAATGTAGCGGCCCTCAACCCGGTTGGCTGGGTCACGTGTATCGATGACCTACGGTGTCTACAAACCGGGGTGGTCTGGTGGAGCGGTGGCAGAGTGGTTAGCGCCTTGCGGGTTCGTACGCTGTGGTTAGTGCGATGGCGCCGGCTTGGTGTGTCTCACCGAGCCACGTTTATCGTGGAGAGGGCATGGGCCTATTGTCACTTTACTTTCTTAAGAGGGTCAGCACGTGGGGGAGGGGAGGGAAGTGTGAGGTGGTAGGGGGGAAATGAGAGGGGGGGGGGCGGAAGTGTGAAAGAGGGGGCCGGAAGTGAGGAGGGCGGAAGTAGGGACGCCATCTTGTTTAGTATATATAATTGTTATAAGACTAATTACATATTTTGGTTCTTTCGGTAAAGTCACGTAGAAGGGAAACAATAAAACAATAAAATTCTCACGTTTAGACTGCAGCACAAGCAATCATCATCAGGTGTGAAAACCACGGCAATACAATTTTGATGATTGCTTGTGTTGCAGTCAAAACGTGAGAAATGTTTTATATTTTTTTGTTTCCCTTCTACGTGACTTTACCGAAAGAACCAAGAATATGAATTCCTGCAGTCACGAAAGCTTTGAATCAAAATTTTACAACACTAATTGTTATAACAACACTCCTACAACATCATAGTGCAGCGCCAGATTAAATACGCACTACAATAGTTTAAAGCGATTTGAAGCATGTTTTATTTTCAAAATGGAAATTTGGTTTGGGGGGGGGGGGCAGAGCTTTGTGACGTCATTTGAGGGGGGGTCTGACTTATTGTGACGCCGTGTGACGAGGAGGGGGGCAAAAATCGCGTGATTTTTAGTAGTGTCACACCCACGAGGTGCGAAGTTGACTCTGGGAATGAGGTGTTGCGTTGATATTCCGCACGGCCGCGACGTTCCACTCTTGTTTCGCCAGCGTTTCTCCTGGAACTGGGCGAATGCAATGCCGAGGATGTTGACGGAAGGGGTTGGGAATGGGGACATCGCCGAGGTCTCTGTTGACGGGGGTAGGTTGTCTTCGGCAAGAATACGCCTCAACTCCCGTGTTGCACGTCTTGATCGATCCACTGCCCCCAAGCCGGCGAGGCAACAACGATCCACCCGCGTGCCAACGGGCCCCCACCCCCTTCGCATCGCTCCGTCTCCACGGCTGGCAGCCTTTACAAGGCGGTGGATAATCCTCAACGAGGTGGTGGTGGTGACGGCGTCAAGCGGCGGCCAAGACGCGCGCCCCTAGCCGCACCCCCAAGTCAGCTGAGCGAGCGAGTCATCAGCCGCACGTGCTCGGCGCGTGACGCGCGACGTCATCGAGTGAGGGCGTGGGTTGTAATGACGTCGTCGACGGGGAGCAGCGACGTCACCGGCGGGGGGGGGCGTTGCGCAACCACGGGCGGTGACGTCATCAAGAAGGAAGAGACGGAGCAGCCCCAACTCGCCATGGACGGTAAGGAAGCGGTGTTGGGGTTTTTGTTGTGGGGTGTTTGTTGTGGGGTGTTGTGTGAGAGTGACTGACAACTACAGCAAGGGGTATGTGTGTAGTGATGGCGGTGGTGGGTCTATGGTTCGCGTGCGTAAGTCAGTCGCGCTGAGCCGGAGATGTTTAGGAAGTGTGAAGAGGAGGCCGCGCGCGGCCTGGTGAGAAGCCTGCGGGATTTCCTGGCTGGACGGCCCGCGATGGAGCGCCACCTTGGCGGGGTCGTGTGGGCGTCCCCCCCCCCACCGTTATACATTTCCACAAGGCGATAAGCAATTTCGCTGAGCTATCATTTGTGGCCAGGTCGCTTCTGAAGAAATAAGTTTATACCTTCAGTGAACTTTAGCTGGTAAGATAACACATTTTTTGTGTTATATTTGTTAGTGTGATTCGTTTACCTCCGAAAAATGTCACTCCCCCATCGTGTTTCTGTGTTGTCACGTTCTGCCCTGCTCCTGCAGGACATCTGTGAAAAAAGAGCTTTATAGCTCGTCGGATTCCTCCTGTGGTATAAAATGATCTGATTCTCACCTCAAGTCTCGTGTCGTCTCTTCCATCCCCTCTCCCCCCATACTCATCCCCCCTCTCATCTATCAGAATATTTTTTTTATATTATACCGGAGGAGGGAATCCTATGAGCTATGAATCTCTTTATCACAGACGTCCAGTCGGACACATTACAGATCTTCTCTCTCAACTCCCTTGTGTGTTCCATGTCTTCTCCCCTCCTGTAGTTCTTCCCTATCTCCCCTCACGCCCCCCTCAGCTATCCCCATACCCCACCCCTTCTGACTCTCCCCAACTCCAAATCGCCTCCCCTGTTACCTGTCCTGTATCCTGTCCTGTTACCTGTCCTGTATCCTGTCCTGTATCCTGTCCTGTAACCTGCCCTGTTACCTGTCCTGTAACCTGTCCTGTATCCTGTCCTGTAACCTGTCCTGTATCCTGTCGTTACCTGTCCTGTTACCTGTCTTGTTACCTGTCCTGTAACCTGTCCTGTAACCTGTCCTGTATCCTGTCCTGTTACCTGTCCTGTTACCTGTCCTGTTACCTGTCCTGTTACCTGTCCTGTAACCTGTCCTGTATCCTGTCGTTACCTGTATAAAAGACACCTGGTAGCCAGAAATCTTTCTGATTTAGAGGGATTCAAATACTTATTTCCCTCATTAAAATGCAAATCAATTTATAACATTTTTGACATACGTTTTTCTGGATTTCGTTTTTATTCTCTCTCACTGTTCAAATAAACCTACCATTAAAATTATAGACTGATCATTTCTTTGTCAGTGGGCGAACGTACAAAATCAGCAGGGGATCAAATACTTTTTTCCCCTCACTGTACATGGTTCAGAATCGGAATCTTTATTTCATTGTTGTTGACGCGTGTGTGTGTCTCCTCTTTTCGCAGACACTTTGTTCCAGTTGAAGGTAATAAAAAGCGCTCCTCGCCTGCGATTCACGGCACAAACAAACAAAAAAACGAATTTAACATGTCAACAGAGTAGTGACGATGCCCAATTGATGATGATGCAGTAAAGGGTCGCTGATTTTTTAGTTTGTCTTGTGTTTAGGTGTTTAGGGTTGGGGATAAGGTGTGTGGTGTTCATGTGTTTGGAGTTGGGGATAAGGTGTGTGTGGTCTTCAGGTGTTTGGAGTTGGGGATAAGGTGTGTGTGGTGTTCAGGTGTTTGGAGTTGGGGATCAGGTGTATGTAATGTTCAGGTGTTTAGAGTTGGGGATAAGGTGTGTGGTGTTCATGTGTTTGGAGTTGGGGATAAGGTGTGTGTAATGTTCAGGTGTTTGGAGTTGGGGCTAAGGTCGTCGTCACCTTTTCAAAAACCGAACATATTTCTCAGCCAGCCTAGTTCTAGCAACGGAACTGCAGTTATAACAGTAATCAAGTTCAACGCAAGCATACCAACAGATCCCCGTGCGAATCAAGTCCCTCAACCCGAACACGAATGCCCATTACCAGACTGGCAGGCTGAAACTCCGGCTAATTGGGATTAGGGCTTGGGGTTAGAGGGCTTTGGGTGTAGGGGTTAGAGTTTGGAACTTGCAGTTCCTAAGGCTGCTTGCTACCTTTCCACAGGGATAGCGATATTTACACATCGCACCATTGGAGGCTGAGTCGACCTAGGGGAGGCCCAGGACCGGTTAAAATAATCGTACCTGGAGTTGGCCGTGAGCGGCAAGGTTCGTAGAGCAGCACGCTAACCGCGACACTACCGCTCCCCACTAGGGTATACACAGTTAGAACAGTAGGGGGCACAGGTGGTGCATCAGCCGGTCATGTCACTCAAGCAACGCATGGCACCTGCTGGGTCTGTCCCGTGGCCGCCTGCCAGCGGGCGTTCGACACTTCACGTGGCCTTAACGTGCACGTAGCCTGGCACAAGTGACGTCACCGCCACTTAGTAGCGAATGGCGGTTGTTGTATATACGATTGGAGGGTGGTGGTGCAGTTTTTCGTGCGCTGCGCTACAAACCTGGCGACCCAAATTCGATTCCTGCTCACGATGAGCAATAACAGTGGCGAGTATTTTAACCGCTTCTGGGCCTCCCCTAGGTCGACTCGGCCCCAAATAAGAATATGGTGCGGTGTGTAAACATCGCCACTAGGGAGACCAGCCACTTGCACCGGCCTTCATAGGTGCTCGCTAACAACACTTACCCCAACAGGATCTTTGTCTTGGTAGTGTGTGTACCCTGTGTGTGTACCCAGCGTACACACGGCTGCCGCTGTGGTCAACGTTGCTGCTCTGCTCTCAGTTCACAGCGAAGCAGCTGGAGAAGCTCTCCAAGAAGGCGGAGAAGGACGCCAAGACAGAGCAGGCCAAAGTCAAGAAGGTATAGCGCCACCTGCTGCATACCACGTGTGCCACTTGAACAATTTTTTTTATGTTACCAGGGAAGGCGCACTAAACTGTCACTTGTTCCCAGGACGCCACTCGAATCGCCCTGAATGTACCCAATCTCGTCCGCGCTCGGACGCCAAGCAGGCTTGATCGTGGTAGAGCACGTGGATGGGTGACCACCACCGGGGCTTGCGAGAGGTAGCGCTCGGTGGGCAGAGCGTTCTGCCACCTTGGCGCAACGAGGCGGGCATTGGCTCTTATCGAAACTCAACTATTACACTTTTATTTTATTTTACCGGGTAAGGCGCACTAAACTACGTAGCTCTCTTTCAGAAGTGACCCTGCCACAGATGATAGCTCAACGAAGTGGCTTATCACGTGGAGATTTATAGCTGCCAAATGCTCTAACATGCGTGACGTTGATTATGAATGTGGAGGGGGAAAACCGGAGGACCCGGAGAAAAATCCACGCGACCACGGGGAGAACGTGCATACTCCAAATATACAGCAGGCGTCAGGGTCGGGATAGAACCCACAACCTCCTGTGCACCAGGCGAGGTAGTTAACATCTCACCACCTTGGGCGTTCCATTGTTCCACCTGTTCCACTTGTGCCACCCATACCACCCGTACCACTTGTGCCTCCCCGCTCAACTTATATTGTATAAGGGTCTCTGATGTAAATCCATTGGGTGTCTCTGAATCTATGGATGTCTGTGTTGGTCTTTGGGTCTCTAAGTAAGTCTGCAAGTGCAGCCCAAAGAGCGTCTTTCCCTCTGTCAACGACTGGCTATCTCCCTCTATAGAATAACTATGCCAACTGTTACAGCATCTCGAAACGCGGTCCCATTTAGACGCGATATCAATCCACATTGCATCGTTTTTATTTTCACCAACATTTATATTTTTCGGAATTCCGGAGACTGTCGGGGGCAGTAGTGGAGCACCAGTCAAGTTGTTTTGGTTTATTTGTGAACCACGACCGATGGAGCAGCAGCAGCACCGTCACCAAATAATCAGTGTGTTTTATACACTGGTAGTTGGGAATAGACCATGGAAACAATGTGTTTGTAGGTGTTGTTGGGCTGGGTGAAACGTGTGCAGGAGGGAGGCTAGGGTAAGCAACGTGAATATGTGTGGACACGATGAAGGGAAAAAACGGCCATGCTGGGTGGGACGCATCGGGATGGGGCGGTGGGGCGAATGCCAAGACGCCGGCATTGGGAGCGGTCTCCACGAGTCCGGTGATCACATGGGAAGAGGAGACCTCAGAGTGGACTCTGGGAGACTGTCAGGGCAGATCTATGGGTCTCTGTGTGAGCCTGTGTGTCTGTGTGAGCCTGTGGTTCTCTGTGTGAGCCTGTGGGTCCCTCTGTGAGTCTGTGGGTCTCTGTGTGAGCCTGTGTGTCTGTGTGAGCCTGTGGTTCTCTGTGTGAGCCTGTGGGTCTCTCTGTGAGTCTGTGGGTCTCTGTGCGAGTCTGTGGGTCTCTGTGTGAGCCTGTGGGTCTCTGTGTGAGTCTGTGGCTCTCTGTGCGAGTCTATCTAAGAGCAGATGGTGGGAGACTATCAGGGCTGATCTTGGAGGATGCTGTGTGTCTCCACCGCTCAGCAGCTGCAGGAACTGACAGAGGGTATAAAGCATTGGCGAGGTGTGGTGGTGGTGACGGCATCACCTACTTTGGCCACAATTACATGTTGATGTTGAGTGACTGGTAGTAAACTTTGCCCACTTCTTATTGACCTTTGCGTCACATCGGCGACACGGGCTGACTGTTACGTCTTATCCACACCGTGTTTAACTCCCACACTCCAATCGTCTCTTTCCCCAAACGCTTACAAAAAAATCCTTACTCCGTTCCAGATAAACGTATTAACCCTCACCTCGTGCAACTTTGCCCCACTAACTTAGCGCAGTGGGTTTCCGCGGCCAGTGTTATGATTCGTGATTTATTCTTGTGTTTGGCCTTGTTTTTTTAAAATTGTCACGCGTACAAACGTCGAAACAAAAGCGCCGGTTATAATTTGTCAGCGCCCTGCGAGTTAAGGAGCAATTCTCCACAGCCGAATATAGCGCGGTCGGTCGCTGCGGCTGCGTGACATCGTGCGAGTTTGGGGGGCACGTACACTCGGCAACTGCGTAAACCAACAATGAACCGAAAACTCCTCT
The DNA here is from genome assembly GCF_048934315.1 of Petromyzon marinus. Taxonomy (NCBI): domain Eukaryota; kingdom Metazoa; phylum Chordata; class Hyperoartia; order Petromyzontiformes; family Petromyzontidae; genus Petromyzon; species Petromyzon marinus. The sequence continues at coordinate 5,912,553 of NC_133720.1, forward strand.
CATGCCCCCCCCCCCGTCTCCACCCCTTCACCCCTCCACCCCCCCCCCACCTGCCCCTATGCACCTCCCCTCCCTCCACCTCCCCTCCCGCCGCCCACCAGGCGCTGCAGCAGAAGAATGTGGAGGGCGCGCGGATTTACGCGGAGAACTCAATCCGCAAGAAGAACGAGGCGCTCAACTGGCTCCGCATGGCGTCCCGCGTCGACGCCGTCGCATCCAAAGTGCAGAGCGCGGTCACCATGAAGGCGGTGAGGACCGCACCGGTGGAATTATCCAATTGCACCGCACCGCTGGAATAATCCAATTGCACCGCACTGGAATAATCCACAGCAGTACGACGATCCACAGCACCGCACCGCAGTACCACACCAACACCAGGACGGCACCACAACACGCGCACTATTTCTCTAGAATCTCCAGCTTCCTCCCACATAGCGCTCGTGAAATCAGTTCCCGGCGCGGTGTGTGATCTACATCAGAACTGGGGAGAAAAAGGCGGCTGGGCAAGGTGCTAGCCACACCACCCCCTCGTGCGCCGTGCTGGTCTTCGGTGTTGCTCGCTAACGGCGCTTGCCACAACAGTCTTGACGAGGCTATGCGGGGGGGATCTCTGTCTTTTCGATCAGGTGACCAAGAACATGGGTCAGGTGACCAAGTCGCTGGACAAGGCCCTCAAGTCGATGGACCTGCAGAAGGTGTCGGCCGTCATGGACAAGTTTGAGCACCAGGTGCAGAACCTGGACGTCCACACCTCGGTGAGTTCCGCTTCATCGCTCACACGGCCCCCCGGCAACCTGCCCCCCACCCCCTGACCACCACTTGCACACTAGTGAGGAGACAAAGACGGCCTGGCGTGGTGCTGGCCAAACGGCAATCCCTGCGTGTGCCGTGCCGGCCTTGATCGGTGCTCGCTAGCAGAGCTTCGCCCCGACTGGTCCGCATGGTTACCCGGAGGATCTTTGTGCGTGCGTGAATGTGTGAGTGTACGTGTGTGTGTGTGTACGTGTGTGTGTGTACGTGTGTGTACGTGTGTGTGTGTACGTGTGTGTGTGTGTGTACGTGTGTGTGTGTGTACGTGTGTGTGTGTGTGTGGGGAGTGGTGGTGTAGCGGTTAGCGCGCTGCGCTACGAGTCCGGCGGACCCAGGTTCGATTCCTGTTCACGGTCAACACCGGTGACGATTACCTGAACCAGTCCTGGGCCTCCCCTAGGTCGACTCAGTCTCAAATTAGTGCCTGGTGCAGTGTGTAAACTTCGCCGCAGGGGAGACAAAGGTGGCCGGGCGTGTTGCTGGCCACCCCACCCCCTCGTGTCCCTTACCGACCTTCATACGTTCTCGCCAACACAGGGGATCTTAACGTGTGCGTGTGTGCGTTGCACAGGAGATCTTAACGTGTGTGTGCGTTACACGGGATATTAACGTGTGTGCGTGCGTGTGTGTGTTACACAGGGGGTCTTGACGTATGTGCGTGCGTGTGCGTGTGTGCGTTACACAGGGGGTCTTGACGTGTGTGCGTGTGTGTGCGTGTGTGCGTTACACAGGGGGTCTTGACGTGTGTGCGTGTGTGTGCGTTACACAGGGGGTCTTGATGTGTGTGCGTGCGTGCGTGTGTCGCCCAGGTGATGGAGGACAGCATGAGCTCGGCCACGACGCTCACGACGCCCCAGGACCAGGTGGAGAGCCTCATCCACCAGATCGCCGAGGAAAACGGCCTCGAGGTCATGGATCAGCTGGACCAGCTGCCGGCGGGGGCCTCCACCGTGGGCGAGGCCAGCGCCCGCAGCCAGGAGGACCAGCTGTCCCGCAGGTGCGCGCGCCGCCACCACGGCACACGGGGACGACACGGGGACACGGGGACGGGGACACGGGGACGACACGGCACACGGGCACACGGGCACACGGGCACACGGGCACACGGGGACACGGGGACACAGGGACGACACGGCACACGGGCACACGGGCACACGGGCACACGGGGACACGGGCACACGGGCACACGGGGACACGGGGACACAGGGACGACACGGCAAACCGCTACGGCACACCGCTACGACAATTACAATTACAGAAGCATTTTAATCCGAAATTGCGACACCCGAGATCGAGATTGCAATTTATTTCGACGTACGCGATGACAACCGCAGCTCCCACCGGGAAACGCCGCCACGTTACCCTTTGGCACGACGGCGCCACGGCACGCTGGGACACGTTGCGACGGCGGCATGCAGCGGTGCCGAGGCAGTGAAGGCGGGTCGGTGTAACTTTCGGTTCTGTGTTCCTGTCACCCCCGCTCCCCCCCCCCCCACCCTCTCTGACGCAGGCTGGCCGCTCTGAGGCAGTGAACGCGGCCGGTAGCAGCTGCCTGCATTGCTTGAGAGAATCCACGTTTGTATATACAGTATATATATGTACACGCAGATAGACTCCTCTTACGTACACAGACAGTCTTACACACACCTGCAAAACACTCGCGTGCATTGCGCTAACCACTGCGCCACCACCCGGCACATACAGAAAGACAAAGATCCTCTGTTCTCACAAGCGCGTAGAAAGACAAAGATCTCCCGTGTGGCCTACACAGGCTGTTGGGGTAAGTGCTGTTAGTGGGCACCTTTAAAGCAGGCCACGGCACACACACACGTACACACGCATTTACGTACACACACACACGTACACACGCATTTACGTAAACACACACGTACACGCGCATTTACGTACACACACAAAGCACAAGTGAACAGGCTCACACTTTAAACCCAAACACTCACACACTTAAACACGTGTATACACTCTCACACAAAGACAAAGATCTCCCGTCTAGCCTTAACAGGCTGTTGGGGCAAATGCTGGAAGCGAGCACCTATGAAGTCCGGCACAGCATGGCACACGCCCGTCTGCCTTTGTCTCCTCCGTGGCAATTATTTTACGCACCGCACCAGGTAGTCATTTGAGGCTGACTCGACCTAGGGGTTGCCCAGGACCGGTTCAGACAATCGTCACCGGTGTTGTGCCGTGAGCGCTCCCCACACAACACTTGACATCCACGTACGAGCGCCTGCCAAGATGCACATGCCTATACACGCTGGCATGCACTTGAAGCCACACACTCGCGCGCACACCCACGCACCACACCACACTTCTCACGCACCGATCTAAACTTAGCTGCTGGTTGTGGTGATGAGAAACCTACCCGTGCTCTTTGTTTTTCTTTTCTCGTTGCGTTTCTCGGGTTTCCTCGTGCGGCTTTTTTTTTCCCCCTCCGTGGATTTTTGATTTTGATCGGCGATAGCGTCCGAAACAAAAGCCAACGACTGGTACAGTGCGTCCTCCGAATAACGTCGCCGGCAGATGCTCCGCATATGGGGGGGGGGGGTGGTGAATTTTGGGGACCCCCCACAAAAAAAATCTATAGCCTGAGAATAAAAGGGAATAATAATCGCGCAGAGCAGACTGACTGCCGTGAACGCCCTTGCAGCCTCGCCCCCGGTTGAGCGCTGTCACAGCCGCAGTGGCGTTGAAATAGCGCGCTCCTGAATTGGCTTTTTAGTGGTCGTCGGTCGAAGGGGAGCCGCGTGAAAGAATGGGGGATAAATTTGGTCTCCATTGAAACAAGGGGATTTTGTGAACGAAGCTGATATACCGGGGCGGGGGGCTGGGGGTGGTAGGTAGGCACGGGGAGGCACCCCCATCCCTGGGTTTGGCTGCTATTTAGAGGACGCGCTATTTTGGATTTCGTACCCAGCACTTTGTGTGAGAGCGAGAGTCGTGTGCGAGTGTGAGGGTGAATGGTGTGTGTGAGTGGGTTAAGTGTGAGAGTGAGTCGTGCGAGTGTGAGAGTAGTGACTGAGAGAGTGAGTAGTGTGTGAGTGAGAGAGTAGTGTGTGAGTCTGTGAGAGTGAGATAGTGTGTGAGAGTGAGAGAGTAGTCTGTGAGAGTGAGGGTAGTCTGTGAGAGTAGTGTGTGAGTCTGTGAGAGTGAGATAGTGTGTGAGAGTGTGAGAGTGTAGTGTGTGGGAGTGTGAGAGTCTGTAAGAGTAGTGTGTGGGAGTGAGAGAGTGTGAGGGTAGTCTCTGAGTGTGAGAGAGTGAGAGTAGTCTGTGAGAGTAGTGTGTGAGTCGTGAGAGTGAGAGAGAAGTGTGTGAGAGAGTCGTGTGTGAGAGGGCGAGAGAGTCGTGTGTGAGTCTGTGATAGTGAGAGAGTAGTCTGTGAGAGAGGAGTCTGTGTGAGTCTGTGAGAGTGAGAGGGTAGTCTGTGAGAGAGGAGTCTGTGTGAGTCTGTGTGAGTCTGTGAGAGAGTAATTTGCTCGTGCGCCAATCCTCCTACGCGGTGGCTTGCCCTGCGGGAGCCGTCTGCACAGCGAGCCCCTGGGGCATCTCGGCCGCGGTTTTTCCCCCTCTTGGTGCTGGTACTCGTCGTACGATCGCCTCTTTTTCCACTGTCACATCCGAACCGAGCCAGGGTGTGGGACAAGCTCGCGGTGCTGGTGGGTGCCGTGTTTCCCCCCCCCCCCCGGCTATTTTGCCGGGCCTCGCCAAAGACATCTGAATCTGGCTCGGGGGTGGGGGGGGGGGCAAGCAGGGCCGGGGGAGGAGCTCGCGATGAGTTGATGGCGTGTGTGACGTCAGTCCGTCACGACTCATCGGTCGCTGTGTAGCGACTCACACGGCGTCTCGACTTGTCCATTCTTGACGCTGGCGTGCCACTGACTAAGCCCCCCCCCTCCCTCCGGCACAGCTGGGTTGTACCGGTGTGGAAGAGAGGGTATTGACATCTACGCCAAATTCGGTGCTGAATATTTTACGGGTCAACGGGAGACTGAAATCGATGGCCCATGACTTGCAGCGGCCGAAAGCGACGTTTTTCACGCCGATCACCCGGACAGACCCGGCTGAAATTGAGCAGCGCTGGTTAACAATGACAGGGGGTTGCCTCCTCACTCTGAAGATCCCTCCCCCACAACAAGATCCCACCCCTTCACATCCCCCACCTAGATCCCACCCCTCCACCTCCCCCACAACAAGATCCCACCCCTTCACATCCCCCACCTAGATCCCACCCACCACCTCCCCCCACCAAGAATCACCCTCCCCATCTCCCACACCAAGATCCCACCCCCCCCCCCCCAACAAGATCCCACCTCCCCCCACCAAGATCCCACCTCCCCCCAACAAGATCCCACCTCCCCCCACCAAGATCCCACCCCTCCCCCCACCAAGATCCCACCCCTCCCCCCACCAAGATCCCACCTCCCCCCACCAAGATCCAACCTCTCAAAAGTCTCCTCGAGCCCAGACGTTCACGGTGGCCCCACGTGAGCTCCCCGTGGGGCGGAGCGTCACGACCGCGCTGCGGCTCGGCGGGGTTGGGCCCGGCCCGTGTTCGAACGCCGTGACCCACACCAGACGCTTGCTTGCCAGGTACTGTAGGTGCTGTAGGTGTGTGTGTGGGTGGGGGGGCTGTGAGATGTGGCTGGCAAGATGGGTGTCCCGAGTCTCTCCCGCCCCCCACCGTGTATGTACAAATGCAGGGTTTCCTCTATAGATTGTCTGCTTTGCTCCCACGTGAAGCCGAACACTACATGAACGATATTGGGCTAAATGTTTATTAGGAGACTCGGCAAAGATTCTTTTTTTTGGGGGGCGCTAATTAAAATTCGGCATGCGTGTGCTCGCGATAAACCGCACGTGGGTTTTGTGAGAGATGTAATTAGTTATAGAGGTGGGGGGGGGGCGTTGCGGTTGCTGACTTCTAAATTATAAATATTCTGTCCGTGTGCCTTGTACGTTCGCATCCTTCCAATTAACGCACCGTAAAAAAATTTGCGTCAAATAAACATTGCTCGGTTTGGACGCCCGTGTGCGTGCCTCTGCGTGCGTGTGTGTGCGGGGAGCGGTAGTGTAGTGGTTAGTGCTACGCTACGCTATGAACCCGGCGGGTTCGATTCCCGCTCACGGCCACCACCGGTGACAATTATCTGAACTGGTCCTGGGCCTCCCCTAGGTCGACTCAGCATCAAATGAGTACCTGGTGTGGGATGTAAACGTCGCCACTGGGGAGACAAAGGTGGTCGGGCGTGGTGCTCGCCACCCACCCCGTCGAGTGCAGGGCCGTTCGTACGCGATACTCGCTAACGGCACTTGCCCCCACAAGTCTCTGCAGGCTATACGGGCGATCTTTATCTTTAGAGAGAGCGAAAGCTGTCGAGACCGCGTGGCTGTGTTCACGTTTATTTACGAGCGAGTTTGCACGCGAGTAGCGATAATCAAAAGCTGTAATCGCACCCCCCTTGCCTGCCCCTCCCGCACTCACCAACATCAACCCCCACCATTCTTGTGTGCAGCGTCGAACACTCAAAGGTGCAAGGTTTAAAACACCCCCCCCCACCACCCTCACATGCCCAGGGGTTTAATAAATTGTGATTCCAGATAAGTCTGACTTTTTGGAGTCCTGGAAAAAGTTGATCACACGCACACAGAAGAAAATAAAAAAACCCATATTTCGCTTCATCGTAGCACTTTGCAATCCACTTCTTTCGTAGCTTTTATTTGTATCATCTCCCCACAGATAAGTCATACAACTAAATAATTTACATTTTCCCCATCCACGAAAAAAACCGTCTTGACAAAAAAGCCTACTCTGTGCGTTATCACATTTTCCCAGGACGCCACTCAAATCGAACCGAAATGCACCCAATCTCGTCCGTGCTCGGACGCCAAGAAGGCTTGAGCGTGGTTGAGCACGTGGATGGGTGACCACCGCCAGGGCTTGCGGGAGGTAGCGCTCGGTGGGCAGAGCGTTCTGCCACCTTGGCGCAACGAGGCGGGCATTGGCTCTTATCGAAACTCAACTATTGCACTTCTTTTATTTTACCGGGTAAGGCCCCACTGACCTATATAGCTCTCTTTCAGAAGTGATCTGTCCGCAAATGACAGCTGAACTTAGTGGCTTATCACATGGACATTTATAGCAGCCAAATAGAACACATGCCGATTCTAAATGTGGAGGGAAAAACGGGAGGACCCGGAGGGGAAAATCCACGCGACCACGGGAAGAAAGACACCGCAAACGCCAAACATACAACAGGGTCGGGATCGAATCCATGACCTCCTGTATACCAGGCGAGGTAGTTCACATCTCCTAGCCACCGTGGCGTTAGGAGCCTCTCATCGCCGGGCAACGTCACGCACCGACTGGTGCGTGCGCGTTCAGTCGGCGAGGAGTTCAAAGGTCACCGGAATCAGAATCTTTATCCTGGAGAAATCCCATGAGCTGCGAAGCTCTTCTTTTACACAGATGTCGGCAATTCAGTTCCCTCGGGGCCGCGAGCCCCTGCTGCTAACAATGCGCTCCTTGGCTAAACAGATCGTTCAATATAAAACAAAAAAACGTTCTTTTGAGCAACCGCTGCCTCTCGGACACATCCCAGGTGTTGTAGATTTCGGGTCGAGGTGCGACCGGGTAAACGGCGATGCCGAATCACCTCCCCTCTTATTTGGCGTGCTGGGTTTTCTCCAGATTCCTCCGGTTTCCTCCGGATTCCTCCGGTTTCCTCCGGTTTCCTCCAGATTCCTCCGGATTCCTCCAGATTCCTCCAGATTCCTCCAGATTCCTCCAGATTCCTCCGGTTTCCTCCAGATTCCTCCGGTTTCCTCCTCTCGCGCGACTCCCCCCCCCCCCCTTTGATGGAATTTGCCAATCATCCCCACTGGAGCAGCAGCCGCCACCCCTCCCCGACCTTGTGAAAAAAATGCTGTGGAGGCTTTCCTGAGTAGTGTTGTTACGATTTATTATTCAAATCAATATAATAGTATTTCTATATTGTATCGTGAAATATTTAGTACGGGGGGGGGGGGGGCTGGTCACGTGACCTGCTTGCACACGCACACACCGCAGAACGTCCGTTCTTACACGCGTGTTCATCTCCAGCTGCGACGATTGCCTCGATTAAATCGACTTAAAGAAAATCTAATCGGCCACTCTCGGGGACCCCTATAGAATCGGAAGCCGCTCTCGCTTCCCGAATACTGGAAACCCCCCCCCACCACCACCCCCCCTCAAGCCAAATGAACACCACTAAGCCACACCCCCCCCCACCCCCAACTTGCTATCTGGTTAGTCGAGTAACAGAAGCGGGCTATCGGTAGCGCCATCGATTAATGAAGACATGGGGACAGCCCAGGCTCGGCAAATCTCGCCGGAATCGAGATCGCTCGATTACGAATCGACGCGCCGTCGCACGCCCTTAGCAATCCCCACCCCCCCAACCCCCCCCCCCCTCCCCGTGCAGTCCCGCACTGTGCATCACTCGCAAGCAGATTTGAATAGAGTTGTTTGTCTTCAACGTTGACAACGGCTCTTCACAGTAAAAATGTACAGGACGATGGCGTTTAGAAGTTTGATTTGTCGCGGCTCTGTGGCACCGATCCACCACAGCGAGTGGCAGCGGTCACCGAGGAAGCGCCCCCCCCCCCTCCCAAGCCCCCCCCCTCCCAAGCCCCCCCCCCTCCCAAGCCCCCCCCCCTCCCAAGCCCCCCCCCCCTACCCCCCCCTACCCCCCCCCCCGGCAACTGAACTTATTATAAATTGGCGCAATCGCTCAAGCAAACCCCGACAACGATGACGATGGTCTGGCTATTAACGCTCAGGTTAACAGACACACACACACATATATATAGATGTATTAATCGTGGTTTTACAGTGTCTTTTTAGCACACGTAGACTGCGGGGTGTGGTCGCTGGGTACTGGTGACAAGGGAAGGCCTTGTGAGCCCCCATACCCAACTCCACACAACCCGCCCCCACCACTCCCATGCGCCCACCACCACCGCCCACTATGAAGGGCGACTGTGTGCTTTAGGAGGCCCAGTTTTCCAGCTCCTTCAGTTCGTCGTCTTCCGCCACCTTCTTCTCCGCAGCTGCGTGTGTGCACGACACGGGAGGTGGGGTCAGGGGGGATAGGATTACGGCGGGGGGGGGGGGGGGGGGGCACGGGTGGCATGGACGGGAGTCAGGAGGCACGCTTGGTGTCTAGATGATGAATGGTTTGTGTGTGCGCGCAATTTCGTGTGGTGTTGGCTGGGTGTGTTTATATACATGCGTCGGGTGTGTGGTGCCGGTGGTTAGGGTGATGGTGTGGTTACACGGCGGTGCCGGCGCAGTTATCGGTGTGGCACGTGCTGGGCAGCGGCTGGCTGGGTGCGTTTGGAGGTTGTGCCGACGCGGTGCACACCGGGAAGTGTGCCGTCCGCGCGTGGCGCCGGTGGTGATTGTGGTGGTTTCGGAGGTTGTGCCGGCGCGGTACACACCGGGGAGCGACTGGCTCGGCACGCTGGGCAGCTCGTCCTCCCCCACCGAGAGTAGCTCCTTGTCGAGCTCCTCCTGCTCCATCTCCTCCAGCTCGGCCATCAGCTCGTCCTGCCACACGCGCCGCGACCACGCGGGGTTAGCGACGGGGGGAGACGAAACGAGACGATGCAGGGCTAACGGTGAAGGGCTTCTCGACGACGAACCGCTGACGAGTGGAAAGCTAATTGGGGGGGGGGGGGGGGGGGCTTAACGATGAAGAATTACGTTTAATGTGGAGTAAGCTTTCGCGACCGATATTTGAATTAGATCGCTTCAATATAAATGCGTCGTTAAACACCGCCACCACCCGACGGAGATAAATTAGTGAGCGTTGTCACGCAAAACAAAACGCGCCGATTAGTTACGAGTTCAGCACACCGGTTGCGCGTTGGAGAGTAAACGCGGCACCTTTGCAATTCGAGTGCCGTGACGTTTTCGCCGGTAACTACAACCAGCATCATCAGGCGACGGCCTCATCAAGGCGTGTTCTGTGCACGTGACAAACCTCACTAACATGGAGGCGACCGAAACCCAACAAAACCCCCTCCATCGTGGATGAAGAGTGAACAACGCAGGCGACAAACGAAGGACTTAACGGAGAGATACAAACTGCGAGGGCTGGACGGGTCGGGGCAAGGGGCGGGGGGGGGGGGGGGTGGTCACACCTCGTCGTAGTCATCGCTCATGCCCACAGGTTTGGAGATGGCGTCGGAGATTTCCTGCGCCAGGTCCTGCTGTTCCGTGATGTCGGCCATGAGGTCGTCCACCTTGTCGATGTCCCTGCCCAGAGACGGGAGATGGCAGCAGAGGAGGCGGCGGCGGCGGCGGCGTTGGCGTCACAAGCTCCCAACAACTCGGGGGCGGGTAAACCGCGGTGATTGTGCCATGCGTGAGTGACACCGATCCAGGCAACGTTTTCTCGATGAAACAAATCATGTCAGCGATGCTGCGGCTGCGTTGGTAGCGGCGACGACTCAACATGTACGTCAATAAAACTCTGCGGCCTTAACAGGAATAATGTATAATCGGCGACGTTTCGGGCAATGGACCTCTTGATTGATATCACGTGCCGTGAAGAAGGGCCGTTGCCCAAAACGTCGCCTGTTAATTATTTTTCCCTTTTCAGGCCACAGTGTTATTGACGAACGTGCCGAGTTGTCAATTTGTAGCAACGCTGAATGGCAAGGGACTACTACGATGGGGCACGCCGATGCTGCTGCTGCTGCTGCTGCAGGCATCTTGAGCAGCAACGGTGCCTACGGCGGCGGCGCGAGTTGGAGAGGAGAAATACTCAATGACGAGTGACCCAACCCATGGGTAGCACACGCATGTGCATACAAAAGACAAAGATCCCCCATATAGCCTGTAACAGACTGTAGGGGCAAGTGCTGTTAGCGAGCACCTATGAAGGCCGGAACGGTACACGAAGGGGTGGGTGGCCAGCACCACGCCCGACCGCCTTTGTCTCCCTAGTGGCGATATTTACACACCGCACCAGGTACTCATTTGAGGCTGAGTCGACCTAGGGAAGGCCCGGGACCGGTTCAGATAATCGTCACTGGTGTTGGCCGTGAGCAGGAATCGAACCCGGGTCGCCAGGTTCATAGCGCAGTGCGCTAACCGCTACACTACCGCTTACACACACGCACGAACGCGCACACGCACTCACGCGCACACACGCACGCACACACGCATGCGCACACACACACACACACGCACTCACGTCCCTTCGCAAACAATATTTTCCATCGCAAGGGACTTTTATATCCAGCCGAAATATTTCAACTAAAGAGAAATTAAGGCGCGCGTTTTGCGTGTCTGCGAAAACCCATGTGGTAAGGCGACCGACACCGAATGCGGGTGTTTGACACTGGCAGTTACACCGGCAATGCTTGCCACAAATGAACCACAATAACGTGCTGATCTCATCAAGAAGCATAAACCATCACGCGAAGTCCGCAGTGGCTTATGTCGAGCCATCGAACAAAGATGGTCACTGCATCGCACGCTTTCAGCTGCGCTTCTGCGGCCGTCTGGAACGCTCTTGCGATATTAGGAAGCCACTGGGAGCTATGGCACTTTTAATTCATCTAGAATAAAAAAAAGAATTCCTTTAGAACCGCTTTTCGCATTTGTTTTTTTTTTGTCCTTCCCTCGCACCTCCGATTCACGCACTTGGCTACGTACAAAACGAGTTCGACATACATACATACACATGTGTGGCACTGGGAATGCATGCAACGCAGCAGTGCCTGTGTGTGACACAGGCCGTAAGAATGGCAGTGTGCGTCGCGCGGTCTCACATGTCCTGGTGCGCCTTCTTCATGGCCTTGGCAGCGAAGCCCATGGTCTTGAGCACCTCGGTGTTGGTGTTGGCGTTCTCGAGCGCCTCGCGCTGGAACTCGATGGTGGACAGCGTGCCGTCGATCTGCGCCAGCTGCTTCTCGTAGCGCTTTTTGCGCTTCAGCGCCGACAGGGCGGCTAAACCGGGGCGGTGGTGGGGGGGGGGCAGCGGGGGCACGGTGAGGAGGAGCGGTCAGAGTGTCTTAATGTTCAGCTAACCCAGTGGTTCTCAAGCTATTAGGTATGGCGCCCCCCTCCCGCCCCCCCCCCCCCCCCCAGAATTAAGACCTCGCGCCCCCCGCCCCAGGTTACGAAGGCATAACCAGAGAGGTCACACGTCCACGCCAGGCGTCAATGCGGTGTGAATAAGGCATGTATTACACGCTGTGTCTGAAGTGTTTTGTCACCAAACAACATGGCGCTACCATTGAAAATGTCTCCCGCACGGTATCCATGCCGCCGTCAGCACCCGCCCACCCCAGCCTGTAACCCCATGGGTTGGGAACCGCCAGTCTAACCCTATAGCCGTGCGTGGCGGCTAACGCCCGTGATGCAGCGCAGCAAAACCCCGGTTAGCCGGAACCCCGGCTAGCTGGAGTCTACAATAAGCCGGGCGAGGCTGTCGGCAAAGTAAAATTAGAATTCCGTGGCAGCTTCGCGGCCAAGATGTCGCAGCCAGTAGAGCCGCGTGTGACTCACTCCTCGGGGCGGCATAAACAAAGCCTGCATCGCCCCGGCGTTCAACACACGAGGGCAGCGGGGGTACACAACGCAGGGGGTACTGCCAGGTACTATTCGTCCTCGGTTAGTGTTTGGTGCCGGTGTGTCGGCGTTAGGCTTTTGTTCCCATCGATAAAATTTGGTGCCGGTGTTTGTTGCCGGTGCTCGCGTTTCTATTGGCGTTAGCATCCATTGGCTTTGGCGCAGGTGGCGGCGGTGTTTGCGTTAGGGTCTGCGGCAGTGTTAGCAGGGCAGGTTGAGGGGGAGGTCCATTGTCCAGCAAAGGGCTTTGCGAGCAAACACGATTTGAAATTGTGGAAATTTCCAAAAGCATTCAAAGGTGGCGGGGGACCCTGCTTCGCCGGGCCAACAAGCGTGTGCGAAAGGCTCGAAGGGGGAAGTGCAATGTCGCAATTCCACAGGAACCTAGAACCCGTGGTGGTTCTGCTTCAGCGAGATAGACACCACAATCGAGGGGGGAGGGGTTTGTGTTAGATCGCGTAAATATAAACGCGTCGTTAAACCCGCCACCACCCGGAACAGCCAATTAGTAAGGTTTGTCACGTAAACAAAACATGGAAATTCGTGACGAGTACAGCACACCGGTGTGTTGGAGGCTGGTTGTAATTACCGGCCAAACGTCACGGAACTCAAATTGTAAATGTTGTAGTGGGTTTACTCTCCAACACACAATCGGTTAGTGCTGTACCAGTAACGAATTCGCCACGTTTAGTTTACGTGACAAACCTTACTAATTGGCGGGTTTAACGCCACCTTTATATTTAGGCGATCTAACCCAAAAACCTCTATTGTGGATAACATTGGTCGCAAAAGCCCCCCAATTGTTACATTTTGAGTACGACGATGTACACCAACTACCCACCGGGATGTTCGGGGGTCAGCGGCTTGCTTTAACTTTACTCATGCAAAACATTTCACCTGCATCCCCCACCCCGCCCTCCGCCCCCCCCCCCTTTCGAGACGGAAGAACATTCTTGGTGTATTCGGCACGTCGCCTCGTCCGTTTACATTCCGGTGCTACCACGATCCTACATCCGCACGTAACTTTTTAAAGTTAACTTTTTTCAAATTTCCGTTATGGGAATTTGCATGTGAACGGGCCATTCACGCCTGTGCAGTATTTTCGATTTAAATTTCCTGAAGCGCGCTTTTGCCTTCGCCCCGGTTGCTATTCGCATCGTGGCTTGCGATTGCTCCGTATTTCGGCGATCCCCCGCGGCCACTCTTTCACGAGGCCAACGCTCGTTCGGCAAAAAAACCTCCAACTTTTAATTAAAAACCTCTAACCACTCGGACACAACACATTAACAAGTACGCCCCCCGACTTGCACGCTGCAGTATATGCCTGTGGAGTAAGCGTCGCATTGCGTGTCAAACACGGACAAGTACATTAATTATTTAACGATAGGTCAGAGGTTGGTGCTGGGGACTTGGCTGTTGGTGGTTGGGTTGCTGTTTGCGTTGGAGATAACGCACGCTGTGAGCTACAGCGGAGCACAGTGTTCGGGGAAGTGATTCGACCGAGATTTCGCGCGCGTGTGTTGGGAGATAGAGGTCGCAGCGAATCTTGGACATTTGGTAAATGCTCGGTGCGGGGGGGGGGGGTTGGGGGAAGCGGAATCGCCACAAAACCCTTAATACACAACGTCAAATACTTTACGAGTACGCGACATCAAACAAAAGCCTCGCGCCGCGTTGACCCGGGGTGTGGTCACTGACATCCGTGCGCTGTGGCTCTGCGATCTGCGGAGGGGCTGGGGGGGCGGGTGGGACGAGCGGTCTCGATTGGGGCTGGAGTGGGGTGGAGGGGGGGGGAGCGGCACCACAGCCCAGACATGTTGGGAACCGCTGGGGGGTTAAGTGCTCGACTCCGCAGTGTTCGACTTTCATTTGCCAAGGCCCTGCCGGTCACTGGAGGGAGGGGCCCTAATATCCTTTAGTGTGCCCCCCCCCCGACAATACACAGACAGTAAAAACACTGCCCTATCATCATCGTCGTCGTTGTGCTGCTGTCTGTGACGGCCACCCGCACACACTGATGAGTGACGAACACTGCTAGGGGTTTGGAGCTTGGTATGTTCAGGGTCTCTCAGTATCTACGGGGGACCTTTTTTTGGCCAGTGTCGAAAATGATGGAAAGTAAGAATGTGTTTGTACCCTTTCTGGCAATAAAACCGGAGGCGTTAAGATGTTCAAACACCAAAGGGGCATCAGGTCTGCAAAACGTGCAAACAAACATGCTCTGATAATAATGCACGCGTTCTGTTCGAAGCCGATTGGCCTACACCAGAGACAGCTTCCTTTCTGGCCTCGTCTCACCACCGGTGTTAAGACCAGATAACACATCGCCACAAGGTGAAGGGTAACAAAGGCAACGCAAGTCATCAGAGCAACTAACTATATGGCTCGGGTCGAGCGGGGCGTCAGTGCTAGGAGATTCTCGTCACCGTGGGAGCGCCACGGTGGCTAGGGGACGTTAACTACCTCGCCTGGTACGCAGGAGGTCGTGGGTTCTACCCCGACCCTGACGCCTGCTGCTGCTGCTGTATAGTTGAAGTTTGCGGCGTCTCTCTCTCTCCCCGTGGTCGCGTGGATTTTTCTCCGGGCCCTCCAGGTTTTTCCCCCTCTACATTTAGAAATCAACATCACCACGCGTTTCGAGCATTTGGCCGCCGCTATTAAAAAAAAGTCCACGCTATGACCACAAGAAGCCACTTTCGCCGACCTATTAGCACTATTCGTGATGGCCAAGTCGCTTCTGGAATTAAAATCGCTAACACACATAGCTCAGTGCGGGGGTAGGGGGCAGCTTCACCTGGCAAAGTCAAATGCAGGGTGCTTAAACAAAAATGTTAACGCTTACGTGCGACTATCGTTTTTCATGGAAAAAGAACGGATAATTCACTGTAACATGATAACAAATGTAATGTTAATAGCTTCAAAAAGTCAAAGTCTCCACTTGTTCGCCACCATCGTCAACGCGTGCCGAGCATTTTCTCCAGGTCGTCTCCAAGAGCCAGGAGGCACATTTCTCGTGACATTGTTGCAAATTCTTAGAAGTTCTGACATTTATTTTTTGAAGCACCCTGTATAGTATGTAGTGTAGTATATAGTATCATTAGACCTCCTTTGCCAATACCAAAATGTAATAATAGGGTTTTTCCCCTTTTTTCTGGCAACAAAACTGAAACCTTTTTACAAGGATTCATGTCTGCATTAACCACAATACCTGCAGTAAAAATGCAAACAAAAAACATACTATGATAATATATGCATTAATAAAGTATTAAAGCTTTCGTGACTGCATAAAATTACTCATTGTTTTTTTCGGTAAAGTCACGTATGTAGAAATAATAAAATTATATTAAAACAAACCAATCACGACGTTTCGATCACAACACAAGCGATCTTCATCAGGTGTCAAGAACAAATCACGGAGGTAAATACAACAAAAAAGATGCGAGACGAGAATTTAACAAACCTAAAAAACATTATGTGAAGCACAAAAACCAATGGGTAAAGCCCACTACGGTATTAATTTTTTCAGAAGCGACCTGGCCACAAATAATTCCTCAACAAAGTGGCTTATCACGTGGAAATTTCTAGTAGCCAAGCGCTCCAAATACATGTTTATAAATGTGGAGGAATTATTTGTGGCCAGGTCGCTTCTGAAAAAAACTAATTAATACCGTAGTGGGCTTTACCCATTGGTTTTTGTGCTTCACAAAATGTTTTTTTAGGTTTGTTAAATTCTCGTCTCTCATCTTTTTTGTTGTATTTACCTCCGTGATTTGTTCTTGACACCTGATGAAGATCGCTTGTGTTGTGATCGAAACGTCGTGATTGTTTTGTTTTAATATAATTTTATTATTTCTACACACGTGACTTTACCGAAAAAACCAATGAGTAATATATGCATTGTCCTTGAAACTGATTGGTCCACACCAAGGGACGGCTTTCTTTTGAGCCTCGACCCAATTGGTGCTCGACCAGATGACGCCAAAAGGCGTCACACAGCTCAAAGACAATGCACTGTCAAAGTAATGAGGGCTCGGGGTGAGCATCTACATCATTAGACCTCCTTTGCCAGTACCAAAATTTAATAATAGGGTTTTTCCCCTTTTTTTCTGGCAACAAAACATATATTATCATAGCATGTTTTTTTTTGCATTTTGACTGGAGGTATTGTGGTTAATGCAGACATGAATCCTTGTAAAAAAAGGTTTCAGTTTTGTTGCCAGAAAAGAGGGGAAAAACCCTATTATTATAGTATATAGTAGTCTAGTGTATAGTGTAGTATATAGTAGTGTAGTGCATAGTGTAGTATATAGGAGTGTAGTATACAGGGTGCTTTAACATTTTTAAACATATATATGGAACTATCGCTTTTAATGGAAAAAGAACGGATAACACACTGTAACACGATAACAAATGTACGTTAATAGCTTCACATAGTCTAAGTGCCTCCACGTGTTCGCCATCGTCGTCAACGCGTGCCTGGGATCTTCTCCAGGTGGTCTCCAGAGGCCCCGGGGGAGGGAGCACATTTCTCGTGGCATTGTTTGCGAATTCTCAGAAGTGTTAACATACATTGCTTTTTTTAAATATATTTGTTTTAAGCACCCTGTAAATGCGGTCAAAATAAGTATTATTTTTAAAACTTTTTTTTTAAACACGCTTTTATGAAATGTGCTGGTAATAGAACTCCAGGAAGTGGCCCCGAAGCTTGCCATAACGTAAGGGGACCGTGGCCATTTAGACCCAAGTCGAAACATAACATATAAAAAATAATGTTTAAAAATACTTTATTAGATTTTTGTTTTCATAGAACATAGTATTGTCATCGATATGACATAAGTATAGCAAGTTTCCAGTCGATACCACATTGGGAAGTGGGTTAACATTGAGCTACAAGATTTGAGGCTACAACGACGACAACAACAGAGCGGGTTAAATGAAAAAGCGTGTGGTAAAAAAAAAACGAAGAATTAAAAATCGTCGAGTGATACGCACCGCGCTTGTTGGCGGTGCCGTGTCTCCGGGCGAGGGCAACTTCTGCGTCCACCTTGCCCTCGAGGAACTCCTGTTTCTTCACGAGCATCTCCTCCGTCTCGCGCAACTTGTGGATGGCCTCCTGAGCCGTGGGGCCCGAAGACGAGCCCTGGGACGACCCGAACAACTTCGCGAGGACGTTCATGGTGACCCGGCGGGTGATGAGGTGGTGGTGGAGGTGGGGACGCGAAACAGCGGGTGATGAGGTGGTGGTGTTGGTGGTGGTGACGCGACCCAGCGGGTGATGAGGTGGTGGTGTTGGTGGTGGTGATGCGACCCAGCGGGTGATGAGGTGGTGTTGGTGGTGGTGACGCGACCCAGCGGGTGATGAGGTGGTGTTGGTGACGCGACCCAGCGGGTGATGAGGTGGTGAGGCGACCCAGTGGGTGATGAGGTGGTGGTGTTGGTGGTGGTGACGCGACCCAGTGGGTGATGAGGTGGTGGTGTTGGTGGTGGTGACGCGACCCAGCGGTAGAGGTGGTGGTGTTGGTGACGCGACCCAGCGGGTGATGAGGTGGTGGTGACGCGACCCAGCGGGTGATGAGGTGGTGAGGCGACACAGCGGGTGATGAGGTGGTGGCCACCAAACGAGGGGATGAGGGGGGAGGGGGAGATGAGGTAAGGCGAGGTTTTAATCAGGGAGGAAAGCGAAGCGGGGATAGAGACGAGATGAGTGAGGGGAGCGCTGTAGCCGAGCGGGGGGGGGGGGGCTGATGATGATGACCACTGTAGTTATTGACGAGTGGTGAAGGAGACGACGATGATGACGAGGTGGCTGATGAGGAGTTGTTAGTGCTGAGCTTGACGATGGGGAGGCGTTTTTAGTGCTGAGCTTGACGATGAGGAGGATGATGAGGATGAGGAGTTGTTAGTGCTGAGCTTGACGATGATGAGGCGTTGTTAGTGCTGAGCTTGACGATGATGATGAGGATGAGGAGTTGTTAGTGCTGAGCTTGTAAACGACAACGAGGAGGATGATGAGGAGTTGTTAGTGCTGAGCTTGATGATGATTGAGGATGATGAGGAGTTGTTAGTGCTGAGCTTGTAAACGACAACGAGGAGGATGATGAGTAAAACGCTGCCGACTTCTGTAACGCGAGCCGCTGTGTTGCTCAATCTGGGGGTGTGACGTCACTTCCTGACCGCAGCTCCTCCTCCTCTACGGGGGCCCGCGGGGTGGAGGGGGGGGGCGATGACAAAAAGAAAAATCGCGATTTTAAAATCGTTCAAAATATCGACACCTCACCCGTAAATCCGCCAGATTTGTGCATTTGTTAATGTTGTGGCTTTGCCCTCTAACACACCGGTGTGTTGTATTAGTAACGAATTGGCATGTTTCTGTTTACGTGACGAACCTTACTAATTGGCTGTGTCGGGTGGTGGCGGGTTTAACGACACACATATTTTTACGCGATCTAACCCAAAAAAAACACCCCTCGATTATGGATGAAATTGGTCGCGAAATCCTCCTACGCGTTAAAATAAATATGAATTGTTTCCTTATCGTGGACGAATCCGATGAGCTGTAAAGCTCTTTATATATAGAATGTTTACAGATATACAGAATGGCCGTAGTGTATTGACCAGATTGTAAGACAGCCCCCGACGGTAAGAAGCACCAACACACACACAACTTGTATGAAGAACTGTCGTGCCCGGTGTCAGGAAAGTTAATATCTCACAAACACAAGTAGGCATCCGATAAAGTGATACACAATATGACCACACCAACTGCTGGATTATAAGACGCACCCCGATAAAACAATGTGGACACAACACAAGCTGGATTATAAGACGCACCCCAATAAAGTTATACACAATGTGGACACAACACAAGCTGGATTATGAGACGCACCCCAATAAAGTTACACACAATGTGGACACAACACAAGCTGGATTATAAGACGCACCCCAATAAAGTTACAATGTGGACACACAACACAAGCTGGATTATAAGACGCA
Source organism: Petromyzon marinus (assembly GCF_048934315.1). Lineage (NCBI taxonomy): Eukaryota > Metazoa > Chordata > Hyperoartia > Petromyzontiformes > Petromyzontidae > Petromyzon > Petromyzon marinus. The sequence continues at coordinate 5,931,995 of NC_133720.1, forward strand.
CCCCAATAAAGTTACACAATGTGGACACAACACAAGCTGGATTATAAGACGCACCCCAATAAAGTTATACACAATGTGGACACAACACAAGCTGGATTATAAGACGCACCCCAATAAAGTTATACACAATGTGGACACAACACAAGCTGGATTATAAGATGCACCCCAATAAAGTTATACACGATGTGGATACACCGGATTATAAGACGCACCCCAACTTTTGCTTTAAAACACCGTACAGGGATCAAAAGTGTGTCTCATAGAATATATTAACATTTGGAAAAGTGGAACTTGCAAATACGGTAGATTGTATATTAATTATTTCATGACATTAGATCGCTTTCATTCATTGGTATTAATGAGACTACATTAATTCATTATTATGAATGAATGAATTACATTAATTCATTATTATGAATGAATGAATGTAGTCTCGTCGCTTTTTGAACTTAATTATTAAGTTTTGTGTTCGTGACTCACGACACAGTACTGTGCCGCACAGGAAACAGCTGCCACTGGGGGTGCCCTTTGAATGTTTGAGATGAGATGTTGAGACGCTTGGAGAAATTTGAAGCATTTCACGAGATTCAGATTGCTAGATTCATCAGCAGCAGCAGCCATGATCTATCCCCCGAGGAGTCGCCAATGCCTTGTGATACACCCACCACGGGACAATTCCCACACTTTTGCTCCACTTTCCCAACTCCACTGGCTGCCTGTCGAGTATCGCTGTCTGTTGGTATCTCACACTCCAGTCGTCTGTAAATCCCTCCATGGGAATCCCCCACCGTCTATTTACGCGATCTAACCCAAAAAAACCTCTATCACGGAGTGACTCATGTATAGGTTGGTTGCGTATTAAATTGCCCCGGCGCGTCACCTCTTACGTACTTTTCCCCTTAAGGCAAGGCTGTAATAATATATATTGGGACACCCCCCCCACCCCCCAATATTCAAATACTGTACAGTAAAACCTTGGATTGCGAGCATAATTCGTTCCGGAACGTGTTTGTAATCCAAAGCACTCGTATATCAAAGCACTCGTATATCAGTTGTGATCACGTGACGCTCGGCGGACAAAGCGTATACGTACTACTACTCGTATTGCAAGGCCTCGCTCGTTTATCAAATTAATATTTATTTTAAAAAAATTGGTCATTTTGCAAAACACTCGCAGACCAAGTTACTCGTAATCCAAGATTTTACTGTATGCTCAAAATGTCCCCCCAATATATAGCTATCAAAAATATTTAAAAAGAATCATTGCTATGCTATGTAAATAAAAACAATTTGCTAAACTTCTAGATTTGAAGCTTTCGTGACTGCAAGGATTCATACTCTTTGGTTTTATTCGGTAAAGTCATCTGTGTCACAGATATTGTGTTGACTTTTCCACCTGAAGACGGAAGCTTGTGTTGCCTCCGAAACGTGATTTAATTATTTTGTTTTATTTTATTTTACGTGACTTTACCGAATAAAACCAAAGAATTTGCTAAACCTTTGCCACAATATCTGGACTTGTCTTCATATAACAATGCATCGATTTCTGTTTATATTATTGTAGTTTTGGTTGTTCTTGATTAATCCCTAATCGCTGCCATTAAAACAAGGTAAACAATTAAAACAGAGCAATGTAATACAATACACTATTAGACATTATTGTAAAACATAAATAAAAAGTCCATCCTATGTGTTAGTGATTTTTTTAAATATTTTAGACAGGAAATTCGTTTTCAAATTTATATTTTTTTCTGGGGGGGGGGACCCCTAGACCCCCTGGAAGATTTGGCCCCCCAAATGTTGACTCCATGGCTACGGCCTTGCCTTAAGGCCACAGAGTTATTGGACACTAGTGTTCAAAGTGCTTGTCCACGTTGTCTCTCGTTCTTCTTAGCAGTAGGGGAGGCAGGAGGGGGGCAGAAACGATGAGGGGGGGGGGGTATCACGTGGATCACGTGGCCGTGACTCACACGCGGACGAGTCACGCGCGGGGGGGGCGTGACCGGGGGTTGGGGGGAGGGCGTGATGGCCTTCCCCGACAGTGACGTCACGCGTACATCTTCACGAGGGCGACGTCACAGGCGACGCTTTCATTATGAATTTACCTGACATCACGCGCCCCGAGAAGTGGTTGGGCGCGGAAAGCGTGTGACGTCCCCCGTGGCGTTTTGTAATCGCCGGATGACGTCATCGCACCTTACAAACAAAACCGGGTGCGGGGTGGGCGGGGCGACAGGGTGGGCGGGGCGGCGGGGAAGATCTCGCCACCGATTGGCTCGCGAGCTGCGGGAAGGAGGGGGGGGCCTCAAGAGCGCGGGTACAGTCCGGAAGCGCGCGCGTTCACTTGCGGTGGTTGGCGACTGTACCGACCCCTCCCGCGCGTGGCGCCTCCGTTACCCTCAAAGCTGCCGCGCCGCCGCCGCCGCCGCTGCTGTGAGTTGGTTACCTCGTGCTGTAAACTTACCTCTCGCACCGCTCACTTACTATAGCCTCTCTCGGTCTCTCACCACCCCGTGCAACGCTGTCGCCGACCGTTATATTTGTCTCGGCAACGCTCGCTGTCCCGTCTCCGTTACCCACGGGTTAACACTCGCCCTGCTGTGTCGCTGGGGTTACCCCCCCCCCACCCCCCCCCACTTTGTTACCCCGAAACCCTCGCCGCGGACTTCCACATCGGGCTACGTGCGGACGTTGTCGCGGGCCTTGTGCGCGCAGTTTGGTTCTCTGGGCATCCCTTAACCGATTCAGAATCGGGAGTGATTTTACTTGACCTGGAGGAATCCGGCGAGCTGTAGGCTCGTTTTCGCAAGACGTGGGGGCTACAAGCGATACGGGGAGACACGGTGGTACAGATGTGCGGGGTTATAGGGCTTCAGCAGGGGTAACAAGGATACAGATGGTGCAGAGACACCGGGGTACCGGGGGCTACAGGGAGACAGCAGTACAATGAGATGTGGGTTACCAGGCGATGGGTATAGGGAGACGGGGGAGACGAGGCGTTCAAGGAGACGAGGCTAGTGAGATTGAGGAGAAGACATCGCGAGGTGTGACGAAGTGGGAAGCGATCACGAAGTGCGCCATCTCTCGCCAACACCTCGCAGGCGTGGGCTTGGTCCGGTCACGGCTGGCTCGCGCAGCACGAGAGGCGGCGACGCGCTCGAAGAGGCCGCGGTGCCGTAGGAGGGCAGTGTGGAGTGAGAGCGGGGTGGTGTCATGGGGAAGGACTGGTGTGCAAGCAATGTTTTAAGGAAGGTCTGTGGGTTGTGATGGGGGGGGGGGGGGTGACGTTCTGTGTGGTAGTGCTGTGTGTGGTGTGGTAGTGCTGTGTGTGGTGTGGTAGTGCTGTGTGTGGTGTTGTAGTGCTGTGTGTGGTGTGGTAGAGTTGTGTGGTGTTGTAGTGCTGTGTGGTAGAGTGGTGTGGTAGTGCTGTGTGGTAGAGTTGTGTGGTGTGGTAGAGTTGTGTGGTGTGGTAGAGCTGTGTGTGGTGTGGTAGTGCTCTGTGGTGTGGTAGAGTTGTGTGGTGTGGTAGTGCTGTGTGGTAGAGTTGTGTGGTGTGGTGGAGCTGTGTAGTGTGAGAGGGCGGTGTGGTGTGGTAGAGTTGTGTGGTAGAGCTGTGTGGTGTGGTAGAGCCGTGTGGTGTGGTAGAGTTGTGTGGTAGAGTTGTGTGGTGTGGTAGAGTTGTGTGGTGTGGTAGTGCTGTGTGGTAGAGCTGTGTGGTGTGGTAAAGTTGTGTGGTGTGGTAGAGTTGTGTGATAGAGCTGTGTGGTGTGGTAGAGTTGTGTGGTAGAGCTGTGTGGTGTGGTAGAGTTGTGTGGTGTGGTAGGGCTGTGTGGTAGTGCCGTGTGGTGTGGTAGAGCCGTGTGGTGTGGTAAAACTTGTGGGATGGAGGGGAGGGCTTTGTGGTACAGGAAGGGAATGTTGTGGTAATCTAAGTGCTATGTTTTAAAATAAGGGTGGTTTGGATACCAGTGTGAGTGTGTGGCTGGTCAGAATTTCGACTCTGGTCAATTGCACCACCGGGCTACTTGTCTGGGACAATAACACACACACACGTCCAAATATGGACCTTGGCAATTCAACTTCCTCCTGTGGCTACTGGTGGGGCATTGGTTCATGCACTCCGATGTGAATATAGTGGCCCTGAATCCATAATAAAAATGTTTTTGTGGTTAGATTGTGGAAATATAAACATGTTGTTAAATCCGCACACCACCCGACACAGCCAGTTAGTAAGGTTTGTCACATAAACAAAAGGTGCCAATTCGTTACTAGTACAGCACAACCGGTGTGTTGGGGAGTAAACCCGCAACATTCGCAATTCGAGTACGTTTCGCTGGTGATTACAACCAGCTTCATCAGGCGATAGCCGGCATTGTGAAGAAGTCCTCCTGTTTCGGCCTGGCCACCGCTAACGTCATTGGCAAGTGATACCTCAACCGCTCCTGGGCCCCCAATAACCAACTTACATTGACCAGCGTGAAGTATGGTCAAGTAACCACCATGACCCGCACCGCGTGGGGAGGTTTTCATTCAGCAGTGGATTGACAAAGTACTTTACAAACCGGTATTATCATGCGCAACAATGTATTGTCACGTGGAACAATTTTGCAAAGCAAGTGCCGATATCTTTCGGATGAATGCTACTGAAAGGAGAGTATATGTAACCCGGGATTGCAATAAAGGCAGTCCCGAGGTGGACGAGAGTTGATCCTGCACCACTGCGACGATGATGCTGCTGCTGCTGCTGCTGTGTATGCGTCCTGAACCCTGACTTGTCCCGACAGGCTCCGATCGCGCGGGAGGCAGCATGGCAGCCGGCGTGAGAGCCGTCAAATAGCGCCGGGTCGCGCCAAACGCACGCCGTCACCCGCGTGGGGATGCGAGTCAGTTCAGGGCCCCAACCGGGCCGTGCCGCGCTCTTCCTCCTCTCCGCCGCGTCCGTCTGCGCCGCGCTGAGCCGGCCGGCGCCGCGGGACCAAGTGAGCGCCGGGCCGGAAACGTCGCCGGCCAGAACCGTAACCGAAGTCCCGGTCAACGCCTCGGGGCACCTGCCTGCCGACGCGGGCGAACCGCTCGAGTCGTTTCCGAGCGGTGACCCCGCGACGGATACCGATGGGAGCGGGAGAATCGATGGGAACTCCCCGCGCAGGGCTTACCTCCTGGCGGGGCGCGCAGGGGGAACGGAGGTCTCAGCCGCCCCGGTGAAACGGTTTCCACGGCCGGCCGAGCCGAACGCACAGAGGATGACGACGGCCGTGACAACCGCCGCCGCCAACGGCACCGCCCCGGCGACCGTCGCCACCACCGTTGCGACGACCGGTGCAGCGCCCACCGCAGCGAACGCCACCCTCTTCTACGGCGGCGGCGGCGCGAGTCCGAGGCCGGGGATTTGGCTGGGCAACGCGACGGCGGCGGGCTGGGCACCGGCGGGCGTGTCGCACTTCCTCGACTCGCCCGTGCTCTACATGCTGCTGCCCTTCGTGCTCTTCAACAAGTGCGCCTTCGGCTGCAAGATGGACAGCGAGGCGCTGCAGGGCCTGCGCTCGCGGCCCGCGCCCATCGCGCTGGGGCTGGCGGCGCAGTTCGGCGTCATGCCGCTGCTCGGCTACGGGCTGTCGCGCGCGTTCGCGCTGGACGAGGAGCTCTCGCTGGGGCTCGTGGTGGCGTGCTCGTGCCCCGGCGGCGGAGGCGGCTACCTCTACAGCCTGCTGCTGGGCGGCGACGTGGCGCTGGCGCTCGCCATGACGCTCGCCTCCACGCTGGTGGCCGTCGCGGCCATGCCGGCGTCGACGGCGCTCTACAGCCGCGCGCTGGGCGTGCACCACACCCTGCGCGTGCCCTTCTCGCGCATCCTCGCCACGCTGCTCTTCGTGCTGGTGCCCGTGTCGCTGGGCGCCGTCATCAAGCACCGGCGGCCGCGCCTCGCGGAGGCGCTGCTGGACGTGATCCGCCCGTTCACGCTGGTGGTGGCGCTCGGCGGGCTCTACGTTGGCGCGCACGCCGCCGTCTCGCTGCTGGGCGGTGCCGGCGCCCCGGCGGCGCTGTACGGCGCCGCCGCGCTGGTGCCCGTCTGCGGGCTCCTGGTTGGATTGACCCTGGCCCGCGCCGCGCGGCTGCCGGGCCCCGCGGCCCGGGCCGTGGCCATCGAGTGCAGCGCTCAGAACAGCCTGCTGGCGCTCGCCGTGCTGCAGCTGTCGCTGCCGCAGGCGCAAGCGGACCGCACGTCGAGGGCGCCGTTCCTCATCGCGCTCAGCACGGCCGTCGAGATGTGGGTGCTGCTGGCGCTGAACGCCGCTTACACTCGCCTGCGCCCGGCCAAATCCGACATCTAGCTCGCGGGGGCGTGGCGAGCCGTATTTATTTGGATGGCCGTGGCGCAAGGCGCCGGTTTCCACGCAATGTCCGGAGGCGCCGTCCCCGTTTGGCGGCTCCCTTGAAGAGCACCACGTGAAGCGTTAAATTAAGGTGTCTCATTAAGTGGTGGGGGTGGCGTAGGGGTTGGTGTGAATTGTAAATAGTCGTCCTCGTTGCTGACGCTGCCTATACAGCCGCAGTTCTTGCCACAATTCATATTAAATACACGCCTTGCAAAGCTCCAGTGCGAGTTGCCCGTCGCTGTGTTCATTGTGCAATACAGAATGTTGTTTCCTCACCCGCTGAGTCGTGGCACCGTGTCGCTGTGTTTGTTTTCTGCTAACCAGAAGCCGTGTCTGGTGGGGGGGGGGGCACTGCCACTGTGGATGTCTTGGGTGTCCGAACACCCACAGCATGTCTAGATGTGACTAAGAGACACCCACGGCGTGTCTAGATGTGGCTAAGAGACACCCAGAGAGTGTCTACAAGTGGCTAAGAGACACCCACAGTGTGTCTAGATGTGACTAAGAGACACCCACAGTGTCTAGAAGTGACTAAGAGACACCCACAGTGTCTAGAAGTGACTAAGAGACACACACAGCGTGTCTAGATGTGACTAAGAGACACCCACAGTGTCTAGAAGTGACTAAGAGACACACACAGCGTGTCTAGATGTGACTAAGAGACACCCACAGAGTGTCTAGATGTGACTAAGGGACACCCACAGCGTGTTTAGATGTGGCTAAGAGACACCCACAGCGTGTCTAGATGTGACTAAGAGACACCTACAGCGTGTCTAGATGTGACTAAGAGACACCCACAGCGTGTCTAGATGTGACTAAGAGACACCCACAGCGTGTCTAGATGTGACTAAGAGACACCCACAGCGTGTCTAGATGTGACTAAGAGACACCCACAGCGTGTCTAGATGTGACTAAGAGACACCCACAGCGTGTCTAGATGTGACTAAGAGACACCCACAGTGTCTAGATGTGACTAAGAGACACCCACAGCGTGTCTAGATGTGACTAAGAGACACCCACAGCGTGTCTAGATGTGACTAAGAGACACCCACAGCGTGTCTAGATGTGACTAAGAGACACCCACAGCGTGTCTAGATGTGGCTAAGAGACACCCACAGCGTGTCTAGATGTGACTAAGAGACACCCACAGCGTGTCTAGACGTGACTAAGAGACCCACAGCGTGTCCAGACGTGACTAAGAGACACCCACAGTGTGTCCAGATGTGACTAAGAGACACCCACAGTGTGTCCAGATGTGACTAAGAGACACCCACAGAGTGTCTAGATGTGGCTAAGAGACACCCACAGTGTGTCTATATGTGACTAAGAGACCCCTACAACATGTCTAAATGTGGCTAACAGACATCCACAGCATTTTAGACGAAACATTGTGGTATTATTTTTGAGTCTACGTATTTTTTCCCCTCCAATGATGGAAACGTTCAATACACAATTGCGCACAGTCGACTAAGTACTGAGTCACCAATTCATTTTAAATGTTACGCCACATTTCCCTCTTGACTTCCTTCAATCATTTGTTTTAAGAGAGCCTACACTGCAATAGTGTCACAACAGCATCGTTAAAAGACACGTGTCAAGCGAGGTTGTCTTAGTCGTACAATGGCGCGTGGCAACAGTAATTGTGACGGCGTTTGCAAATCACGCGGTCTCGTCCCAATATGCGCGGTCGCATTTAGGCACTCGCATCACCGGCCGCTGTCAGCCTGCCGCTGGACGGAGGACTCGCAAAGTCGCTGCCATCCATCCCATGTGCTGCACCAACGCACTCTTGTAAACTTTCTAACGCATTTTTATTTCATCAGGTGAGGCCCACTGAGTTGCCGTATTGAGCTTTTTGAGGAGCGACCTGGCCACCACAATTGATCGCTCGGCAAAGTGGCTCATCATCACGTGGGAATTTATGGCAGCCGAATACACTGAAACGCGTGGTGATGCTGAAGGTGGAGGGGGAAAAAACCGGAGGACCCGGAGGAAAAATTCCACGTGACCACGGGAGGAGAGAGACACGCAAACTCCAAATATTCAGCAGGCGTCGGGATCAAACCCACCACCTCCTGTATACCAGGAAAAGGAGATAACATCTTGAAGTCAATCAGTGTGGCTCTCCTGGGTGAGTATATACTAATACAGATTACATTAAGACAATGAGCCAATTTACTTTCGATTCCTATCGCTCGTGACGCACGGGCATGGAATCATCCGTATCGGTGTCGACGGTTTTCCAACGGGAGTGGAAGGCCGACGGACGGTACGCATCCGAGCGCACGTTCGCCGGGGAGACGGAGCGTCGAAATGGGTTCGTGCAGGTGCGAGTGGATTATCGCACGTGGGGGGGGGGGGGGAGGTCGCGAGAGCGTAGAAAGAGGAACGCGTGGGTCCGATTGGAGTGCGTACCGCGTGCTACAACGCGCGCACCTTGCGTGAGAGAGGCAAGAGGACTTGGCATGGACGCGGCCACCTATGAAGAGGATTGTGAACGATTGGCAAGCGTGATAATGGAGCCGCAGCCAAGGGATGGAATGTTCGTGAGGGGACATCGACCGGCGATGAAATCGGCCCCGCGCGTAGTTGCCACGTGGATCATGAGATCGCAGGCGCGTGAGAGCCGGAGGGGGGAGGCCTTCACCCAGCAGTGGATTGATTCAGGTCGGATAATAACGATAATCGATCGCGTAATAAATCTCTTGTTCATCCGTTGAACACCGACGAAAGGCGGAGAACAGTCGCGCAAAAGGGGCAACAGACGGTGAGGCCGGGGACGAACAGAGAGGAGGAGGGCACGGCTCGGGGTGAGCAGGAGGAGGAGGAGGAATGACCGGAGCAAGACATCAGGAATGAGAGGGCGAGTGATGAGAGGATAGAGAGGAGCGAGCGAGAGCGAGCAGCGTCTGTTTTCACAGGGTGGCGGAGCGGAGAGGGATTCGGACAAAGATCCCCCGTATAGCCTCGGCAGATTGTTGGGGCAAGTGCTGTTGATGAGTAGCACCTTTGAAGGCCAGGCACGATACACGAAGGGGGTGGGTGGCCCAGCACCACGCCGCGCCGTATTCGTCTCCCGAGTGGCGATGTTTTTATTTTATTTACACATCGCACCGGGTACTCACTTGAGGCTGAGTCGACCTCGGGGTAGGCTCTGGACCGGCTCAGATAATGGTCACCGGTGTTAAGCGGGAATCGAACTCGGGGAGGGCCGGGTTCGTGGCGCAGCGCCCGAAACCGCCACGTGCAAGTCGCGTGCGTTCCGGGCGGGCTTGTTGATGATCGAGACACATGCAGGTGGAGCTCGCACGATCCCACCGGTGATTGCGTCCACCTGGCGCCTGCACACGAGCTGATGTCATCGCTCCGTCTCCCCCCGGTGGACGGTGTTCTCTCGAACACACACAGTCGTGAGCGGTGTGTTCTTTTTAAATCTCAGATTCGCACACGTATGTAAATGGATTTCACGCGAATGCCCCCTTGCAGGCACTCGGGTGGGGTGCGTCGCTACGTTCATTATTGCCCCCCTGTTGGCCAATGCATGCAATTAAATACATTTCACAATCATGTTTTAAATGGACTGGAGGAATCCGATGAGCTTTGAAGCTCTTTTTCACTGATGTTCAGTTGTGGGCGGGTCGGCAAGTTACAACAACAAACAATACAACAATACAATGTGGATTTGCATACACAGCACCGTATGAACATCCAGACCCATAGACTCACAGAGAACCATAGACTCCTAGAGAGACCGTAGACTCACATAGAGAACCATAGACTCAGATACACATAGACTCACATAGATACGCATACACTCATAGAGAGAACCGTAGACTCACATATACACATACACTCATAGATCCGTAGACTCACATAGATACACATAGACTCAGATAGAGAACCATAGACTCATAGAGATACTCATATAGAGAACCGTAGACTCACATAGAGACCCATTGACTCATATAGAGAACCGTAGACTCACATAGATACACATAGATTAACATAGAGAACCATAGACTCATAGAGAACCGTAGACTCACATAGAGACGCATAGACTCACATAGAGAACCATAGACTCACATAGAGAACATTAGACTCATGCAGAGACCCACAGACTCACACAGAGACCCACAGACTTAAACAGCTATAAGCGACCAGCAGTGGTGCCACAGCGCATCTTGGGACAGTGGACGGAGCGGGGAAAAGCTTGCAGAGGCCTCTGTGGTCTTAAGCAACATCCGTGAAAACGACTGGGCATCTGTGAAAAAGAGCTTCATAGCTCATCGGATTCCTCCAGGATAAATAACATCTGATTCTGACAGTGGGAAGGTTTGCGCGCAGCAGTAGCAATCGTCGGCCCCGCACTGGACATCTGTGTGAGAGAGAAAAAAGCTTCACAGCTCACGGGATTCCTCCGGTATAAATAAATAAATACTCTTTACTGTGAAATGTCCAGTGAGTCACCAGGTGCCGCACAAGGACAGCAACCACTTAGGATGGGGAGTTCCTTCCAATTCTTGACACGAGATGGTGATTGAAGGCACTTGGCAGTTGCTGTGGCATTTCAAGCAAAGCGCCCTTCAAATAATGATTTTTTTTTCAATGAACTACATTACGACTTACTCTTTTTTTTTACTTCAGGCGTAGGTTTGGCCGGACAAACCCAACATCCAATTGTTGAATCTCCAATGTCACCATAACTATTATATATACTTTTTTTTAGATATATATCGGCGCACACTGGAGGTTTACGGCTTGACCTAACTCTGTAACATCGAGGTTTGAGTCCACAGGGATGCTGTCGGAATCCGCCCAGCGACTCGAACACGAGGACAGCAACTCGCTCCTCTTGCAACTCTCCGGCCGCGTGGCCTTCGCGCGCCCTCTCCGACGTGGCCACGTTCGATCTTCCGCCTTCGTGCGTGCAACGGTGGGTTGCTTGGCCGGCTACGTACGGCGCGAAAGAAGTTCAACGTGCGGCGCAACGCCGGCAGATCTCCCGTCATCGACGCGACACCGCCGACGCTGTAGCAATATCATCTCGGTTGAGCACCGGTCCTCGAAAAATCCTCGCTGTCATTTGTCAGCGATGGCATGTTTGGCCAGTCGCATTTGTCAACGCTGTGTGGGGTTTTTGTTGTTGTGGGGTGATAAGGGGGGAGTTTGGGGTAGGGAGAGAGGGCGGTTTAGCTGAGAGGGGAAACCCGAGGGGCCGGAGGAGAGCCATGCAGAAGTAGGCACACTCACAGGACGCAGCGAAACCCAGACCTTGTCACGCCTGTTAGGGGGCTAAAGCGACGTTTCACCCTGCCGGGGAGCCCAAACGAACACACCACACGCGCACCTACGAATAGCCCCTTGTCATCAGTGCACGCATTCACGTTTGGTATGTCACACACTGTGCCCGTGCATCATCGCATGGTGTGCTCATGCGTTTCGCAACTCTGCGGGCTCATACTCAAGCTGACGTATGCGTCATGGGATATATATGTGTGTGTTTTTTTTAAATGTTGGGTGGGTTCTAAAAGTTTTAAAGATTCGAGATGCGGTAATTATATTTGATCACTCTCTCCCTTGCCTGGTTATTGCAAGAAAACACGTGGGTTGTATCCCGGACCCAGGCGATGGCTGTTTTTAATCTATAAAATACCATTCGTGTGATGGTGATGAGGATGACGACGAAGATGATGATGACTACGACGGTGATGAGCAATCATCGCGTGTGGCCAGGTCACTTATGAAAATAACCCTAATCGCTCGGTGGGCTCTAGCGGGTAAGAAATGTGACGTCACGTAAAAATGCGCAACTTTAAATAAATATAGACAACACGTTCTACTTAATTAAATATACTTTTTAATAAATGTTTTCTCCAACAATATCAGAGTGCAGCGCCACACTAAATACGCACTACAATGACAATAGTTTAAAGCGACTTGAAGCATGTTTTATATATTTTTGGGGGGGGGGGGCAGAGCTTTGTGACGTCATATTTGAGGGGGGGTCTGACTTTTTGTGACGCCATGTGACGAGGAGGGGGGGGGAGTCAAAAATCGTCCAAAATCACGTGACGTCATTTATGGACGACGCCTAATACAAAAAAAGTTTTTTTATAAAAAAACTTACAGAGTTGCGGTATTTGTGTTACATCAGTGTCAAGACTTGGCGATCGTGTCCAGTGTTTATGTCGTATTTGTGTCACTTGTTAGTCGTCGTTGGTGGTCTGTGTTTGGTGACGGCGTAAAGGAGTTCGCGTCTTCGTGTGTGTTGTGTCTGTGTCAGTGCCAACGTGTGTGATTGTGTCAGTGTCTGTGTGTCAGTGCCAACGTGTGTGATTGTGTCAGTGTCTCTGTGTCAGTGTCAACGTGTGTGATTGTGTCAGTGTCTGTGTGTCAGTGCCAACGTGTGTGATTGTGTCAGTGCCAACGTGTGTGATTGTGTCAGTGCCAACGTGTGTGATTGTGTCAGTGCCAACGTGTGTGATTGTGTCAGTGTCTGTGTGTCAGTGCCAACGTGTGTATCTGTGTCAGTGTCTGTGTGTCAGTGCCAACGTGTGTGATTGTGTCAGTGTCTCTGTGTCAGTGTCAACGTGTGTGATTGTGTCAGTGTCTCTGTGTCAGTGCCAACGTGTGTGACTGTGTCAGTGCCAACGTGTGTGACTGTGTCAGTGCCAACGTGTGTGATTGTGTCAGTGTCTGTGTGTCAGTGTCAACGTGTGTGATTGTGTCAGTGTCTGTGTGTCAGTGCCAACGTGTGTGACTGTGTCAGTGTCTCTGTGTCAGTGCCCACGTGTGTGTCAGTGTCTCTGTGTCAGTGCCAACGTGTGTGACTGTGTCAGTGCCAACGTGTGTGATTGTGTCTGTGTGTCAGTGCCAACGTGTGTGATTGTGTCAGTGTCTGTGTGTCAGTGCCCACGTGTGTGATTGTGTCAGTGTCTCTGTGTCAGTGTCAACGTGTGTGATTGTCTCCATCTTTGTGAGTGATCCACGAGTTGCAGCAGTGTCCGATGTCTCTGCTCGCGTGTGTATCGTCGAGAGCGATTTGTGTTTATCCATCACTGTGTGGCTCAACGTCGGGCGGGTGGGTGGGTGACATCCGTGTCCCGTGTCGTCTCGTGTTGCTGTTGCCACCGTTAAGGTGTGTTTGGGGTGTGTGTGTGTGTGCCCACCACCATCGGTGGTGACGGTGTTTTGTGTTAGAGTCGACGACGGCCGTAGGCAGGTGAGCGGAGCAGCCCATTGTTTAGCGGGCGGTTATAGCAAACACCTTTGAAGCACGTGGAATTAATAGCCGAACATCCCAATGAGACGGACAACTACCCCCCCCCTCCTCCTCCCCTTCCCACTTACGAACGATTCGTGAGACTCGGCGTGGCACGTGTATAGCGTGCAATAACAACAACAAACACACACAAAAAAATCTGAATATTTATATTGGAGGAATCAGAATAGCTGTAAAGCTCTTGCCACACTCGCCCATCCCCGCAGATGTCCAAGTAGGTGCGGGTTCAGAACGTTACAACAACACGCGGTACAACAACACACGGTACAACAACACACGGTACAATAAACACAAAAACAAGCCAGCCTAAGCTGGTGACGAGCCGGTAACGAGCTGTCTGAACGCATTTCAAGACGAGTGTCTTTGCGTCATTGCAGCCGGCTGGCGACATCGTCCCCATTTGTGACGCAATGTGGGGGGGAGGGGGTGAGCGTTAAAGGTAGTGTAGTGTATTGTGTAGTGTATAGTGTAGTGTATAGTGTAGTGTATAGTGTAGTGTATAGTGCAGTGTATAGTCGTGTAGTGTAGTGTATCGTGTAGTGTATAGTGCAGTGTATAGTCGTGTAGTGTATAGTAGTATAGTGTAAAGTATAGTGTAGTGTATATTAGTGTAGTGTATAGTGTAGTGTATCGTGTAGTGTATAGTGTAGTGTATCGTGTAGTGTATAGTGTAGTGTATAGTAGTATAGTGTAAAGTATAGTGTAGTGTATATTAGTGGAGTGTATAGTGGAGTGTATAGTAGTGTTGTGTATAGTGTAGTGTATAGTAGTGTATCATGTAGTGTATAGTGGAGTGTATAGTCGTGTAGTGTATAGTAGTATAGTGTAAAATATAGTGTAGTGTATATTAGTGTAGTGTATCGTGTAGTGTATAGTGTAGTGTATCGTGTATAGTGTAGTGTATCGTGTAGTGTATAGTCGTGTAGTGTATAGTAGTATAGTGTAAAGTATAGTGTAGTGTATATTAGTGTAGTGTATAGTGCAGTGCATAGTCGTGTAGTGTATAGTGTAGTGTATAGTAGTGTATCATGTAGTGTATAGTGCAGTGTATAGTCGTGTAGTGTATAGTAGTATAGTGTAAAGTATAGTGTAGTGTATATTAGTGTAGTGTATAGTGTAGTGTATCGTGTAGTGTATAGTGTAGTGTAGTGTATAGTGTAGTGTATCGTGTAGTGTATAGTGTAGTGTATCGTGTAGTGTATAGTGTAGTGTATAGTCGTGTAGTGTATAGTAGTATAGTGTAAAGTATAGTGTAGTGTACATTAGTGTAGTGTATAGTGCAGTGTATAGTCGTGTAGTGTATAGTGTAGTGTATCGTGTAGTGTATAGTGCAGTGTATATTCGTGTAGTGTATAGTAGTATAGTGTAAAATATAGTGTAGTGTATATTAGTGTAGTGTATAGTGTAGTGTAGTGTATAGTCGTGTAGTGTATAGTAGTATAGTGTAAAGTATAGTGTAGTGTATATTAGTGTAGTGTATAGTGCAGTGTATAGTCGTGTAGTGTATAGTGTAGTGTATAGTAGTGTATCGTGTAGTGTATAGTGCAGTGTATAGTCGTGTAGTGTATAGTAGTATAGTGTAAAGTATAGTGTAGTGTATATTAGTGTAGTGTATAGTGTAGTGTATCGTGTAGTGTATAGTGTAGTGTATCGTGTAGTGTATAGTGTAGTGTATCGTGTAGTGTATAGTGTAGTGTATCGTGTAGTGTATAGTGCAGTGTATAGTCGTGTAGTGTATAGTAGTATAGTGTAAAGTATAGTGTAGTGTATATTAGTGTAGTGTATAGTGTAGTGTATCGTGTAGTGTAGTGTATCGTGTAGTGTATAGTGTAGTGTATAGTCGTGTAGTGTATAGTGTAGTGTATAGTGCAGTGTATAGTCGTGTAGTGTATAGTGTAGTGTATAGTGTAGTGTATCGTGTAGTGTATAGTGTAGTGTATAGTCGTGTAGTGTATAGTAGTATAATGTAAAGTATAGTGTAGTGTATATTAGTGTAGTGTATAGTGCAGTGTATAGTCGTGTAGTGTATAGTGTAGTGTATAGTAGTGTATTGTGTAGTGTATAGTGCAGTGTATAGTCGTGTAGTGTATAGTAGTGTATCGTGTAGTGTATAGTGCAGTGTATAGTAGTATAGTGTAAAGTATAGTGTAGTGTATATTAGTGTAGTGTATAGTGTAGTGTATCGTGTAGTGTATAGTGTAGTGTATAGTGTAGTGCATAGTCGTGTAGTGTATAGTAGTATAGTGTAAATTATAGTGTAGTGTATATTAGTGTAGTGTATAGTGCAGTGTATAGTCGTGTAGTGTATAGTGTAGTGTATAGTAGTGTATTGTGTAGTGTATAGTGCAGTGTATAGTCGTGTAATGTATAGTAGTATAGTGTAAAGTATAGTGCAGTGTATAGACATGTAGTGTATAGTGTAGTGTATAGTGTAGTGTATAGTGTAGTGTATAGTGCAGTGTATAGTGCAGTGTATAGTCGTGTAGTGTATAGTGTAGTGTATAGTAGTATAGTGTAAAGTCCAGTTTACAATAGTGTAGTGTAGTGTATAGTAGTGTATAGTAGTGTATAATAGTGTATAATAGTGTAGTGTATAGTGTAGTGTATAGTGTAGTGTATAGTGCAGTGTATAGTGCAGTCCATAGTGTAGTGTATAGTGTAGTGTATAGTAGTGTACGTGTAGTGTATAGTCGTGTTGTGTATAGTAGTATAGTGTAAATTGAAGTTTACAATAGCGTATAGTGCAGTGTATAGTACTGTAGTGTATAGTGTAGTGTATAGTAGTATAGTGTAAAGTGAAGTTTACAATAGTGTATAGTGTAGTGCATAGTAGTGTAGTGTATAGTGTAGTGTATAATGTGGAGTATAGTAGTGTAGTGTATAGTAGTGTAGTGTATAGTGTAGTGTATAATGTGGAGTATAGTAGTGTAGTGTATAGTGTGGTGTATAGTAGTGTAGTGTATAGTGTGGTGTATAGTAGTGTAGTGTATAGTGACGTTTACAATAGTGTATAGTGTAGTATATAGTAGTATAGTGTAAAGTGAAGTTTACAATAGTATATAGTGTAGTGTATTGTAGTGTGTAGTAGTGTCGTGTATAGTAGCATAGGTGTCAATCCGTACGGTTTACCCCGTATTCTTGTACAGGGAAATTTAGTTTTCAGGTCCATACGGCGTACAGCCGTTTCACTACGGGCAACAACATTGTTTCGTCTATTTGTTTGTGTTTCTCCCTTGTGATGGGAACTTTGTAGGATGGACGTTGAAGGGGCACGGGGTGACGCATAAGGTCTGAGTTGATCTGGAGTAAGGTATGGCACTGATAAGGGATTGATAGGTTTTCGTTATCCTCTTGTACAATCGGTGAGCTGCGTGATACAGGGGTTGGGGGACAATTAAGTTATTTCATTTATATAATCTTGGTCCTTTCGGTAAAGTCACGTAGAAGGGAAATAATAAAAAATAAAACAAAATTATTTTATTTTTTCCCTTCTACGTGACTTTAACGAAAGAACCAAGAATATGAATCCCTGCAGTCACGAAAGCTTTAAATCGAAATTTATTTCATTTATATTAACGCTGTCATTAAAATATTTAACAAAAATATATTCTAAGTTAATAGTTTATCTGCCGTTATTATTATCGTCTGTCTTCCTCTTCAGATGAAATTTGAACATGGAAATTAAATTGACGAGAATACATTCTGTTTTACGGGATGCTAAAGAAGAAAGCTATGTTTTTAAAACAAAAAAAGTCTGACGTTATTTTCAAAATAGAATACTGTAACATGCATGCGTTAACGTTAATGGCAGTCAGTTTAATCATTTGTTAAAATAAATATAACATTGTGTCCTGAATGTTGAGCCAGTCTGTATATTAAGACAATTATACATACGACAAAAATGTGACATTTAATATATCCAGACTAAACTTCTTCACAATTGTGTAATTTGAAAGAAAGAAAAAAAAGCTAACGGCGTTAAGAAGGCGAATTAATCCGTTTCTACATGCATGGAAAAAAAATGTTTTTGGTACGTTAAACAGATGAATCTTCATTGCTCGACTCGCCTAAACGATGAATGTCACAGGCAGCCGGGGTGAAAAGTGCAAGCGAGAGAGCAATCCACTGTTGTAGCGTGCTTCTATGCTCCCTCCATGCAGGCGGCGTGGTGGTTGGGGGTGGGGGGCTTCTTTAGTGGCTGCAGGCCAGAGGGCCTCCGCCAGCTTGGAGGGCCTCCAGTGATGGAAGTGAAAAGTTATTTTCATTTGTGAATGCTTAATTTTATTTGTTGTTGTTAGCCTTGTAAAATTTTATTTTTTACTTTTTTATTTTTCTTTAACTTTGTTTTCATTTTCTTGGTTCTTTGGGTAAAGTCATTTTGAAATTATTACTGGGGAGGAGGGTGGGGGGGGCTTACAGTTACCTGTAACCCCGGGGCCTACAACATCTTAATCCGGCCACTGCCTCCATGCCTCCTCCACCAACCCACACACTGGCCAGGCGTGGTGAAGTATGGTCATTTAACAACCCCCCCCCCTCACGGAATTCCACATCCTTCAGCGTAAGCGGGAGGGGGGCTGTTACACATCATCGTCAGTAAGGTCAATCAGGCTCCATACACAGTACCGTACAATTGAACACGGAGGAGGCTTTCGCGACCGATATCAATAACAGAGCGGGGTTTTTGTTGTTGTTGTGGGGGTTAGATCACGTAAATATAAACTTTAGTAAAAGTTACTAATTGTCTTGTGTCGGGTGGCGGCGGCGGGTTTAACGAAACACGTTTATATATTTAGGCGATATAACTCACAAACAACCAGTGTTGCGGACTACTGTAACAACATTACCGGCGGTGAGTGCGAGCCCTGGTTGCTATGGCGCCGTCGCTAAGGGCGCCTACCCTTCCCCCTCTTTCCCTCCCCACCCACCCCTTGAGTGACGTCACCGCATCGATACAACCCGTACAGTACTGCGAAAGAAGGAAGAGAGCGTGTGGGGGGGAGGGGCGATGACGTCTGGGGGGGAGGGGCGATGACGTCGGGGGGGGCGTCGCTACGTTTTGAACGCGATGACGACGTTTCGACTGCAACACAAGCAATCATCATCATCAGGTGTGTAAACCACAGCAACAAAGAATAGGGGGACGAGGCGGAACTGATGACGTGATGACGTCACGTACCCCGCTCGGGTACAAATTGCGCGGGGGGGAGGGGCGGTATCGTACATGATGACGTCATCGCCGTTACGGTCGAACGCGATGAGGTCAAACACAGCCCCACCCAAACCTCGCATAAAAGAAAAGGGGGAAGGGCGATGATGTCACGCGCCCCGCTCGCATATAAACAGCGCGGGGGATGGGGGGGGCGGCGTAGCGTTCGTCGTACGTGATTCCGTCATCACCGCCCCACCCCCGTTAGAAAATAAAAAGGGCGGGAAGGGCGGGATCCGATTACGTGGTGACGTCACGCGCCCCGCTCGCGTATAAACCACGCGGGGGATGGGGGGGGGACAGCAGACATCGTGCGTGATGACGTCACGCGTAAATTTTTGCCTCCGCCCGCCCAGCGAGCGGAGGCAAAAAGAAAAGGGAGGAAAGTCGGGGGAGAAGGGGGGGGGGCGCGCAGGAGGGCGCTGGCCAAGTCGACTCCGCCGCCGCCGTCGTCGTCTTCCCCTCCTCCTCGCCCACCTTCTCCCCCCCCTCCACCACCACCACCACCCCGTCACCTCCACCCCGTCACCTCCACCTCTCCCCACCGGCGGTTCTGCCTGCTGGCTCTTTATAAAGGGGGCCCGCCCGCCCGCATGCCCCCACTTTGCGCGTGCTGCTCACCGCCGGCCGTAGGTGGTTCTCTGCGACGCTTGCGGCTGAGGCGAGAGCGCCCCGCGGGTTGCCGCTGCTGCTGCTGCTGGTGGTGGTTCAAAGTTACCGGCGACGACGTTTCCAAGTGCCCGTCTGGCCATGCTCGCCACGGTCCAGCCGCCCGCAGTGACCCCTCAAGTGGTGATGATGATGATGCTGATGATGGTGAAAGAAGAAGCTCGCTGCTAGCCCGCTCGGCACCTCCGGGTGGGGAGGAGGGGGAGGGAGGAGTGGGGGCTTTACCGTAATTAGCTTAAGCGTTAATTGGCAGTTTGGTCGGGGGGAGGTAGTTAATTGATTGGTGACTCGGACGTGAGGCGGACGCAAGCGGCCGCGATGCGAGCGCTGCGGCTGAGGAACCGCTCCATGGTGGCGCTGCTTTTCCTCTTCTCGCTGTCGTCTTCCTTCCTCTACTTCATCTACGTGTCGCCAGGCCTCGGTGAGTGCGGCGACACACACACACACACGCACGAACACATCGGGCACACCGCGGCCATACGTACACGTTAGCTACACATCGGGTACACGCCGGCCACATCAAGTACATCAGCCGCGCGTATCAGGTACACACCAGCCACAGATCGGGTACATCAGCCACACACGTCATCCACACATCAGGTACACACCAGCCATTCATCAGGTACACATCAACCGTACAGACACACGTCAGGTACACATCTACATGAGGTGCACACCGGCCACACATTAGCCATTCATCGGCCACACATCAAGTATACACCTGCCACACATCAGGTACACAACAACAACAACCGCCATTCGCCACTCAGTGGCAGTGACGCCACCACGACGCGTGTGCCAGGCTATGTGCACCCCGAGGCCACGCGAAGTGTCGAACGCCCGTGGGCAGGAGGTCACGGGGCAGACCCAGCAGGTGCCACGGGTCGACTGAGATGAGTGGCTGGTGCACCACCTGTGCCCCCTAATGTGCTAACCCGCTGTGCTTTAGCCACCCGGCGCTCCGCTCGTTGTTGTGAGCGTCGCTCCTCCGCCCTCCGTTGTTGCTTGAGGGCGACTGCCTCCAACTGCCCAGTAGCATCCTTCACGAGCCTCCTCCACAGAGGCCGATCTTGACACCGCTGGTCCCAGTCATCGGCAAGTCCACTCAGCTCCACGTCCTCCTGTACCACATCACTCCATCTCTTCTCTAGCCCGTGCCGCGCCCGCTTAGCCCCCTCGATCCGGACGAACAAAAGCTGTTTCGGCATGCGGGCTACATGACCCAGGCAACGCAGCCATGCCTGCCGGAGGAGCTCGCCGATGGGACCTTGCCCAGATCTTTCAAGGATTTGTGAGCTCCTCACACAATCCAGCCTGGTTAAACCCAGAATGGATCGTAGGCAGGCCAGCCTAAATGTTTCTAACTGGCGAAGATGTTCCATTAGGGGGGTCCACGTTTCGCAAGCGTAGAGAAGGGAGGGAATGACCGTGGCCGAGAAGACCTGAAGCTTAGTGCGGAGCGACAGACCAGGTAGCTTCCACACAGCGTTACGCAACCGATGAAAATATATTACCGCTCGACTGATTCGGAGTGAGACCTCTGCTGTTAAACAGGAGCCGGTCATAAGCACACTGCCCAGGTATGGGAAACTCTCCACTCTCTCCACAACTGCCCCATCACCGATTTGGAGTTGTGGGGGTGGAGTGTCCGATGGTACAAAATACCCAGGCAGGTGCTTAGTTTTGGTGGGGCTGATGGTGGTAAGGCCCCATCTCTTAGTGGCACGCTCCAGTCTCAGCAGAAGCGTCTCCAACTCCTCCTCTGAATGAGCAGCTATTACCAAATCATCAGCATACATAACGTGGTTGAGCGATAGGGAGCCATCCCTTGACCGCACCCGGGCATCGATCAGCCTCCCAGTATATCTGTACCAAATGTAGATTCCCCCGGTACAGCTATTGAAGGCTTCACGAACTACGTGGTCAAAATAGATGTTAAATAATGTGGGAGCCAGAGGACATCCCTGTCGCACCCCAAGGTGTACAGGGAATGGCTCTGACTCCCGGCCACGTAGTTTTACCCGGGCCCGCTCACCATCATGAAGGTCCTTAATGATCGTGGGCAGAGGGTCAGGGACTCCAAAAGCACGAAGAACAACCCAGAGCCCAGGCCTACTGATGGTATCATAGGCCTTGACCAGATCAATAAAGCAGAGATGTAGGTCTTGTTGGAATTCCCTACACCTCTGCTGTAGCAGACGCACAGAAAATATGGCATCTGTGTAAGACCGTACACACACACACATCAGGTACACATCATCCACAGTACATGTGAACTGCACCCATTAAGCTACACGGCCACATGGCCAGGAACACCATCACATTCCCTGCCTTCTTCATCACAGCCACACCCAGACTCGTACGCAACCACGGTCACGAGCACACATGGACACATCTACACAAACACGGGGATACCCACACAAACACACGGACACGGGGATAACCACACAAACACGGGGATAACCACACAAACACGGGGATAACCACACAAACACGGGGATAACCACACAAACACGGGGATAACCACACAAACACGGGGATAACCACACGGACACGGGGATAACCACACCGACACACGGACACGGGGATAACCACACAACCACACAGACAGGGGTATACACATATACAACCACACGTTGCAACCACTTATGAGTAGTGTGGCGAGCACCAGACACGGACGCCTTTGTATCCCCGATGATGACGTGTACACAGTCGCGCAACACAACCACGTGCCCTCGGATAATTGCATTCCAAAAAAAAACAAAGACAAACATCCCCAGTGTAGCCTTTAACAGACTGTTGGAGCAAGTGCTGTTAGCGAGCACCTATGAAGGTCGTCACGGCACACGAGGGGGTGGGTGGCCAACCCAACGCCGGGCCGCCTTTGTCTCCCCCAGTGTCGATGTTTACTACACACCGCACCAGGTTCTCATTTGAGGCTGAGCCGACCAAGGGGAGGAGGCCCAGGACCGGTTCAGATAATCGCCACCGGTGCCGGCCCTGAGCGGGAATCCAACTCGGGGCGCCGGGTTCGCAACGCAGCGCGCTAACCGCTGCACCACCGCTCCCCACAGCCGCACACACCACACACGCACACCACACACAACCGGACCACACACACACCACACACGCGCACACACAACCGGACCACACAACAACATCCTCGGACGTACCAGTTAACCCTGCGCAGTTTATTTGAACACGCTGCAGCCGACAATGCCACGATGCATTGCGGCGGGTGTGTGTGTGTGGGGGGGTGAGTGTTGTGAGTGTTGTGACTGTTGTGCCTCCTCTGGAGTGGTGGGGGGGGAGAGGTGGTGTGAGCGGTTTAAGCGCAGTGCGCTACGAAACCGGCGACCCCGCTCGCGGCCAGCAACATCGTCGGCGAATATCCGAACTATGTCCCGGGCCTCGGCCCCCTCAGTGGACTCAGCCTTCAATGAGTAGTACCGTGCCTGGCGTGTGTGTGTGTGCGCGAGGCTTTGTAATCATCGGCACCGGGGAAATAACCGCGCAGCTACCCCCCCCCCTCCCCTCTTCCGTGCGAGCAGTGTTGGCCTTAGTAGGGTCTCGCAAACATAACTCTTTAAGCTGTCCGGGTGATCTTTAATGTGCAAATGTATTAAGGTGGAGTGAGCTGTTTGTTGGTGTGTGTGTGGTTGTGATGTGTGCTGGAGTGGTGTGTGTGCGCAGTAAGGGGGTTACAGCTGGTGCATCTGCCAGTCATCTCAGTCGGCCAACCCATGGCACCTGGGTCTGTCCCGTGACCCTCCTGTCAGCGAACTTTCGACCACTTCACGTGGCCTCAAAGTGTGTACCTGGCCTGGCACACACCCAAAGCTCTCTAGGTGTGTTCTAGAGAGCTTTGGGTGTGTGCTAGAGAGCTTTGGGCGTGTGCTAGAGAGAGGTGTGTGTCTTGGTGTATGCATGTGTGATAGGTGTGTGTCTTGGTGAATACTTGTGTGATAGGTGCGTGTTTGTGTGTGCTAGAGGTGTGTCTTGATGTGATCACGTGTGCTAGATAGGTGTGCGTTGGCGTATGCATGCAGTGTACTTGGTGATATGTGTGTATGTGTTTCTTTATTTGTGCTGAAGTGGTGGAAGTGTGTGTGTGTTTTATTTGGGTAGGGGTAAGCGTTTGTTACTTAAATTGTTGGTGCGTTACCCGGTTCAACCCGGTCGTGATGCCGACCACTATAGCCGGAACCGGACAATGTTTGTTTGAGCCTGGCCTGTTGGACTCTGCTTAGATAAACTTGGGCTTAATGTCACGGTGTAAGTGCTCGGCGCTTTTACAACCCACCCCCTGTGCTTGTAAATAAAAAGCTCGCTATGGCCGGTTCTTGCCCAAGGTGTGCCGAAATGAAAAAAACTGAAACTGCATGACGTATGCGCTTCCCCCCCCTCTCCCCAATGGATTGCACCACCACCACCATCACCACCATCACCAGCCACGTCTTTACGTCTGGTCACTTATTGCCGAGCGGTGATGAACGATTTGCGGCTAATGTACAATTTTACTGAGGCGGTGCCTGTCCCGTGTCGCGGGGTGGAGGAGGATAGGGGGGGGGCGACGTTAAAGACCCGTGACGTCATTCGCACGTGCCGGCCATGTACCTGGCGACGTGACGGTACAAAAATTGGCAAGTTGGGAGTATTACACCACACACACAAAAAAATAGACAACGCTGGAGCCGTTTCGCAAGTGCACTGCTTCTACGAGTGTGCAAGTTTGGTGTTGTGTGCAAGTGTGGTGGTGGTATTGTGTGCAAGTGTGGTGGTGGTATTGTGTGCAAGTGTGGTGGTGGTATTGTGTGCAAGTGTGGTGGTGTTGTGTGCAAGTGTGGTGGTGGTGGTGTTGTGTGCAAGTGTGGTGGTGGTGGTGGTGTTGTGTGCAAGTGTGGTGGTGGTGGTGGTGTTGTGTGCAAGTGTGGTGGTGGTGGTGTTGTGTGCAAGTGTGGTGGTGGTGGTGTTGTGTGCAAGTGTGGTGGTGGTGGTGGTGTTGTGTGCAAGTGTGGTGGTGGTGGTGGTGTTGTGTGCAAGTGTGGTGGTGGTGGTGTTGTGTGCAAGTGTGGTGGTGGTGTTGTGTGCAAGTGTGGTGGTGGTGTTGTGTGCAAGTGTGGTGGTGTTGGTGTTGTGTGCAAGTGTGGTGGTGGTGGTGGTGTTGTGTGGTGGTGGTGTTGTTGTGTGCAAGTGTGGCGGTGGTGGTGGTGTTGTGTGCAAGTGTGGTGGTGGTGGCGTTGTGTGCAAGTGTGGTGGTGGTGGTGTTGTGTGCAAGTGTGGCGGTGGTGGTGGTGGTGTTGTGTGCAAGTGTGGCGGTGGTGTGGTGGTGTGTTCAAGTGTGGCGGTGGTGTGGTGGTGTGTTCAAGTGTGGGGTGGTGGTGTGTTCAAGTGTGCGGTGCGCGAGCGACGTTTTACCCGTGGGGACTCGAGTCAAGGATGTAGTATATTTATGGGGCGAAGGAAAGAGATGAGAGAAAGAATGGGAAATTGGCGGAAAAGGATGGGAACGAAACGGAGAAACGGGAGCAAAGAGACTGGAGAGGCGGTGAGGAGGAAGTGGCGACTAAGTAAGGGCCTTAACTCCTGCTACTGCACAGAGTGGGGTTTGTTTTCCAGGGTTGCGGCTATGGTGAGAAATGAGGATGGGTTCAGAGTGGGGGTGGCAAACACAGTTGTTGCGTAATTTATTGAATGCTCGCGTTGATTTTTTAAAATTTGTGCACTACTAACCTCGCCACCCAAGTTCAATTCCTGCTCACGGCCAACACCAGTGGAAATTATTTCAACCGGTCTTAGGCCTCCCCTTGGTCGACTCAGCCTCGTATGAGTACCTGATGCGTGTTGTGTAAGCATCGCAACTGGGGAGACAAGCAGCCAGGCGTGGTGCTGGCCACATGACCTCCTTGTGTGCCATGCCGGCCTTCATTGGTGCTCACTAACAGCATTTCCCCCAACAGTCTGTTGTGGCTATACGGGGGATATTTGTCTTTGTGTGGTATATGCATCGGGCCAGTCATCTTAGTCCGTCAACCCATGGCACCTGGGTCTGTCCCGTGTCCTTCTGAGTGGACTTGCCGATGACTGGTACCAGCGGTGTCAAGATCGGCCTCTGTGGAGGAGGCTCGTGAAGGACTGGGCAGTTGAAGACAGTCGCCCTCCAGCAACAACGGAGGGCAGAGTAGCGACGCTCACAACAACGAGCGGAGCCCTGGGCGGATAAAACACAGCAATTTGGCACAGTAGGGGGCACAGGTGGTGCATCGGCCGCTCATCTCGGTCAGTTGACCCGTGGCACCTGGGTCTGCCCCGTGACCTCCTGCCAGCAGGCGTTCGACACTTCACGTGGCCTTAAAATACACAGCCTTGCACAAGCGCCCTGGTGACGTCAGCGCCACTTAGTTGCTAATGGTGGTTGTTGTTACGTGGTATATACAGATACACATTGTTTGAAGTGTGTTTGTTTATAACCAGGTGAGAACTCGAGAAACCCAGGATTAGTCTCATTTTGCAGAGTGACCCTGGGGTGTCGCCAATATGACAAAATAGAGCCTCAAACAGTGACGGCGCTTATATGCTTTAGAATGTTTGTCGACGTTATGCCATGGACGTGTTTTGCTGTGCATTTGTCACTGGACACGCCCTGGATACTCTTGCATGTGAGAATGTTGCCGTCTCAACTGGATTGTTCAGGTGAAAAATATTTGTTGCAATAAAAAGTTAAACCGATGAAATACAAAAAGTTAAATGCGGCGATGAAATGCGAGCGCAAAACACGCTACACTGAAGCTTCTGACGTAAATCAATATTAAAGAAAAATGCATTTTCAGGCAAATGAAATTTGGCTCGGACAAATCACCGTTTGTGGTCAAATTAAGTTGCAGAAACGTTAAACGGATTTACAGTGATTATTTGACGAATATGTACAGTGAGGGAAAAAAGTATTTGATCCCCTGCTGATTTTGTACGTTTGCCCACTGACAAGGAAATGATCAGTCTATAATTTTAATGGTAGGTTTATTTGAATAGTGAGATACAGAATAACAACAAAAATCCAGAAAAACGCATGTCAAAAATGTTATAAATTGATTTGCATTTTAATGAGGGAAATAAGTATTTGACCCCCTCTCAATCAGAGATTTCTGGCTCCTAGGTGTCTTTTATACAGGTAACGAGCTGAGATTAGCAGCACCTGTCCACAGAAGCAATCAATCAATCAGATTCCAAACTCTCCACCATGGCCAAGACCAAAGAGCTCTCCAAGGATGTCAGGGACAAGATTGTATACCTACACAAGGCTGGAATGGGCTACAAGACCATTGCCAAGCAGCTTGGTGAGGTGACAAGAGTTGGTGTGATTATTCGCAAATGGAAAAAAAACACAAAAGAACTGTCAATCTCCCTCGGCCTGGGGCTCCATGCAAGATCTCACCTCGTGGAGATGCAATGATCATGAGAACGGTGAGGAATCAGCCCCGAACTACACGGGAGGATCTTGTCAATGATCCCAAGGCAGCTGGGACCATAGTCACCAAGAATACAATTGGTAACACACTACGCCGTGAAGGACTGAATTCCTGCAGCGCCCGCAAGGTCCCCCTGCTCTAGAAAGCACATACATATGCCCGTCTGAAGTTTGCCAATGAACATCTGAATGATTCAGAGGACAACTGGGTGAAAGTGTTGTGGTCAGATGAGACCAAAATGGAGCTCTTTGGCATCAACTCAACTCGCCGTGTTTGGAGGAGGAGGAATGCTGCTTATGACCCCAAGAACACCATCCCCACCGTCAAACATGGAGGTGGAAACATTATGCTTTGGGGGTGTTTTTCTGCTAAGAGGACAGGACAACTTCACCGCATCAAAGGGACGATAGACGGGGCCATGTACCGTCAAATCTTGGGTGAGCACCTCCTTCCCTCAGCCAGGGCATTGAAAATGGGTCGTGGATGGGTATTCCAGCATGACAATGACCCAAAAAACACGGCCAAGGCAACAAAGGAGTGGCTCAAGAAGAAGCACATTAAGGTCCTGGAGTGGCCTAGCCAGTCTCCAGACCTTAATCCCATAGCAAATATGTGGAGGCAGCTGAAGGTTCGAGTTGCCAAACGTCAGCCTCGAAACCTTAATGTCTTGGAGAAGATCTGCACAGAGGAATGGGACAAAATCCCTCCTGAGATGTGTGCAAACCTGGTGGCCAACTACAAGAAACGTCTGACCTCTGATTGCCAACAAGGGTTTTGCCACCAAGTGCTAAGTCATGTTTTGCAGAGGGGTCAAATACTTATTTCCCTCATTAAAATGCAAATCAATTTTTAACATTTTTGACATGCGTTTTTCTGGATTTTTTTTGTTGTTATTCTGTCTCTCACTGTTAAAAGAAACCTACCATAAAAATTATAGACTGATCATTTCTTTGTCAGTGGGCAAACGTACAAAATCAGCAGGGGATCAAATACTTTTTTTACCTCACTGTAAACCGGCTAGGATGAATGTGCAATACAATTGTGAGTGAAGTAATTGAACCAAATTGGCATGTTTAGCAACAAGAAGTAACTTCCAATAGAAATTATTGGCGCATATTTGTGGTGTGGTGTATGCAATTGTGAGTACGTACAGGAGGGTGTGTGTGTGTGTGTGAGATGTATTTTGGAGAGCGGTGTCACAACGGTTGGTGCATTGCTCAACGCTACGAACCCGGCGATCCGAGTTCGATTCCCGCTCCCAGCCAACACCAGTGATTATTATCTGAAACTGGGCCTCCCCTAGGTCGACTCGGCCTTAAATGACTACCTGTTGCGATGTGTAAACATCAGCACTAGGGTGACAAAGGTGGCCAGGCGTGGTGCTGGCCCACACCCACCCCGTCATGTGCCGTTCTGGCCTTCAAAGGTACTCGCAAATAGGACTTGCGCCAATAGGCTGTTAAGACTATATGGGGGGATCTTTTGTCTTGTATTGCGAACATAAGGTCAGGGATCCCAAAAGCATGAAGAACAACCCAAAGCCCTGGGCTGATGATGGATCGTAGACCTTGACCGGGGCAATAAAGCGGCTATGTAAATATATTATTAGGTGATACTGCGTTGGCAGCGTTGCACGAGTGCAAATAGCAAAACTGCTCAACATGCTCGTCAATAACACTGCGGCCTTAAAAACCACAATAAAAAAAATGGACAGCATTTTGTACAATGGCCCTTCCTCTTCTTGGTGTATTATGGAGAAGGGCCTTTTCCTGAAACGTTGCTTATTTTTTTTCCCTCTTAAGGTCAAGGGTGTGCTGTCGTCGCGCGATGTACAGAGAACATGGTGGGGTGTCTGTTGGGACTTTCTCTGTCACAAAACATCACTTGGGGGGGGGGGGGGCTCATCGGGTTCCTCTTCTGGGCGTGTGGAAACAAAACGTTCGGTGTTTTTTTACCAGAACCCTTCCTGGAATGTTGAGAAACCGATGATATCTTCATGTGTTCTTTAGCCAACCACCTGCACAGGTACTGGCTACTTTCACATTTTAATCTGTAATGCTCTGCATACTGCAGGCCGAATTGGAATCAACCCCCGGCAGGCCCGCCCATTGGGGGGTGTGCGGGGCCCGGGGAAAATCCCACTGTGTGGGCCCCCCTCCCCTGCCGTGACGTTGCAGCGTGGGGCCCCCCAAAGCGCGGGGCCTGGGGTGGTCACCCCGATTCGCCATCCACCCTGGGGACGGGATGTGCCCCCTCGCCCCATGTAGAGTTGATTGGGCTCCATGGTTCTTTCCTCCCCCATATACTGTACGTAAACGTGTAAGCAAATATTTTAATTTAAAATATCACCCAGCCCCTTGAGATGGGAAAATCGTGTTTGCAAGGACCTGCAGGGGTTTATCTTCTTTGGTTCTTTCGGTAAAGTCACGTAGAATGAGAATAAAATAATAAATTGATAAAATAAAATAACACAATAAAATTCTCACGACGTTTCTTGTGTTATTTTATTGATCAATTTATTATTTGATTCTCATTCTACGTGACTTTACCGAAAGAACCAAAGAAGATGAATCCTTGCAGTCACGAAAGCTTTAAATCGAAATTTGACCTGCAGGGGGTTGTCAATTCGACTGATACATAGCAAACACATACACAACAACATCAACGTGGTAATCGCACATCCGATTGGCATGGTTGGCTACGTACGGCGTGAAAGAAGTTCAACATGCATACAAACAGTTGTGGTGGTTGCAAGTAACTTTTTTTTTATCAATGAGCGGGTGGTTTGTGATCTCGGGACTGCTGAGACAGTTTCCCGTCTCTCTGGCCCATGACCAGCGCGCTCATCCAATGCAGCACCGCGCATTCCGTTGAACCTCCGAGCGATGGTAGGCTGCAGTAATTTCGTGAACATTGTCGACGGCAAAAACAAAATTGGGGCACCCCGACTACTTTACTCCCGGCTCGCTGCAACACCTCTTCCATCCTGCCAGCCGTGGTTATCCCTGGGGAGTTCTGCACCGCACGCCCGGTGCAACCGCTGCAGCTGCGGAACCCACGGACCTAAACCCTCGCACGTTTTGCCCACGGCATCGGGAAGAGGGGGGAGGGGGGTACGAATCCTAGCTCCGCAAACGGGGATCGCAATCTCATTTGCAAGTTGAGCACACCTCACGCTCGAGGCCTTGACACTTCCTCGTTGTTACGAGGTGTGCGTGCCAAGGATGTTTGAGCGATGGAGGCACCGCTGCGATATTAGACGCGGATGTTAGCCGTGGTCGGGAATGGAAACTCGCGTCGCCAGGTTCGTAGCGCACCACGCTAACTGCTGCACCACGGCTCCGGCCAATGGCCTCCCCTAGGTCGACTCGGACTTAAATTAGTACCTCGTGCCTGCGTGGAATAATAAAATAATAATAAAGAAGATCTGTCGGAGAGACAAAGGTGGCGAGGCTGGGTGCTGGCCCACACCCCCCCCCCCCCACCTCTTCGTGTACCGTGCCGCCCTTAATAGGTGCTTGCTCACAAAACTAGCCCCAACATTCTGTACGATTATAAGAGGGGGGGGGGGTGTCTGTGTATATTGCGTTTGTGTTTACAGTGTAATTTGTGTGTGTATGTGTGAAATCTGTTTGTGGCACGTGTGTCTAGAGCAGTATATGAAACACGCAAAGTTGTATACCAAATTCCCTTGGGATCCTCCTGATCTCACCATGTCTCGTCAGATCTCAGAAGGTAAAGCAGTGTTAAGACTGGATAATGCTTTGATAGGCGACTGGCATGCAGAATGGGTGATATAGGCAGCGGTTGGGGGTGCTAAATGTTGCTCCGTGTTCCGACGTGGAACTGTACTTCTATGCTCCAACGTCTATCAACAATGTTCCCCGTTTTCAAGTTTATTTCGTTTGAGTTTTAAGTAAATTTTGTTTAACCAGTTGAGAACTCGAGAGACCGGGATCTCGTCTCATTTGCAAGAGTGACTTGGGGGCATTTGTCTGCGATGATTTTCCACCAACCCACACTAACCAGCGTGGTGAAGTATGCTCCAATAACCCCCTTACGATGCCGCACGCCTTGATGGGGCCCTCGTCCATCAGTGAATTGACGAAAGGGTTGTGTAGGGTACACGTGTGTATGCATGCATGTATGCATACATCGCAAACCCTGGGCATGCGCTGCGCACGCACAAGTACAGTCTTTTGCTCTACTACTTAATTGTGCTTATGAACTTCAGAGTGGTCCGGTTGGTTTTGGAAGGCCAGACCTGTCAGGATAAGTGCCCCCCCCCCGACCCTGGGGGTTGTGGTTGTGATGATTTAGCGATACAATGGAAGCTGCATTCATTCACGGTGACGCTGCCCAGCCAGCTCCGGGTTGCACGGTCGTCGCCTGTTGCGGAGGTTCACGATTTCGAATCCGGCAGGCACGGGCCTCCCTGAACAATCGCGCGGGACAGCGTGTGTTGACCTAAAATAAATAAAGGAGTACTGCGCGCTGCCTGCATCGCCTGGCGCACTTTTAAAGATCCCCGGTGACGTTGTTCGAGAAGGATAAAGGGCCCTAATGCGCCGCAGTCGTTCAACGCATTTGCAGAAATGCACCGCAATTTTAGCGCAGCGATTTGCTGCCTTTCCCAACCCTGTGAATTGGTGTGCTTATGCGATTTTAACTTGTATACTTATTTGTATATCTGACCCACCCC
This sequence comes from Petromyzon marinus, assembly GCF_048934315.1. Taxonomy (NCBI): domain Eukaryota; kingdom Metazoa; phylum Chordata; class Hyperoartia; order Petromyzontiformes; family Petromyzontidae; genus Petromyzon; species Petromyzon marinus. Next base: position 5,963,700 of record NC_133720.1, read on the forward strand.
TGCTTCGTGGCTCATCGAATTCTCCAGGGTATATAAATATTCTGATTCTGCTCGTCGCCATCCTACTGCGAATGCTGAGCCCTCCTGAAAAGATCTGAAGGTTTTTAAGTGAGGCTTTCCTGGGCTAACAAGTGTACCCCCCCCCCCCCCCCCCCCGGTGAGACACTGCTTAACCAATACATACTTCACTTGGAATGGAACTTTCTACAAACAAACTGAGGGAACCCCAATGGGCTCCCTCCTATATCCGGTTGTAGCCAATATTTTTATGGAGAAGTTTGAGACTGACGCCATCCAGACTGCAACTCTGCACCCAACCTTATGGAAGAGGTACGTGGATAACACTTTTGTCATCTGGCCACATGGCCGGCCTGCTCTAGACCAATTCCTCGACCACATCAATTCCATACACTCAGCCATCAGATTTACCATGGAAGTCGAAAAATATGGCAAGCTACCTTTTTTGGATGTCCTATTAAAAAAGAGACCTAATGGTTCAATGAGCCACTCTGTCTACAGGAAAGCTACCCATACGGATGCTTACCTGAAACCGGATTCCCACCACCATCCAACCCAGAAGAATTCCCTCATCAAGACTCTGCACCATAGAACCCAATGCATATCCGACCAGGAACAACACATAGCCAGTGAACTCAAGCACGTACACCAAGCTCTTAAGGCTAATGGTTACTCCGACTACACAATCCGCAAAGCTATCACTCCAACCATGAAGAAGGACCCTCTTGAGGAGCCTTTCAAAACCATCACTTTACCCTACATTGCGGAGATCACAAAAAAGATCTCCAAAATCTTGAATAAACACAAGATCCAGGTCCAATTTAACACGTTACATAAAATCCGTGATCTGGTTCCGTCTGTAAAAGATGTGATTCCGGACATACAGTACCCTGGCATCTACAAACTAAGTTGCCTCTGTGGTAGTAATTACATTGGAGAAACCAAACGACATGTCTCGGACCGCATTCGTGAACACAAAGCAGACCTAAAACACGGTAGGACCAACACCTCGGCCTTGGCAGATCACTGTTATAATTCAGTAGGCTCACATGACATTGACTTCTCCAAGACAGAGGTTCTTTGCAAGCCATCTGGCTACCATGAGAGATTCGTTCATGAGGCTATCCACATATACCAACACAGAGACAATTTCAACCGAGCAGATGGATTCTGGCTTAGCAATCATTGGAAGGATTTTATAAACTATTTCGGGTCTTAATTGATTGATCACACTTACGGTGGCTTTCAGACCGCATCCATTATTTTCGTCTCCCCCCTCCTCTTTTCCGAACATAGATGGACTCGTACATCTGAACAAACTGCCAAATCGCTCTCCGTGGTGCTAACGTAAAAAAAAACGCCACTTTTTTCAAATTTTCTTGCTGTGGTTTTCACACCTGATGATGTTTGCTTGTGTTGCAGTCGAAACGTCATGAGAATTGTATTGTTTTATATTTTTATTATTTTATTGTTTCCCTTCTACGTGACATACCGAAAGAACCAAGAATATGATAATTACACACTTCTGATATTTCCTTACTTACTTAAAGGCTGGTGGGGTGGGGAAGGCACAGGGCAACTTCTGGAACAATTCGGTCCCGGTGAATCAGCGGGTCGATTGAGCGGCTCACAATGGGAGGGCCATGAGTTCAAATGGTGGCTATGTTGGGAGGTGGCGGGGTTGGTTGACACAGCTCAGTATCATCCTTCTGGGGTGATAAAATAAGTACTAACTTTGTGGGGAAGTCGAGAGTGGTTGTTTTATGGGATAGACTCACCCCCCCCCCCCTCGGCCAGAGGAATTAGTAATTTTTACCACTGGCTCTGCCCGGCTGTAAACAGGAGATGAGTGCCAATGACTCGATGCTCATTTGAGCCAGGAAGTCACTTGGCACTTTGACCCAAGGACACCTGGGCTTGCTCCAAAGGGAAGTGTGCTCCATAGCCAGCTTCTCGCGAGCTACGGCGTGCATCGTACGCAATAGCACCCACAATTAGTCGCGAGGACCGTTGGGCAAAATATCACCGCCGCTGTGGTTATCGTTGCTTTGTTTTCTTTTTAACATTTAATATCCTGGCAGAAATATCTTGCGCTGGATCCCGCTCGCTGATTACGGTTGTAAACAAATATCCAAACACCCATTAAACCAGCGCTTCGATTGAATGTTTTTTCCGGCGCAATGGACGTGTGAAGGTCATTGTTTCCGTAGTCATTGCGGCTATTCAAGTGGCTCTGGCGTGCAGCTGTAAGCATTCTAAATTGTGAAGTCCCAATGATTAAACGGCTACTTGGGAGGCTTATGCTGGGTGAAGGAGCTGCCCACGGTGTTAATTGTTTAGCAACACGCTGGGCGTGCCATCCAGAGATTGTCAGGACGATTCAATCTCCCGGTAAGACAGTGGAAGCGATGGTGAACATTTCTTAGATCCACCACCCCCCCCAACCCCCAGCTGACCGCCTCTGTTCACCCAGCAGTTATAATGGGTACATCAGAGTCAGCCTCCTCCTCTATAACTCTCTTATCACGACCACTTACTACCATGGTTATTGTTCCAGCAAACTTCACTCGGCGATTGATCCACCCATGTTGAGGACTCCCACACTTCAACCAACACAACACACACACTCGCCCACCCACTTTACCCACCCATTCGCTCGCTCGCCCGCCCACCTACCCATCCACTCACCCACTCGCCACACTGCAGCTCACAACACTTCTCATTCTGCATCCATCCTGTTACTGCTTTTCTGTGGAATTTGCCTCTCATCGTCGTATCTTTTTGCCAAGCTCTCGTAATGAACAACCGCGCCAAATTCAAGAAGCGTGTTGCACTCACTCGTCTGTTACGCCATCAGCAGTGCTGTTCAGTCGCTGGCCGCTTGGTATTTTGGTGCCTGTCCTTGGCAAAACCGTGCGGTTATTAAATAATAAAACAAAACGAAATCGGACAGAACTTTTACTTGAAAAAAGTGGCGATCGGCACCTCGGGGCGGTTTTGTGATCACTCACCAAGTTTCCCCCCCCCCTCCCACCGAATGAGTTGCAGCTTTGCTTCGCATCTATTGGCACGAGGAAATTTGTTTTTGTCGGAGGAAGGGGGACGGAGGGGGGGGTGGGTCAGCGGCTAAAATTATCAGGTGCCAAGTCCATGAGGCCACCTTGCATGCAAATTCCCTGGCCGTATAGCATCGGCGGGAACGCGGAAGGAGGCGACGACGACACGGCCAACTGGACCGGCTGCTCATTGCGCAAGGAGGAAACCAGAGAAATGACGATGGAAACCCAACCACTAACCCCACTGCCACAGTCGCAGGAGAGAGGAGAAGAGAAATTAACTACACGACATTGTCGAGAATGGGTTTTTTGTTTTGTTTTTACCACAGCAAGGAGCCGAGGATTATGTCTCCCACCTGCCGCCCGCCCGTCCGCCTGAGTGCCTCCCTGATTGCGAGCGACGTAAGGGGGGAAAACGTTGAGAGATTTGGGGGAGGGGAGCGTCGCGCCCGTACCCTTAGCGGTGCCAAGGCATCCCTCGCACCACACCACCACGCTCGCCACGCTCCTAGCATGTTCGGCCCCTGAGCTAGAGTCCTGCCAGCTGATGAAGAAATAAAATAATCTTTCTGAATCCGCGACCCCCCCCCGCCCACCCGCTTCGTGACGATGCACTGAATCACGGGGGCAGACTTGGCGGGGATGGGATGGGATGGGTGGGGATAGGGGTTTCAATTGTTGAATGTGCTCCAACTCGGTTTACAACCCTGTACAGGTTTAGAGTTTGATTCGTGGGCAAAGACTACGCTCCTAGCCCTACCCTGGTTACTACAGCCTCTCTCATTTCTGTATCTGGAGTCCAAGGTTTAGGGTCCAGTGTTAGGGTTCAGGGACAGGTGGGGGGGGGGGGGTGTGCAGGTGTCATGCTCAGTCAGTCCTGCAGCGTTAACTATTTAATAGTTGGAGGGGGGTGGGCATAATACAGGTCAATGGATGTCAAACACACTTTAAACAGGAGTTAATCGCTAAACTGAATGAGTAACTGTACAAATCGCCCTTTGTCTCTCTCACGTGTCCTGCTCTGGTATATCACGCCCTGTGTCCATAGGGTGACTAACATAAACGGCCACTGGTGTTAAAATTGACTTGTATATAAGAATAAAAAATGGGGGTTGAGCCTTCAGTAGGGGTGGGCAGGGGGGGGGGGTTCAGCTCTCTACGGCCTCTGCCCCCCCACTCATCCCATCATAGATTTCATTATTGCACTCCATCTTCCAGATCCTCCACGACACTCGCCCCTGCCTGCCTCTCCCCTCGCTCTCCTCTCCTCCACACACACTCCCACCTCTCCCACCTCGCTCTACTGGTCTCCACACACTCTCCAACCACTCACCTCACTCTACTCGCCCCCGCACACTCTCCCACCTCTCCCTTCACTCTTCTCCCCTGTCAGTCAGTGGGAAGCCGCTCATTCTCCTCTGCTTCCCCCACAATCTGTGTAACTCCTTTCCCCCAGTCGCTCGTGCTCTTGGCTCCCACCCTGCCCCTGTTGAAATCCAGACTCAAGGTCCTCCCATGATAGACTCTTTCCGCCCTCTCTATAAAATAATAAAACAAATACACCCACTTGCGGGGTCTGGCCAGCGCTGTGTGAATCCAAATCGCATTACATTTAACCCGGGGGCCGAGCCAGTCTCAAGGGACCCCTTTTCAAGCGGGTTCCCGGCTACGATTTTGCAGCAAAGTAGGGGCTAGGGGAGGGGGTGACGATTGCTCTGAGATGAGGGAGTGGGTGGGGGGAGGTGGGGGGGAGGCGTTGTGGGGGGTATTTTTAAATTACTTAACATGCAATGAATTTTAAACAAAAAAAAATTACACGTGGCAAATTTGCACCGTGATGCCGACACACGTGGTGGCCTCTCCTCCTGGGTTTGGGTTGGAGGCCAAGGTTAGTCAACGCGTTGGTGGCCTCCTGAGTTTGGGTTGGAGTTCAAAGTCAGTCGACGCGTTGGTGGCCTCTCCAGCTGCTCTTTTTTTGCGGTGCGTCGACCTCTGACGTCGGCCCGCGAGGCAGACCTGGCGCCCTCCCCCTCCGCCCTCGTATCTATTGCACCAGCATGCGTTTGTCTAATGCCCTCTCTTTTGTTCTTAGCGACCAAGTGTTTTTGAAATATGAATAGCCACGGGGAAGGGGAAAACGTGAAAATATATATTTACCCTGCGCGTGAAGAAAGGACTTGCAACATTTCGGCCTGCGCACATACCGTTCTGCAACCCGTTTGCTGTTCTGTCGAGAATATGGGGCGGTGGAGGGGGGGTTACAAATGTCTCCGTGGTTGGCGGGGGTGGGGGGATGGTGTGGGACGGTTTGCTTCATACATTACCGCGGCGGTTCTGCACGGCACGGGTGGTTTTCCATGGGCCATTTGCCACCGTGCTATGGCTGGCCTTGCACCACGCCCGAGTCTGGCGTCTTAATATTTTTTTTTGTCCGACGCAAGTTGCATCATCGTCTGCATGCTCCCGGCGACACACGCAATCGCGTGAATGGCCAAAATCCTATTCACAGCGGTTGTTGACAAGTGAAAATGAAACCGTCAGAAAAGTAACAACGGATAAATAATTCGAGATAATGGTGTTGTGAAAAACAAAAAGGTTAATCAACAACATGAAAAGTCATCGCAACAGAAGTGTTTCACCACGCTGGTCAGGCTGGGGTTGGTGCTTTGTCTCGGCGCGTCTCACGCTTGTTCACGCGACAGTCGAATTTACTTTGGCTGTGTCAGGCGGGGGAGGGCTGCGACGGGCACGCACATTTGTCTAGTTCCTGACACGGCCGAACGCGAACGTTAATTGTGAATCGAGCCGTTATTTTAACAGTGCGGGTGAATACTCCCTGGTTCTTTCGTTAAAGTCACGAAGGTATAAAATGAATTAATTCACGACGTTTCGGGCGCAACACATACGCGTCCGTCATCAGGTGGGACAACCACTTCAAATCTAGATTAGTGTGGGTGAATGTAGCTGCCTCTGGTAACTGGAGGAGTTCAACAGAGCGCTGCCGGGACGTGTGATTTGTGGGGAACGTCTTGCGAGTCCCTGGGTCTCCGTGCGAGTTTATGCGTCGCTTTTCGACTGTGTACGTCTCTGTAGGAGTCTATGGTTCTCCGAGGTTATGGGTCTCTGTGTGAGTTATGGGACATGGCAACTGTCTGTTGGTCAATGTGTGAGTCTATGGGTCTGTGTGAGTCACTGGTGTTGGCCGTGAGCGGGAATCGAACTCGGCACGCTGGGTTCGTAGCGCGGCGCGCCTAACCGCAACACTGCCGCTCGCCACGCACACGTGCGTAAAACTACGAATCGGGGAAAACTTGGGCCGCGAAATCTTACGCTCGCCTCTTCAAGAATGGTCTCGCTTGACCTGGGTCGAAACGGGAGGGTGGCGGCCTTGGGCTACTTGCAGTGGCAAAACTCCGCGCAGGAACGCACAATCGCAAGTGGCGCATTTCGCCACCATCTCGGCGAGGTTCGGTGTGGGGCAGCGAGAAGAGGGGGGGTGGGTGGTTTTGGGTCATCTGATGGGCGTCACCAACACCGTCGCCGTAACGGTTTCGCCGGCTCCATTCGAATCTCCGCGGCGCAGCGGTTGAAGCAACTGGCACAGGTTTCTGACATGCCCATCTACCCACGCACAAGACAAAGATCACCCACTCCCCTTCACCCCTACAGCCTGAACATACTTTGGGTGGCACGTGCATGCTTGCGCTAGCAGCACCGATGAAGGCCGGCACGGCACACGAGGGTTGTGGGCGGACGGCGCCACACCCGGCCGCCTTTGTCTCCCGAGTGGCGGTGTTCACATCCACAACAGTTAGTCGTTTGAGGCTGAATCGACCTAGGGGCGGCCCAGGACCGGTTAAAATAATCGTCACCGGTGGTGGCCGTGAGCGGGAATCAAACTCGGGTGGCCGGGTTCGTAGCGCAGCGCGCGAATCGCTACGCAGTCCCCCCCCCCACCACACACAGGATAAAGACAAAATCCCCCGTGTAGCCTGTAAGGGGGCAAGTGCTGTTAGCGAGCACCTATGAAGGCCGGGACGGTACACGAGGGGGTGGGTGGCCAGCAACACGCCCGGCCGCCTTTGTCTCCCCAGTGGCGATGTTGATACACCACAGCAGTTACTCGTTTGAGGCTGAGTCGACTTAGGGGAGGCCCAGGACCGGTTAAAATAATCGTCACCGGTGGTGGCCGTGAGCGGGAATCGAACTCGGGTCGCGGGGTTCGTAGCGCGGCGCATTAACCGTTACACTACAATGCGTTAGGCTTCCACATGCGAGGGTCACGTGACAGATTTGACGTCACAGCTCACTTGCCGTGCAAAAAATGTATGCATTATTGAGCTCCCGCCCCCCCCCCTAAAAAAAACAAAAGTGTATTTTTATAATTTTTGCATGGTGTACAGTCTGGAAAGTACGCACATGGCAAATTTCAAGTTTGTTGCATGTCGGGAAGTACGCTAAAATTTTTGAACAGACACATTCACAACTTTGCCTTTTATATATATGGAGATAGGCCTGTGAGCCACGCGGCTCTTGAGTCGGGTGCAACCGCAACAAACTAAATATGAACAGAGAAACATCTTAAAGTGACGACGCGCAACAGAAACATCCTGGGATAAACTCTAATAACCTCCCCGCGCGTCCCACCAACTAGTCGCCAGGCAGCACTGCCGTCCAAAGTTCCAAGTTCCAACACAGACAGGGGGCCCCGTGTACAGCTCTCCGAAGCCGCCCCGGGTCAGCGCACTCGCTTGCGACATCGTTGTTGAAGACGGCCTCGTTTAACATCACCACCTGGCCGTGTTACTCATTAACGATTGGCCTCCTGAGTAACTCGCCCAGCACCCACCGCAGCCCCCCCCCGCACCCCCCAGACTCCTCCATTCCGATCCACCTCCCACCCAACCACTCAAAATACACTAGCGCCCACGCCGTGCCCGCATCTTTGTTCCGCCGCTGGCGAGGCTATGCCGCTGTGCCACCCGACTCCCAGATGTGCGATTTGGATTTACGCGGCATTTTCTGTTCCGTTGTACTTTCCACGGTGATTCTTTCGTGCTCCCCTCTTGCCTTGCCGCCCCCCACCCTCTTTGCAGCCCCCCCCCCCTTGCCGCCACCTCCGTGCAGCTCGCTCCTCCATTCAAAGCAGGCGTGGGAGCGCTGTGGTTCGAACACCCGCGCTGCGAAATCCCGGCACCCAGAGTTCAATTCCTGGCCGTGGCTTTAAATGCCGATGAGATGTGGTCAAACAAATCCCCGCAGGACCCATACAGGCCCTCCATACAGCAGTGGGAATTAGTAAACGGGCCGAACGTTATTGATCATAAGCCGCGATCTATTCAACTCTCGCCGCAGTGCGACATGGCAATCCATCTGGCTCCTGCAACACGGTGGCTAGGAGATGTTAACTACCTCGCCCGTTATGCAAGAGGGGTTTGATCCCGACTTTTGACGCCTGCTGCTGTATATTTGGAGTTGGCGTGTCTTGCTCTCTGATCACGTGGAATTTTCTCCCCCTCCACACTTAGACTCAACGTGACGAGTGTTAGAGGGTGTTTGGCCCCTCTGAATGTCCACAATAGTGATAAGCCGCCACATGGTTGACCTATCATTTAAAATGTGGTCGGATTGCTTTGGAAAAAAAAAGCTACGTAGCTCGGTGAGCCTTGCCTGGTAAAAGAAATTAAACTAGTCTGAGTAAATAGTAGTAATTTCATTGCTCCATCTCCACGAGTTTGATGTCCTCCTCGGACGCGTGCGTTCCTTCCTTTGGTGCCTTTCCATTGTCGGTCTTGACCAATAGGATGCCATCCTCTCCTCCCGAGCGATGTCCTGCCCAAGCAGCACCTCCTTGCCTGCCTTTACAGCCGATGTAATGTCTCTAATTAGTATACGTGCACAAATCCCGCCGCAAGCTGTCAGCATTTCATCTTTGAAAGTAAAGTCACCTGGCCTTGACCCTTTCCCCTCCGTTAGTGAGGAAGAATGACTCTGGTTTAGTGTCCCACGTTATTACCCACGGATATCTGTCGTTTTATATAGTTTAGCGTTATCGCTTTGTGAAGACATTTAGGTTTAAAAATACATACACACCCATTGCTGCTTAATCATTAATTAGGGCCGTTTTCACGCACACGGAAAAGTCTTCACTGAGTCACGGGGAGGTCAGCTTCGGCCGTCACGCGCACAGTACACTTGTAGGGTACTCGTGGGCACCCGTGGGGTCCCTGTTGGTCCCCGTGGGATCCCTGTTGTTCTTGATGGGATTCCTGTGGGCCCCCAAAAACTAAGCAACCACGAAACTACAAACGGTGACATGGCCGAGCGGTGGCGTGTTCGCCGCTTGCCGCAGAGGTTCGCGGTTCGAATCCTGCCACTCGCCCTGGTTAATACTGCGACTGTGTTGACCATGAAAACTCCACGTGCCATCCGCTTCGCAAAGATCCGCATGACGCAATGCGTAAAGAGTAGGCCTTTGCGTGCCGCCGTCACGGTGCACGTTGACCAGATGGGATTTTGTGGTGTTATTCTCTTAAAATAACACCCCAAATTACTTTAATTGGCAGACTACTTCCCGCCACGCGAACTCCGGTCATCCTCGCAAGCGGCTTTTTCTATGCCCATCGAACAAAGACGGGGGTCACCGCGTCGTCGCGCGGCGCTTTCAAACGCGCTCCTGCGGCCGTCTGGAACGCTCTTCCCATTTATAAGGAAGCCACTGGGAGCTATGGCACTTTTACATCATCCAGATTGAAAATTAATGTCCTTACAACTGCTCATTGCGTGTGCGTTAGTTCGTTGCCCTTCCGCCGCGCGTCCGATTAGCACGGTTGGCTATGTACGGTGCGAAAGAAGTTCAACATACATACGTGCATACAGGTGCCTAGGTACCTTGTGCCGCACTGGGGCAGTTGCCACTGTGGGCATGGACGGGGGGGGGTTGTCCCTGTTGTGATGAGATGGCAATTGTAAGGTGCTTTATAAGTTGGAGGAATCCGATGATCTATAAAGCTCTTTTTTCACATGCCCAGTCGGGGCGGGTAAGAACGCTACAACAACAAACGGTACAAAAACACAATAAGTTGCGGTGGCATTTCAAGCACGTGCAAGGATGATGACGATGATGATGATTGGAAACTGCGAATGAGCGTTTGACTTTGTGTCGGAGGTAAAAAAAAACCCGGAGAACCCGGGGATAGACTCCGCTCCAAAGCTCCGCGCAGACGGAATCGGAATCCGTTGCTGGGCGAGCCATCTCCCGAGCCACCCTTTGAGCTCCTGCTGTCAAGTGGCCGTGTCGTGGATGTGTGCCTTTTCAGTTTCCTCATTCCGGTCATTCTGGTGTCACCTGGGGATCTCTCACTCTCAGTTCCCCTCCCTGATTTCCCCCCCCCCTGCGTGGGGGGGGGGGTGCGAGTCGGGGGGGGGGCATTCCGATTTGACTCGCTCGCCCGGCCGGGCGGTTAGTCGCCTCCTTATCGCTCTCTTCCATTGCTACTGCTGCTGCTGTTCTCGTTGGTTTTTGCCGTTCCCGAGAAAGTTTGCCCGTCGGGTTCCTCCACCCGGGGGGGGGGGGGGGGGTGGCGTTTGGGTTTGGGGGGGAACTCTGCCCACCGAGGGACCGACTGCCTCATCTCGAAATGCCAAGCGGCCGGCCCCGTAGTTTGTAATATACGTAATCGAGTGAATGCGTTTTTTGTTGAACCGAGCAAGGTTACGATAAGAACTTGGTGGGTGGGGGTGGGGGGCGAGGTGGTTGGTGGGGTGGTTGGGAGACGGTGACGATGATGGGAGGGATTTTTGTAAGTGGAGCAGTGGGAGGAAAGAAGGCTAAATCGGAGTGGGGTTTCGTGAAGTGGGTGAGTGAGTGGGTGAGTGATTGGGTGAGTGTTGGGACCTGCGGTGTGGTGAGCGAGTGGTGGATGAGACGAAACACTCGGTCTGTAATTATCGACCGAGTCCTCTGTGAAGTCCGCGGGCAACGCTCGAGGGCCAAACTCATCGCTCTATCTCCACGGCGTTGGACATCCCGCCTGTCACCCGTCGTCATCGTCATCAGCCATGGTCAATCCACTGCTGGTTGACCATACTTTATCACGTTGGTCTTTGCGGGTTGGTGAAGGTAGCACATTCAGTGCCTGAGGTGGTCCGGAGGGGCCTCTAATCCAGCACTCTAGCAAACCCAGGCCGACGAGGCTCTTCGGCTTATTTGCAATGACAAAGCAGTGCCCCATGGGAGAAAATGTGTCACCCTTCCCGGGATCACATTTCGGATGGACGGGCGATCGGGCGGGCGAGTGACGACGCGGCACAACAAAAGCACCGGCAAACCAACGCCGGCCGTCGTCACGGAGTTAGCCCCCCCACCCCCCACCCGCCCTCTTGGTGTTGTGTTAACGAGCCGTGTTGCCTTAACGAGGCAAAGTTGTGGTAACGGGGAACAGGAGGAGTTGTGGTAACGATCGTGCAAAGCGTTCTGGGTTTTCCCCCCCCTCCGACGTGGTTTTGCACTTTGGCATCGGCCGCTCCCAAACACTGACCACCCCCCTCCACCACCACCACCACCTCCTCCTCCTCCCTCCCCATCGCACCGTCCCCTCCGCTGTCTCTTCTGCAACCCTCGCCGCCCACCCCACCTGGATCAACGGATATAGTATATCTGATCTCTCGCCACTTCCCTCCCTCCCTCCCCGCCCACACACTTTGAGAAGGGGCCCTGCAGCAGGTGTATGTGGGTGGATATGGGAGATACCCCGCAGGTGAGTGTGTGCGTGTGTGTACTCTTGACAGAACAGGTGTGGGAGTCGGGGGGTGGGGTGGACTGCAGGGTGTGTCATGCAACCCTGACCGGCAATTCAAATCCAACGCTAAAAACAGGAATACGTGGTGCAGGCCGAATGCACGGACGTTCACCCACGCACGACTCCGGCTGGGAGTGCCGCAAACCCACAAACCGCAAGGAGTCGTGCGACTCCCACGCAAGTCCACGCCTCGCGTGCAACGAGCTGCAATGTGCAGGCTTGTCCACCCAGCGGGGGCAGCGGCCAAACGAGACGGAGACGGGGAGAGAGTTTTTTACGTGCTGTGCGGCGGTCACGTGACACCCTTAGGGTTGGGGGGGGGTGGCGGCGCGGCACTTGCGCCGGTACGCTGCCATACCGGCACGCTGCCGTTGCTGGTGCTTTGCGGAAGGCAAGGCACGTAAGCGTCCGATTCTGAGAAACGGTTCCCAATTTCCACCCTGCGGCGTCACGCCACGAAGGGGGAAACGGCAGTGGAACGCGAGCCGCTGGCGGGCCAATGGGCTCCCGTAATAAAGGTTTTTGGAGTTAGATTGCGCAAGTAATGAATGTGTCGTAACCCTCCGCCACCCGGCACACAGCCAATCGGTAAGGGATTCGTCGCGTAAACAAAACGCGCCAATTAGCGACTCCTTCAGCCCACCAGTGTGTTGGAGGGTAAATGCACAACGTTTACAATTTGAACAGTACGACGTTTCGCTGGTCATCACGTCCAACATCATCGGGGCGATTTTTGCCAGAATAGTGAAGCCATCCACCTGCTCCCATCTCATCGCTTCCAGATCGCAAACTACGAGGGCGCTGGGCTGTTAACTCCCTTGCCTGGTATGCGGGAGATCGTGGGTTCGATCTCAAACCCTGACCGATGCCTATCGTATATTTGACGTCTGCGTGTTCTCTCTCTCCCCGTGGTGGTCGCGTGGATTTTTCTCCAGGTCCTCTGGTTTTTTTTTCCCCTCCACATTTAGAATCAACGTGCTATCATTTGTGGCCATCTGTAAAATAGGTTGATAGCTCGGTGGGCCTTACCTGGTAGTTTCCACATTTCACATTAGGCTTTAGGTCGAAGGTGCCTTATAAGTGCAAATTATTGTTATTTACAACGTTGCGACCACACTGCATAATGTGCATTGCTAGGCACACGTGGGGGAGTTGTGCCCCCCCCTCCCCGAGCCTGCACGCTTTCTCCCGTAACGTTGTGTTTTTCGCGTCGTTTCTAGAAAGCTTTTCGTTTTGAATCATCGTTGTAAGCTCTCGGGAAAGCGCTAATTGGGGTTCCCATAGTGTCTCCGGTTGGAAGCTGTCACCACATGGCATCCCCAAAGGCATTGGGCAATAGTGAACCTTGGTGATTTTACTGTATTGGTGAGACACGTGGCGGTGGGGGCTGCATGCGCGTGTGTGTGGAGTGTGAAACACGTACAAGGTTGATACACTTAATAATAATAATTAATTTCAACTTGTAACACTGCCTCGCTGCCACGCAGTGTCGGCTCGCGCTCTCTCCTCGTGACGAGGACGAAGATGGAGAGCATTGTTACGTGATAGAACAAGAGAGCGAGCGAGAGTGACGGGGGGGGGGGGGGCACGACTCGGAGGTGCGAGGATGAACCACGGCAATGAGTCGGCGCCAAATTTCCTGTCCCCCCCCCTCCACTGCCACCCCAAGCTCTGCCATCCTCTATACATGAAGGTGTTATTAGCCAATTAATGAGCGCTTGCGCGTGGCAGGAAACCCACGCGTACAGATGGGACCGATGGGACCGATGGGACCGATGGAGCAGATGGAACGGATGGAACAGATGGGACAGGTGAACAGATGGGATATATGGGACAGATGGGACAGATGGAACCGATGGGGCAGATGGAACGGATGGGACAGATGGGACAGGTGGACAGATGGAACAGATGGGACAGATGGAACAGATGGGATATATGGGACAGATGGAACAGATGGGACAGGTGGGACAGATGGAACAGATGGGACAGGTGGATAGATGGAACAGATGGGACGGATGGGACAGATGGAACAGATGGGACGGATGGAACGGATGGAACGGATGGGACAGATGGGACAGATGGGACAGGTGGGACAGGTGGGACAGATGGGACAGGTGGAACAGATGGACAGATGGGACAGGTGGAACAGGTGGACAGATGGGACAGATGGGACAGATGGGACAGGTGGGACAGGTGGGACAGATGGGACAGGTGGAACAGATGGACAGATGGGACAGGTGGAACAGGTGGACAGATGGGACAGATGGCACAGGTGGATAGATGGAACAGATGGGACGGATGGGACGGATGGGACGGATGGGACAGGTGGGACAGGTGGGACAGGTGGACAGATGGGACAGATGGAACAGATGGAACAGATGGGACAGGTGGGACGGATGGAACGGATGGGACAGATGGGACAGATGGGAGTTCAAATTTTATGCCGCGGCGCCCTCTCCTGGCGAGTTGGGGTACGGCACCTCCTGAACGCCCACGGGAACGGAGTTTTCGCGTTTACCTGCGCGGTCATCCACCGGGACCCCTCGCCGCTGCCTCTGCGCAGCGCTGGATCACAGGCCGCGTGCAGCGTCGCCGCCGGCGCCGGCCACGGAAGGTTGTCCCGTGGATAGAGAGGGGCCCCCTCTCGCACCCCCCCCCCATCGCCGCCGCCATAGGAAAGGTGGCATTTTATCGACTCGTCTCAGGGCTGTGAAGAGGAGGATTAGCCACCGCAGCGGTGCTCATTCGAGCCGCAACAATCCCTTTCTGTTTTTCGACTTTCGAAAACATACCGCAAAGCCTCGACTGGGCTTCGTCTCCAAGGATTTAAATGCGGATGTTACGGTGATATATATATAGTTGTATATTGATATATATGCGTGTGTGTGTGTTCCGGTGTATTGTTATATATTTTATTATTTTATTGTTTCCCTACCGAAAGAGCTAAGAATATGTGGGAGGCAGTCATGCAGAGCTTGACGATACAAAGCCAAGGACCCGACTTCGATTCCTGCCCATGGCCACCAACACCAGTGACGATTATCGGAAACGGTCCTGGGCCTCCCCCAGCTTGACTGTCTCAAAGGAGCGCCTGGTGTGGGGTGTAAACATCGCCGCTGGGGAGACAAAGGTGGCCGTGTGGGCATGGTGCTGGCCCACCCACCTCCCCGTGTGTCGTGGCCGGCCGTCATAGGTGCATCGCTTAACAGCACTTGCCCCAAAAGTCTAGTAAGGGCTATACGGGGGACCTTTGTCTTCAATATAGATTTGAAGTTGATTCACCTTTGTCTTGTGATACTCGTTGCATAACCGCATACTGTACGAGTTATGGATTTACATTGTTTGTACACGTATCGTTACATGTTTGCTGTGTGTGTCAATTTGACACCCTTGCAAATGAGGTGTTCCATCTCAAGCGGTTTTCCCAGGTGAAAATATTTGAATATAAAAAAAGGTGTTTATGGTCTCGCACGCACACACACACACAAGTGTCGTTATTGACGAATGCGTCGAGTCTTGTTGTTATTTGTGCTTGTGCATCACCACTGCCAATTTAGCAGAAGCAGCAGCAGCAACAGCATCAACAATAAATCCGGGCTGAGACGGGGGGCACGGGGTACCAAGATATCCCACAACCGCTTCAATCACCCCGCGTCTCTAGGTGCGGTGTGGTTGTTGGTAGGTTGCGGCGGCGGCGGCGGCGGCGGCGACAACGCGGCTACGATCCTGCCGGTGGCGTTGTGGCGGTGCGACCGTCGTCGTCGCGGCGTTGCCGTCGCGTTTGCCGTCCCCTGCCCCCCCGCCGGTTTGCGAATGACCGTCATTGCCGTGGCGGCGCGGCTGCACCGTGGTTGCCGTTTTAACGTGGCCGCGGTGTCGTTGTTGTCTCCCGGTGTGTTTCGTCGACACAGCCAACCAGTACCTGTTCATGGTGCAAGCCAGCAGCATTATGATCCGGAACAACATGCGGACTATCGGGGCCCAGGTGTACGAGCAGATCCGGCACGGCATGCGAAAGAACGGCACGGGCAACGGCACCGGTACGCACCGCACTCGCGCGGGGCAACTACGCCACACAGTCACGCACCGTGCATACACCTCGACTACACACACACCACACCACACACACACCTAAACTACACGCTCACACCACACACACCTAGACTACACGCTCACACCACACACACACACCTAGACTACACACACACTACACACACACACCTAGACTACACACACCACACCACACACACCTAGACTACCCACACCACACACCTAGATTACACGCTCTCACCACACACACACACCTAGACTACACACCTAGACTACACACTCACACCACACACACACCACACACACACACCTAGACTACACACACCTAGACTACACACACCGCACACACGCACACACCTAGACTACACACACCACACCACACACACCACACACACCTAGACTACACACTCACACCACACAGTCACACACCACACACCCACCTACACTACACACTCGCGTACGCACGCACGCCCAGCACTTGCAACACCGTGGCACCGTGCGCAGTTGCACGACCGTCCCTCGCGGCGTTAGTGGATCCCCGGTGAGAGTGCGGCGCTTTGCGTTGTGCGTGGTGCAGATTACTTGGACGGCTACAACGCGAGTGACTACATGATGCCGACCGGCACCTACCTCCCCGAGAACTTCACCTACCTGCCGCACATGACCTGCCCCTCGCGCCTGCCCTCCATGAGTACGTGTGCATGCGTCCGTGTGCGCGAGGGTCTGCGATGCGTCCGCGTATGACGCAAAGGGCACCGAGAGCGGTGGCGCAGTGGTTAGCGCATTGCCCTCTGAACCCGGCGACTCGAGGTCCCCCGGGCCTCTACGTTTGCTCCGGCCTCAAGTTCGTGCCTGGTTCTCGGCGTGTAAACATCGCCACTCGTGGGGGCGGTGAAGGCGGCCGGGCGTGGTGCTGGCCACCCACTTCTTCGTGTGCCTGGCATGCCATCATAGGTGTGCTCGCTTCACAGCTCTTGCCTCAACAGCCTGTTAGAGGCTCTAGGGGGGACCTTTGTCTTTGCGACGCTCGGCAATAGCCACGAGCGGAGCGCTTGGCGGCTGAAACGCAGCGAATAGGCATGGTGGGGGAGCGCACGTGACCAGTGCGTGTTTGTAACGTGCCAGTCGGACAAGCCATAATAACGCAGTCTGTCCCATGACTTCCTAGCAACAGAGAACCTTTGATATTTGACGTGACGGCCTCGAAGCGCACCTAGCCCAGCACAAGCACCGTGGTGACATCACCACCACGTGGTGGCGAAGGGCAGCTGTTGCTGTGGTGTGTCCGGGACCACGTCCGGTCGCCTTTGTCTCTCCCCCACCTGTTACGTTTACACACCGCACCGCGTGCTCATTAAAACAGTGCTTGCCCCAACAGCCTTGTACGGCTAAAGGGGTCGCTCGTTGTATTTGTGTGTAAACACCTGTGCGTGTGGGCGTGCGTGCAGAGGGCCGCATGGACGTGAACATGAGCGAGACGACAATAGATGATGTGCTGCGCTCGATCGACTCGCCCTGGGAGGTCAAACCGGGTGGACACTGGAAGCCGAGCGACTGCCAGCCCCTCTGGAGGGTACGTGCTGTCACCCGGCTCCTGCTGCTGCCTTGCTGCTGCCCTGCTTCTGCTGCCCGCTAGTAACACCCCCTGCCGGCACTGCCAGAGACCCTAGACCACCAGCAAGCGACAGACGAGTATGATTAGAGGCCAGGGCTTGGGGCTAGGTTAGTGTTAGGCCGAGAGCTAGATTAGGGTTTTGTGAGGTTTAGGAGTAGAACTAGGTTAATGTTAGGAAGAGAGTTCAGTTAGGGCTTACAGCTAAGGTTAGGATGAGAGTTTAGGGTTAGAGCTAGGTTAGGGTTAAGGCTGGAGTTGGGCTAGTTTTGGGGTTAAGGCTAGGGATCGTGTTGGCAAGTTAAAGCTATCGTTAGGGTTAAGGCTGGATTATGTTTATGGTAAAGGCTAGGGTTAGCGTTAATGCTAGGGCTAGAGCTAGGCAACTTTAGAGTTAAGGTTAGGGTTAAAGTTATGGCTAGAGCTAGGTAAGTGTAGGGTTAAGGCAAGGGGTAGAGCTAGGCAAGTTTAGGGTTATGGTTAAGGATGGGGGCTGGTCATGTACTTGAGCTGTGGATTTGTGTATAGACAGCCTATTGCGTGAAGCCACAGCTGGAGAAAGATGCACGCGCTCAGGTTACCCATTGTACAATAGAGGGGTGAGCAAGTGCAGTGAGCTAGCACAACCAGCACGTGCGATCGCGTGCGGGCGAGCGCGAGCGGTAGTGGTGAGCGCGCTGCCCTACGAACCCGGCGACCCGAGTTCGGTTCCCGCTCACGACCAACTACACCAGTGACGATTATCTGAACCGGTCCTGGGGCCTCCCCCTAGGTCGACTCGGCCTCAAATGAGTTACCTGGTGCGGTTTGTTTAATCGTCGCCACTAGGGAGACAAAGGTGGCCCGGCGTCGTGTTGGTCACCCACGGGCGGTGTGCTGTACCTGCCTTCATAGGTGCTGCTACTCGCTGGTAGCAGTTGCCTCCAGCAGTCTGTTAGAGGCTACGCGAGGGGTCTTTGTGAGCAGGCACAGCGTGTGTGGGCTTGAGCTCATTGTGTGCAGTGTGTATGTGAGTGTGCACATTTTGTGTGTGTGTGTAGGTGAGAGAAAGCGCATCGTGTGTGTGTGCGAGATCGCGGACGTGCATGTGCTGCCTGAGCGCGCGTGCCTGAGCACGCGTGCGAGTGCGCGGCACCGTTGGCGTGTGAACGCGCGTGTGAATGTGAGCGTGCATACCTCGGGCACTGTGTGGGTGTGTGACTGTGGGATCTGTTACAGTGCTTTTGCGTCGCTTGTGGATAGTTAAATTTTTTTACCAATATTTCTGCACCCCGGAACACCACATCCAGTATAGCTCCCACTATGGGCCGTGGCTAACAAATGTGTTTTGGTGATGCTGCTGCGTTAGCAGTGATGCATAAGCACAGATTAGTGCACGGGAATGTTACTTTACAGGCAGTGTGAGTCTCTGGGCAATGTTAGTCTACGGCAGTGTTAGTCTGTGGGCGGTGTGAGTCTGTGAGCGGTGTTAGTCTGTGGGCAGTGTGAGTCTGTGGGCGGTGTTAGTCTACGGCAGTGTGAGTCTGTGGGCGGTGTTAGTCTGTGGGCGGTGTTAGTCTGTGGGCGGTGTTAGCCTACGGGCGGTGTTAGTCTGTGGGCGGGGTTAGTCTATGGGCGGTGTTAGTCTGTGGGCGGTGTTAGTCTGTGGGCGGTGTTAGTCTGTGGGCGGGGTTAGTCTATGGGCGGTGTTAGTCTGTGGGCGGTGTTAGTCTGTGGGCGGTGTTAGTCTGTGGGCGGTGTTAGTCTACGGGCGGTGTTAGTCTGTGGGCGGGGTTAGTCTGTGGGCGGTGTTAGTCTGTGGGCGGTGTTAGTCTGTGGGCGGTGTTAGTCTGTGGGCGGTGTTAGTCTACGGGCGGTGTTAGTCTGTGGGCGGTGTTAGTCTACGGACGGTGTTAGTCTACGGGCGGTGTTATTCTACGGGCGGTGTTAGTCTATGGGCAGTGTGAGTCTGTGAGCGGTGTTAGTCTACGGGCGGTGTTAGTCTATGGGCGGTGTGAGTCTGTGGGCGGTGTTAGTCTACGGGCGGTGTGAGTCTGTGGGTGGTGTTAGTCTGTGGGCAGTGTGAGTCTGTGGGCGGTGTTAGTCTATGGGCGGTGTTAGTCTACGGGCGGTGTTAGTCTACGGGCGGTGTTAGTCTACGGGCGGTGTTAGTCTACGGGCGGTGTTAGTCTACGGGCGGTGTTAGTCTACGGGCGGTGTTAGTCTACGGGCGGTGTTAGTCTGAGGGCGGTGTTAGTCTACGGGCGGTGTTAGTCTGTGGGCGGTGTTAGTCTACGGGTGGTGTGAGTCTATGGGCGGTGTTAGTCTACGTGCAGTGTTAGTCTACGGGCGGTGTTAGTCTGAGGGCGGTGTTAGTCTGAGGGCGGTGTTAGTCTACGGGCGGTGTTAGTCTACGGGCGGTGTTAGTCTGTGGGCGGTGTTAGTCTACGGGCGGTGTTAGTCTACGGGCGGTGTTAGTCTACGGGCGGTGTGAGTCTTTCGGCAATTTTAGTCTATGGGCACCGTTCCTCATGTACCTTAGGTAAGCCTCCCCGAGTCTCAAGGCACTTGTTTGCTGGTGGGATGGTCCTGCTTGCTGCATTGGCGTGATGTTTGGCCCGTTCCACTCTGGGAGTTTTGGCTTCACGCGGGAGGATAAATCCGGAGCAACCTCGCGTAAAAAAACAAAAAACAGGAGGTGTCGGGCTCATAGCGCCGCACAGGTGGAGTCAAGATGGCAATGCTTGCGCTGCCATCTGCTGGCCGCCCGTCTGACAATTCAAGACGGACAACGCGACAATCGCTTTTCCCAGGCGGGTTCTGCGATCACCAAGTGAAGTTATAAACCGGTCTAAAAAAATCCTGCTTAGCTTTTGAGATTCCCCCACAAGATCCCGGGCATGGTTGGTGAAGGAGGGTGGGGGTGGGGCGGGGTTGGGGGTCTGCGGGGGGGGTTAGCGGTGCACAGGAAGGACCCTTCCAGGTACGTGGCTCGCCGCTGATGCTAGCCGTGGCCGCGAACGTCTCGCGCCCGTCCTCCGTGCGGACGCGGCTCCGCTTGTGGCCACGACTGGCTCTGTGCGTGTGGCGGCACCAGGGAGGGCCTTCTGCTTTGGCCATGTGACCTGGTGGCCCACTGGAAGCCCCCCTCGCATTATGAACACACTCCTTCACCGATTTAATTGCTCCGTTTTGGCCGCTCCTCAGCCTCCCTCTCCGCCAAACTCCCTCTCCCCCACTCCCCCTCCTCCCATTGGTGTTGTCGTGGCGGCGCTTAATGAGTTTGGTCGTTAACGATCTAGATTGGGGAGTGGAGTTTAGCCACGGCCGCCATCGCCGCGTGTTGTGCCTGGCTCCCGTCCAGTCGCCGCAGCCGCTACCCCCCCCCGCACTCCCCCCACCCTACCCCGCCGCCTCTTCCGCCCCCAGCACGCGGTCGCGTCGCCGTGACCCACGAACTCTGACCTTGGCATGAACCCTCCGAAGGTGTGGGGAGGGGGGGCCGCTGATCCGAGCTGGGTGCGTGTGCGTGTGCGCGTGTGCGCGCGTGGGTGAGAGCGTCTAGTGCGCGAGTGTTTTGGATGGCGGGTGAGAGGGTTGTGGTGCGAGCGAGCGATGGGGAGAGTGCGTTTTGTAATGGTGTCGAGTGCCTGTGTCGAGCCGTGCGCGTGGGGGGCCAGCATGCAGGTGTGTGCGCGCGTGTGTTGGGTTTGAGTGTTGTGGCGTGCACCTGGTGGGTGTGGCGGCTGTGCTCGCAGGTGCGAAGAGAGGTGCAAGTTGACGGTTTAGCCGAGGTGCATGCGGTGTAGCTGAGGTTCGTGCGTTGCGGTACAGGTCGCCATCCTCATCCCGTTCCGCAATCGGCACGAGCACCTGCCCATCCTGCTGCGCCACCTCGTTCCCATGCTGCAGCGCCAGCGCCTCGAGTTCGCCTTCTACCTCATCGAGCAGGTGTGTGAGCGCCCGCCTCCCCGCTCGCCGTCACGAATCGCGCGGCTCGCCTGCGGATCGCTTCGCGTCGACGCCCTCGTTTCACCGCACTGCTCCGCGCCCCGCCGCTCCTCGTCGACGCGCCGCTCCGCGCCGCGCCGCGCCGCGCCGCACCGCACCGGGACCGCTGAACACGGCGCAACTCCGTCGCTAAGCGGAGCTAAGAGGGGGGGCGGCGCCGGTAGAGGCGCGGCGCGGTCAGCGGCGCGACGCGCTGGACGGCGCTGCGTGGTTCATGTCGCGGTGTGGTGCGGTTGGTGATTTGCGCGGTGTGTGATGTGATTTGGGGCGCTAAGCGGTAGTCACGCGGTGGGGGGGGGGTGGTTACTACTTTGTACCGGCGCGCGTCGCTAATCGGCGGCGCGGTGCTAATCCCGGCGGTGGCAGGCGGGCGACATGCCGTTCAACCGCGCGATGCTCTTCAACGTGGGCTTCGTGGAGGCGCTGCGCGACGCGCCCTGGGACTGCTTCGTCTTCCACGACGTCGACCACATCCCCGAGAGCGACCGCAACTACTACGGCTGCAGCGACATGCCGCGCCACTTTTCCCACCTGCTCGACAAGTACATGTACATGTGAGTGACGCCACGCACGCACGCACACGCGTGCCCCCCCACACCCCCCCCCCCCCGACTGCCGCGCGTGCTGACCCCACCGGTGCCGACACCGCCGCCACCGCTACGTCCCGGTTAGCCGGGCGGTGCTGCCGGCTACGTGGCTCCTGAGTGAGGCGGCAGCGAGGTGTCCGTTGGTGACGGGTCACCGCGCAAACCGGGTGGAACTCTCCCTTCCACCCGTCGGCGTCGAGGAGGAGAGCCGTACCTCGGGCTCGCCACGACAAGGCGGTTACGGCACTCCAGCCGTTCCGTCTGTACGGGGATCGAGAGTTTCCCCCTCGCGCGCGCGTGAGGGTTTCTCCGGGTGCTCCGGTTTCCTTCCACGTGTAAACGCACGTGCATCGAGGGCCGCAGAGCTTGGGCAGAGTGTTGGTAGCGCCGGCTCGTAGCTCGTGTCTGCTGCTGCGGGCCGCCTTCCTGTTCGTCTGTGTTAATTGAAATTTGAGAAGTGGACATCCTGGAACTATCGCTGAGATCCGTTTGTATGCATGTGTATGTAGAACAGTCAAACCCTGCTAATCGGAGGTCGGGGGAAGGTCGACAAACTAAACACAAAATGCAGTTCTAGTGATATTCGTTTTCAATCTAGATGATGATTTAAAAGCGCATAGCTCCAGTGGTTTTCTAATATCGGAAGGGGAGAGTGTTCCAGACGGCCGCAGAAGCGCGTCTGAAATCGCCCGCGATGCGGTGACCACCGTCTTTGTTCTACGCCCCAACGCTATGCCCCAACGCTATGCCCTGATCACTACCATCCGATCGCTACCATCCGATCGCTACGCCTGGACAGGGCGCGCACACCACCCATACGGCCTCGTTGACCCCCCGTGTCCCTGTGACCCCCGTGGCCCTGTGACCCCGTGACCCTGTGACCCCCGCAGCCTGCCCTACGAAGAGTTCTTTGGCGGTGTGAGTGGGCTCACCACGGAGCAGTTCAAGAAAATCAACGGCTTCCCCAATGCATTCTGGGGGTGGGGAGGGGAGGACGACGACCTGTGGAACCGGTAACCCCTCGCCACCACCGCTCACCCGACCCCCTCACCTCTCACACCCCACGCCCCTCATTCCTCACCATCCCCACAGCCCTCACCGTCGCCACTACTAGTCATCGCCCACCCCCTCCTCACCTCTCTCTAATCTCCCTCCCGCACACACCTCACCATCGCCACTCGGCCTCTCGCCCCTCACCAACTCGTCGCACAACCCCCCCACGCGCCTCGATGCCCTCGGGGCCCCCACCGCCCACAGCGGTCGGTTTTTGTGAACGGATCGCACTTGACCACGTCTGCTCGGATGTAGGAATGTATAAGTGGGGTCAGTGGGGCGGGGGTTGAGGGGGTGGGGTGAGAGCGGGGGAGGGTGAGAGCGGGGGAGGGTGAGAGAGGGGGAGGGTGAGAGGGAGACGGGGAGGGGGAGGCTGAGAGGGGGAGGCTGAGAGGGGGAGGCTGAGAGGGGGAGGCTGAGAGGGGGAGGCTGAGAGGGGGAGGCTGAGGGGGGGAGGCTGAGGGGGGGAGGCTGAGAGGGGGGGAGGCTGAGAAGGGGGGAGGCTGAGAGGGGGGGAGGCTGAGAGGGGGGGAGGGTGAGAGGGGGAGAGGCTGAGAGGGGGAGAGGCTGAGAGGGGGAGAGGCTGAGAGGGGGAGAGGCTGAGAGGGGGAGAGGCTGAGAGGGGGAGAGGCTGAGAGGGGGAGAGGCTGAGAGGGGGAGAGGCTGAGAGGGGGAGGCTGACACACAGCGTTGTTTGCGATGGCCGTTGTTATATTGGCGATGTCACGCGGCACTGCACTCACGGAGGAGAACCGCCTGACGTCATCCGGAGCCCGAAATCCTCACCGCTGCCTTTGTCTCCCCTGGTGGGGATGTTTACACACACACACTGTACACAAGGTACTGATTTGAGGCCGAGTTGATCTCGGATAATCGTGTTGGCCCTTCACAGGTGCTACTCGCCAACAGCACTTGCCCCAACAGTCTGTTAAGGCTACACGGGTAATCTTTGTCTTTGTGTTCCCCTCCGCCTTCCCCACTGCCAGGGTAATGTTTGCAGGGTACAATGTAACGCGGCCGCCCGGGGCAATGGGGCGGTACAAGTCGATCCCCCACCACCACCGCGGGGAGGTGCAGTTCCTGGGCAGGTGAGGAGACGACCGTGACCCCCGACCCTCACCCTTACTGTGGTGGTGAAAGCGGTGGTTTGCCTTTGACGTGTGGTTTTCCGTTTTTTGCTGCCGTTATTCAACAATCTCTTCGGTTGTTATGGTGGCGGTGGTAATGACGGCGGCGCTGATAGGCGTGTGGTGGTGGTGGTGATCGGAGTATTGGTGATCATCGTGGCGGCGTGCAGAGCTTGACGATACAAAGCCAAGGACCCGACTTCGATTCCCGCTCACGGCCAACACCGGTGACGATTATCTGAACCGGCCCTGGGCCTCCGCGAGGTTGACCTGGCCTTAAATGAGTACCGGGTGCGGTGTGTAAACATCGCCACTGGGGCGTGGTTGCTGGCCACACCAGCCCTCTCGTGTACCACAGTAGTAACGTCAGTGCTGGTTGTGTGTAGCGTCAGAATTGGTTGTGGTTGCTCAGTCCTCTCCTCCCCCCCCCACCTCGCTCCCCCTCCATCCTCCACCAGGTACTTGCTGCTGCACCGCTCGCGGGAGCGGAACGCGGTGGACGGCATCAGCAACCTGCGCTACCGGGCCCAGCGCGCCCGCACGCCGCTCTACACCAACATCACCGTCAACCTCTCCCCCGAGCTCGCACCGCTGCCCGCCAACTACTGACACATGGCCCTGGGGGGCAGCAGTGGCAGGGAGGAGGGAGGGCAGCAGGAGGTGGGTGGGGGGGGGGGCGATATTCGTGGGAGGAGAGAGACGTCGAGAAGGGGGGCGGCAGTTCAGGGTACGATGCCGCCTTCGCTCCCACCCTCGCGCACCACCCACCCCTGGCGCCTGCAGCTGATCGGATTTGTGATGGTGACGGAGGAAGAGGAGAGAGAGAGACGTGGCGACCGAGATGAAGCGAGCGTCGATCTCGCCGATGTGCGGTCATTATTTATGATGCGTTTCTGAAGTGTGGCGGCGGTTGTGGTTGTGGTGGTGGGGGGGGGGGGTTTTATCGAAGATTTTTTTTTTTAATGGAATCAACAACGATGGACGGGGTGAAGATGTCGGGAGGAAGACAGCAAGTCTTGGGGGGGGGGGGGGGGTGGGGAACAAAACACAAAACCACGATGAACTCCCGCGGCGAGAAGAAATTAAACAAAACTACAGCCGGCACCGACCGACTGACGATCGTCCAAAAAACGGCGAGGGTGGGGGAAGGGAGAGGGGGGGGGGGCTACCCGCCGCCCCACCACCTCAAATACAAGGCCCCCCCCCCCCCCCCCCCATACGACGCCCTGTCCCTCGCCTTCGCGAAACTACTGAGTGAGCCCCGGAGAAGTTTACGGTGGCGACGGAGGGGCGAATCGGTGCGCCCGCCGCCACCACCACGAACCACCACGGAACGACGGGCGTCTCCGGGCGCTTCACCCAACGAGTGTTGTTTACGGCAGCGGCGCTGTGAGTCCGGTTGCGGGTCGCGGGCCGCCGTGCGTTCCGCTCTGTGCGCGCGCGCTTGGGATTTGTGTTGCTTGAGAGCGGTGGCGCAGCGGTCGGCGAGCTGTGGCTGCGAACCCCGGCGGACCGAGGTTCGGTCGCGCGCTCGCTGGCCACCGACGCCGGTGGCCGATGATCCCGGCCGATTTCAGTAGCTGGTGCAGGGTGTCAACTTCGCCACTAGGGAGACAAAGGCGGTCGGGCGTGGTGCTGGCCACCCACCCCCCTCGTGTGCCGTGCCGGCCTTCGTAGGTGCTCGCTTAACAGTACTTGTCCCGAAAGTCTGCTAAGGCTATGAGAGGGATCTTTGTCATTTGTACGTGATTGTGCGATGCACGTGATTGTTTTGTGTGTGTGTGTGATTGCACCGTGCGTGTCGTATTGTGTGCGATTTGTGGTGTGCGCTTGTGTTGTCTGCGAGTGTGCTGTATCTGTTAGTGTCGTAGCAATATGTGGGGGAGCGGTAGCGTAGTGGTTACCGCACTGTTCTATAAACCTGGCGACCTGAGTTCCATTCATCGGTCGTGACCATTAACGGTGAATCGTTCCTCGGCCTCCCCTAAATGCGTATCTGGCGCGGTGCGTAAACATCCACACTGGGGCAGCCACAGGCGGCCGGGCACGGTGTTGGCTAACCCCTCGTGCGCCGTGCCAGCCGTCATAGGCGCTCGCTAACAGCATTTGCCCCAACAGTCTGTTAAAGGCTAGACGGGGTGGGGGGATATTTTTACCATTGTGTGTGTGTGCGCGCGATTGTTCTGTGAGTGTGGTTGTGTCACGTGGCTGCGCGCGTGCGCTGTGTAGGCCGCTCAGTGCGTACTTTGCTTTTCGCAGCCACGCAGTGCTTATGAAGCCCTTGGGGTTGAGCCGTGCCACTGCTGCGTGGGCCGCGAGTGACCTGTGCGGGGAGTGGGTGTCGGTGTGAGCTGCGTGCGAGGGAGAGTGCGAACCGTGTTTGCGCGAGCCAGCCGTGGAGTCTGTTCGAGAGCTGTGGATGTAGTTTATTTTTTCACGTGGCCGTTTTGAATCGTGATGTTTCTGTGCCCTCAATCTCGGTGATGAAACCACGAGATGGCATCTGCGCGTGCGAGTCTGTGTGTGTGCGTGTGCGAGCCTTCAACACTTCATGTGACGGCCTCAGAGTGCACCTAGCTTGGCGCAAGCGTTCTGTGGTGATGTCACCGCCACACAGAGAACGCGAGTCGTGAGTGGTGGCAGAGTAGTTACCGCACTGTGCCGCTGCGAACCCGGCGACCCGAGTTCAATCCCCGGCCGTGGCTAGCAGTCGCTTGCTCATGCTATTTGAACCGGTCCTGGGCCTTGCACAGGTTTGGCTCGGTCTTTCAAAGGAGGGTACGTGGTGCTGTGTGCAAGCGTTCGGCACTGTAGAAAACAAAGGCAGCATGGCGTGGTGCTGCCTCACGACATCGCCTTCCGTGCCATCATTCCGGCCTTCGTAGCCTGCTCGCTGAACGGCAATTGCCACCCCTCTCTCACGTCTCCCCCCACCCACCACCACCAAGGGGGATGCGAGTGTGCGAGTGAGTTTACCTGTGAGCATCTCTTGCGCGTACCAAGCGAGCGATTTAAGAAAAACATTTTCTCCATATGTGAATAAGCGCGCGCGCGTGAATGAGAATGCGCGCGTTTCCATCGTCGGGACGATGTAGCGTGCACTCCCTTCGCTCCGGAAACGCGTCGTCTGCCGAGGGAGGAGCGATGTGGCCGGGACGCGTGTTTTATAATCTGCGGCCATTTACCTGTCCTTATTTAATTTTACCTTTGTACATAAATGCCTTTTTGGTTCTAAATGCCCTCCCCGACCCCGCCCCATGCCTCGCCCACAGCCCCCCACGAACACCACATACCTCCTACGCCCTTCAAGAACACAGTGCTGTCCACTGCAGGCGAGCTCACCTGAGGCTCGTGCGTGCCCTATGTCCCCCGGTGAGATCGCCTGGGATCAGTTCGCTCCCAGGTGAGCGCACCCGCAGGGCCGGGGAGGCTGCGTGCTCTGGATGCGCTTGCGGAAAGTGGGCAGCACTGTCCTCTTGCACAGAGGGGCACCACCCCCCCACCCTCTGACTCACCAGGGCTGTGACCCTCACAACATCTGACCTTGACCCCAGATGCCCCATGGCTCTTGAGAACACGAGATTATCTGCATCTCGTGCTCCTCTGGGCTTGAGCTTCGAGCCACGGGTTCGAAGCTCGTGGGTTCCGGGTTTATATTGCGGCCTGATTTGAGCCACCCTGGTTAGTGAGAGCCTTGGGTTTGATAACTGGATTTTGAGATTTGAGATCGAGACCTGAAGCATACCTGGGTTTCAGACCAGAGATTGGGTTTGAGACCTGGGACCTGGGTTTGAGACCTGGGACCTGGGTTTCTCACCTGAGACCTGGGTTTCACACCTGGATTTCACATCTGTGACCTGGGTTTGAGGCCTAGGTTTCACACCTGAGACTTAGAGTTGAGACTTGGGTTTGAAACTTGGGTTTCCGACCTGGGTTTCAGACCTGAGGCCTGGGTTTGAGGCCCGGGTTTGAAGCCCGGATTTGAGGCCTGGGTTTGAGGCCTGGGTTTGAAGCCCGCATTTGAGGCCTGGGTTTGAGGCCTGAGGCCCGGGTTTCACACCTGAGACCTGGGTTTGAAAGCTGGGCTCCTTCAGGTCGCAGGTTGCACTGTGGAGGTCGGGGTGGGGCATGGCGAGGGTCAACGCGATCGTCCTCTTTTTACTTTGCGGTTTAATTCGTGACTATGGCAGCGGGACGGTGATGATGTTTCGCGACGATGTTGATTTAATAATTCATGACGTTGGCGATTATGATAACGCGAATTTCCACAAACTGTCGGTACTAACCCACCCCTGCATTTGTTTACATGATATACTGTTCCACCTTATTCACTATGGACAGCACTCCGTGTAGGGGGAGGGGGGGGTAGGGGATCCATGCCCGCCCGCCCGCCCCCCCGCAAGATCTCCACTTGGGCTGGACACTGACCTCTAAACCTCACTGCTGTGTAATGTAATCCTCGTGGTTTTATTACCGATGTACGGTGACTGGGGATCGAACTGGGATCCTAAGGGCAGGGCTCACAAGGGCAGAGTTCCTCCCCTCACGCCCCCCTCCCCGACTGCCAAAGCCCCAATGAAGAGAGGCACTTGGCCCCCCTCTGATGGAGCTGTACCGTGCTGTGCCCCGCTAGTTTTGCTGCGTGTACATGCGTGGTGTGCGCGCGCGCTATACGTACGGGCGTGTCACGCATGCGATGTGTGTGTACGCGCGTTATGCGAACACGTGTTGCCTCTGCCCCGCGCCACGCGAACATGCGTGTTGCCTGTACGCGCTCTATGCGAACACGTGTTGCCTCCGCGCGCTATGCGGACAACGCCTGTTGCCTGTACATGGGCTGTGTGTATTCGGTGCAGTATACGTGTTGTGTGTGTGCGCAGCTATATTCATTCAGGACATTTTCTGTCAATCCACTGCCGGATGAGAGACACCTCCCCCCCCCCTCCTCCCACGCTGTTGCAGGTCGTGGGAATTTATTTCGAGACCACACCTTGACCCACACGAACACGTGTTGCCTCTGGAGCGGCAAGGAGCAGACAAGACGTAAGAGCGTAGGGCTGCAATTGATTTCGACGCATTGGCCATATGCTGATTAAATTAAGCGTTTTTTTTTTAACCAGCTAAAGGGCCACCGAGGTCGTGTAGCTGTGTTTGTTTTCGGCAGCGACGTTGGCCACAAACGATCGCTCAACGACGAAAGCGACAGCCCATCATCGTCGTCGCGTGGAAATGCACAGCAGCCAAATACTCTAAAACGCGTGACGTCGATTCCTAAATGTGGAAGGGCAAACCCGGAGGACCCGGGGGAGAATCGGCGTGACCACGGGGATGAAATGCAAAACTCCGGTTAGCAGAATCGGTGTTTAGACTGGATGAGGAATCGTATGAGCTGAGAAGCTCTCTTTCACAGATGTCCGGTAGGGGCAGGTCGGCCAACAAACATTACAAAAATAAAATGATGTTTTGTACAGGGTCCGGATCAAACCCACGGACCTCCTGCGTACCAGGCGAGGGAGGTAACATCTCGCCACCACGGCGCCTCTACCGCCGGCCCGTAACGTAGCCGTGAAGCAGCCTATACCGCCTGTTGCATTGCACGGTTCTCGCCCGTGCAAGGGCTGCTTCCAGGCTTAGCACATGCTTAGCTTCGCTTAGCTTTTGAGATTCAAATTCAGGGGGGTGATCGAGGTCACAATTAGCCCAGGATACACGTCGCGGGTCGCGTGCGTAAGAATAACGCCACCCCACAGCAACCACACCACCACAATCGCACACCGCACCAATCACACCACACCACCGCAATCACACACCGCACCAATCGCTGCGAATCACTACAATCACACCACACCAATCAGGACGCCACACCAATCACTGCACATCACCACGATCGCACCACACCAATCGGTGCACACCACACCAATCGCCGCACACCACCTCGAGGTGGTCAGAACCAGCCGGGTCGCTTTTCGTTTCACGTGCCATTTGCAATGTCACGTGGCCCGTTGCGGCCCTCAGAGGGCGCTGCATTCGCCAGATTGTAATTGCTGCTGTTGTGGTATCGAATTACGAGATTTAATCGAATCGACAGAGTTCCGAGTCGTTACGTCCCCTGAGTTCGACACTCTGCAGTGGTACAAAGGCGCTATTTTTTTTTTAAAGAGAGGCAAGCGCCGGTGTAGGGTAGTGGTAAAGGGTGTGGTTTTACAGTACTCCGAATACTGGAGAGCGCGGGTAGGGTTTGGGGGGTCTGAATGAGTTCAGGCTGGGATTGGCGGCAGCTGTGTGTGTGTGTCACTGTGTGTCTTTGTGTCACTGTCACTACGGGGAGCGGTGGTGCAGCGGTTAGCGCTGCTAACCGCTCGCGGCCACCAACACCGGTGACGATTATCTGAACCGGTCCTGGGCCTCCCCTAGGTCGACTCGGCCTCAAATGAGTACCTGGTATGGTGTATAAACATCACCACTGGGGAGACAAAGGCGGCCGGGCGTGGTGTTGGCCACCCACCCCCTCGTGCGCCGTGGCGGCCTTCACAGGTGCTCGCTAACAGCACTTGCCCCCTACAGTCTGTTGATGCTATACGTGGGGGGGGGGGGGGGGTGGGGGATGTTTGTCTTGTCTTTGTGTCACTGAATCGCCACCCGTTTTGTCGTGCGGGGACGCGACCCTCCCTGCCTGCAGCGCTCACGGGACTCGCGTTTGAATCGCCTGTGAAATAGACGGGACGTGGATCCCAAAATCAACAGCGGTCTCGTGTCATCGTGAGTAAGCCACCGTGGCGCCAGCGTCTGCCGGTGTAACCCCGGGCCGCGATGTGCGGGCCAAGCTACAGTCCCGTGGCAAAGTGGCGCACCACGAGCCCACGCACCGTGCTCGCCACACCGGACTACACCATTTCCACCGCACCACACCGCCCCATCCACACGACACCAACCATACTGCGCCACGCTATGCACACCACACGCTGACCGTACCAACCAAACCGGACTACACCATGCATGCCGCACGAACCATACCGTACCACACCGTGCACACCACATCAACCACACCAGACTGTGCCAGGCTATCTGGACCACACGATGCACACCACCAATCGCACCGAACTCTATCGAGACGGCATCATCCGCACCACACCAACTGCTCTATCCCACCTCGGGTGGTGGTTGGATCGCACAACATTGAGTCTGCTCACTCCAGCGATGTCAACGTCGTTTATTACCGGTTTTGGCGCGGCGTGGTATGGGTCTTCTATTGTGTGGTGCGGTGTGTAGTCCAGGTGTAGTTCAGATGGGGTGTATATGTATGTGTGGTGCAGTGCGTAGTCCAGGTGTGGTTGAGATGGTGTGTGTGTGGTGGGTAGTCCAGGTGTTGTTGAGATGGTGTGTATATGTATGTGTGGTGCGGTGCGTAGTCCAGGTGTGGTTGAGATGGTGTGTGGTGGGTAGTCCAGGTGTGGTTGAGATGGTGTGTGTGTGGTGTGTAGTCCAGGTGTGGTTGAGATGTGTGTGTGTGGTGTGTAGTCCAGGTGTGGTTCAGATGGTGTGTGTGGTGTGTAGTCCAGGTGTGGTTGAGATGGTGTGTGGTGTGTAGTCCAGGCGTGGTTGAGATGGTGTGTGTGGTGTGTAGTCCAGGTGTGGTTCAGATGGTGTGTGTGGTGTGGTGTGGCTCTGCACGGTGTGGTTGCAACGCGCTGTCACGCGACGTTACACGGCGCGTGACAGCGGCGGTAAGAAACGAAACTCTTAACGACGGCAGCAGGGAAGTCGTCACCCCTCTACCTACAACGTATCTGGAAAACGGGCTGAGAGGGGGTGGTGGTGGTGGGGGGTATTCGGGTCCCCTTGGGGTTCCGGAATCCCCTCTCCCTCGGGGGGGGGGGGGGGGGGTGGGGTCGTTCAGGGCCACGGGCCCCTATTGTGGGCCCATGGGGGTGGGGGAGCCGCGGGGGTTCAGTGTCCCTTTCCGTCTACCACGATGGCCCCTGTTGCGAAGAAGTAGGGGCTCAGCAGCATGGGGATGTGGTAGTGCTTGTGTCCCGCGCCATGGGCCATGAACACCACCTGGGGGGAGGGGCGTGGGGGGCATGGGGAGGGGGGGGGGCAGGTGAGAACTCTCGTATGCAAAAGCGAGTGAATGAATGGGCGAGTGAATGGGTGTGTGGGTGAGAGTAAATGATTGAATGGGTGAGTGAATTATTGAATGGGTGAGTGAATGGGTGTGTGGGTGAGTGAATGAATGGGTGAGTGAATGGGTGTGTGGGTGAGAGTAAATGATTGAATGGGTGAGTGAATTATTGAATGGGTGAGTGAATGGGTGTGTGGGTGAGTGAATGAATGGGTGAGTGAATGGGTGTGTGGGTGAGAGTAAATGATTGAATGGGTGAGTGAATTATTGAATGGGTGAGTGAATGGGTGTGTGGGTGAGTGAATGAATGAGTGAATGAGAGTGAATGAATGATTGAATGGGGCGAGTGTGTGGGTGATTAAGTGGGTGGGGTGATCGGATGATTGGGTGGGTTGGCCAATTCAAGTTGATGTTTGTTGTAACCAGGGTGAGAATGCAAGAGGCCAGGGTAGAAGTCTCATTTGCAACAGTGACCTGAGCCTGGACTGGGAGGGGAAGGGGGGTCACCCAAAATGGCAAAAGCTCCACGAATTTTTTTTAAAAATAACTTAAGGAAAGAGAAATAGAAGTTAAATTTAAAAACCCCAATCGCCTTGTCGTCTGGCGTGAGAGACGATGAGAAATATTGCACTGACATAAATCGACGTTAAGTAAAAATACATTACTTTCAGGAACTAATAAATGTGCATATTCCATCAAGGTCCTTTCAAAGACGATGCCATATATTAAGCAGAGCCGTGTTTGTTTGCATATTTTACCACGAGCACTCTGTGCGGTTAATGCAGCAACTTGATTCCTTGCGGAAGGTTTCTAGTTGGTGTTTGAACATCTTAACACCGCCTATTATTTTATTGCCAGAAAGTGTAAAACCCCTATTCTTATATATAGTTTCATATTCCTTAACATCTTCTGATCTCCAATTGCTCGGCACTCCCAGATCTCTTGGTCGTGCTCTCTTTGGCGATCGGTGCTTTTGTTTGCATGGCACCCACAAGCAATGGAACGCCTTGCCACTTGAAATCGGGCAATTGGAGGAGTCGGTAGATAGATTTGAGTCTGCTATAAAGCGGCTTTCCCTCTCTAATTTGGTCGGTTGCCCCCCCCCCCCCCCGCCGGTTATAAATGTGACCTTTCTGCCACTATCAAAGTATGAAAAAAATAAGAACAGGTTTTACCCTTTCGGGCAATAAGACAGGAGTTGTGTGTCGAGATGTTCAAACACCAAAATTTAAGCTTTTTGCAATGGATCAAGTTACCGGATTAACCACACACACGGTGCTTATGGTGAACATGGAAACAAACTGATAATATGGTGGTATTGTCCTTGTACTGGTCGCCTTCTGGCGTCCTCTGGTCTGACACTGGTGGTGAGACTAGGCCATGAAGAAGGCCGTCTCTGGTGTAGGTGCATTCTCTTTGAAACTGATTGGTCCACACCAAAGACAGCCTTCTTTAGAGCTTAGTCTCAAACAGTGTTGGGCCAGATGGTGAAACTGGTGATTGGTGGCGATGTCGAGGAAGATGGTGGTGGTGGTGATGATGTTGGTGGTGGTGGTGATGATGTTGGTGGTGGTGGTGGTGATGATGTTGGTGGTGGTGATGATGTTGATGGTGGTGGTGATGATGTTGATGGTGGTGGTGATGATGTTGATGGTGGTGGTGATGATGTTGATGATGGTGGTGGTGATGATGTTGATGGTGGTGGTAATGATGTTGATGGTGGTGATGTTGATGGAGATGGTGGTGATGTTGATGGTGGTGGTGTTGATGGTGTTGATGGTGGTGGTGCCGATGCCGCCCACCTCGGCCGCTTCGTGGAAGGGAGTGATGCCGGTCTTGGTCCAGTATTGCTGAGTCTCGAACCGCACCTTGTAGGTCCCCTCCGTGAAGTCCTTGTCGCTGATGAGATGATGAGACTCGCCGGTCTTACCCGTCACCCTGACGGGGGAGCAAGACGGGGGGGGGGGGGGGGGGAGCGGGTGAGGCCACGCATATCACTTTTAAACCAATTATTAAAATCGTTCACACACATTCACTTACTCTTTGGTGCTTTAGGTAAAGTCACGTGGTATAAAATAAAATAAACCACGACGTTTCGGGCGCAACACAAGCGTCTGTCATCAGGTGTGTTGCGCCCGAAACGTCGTGACATTTTTTAAAATTTCTACCCACGCGACTTAACCGAAAGAACCAAAGAGGATGGATTCCTGCAGTCACGAAAGCTTCAAATCGAGATTAATATTCGCTTACCCGTTCACTCTTGCCACTCGCCCACCCTGCCAATGATTCACCCAATCGCTCGCTCACTCGCTCGCTCGCTCCTGCCGCTCACCCACTCCACTCATTCACCCGCCCAATCGCTCGCCGAATCGTTCATTCGTTCACTCGCTCGCTCACTCTTGCAAGTGAGACCGAGACCCGGGTCTCCGTCGAGTTCTCAAATCAAACTTTGAGTAAAAGCTACTGGGTGTGGATCGAGTTGGTGGGGGGGGGGGGCGGGGTTGGTGGGCAGTAGTTGGGGGGGGGGGGGGCAGCTCCACTCACCCGGTCGCCACCTCCTTCCAGGAGGCATCGTCCTGCTTCTTCATCACGCTGAGTTTGACTCCAGCCGCGGGCTTCCCTTGCACGGAGTCGATCGCCTTCACCATGAGTGGGCACGAGTCCTTGACGCCTCCCTCGTGGGATTCGTGGCTCTTGTGGTCCTGTGCGTGGGGCGCACGCGCTGGCTGTTAGCGAGCACCGATTCATCGTCGTCGTCGTCGTCAGCTGTCAACCGCTTATCCGTGCCCCTAGCTTGTTACAGACCAATCCAGGGACTTATTGGTCAACCCGTGCCCCTTGTACATCTCAACGTTCATCCTATACACGACACTATACACTACACTATACGACTATATACTCTCTACACTCCATGACACTATACACTAAACGATACACTACACGACTATACACTACACTATAAACTACACTATACGACTATATACTCCACTATACACTAAACTATACGCTACACGACTATACACTACACTATACACTACACTATACACTACACTACTAAATGCATGTCAACCCCTTATCCGTGCCCTAGCTTGTTACAGACCAATTCAGAGACTTATTGGTCACCCCGTACCCCTTATAAATCTCATCCTACAAAGTCCCATCACACAAGGAGAAACACAAACAAATAGACAAAACAATGTTGTTGCCCGTATTGAAACGTCTGTACGCCGTATGGACCTGAAAACTAAATTTCCCTGTACAAGAATACGGGGTAAAACGTATGGATTGATAGGTATGCGACTATACACCACACTACTATGCACTACACTAGTATGCACTACACTAGTATGCACTACACAACACACTACACTAACTATACACCACTACTATGCACTACACTACTATGCAGTACACTACTATGCACTACACTATACACTCCACTACTATACACCACACGATACACTCCACCACTATACACTCCACTATACACGACACTACTATACACTACAGACGACACTATACACTCCACTACTATACACTACACTATACACTATACACACACACTACACTACTATACACGACACTACATAACGTCATGAAGCCGTCTGGAACGCTCTCTTCCTTCCGATGGTGGGAAGCCACTGGTAGCCGTGCGCTTTTAAAATCATCATCTAGATCGAAACACTCGTTTCTTTAGAGCTGCTTCTGTTGTTGTGTCTAGTTGTTGTTGTTGTGTCTAGTTGTTGTGTCTAGTTTGTTGTCCCCCGCACCTATGGCGAGCGCGGTTGGCTTACGTACGGTGCGAAAGAAGTTTAACAAACATGAACAAGCATTCATTCGTGCCCAAATGCGCGCACAACTACAACACAGACCGCCGTCCATCACTCAGTGGCGGAGACGTCACCACGACGCTTGTACCATGCTAGGTACACAGACACACACAGACAACAACAACAACAACCGCCATTCGCCACTAAGTGGCGGTGACGTCACCACGACGCTTGTGCCAGGCTATGTGCACCTTGAGGCCACGTGAAGTGTCGAACGCCCGCTGGCAGGAGGTCACGGGGCAGACCCAGGTGCCACGGGTCGACTGACTGAGATGACTGGCTGATGCACCACCTGTGCCCCCTACTGTGCCAACCTGCTGTGCTTTAGCCACCCGGCGCTCCGCTCGTTGTTGTGAGCATCGCTCCTCCGCCCTCCGTTGTTGTTGGAGGGCGACTACCTCCAACTGCCCAGTAGCGTCCTTCACGAGCCTCCTCCACAGAGGCCGATCTGGACACCGCTGGTACCAGTCATCGGCAGGTCCACTCAGCTCCACGTCCTCCTGTACCACATCACTCCATCTCTTCTCTAGCCCGTGCCGCGCCCGCTTAGCCCCCTCGATCCGGCCGAACAAAAGCTGTTTCGGCATGCGGTGGCTGGGCATGCGGGCTACATGACCCAGCCAACGCAGCCTTGCCTGCCGGAGGAGCTCACCGATGGGACCGTGCCCAGATCTTTCAAGGATTTGTGAACTCCTCACACAATCCAGCCTGGTTAAACCCAGGATGGATCGTAGGCAGGCCTGCCTAAATGTTTCTAACCGGCGAAGATGTTCCATTAGGGGGGTCCACGTTTCGCAAGCATAGAGAAGGGAGGGAATGACCGTGGCCGAGAAGACCTGAAGCTTAGTGCGGAGCGACAAACCAGGTAGCTTCCACACAGCGTTACGCAACCGATGAAAATATATTGCCGCTCGACTGATTCGGAGTGAGACCTCTGCTGTTAAACTGGAGCCGGTCATAAGCACACTGCCCAGGTATGGGAAACTCTCCACTCTCTCCACAATTGCCCCATCACCGATTGGGAGTTGTGGGGGTGGAGTGTCCGATGGTACAAAATACCCAGGCAGGTGCTTAGTTTTGGTGGGGCTGATGGTAAGGCCCCATCTCTTAGTGGCACGCTCTAGTCTCAGCAGCAGCGACTCCAACTCGTCCTCTGAATGAGCAGCTATTGCCAAATCATCGGCATACATAACGTGGTTGAGCAATAGGGAGCCATCCCTTGACCGCACCCGGGCATCGATCAGCCTCCCATTATATCTGTACCAAATGGAGATTCCCCCGGTACAGCTATTTAAGGCTTCACGAACTACGTGGTCAAAATAGATGTTAAATAATGTGGGAGCCAGAGGACATCCCTGTCGCACCCCAAGGTGTACAGGGAATGGCTCCGACTCCCGGCCACGTAGTTTTACCCGGGCCCGCTCACCATCATGAAGGTCCTTAATGATCGTGAGCAGAGGGTCAGGGACTCCAAAAGCACGAAGAACAACCCACAGCCCAGGCCTACTGATGGTATCATAGGCCTTGACCAGGTCAATAAACAGAGATGTAGGTCTTGTTGGAATTCCCTACACCTCTGCTGTAGCAGACGGACAGAAAATATGGCATCTGTGCAGGACCGCCCTTTTCTGAAACCGCATTGGGGCTCCGCAAGCTTCTCCTCAGCGTGCCTGGCAAGACGATGTTGAATAATCCTTGCCAGGACCTTTCCCGGCACACTGAGGAGTGAGATGCCCCTGTAGTTGTTACAGTCTGTGCGGTCCCCCTACTTAAAGAGGGGGACCACCAGGGCACCATTCCACCCTGCGGAACCCGTCCAGTGGTCCAGACTGTTGTTATGATGTCATATAGGGCAGTCTGTGCACAAACGCCACCCTTCCTGAGCATTTCGCTTGGGAGATCATCTCTACCCGTGCCTTTCCTGGTCTCAGACTCCGGATCGCCTCGTCCGGCAAAACAACCCCCTACCTCCTCGCGGTGCCGGACGGGCAACTCTGTCGTGGACAGTGCTGTGGGGGGAGGTCCAATTTTGATTGGCCCACAGGGGCTAAACGGGGGCTCTGGACGGGTGCGAGGGGCTGGTAACCCCTCCACCTTAAACAAATTACCACTAAACTACGACTAAAAAAGACACACGCAGACACACACACAGACACACACACAGATACACACAGATACACACACAGACACAGACACACACACACAGACACACACACAGATACACACACACAGATATACACACACAGACACACACACGGACACACACACGGACACACACACAGACACACACAGACACACACACAGACACACACACACAGACACACACACACAGACACACACACACAGACACACACAGACACACACAGATA
Organism: Petromyzon marinus; assembly: GCF_048934315.1. NCBI lineage: Eukaryota > Metazoa > Chordata > Hyperoartia > Petromyzontiformes > Petromyzontidae > Petromyzon > Petromyzon marinus. The sequence continues at coordinate 6,002,315 of NC_133720.1, forward strand.
CACACACACAGATACACACACACACAGACACATACACACAGAGACAAAGATCCCCCCGTACAGCCTGCAGCAGACTTTTGGGGCAAGTGCCGTTAGCGAGCGGCACCCGTGACACGATCGGCACACACCACGCCCGGCCGCCTTTGTCTCCCCAGTGGCGATGTTTCACACACCGCACCAGGTACTTATTTAAGGCTGAGTCGACCTAGAGGGGATCGCCTGTGCCCGGTTGATAGCGCGGCGTAGCGCTGACCACCGCGCCCACCGCTCCCCACACGCACAACACACCCCGATGATGAAGTGGGGTGAGTACGCTTGGATGAGTGATGAGGTGTGAGAAGGAGGTAGCTACGGCGTGGTCACAACGAGGTTTGGGGGATTAATGAAGTGAGAGGCGAGGTGAGAGGAGGGGTGGTCGGAGCGATTGCAGAGGCGAGGAGAGGCAGGAATGAGGGTTGTGCATTGAGGAGGTGAAGACGGTGGGGATGGCGGATGAGGAGGTGAGAGGAGAGACGGTCGCGGTTGAGGAGGTGAGAGCGCGTTGAACTTCTTTCAGTTCAGCATGCACACGAAGGTGAGCACGGGTGGCGGGAGGCGATGGATGAGGAGTTGGTTTGGTGACGATGACGACGATGATGATGATGATGACGATGATGACGATGACGACGATGATGACGATGATGTGCACTTACATCGTCAGCCCTGCAGAGTAGCGAGCTGGATGCGACCAAGACCAGGAGACAGAGGAACCTCATGATGATGATGATGCGGACGACGAGGAGGACGAGGAGGAGGAGTGGTGAGCAGTGTGAGGAGGATGAGGAGGATGAGGCGGAGAGGGGAGGTGCCCTGCTTTTTATTCGCTCGACTCTCGCGGAGGCAGCGAAATCGCGGAGTCAAATTGTTGACTCGGTGGTGGGTAAACAGTGGGGGGGGGGGGACAAACACACAGACGCACACTGACACACACACTGACACACAGACACACACACTGACACACACACTGACACACACTGACACACACTGACACACAGACACACACACTGACACAGACACACACACTGACACACACACTGATACACTGACACACACACACACTGACACACTGACACACAGACACACACACTGACACACACACTGACACACACACACTGACACACACACTGACACACTGACACACACACACTGACACACACACACTGACACACACACACTGACACACACACACTGACACACACACACTGACACAACAAAGAAAAACAAAGATCCCCCATATAGCCTTAACAGACTGTAGGGGCAAGTGCTGTTAGCGAGCACCTATGAAGGCCGGAACGGTACACGAGGGGGTGGGTGGCCAGCACCACGCCCGACCGCCTTTGTCTCCCTAGTGGCAATGTTTACACACCGCACCAGGTACTCATTTGAGGCTGAGTCGACCTAGGGGAGGCCCGGGACCGGTTCAGATAATCGTCACTGGTGTTGGCCGTGAGCGGGAATCGAACCCGGGTCGCCAGGTTCATAGCGCAGCGCGCTAACCGCTACACCACCGCTCCCCACTGACACACTGACACACACACTGACACACACACTGACACACACACTGACACACACACTGACACACACACTGACACACTGACACACACACTAACACACACACACACAGACAAAAACAAAGATCCCCCAATTCTAGATTTAAAGCTTTCGTGACTGCAAGGGTCCATACTCTTTGGTTCTATTCGGTAAAGTCACCTACGTGACTTTACCGAATAGAACCAAAGAGTAAAGATCCCCCATATAGCCTTAACAGATTGTAGGGGCAAGTGCTGTTAGCGAGCACCTATGCAGGCCGGTAACGGTACACGAGGGGGTGGGTGGCCAGCACCACGCCCGACCGCCTTTGTCTCCCCAGTGGCAATGTTTACACACTGCACCAGGTACTCATTTGAGGCTGAGTCGACCTAGGGGAGGCCCGGGACCGGTTCAGATAATCGTCACTGGTGTTGGCCGTGAGCGGGAATCGAACCCGGATCGCCGGGTTCATAGCGCAGCACGCTAACCGCTACACCACCACTGACACACACACTGACACACACACTGACATACAGACACACACACTGACACACACACTGACACACACACTGACACACACACACATAGAGACACACACACACTGACACACACACTGACACACACACACTGACACACACTGACACACTGACACACACACTGACACACACACAGACAACAACAACCGCCATTCGCCACTTTGTGGCGGTGACGTCACCACGACGCTTGTGCCAGGCCATGTGCACCTTGAGGCCACGTGAAGTGTCGAACGCCCGCTGGCAGGAGGTCACGGGGCAGACCCAAGTGCCACGGGTTGACTGAATAAGATGACTGAGATGATTGGCTGATGCACCACCTGTGCCCCCTACTGTGCCAACCTACTATGCTTTAGCCAGCCGGCGCTCCGCTCGTTGTTGTGAGCGTCGCTCCTCCGCCCTCCGTTGTTGTTGGAGGGCGACTGCCTCCGACTGCCCAGCAGCGTCCTTCACGAGCCTCCTCCACAGAGGCCGATCTTGACACCGCCGGTACCAGTCATCGGCAAGTCCACTCAGCTCCACGTCCTCCTGTACCACATCACTCCATCTCTTCTCTAGCCCGTGCCGCGCCCGTTTAGCTCCCTCGATCCGGCCGAACAAAAGCTGTTTCGGCATGTGGTGGCTGGGCATGCGGGCTACATGACCCAGCCAACGCAGCCTTGTCTGCCGGAGGAGCTCACCGATGGGACCTTGCCCAGATCTTTCAAGGATTTGTGAGCTCCTCACACAATCCAGCCTGGTTAAACCCAGGATAGATCGTAGGCAGGCCAGCCTAAATGTTTCTAACTGGCGAAGTTGTTCCATTCGGGGGGTCCACGTTTCGCAAGCGTAAAGAAGGGAGGGAATGACCGAAGCTCGCGGTGCCGTTTGCTACCACTCAGCTCGTTAAGATGTTTTCTTGTTAGGATGTTTTCTTGTTAAGATGTTTTCTTGTTAAGATGTTTTCTTGTTAAGATGTTTTTCTTGTTCATGTTTTTTGTTTGTTGCTGTTGCACCCGATTCAAGAGCCGAATGGCTCACAGGGCTATACCAAATAAATGAAACTGAAGCTTCGTGCGGAGCGACAGACCAGGTAGCTTCCACACAGCGTTACGCAACCGATGACTGTGTATATCTATATGGGTCTATATGTGTCTATATTAGTCTCTATGTATATCTATATGTGTATCTGTGTCTCTATGTATCTCTATGTATATCTATATGTGTCTCTATATATCTATATGGGTCTCTATGTGTCTCTAAATATCTAAATGGGTCTCTATGTATCTCTATGTGTCTATATGTATCTCTATGTGTCTCTATGTATCTCTATGTATATCTATGTGTCTCTATTTATCTATTTGTATCTATATGGGTCTATATGTGTCTCTATTAGTCTATATGTATATCTATGTCTCTATGAATATCTAGGTATCTCTATGCATATCCATATGTGTCTCTATTAGTCTCTATGTATATCTGTGTCTCTATGTGTCTCTATGTATATCTAGGTATCTCTATGTATATCTATATGTGTCTCTATGTATCTCTATGGTTCTTAACCTATCTCTATGCGTTTGCCATATACGGGTCGCATAGCCGCAAACGAGGCGACTGGGCTGTGGATGTTTTGCGTGTCCTGCATTTTTTTTTCTCCCATTAAAACGTTTCTGCCGATGTCGCCCGTGACCGCGAGTCGAACTCGGGCGGGCGATGTCCGCGGCCCCCACGGTTCTCATGGGGCGAGCGAATCCCCTCGTCCCTTTTCGTTTTCTGTGTCAATTCTGCATCAGCACTCCGCACTTTTCGCCGACTTCGCAAAATTCTGGGCTTGGCTGGGGGGGGGGAGGGGGGCGAGAGGGGCGGGGTGATGATGGGGGGGGGGGGTCACCGCATCATCCCCCGCCCACCACCACCCACCCACACGGAGCGTTTGGCAATTGTGAAATTCGCATTGACAGATCGATGCGACGTTCATAACGGCGCCACAATTCGTCCGGACAGCTCAGACGGAAGCGCGGGTGGCTGAGACCCCAGGGCGCTTGCGACGTGGCTGGCTGATGGTCGCTGGGGGAGCGGTGGCGCAGCAGTTAGCGCAGTTGTTCTTCGTTCATTTTCACAGGCGGGGAGTTGGTGGTGTGTGTGTGGGGGGGGGGCACTGGTCGATAAGACATCGGTCAGTGTGTGAGGGTGCCGCCGCACATCATTTTGAAACCATTGGAACCGGTATTGGGCGCCTCCCCGAGGTCGACTCAGTCTGAAATGAGTACCTGGGAAGACAAAGGCGGCCGGGCGTGGCGCTGGCCACCCCCTCCCCCCCCCTGCGTGTGCAGTTGCGGACCTTCATTCTGTAAGGTGGCACTCATTGCACACAAAGTGCTCACCCCAAGTGAGCCACGACACGTCACTGATCTCGTCAAGGAATAAAAACGACACGTCACTGATCTCGTCAAGGAATAAAAACCATCAGCACGTGACCCCCGGTCCTCTTCCTCGCAGCGGCAGCAGCGGCGGATTTTTAGCTCGTCCGTCGAACAAAGACGCTGCTGCTGCTTCTGCGGCCGTCTGGAACGCTCTTCCTTCCGATTTTTTTTTACGAAGCCACTGGGAGCGGTGCACTTTAAAAATCAGCGTCTAGGGGTGTGGAACGTCCGGCCCGCGGGCCGTATGAGGCCCGCGAAATCATTTGGTGTGGCCCTGCCTAGGCAACCGCAGGCGTGACTCGAAATTCAACAAATCTAGGAGAGCAAACCTGGAAAAGCAGTTGCGAGTAGCAACAACATCGTCAATACCGGCTAACATCATCGCCACGCCTCGCCAAAGAGAAGCAGTTACAGCCCATCGCATTAGGGGTGCGTTAATTAAATGTTTGACCAAATATAACGGGCTAATTTTTACGTTGATAATTTTGTATGGCCCGCGAACGATGTTATATAAATATCCAAATGGCCCTTGGCAGAAAAAAAAGGTTCCTCATCCGTGCTCGAGATTGACAAACTCGTTTTTTTAAAATATATAGAACTGTTTTTTGTGTGTTGGTTTGTCGTCCTTCCCCCGCACCTCCCTTTCGCACGGTTGGCTACGTACGGTGCGAAAGAAGTTCAACGCACAAACAACATACATCGGTGCTACTCGCTAACAGCACTTGCCACAACAGTCTGTTGAAGGCTATACGGGGAATCGTTGTCTTTGTGGAACATTGTCAGTGTGGACTTAAAAGCCCCGCCGATGGCTGTAACGCAGGCGCCACGGTGGCTATGAGATGTTAACTACCTCGCCTGGTGTACAGGACGCCGTGGGTTCGATCTCGACCCTGACGCCTGCTGCTGTATATTTGGAGTTTGCGGTGTCTCTTACGACGTTTCGATCGCAACGCAAAGCGACCGTCATCCGCCTGATGACATCACGAAAGCTTTAAGTCAACATATATGGCTCCGATAATATAATATAAGGCTTGGGCCCACGCTAAGAGAGGGCAGCCTTCTTCAGCCAGACCCTCACTGGAGTGGGATGCAGTGGGTTGAGAGGCTGACGAGAGGGCGCGCCTCGGGGGGACCAAGTTGCGCATCCCCGAAATTGTCCCGAGTTTGGGCGCCTCCGGTGAAAATGGAACCCGGTGGAGGCCGAAAGCCCCGCGCGGCGAGGATCCGTCGCTGAGAGAGCGGTGGCTCGGACGAAGATTCTCGTGGGGAGAGGCGCGGGGAACACGTGGAGAGAGCTCATTGTAGGCGTGTGTCCCACAGGAGAAGAAGAGGTGTGAGGAGGGGGTCTGGTTGAGATCCACAGAAGATGAAGAGGTGTAAGATAGAGAGAGTGGGGGGGGGGGGGGCGTCTGGTTGAGATCCACAGGAGATGAAGAGGTGTAAGATAGAGAGAGGGGGGCGGAGATCCACAGGAGATGAAGAGGTGTAAGATAGAGAGAGTGGGGGGGGGGGGAGATCCACAGGAGATGAAGAGGTGTAAGATAGAGAGAGGGGGGGGTCTGGTTGAGATCCACAGGAGATGAAGAGGTGTAAGATAGAGAGAGGGGGGGCGTCTGGTTGAGATCCACAGGAGATGAAGAGGTGTAAGATAGAGAGGGGGGGGGGGGGCTGCTGATGAGAAATCCGCGCTCCGACTTCTTCAGCCGAGTCGGGTTCGCTGCTTGGATGCGCTTGGCGGCCGCGTTTGAATGATCACTGCCGGTGCTGTGATCGCGACTCGTATCATCGTCAAACTCTCATCGCTATCTGTGGTGTCACTCTCATCAAATATACGGGCGTCATCTCTGCTATCATCATCATCATCGAAGCATGATTGTTGATCCTATGATCGTTCAAATATCACCGTCAACATCATAATTATCATCACGGCTTACCGCCACCACCACGAACAGACTACCACGCCACTCATGCCCTCACACCACCCACATACCAAACCATGGCCACTCCACACACTCCACACACCCCACCCACTCGACTCGCACACCAAAGACAAAGATCGCCCGTGTAGCCTGTAACGAACTGTTGGGGCAAGTGCTGTTTAACGAGGAGCACCTATGAAGGCCGGCACGGCACCACGAGGGGGTGCGTGGCCAGCGCCACGCCCGGCCGCCTTTGTCTCCCCGGTGTCGATGTTTACACACCGCACCAGGTACTCATTTGAGGCTGAGTCGACCTAGGGGAGGCCCAGGACCGGTTCAGATAATCGTCACCGGCGTTGGTGACCGTGAGTGGGAATCGACCTCGGGTCGCACATGGTTGGTAGCGCAACGCCCTAACCACTGCACCACCGCTCTCCATACCACACCCCCACAACCCCCTCCCCCAGCCCCCATCCCCCCTGTTTGCTCACCTCGTGTGCCGTGGCCGTCCTTCAAGTTTCGGGTTAATGATGAACCCGTGACCCCGGAGTCCAGCCAGGGCCCGGGTCTCCGATAACAGCACAGGGGAGACTGGGGGGGGGGGGCAGGGAGGGATGCGAGGGGGCTCAGGGGTGGCTGGGAGGGGGGCGGGGGTATTCGCCCCCCCCCTTGCCCACTTTGAGACCCATAAAATCAGTATTTATTGAAATCGGTGTTTATTGAAACCCATTTCATCTCGTTATCTTTTCCCATCGATTTTGATTTCTTAGGAAGCGACCGCTACTAACTCTCTATGAAAATATAATAACTTACTTTAATGAAAACATGTTTATCAGAGAAACTACATGGAAAGTAACGTATTATTATTACGACTGTCGTTATTTTATTATTAATTCATTGGCTCAGGCAAATCCCGACCCTGCTGATGAGACACTGTTAGCCGAAACCTGCCCTTACCTCTAAACATCTGGGAGTTTACTGGAATTGGTTCAAGTGAGATTGACCCTGCTGATGAGACACTGTTAGCCGAAACCTGTCCTTTCCTCGAAACATCTGGGAATTTACTGACATTGGTTCAAGTGAGATTGACCCTGCTGATGAGACACTGTTAGCCGAAACCTGCCCTTACATCTAAACATCTGGGAGTTTACTGACATTGGTTCAAGTGAGATTGACCCTGCTGATGAGACACTGTTAGCTGAAACCTGCCCTTACCTCTAAACATCTGGGAGTTTACTGGAATTGGTTCAAGTGAGATTGACCCTGCTGATGAGACACTGTTAGCCGAAACCTGTCCTTACCTCTAAACATCTGGGAGTTTACTGATATTGGTTCAAGTGAGATTGACCCTGCTGATGAGACACTGTTAGCTGAAACTTGTCCTTACCTCTAAACATCTGGGAGTTTACTGACATTGGTGCAAGTGAGATTGACCCTGCTGATGAGACACTGTTAGCCGAAACCTGTCCTTACCTCTAAACAACTGGGAGTTTACTGACATTGGTTCAAGTGAGATTGACCCTGCTGATGAGACACTGTTAGCCGAAACCTGTCCTTTCCTCGAAACATCTGGGAATTTACTGACATTGGTTCAAGTGAGATTGACCCTGCTGATGAGACACTGTTAGCCGAAACCTGCCCTTACCTCTAAACATCTGGGAGTTTACTGACATTGGTTCAAGTGAGATTGACCCTGCTGATGAGACACTGTTAGCTGAAACCTGCCCTTACCTCTAAACATCTGGGAGTTTACTGGAATTTGTTCAAGTGAGATTGACCCTGCTGATGAGACACTGTTAGCCGAAACCTGTCCTTACCTCTAAACATCTGGGAGTTTACTGACATTGGTTCAAGTGAGATTGACCCTGCTGATGAGACACTGTTAGCTGAAACTTGTCCTTACCTCTTAACATCTGGGAGTTTACTGACATTGGTGCAAGTGAGATTGACCCTGCTGATGAGACACTGTTAGCCGAAACCTGTCCTTACCTCTAAACATCTGGGAGTTTACTGACATTGGTTCAAGTGAGATTGACCCTGCTGATGAGACACTGTTAGCTGAAACCTGCCCTTACCTCTAAACATCTGGGAGTTTACTGGAATTTGTTCAAGTGAGATTGACCCTGCTGATGAGACACTGTTAGTCGAAACCTGTCCTTTCCTCGAAACATCTGGGAGTTTACTGACATTGGTTCAAGTGAGATTGACCCTGCTGATGAGACACTGTTAGCTGAAACTTGTCCTTACCTCTAAACATCTGGGAGTTTACTGGAATTGGTTCAAGTGAGATTGACCCTGCTGATGAGACACTGTTAGCCTAAACCTGTCCTTACCTCTAAACATCTGGGAGTTTACTGGCATTGGTTCAAGTGAGATTGACCCTGCTGATGAGACACTGTTAGCTGAAACTTGTCCTTACCTCTAAACATCTGGGAGTTTACTGACATTGGTGCAAGTGAGATTGACCCTGCTGATGAGACACTGTTAGCCGAAACCTGTCCTTACCTCTAAACATCTGGGAGTTTACTGACATTGGTGCAAGTGAGATTGACCCTGCTGATGAGACACTGTTAGCCGCAACTATTCCCTGCCTACAATCATCCGGCAGTTCCACCAGCAATGGTTCGAGCAAAGTGTGACTCTGCTGCTGATGAGACACCTCAATGTCGAAACTGGTCACGAGTGTTGCTTGTGTTGAACCAATGACGCCAGAACGATCGACTCCCAAGCAAAGGGGCTCTGTGGCTGATTTGATGCGATGCGTAGAAAATGCTTTTGGGGTTTAAAAAAAAAGTTTTTTTAATTCCGTGGAGGGACGGACACGTGAAGAATGCCATTGTAATGTTGAAGTGGATGTCACAGAACTACAGCTGAGATCGCTTCATCAAGGAAGTGAGTGTTCAATCAAGTGTAGTGAGTGGTGTGGCGTATAGTAGTGTAGTGTACCGCGTAGTGTGGTGTAGTGCAGTGACGGACGGTGAGGTCAATGGCTGGGGAGGCACTAGCTAGTGTCAGAGCCAGATTCACACACGGAGGAGGGCGTGGCCTCAATGAGGGGGCGTGGCCTCAATGAGGGGGAGTGGCCTCAATGAGGGGGCGTGTTAGACACGTCCCCCTAAGTGAGGCAGATGTGATAGCTGCCTCTCCTGGTGCTTTTTCATTGCAGTTTCATGACGAGACCAGCGAGCCTAAATATCTTTATACACATACGTGAAATAAGTTACCTGGTGTATGGAAGGCGAGGACATGAAATGAAGGGGTCTACAAACATTACATTGGTGACATACTGAAATAGTAACAGGCACGCGCTTATTGCCCACGCTCCATCCAGTTACTGAGGGGTTGCGCAATCAGAGGGGAGGCTGAGCTCGTCGCTGCCTCACCTCTCGTCTCTTCCTGTATTTGCAGCAGAGCTCCGCAAATTTGGCGATTTTGACTATGAAAATTTATTGGAATTGTACAGAAATGACATTTATAACACATATCAGTGGAAAAATCTTAATATTTATCTCATTTGATTATTCTTTATTTTTTACTTTTCGTAACAGCTATTTTCATTGGAGTATGACAGGTGAGGCTCTGCCTCCCCTGCCTCCTCTGACCGCACGTCCCTGGTACAGTGTATACTGTAGTATGTTGAACTTCTTTCGCACCGTACGTAGGCTCATCGGTGGCGCGGCGGGGGTGGGGGGGACAACAAACGAACACGCAAATAATCAGTTCTAAACAAAAGGAGTCTGTCAATCTAGATGATGATGATGATTATTTAAAAGTGCCATAGCTCCCGGTGGCGTCCTAATATCGCTCAGCAAGAGCGTTCCAGACGGCCCGCGGAAGCAGCGCGCCTGGAAGCGGAGCGCGAGCGATGATGCGGTGACCGCCGCCGTCTTTGGTTCGATGGCTGAGGCCAAACGTGACCGTCGCTGCTGGCGCTGCTACTGCTGCTCGTGCGAGGATGAGCACGGGAGTGAGACACGGCAGTGGGTGAGGAGGCAGCACTGTCCCACCCACCTCAACCCCTGCCGATGAGAGTAACGGACAAACCCCATGGGGTACAAAATGATCGTGCCGCAATTCGGCCAAATTTGAGAAGCAGATTCAATCCCAGTTCGGGGTCAAGTGAGTGAATCTCCATGCGAGTCACTGGTGACCCGGCTGAGACCATCCACTCCAGACCCTTGAGATCCAGGTTCAATCCCAGTTCGGCCCGGGTGAGTGAGTGCGTGAGTGGGTCTCCATGTGAGTCACTTGTGACCCGGCTGAAACCATCCACTCACTTCCTTGACAATCTGGTTGAACCGGCTCCACAATGGGGGGGGATCTCAATGAGATGGGAGACCCGGGAGGTGATCGGGCGTTCGGGTTGTGTCATGAGTGATGATGTCACCCCCACTTGCATGGCTCATCACCATCGCGACTGCGCCGTCAGTTCTCATCCCCGCGGGTGGGGGGCGAGGGGGTGCCCGGGGGGGGGGGGCAACGGGGGGGGGGGGAATGGGGGAGGGGGCCACATTAACCCCCCCCCCCCCCCCCGCTGGATAAAATATATTAAATTGACATTTTTATGGGAGGCCAGCACAGTTGACAGGCCGAGCTGGTGTTTCTGAATTGTTTGTTGTTGTAACGTTCTGACCCCGTGACGTTACTGGACATCCGTGAGAGGGAGAGAGAGAAAGAGCTTAGTAGCTCATCGGATTCCTCCAAGCAAAAAAAATAAAAGATTCACATTCAAACCTGGGAGGCTTCTCGCTAATTCCCGGTGCTGCAGAGGTTGGCGCTGGCTGCTACTGCTGCTGCTGTGGCCACAAGATGGAAGCGCGGCAATGGATTCTTGAATCCATCTGTGTGGAGCTTTGATCAAAGCGTGGTGCAGCTCGTAGGGTAGAGGGCAGGGGTGTGAAGTACCCTTCACACCCCCCTCCTCCAGGGGTCCGCACGCGGCGTAGCGAGGCGGTCATCTAGCAGTGGAGCGATGAAAGGACTGTGTGTGTACAGTAGATACAGTCCATTATTCTCTAGTCAGGGGGCGTCCAAAGGGGAAGGAGGGGGTGGGGGGTTGGGGGGGACAAACTCCACCGCCCCCCCCCAAACGCCTTCAAATTAAATGGGAAGTATTCCCTCTGACACCGTAAGCATAGGCGGAGTTTGACTTCGAAAATTGTTTAAAATCTTAATTGTAAACTCCTGATAATATATTAATAAAGGTGTCCAGTTTGGTGGAGGGGGGGGGGGCATTGCATCTTCCCCGTGCCCCGCACCCCCTAAATTCTGCCCATGACCTTAACGTCAAAACACAGCCCCCCCCCCCTCCGCCGCCCGCCCCCCCAAGAGCGCGGGACCTGGGGCGATCGCCCCCCGATTCGCCGTAGCCTGTAAGATGTGCCTGCCATTCTTCCACTCCGGTGGTGGGTGTACACCCAGGACCCCATTCCAACCTAAAGTGGCCTGGTCTCAGTTAGCTGATGAAAGTTGCAAGCGAGAATTTCATCATCGCTTTCGGCTGGGGTTGGCATCGTCCCCCACTCCTCCTGATGTCGAGGGTAAATGGGCGAGGTTTAGGACTGTGACTCATGCAGCTGCAATGGCTGCTTTAGGTAAGCGATCCAGACCTCCCCAGCGACCCTGGCTGACAGAGGAGGTGTTCAGGATAGTTGAGAAAAATCGACAGGCCCACTGTCATCGGCAACAGCAGAGGGCAGATCAGCTCCACGGTAGGTCCTGGCATCAAGTACATGGGCTCGCATCCGCTGGTCCGTCACTATGTAGTCCAGCAGATGTTCTTGCTTGGACCCGGCATGCATCCATGATGTGTGGATGCGCTGATGCCGGAACAGCGTGTTGGTAATTACAAGCCCATGGGCTGCACAAAAATCTAGCAGCCTCCTACCATTGTTATTGAGCTGATCTGGCCCATGCCCTGCAATCACTCCAGACCAGGTGCCAGCATCATGACCAACTCGGGCATTGAAGTCACCCAACCAGATGACTCTATCCCGAGGGGCCACTTTAGCCAGCACCTGTGACAGGAGGTCATAGAAGGCATCTGACTCATCGGCTTTGCCTGCATCCCTCCACGGATGTTCGTCTTCGGTGGGGGCATAAGTAACCACGACTACCCCTCCTCGCCTCCGGTTGATGGAAAGGTGAGCCGAAAGTAGCCTGGGGCTTACAGCTTCCCACACCTCACCGCCACGCTCCCACGCCCCCTTCATTCTTTTGTTCAAAAGAAGAGCCACACCCTGTTGTTTGGCAGTCTGCTGCCCCAAGTAGAGGACTGTCCACCCCTCATGGTGGCAGGAGCCAGAACCGGTCCACCGGACCTCCTGAATGCCACAGAGATCCAGGCTGTACCGATCCAGCTCCAGACAGAGGAGTGGTAGCCTCTCCTCCGCAGTGAGCGTTCGAACATTCCACGTGGCCACACGAAGTTCCTTTTCGTTGTTTCTGGAGGAGCCCCGAGGGTAAAGATTCAATCTCCTGGCTCTGCCAATTGGGGTTTGGCCAGGAGACGTCATAGACGCCTGTCCCCCCGGGGCCTCCGGCACAAGCTTATTAGTTACATATTTCAGTATAACTAGTGGTTTCGTGGTAATTTATCGAAGATGGAGGGGTTACCAGCTCCTCGCACCCGTCCAGAGCCCCCGTTTAGCCACTGTGGTGGTCACAGACGCCATGAGGGGAGAGGCCAATTGGAATTGGGCCTCCCCCCACAGCACTGTCCACGACAGAGTTGCCCGTCCGGCAAGCACTCACCCACCGACTCACTCACTCACCCACCCACCAACTCATTCACCCACCCACCAACTCATTCACCCACCCACCAACTCACACGCTCACTCACCCACACACTCACTCACTCACCCACCCACCCACTCACCCACCCACCAACTCACTCACTCGCCCACCCACTCACCCACCCACCAACTCACACACTCACCCACACACTCACTCACCTACCCACCAACTCACTCACTCACCCACACACTCAACTCACTCACCAACTCACCCACTCACTCGCCCACTCACTCAATCACCCACTCAATCACCCACTCACTCACCAACTCACTCACCAACTCATAACCAGCTGGGTAAACGGTCAGAACTCGGCGGTGGGTTAAGGCCAGTTCACCCACTCACTCACTCGCTCACCAACTCACCTACCCACTCACCAACTCACCCACCCACCTACTCACCAACTCACCCACTCGCTCGCTCACCAACTCACCCACCCACTCACCATCTCACCCACCCACTCACCAACTCACCCACTCACTCGCTCGCTCACCAATTCACCTACCCACTCACCAACTCACCCACCCACTCACCAACTCACTCGCTCGCTCACCAACTCACCCACCCACTCACCAACTCACCCATTCACTCGCTCGCTCAACCAACTCACCCACCCTCTCACCAACTCATCAACCCACTCCCTCGCTCACCAATTCACCCAACCACTCACCAACTCACCCACTCCCTAACCTACTCACCCACTCACTCGCTCGCTCACCAACTCACCCACCCACTCACCAACTCACCCACTCCCTAACCTACTCACCCACACGCTCAAAACCACTCATCCACTCACTCACTCGCTCACCCACCCCACTCACAACAACAACAACAACCGCCATTCGCCACTAAGTGGCGGTGACGTCACCACGACGCTTGTGCCAGGCTATGTGCACCCTGAGGCCACGTGAAGTGTCGAACGCCCGTTGGCAGGAGGTCACGGGGCAGACCCAGGTGCCACGGGTCGACTGACTGAGATGACTGGCTGATGCACCACCTGTGCCCCCTACTGTGCCAACCTGCTGTGCTTTAGCCACCCGGCGCTCCGCTCGCTGTTGTGAGCGTCGCTCCTCCGCCCTCCGTTGTTGTTGGAGGGCGACTGCCTCCAACTGCCCAGTAGCATCCTTCACGAGCCTCCTCCACAGAGGCCGATCTTGACACCGCTGGTACCAGTCATCGGCAAGTCCACTCAGCTCCACGTCCTCCTGTACCACATCACTCCATCTCTTCTCTAGCCCGTGCCGCGCCCGCTTAGCCCCCTCAATCCGGCCAAACAAAAGCTGTTTCGGCATGCGGTGGCTGGGCATGCGGGCTACATGACCCAGCCATCGCAGCCTTGCCTGCCGGAGGAGCTCACCGATGGGACCCTGCCCAGATCTTTCAAGGATTTGTGAGCTCCTCACACAATCCAGTCTGGTTAAACCCAGGATGGATCGTAGGCAGGTCAGCCTAAATGTTTCTAACTGGCGAAGATGTTCCATTAGGGGGGTCCACGTTTCGCAAGCGTAGAGAAGGGAGGGAATGACCGTGGCCGAGAAGACCTGAAGCTTAGTGCGGAGCGACAGACCAGGTAGCTTCCACACAGCGTTACGCAACCGATTAAAAGATATTGCCGCTCGACTGATTCGGAGTGAGACCTCTGCTGTTAAACTGGAGCCAGTCATAAGCAAACTGCCCAGGTATGGGAAACTCTCCACTCTCTCCACAACTGCCCCATCACCGATTGGGAGTTGTGGGGGTGGAGTGTCCGATGGTACAAAATACCCAGGCAGGTGCTTAGTTTTGGTGGGGCTGATGGTAAGGCCCCACCTCTTAGTGGCACGCTCCAGTCTCAGCAGCAGCGTCTCCAACTCCTCCTCTGACTGAGCAGCTATTACCAAATCATCAGCATACATAACGTGGTTGAGCAATAGGGAGCCATCCCTTGACCGCACCCGGGCATCGATTAGCCTCCCATTATATCTGTACCATATGGAGATTCCCCCGGTACAGCTATTGAAGGCTTCACGAACTACGTGGTCAAAATAGATGTTAAATAATGTGGGAGCCAGAGGACATCCCTGTCGCACCCCAAGGTGTACAGGGAATGGCTCTGACTCCCGGCCACGTAGTTTTACCCGGGCCCGCTCACCATCATGAAGGTCCTTAATGATCGTGAGCAGAGGGTCAGGTACTCCAAAAGCACGAAGAACGACCCAGAGCCCAGGCCTACTGATGGTATCATAGGCCTTGACCAGGTCAATAAAGCAGAGATGTAGGTCTTGTTGGAATTCCCTACACCTCTGCTGTAGCAGACGGACAGAAAATATGGCATCTGTGCAGGACCGCCCTTTCCTGAAACCGCATTGGGGCTCCGCAAGCCTCTCCTCAGCGTGCCTGGCAAGGCGATGCTGAATAATCCTTGCCAGGACCTTTCCCGGCACACTGAGGAGTGAGATGCCCCTGTAGTTGTTACAGTCTGTGCGGTCCCCCTTCTTAAAAAGGGGGACCACCAGGGCATCCTTCCAATCCTGCGGAACCCGTCCAGTGGTCCAGACTGTTGTTATGATGTCATATAGGGCAGTCTGTGCACAAACGCCACCCTCCCTCAGCATTTCGCTTGGGAGATCATCTCTGCCCGCTGCCTTTCCTGGTCTCAGACTCCGGATCGCCTTCAATACTTCCTCAGCAGATGGCACCTCAGCCAGCCACTCACAGGGGGTGACTTCATCCAATATTTGAGGCACCGCAGCCTCAGCAGGGTCATCCTCACTTTGTGCCACGATGTTTTCCTGGCTGAGGGATTTTCCCTCCCCCAGGACCTCACAGAAATGCTCAGCAAATCTGCGAACCTGTTCCTGGGGGTCGGAAATTGGATCACCGTTTTTTCCCCTAATGATGGTAATAGGTGTGGCGCTGCAGGTTACTTTTTTGATGGAGTTAAATAGCGATTTGTGATCACGGGCCACTGAGGCAGACTCCATCTCCTCAGCAACCCGCGACCACCACCCATCCTTGCAGCGCCTCACGGCTCTCCGAACCTCCGAGCGAAGGCTGCGGTAAGCCTCCTCATTCTCTGACGTGGGATTCTGTAGCCGATGACAGTGGGCCTGTCGCTTTTTCTCAACCATCCTGAACAACTCCTCTGTCATCCAGGGTGTCTGGGGAGGTCTGGACCGCGTACCCAAAGCAGCCATTGCAGCTGCATGAGTCACAGTCCTAAACCTCGCCCATTTACCCTCGACATCAGGAGGAGTCGGGGACGATGCCAATCCCAGCCGCAAGCGATGATGAAATTCTCGCTTGGAACTTTCATCAGATAACTGAGACCAGGCCACTTTAGGTTGGAATGGGGTCCTGGGTGTACACCCACCACCGGAGTGGAAGAATGGCAGGCGCATCTTACAGATGACTAGTCGATGGTCAGAGGGCAGATCAGCTCCACGGTAGGTCCTGGTGTCAAGGACATGGGCTCGCATTCGCTGGTCCGTCACTATGTAGTCCAGCAGATGTTCTTGCTTGGACCCGGCATGCATCCATGATGTTGTGTGGATGCGCCGATGCCGGAACAGCGTGTTGGTAATTACAAGCCCATGGGCTGCACAAAAATTTAGCAGCCTCCTACCGTTGTTATTGAGCTGATCTGGCCCATGCCCTCCAATCACTCCAGACCAGGTGCCAGTATCATGACCCACCCCACTCACCCACTCACTCACCCACACGCTCAGAACCCAGCTAAAGTAAAGACGGCCCAGAGCTCGGCTTCGTGGGTTCTGGCCACTTTTAAAGAGGCGAGCTTTCAAGACGGGAACTAAATATCTCCAAGGGCTGTAACCTTCTTCTTAGACAAGGCACGAAACGTCGCTCCCAAAAGTGGCAGTTGCGCAGTGGTGAATAGCGCGACCGGGACAGAAATTGAACCTTGGCATCGGAGTTTTTGTTTTCGAAGAAGATCTCAGGGACCTCGATGGAGGGTCAACACGGAACGTGCGTTATTGTATTGCGTTTCATCTGAAATATTCGATCGAAAATAATGACCCGCTCACGATTATTAATGAGGGGGTGGGGGGGCGGAGTCCACGTGAGTGACGTCATCAGCTCATGATTATTGATGAAGGGGGAGCTCCGTGTGGAGTGACGTCATCAACTCATGATTATTAATGAGGGGGTGCCCCATGTGGAGTGACGTCACCCGCTAATCATTATTAATTAGGGGGGGTGCCTCACGTCATCCGCTCATTATTGTTAATGAGGGGGTGGTTGGCCCATGTTATTGGGGAGGGGTGCGGCATATGGAGTGACGTCATCCGTACATGACTAATAATGAGGGGAGGGGCCGCATGTGGAGTGACGTCATGCGCGGGACACACACGCAGCCTTTTTTTAGCTCCTTATAATAGTTGCTGCGTTGATTTCTTTATTAGCTTTACTTTCCATAAACAAAGGTCAAAATAAAAGTTAATTTGCGTAAACAAATTTTCGTTTCCGCTCCAGCTTCATGCGGAGTGACGTCACCCGTCCATGATTATTAATGAGGGGGGCGGGTCGAAGTGGAGTGACGTCACGCGCGTTACGCACAGACATTATTGCCTCATTATATTCGTGATGTTGAACTTCTTTCGCGCCGTACGTAGCCAACCGTGCCAATCGGAGGTGCGGGGGAAGGACAACAAAACTAAACACACAAAGAGCAGCGCTAAATAAATTAGTGTTCAACCTAGTACAGCGGTGTGGTGTCCCAGTAGTGTAGTGTATCGCGTAGGGTGTGGTGCAGTGTTTACCGGAGTACGTTGAACTTCTTTCGCACCGTACGCAGTTCGTGCAGATTTTCGTGGGGCTTAAAGCAAGGCGCCAGCCTGCGGCTCTATCCCAGGGGACTGTTTTGCGTGACCGCATTTATTTATTTATTAAGGGGCCGTCCATAAATGACGTCACGCGATTTTTTACGATTTTTGACCCCCCCCCCACTTCGTCACACGGCGTCATAAAAAGTCAGACCCCCCTCAAATATGACGTCACAAAGCTCTGCCCCCCCCAAATAAAATACGCTTCAAATCGATTTAAACTATTGTCATTGTAGTGCGTATTTAATGTGGCGCTGCACTCTGATGTTGTAGGAGAAAACATTTATTCAAAAGTCTATTTAATTAAGTTAGAACGTGTTGTCTATATTTATTTAAAGTTGCGCATTTTGATGTGACGTCACATTTCTCAACCCCCCCCCTCGTCACACATCGTCACAAATGTCTGACCCCCCCCCCCCGCCAGGTGCGTGACGTCATTTATGGACGGCCCCTAAGGGACCAAACCACGGTCTTTAATTCACCCACCCCGTGTATCGCGGCTCTTGAAATTATTGAGTTGCCTTTTTTTCTTTGATCGAATTTGAAAACAATTGTCTCTGCTTATTGTTATTCTGTTTGCCAAACCCCTGGGGCCTAACCCACTGAGAGCCTCATAGAGCAGCAGCAGCAGCAGCGGCGGGATCTTAAAGTCCACTCGATACTTAATAATAATAATTCCATTTATATATAGAGGCTTGTCATCAATGATCTCAAAGAGCTGTACAGAACACAGCAGCCGGCACTCAGCGGGAACATATAATTACATTATAAATACATTACAAAATTCAATTTAATAAATTAACTAAAAGGGTAATAGGCGGATGCGTATATAAATAGGTTTTAAGACACATTTGAAAAAAAATACGACAGACTCAGAGATCCATCTGGTATCTCGTGGAAGAGCGTTCCATAGCCTGGGGGCTACACGGTGGAAATCTCAGTCACCCATAGACCGAAACCTCGACCTGGGAATGCAGAGAGAAGATCTGCATCATGCCCAGATCTTAGGGACCTTGAGGGGGACACATGGGTGCAGCATGTCAGTGATGTAGGCTGGGGAAATAATGGGGTTTTAGTTCAACACCTAGGCTTTCGCGACCAATATCATCCATAACACAGGTGTTTTTGGGTTAGAGCGCGTCAATTGATAAATGTGTCGTTAAATTAGCTGTGTCAAGTGGTGGCGGGTTTGACGACACATTTATATATTTACGCAATCTAAGCCAAATTCCCCCCCCCCCCCCCCGTTTTATGAATAGGATACTCTCTGGTTCTTTCGGTAAAGTCGCGTAGATAGAAAAAATAATAAATAAAAGGAACACACGCCCCTTGTCAACAGGGGGCGGAAGGGAGGCTGATGGAGATGAGTCGGGCCGTTGGGCCAAGGTAACCCCCAGGGTAGCTTGTGACCCGAGGTGCAGACCCCAGACCCCGAAGAGGGGGGCTGGAGGTTAACGTCACACTCCAGGCCCCTCGAGATGGTTCCAGAAAGGAGGAGTGGCTAGGGGCGGAGTGAGCCAGGAACGGGGTATAAAAGTCGGACCCCCTGAACGGGACCGCAGTTGTCGTCCACTCGAAGATCAAGAATTCATAATAAAGGTTTTTGGGTTAGATCGCGTTATTTATAAATGTGTCGTAACCCTCCACCACCCGACACGGCCAATCAGCAAAAAAAGTGTCACGTTGACAAAAGACAAATAATTCACTACTTTAGCCCACCGGTGTGTTGAAGAGTGAATCCACAACATTTACAGTTTGAGTACGACGTTTCGCTGGTAATTACATCCAGCATCATCGGGCAATTCGCCAGAATGGTAAAGCCCTCTCCACTTGCTCCCGGTCTTAAATAGAGCAGCAGCAGGGTGACGTCATCATTTAACTCAAGAATCAAGAAGCTGCCCTGAAGACCGCAGAGCCGGAGCCAGACCCGAGGACCTTGGCTGGCTCGTGGTCAGTGTAGCCTCCCTAGACCCCGATAGCGGAGGACTCTATAGAGATTGGTCCCGAGTGTAGTATAGGGCACGCCAGTGAGGAGGACGCACCTCCCTAGTGTAGCGGGTGGAAGGGGCCCGTTTCCCCCTTCGTGTTCTGTATTGTTAATTGTAAAATAAACGTGTTGCCTCTAAAAAGAAGTCTCCCTCTAGTTTGTAGCCACTACAGATGCGTAAAGATAACGCGACGTCCGCGCGCGTGCCAGTGTCGACGTCCGCGTGTATTTTAATAATAATTCAAATGTGTAATTGCGCATTCCATCATCGGATCCCAAAGAGCGACAGCGTGAAAAGCAGGACACGAAAACAGCACCCAGACGGGGCAACCGACCCATGCAACTAACGAGGGGATGGCTCCGTTTGAAAGAGGTTGCCTTTGCAAGGCAGACTCGGATCCATCCACCGAGACTCCTGAGTGAGAAACCACGGCGGATGCCATCAACGTGGGCGACCGAACGTCGATTCCCCCAATCCACCACCACCACCCACCCAACAGCAGCGGTTGGCATCCCGTGATGTAGCTGCTCACGCCGAGCTTTAAATGTTCTCTGGTACGTGGCATTGCCCTTGTACCGTTCGCCTTGTGGCGTCCTCCGGTCTGACTCTGGTGGTGATTGGCCTACACCAGGCTGTCTCTGGTGTAGGCCATCAGTTTCAAAGACAGTGCACAAATATGATCAGAGCATGTTTGTCTGCATGTTCACAACGAGTATTGCGAGTGATCCATGCAGACTTCATTCCTTGCAAAATCTGAACGCTACCCGTTTAATTGCCAGAAAGGGTAAAACCTTTTTTGGTCTTTTTCATTTCTCAAAGTTGTTTTTAACGCGTGGACCACTCAAGCCGACGTAAACGGAAGCATCGGAATATTTATTTATACGGGAGGAATCCGAAGAGCTATAAAGCTCTTTGCAATATTTCCGCGGAACCACACAGCCCCCGCCTCCCCCACCACCTGGTGACAAAACGCGTTCACTTCCCTCTCTCTAAGGCCACTAATACAATATCATTATTCATATTAGCGGAAGATAAATATATATTTTAAAAAACTCTTTTTTTTACGCAGCTACAACGGGTTTCTTGTTTGTTTATGGTGGCATTTACATTTTGTTGGGGTTAGTTTAATCAGGGTGTTTGACCGAAGTATTTTTTTTTGTAATTAAATATCATGTACGTTAAATATAAATGAATGTCCAAAACAAAACGGGTACAATTAACGAACGTCGTTATTTACGGAATAATCTGCGCTTGCATCACACCGGTGGGTACAGGGGTCCACACAATTCTCAACGTGCGGGATTAACCGGTTTTCTTTCAATCGGTTACCGGTAATGCAGGGGAAAAAAACACTATTTGACAACCCAAATGTGGACGATCGTGGACGAGCGCTTAATTGCTCCGAGCCCGGACACTTCCGATTTCCGGCCACGAGGCGGCGCCACGAGGACAGAGGGAGGGAGGGGAGAGAGGAGAGAGGGAGGGGAAGAGATGGGAGGGAGAGTGAAGGAGGGAGAGAGGAGAAGAGATAGGAGAGAGAGAGTGGAGAGAGAGTGAAGGAGGGGAGGGAGAGAGGAGAGAGGGAGGGGAGAGAGGAGAGAGGGAGGGGAGGAGATGGGAGAGAGAGTGAAGGAGGGGAGGGAGAGAGGAGAGAGGGAGGGAGGGGAGAGAGGAGAGAGGGAGGGGAGGAGATGGGAGGGAGAGTGAGGGAGGGAGAGAGGAGAAGAGATAGGAGAGAGAGTGGAGAGAGAGTGAGGGAGGGGAGGGAGAGAGGAGAGAGGGAGGGAGGGGAGAGAGGGAGGGGAGGAGATGGGAGAGAGTGTGAGGAGGGAGAGAGGAGAAGAGATAGGAGAGAGAGAGTGGAGAGAGAGTGAGGGAGGGAGAGAGGAGAAGAGATAGGAGAGAGAGTGGAGAGAGAGTGAGGGAGGGGAGGGAGAGAGGAGAGAGGGAGGGAGGGGAGAGAGGAGAGAGGGAGGGGAGATGGGAGAGAGAGTGAGGGAGGGAGAGAGGAGAAGAGATAGGAGAGAGAGTGGAGAGAGAGTGAGGGAGGGGAGGGAGAAAGGAGATGAGACATCTTCTTGTTTCCTCTGATCATAAAAAAGGAGAGTGAGGGGAGAGAGAGAGGACGCGCTTCGTTTGAGCTCCCCGTGTTAACTTTATAAATCTAACATACCCTCTTCTAATTAATTTCTTTCTTTCAAGATTTTACTCAGCAGGAGTAAGTATTCTGCCTCTTGCACAAACAAGTCGTACTTGTTGTGTGTTGATCTATTTTTCTTTACTTTTTTAAATCGTAACAGTTAAGGGTGAGGCAAAGTGTTTTGAAACACAGCGGTGTTTCTTAGGCGCTGTGCTCAATCCCATAGTTAATTCAAGCATCGTTTTCATACTTTACAGGTTCTTCTTTTATACTTTTATTGTTCCTGTATTCTTCTGCTTATGTTTTTTAATCTCAGTTTACGAATCTCAAACTATTTGAGATTTGTTATGAATTGTTTCTTGTGTGAGCCACGTGGAGGCATCTGCCGCTGTAGCGCAGAGATTTAAGGCCACACAAGCAATTGTTGACTTTGCTGCTAAAGCAACCTAACAGTTAATGATTCCTTAACATACCGCGGTTTTTTTTTGTTTTGCCTCCACGTGTGTGCAAGGGCTCTAAGTTATATTTATTTAACGATGAGTGAATGTATTTAATAAACAATTTTTTTCTAAAAAGTAGATTTGTTTGCAAAATACATTCATTTATTTAACACGTAAATTAAAAAATAGATCTTACTGTTTATTTATTTATTTACAGCTTCATATATATTTTATCAATACGTTAATTTATTCAATAAAAACAGTTTTTTTAAATAAATAAATAGATCTCTTTCCTTTCGTTTTTTTCTTTCATTATTTTCTTAAACGAGGATTCTTTATTCATCCTCAGTTTACATTCTGTCGAGGGGAGCTCTGTACAGAAACGCAAACACCACAGTCAGGCAGAAATTGAAGGTACGAGGAACAAAATGGCCACCTACGCAAAGGTCGCAGCTGCCAAACTGCCTGGAGTCACGAGGCCCCCCACTAGGGCCTCTGCTCCAAGGCCGACCCCCCCCCGAAGCGCGCAGCGACCACTGCCGCTGCGCGAGAACGGCATCCGCCGCTACGCCTCGAGCTCCGTCACGATCGAGGCGTACGTCGAGGCCCCGGCCGCCATCGTCCCGCCAGCCACCGTCACCCACACCTCGAAGACCAGCGGGAAAGCCGGCTTCTTCCTGACGACGAAAAAGGTGGCCGATGCGGCCGTCGAGAAGGGGATGACCGTGGGGGGGACTCCACGTCCAGCTGGAACCCGTCGCTTCGGTGGCGGCGCGAATAGTCGTTTCGAACGTGCCGCCCCACTTCCCCGACGAGGCCGTGTTGGAGCACGTGTTGGAGCACGTGTCCAAGCTTGGGCACCATTGTGGTGCCAGCGCGTGCCCTGTCACTGGGGTGCAGAAACCCTGCTCTGAATCACATTTTATCTTTCAAGAGGCAGGTGCATGTCCTGCTGACTCCCGGACAGCAGGAAGAGGGCCCGTTTGTCATTGTCAATGCAGGCATTGCCCATAGATTGTTTTATGCCAAGGATTGCATCAGATGCAATCTTTGCAAAGAAGAGGGGCACTTCCGAAGGCATTGCCCTAAACCGACGACGGCGAGGGTCGGAGAAAAGAGCGGGGAGGAGGGAGGCAGAGCAAAGGGGGCAAAGCAGCAAGAGCCCCCATTGCAACAAGCCCCCCAACAGCCCACACCGGACCCGCCAGCCACGAATCCTCCTGCACCTGAAGTCGTGACCCCAACTTCGCCGCCTCAAGCGACAAATCGCAAGAGGAAGAATACAGAAGGACCCGGATCTCAAGGGTCAAATTCAGAGGAGGAAGAAGCAGTGAAACCCCCTACACCAGGGGAGGAAGCATAACAGCTGCCAGACGCCGAAGACGTGGTTTTCGCCTTCCCGGACGCCACGCCGAGTGACGCGCGGGCGGCGAGGAAGAAACGCGCCAAGAGGAAGAAGCAGCGTGCGTCTGGGGAAGGGTTTCCACAGCAGGAGACCGTGGACGATGAAGGCGACATCGCCACGGAAATCGACCCGTCTACTGTGGTCATAGAGACTCACTCCCCACCAGCTATACATGAAGCGAGGACAAATTCTATTTGCTCCGCCCTTGACCAAGAGGAATAAGTCGGCAGAGAGACATCGAGCACACTCACCAAGGGCGACGACGAAATGGATGGGAATGAGGAGGAAGGTCCCCATCCCACTGCTGACCCAAAACCAGCGGAAGAGACACCGGGCCATCCACCCGAAGAGCCTGAGCAGGAGCCATCCCAGGCCATCCCTAACACTGGGGAGAGGACGCCGCTGGGCCATAAGCCAGCCCAGCCGCTGCAGCTCTTCCAGTGGAGCCGGACGCCGAGGAAATCGACTCAGATTGGGACAACTGCAACAGCGTGGGGAGCGAGAGCAGCCAGGGGTCTACACTCCCTGACCCTCAGACTCCCCTGGTCTCCCCTGAAGATCTCTGGCACTTCCTCGACGAGACCAACGTGAGGACAGAGCGGACATTGCCTTGGCTCGATGGAAGGACAGCAAGGCAATAAAGGCCTCTGTGACTCAAGCAGAGAGACTCCTTGCCAAGCAGGGACTCGAGTCCCGGGGCAACGAGAGGGCAAAGCTGAGATATTTCCGCAAACAAATTACACGGTGGGAGGCCACGGAGGCAAGGAACAAGCAATGTCTATGTACATTGGCTCACTGAACGTGAACAGGTGCAGGGAGGCAGCGCGGAGGTTTTCCGCAATGTCTCTTGCGAGGAAACACCCTGCCTCTGTCTTCTTCATTCAAGAGACGCATCTCACGGTCGAGGACGAGGATGACTGGAGGAAGGAGTGGGGAGGGGGACTCCTTCTACAGTCACCTTGACAACACCTCCTGTGGAGTCGCGACCCTGTTTGCTAAAAAGTTTCATCCCGAGCTCATCACCCAGACCGAGGTGGTGAAGGGAAGGCTGCTCGCGGTAACGGTCAGGGTGGGCAATGTCACCACCCACCTGCTGAACGTGTACGTGCCGGTAACCAACAAGGAGAAGATCCCATTTCTGCACCTCCTGAGGAGGCACCTGGCCGGGATCCCGGATGACAAGTGCGTGATTGTGGGTGGTGACCACAACTGCACACTCGGCGCCCTGGATCGTTCGGGGGGGCAGCCGGGGGGAGTTGGGCCGAAGAGGGAAATGCAGGGACTCCTGGAGGAAGCCGCCTTGGTGGATGTGTGGCGCATACATCACCCGGGCCAATGCCAGTTCACGTACACGAGGCGCGATGGCTCGGTGACGCAGTCCAGGCTCGACTGATTTTACATCTCTAAGAGCTTTGTGACGTGCGCCATAACGTCTGGCATCAGGGCGGCACCCGTCATGGACCACAACCTCATCGTGCTCCGTGTCAGGCTGGAGAGGGCCCGTGAGGGCTAGTCCCACTGGTATTTTAACAACTCGCTGCTGGAGGACGGCGCCTTTTTAGAAATGTTCGAGGACTTCTGGGAAGAGTGGTGAAAAACCAAAACGCAGTTCGACTCTCTGGCCCAGTGGTGGAATATGGGCAAAGTGCACACCAGGCTGCTGTGCCAACAATACACCTGGGGGAGCACCAGACTGAAGAACGCGGACATCACCGACATGGAAGCCCGAGTCTTCGATTTGGAGGGTCGCCTCGCCGAGGACAGCGACCCTGCTCTTCTCCGAGAATACGAGGAGAATAGGGAGCGTCTCAAAGGGCTACATGGGGAGCAGACAAGGGGAGCGTTTGTGCGATCCCGGGTGAAGCTCATCACGGACCTCGACACGGGATCCCCGCTTTTCTACTCCCTCGGGAGGCAGAACGGGAGATGCAAATCCATGGAGTGGCCTCTTGATGGTCAAGGTGTCCTGGTGCACGAACTCCAGCAGAAGTCGACCATAATCAGAGACTTCTACGGCAGCCTGTTCTCCCCTGAAGAAACATCGGAACTGGCCCAGGCGGAGGCATGGCGTGGTCTACCCACCCTGGGGGAAGACGGGAAAGAGCTGCTAGAGCAAAAGCTCACCAGGACTGACCTTGACGCAGCTATAAGAGGACTGGCCCCAATAAATCCCCAGGGTTAGACGGGCTAACAGGGGAGTTTTACGCCGCTTTTTGGCCATCCCTGCGGGAGGACTACAGAGAGGTGCTGGAGGAAGCCTCAGTCACTGGGGTGATGCCTCAGTCTTGGAGGAGGGCGGTGCTCACTCTGCTTCCCAAGAAGGGAGACCTGAGGCACCTACAAAACTGGCGTCCGGTGTCCCTCCTGAACACCGACTACAAATTATTGACGAAGGCTCTCTCCCTGCGACTGAAAGGGGTGATTGCACAAGTCGTAAACAGGGACCAGTCCTACGCCATCCCCGGATGAACCATCCACGACGGCATCTTCCTGGTCAGGGACCTCATTGCGGTGTCCCAGAGGTTGGGCATCCCAATCGCGTTTCTGGCTCTTGACCAGGAAAAGGCTTTTGACAGAGTGGACCACAAGTACCTGCTGGGAACCCTCAAGACCTTTGGTTTTGGGGATGCCTTTGTCCAAACGATCCACCTACTCTACACCAAGGCAGAGTGCATGATCAAGATCAACGGCGCCCTCACTGCCCCGGTCAAATTCGAGCAAGGAGTGAGACAGGGATGCCCATTGTCGGGCCAACTTCATGCCCTGGCATTAGAGCCTTTCCTGAGTCTCATAAGACGGAGACTCAGTGGCCTGGTGCTCAGGGAACCAAGCGTCAAGTTGGTCCTGACGGCATACGCCGACGACGTCCTCCTCATCCTGCGCTCCCTGGATGATATCGCCCTGCTGCATGAGTGCCAGGAGGTCTTTTCGAAAGCCTCCTCATCAAAAATTAACTGGCAAAAGTGCAGCCGCCTGCTGGTTGGAGCGTGGGACATGACCGAGTGTCCCGAGAAGGCAAAAGCCATCAATTGGAGGACAACATCGCTGCACCACCTGGGGGTGTTCCTCGGACCAGAGGAGGAACCACCGCAGAGGAACTGGGTCGAGCTGGAGGAGAAGGTGAAGGAGCGGCTGAGCACCTGGAGTCACCTGTGCAAGTTCCTCACCTTCAGGACAAAGACGTTGGTGGTGAACCAGCTGGTGACGTCCATGCTGTGGCACCGACTCTTCTCCCTGCACCCCCCCATGAGCCTCGTCAACGCACTTCAGAAGCGAGTCCTCGACTTCTTCTGGTCGGGTGGAGGACACCGGGTCGCGGCTGGGGTCCTGGCCCTGCCACTGGACGAGGGCGGTCACGGGCTGGTGTGTGTGCAGAGTCAGCTGGCCACCTTCCGACTGCAGGCCGCGCAAAAGTTCCTGCACGCTGCCCCAGCACCGGCTTGGAGCGTCACGGCCTCCTTCCTCCTGAAACAGCTGGGGGGTCTGCAGTGCTCCAAACAACTATTCTACATGGACCTGCAGGGCCTCCCAATGGGACAGCTGCCACCCTTCTACAGAAGCGTCCTGCAGACATGGAGCTCCCTCGCCGTCAGGAGGCTGAACCAGCCGCGATCGGCCGAGGATCTGGTCTTTGAACCGATCCTCAGGAACCCACAGACAAAGCTGCCATCCACCACCGCCACCCCAGGCATGGAGAGGCGCCTCGCCAACGCGCGGCTCACCAGGATGGGAGATCTGGTGGAGCCTGAAACACGGGGCCGGTGGCTCGGACCAGCAGACATGGCCGCAAAGACAGGGCTGCAGTTGCTCTGGGTGGCTGCCCGGATCCTGGCCAAAGCCAAGGGGGCCTTTCTCAGCGGCAGCGGGGAGAACGCCCCCTATCGGCGTTGGGGATGACGAGGCCCCTCTCGGTCCACCTCCACCGGAGCTCTCAGTCGTGCCACTGCATCGCCAATGCCGACAAACGAAGGCGGATCACAACCTGTGCTGGCTGGAAGACCTGCCCGAGGTGGCGTTCGCAAATGTAAAGAGGAAGGTGCTCTACTCCTATATGGTCCGGTTTCACCAACAGGACGCCCTGAGGAGCCACAAGGACCATGCCTGGAGGAAAGCCCTGCCCTGCGTCTCTCCGGAGAGGCCTCGCTGGAGGCAACTCTACTGCAGACCGACGTACAACCGTATCGGCGACCTCAGTTGGAGCATCGCCCACGGCACCGTCACCACCGACGCCTCCCTGGCGCGCTTCACCGACACGTCCCCGGAATGTCGGTTCTGCAGTAAAGTGGAGATGGTGGCGCACCAATACGTGGAGTGCAAGAGCCTGTACTTGCTGTTTAAGGTCCTGAGAAACATCCTCATAAGGTTCAGCCTCCACTTCTCCCCGACGGTCCTCATCTTTGGTTACCTGAAGGGCGACGGACCCTAACATCTTCAGGGGCTGGTCAATGTGTTCTTCGGCTACGTCAAGCTCACCATATACAGGGCGAGGAAGGTAGCCCTGGAGGGGCAACGTCCAGCCAGCAGCCTGGGCATCTTCCGCGCTCTGGTCGGAGCCAGGGTGTGGCTGGAGTTCTGCCATGCGCGGCTGACCCACGCCGTGCCGGCCTTCAAGGAGCAGTGAGCGCTGGAGGAGGTCGTGTGCTCGGTGGCAGATGACGGAGAGCTCTGCATTCAGATATAAGCTACCCGTTGGAGGCCGTTAGACTGTGGGAAGGGCTGCGTGCAAGTGCAGCACTTGTCGTAGTTTAAAAAAAAGAGAGAAAGCGAGCGAGTGAGCGAGAGAGAGCGAAATGGAGTAGGAAGAGAGGGGCAGAGAGAGAGAGGGGGGGCAGAGAGGGGGGTAGAGAGAGAGGAGGGTAGAGAGGGGGGTAGAGAGAGAGGGAAGGAGTAAGGAGAGCAGAAAAAAAGAAGAAAAAAAAATATTTTGTTGGGTCTTTCATTTAAAAGGGGGGGGGGGGGGGGGTTACATAAAGCAAAACATAAAAAACAAAAAAAACTAAATAATGAACGGAGCAAAGTGCCGACTACACCGAGCATCTTCTTGTTTCCTCTGATCGTAAAAAAAAGGAGATGGGGGAGAAAGTTCCTGCACGCCGCCCCTGCACCAGCCTGGAGCGTCACGGCCTCCTTCCTCCTGAAACAGCTGGGAGGGGGGGGGGGGTCTGCAGTGCTCCAAGCAACTATTCTACATGGACCTGCAGGGCCTCCCACTGGGACAGCTGCCACCTTTCTACAGGAGCATCCTGCAGACATGGAGCTCCCTCGCCGTCAGGAGGCTGAACCAGCCGCGATCGGCCGAGGATTTGGTCTTCGAACCGATCCTCAGGAACCCACAGACAAAGCTGCCATCCACCACCGCCACCCCCGGCATGGAGAGGCGCCTCGCCAACGCGCGGCTCACCAGGATGGGAGATCTGGTGGAGCCTGAAACACGGGGCCAGTGGCTCGGACCAGCAGAGATGGCCGCAAAGACAGGGGGGCTGCAGTCGCCCCGGGTGGCTGCCCGGATCCTGGCCGAAACCAAGGGGGCCTTCTCAGTGGCAGCGGGGAGAACGCCCCCCATCGCTATTTGGGATGACGAGGCCCCTCTCGGTCCCCCTCCACCGGAGTTCTCAGTCCGTGCCACTGCATCGCCAATGCCGACAAACGAAGGCGGATCACAACCTGTGCCGGCTGGAAGACCTACCGGAGGTGGCCTTCGCAAATGTAAAGAAGAAGGTGCTCTACTCCTACATGGTCCGGTTTCACCAACAGGACACCCTGAGGAGCCACAAGGACCATGCCTGGAGGAAAGCCCCTGCCCTGCGTCTCTCCGGAGAGGCCTCGCTGGAGGCAACTCTACTCCAGCCCGACGTACAACCACATTGGCGACCTCAGCTGGAGCATCGCTCACGGCACCGTCACCACCAAAGCCTCCCTGGCGCGCTTCACCGACACGTCCCCGGAGTGCCGATTCTGATGCAAAGTGGAGATGGTGGCGCACCAATACGTGGAGTGCAAGAGCCTGGACTCACTGTTCAAGGTCCTGATAAACATCCTCCCTAGGTTCAGCCTCCACTTCTCCCCGACGGTCCTCATCTTTGGATACCCGAAGGGCGACGGACCCCAACATCGTCAGGGGCTGGTCAACGTGCTAGTCGGCTAGACCAAGCTCGCCATATACAGGGCGAGGAAGGTGGCCGTGGAGGGGAAACGTCCGGCCAGCAGCCTGGGCATCTTTTGCGCTCTGGTCGGAGCCAGGGTGTGTGGGCTGGAGTTCCGCCATGCGCGGCTGACCCACGCCGTGCCGGCCTTCAAGGAGCAGTGGGCGCTGGAGGAGGCCGTGTGCTCGGTGGCAGAAGACGGAGAGCTCTGCATGCAGATCTGAGCTACCCATCGGATACCGTAGGACAGCGAGAAGGGCTGCGTGCAGATGCAGCACTTGTCGAAAAAAAGAAAAAAATTACATAGAAAACAGGGAGAACATAGACATAGGGGAGGGATAGAGGGGGGGGGGGTAGAGAGAGGGGGTACAGAGAGAGGGGGGTGTTACATAAAGCAAAGCATTGAAAAAAAACGAAATGATGAACGGAGCAAAGTGCCAACTACACCGAGCATCTTCTTGTTTCCTCTGATCGTAAAAAAGGAGAGTGAGGGAGGGGAGAGAGGAGACGGGAGAGTGAGAGGAGAGGAGAAAGCACGTAACGTTGGGCTAACATTGGCATCCGATTGAAACCGTTGGGCCAACGTTGATCATCACGCCTGAGTCGCCTTTGTCTCCCCCACTGCTTACATAACACTGTGCGTAGCGTCTTACACGCGCACAATATCTTTAGATTCGTTCAGAGTCGCGGGAAGCCACTGGACGATGGGGGAAGGGGCAGTCGAAGCACCGCGCCAGAAATTTCCCCAAGCTCTGTTGTCCTACATTTGGGCCGTCTGGCCAATTCCAGTATGTAATGAGAAGAAGAAAAAAACATGCTGGAGAACTGGCGTACACGTTAGTATGTGTGTGTGTATGAGTGTGTGTATGTGCGCACTAAGCTTCAGGTCTTCTCGGCCACGGTCATTCCCTCCCTTCTCTACGCTTGCGAAACGTGGACCCCCCTAATGGAACATCTTCGCCGGTTAGAAACATTTAGGCTGGCCTGCCTACGATCCATTCTGGGTTTAACCAGACTGGATTGTGTGAGGAGCTCACAAATCCTTGAAAGATCTGGGCAGAGTCCCATCGGTGAGCTCCTCCGGCAGGCAAGGCTGCGATGGCTGGGTCATGTAGCCCGCATGCCCAGCCACCGCATGCCGAAACAGCTTTTGTTTGGCCGGATTGAGGGGGCTAAGCGGGCGCGGCACGGGCTAGAGAAGAGATGGAGTGATGTGGTACAGGAGGACGTGGAGCTGAGTGGACTTGCCGATGACTGGTACCAGAGGTGTCAAGATCGGCCCATGGACTTGTAATTACCAACACGCTGTTCCGGCATCGGCGCATCCACACAACATCATGGATGCATGCCGGGTCCAAGCAAGAACATCTGCTGGACTACATAGTGACGGACCAGCGAATGCGAGCCCATGTCCTTGACACCAGGACCTACCGTGGAGCTGATCTGCCCTCTGACCATCGACTAGTCATCTGTAAGATGCGCCTGCCATTCTTCCACTCCGGTGGTGGGTGTACACCCAGGACCCCATTCCAACATAAAGTGGCCTGGTCTCAGTTATCTGATGAAAGTTGCAAGCGAGAATTTCATCATCGCTTGCGGCTGGGATTGGCATCGTCCCCGACTCCTCCTGATGTCGAGGGTAAATGGGCGAGGTTTAGGACTGTGACTCATGCAGCTGCAATGGCTGCTTTGGGTACGCGGTCCAGACCTCCCCAGAGACCCTGGCTGACAGAGGAGGTGTTCAGGATGGTTGAGAAAAAGCGACAGGCCCACTGTCATCGGCTACAGAATCCCACGTCAGAGAATGAGGAGGCTTACCGCAGCCTTTGCTCGGAGGTTCGGAGAGCCGTGAGGCGCTGCAAGGATGGGTGGTGGTCGCGGGTTGCTGAGGAGATGGAGTCTGCCTCAGTGGCCCGTGATCACAAATCTCTATTTAACTCCATCAAAAAAGTAACCTGCAGCGCCACACCTATTACCATCATTAGGGGAAAAAACGGTGATCCAATCTCCGACCCCCAGGAACAGGTTTGCAGATTTGCTGAGCATTTCTGTGAGGTCCTGGGGGAGGGAGGAAGTCACCCCCTGTGAGTGGCTGGCTGAGGTGCCATCTGTTGAGGAAGTACTGAAGGCGATCCGGAGTCTGAGACCAGGAAAGGCAGCGGGCAGAGATGATCTCCCAAGCGAAATGCTGAGGGAGGGTGGCGTTTGTGCACAGACTGCCCTATATGACATCATAACAACGGTCTGGGCCGCTGGACGGGTTCCGCACGATTGGAAGGATGCCCTGGTGGTCCCCCTCTTTAAGAAGGGGGACCGCACAGACTGTAACAACTACAGGGGCATCTCACTCCTCAATGTGCCGGGAAAGGTCCTGGCAAGGATTATTCAGCATCGCCTTGCCAGGCATGCTGAGGAGAGGCTTGCGGAGCCCAAATGCGGTTTCAGGAAAGGGCGGTCCTGCACAGATGCCATATTTTCTGTCCGTCTGCTACAGCAGAGGTGTAGGGAATTCCAGGAAGACCTACATCTCTGCTTTATTGACCTGGTCAAGGCCTATGATACCATCAGTAGGCCTGGGCTCTGGGTCGTTCTTCGTGCTTTTGGAGTACCTGACCCTCTGCTCACGATCATTAAGGACCTTCATGATGGTGAGCGGGCCCGGGTAAAACTACGTGGCCGGGAGTCAGAGCCATTCCCTGTACACCTTGGGGTGCGACAGGGATGTCCTCTGGCTCCCACATTATTTAACATCTATTTTGACCACGTAGTTCGTGAAGCCTTCAATAGCTGTACCGGGGGAATCTCCATATGGTACAGATATAATGGGAGGCTAATCGATGCCCGGGTGCGGTCAAGGGATGGCTCCCTATTGCTCAACCACGTTATGTATGCTGATGATTTGGTAATAGCTGCTCAGTCAGAGGAGGAGTTGGAGACGCTGCTGCTGAGACTGGAGCGTGCCACTAAGAGGTGGGGCCTTACCATCAGCCCCACCAAAACTAAGCACCTGCCTGGGTATTTTGTACCATCGGACATTCCACCTCCACAACTCCCAATCGGTGATGGGGCAGTTGTGGAGAGAGTGGAGAGTTTCCCATACCTGGGCAGTGCGCTTATGACTGGCTCCAGTTTAACAGCAGAGGTCTCACTCCGAATCAGTCGAGCGGCAATATCTTTTCATCGGTTGCGTAACGCTGTGTGGAAGCTACCTGGTCTGTCGCTCCGCACTAAGCTTCAGGTCTTCTCGGCCACGGTCATTCCCTCCCTTCTCTACGCTTGCGAAACGTGGACCCCCCTAATGGAACATCTTTGCCGGTTAGAAACATTTAGGCTGGCCTGCCTACGATCCATCCTGGGTTTAACCAGACTGGATTGTGTGAGGAGCTCACAAATCCTTGAAAGATCTGGGCAGGGTCCCATCGGTGAGCTCCTCCGGCAGGCAAGGCTGCGATGGCTGGGTCATGTAGCCCGCATGCCCAGCCACCGCATGCCGAAACAGCTTTTGTTTGGCCGGATTGAGGGGGCTAAGCGGGCGCGGCACGGGCTAGAGAAGAGATGGAGTGATGTGGTACAGGAGGACGTGGAGCTGAGTGGACTTGCCGATGACTGGTACCAGCGGTGTCAAGATCGGCCTCTGTGGAGGAGGCTCGTGAAGGATGCTACTGGGCAGTTGGAGGCAGTCGCCCTCCAACAACAACGGAGGGCGGAGGAGCGACGCTCAGAACAACGAGCGGAGCGCCGGGTGGCTAAAGCACAGCAGGTTGGCACAGTAGGGGGCACAGGTGGTGCATCAGCCAGTCATCTCAGTCAGTCGACCCGTGGCACCTGGGTCTGCCCAGTGACCTCCTGCCAGCGGGCGTTCGACACTTCACGTGGCCTCACGGTGCACATAGCCTGGCACAAGCGTCGTGGTGACGTCACCGCCACTTAGTGGCGAATGGCGGTTGTTGTTGTTGTTGTGGGGAGTGGTAGTGTAGCGGTTAGCGCGCTGCGCTACGAACCCGGCGACACGGGTTCGATTTCCGCTCACGGCCAACACCAGTGACGATTATCTGAACCGGTCCCGGGCCTCCCCTAGGTCGACTCAGCCTCAAATGAGTAACTGGTGCGGTGTGTAAACATCGTCACTGGGGAGACAAAGGCGGCCGGGCGTGGTGTTGGTCACCCACCCCCTCGTGTGCCGTGCCAGCCTTCATTGGTGCTCACTAACAGCACTTGCCCCTACAGTCTGTTAAGGCTATTAGGGGGAATCTTTGTCTTTGCATATGGAGAACTTCTTTCGCACCGTATTTAGCCCACTGGATGTGTGGAAAAACTAAACACACACAAAAACAGCTCAAACAGCTCAAAAGAAATGAGTTTTCAACCGAGATTTCAAAGCTCCAGTGGCTTCATAATATGCGGAAGGAAGCCTCTGCTGCTGCGAGGATGACCGGAGATCGCGTGAATGGGATATTTTGGAATTGAAAACTAAAATAAAAACTAAGACATTTTTTTTATTTTACAAGGTAAGGCCTCACTGAGCTATACAGATCTTTTTTTTCAGAATTGATCTGGCCACAAATTATATCTCAAGCAAGTGGATTATCACGTGGACATTTATAGCTGCCAAAAACTCTAAACGCGTGATGCTGATTCTAAATGTGGAGGGAAAAACCGGAGGACCTGGAGAAAAATCCACACGACCACGGGGCGAGAGAGAAACACGCAAACTCCAAATATACAGCAGCAGGCGTCATGGTCGGGATCGAACCCACGACCTCCTGTATACCAGGCGAGGTAGTCAACATCTCCTAGCCATCGTGATGAGAGTGAGAGAGAGAGACACGCAAACTCCAAATATACAGCAGGCGTCAGGGTCGGGTTCGAACCCACGACCTCCCGCATACCAGGCGAGGTAGTTAACATCCCCAACGCTTAACACGTAGGCTTTCGCGACCAATATTATTCATAATAAAGGTTTTTGGGTTAGATCGCGTTATTGATAAATGTGTCGTAACCCTCCCACACCCGACACAGCCAATCAGCAAAAAAGTGTCACGTTGACAAAAGACAAACAGTGTCAGATGGTGAAAGTCTAGTGAGAGAGATCAAACACATTAAAGAAGCATTATGACAGAATGGCTACAATAATACTCAAATTAACAGAGCACTGAATGCCAAATCGCGATCGCAAAGCAACACTGCTGAAAGCGATAAGATTGTTAAAACAATAAAAATTCCATATATCTCAGGAGTAACTGACAAATTAGCCCGTGTTTTGCAAAAGCAAAACATTACAGTAAGATTTGGTACAGTACACAAAATTCAAAAACTAGTATCTTGCACTAAAGACGAATTACCTAAATTATCAACAGAAGGTGTATATCGGATTAATTGTTTATGTGGCAGATGCTATATTGAACAGACGGGACGTAACATCAGCATAAGACTAAAAGAACACCAAAGAAATATTAAATTATCTCAAACACAACTGTCGGCAGCGGCAGAACATTCTTGTCAACAAGGACACTCAATTGATTTTGATAACGTTGAAGTGTTGTGTAAAACGAATTATTACTAGCAAAGACTAATTAGAGAATCCATTTAAGTTGAGAGAAATAGAAATAACTTTAATCGCTCTGATAGCTATAGGCTTAGTGCGGCTTGGAAGCGTATTATTAAATAATACATATTACAATTCCTTATAGGGGAAACACATACTAATTAACGGATTACTAACGTAGCATATAATCACAATAACACACATTACAACTAATTACTAATCTACAACTCATTGCTAATCATAACCATTGATTACCAATCGATTATATAATTACTGCTCCTGAATGAGTTAAATGATGACGTCACCCTGCTGCTCTATTTAAGACCGGGAGCAAGTGAGGGCTTTACCATTCTGGCGAATTGCCCGATGATGCTGGATGTAATTACCAGCGAAACGTCGTATTCAAACTGTAAATGTTGTGGATTCACTCTTCAACACACCGGTGGGCTAAAGTAGCGAACTATTTAGCTTTTGTCAACGTGACACTTTTTTGCTGATTGGCCGTGTCGGGTGGTGGAGGGTTCGACACATTTATAAATAACGCGATCTAACCCAAAAACCTTTATTATGAATCCCCAAACGCTGAATCGTTACCCCGAAAATCACTCGTGGCAATGACATTGGCTGCTCCGGGCAGCACTTTTGGCGGGTCTACAGGAGGTCGTGGGTTTGATCCCGACCCTGACGCCTGCTGCTGTATATTTAGAGTTTGCGTGTCTCTCTCTCTCTCTCCCTGTGGTCGCGTGGATTTTTCTCCGGGTCCTCCGGTTTTTTCCTCCACGTTTAAAATCAACGTCACGCGTTTAGAGTTTTTGGCTGCTGCTGCTGCTGCTGTAAATGTCCACGTGGTAAGCCACTTCGTTGAGCTATCATTTGTGGCCAGGTCGCTTCTGAATAAAGAGCTATACAGCTCAGTTGGGGCCTTACATGAAAATATGTATAGTTTAAACACGTGGAATTGTTGTTGTCCTTTGTTGTTGTTATTTTCACTGGAGAAGAATTCGCCGATGGAGCTGTAGCACAACAGGCAACCCACAGCGGTGACCACCTACCGCCTGCCCGCCCCAATTAGCACCCAGGGCTCAGGGCCCCGGGGGGTACTCCGTTTTTGGCTGAGTGGATCTAGGGGGAGGACCCTCACAGTGGCAGAGACCTCGGCTGTGCGGCCCTGTGCGGACTCCGTTTCTGGCTGAGTGGATCTAGGGGGAGGACCGTCACACCTTGGTCGAGACCTCGGCGCTGCATTCTCACGCGGCAAACGCGAGAGGGCAGCGTTGAGGCATCAGCGGGGGGCAGGAGTTGAGTCGCGTGGGGCGAGGGGGGGGGGCACAGGGGGAGTGTGGAGCTGCGAGGAGGGAGGGGGGGACGTGACGAGGTGGGGGGGGCGATGAGGAGGATACAAAGGCGGATTGGGGAGGCGTCACGGCAAACGCGGTTCGCCGATAGTTACCGCGTTACCCAATTAATCCGTGGTCATCGGTTACTCCGACGGTTACCAAATCATCATCAATTACCCCGTGACCCATGCATAACCCAATTGCCACCGGTCTCACCGTTACCCGTGGTTACCATCGGCTACCCCGTTTATCTAAATGGTTACCCCGTTACCCGCTCGTTGCGGGGGTTCAGGGTTTCAATCCCGCTACCGCCCTGATGACTACTGCGGTGCGCAGTTACACTCGCAGAGATGTGGGGTACAAGTACCCTCTAGCATAGTGCTCTGAAGAAGGGGCATTGCCCGAAACGTCGCCTGTTATATTTTCCATTTCCAGGCCACTGTGTTATTGACGAATGTGTTGGGGTTGTTTTTTTTTACTTGTTATTATTTGCTGTTTTAATTAGTTATTTGTTGTTATTTGTTAGTATTTGTGTTGTTATTTGTTGTTTTATTTGTTATTATTTGTGGTCCTCTGCCAACGCTCATGGTCAATCCACTGCTGGATGAAGGCCTCCCCATGCCGCCGCCGCCGCCGTCCGGACTACCGATGCAGTCCTCGTCTCGAGCACATGGGGGATTGAGAGGTGGCGCAGTGGTTAGCGCACTGGTACTCCGAACGCGGCAACCCGAGTTCGACTCCTGGCAGCAGCAGCAGCGAGTGACATCTGAACGGCTCCTGGTGCCCCCCCGTTTACCCCCCATGAACTCCGTGGTTCCTCGTTACCGCGTTACCCAATTAAGCTGTTACCATTGGTTACCCCGTTAGCGAGGTCACCAAATGATCATCAATTACCCCGTTAACTATGGTTGCCCCGTTAGCCGCGGTTACCAAGCTATCCATTGTTACGCCGCTAAACGTGGTTACCCGTTACCCATGACTACCGCCGTAACCCACGGTCACCCGCGCACCCTGGGTTTCCCCGTTGCCCCTGGTTACTCTCGGTAACCCCTGGTTACCCCGTTACCCTTGGTTACCGTTCCCCACGTGCTTGTGTGGTGCTGCTGCTGCTCAATGGCACCGCGGGGCCAAGCGGTTTATTTTTTTTGTGAATGGTGACCGTGGGAACCGGATCCCAGGCACCCCGCGCGCGGCGCCCTCCGATTGGCCGGGGGAGCCGCGACGTCACGCAGGTGCGGGTCACGTCGGGGCGCTCCGCGTCCCCACGTGACCCGCGGCCCCCCCCTCCATCAACCCCCCCCCCAACTCCCCCCCACCCCTCGCCCGGCTCGTGCTGCTCACGTGACACCATCCCCCGTGGCGGCCCGTGCACGGCGGCGCGCGGGGGTGAGGAGGGAATGGGAAGGGGGGGGGGACGTGGGGGGGGGTGTGGAGGGGGGTGTGGGGGGTGGGGGGGGGTTGTGGGGGGGGTGTGGGGGAATTGGGAGGAAGGGGGGGGTAAGATGGCGGGAGGGGGATTTAGAGGGGGGTTGGGGGAGGATGGGGGGATTATGAGGGGGGGGAGAGGGATTGGGAGGGGGGGTTGTGGGGGGCTGGGGGATGAGCGGGGAAGGAGGGTTTGGGGGGGGGTGGGGGAGGGGGATTTGGAGGGGGGTAGGGGGAGGATGGCGGGAGAGAATGGGGGGGTGGAGGGAGGGGGAGAGGGAATGGGGGGGGGGGATGGAGGGAGGGGGGAGAGAGAACGGGGGGAGGGAGGGGGAGAGAGAATGGGGGGGGTGGAGGGAGGGGGAGAGAGAACGGGGGGGGATGGAGGGAGGGGGAGAGAGAATGGGGGGGGATGGAGGGAGGGGGAGAGGGAATGGGGGGATGGAGGGAGGGGGGTGCTGGGGGGTTCCCCAACTTTCACTGGCGGCTCGGCCCAGCTGCAGGAGTCGGGGGTTTTGATGGTCCGAGATGAATGTCGACGATGGCGCGACAACGTCATCGTTTTGGACGATGTGGATGTATGACGACGATGATGATGATGGACCCCTTGGTGGATTGCGTTGTGTGCCGCGCGTGAGACTCTAGCACGGCGATGGGGACCGCTGCCCGCCGCGGTACTAACCCGGCCACCCCCCCGGGTTCGATTCCCGCCCGCTCACGGTCAACACCGGTGACGATCGTCTGTACCCGGTGCGCTGTGTAAACGTCGCCAACCGGGGAGACAAAGGCGGCCGGGCGTGGTGTTGGCCACCCCCACCCCGTTGTGTGCCGTCCCGGCCATCATAGGGCGCTAACTCGCGAACAAGCACTTGCCCCGACAGTCTGTTACAGGCTACACGGGTGATCTTTGTCTTTTGTCGGGGGGCACAGCGGCGGAGCGCAGGTGAGGATGCATCATCTGGAAGTCGACCCCGAACCCTTCGCGAACTGCTCGCCAGCAGCCGAGGCCTCGACACTTCACGTGGCCTCAAAGGTCCCGCCACATCGCCTGGAGCAAACGCCGCGGTGATGTCACCGTCACCTCTGTGGCGAACGAACGGCGTTTGTGATGGGGTTGTGTGTGTGATGGTGTTTGTGTGTGATGGTGTGTGTGATGGGGTGTGTGTGATGGTGTTTGTGTGTGATGGTGTGTGTGTGTGATGGAGTGTGGGTGTGATGGGGTGTGTGTGTGATGGGGTGTGTGTGATGGTGTTTGTGTGTGATGGTGTGTGTGTGTGATGGTGTTTGTGTGATGGAGTGTGTGTGTGATGGGGTGTGTGTGATGGGGTGTGTGTGTGTGTGATGGTGTTTGTGTGTGATGGGGTGTGTGTGATGGGGTGTGGGTGTAATGGTGTGTGTGTGTGTGAAGGGGTGTGTGTGTGATGGAGTGTGGGTGTGATGGGGTGTGGGTGTGATGGGGTGTGTGGGTGTGATGGGGTGTGTGTGTGATGGGGTGTGATGGGGTGTGTGTGTGATGGGGTGTGTGTGATGGGGTCTGTGTGTGATGGGGTGTGTGATGGGAGGAGGAAGGGTTATCGCGCTGCGCTATGAACCCGGCAATCCGGGTTCGATTCCTGCTCACGCCCAACACCGGTGACGGTGATCTGAACCGGTCCTGGGCCTCCCCTAGGTCGACTCAGCCTCAAGTAAGTACCTGGTGTGGTGTAAACATCGCCACTGGGGAAACAAAGGCGGTTGGGCGTGGTTCTGGCCACCCACCCCTCGTGTACCGTTCCTGCCTTCATAGGTGCTCGCTAACAGCACTTGCCCCTACAGTCTGTTAAGGCTATATGGGGGATCTTTGTCTTTGTGTGTAATGGGTTGTGTGTGTGATGTGTGTGTGTGTTGGCACAGGTGGTCCATCGGCCAGTCATCTCAGTCGACCCGTGGCACCTGGGTCTGCCACGTGACCTGCCGGCGGGCGTTCGACACTTCACGTGGCCTTAACGTGCACCTAGCCTGGCACAAGCGCCGTGGTGACGTCACCGCCACTTAGTGGCGAATGGCGGTTGTTGTTGTGTGTTGTTGTTGTGTGTGATGGTGTGTGTGATGGTCTGTGTGATGGCGTGTGTGTGATGGCTTGTCTGTGTGATGGCTTGTCTGTGTGATGGTGTGTGTGTGTGATGGCTTGTCTGTGTGATGGTCTGTGATGGTGTGTGTGTGATGGCGTGTGTGTGATGGTCTGTGTGTGTGTGATGGTCTGTGTGATGGTGTGTGTGTGTGATGGCTTGTCTGTGTGATGGTCTGTGTGTGTGATGGTGTCTGTGTGATGGTCTGTGTGATGGTGTGTCTGTGTGATGGTGTGTCTGTGTGATGGCTTGTCTGTGTGATGGTCTGTGTGATGGTGTGTCTGTGTGATGGCTTGTCTGTGTGATGGTCAGTGTGTGTGTGTGTGATGGTGTCTGTGTGTGTGTGATGGCTGTGTGTGTGATGGCTTGTCTGTGTGATGGTCTGTGATGGTGTGTGTGTGATGGCGTGTGTGTGATGGTCTGTGTGTGTGTGATGGTCTATGTGATGGTGTGTGATGGTCTGTGTGTGTGTGATGGTCTGTGTGTGTGTGATGGTCTGTGTGATGGTGTGTTGGTGCCTACAGCGTACTGGCTGCCTTCCCAGACAACTCCCGTCTCCACCCCCCTCGCTGTCTCTCCCCCTCCGCCGCTCCACGTCTCACACCACCCCCTCCCCTCATCCTCTCCCTCCGTCTCACAACGCCGCCTCCTCCCTCCCCCTCCCCTTTGTCTCAAGCCCCTCACCCCCCGTCTCTCTCCCCGTCCTCCCTCCCCCCTCCTCACTGTCTCATCCCTCCCCACTCCCCTCTTGTCTCTCCCCCTCTGTCCACCCCCTCCCCTCTGCCTCAACCCCCCAGTCTCAAGACCCTCCCCCTCGGTCTTTCCCACTTCCCCTCTGTCTCACACCCCCCTCTCCGTCTCACCCCCCCCCGTCTCCCTCCCCCTCTCTGTCTCACCCCCCCCCCGTCTCCCTGTCTCACCCCCCCCCGTCTCCCTGTCTCACCCCCCTCTCCGTCTCACCCCCCCCCGTCTCCCTCCCCCTCTCTGTCTCACCCCCCCCGTCTCCCTGTCTCACCCCCTCGTCTCCCTCCCCCTCTCTGTCTCATCCCCCCCTCTCTGTCTCACCCCCCCTCTGTCCCATCCCCCCCTCTGTCTCACCTCTCACTACCCCCGTCTCCCTCCCCCTCTGTCTCATCCCCCTCTCGCTGTCTCCCCCCCCCCCCCTGTCTCACCCCCCCCCCCACTTTGTCTCAGACCCCTCCCTCTCCCCTCTTGTCAAATTAATAAAATATGAAAACACTAATAGCGAATATTAAGGCTCCGCGTAATAATCAACGTTTTGCGAGTACACTAATGCAAATGTTACGCTCATCATCAAGAGCCATTGTCTATCCACTGCAGGAGCAAGGCCTCCACCACCCCCCCAACGCCCCTCGCTGTCGTCCATCTGCCGAAGCCGCCGATCTTTCATCGCTCCATCTCCGCGGTGGTCGTTCCCTCCCCTTCCCCCACCTTGGTTTTGCGTTCCGTCGCTAGCCTCGACCACGGGGGGTATCGAACGAAGGGG
Organism: Petromyzon marinus; assembly: GCF_048934315.1. Lineage (NCBI taxonomy): Eukaryota > Metazoa > Chordata > Hyperoartia > Petromyzontiformes > Petromyzontidae > Petromyzon > Petromyzon marinus. Next base: position 6,044,391 of record NC_133720.1, read on the forward strand.
GATAATCGCTCGAGTCGACGAAGCCTCGTGGGGTTGTCACAACCGCACCGGCGGTGCCGCCTGCCCGCTACGATGACAGCTGGCTTTGAGAAGCTACGGGGGGGAAAAGGAAAACTAAATAATAATTACTAGTGACGAATTCGCCACGTTCTGTTTGCTTGACAACCCTTCACTTAGTTGGCTGTGTCGTCGGGTGGTGGCGGGTTTTAACGACACATTTATATATTTACGCGATATAACCCCCCCAAAAAACCGTCTTATCAATAATAATAATCGTCAACTAAACCACCCCCCCCCCCAAAAAAAATATATATTTTCGACGAAAATCAGGTAAAGCACAACAGGTTGTCTTCTTCGTGCTCGGGAGTCCATGAGCGAGTCCGCCGTGGCCACGTGGCGGCTCTTGGCTGCATCGTCGCGTGCGCCGCTTTCAGACGCGCCTCTTGCGGCCGTCTGGAACGCTCTTCCTTCCAATGTTATGAAGCCACGAGGAGCTATGCAATTTGAAATCATCTAGATCTCCACTTATGCACTGCACTACTATACACTACACTATACACTACACTTTTGTCTGACAATCGAACAAAGACGGTCACCGCATCGCGCGGCGCTTTCAGATGCGCCTCTGCGGCCATCTGGAACGCTCTTCCTCACGATGTGAGGAAGCCGCCACTGGAGCTTTTAAAATCACCTAGATTGAAAATATTTCTTTAGAACTGCTTGCTCTGGTTAGTTTCTATTCATCCCCCGCACCTGCGATTGGCACGGATGACTACGTACCGGTGCGAAAGAAGTTCAACATACGTACGTACGGACATGTGCAACGCTTGGAATTCCACTGAGAGAGAGAGAGGTGGAACACGCGTGCATTGCAGAACATACGCAGGTCCGTAATGTCACCCAGACTGTTTACAAACATCTGTGGAAGTGAGCTTCTCCACGATAAATACAGACCCTGAAAGTACTTTGATGTGATGAAGGGCCATTGCCCAAAACGTCGCCTATGATACATTTTTTGTCTATCAAGACCACACAGCGTTACCAAGGAATTGCGTGTTGTCGTTGTGGTTGTTAATTTACCATTCATTGTTACGGTAACGTTCTGACCCGCCCCTACCGGACATATATGAAAAGGGGAGCTTCATAGTTCATCGGATTTCTCCAAGTATGAATAAATATTCTGATTATAACCTGGTGGGCTGCTTGGGAATTGCCGTTGCTGTAGGTTTTGGGGCTGGCTGGCTGGCTGCTGCCAGGTGGCCAAAAGATGGCAATGGATTCTTGAATCTATCTGTGCGGAGATTTGATCAAGTGTGGTACGGCTCGTAGAGGGGGAGGAGGAGGGGGGGAGTGTGAAGTTGTCAATAAATATTCTCATTCTGAATTGTTCTTGTGCACCGCTGCCAACTGTCAACGCAGTAGCACCAAGCATCACCAAATAATTTGTTTACGTGAGCTCGGACAGGGCACGCCATGGCGAGAAGTTACGAAGAAGACCGGAGGTCCAGAGGTGAAGAGCATTGACCGGAGGTGGGCCAGCCAGGGAATGGTGACGCGTCCGAGAGGACACCCATGGAGGAGATGGAGCGATGCTCTGAGATCAGCTTCCTCGTGTGCTTGCGTCTCTGTAAGCCAACCGTGCTAATCGGAGGTGCGGGGTGGATTAAGGACAAACTAACACACAAAAAGCCGTTGTAAAGAAATGAGTTTGGCACTCTGGATGATGATTTAAAAGTGCAATTGCTCCCACAGTGGCTTCCTAATATCAGAAGCAAGAGCGTTCCAGACGGTCGCAGAAGCGCGTCTGAAAGCGCGATAGGGTGCATGTTGGGAGGTGGAGTGTTGGCACCACAGTGGATAACGCACTGCGCTACAAACCCAGCGACCCGAGTTCGATTCCCGCCTACGGCCACCAAAAACCATTGATAAACGTTGGAATCAGGTCTTAAGACTCCCCTAGATCGACTCGGCCTCAAATGAGAACCTGGTGCGGGTGTGTAAACATCGCCACGAGGGGAGACCAAGGCAGCCAGGCGTGATGCTATGCCACCACAACCAAGGCCCATTAAGCTAAGTAGGTAGCTCTTTTTCAAAAGCGCGCTGGGTTATCACCAACGATAGCTCAACGAAGTGGCTTATCGTGTACATTGCCAGGTACGTGAGCGACATCAGCGGACCTTAATCCAGCTGTGGATGGGCCATGGATAACAATGTACGGGCCTTCGTCCAGCAGTGGATAGACTATGGATCATGATGTTGAGGCCTTGATCAAATAGTGGATATACCAAGTCTCATGATTAATGGGGAAGGTCTTATAGCCTAGCAAGTGAACAGACCCACAGCTGTCAACTCGTATGTATAGCTTACCCCGTATTCGTGTACACGATTAATTGGGGTTTCACGGTCCATACAGCGTACAGCTGTTTCAGTACGGGCAACAACAGTGTTTTATTTGTGTTTCTCCCTTGTGATTGGGGAACTTTGCAGGATGAACGTTGATATTTGTAAGGGGCACGGGGTGACCAATTAAGATCTCCGAATTGGCCTGTAAGGGGTTGAAACAGTTCATGCAGCCCACAATGATGCTTGCGGAGGCTGCAACTCAGCAGTGGATAGGCCGTTCGCTCATGACGGCGGCGAATGCATCACTTCAGCCGTGGCGGAAACAACCGCGCCTCACGATGGACCGGCGTCGAGAAGCCTTTCATCCCAGCAAGTGTCCCGATCACAACGAATGAACGGGGGCCCGCCTTCGGCGGTCATCCAGCAGTGGAGTATCCCGCAGGAGGCTATCGCGACGGAGAACCTCGCAACCGCCTCCCGCCCAGCGCCGCCGCGCCGGCGGAGTGGAGGAGCCCGCGCGCGGCGTTTATATAGCGGAGCCCCCACCTCTCTCCCCCCACACGGAGAGGGGATGGGGGCGGGACCCGCCACACGAACCCCCCGCGCACCCATTGGACGAGCGCGTTGGTCAACCCTGGGTCGCCTCAGGATGCGCGCTCCGATTGGGTGGACCGCTCGTCGATGGCCACGCCCCCTCACCGTCCCCCCTCTCCCTCCCCCGCACGTTTAGCCCCGCCCCCATCCGAGCGACGCCATTTTGAAGCGAGGGAGCGGGAGAAGGAGGTTGGAGGTTTTGGAACAGCTGAGAGCGCCGGGCAGCACCGGGGGCAGCACCGGGCAGCACCGCGGGCAGCGCCGGGCAGCACCGCGGGCAGCGCCGGGCAGCACCGCGGGCAGCACCGGGGGCAGCGCCGGGCGCAGCACCGGGCAGAACGTGGGGCAGCACCGGGGGCAGCAACGAGTAGCACTGGGGGCAGCTCCGGGCAGCACCGGAGAACCCGGGACGAGAAACTCTGGGCCGGATCCAGAACCTGGGGCGGCGGCGGCGGGGGGGGAGCCGGGACCACGGGACCACGGACTCGGGCCACAAGCAAGGAACCAGGACCCCCCCCCCGCCCGCCGCTGCAAGACCAGGGACCCCCCCCCCCCCCCCATTGGCGAGCGGGATCCCGCGAACCAACATCTCGGGACTCGGGGAACCCAAAGACCGCCGCCAACCAACAAAGTGCGGGACAGGGGATCGGAGATCGGGACCAGACACGCCACTGACGGGGCGCCACGCCGGGCGGCCGCGTTCACGCAGCGGGGAGAGCAGAGGGGGCACGGGGTAGCCGGGCAGCGGGGGGGGGGGGGTCCCTCGAATCGGGTGATCGGGAACTTGGAGGACTTCTGATGCCAGAACCCGAGACCGGCATCGCAATAACCCGGAGGAGGGCGCCCCGGGGCTAGAGGACTGCGCGGTCAGCGCACACGAGTGGGGGGGGGGGAATCCGTCGGAACGCAACCGGACTGGGATCCGAGGGAACCCCCACAGCGGCGTCGAGGACCGGTCTCGGAACGTTGGCAGTCACGTGGGCGGGGGGGGGCGACGACTCTCTAACCGGGCTGTCTGGAGTCGGACAGCGGAGGGGGGACGTCGTCCCAAGGCCGGCTCCGAACGATCGCTCCGCCGTAGGGGTGGGGTGGGGGGGTCTTATCTGAACCCCAGATAAACCCCCTCGATTGAACCGCCGCGTCCCTGCAATGCACGCGCGGCGCCCGGGGTACTGCTGCTCCTGAGGCCGCCCGCGTGTGAGAGACCCCCCCCCTGCCCCCCACTCGACCCCGCTGCCCGGGAGACCTCCCCCGGGACTCCCCACCCCCGGGGAAACCCCGTGAAGGGGACCCTTGATGCCGGCGCGAGGCTCGGCGAGGCCTCCCTGCAGACCCCATGCCTCCCCCGCGCTGCTCCGAGCCCCCATCGGCGCGGACTCCGACGAGAGCGACCAGAGGGGTGAGTCCCCCACGGCACCCCCCTCCACGCGTCTCGCAAACACCCCCACAACCACCTCCACCCCCCCTCAAAAAAATCCCAGACCCCCCCCCCGTAGATGTTGTGTACCCCCCCCCCTTAGACTCAACCCCAAATGCGGTCCCCTCGGATCCCCGGTCGGGAGGGTCCCACGAGCCCACCGCGTCCCCTTGAACCCCGGCCCTGACCCCCGAGGCGGACGCGACCCAGACAGACGGGGCGGGGTCTGTCTGCTGGGGTCGATACGGGGTGTGCGTGGTGCCTGTGTGTGGTGCCTGTGTGTGTGTGGTGCCTGTGTGTGTGTGGTGCCTGTGTGTGTGTGTGGTGCCTGTGTGTGTGTGTGGTGCCTGTGTGTGTGTGTGGTGCCTGTGTGTGTGTGGTGCCTGTGTGTGTGTGGTGCCTGTGTGTGTGTGGTGCCTGTGTGTGTGTGGTGCCTGTGTGTGTGCGTGGTGTGTGTGTGCGTGGTGTGTGTGTGGTGCCTGTGTGTGTGTGTGTGGTGCCTGTGTGTGTGTGGTGCCTGTGTGTGTGTGTGGTGCCTGTGTGTGTGTGGTGCCTGTGTGTGTGTGTGGTGCCTGTGTGTGTGTGGTGCCTGTGTGTGTGTGTGGTGCCTGTGTGTGTGTGTGTGGTGCCTGTGTGTGTGGTGCCTGTGTGTGTGTGTGGTGCCTGTGTGTGTGGTGCCTGTGTGTGTGTTGCCTGTGTGTGTGTGTGGTGCCTGTGTGTGTGCGTGGTGTGTGGTGCCTGTGTGTGGTGCCTGTGTGTGTGTTGCCTGTGTGTGTGTGTGGTGCCTGTGTGTGTGTGGTGCCTGTGTGTGTGTGTGGTGCCTGTGTGTGTGCGTGGTGTGTGGTGCCTGTGTGTGGTGCCTGTGTGTGTGTGTGGTGCCTGTGTGTGTGTGTGGTGCCTGTGTGTGTGTGGTGCCTGTGTGTGTGGTGCCTGTGTGTGTGGTGCCTGTGTGTGTGTGGTGCCTGTGTGTGTGTGTGTGTGGTGTCTGTGTGGTGCCTGTGTGTGTGTGGTGCCTGTGTGTGTGTGGTGCCTGTGTGTGTGTGCGTGGTGCCTGTGCGTGGTGCCTGTGCGTGGTGCCTGTGCGTGGTGCCTGTGCGTGGTGCCTGTGTGTGGTGCCTGTGTGTGTGTGCGTGGTGCCTGTGTGTGTGTGCGTGGTGCCTGTGTGTGTGTGCGTGGTGCCTGTGTGTGTGGTGCCTGTGTGTGTGGTGCCTGTGTGTGTGTGTGGTGCGTGTGTGTGTGTGGTGCGTGTGTGTGTGGTGCCTGTGTGTGTGTGGTGCCTGTGTGTGTGTGTGGTGCCTGTGTGTGCGTGGTGCCTGTATGTGCGTGGTGCCTGTGTGTGGTGCCTGTGCGTGTGTGCATGGTGCCTGTGTGTGTGTGCGTGGTGCCTGTGTGTGCGTGGTGCCTGTGTGTGTGTGGTGCCTGTGTTTAGTGTGTGTGTGTGTGGTGCCTGTGTAGGGTGTGTGTGGTGCCTGTGTGTAGGGTGTGTGTGGTGCCTGTGTGTAGGTTGTGTGTGTGTAGGGTGCCTGTGTGTGTGTATGGTGTGTGTGTGGTGCCTGTGTGTGTGTGGTGCCTGTGGGTGGTTACGTGTCTGTAGGGTGTGTGTGGTGCATGTGTGTGGTTCTGTGTATAGGGTGTGTGCTATTCATGTGTGTGGTTCTGTGTGTAGGGTATGCGTGATGCCTGTTTGTTGAGTGTGTGTTTGTGGTGCCTGTGTGTAGGCTGTGTGTGTGGTGCCTGTGTGTAGGGTGTGTGCCTGGTGCCTGTGTGGTTCTGTGTGTAGGGTGTATGTGTGTGTGGTGCCTGTGTGTAGGGTGTGTGTTTGGTGCCTGTGTGTGGGGTGTGTGCGTGATGCCTGTGTGTGGTTCTGTGTGTAGGGTGTGTGTGTGTAGGCTGTGTGTGGTGCCTGTGTGTAGGGTGTGTGGTGCCTGTGTGTGGGGGTGTGTGTGTGGTGCTTGTGTGTGGTTCAATGTTGAGGGTGTGTATAGGCCTGTGTGTAGTAGGGTGTGCGTGGTGCCCGTGTGCGGGTCTGTGTGTGAGTGTGTGGGCGTGTGCTTTGGGCTCTGTGCGGGGTGTAGGTCTGGCTGTGTGGGAGGGTGTGCGTGGGGCTGTGCGCCTTGATTGGGGTTACGTCACGTTACACGGCGCGTGTGCTTGAAGGGGGGGGGGGGTGTGCGTGAGATGGTGGTGGTAGGGGGTGGTTAAGGGGTGTCAGAGGGTTCGTGGTGTGGGTGTGCACAGGGCATGTGTGGGTGTGCGGAGCCACGGCCGAACACCAGTGACGAATGTCTGCACTGGTCCTGGGCCTTCCCTAGGTCGACTCGGCCTCAAATGAGTGTCTGGTTCGGTGTGCAGTAAACATCGCCACTAGGGGAGACAAAGGCGGCCGGGCGTGGAGCTGGCCACCACACAACCCCCGTCGCGTGCGGCGCCGGCCTTCATAGGTGCTTGCTGACAGCACTTGCCCCTACAGTCTTGTTGTCTTTGGTGGGTGTGAATGGTGGTGGGCCTTGTACACCTTGAGATCACATGGGGTGTCGGAGGCTCGTCTCCTCCTGGCAAGAGGCCACGGGACAGGGCCCCCTGGCCTGCAGGTTGTTTTGGGTTGACCCATAACAACCTGCGCCAACCTGCGGAGTTTTATCCGCCCGGTGGTCTGCGCTCGTTGTTGTGAGCATCGTTGCTGTGGTTGGATGGCGACTGCCTCCAACGCCCAGACAAAGACGAAGGTCCCCCGTGTAGCCTTTAACAGGCTGTTGGGGCAAGTGCTGTTAGCGAGCACCTATGAAGGCTGGGACGGTACACGAGGCGGTGGGTGGCCAGCACCACACCCGGCCGCCTTTGTCTCCCCAGTGACGATGTTTACACACCGCACCGGGTACTCACGGTGTTGGACGTAAGCGGGAAGGGAACTCGGGTGGCTGGGTTCGTAGCCGCGACACTACCACATACACACTCACACACCCCAGACACACACTCACACATACCCACTCACACACACACTCACACATACCCACTCACACACCCACTCACACCCCAGACACACACCCACTCTCACACACACATACCCACTCACACCCCAGACACACACACACACATACCCACTCACACCCCAGACACACACTCACACACCCACTCTCACACTCACACACCCACTCTCACACACACACTCTCACACACATACCCACTCACACACCCCAGACACACACACCCACTCACACACCCCAGACACACACACATACCCACTCACACACCCATTCACACACCCCAGACACACACACACATACCCACTCACACACCCACTCACACCCCAGACACACACACACTCACACCCCAGACACACACCCACTCTCACACACACATACCCACTCACACACCCCAGACACACACACATACCCACTCACACCCCAGACACACACTCACACCCCAGACACACACTCACACACCCACTCTCACACACACTCTCACACACATACCCACTCACACACCCCAGACACACACACACACACTCACACACCCCAGACACACACACACTCACACCCCAGACACACACTCACACACCCACTCTCACACACTCTCACACACATACCCACTCACACACCCCAGACACACACACACACCCACTCACACCCCAGACACACACTCACACCCCAGACACACATCCACTCTCACACACACACCCCAGACACACACACACACCCACTCACACCCCAGACACACACCCACTCTCACACACACACACCCACTCACACACCCACTCACACACCCACCCACACACCCATCCACACACCCACTCTCACACCCCAGATACATCCACTCACATCCACACACCCACTCTTACACCCCAGATACACCCACTCACACCCCAGACACACACCCACACCCCAGACACACACACACCCACTCACACACCCCAGACACACCCACTCACATCCACACACCCCCAGACACACACACCCACTCACGAAGATCCCCCATATAGCCTTAACAGACTGTAGGGGCAAGTGCTGTTAGCGAGCACCTCTGAAGGCTGGAACGGTACACGAGGGGGTGGGTGGCCACCACCACGCCCGACCGCCTTTGTCTCCCTAGTGGCAATGTTTACACACCGCACCAGGTACTCATTTGAGGCTGAGTCGACCTAGGGGAGGCCCGGGACCGGTTCAGATAATCGTCACTGGTGTTGGCCATGAGCGGGAATCGAACCCGGGTCGCCAGGTTCATAGCGCAGCACGCTAACTGCTACACTAGCGCTCCCCACACACACACCCTCAGACACATACACCCTCAGACACATACATCCTCAGACTCACACACCCTCAGACTCACACACCCTCAGACACACGCCCAGACACACACACCCCAGACATACACCCCCCAGACATATACCCACTCACACACCCAGACACAAACCCACTCACACAACCAGACACACACACCCACCCCAGGCACACACCAACCAACACACGCCCAGACACCCACACACTGCCTTGCATCCATACACCCAAACCCTCAAATCGACACACCCCACACACACCCCACACACACCCCCTCACACACACACCCACACACGCCCAGACACCCACACACACCCACACACACCCAGACACCTACACACACCCACACACGCCCAGACACCCACACACGCCCAGACACCCACACACGCCCAGACACCCACACACGCCCAGACACCCACACACGCCCAGACACCCACACACACCCACACACGCCCAGACACCCACACACGCCCAGACACCCACACACACACCCAGACACCCACACACACACACAGACACCCACACACACCCACACACACCCAGACACCCACACACGCCCAGACACCCACACACGCCCAGACACCCACACACGCCCAGACACCCACACACGCCCAGACACCCACACACGCCCAGACACCCACACACACCCAGACACCCACACACACACCCAGACACCCACACACACACAGACACCCACACACACACCCAGACACCCACACACACCCACACCCAGACACCCACACACGCCCAGACACCCACACACGCCCAGACACCCACACACGCCCAGACATCCACACACGCCCAGACATCCACACACTCCCAGACATCCATACACTCAAACCCTCACATCCGCACACCCCACACACCCACCCACTCACAAACCCACCCACTCACATACCCCACACACACACCCACTCACAAACCCACCCACTCACACACCCCACACGCACACCCACTCACAAATCCACCCACCCACACACGCCCAGACATCTACACACGCCCAGACACAACGAACCGCCACCACCCACGCACCACACTCGCACACCCCCTCAGCATCTTGATGGTGGTGGTGATGTTGCTGGTGATGATGGTAACGATGTTGCTGCTTATGTTTAATGGCGATGATGCCGATAATGTGGTTGTTGATTTATCAGATGGTCTTGCTGCTGTGATCCTCCTGCAGATGTTCCGGTGATGTTGTTTGGCTGATGTTGTTGATGTTGACTGCCGACGTTGCTCTGGATGTCGGTACCGATGGTGTCGGTGATGTTGGCGACGATGGCGATGTTGCGTGCAACGTTTTTTCGCCGGCGGAAAAGAAATGGTGCTGTCCGATGGCGATGGACCTTGGCTGGCTCGCCGGGAAACAGAGGCTTCTGTGTGGGCTCCGGCGCAGACAGAGCTGGAGGGGGCCGGGGTTAAATGAGTTCAGTCTGGCAGCCTCCGCGCACGCGCACTCGCACGCACAGAGATATATATATAGAGATATATAGATATATAGAGATACATATAGATATATAGAGATACATAGAGATATATAGAGATACATAGATATATATAGAGATACATAGAGATATATAGAGATACATAGAATATAGACAGATATACAGATAGAGATACATAGAGATATATAGAGATACACAGATATATAGATATATAGAGATACACAGAGATATATAGAGATATATAGAGCTATATACATAGAGATACATAGAGATATATAGAGGTATATACATAGAGATAGATGCATAGATATACATAGAGATACACAGAGATACACAGAGATATATATAGATATATAGAGATGCATAGATATATATAGAGATATATAGATACATAGAGATATATAGAGATACATAGAGATATATAGAGATACATAGAGATATATAGAGATACATAGAATATATACAGAGATACACAGAGATATATATATATAGAGATATATATAGAGATATAGAGATACATAGATATATAGAGATACATAGAGATATATAGAGATACATAGAGATATATAGAGATACATAGAGATATATAGAGATACATAGAGATATACACATAGAGATACATAGATATATAGAGATACACATAGATATATAGAGATACACAGAGATATATAGATATATACATAGAGATACATAGAGATATATAGAGATATATACATAGAGATAGATACATATATACATAGAGATACACAGAGATATATACATAGAGATATATAGAGATATACACATAGAGATATATAGAGATACATAGATATATAGAGATATATAGAGATACATAGAGATATAGAGATACATAGAGATATTTAGAGATATATAGAGATACATAGAATATATACATAGAGATATGGACAGAGATTTACACATAGAGATACATAGAGATATATAGAGATACACAGATATATAGATATATAGAGATACACAGAGATATATACATAGAGATACATAGAGATATATAGAGATACATAGAATATATACATAGAGATATAGACAGAGATATACACATAGAGATATATAGAGATACACAGATATATAGAGATACACAGAGATATAGAGATATATACATAGAGATACATAGAGATATATAGAGATATATACATAGAGATAGATATACATAGAGATATACACATAGAGATATGCACAGATATACACAGAGATATATACATAGAGATATATAAAGATATACATAGAGATATATACAGCGATATATATACACAGATACATAGAGATAATAGAGATATATACATATATATACATAGAGATATACAGAGATACATAGAGATATATACATAGAGATATGTAGAGATATACACATAGATATATACATAGAGATACATAGAGATATATACATAGAGATACACAGAGATACATAAAGATATATAGAGATACACAGAGATACATAGAGATATATACATAGAGATACGTAGAGATATACACATAGAGATATATACATAGAGATACGTAGAGATATACACATAGAGATACATAGAGATATATACATAGAGATACATAGAGACATACACATAGAGATACACAGAGATACATAGAGATATATACATAGAGATATATACATAGATATATACATAGATGTACATATAGATATACACAGATATATACATAGAGATATATACATAGAGATACATAGAGATATATACAGAGATATATAGAAATATATACATAGCGATATATAGAGATATATACATAGAGATATACACATAGAGATACATAGAGATATATACAGAGATATATAGAAATATATACATAGCGATATATAGAGATATATACATAGAGATATACACATAGAGATACATAGAGATATACACAGATACATAGAGATACATAGAGATGTACACATAGAGATACACAGATACATAGATATACACAGAGAAGTACACAGAGATATACACAGAGATATACATAGAGATATACACAGAGAGATACACAGAGATATATAGAGAGATACACAGAGATACATAGAGATATACATAGAGATACATAGAGATATACACAGAGATACATAGATATATATACAGAGATACATAGAGATGTACACATAGAGATACACAGAGATACATAGATATACAGAGATATCCACATAGAGATACACAGAGATACATAGATATATACACATAGAGATACATAGAGATATACACATAGAGATACATAGAGATATATACATAGAGAGATACATAGACATATATACATAGAGATATACACATAGAGATATATAGAGATACACAGATACATAGATATACACATAGTGATACATAGAGATATACACAGAGATACACATAGATATACACAGAGATACATAGAGATATACAGAGATATATACATAGAGATATACGCATACACAAATATACACATAGGGATACACATAGAGATACATAGAGATATACACACATATATACACAGAGATACACATAGAGAGATACACATAGAGATATACACAGAGATACACACAGAGATACACTTAGAGATACATAGAGATATATACATAGATATACACAGATATATACATAGAGATATACAGAGATACATAGAAATATACATAGAGATATATACATAGATATATACATAGAGGTATATATAGATATACACAGATATATACATAGAGATATATACATAGAGATACATAGAGATATACAGAGATATAAACAGAGATATACACATAGAGATATATACATAGAGATTTATGCATAGAGATATACACAGATATACATAGAGATATACACAGATATACACATAGAGATGCATAGAGATATATACATAGAGATATACACAGAGATACACAGAGATACATAGAGATATACACAGATATACATAGAGATATACACAGATATACACATAGAGATGCATAGAGATATATACATAGAGATATACACAGAGATACACAGAGATACATAGAGATATACACAGATATACACAGAGATATACACAGATATACACAGAGAGATATATAGAGATACATAGCGATATACACAGAGATATATACATAGAGATATATAAATATATACACAGATATATACAGCGATATATACAGAGATCCATAGAGATATACACAGTTATATATACATAGAGATACATAGAGATATACACATCGAGATATACATAGATATACAGAGATATATGCATAGAGATACACATAGAGATATACACAGAGATATACACAGATATAGAGATATATACATAGAAATATATGCATAGAGATACACAGATGCATAAAGATATATACATAGAAATATACACATATATACAGAGATATATACATAGAGATACACACATAGAGAAATATACATAGAGATACACAGATACATAGAGATATATACGTAGAGATATACACAGAGATGCATAGACATATACACATATACACATAGAGACATACACAGATATAGAGATATACATAGAAATATATACATAGAGATATACACATACATAGAGATATATACATAGAGATACACAGGGATATACAGAGATATACACAGATACATAGAGATATACATCGAGATATATACATAGAGATATACACAGAGATACATAGAGATATATACACAGATATACACACAGATGTATAGAGATACACACATAGAGATATAATACATTTAGAGAGATATACAGAGATATACACACAGATATGCACAGAGCTACACAGAGAAACACAAATATATACACGTAGAGAGATACAGATATAAATATACACAGATATACACATACAGACATACACAGACATATACACACACGTTAACCATACATAGATACTGTATACATACACACGTGTCTTTTATGTGTGTTCCTGTATGGAACACATGATATCTTTTCACCCCGACAGTTTGTTAAGGCGAGACGGGGTGATCTTTGTGTGTATCCAGTATCTTTGTGTGTGTGTGTACCATGCGCCTGTGTGTGTGTAATATAATACCACGGGCAAAGTCTAAAATGAACCCGCATCTCAAGAGCCATGTGCATGGTTATCCTACAGAGGATTATGGAGGCGGCCAATCATGTCGGCAGAATATAAGAGGAATGCATTAAGCCTGGACTCTCAGAATTACAGAGACCCATAGACTCCCATAGACTGCAATAGAGACCCATAGACTCCCATAAAGACCCATAGACTCTTAAAGAGATCCATAGACTCCCTTTGACCCATATACTCTTAAAGAGATCCATAGACTCGCTTAGACCCATATACCCTCATAGAGACCCATAGATTGCCATAGAGACCCATCGCCTCACATAGAGACCCATAGACTCTCATAGAGACCCATACACTCCCATAGAGACCCATAGACTCTCATAGAGACCCTTAGACTCGCATAGAACCGGTCCTGGGGCTGCCCTAGGTCAACACCGCCTTAAATGAGTACCTGGTGCAGTTTGTCAAAATGAGGACTGGTGAGACAAAGGCGGCCGTGCCGGCCTCCATAGGCGGTGCTCGCAAACAGCACTTGCCCCAGTAATCAAGGCGGTACGGGGGATCTTTGTGTACGTGTGAGTGAGAGTCGGCGGGGTGGGTGGGTGGGTGCAGGGCGAGTGCGAAAGTCTAGACGTTGAGTCATCACGGTGTGGCCCCCTGCCAAAATAAAGGCTCCCATGACGGGGAAGGGTAGGCCCCCCCCCAGCCCCCTCCTCTTGCCAGAATAAAAGTCCCTCGTCACGGGATTGACCCGCTTGCCAAAATAAAGGCCGCCCCGTCGGCCGGGTGCCGTCTGCCAAACATCAAAGGCTGGCATCAGCTGTATCGTCCCCCGCCTGGCAGAATAAAAGTCTGCGTCGCAGAGTGGCCCCATGCCAAATTAAAGCCCCCCCCCCCTGCCGTCGTCCCCCCCCCCCCCCGCCAATCTCCCATCTTAAGTCAAGGTCTCTCCCCTGGGGGCAGGAAACTTCTGCCCTAACCACCGTGTGAGGTCGTCGCTCGTCCTGCACAGACCCCTCCTCCATCCCTCTCTCTCTCTCTCTGTCTCGTTCGTCTGCAACGACCTTGCCGCACCCGCACAGCCATCCACGCTGTGGACTCCCTGTCCCCTTGTTCAAGAGGCTACGGCTTCACTCCGCCGTGCCCTACTGCTCCACCTCTGCCCGACCTTGGTTCGTCGTCGGCATCCTCATCATCATTTTAACACGCAGGCTTTCGCCGTAACGGAGGTATTTTTTTTTCTTCCGCTATCTAACCCAAAGAAGACTTTTATTACGGATCATCATTGTCGGCCATGATCAATCCACTGTTGGATTAAGGCCCCCTCCTCCCCCGCCGTCCCCCCACCAGTGCCTGAAGTCACCTCTCGCGATGGTGGGGGTGTGCCCCGGTGGCTAGGAGATGTTAACGACCTCGCCTGGTATACTGGAGGTCGTTGTATATTTGGAGATTGTCGTCGCGTGGATTTTTCTCCGGGTCCTCCCTTTTTCCACTCCACACTTAGAATCATCATGCGCTGATGGTGTGTCGGTGACGGTGTAACAGTGATGGTGCGTCGGTGATGGTGTATCGGTGATGGTGTGTCGGTGACGGTGTAACAGTGATGGTGCGTCGGTGATGGTGTGTCAGTGATGGTGTGTCGGTGACGGTGTTACAGTGATGGTGTGTCGGTGACGGTGTTACAGTGATGGTGTGTCGGTGACGGTGTAACAGTGATGGTGTGTCGGTGACGGTGTAACAGTGATGATGTAACGATGATGGCGGTGTTGGTGATGGTTTAATGATGATGGTGTAACGATGGTGTAACGGTGATGGCTTAACGGTGATGTTGTGTCGGTGACGGTGTAACAGTGATGGTGTGTCGGTGATGGTGTGTTGGTGACGGTGTAACAGTGATGGTGTGGCAGTAATGATGTCTTGTCGGTGGTGTAACAGTGACGGTTAACGGTGATGGTGCAACAGTGACGGTTAACCGTCATGGTGTGATGGTGACGGTCTAACAGTGATGGTGTAACGGTGACGGTGTGTTGTTGACCGTATAACAGTGACGGTGTAACAGTAACTGCGTAATGGTGTCACGGTGACGGTGTAACGGTGATGGTGTGGTGCGCACAGGGGTGGTGTGTGTGCCGCCACGGAGGCTGGTGCTGCTGATGGCCGGTGTGGCTGCCATGGTGTTCCTGCCCTGCTCACTGCTCCACCACCACCACCACCACCTCCTCCTCCTCCTCGACAGCCGCCCCACACCCCCACTGCTCGCGCACACCATGGTAACCGTAGTAACGCGCAAGCTCCATCGTAGCCACGGTGACGCACAAACACCACGGTGGCCGTGGTAATATGCGCACACCATGGTGACGCATCAGAGTAGCATGCGTGCCGTGCTAGCCGTGGTAACGCTGCGGTAACACGCACGCCGTGACGACTTACACCACCACACACGACTCGTGGCATGCTCGCCGCACGACACGAACAACACAACATGCGAAGTCCCTGTTATAGTGGGGTCATGATGATGATGCTGCTGATGACAATGATGCTGATGTTGCTGCTGCTCATGCATTTGATGATGATGCTGTTAATGATGCTGTTAATGTTGCTGCTGATGATGCTGTTCGCACTGATGATGATGATGCTGATGATATTGATGGTGATCCTGCTGATAATGCTGCTGTGTGTGTGTCTCACAGGGTAGTGGCCTGTGGCCTGCTGACCGAGCAGCCTCGCAAACCGCAAGTTCTCATCAGGTGACTGGTCCCACGTCACACCCGCATCGTCGCGCCCACAACATCACACCCACAATGTCACCCCCGCAACGTTTCACACGCAACGTCACACCTGTAACGTCACCCCGGCAACGTCACCCCCACATCTTCACCCCCGCAACATCGTACCCACAACATCACACCTACAACGTGACACCTCCCACAACGTGACACCCCCCCTCCAACGTGACGTCCGTGCCCCCCCCCAACGTCACACCCACAACATCACACCCACTACATCATACCCTCCAAGGATGAACCCCAACATCACACCCGCAACGTCACACCCCACAACGTCACCCTTGCAATGTCACATCCGCAACATTATACCGACAACATCACACCCACAAAATCACCACCCCCGCAATGTCACACCCGCACCCTCACATCCACAATTTCACACCCGCAATGTGACCCCCACACCATCACCCCCACACCATCACCCCCACACCGTCACCCCCACACCGTCACACCCCTCAACGTCACACCCCCGCAACGTCACACCCGCAACATCGCACCCGGGAACGTCACACCCACACAGTCACACCCGCAAAGTCACCCCCGAACCATCACTCCCGCACTGTCACACACCCCCAACGTCACACCAACAACATCATACCCCCACAACATCACACCCGCAACGTCGCGTCCGCACAACACCCACAGCTTCACACCCGCACCGTCACCCCCGCAATGTCACCCCCACAACGTCACCCCCACAACGTCACCCCCGCAATGTTACCCTCGCACCGTCACACCCACAATGTGGTGCCCACATAACACCCGCAACGTCACACCCCCAACGTCACACCCCCAACGTCACACCCCCAACGTCACACCCCCAACGTCACACCCCCAACGTCACACCCCCAAAGGGCACCCCCGCAAATGTCACACCCACAACGTCATACCCTCAACGTCACACCTCCAACGTCACACCCCCCAAGGTCACCCCCACAACGTTTAATGACGACGCGTCAGTTGTTGTTTTTACCGGTGGGGCCTCGCTAGCCGGCGAGTCACCAGCCAAGTGACGTGAGAATTCCTCACCAGACATCAGCTCGCCTGACCCTCACCACTCATTGATTTCAATGTCTCTCTGTGTTCTATGTTCTCCCTCCCTTTCTCTTTTTCTCCTCTCTCTGTTTTCCACTTCTCTCTACCCTCCCTCACCTTACTCCCCCCCATCTCTCCCTCCCACTCTCTCCCCACCCCCCTCTCTGCCCCCCACCCTCTGCTCCATCCCCCTCTCTCCACCGACCCTCTGCCCCCCCCCCCACTCTCTCCACACCTCCCGCCACCGTCGCCCCCACCAGCCCCTGGTGTGCGGCGGTGCCTCTGCGACGGGGGGCCCCCCGGCCGCCCGCGACCCCTTCGCCCGCCCGGGCGGGGGACTCAAGTACCCCTACAGCTCCTCCGAGGTGGACCTGCCCCCCACGATCGCGCTCTCGGACGGCGAGGAGCCGCCCCCCTACAAGGGTCCCTGCTCCTTGCGCCTCCGCAACCACGAGCAGCAGCTGGAGATCAACCGCGAGGCCATCCGGCCGCCCCCCAACCGCACCGTCTTCGACAGCGACTACTGGCCGCACTTCCGGCCCCCCTCCTGCCGAGCGGGGGTCTCGGCGGGGGGGGCTCGCGGCGGGGGGGGGCCCCTGCGGGGGCTGCTGCTGCCGCCGCCGCCCTCCTACAGCGAGGCGCTGAGACACTGCCTCATGCCGCACGCCGCGGCGACGACCGCCGGCGGCGCGACCGGCGCGGCCGCCGCCGCCGCCGCCAAGGCGGTAGCCGGCCCCGCCGCGGGCACCACCGCCGTTGCCGTCCCTGCCGCCGGCGGCGCGACCGGCGCGGCCGCCGCCGCGACTGCCGCCACGAAGCCCGGCGCGGTCGTCTCCGCCGGCGACGGCGGCGCGACCGGAACGACCGCTGCCGCCGCTGCCGCCGCCGTTGCAGAGGCGGGCGCCGGCGTGGCGGTGGCGGTGGGGCCCGGGCAAGAGACGGCGGTCGTGGTTGTGGTGGTGGGGATGGGGATTGGGGGCGGCCAACCGCAGACTAACGCCGCCAGGGGACGCACGGCTTGACGGGAGCACGGAGACGGACGGGCCGACGGACGGACTCGTGCGGACGGACGGACGGACGGACGGACGACTCGTGCGTGCACGCGGGGTCAAAATCCATAGCCCACACTGCAAAAGAGCGGCCGTTGTGGATCCGGGGACGGAAGGGGAAAACGGAGCGGCGTCGACGGCTGCGGCGGTGACGGCGGTGCCAAAGAGGGAGAGCTGGAAGGAGGAACTGACGGACGCGGGCGAGCGCGTGAAGCGGGCGAGAGAGCCAAGCAGCGAGGATTTGGACCGGTCATTGCGGGAAAGTGGGGAAGGGCGGGGGGGGGGTGCCAGTGCTGGACTCGCGGAGGACGAAGACGGAGGAGATGAAAAAAAATAATAAGAAATATCTATATCTCTATTATATAAACGAGAAGAGATTCTATCTATATATATACGTCTAGCGACACGCCCGGCCGTTGGCGCGGCCGGGAGATGTTCCAAAGTGCTTTTAGGGGTCAGGCAAAAGTTTCACAAAAGCACACAGCCACCGGGAGGTGGTCGCTCATCACCCGGCGCTCACCACCCGTCGCTCACCACCCGGTGCTCATCACCCGGTGCTCACCATCGCCCTCCACCCGGCGCTCACCGTCGCTCACCACCCGGCGCTGACCACCCGGCACTCACCACCCGGCGCTCACCATTGCTCACCACCTACACGAGGAACGCCGCTCATCGTTTTGTTACCATAATGATGATGATTATTATTATAATTATTATAATTGCCGTCATTATTAACTGTTGTCGTTGAGGTCTTTGTTGTTATATTTTAGGCTCTGTCAGTGCCAAGAGCGTTGTGGCAGAAGCTTATTTAATTGCTATTGCTGTTATTTTATATTATTTTATTATTAGATAATTTGTTAACGAGGAGGAGATGGGGGGAGGGGGAGGTGGGGCAGGCGTGGGGGGGGGGGTCAAGCAGTTGCACTAAATCTGGGGGGCACGATCGGGGGCTGGGCGTGCATGTGTGTGTCTGTGTGTGTGTCTGTGTGTGTGTCTGTGTGTGTGTCTGTGTGTGTGTCTGTGTGCAGGTGTGTGCAGGTGTGTGTGCGTGTGGGGAGAGCGGTGGCTTAGCGGTTAGCGCTACGCTGCGCTCCGAACCCGGCGACCCGGGTTCGATTGCCCGCTCAGGGCCAACACCGGTGACAATTATCGGAACCGGTCATGGGCCTCCCCTAGGTCGACTCGGCCTCAAATTAGTACCTGGTGCGGTGTGTAGTAAACATCGCCGCAGGGGAGACAAAGGCGGCCTGGCGTGGTGCTGGCCACCCACCCCCTCGTGTGCCGTGCCGGCCTTCATAGGTGCTGCTCACTAACAGCACTTGCCCCTACAGTCTGTTAAAGGCTACACGGGGGGGGGGGGGGGCGGGGGGTCTCTTTGTCTACGATTGCGAGTGCAGGTGTGTGTGTACGTGTGTGTGTGTACGTGTGTGTGTGTATGTTCGTGTGTACGTGTGTGTGTGTGTTCACGTGTACGTGTGTGTGTACGTGCGTTGGTGTGGTAGTTGTGGCGAGTTAGGCGACCCGAGTTTAATTTCCGTTTGCGCACAACGTCGGTGACGAACACCTGAACCGGTCCCGTGGCCCTTCCCCAAAGGTCGACTCGGCCTTTCAATAAGTACCGGGTGCAGTTGCGTTATTAGAACGTCAGCACCGGGGAGACAAAGGCGGCCTGGCGTGGTTTTGGCCACTCCACTGCGCTCTCGTGTGCCGTGCCGGCCCTCTTCAGAGGTGCTCGCGAACGTCACTTGACCCCAAACCGTCCACCTTTGTAGACGCGCGTGCTCGCGCGTCTGGAGTACATGCGTGTGCAATTGTGTCGACCTGTGTGCAGGTGTGTGTCCGTGTGTGTGTACGCACCTGCGTGCAGTGTTGTGTGTGTGTGTGCGTGCTTGTCTTTGTACGTGTGTCTGTGTGTGCGTGTGCGCCTAACTCCACCTGGCGCGTACCGGTGCAGCGCTCTCGCACGACTGGCGGCGGTGACGCACGCGCGGAAGAGAGGCGATCAGGGTCCACGCAGTGGGGGGCTCGGCACAGGGATCCAAGTGGGGGAGGGGGGGGGGGTCCCAGCACGGGGGGGTGGGTCCCAGCACATCGGGGGGGGGGGTACCAGCACAGCAGGGTGGTGTGTGTGGGGGGGGAGGGTTTGGGGGTCTGGCCTCACTGCTGGGGTGAGGTTGGGCAGCGTCGAGTGATCCTCCTCACTCCCCCTTCGCTCCCCCTCACTCCCCCTTCACTCCCCCCTCACTCCCCCTTCACTCCCCCTTCACTCCCCCCCCGGCCCAAATGCCCTCCCGGGGCAGGTGACGCAGAGAGAGAGCGAAGAGGAGGAGGAGGAGAGAGGAGGAGGAGAGAGGAGAGAGTTTCTGGATCTTCCATAGTGGACTGTGGACACATATTTATTGCCATTGACGTTCACAAAACTCAGACTTTTACTTCATTTTTTTTATCGTTCGTTTTTGTACGAGGGAGTCGACGCGCGTCACCCCCCACCCCTTCCCCGCACGCGCTCGCACGCGAACGACGTCGCGTCTGTGCCTGTGGTGTTCGGGGTCGCGGTCTTGGGGCATTCGCCGCTCCACCCCTCCACCTCCCCCTGATGGTGGGGGCCAGGGCGGAGGGGGGGGGGCGATGACCCCTTGGACCTCGGCGACCGCGCGTTGCTCCACCCAGTGAACCATTAAAAGTGCGTCAAAGACGTTTCCACCTCGCAGTGATGTGATTATGTCACGTGTGTGTGTGTCCCCCGGCATTCGATTCGCACGGTTTGCGACGTACGGTGCGAAAGAAGTTCGCCGTACTATTCGCGTTGCTCGCGAACAGTACCAAAATATGAGAATAGGTTTTCCCCTGTTTCTGGCAACAAAACAGGTGTTACGATATATTATTGGTTCTTTCGGTAAAGTCACGTAGAAGGGAAACAATAAAATAATAAAAATATAAAACAATAAAATTCTCACGACGTTTCGACTGCAACACACGCAATAATCATCAGGTGTGAAAACCACAGCAAGAAAATGTCCTTCTACGTGACTTTACCGAAAGAACCAAGCATATGAATTCCTGCAGTCACGAAAGCTTTAAATCAGGTGTTAAGATGTTAAAACACCAAACTGAAACCTTTTACAAGGAATCATGTCTGCATTAACCACAATACTTGTGGTCAGAATGCAAAGAGAAAACGTACTCTGATAATATATGTGGCATTGTATTCGAAACTGATTGGTCCACACCAGAGACAGCTTTCTTTTGAGCCTCGTCTCAAACGGTGTTGGACCAGAGGACGCTAAAAGGCGTCCTCTATTCTCATTTTATTTCACCGGGTAAGGCCCCACGAGTGTGTGCATCCACGTGTCAAGCAAGCAGCAACAGCGTCAGCATGCAAGATCGCAGACAGTGGCATGATAAGTAGCATCGTTGACACCAATTATAATCGAAATGAATACGTAAAAAAATGTTTAGTAATATAATTGTGGTCTATTTGTGTTTCTCCCTTGTGACGGTGGAACTTTGTAGGTTGAACGTTGAGATTTATAAAAGGCACGGGGTGACCAATAAGGTCTGAATTGGTCTGCAATAAGGTAGGGCACTGATCAGGGGTTGACAGGTATGAAGACAGCCAGTGTGAGGGTGCCCCCCACAAATCATTTTAGACCGTTGGGGGTTTGACAGCAGCACGATGATGATGGGGGGGGGGGGGGATGTTGTCACGTGTTGTGTTTTGTGTCGTGAGGCGTGTGTCAGGGGCCCCACTAAAGGCCACCAGGGGCCTCGACTATTGTACGTAAATTTTTTTTTTATATTTTAGCAGGTAGGGCCCCACCGAGCTATTTAGCTACTTTTCATGGGAAGAGAGAGACGCAAATTCGACCTGGCCATCACAAATGATAGCTCAACGAAGTGGCTTATCGTGTGGAAATGTACAGCAGCCAAATACTTTAAACGAATGACGTTGATTCTAAATGTGGAGAGAAAAACCGGAAGATCGTCGAGAAAAATCCACACGACCACGGGGGAGAGAGCGAGAGACGCGCAAACTCCAAATGTCGGGATCGAACACCACGACCTCCTGCATACAAGGCGAGGGAGTTAACATCTAGCCACCATTCAGTCAACCCACGGCACCCTGGGTCTGTCCCGTGACGTGCCAGCGAACGTTCGACGCTTCACGTGGCCTTAAAGTGCACACGGCAGCCTGGCACAAGCGCTGCGGTGATGTCACCGGCACGTAGTGGCGAATTGCGGTTGTTGCTTAAAGCTGTGTGGAGGCCGCCTGGGCCACCACCGGGGCTTCTTGGCAACCGTCACTGCCCCTCCTCCCTTCTCTGTGCTTGACACACGTGACCTCCTTGACTGAAACACCGAAGCCACTTTGAAACATTCCGGTTGGCCTGCCTACGATCCATCCTGGGCTTTCACCATGCTGGATTGTGCGAAGCGCTCACGGCGCATTGCAGGATTTTGGATACGGTCCCATCGGCAAGCTCCTCCGGGCAGGCGAGGCTGCGTTGGCTGGGTCATGTCGTCCCGCATGTCAAGCCACAGCATGCCCACGCAGCTTCCGATTTGGTCGGATAGAGGGGTGCTCAACGGGCGCGGCACGGGCTAGAGAAGAGATGGAGTGATGTGGTACAGGAGGACGTGGAGCTGAGTGGACTTGCCGATGACTGGTACCAGTGGTGTAAAGATCGGCCTCTGTGGAGGAGGTTCGTGAAGGACGCTGCTGCTGGGCAGTTGGAGGCAGTCGCCTTCCAGCAACAACGGAGGGCAAGAGGAGCGACGCTCACAACAACGAGCGGAGTGCTGGGCGCCTAAAACGCAATGAGTCGGCACGGTGTGGTGCACGAGGTGGTGCATCTGCCGGTCATCTCAGTCCCGTCAACTCATGACACCTGGGACTGTCCCGTGAATTCCTGCCAGCTGCAAGAGGCTTACACGCTTCACGTGGATTCAAAGTGCACCTAGCCTGGCGCAAGCTCTGCGGTGACGTGTGAATGTTGGGGTGACTGCTGCCTGAGTGGATTTGCTCTCTCGCGTATTCTAGGATGGTGCAGGTGGGGCGAGGTGAGTCTGATACCCCCTTTGCCAGTGGCACATCTGAACCGTGCCAGCACAGCCCCCCGCCCCCGCCCCGCACGGCACGGGTGGTTTTCCACTGGCTATTTGCCACGCTGAGCCGGAACGCAATCGTGCTATGGCTGGCCTTGCACCGCGCCTGAGTCTGGCGTCTTAATTATTATTTTTTTGTCGGGCGCAAGTTGCATCATCGGTCGGTGCACATTGTCCGGCGTGCTCCTCGTGACGTGCATTGCGTGTGACGTGAGCCAGCGCGCCGTGAGGAAACTCCGCCGCTACGCCATCTGTGTGTGTATGCATGTGTGTATGTTGAACTTCTTTCGGAACCGTATGTAACCAACCACGCTCATCTATGCAACATCTCGACCTACGCAACTTCTCGATATAAGAAACGTTTCGACATACGCAACGTCTCGACCTACGCAACGTCGAGACCTACGCAATGTCTCGATCTACGCAACGTCTCGATATATGCAATGTCTCAACCAACGTCTCGACCTACGCAGTGTCTCAACCTACGCAACGTCTCGCCCTACGCAACGTTTTAACCAACGTCTCGACCTAAGCAATGTCTCGACTCAATTACCGTAATTGCGTGTGATGTCAACGGCACGGGCACGGCTTGGCTCCTGCAGTGGAAAAACAACAACAATTTGTCAACCTCGGGAGCTTGCTCCACGCAGGTGGTGAACCGATGGGAGTGGAGCGGGCAGTGACGTCGTCGGGTTGGTCGAGATCGGACGAGGGGGGTCTTGCCCAGTCGCCTCTTCATCAGCGCCAGCTGCCCGTCGGCTTGCTGCATGCGGCAAATGGAACTGCGAGGGAGGTGGATTGGGGGCCGGATGGGTCGAGACTTGCAACGGCGCCGGCAGCCAGAGGATTCCCCTGGCTCAGGGAAGACGCGTGGTGGGCTCGCACCCGGCAGCCAAGGACAGGAACGGATGCGGCGACAGGGAGATATTGAACAACTTTGTTTTGTTACCTTACCAGGTAAGGCCCCGCTGAGCCTTTGTAGCTCTGATTGCAGAAGCGAGCTGGCGATATCGAAAATGATGGCTTAACACGTGGACGTTTTTAGCAGCCAAATAATTAAATTGGGATCCCCCCCCCCCCCCAACGGTCGTGATTAAAACCGGGTTCTCTAAAACTATTAAACTAAACTTTTTATTTTATTGTACCAGGTCAGGGCCCTCAGAGCTGTGCGTCTCTCTTTTTCAGAAGCGATATCACAAATGACACCTCAAGGAAGCGGCTCATCATCATCAGCGTCGCCGTGTGGACATTTACAGCAGGAGACAGATACTCGACAAATGCGTGACGTTCGTGAGTGAATGTGGAGGGGAAATTCAAAAAACCCCAGAGGACCCGGAGACAAATCCACGCGACCACCACGGGGAGACAGAGAAACATCGCAAACTCCAAATATTCAACAGATGTCAGGGGGGGGGGGGAGTTGGGATCGAACCCACGACCTCCTGTATACCTGGCGATGGTAGTTAACATCTCACCACCGTCTCGACTTACGCGACGTCTCGATCCTCTGGGCGATTTGTTGCGTTCCAGGCCCGCGAGAGGTGATGGGCCGCCAGCGGCTGTGGAGGAGGGAGGCCTTCATCCAGCAGTGGATCGAGCACGGCTGCTGTTGCTGTTGGTGGTGATGATGATGAAGTGGGCAGCCCTTTGCTGCACGCCTGTCTGAACTGTCGCATCGGTGAGCGGTGGGCGCCCTCTAGTGGCCCATGCCTACCATACCGGAGCAAGCTTCGTTACGGGAACGGAGTGATCCATAATCGAGGTTTTTTTTAATTAGATCGCGTAAATGTATAAATGTGTGTCGTTAAACCGACCACCACCCGACACAGCCAATTAGTAAAGGTTTTTGGGTTAGATCGCGTAAGTATAAATGTGTCGCAACCCTCCACCACCCGACACGGCCAATCAGTCAGAAATGTGTCACTTTAACAAAACGCCAATTAGCCCACCGGTGTGTTTGAAGAGTGAATCCACAACATTTAAAATCTGAGTACGACGTTTCGCGAGTAATTACAACCGGCATTATCAGGCCGTTTGTAATTGCGTGGGTTCGATTTCAACCCTGACGCCTGCTGTATATTTGGAGTTTGCGTTCCTCTCTCTCTCATCATCATCACGATGCCTAGGATAGGTTAACTACCTCGCTTGGTATACAGGAGGTCGTGGGTTCGATTTGAACCCTGACGCCTGCTGTATAATTGGAGTTTGCGTGTCTCTCGCTCTTCCCATTGTCGCGTGGATATTTCTCCCGACCCTCCGTTTTTTCTCTCCACATTTAGAATCAACGTCATTCGTTTAAAGTATTTGGCTGCTGTACATTTCCACTTCGTTGAGCTATCATTTGTGATGGCCAGGTCGAATTTGCGTCTCTCATTCTCTTCCCATGAAAACGAGCTACATAGCTCGGTGGGACCTTACCTGCTAAAATACAAAATATATATTTACGTACAATAGTCGAGAGTGTAACCCCCCCCCCCCTCCGCGTTTTTCATTGCAAGGCTCGCGGGCCACTGACGGTCCCTGGTGGCCTTTAGTGGGGCCCTGACACGCGCCTCACGACACAAAACACAACACGTGACACCCCCCCCTCCCCCCATCATCATCGTGCTGCTGTCAAACCCCCAACGGTTTAAGATTATTTGTGGGGGCACCCTCACACTGGCTGATGTCTTCATACCTGTCAACCCCTGATTAGTGCCCTACCTTATTGCAGACCAATTATATTACTAAACAAAACTTTTTACGTATTCATTTCGATTATAATTGGTGTCAACGATGCTACTTATCATGCCACTGTCTGCGATCTTGCATGCTGACGCTGCTGCTGCTGCTTGCTTGTCACGTGGATGCACACACTCGTCGTGTTGCAAATGAACAACGGAGTCGCTACTCTCGCCTTCTTCGCCGCAGGAGGTAACGCTTCCATGGTCGCTGCGCTGTGGCATGGCCTGTGTTTCGGGAACCCCGCGTGTGGAAGTGTCGCCTGCGCCCATGGTCTGTACCGCGAGCCTCCGGATCAAATGTGTCGGCTGGCTACGGGGAGCGCTGCTCTCTGTGCCTGCTGTTACAGGGATTGAGTGTTGCCCCCTCGCACGCGCCGGGTTTTCCCCGGGTGCTCCGGTTTCATGCGGTGCGTCTGTTGAACTTCTTTCGCGCCGTACGTAGCCAACCGTGCTGGTCGGAGGTGCGGGGGAAAGGCCACCAAACCTAAACACGAACAACGCAGTTCTCAACGAACTCGTTTCCAATCACGTAATGAATACCGCTCACCTGATTTGCGTCGCCCAGACCCACACTTACGTACCATATTCATGACCACTCTCAATACAACACTCACACACAACGCAGGACTCTCTTGAAAGTGTAGCGTCCGAGGTAATTCAACGGACATCTGTGAAAAGAGCCTCAGCTCATCGGATTACCTCCAGTATAAATACAGATTCTAATTCCGATTCATTAAAAAAAATTACGGGACCTTTCTTGCCACTATAGAACATATTTAATAACAGGTTTTACCCTTTCTGGCAATGAAACAGTTGTGTTAAGATGTTAAAACACCAAACAGAGTCCTTTTGCAAGGAATCGTATCTGCATTAACCACACACGGTGCTTGTGGTGAACATGCAAAAGGTTTCTGTTTTGGTGAAGAGTTCCGCGGTTCGGTTCGCAACTCGGATGGTTAATAATTAAATATGTTACGGAAACTCGTGCGTAAGTGCGGACGTTCGTAAGTCGATGTCGCGGGTGCTCCGTGACATCGGAATTCGTTCCACGCCACCGACAACGTCTCGTTGGCACCAGGGGGCAGCACCATTCCCCGCCCGCCCGCCCTGCCTCAGCTGGAAAAGGAAACGAATTGTGAGCGTACGACCAATCTTTGCGTGGCCGGAAGAAAATAAGTAATATTTAAAATACTTTTTAAAAAAAAACACGCTTTAATGAAATGTACTGTAGTAATGGAAGAACTCCACGACTCCAGGAAGTGGCCCCGAAGCTTGCCACAACGTAAGGGGACCGTGGGCCAATTACAGCCAACGTCAGTTGAGCGTGGACAATTAGACACAAGCCGAAACATAACATAGAAAAAAGAATGTTTAAAAATATTTTTTTAAATATTTTTTATGACTGGTGTGGTGTGCAAAAAGAGGGTCCCAGTTTGGTTGAAGGGAAAAGTGTGTAGTGTATAGTAGTGTATAGTGTAGTGTATTGTAGTGTATAGTAGTGTATAGTGTAGTGTATAGTGTAGTGTATAGTAGTGTATAGTGTAGTGTATAGTGTGGTGTATAGTGTAGTGTATAGTAGTGCATAGTTTGGTGTATAGTCTAGTGTATAGTGTAGTGTATAGTAGTGTATAGTGTAGTGTATACTAGTGTATAGTGTAGTGTATAGTGTAGTGTATAGTAGTGTATAGTGTAGTTTATAGTGTAGTGTGTAGCGTATAGTGTAGTGTATAGTGTAGTGTGTAGTGTATAGTGTAGTGTATAGTAGTGTATAGTAGTGTATAGTGTAGTGTATTGTAGTGTATAGTAGTGTATAGTGTAGTGTATAGTGTAGTGTATAGTAGTGTATAGTGTAGTGTATAGTAGTGTATAGTGTGGTGTATAGTGTAGTGTATAGTAGTGTATAGTTTGGTGTATAGTGTAGTGTATAGTAGTGTATAGTGTAGTGTATAGTGTAATGTATAGTCGTGTATAGTGTAGTGTATAGTGTAGTGTATAGTGTAGTGTATAGTGTAGTTTATAGTGTAGTGTGTAGCGTATAGTGTAGTGTATAGTGTAGTGTGTAGTGTATAGTGTAGTGTATAGTAGTGTATAGTGTAGTTTATAGTGTAGTGTGTAGCGTATAGTGTAGTGTATAGTGTAGTGTATAGTGTAGTGTATAGTAGTGTATAGTGTAGTGTATAGTAGTGTATAGTGTAGTGTATAGCAGTGTATAGTGTAGTGTATAGTAGTGTATAGTGTAGTGTATAGTGTAGTGTATAGTGCAGTGTATAGTGTATAGTAGCGTATAGTGTAGTGTATAGTGTAGTGTATAGTAGTGTAGTGTATAGTAGTGTATAGTGTAGTGTATATTACAAGACGGTGGTGAGGCCAGTGCTGTTGTATGGGGCCGAGTGCTGGGGCACAGAAAGAGGGAAGACCAAGCTACGGCAGTCACAGAGATGAGGATGTTGCGTTGGATGTTGGGTTTAACAAGGAAGGACACAGTGGTGAGAAATGAAGAAGTGAGAAGACGACTCAAGGTAGTAGGAATCACAGAGAAGATGAAGAAAGGCTCTGGTGTGGTTCGATCATGCGGAGAGACAGCAGGAAAAGTATTGTCAGAAGGTGGCAAATGCTGCAAGTTGGAAGGAAAGAGATCAAGAGTAAGGCAGAAGAAAAGGTGGGGGGTGGGGGGCGATGCGGTGCGATCGGACCGTGGTGGGCCGAGGAGCGGGAAGAGAGGGCAGTGTGGAGAAGGTTGGCAAGGACAGCGGACAGCCCCACGTGAGTGAGGCCAAACGCGTGGAAGTAGAAGAAGAGTCTTCGGTGACCATCAACTCGCGACATTTGAGAACCCCGTTTTAATCACAAGTGACGAGATGTTAACTACCTCGCCTGGTCTATAGGAGGTCTTGGAGGCTCGATCCTTACCCTGACGCCAGCTGTATATTTGGAGTTTGCGTCTCTCTCTCTTCCCATTGTCGCGTATGTTTTTTTTTTCTCCTGGTCCTCCGGTTTTTCCCTCCACGTTTGGAGTGTTTGGCTGCTATCAATTTCCACGACGATGATGAGCCACTTCGTCGAGCTATCGTTTGTGGCTCAGTGGGGCCTCTCCTTGTGAAATAAAAACAATATTTTAGTTTAATAGTTTTAGAGAACCCGGTATTAATCACAAATGTGGCGGGGGAGGGGGGGGGAGTCTACATGTAATTGTCTGCTATGAATGTCCACGTGATAAGCCACTTCGTTGAGCTTTCGTTTGTGATATCACCAGGTCGCCTCTGAAAAAGCTGAATAGCTCAGTAGGGCCTTACCTGGTGAATAAAAAAAATATAGTTTAGTTTAATAGTTTTAGAGAACCCGGTTCTAATGACAGTTGTGGTGGTTGTCTCAATGAACATCAGTGGATCTCTGTGTAAGTCGTTGGTGACCCCGAGGCTGAGAGCATCAACTCGCTACACTTGGTAAGCAGGTTTTAATCAAGAACTCTGGTTGTCTTCATCTACGGTACTTCAGCGGATCTCTGTGTAAGTCGTTGGTGACCCCTAGGCTGAGATCATCAACTCGCTACACTTGGTAACCAGGTTTTAATCAAGAGCTCTGGTTGTCTAAATGAACGTCAGTGGATCTCTGTGTAAGTCGTTGGTGACCCCGAGGCTGAGAGCATCAACTCGTACACTTGGTAAGAAGGTTTTAATCAAGAGCTCTGGTTGTCTTCATCTACGGGACTTCAGTGAATCTCTGTGTAAGTCGTTGGTGACCGCGAGCCTGAGATCATCAACTCTCTACACTTGGTAAGCAGGTTTTAGTCAAGAGCTCTGGTTGTCTCAATGAACGTCAGTGGATCTCTGTGTAAGTCGTTGGTGACCGCGAGGCTAAGAGCTTCAACTCGCTACACTTGGTAAGCAGGTTTTAGTCAAGAGCTCTGGTTGTCTTCATC
Organism: Petromyzon marinus; assembly: GCF_048934315.1. Classification (NCBI taxonomy): domain Eukaryota; kingdom Metazoa; phylum Chordata; class Hyperoartia; order Petromyzontiformes; family Petromyzontidae; genus Petromyzon; species Petromyzon marinus. The sequence goes on from NC_133720.1 coordinate 6,075,052, forward strand.
TACGGGACTTCAATGGATCTCTGTGTAAGTCGTTGGTGACCGCGAGGCTAAGAGCTTCAACTCGCTACACTTGGTAAGCAGGTTTTAGTCAAGAGCTCTGGTTGTCTTCATCTACGGGACTTCAGTGGATCTCTGTGTAAGTCGTTGGTGACCGCGAGGCTAAGAGCATCAACTCGCTGAGACAATAAACAGACTATAACCGGGCCCTCTGAGGTCACCCGGCCACCCTCATGGGATGATGTTTGGTGCCCGATTTATTGACGGTGTTAACTGCTGCTGTGGTGATGCTGGTGGTGATGTCAGCGTTGTGTGCTGCTGTGATATCAGTGTTGATGATGTGATGGTGTTCAAGTTGACAATGATGGTGATGTGGTGTTGGTGGTGATGTTTACGGAGATGCGATGTTGGTGCTGCATGTAATATGTTGATGTTAGTGTTGATGTGTTTCATGTTCGTACTGATGTGATGTTAGTGTTGATGGGGCGGTGTTAGTGTTTATATGATAGTGTTGTGACGCTTGTGTTGATGTTAGTGCTGATGTGAAGATGTTATTGTTGATTATATTGTTGATGATGTTATTGCTGATGTGATGTTAGTGTTGATGTTTGCTGTTATTGTTGATATTGTTGATGATGTTAGTGTTGATGTTGATCTGATGATGTTAGTGTTGATGTTGATCTGATGATGTTAGTGCTGATTGTGACGCTGGTGTTGATGCGATGTTAGTGCTGATGATGTTAGTGTTGATAATGTTAGTGTTGGTGTGATGGTGCTGTTGTGATTATGATGTTGGTGTGATGGTGATGTTGTGTTGATGTTGGTGTGACGGTGCTGTTGTGTTGATGATGTTGGTGTGATGGTGCTGTTGTGTTGATGATGTTGGTGTGATGGTGCTGTTGTGTTGATGATGCTGGTGTGATGGTGCTGTTGTGTTGATGATGTTGGTGTGATGGTGCTGTTGTGTTGATGATGTTGGTGTGATGGTGCTGTTGTGTTGATGATGTTGGTGTGATGGTGCTGTTGTGTTGATGATGCTGGTGTGATGGTGCTGTTGTGTTGATGATGTTGGTGTGACGGTGCTGTTGTGTTGATGTTGGTGTTATGGTGCTGTTGTGTTGATGTTGGTGTGATGGTGCTGTTGTGTTGATGATGTTGGTGTGACGGTGCTGTTGTGTTGATGATGTTGGTGTGACGGTGCTGTTGTGTTGATGATGTTGGTGTGATGGTGCTGTTGTGTTGATGATGTTGGTGTGATGGTGATGTTGTGTTGATGTTGGTGTGATGGTGATGTGTTGATGATGTTGGTGTGATGGTGCTGTTGTGTTGATGATGTTGGTGTGATGGTGATGTTGTGTTGATGATGTTGGTGTGATGGTGCTGTTGTGTCGATGATGTTGGTGTGCTGGTGCTGTTGTGTTGATGATGTTGGTGTGATGGTGCTGTTGTGTTGATGATGTTGGTGTGATGGTGATGTTGTGTTGATGATGTTGGTGTGATGGTGCTGTTGTGTTGATGATGTTGGTGTGCTGGTGCTGTTGTGTTGATGATGTTGATGTGATGGTGCTGTTGTGTTGATGATGTTGGTGTGATGGTGCTGTTGTGTTGATGATGTTGGTGTGATGGTGATGTTGTGTTGATGATGTTGGTGTGATGGTGCTGTTGTGTTGATGATGTTGATGTGATGGTGCTGTTGTGTTGATTATGTTGATGTGATGGTGATGTTTTGTTGATGATGTTGGTGTGATGGTGATGTTGTGTTGATGATGTTGGTGTGATGGTGCTGTTGTGTTGATGATGTTGGTGTGATGGTGCTGTTGTGTTGATGATGTTGGTGTGATGGTGCTGTTGTGTTGATTATGTTGGTGTGATGGTGATGTTTTGTTGATGTTTGGGCTACGTAGCCACGAATCTGTTGAACCCTAAGAAACCCAAGTGAGGGGACCCGCCTCTATGTGAGTCACGTGCTCGACCTGCCACTCACCCGGATGTATATCTAAAAATAGCACCAGGGCGGGGGCTACATGCTGACGCCAGATGTCACGTGGTCCATCCAGCCGGTGAGGGCGGGGCTTCATTTGCCCGGGTCTGACGTCGCTGCTCACGTGATGCTTCTTCCTCCACCGTGGCCACGCCTCTTCCACCGATTAATCGATTACATCAAAAAGAGAAAATCTATTCCAATATTCATATCGATTATTAAGCTCCCACCCACCACGATTCAATTTAATTGACTTGTGCGCTTAACATCGATTACGTTCGATTCGTTACTCTCGTATCCAATTGCAGTATATTCGTCTCAATGTGAATGTGGAGAAATCAATTATTGAATCGAGTTGTAAAATTAATCGAATCGAGTGGGCGGGAGATGGGCGAGAAACGACCCCCCCCCCTCGGTGCCGCCCTCCCAGCATGCCTCGCGCGCAAGGGTTTTGCGCTTGTGCCACGCCCTATTTCACCGTCGCCCCGCCTCATTCACTGTCGCCCCGCCCCTACTTTTACCATCGCCCCGCCTTCTCTCATCTCTGACCCCGCCCTCTCTCACAATCGCCCCCCTCACCCCGCGTCCAGTTGCTGCTGGTGGCACGTGCCCCTGGCTAAGCGATGGGAGAGGGGAGGGTGGAGAGAGGGAAGGGTGGGGTGGGGGAGGGCGGGGCTTGGCTGCGAGCGGGGCGTGGCTTTATCCGCGAGTGGGGCGGAGCTCGCGCGGTGGGCGGGGCCCCTCCCCCTCTATATAAAAGTGGCGCGCCGGGGGCTCGCGGCTCCCGCCTCCCCCTCGCAAGAGAGCGAGAGAGAGAGAGAAAAAATTAATTATAACATCACCGCAATTAGCCCGATTAATTAACACCCCCCCCCTCCACTACCAACCAACCTCACAAACCCAATTACCGTCAAACCGCAATCGTCGTCGCGTGAGGGAGAGTCTCGCGCGGGCGCGGGATTTTTTTCTCTCTTTCCCCGCGGCCGTGTTTGTCTCTCCCCTTCCCGCCACCACCACCAACCCCCACCATCACCACACCGCCCCCCAACCAGAACCGTCCGCGCGGCTAACCCCCTCACAACCTCCTCACGCTACCGTCGCCACCACCACCACCGCCGCTGCCACCGCCGCCGCCGCCGTCTCGCATAACGGTCGCGCCCCGCGGGCCGGGCCAGGCCGGGGGAGGAGGAGGAGGAGGGCGACGAGGAGGGAGGGAGGGAGGAGAAGGAGAAAATTGCCGCCATGGGCTGCTTCGACAGCAAGACCGAAGATCAGCGGACTGACGAGAAGGCGCAGAGGGAGGCCAACAAGAAAATCGAGAGACAGCTCGCGCGGGAGAAGCAGCAGTACCGCGCCACGCATCGCCTCCTCTTGCTGGGTGAGGCCGCCACCACCACTACCACAACCCCCACCACCACTATCACAACCCCCACCACTACCACAACCCCCACCACCACTACCACAACCCCCACCACCACTACCACAACCCCCACCACCATTACCACAACCCCCACTACCACTATCACCATCCCCACTACCACTACCACAACAACCCCCACTACCACAACCCCCACTACCACAACCCCCACCACCACTATCACCATCCCCACAACCACCACCACTACCACAACCCCCACCACCACTACCACAACCCCCACCACCACTATCACAACCCCCACAACCACCACCACTACCACCACTACCACAACCCCCACCGCCACCACCACTACCACAACCCCCACTACCACCACCACTACTACAACCCCCACCACAACCACCACCACTATCACAACCACCACTACCACAACCCCCACCACCACTACCACAACCACCACCACAACCACCACCCCGGGCCACTCGCCACCACCACCTCGCGGGGGAGGGGCAGTACACGACAGTACACATGGACTGCACGGCTGTACTGTGTGCTGGTACAGTACTAGCCAACACGCAGTACAGTAGTATGATGGTGGTGGTAGTAGTAATTATTCGCTTATAGTATTACTGGCAGTACCTGGTAGTAGTTATACTGTCAGTACACAGTGGTGGTGTACTGTCAATACAAAGTGATGGTGTACTGTCAGTACACAGTGATGGTGTACTGTCCGTACACAGTGGTGGTGTACTGTCAGTACAGTGGTGGTGTACTATCAGTACACAGTGGTGGTGCACGGACAGTACACAGTAGTGGTGTACTGTCAAAACACAGTGGTGGTGTACTGACATTACACAGTGATGGTGTACTGACAGTACACAGTGATTGTGTACTGTCAGTACACAGTGGTGGTGTGCTGTCAGTACACAGTGGTGGTGTACAGTCAGTATAGTGGTGGTGTACTGACAGTACACAGTGTTGGTGTACTAGCAGTACAGTGGTGGTGTACTGACAGTACACAGTGATGGTGTACTGGCAGTACACAGTGGTGGTGTACTGGCAGTACAGTGGTGGTGTACTGACAGTACACAGTGGTGGTGTACTGTCAGTACACAGTGGTGGTGTACTGTCAGTACACAGTGATGGTGTACTGACAGTACACAGTGGTGGTATACTGGCAGTACAGTGGTGGTGTACTGACAGTACACAGTGGTGGTGTACTGTCAATACACAGTGGTGGTGTACTGTCAGTACGCAGTGGTGGTGTACTGTCAGTACGCAGTGGTGGTGTACTGTCAGTACACAGTGGTGGTGTACTGTCAGTACACAGTGGTGGTGTACTGGCAGTACAGTGGTGGTGTACTGGCATTACATGTTAGTGGTGTAGTGGCAGTGGTTATTATTTAAGTACACTGGTACTTGCTGTACCTGGTAATATTGTACTAGCAGTACATAGTACAGTGCATAGTAGTACTACTATACTGACAGTACACAGTGGTGTACCGGCAGTATACAGGAGTGGTATAGTCCTGCAGTGGCAGTATTCACTTCAAGTGTACAATGGTACACAGTATTGTACACTATCATAGTCGTACGGTATTATACTTGGATTACTCAGCAGTGATGTTACCGATAGTACAAAGTAGTAGTTTAGCAGCAGTACATACAGTTATACTGACAATACACAGTAGTAGTATGCTAGCAGTGCAGTGGCAGTATTCACTGCAAATGTACCAGCAGTAGCTTAGTCGTATTATACTAACAGTACACAGCAGTACATAGTCGTATTTATACTAACAGTACACAGCAGTGTACTGTTAGTATACAACACTAGTGAGCTGACAGTACACACAGAACAGACGTAGTAATCACTAGTGTAGCAGCAGTACACACCACTAATACACATGCAGTACACAGTACAATTACTACTACACTGGCAGTACACATCACTACATAATACTAGTATACAAGCAGTGCACAGCATTCGTTTACCAGTAGTATACACAGTAGTAGTACACAGCACTAGTTGGTATATTAGGGGCACGCTTGTAGCAGTAGTATGGTAGCAGGACTGCACAGCACTAGTATAATCTCAGTTCACAGGAATAGTAGGATCGCGCACTACTAAACTGTCAGTACATGGCACACAGTACTAATATTCTAGCAGAACGCAGAACTTAAACTTGTACACTGGCAGTACAGAAAAGTAGTAGAAATGCACTAGTATACTAGCGGTAGCAATAATCCATAGGCTGGAGACGTACACACGACTGGTATAACAGCAGCACACACTCGGGCGTGTACGAGCGGTATAGGGTAATGCACAACAGTGTTAGTACACGGTACTCAAAGTTCGCATCAGTAGAACGCCGCAATAGTATATCAGAAGTATAAATCCAATACACAGTACACAGCAGTACGAGCAGTACATATCGCTAGAGTAGTACTATACTAGCATCAGTGTACACGCTGTATACCAACATTAGTGTGTATACACAGGGCTGTGGTGCGTTAACTACACAACAGTACTCTAGTGTAATACAAAGCAGTACTATCTGTACACACCCACAGTACACGGCAGTAGCAAACAAACCAGCAGTACACGTCGACAGCACACTTCACTTGCGTGCCACAGTACGCAACGCCTTTGCACCCACTGTTTACACAGCAGCAGCAGCAACAGCAGCACACACCAAATGGAACACAGAAGCAGTACACACGGAATGGCTGAACACTCACACCGGCACACAAAGCTCCCCCGTGTAGCCTTTAACAGACTGTTGGGACAAGTGCTGTTTAGCGAGGGGGTGGGGTGGACAGCACCACGCCCGGCCGCCTTTGTCTTCCCAGTCGCGATTTTTTTCACACCGCACCAAGTACCCATTTGAGGCTGAGTCGACCTAGCGCAGGTCCAGGACGGGTTCCGGTAATCGTCACCGGTGTTGTGCGGTGAGCGGGATTCGAACCCGGGTGGCCAGGTTCACCGGCACACGCAAACATAACAACAACCAGCAGCACAACGCCCTCGCATCAACATCGCAGTTGATTTAAGGTGGAAACGACCCGCAACACAAAACCACACCAGACACCAGCGGCAGCACACACTGGGTCCGCAGCACAACACAGTAGAAACCGGGACAGCCACAACACCCACACAGTACAAACAGGGACAGCCACAACACCCACACAGTACAAACCGGTACAGCCACAACACCCACACAGTACAAACCGTCACGGCCACAACACCCACACAGTACAAACCGGGACAGCCACAACACCCACACAGTACAAACCGGGACAGCCACAACACTCACAGTACAAACCGGGATAGCCACAACACTCACACAGTACAAACCGACATAGCCACAACACTCACACAGTACAAACTGGGACAGCCACAACACTCACACTACAAACCGGCACGACCACAACACTCACACAGTACAAACCATCACAGACACAACACCCACACAGTACAAACCGTCACAGCCACAACACCCACACAGTACAAACCGTCACAGACACAACACCCACACAGTACAAACCGTCACAGCCACAACACTCACACAGTACAAACCGTCACCGCCACAACACTCACACAGTACAAACCGTCACAGCCACAACACTCACACAGTACAAACCGACACAGCCACAACACTCACACAGTACAAACCGACACAGCCACAACACTCACACAGTACAAACCGACACAGCCACAACACTCACACAGTACAAACCGTCACAGACACAACACTCACACAGTACAAACCGTCACAGCCACAACACTCACACAGTACAAACCGGGACAGCCACAACACTCACACAGTACAAACCGGCACGACCACAACACTCACACAGTACAAACCATCACAGACACAACACCCACACAGTACAAACCGTCACAGCCACAACACCCACACAGTACAAACCGTCACAGACACAACACTCACACAGTACAAACCATCACAGACACAACACCCACACAGTACAAACCGTCACAGACACAACACCCACACAGTACAAATCGTCACAGCCACAACACTCACACAGTACAAACCGGGATAGCCACAACACTCACACAGTACAAACCGACACAGCCACAACACTCACACAGTACAAACCGACACAGCCACAACACTCACACAGTACAAACCGGGACAGCCACAACACTCACACAGTACAAACCGGCACGACCACAACACTCACACAGTACAAACCGGTACAGCCACAACACTCACACAGTACAAACCGTCACAGCCACAACACCCACACAGTACAAACCGTCACAGCCACAACACCCACACAGTACAAATCGTCACAGCCACAACACTCACACAGTACAAACCGTCACAGACACAACACCCACACAGTACAAACCGTCACGGCCACAACACTCACACAGTACAAACCGGGACAGCCACAACACTCACAAAGTACAGATCGAGACGGCGACAACACTCACACAGTACAAACCGGCACGACCACAACACTCACACAGTACAAACCGTCACAGACACAACACCCACACAGTACAAACCGTCACGGCCACAACACTCACACAGTACAAATCGGTACGGCCACAACACTCATACAGTACAAACCGGGACAGCCACAACACTCACCCAGTACAAACCGGGACAGCCACAACACTCACACAGTACAAACCGTCACGGACACAACACTCACACAGTACAAACCGGGACAGCCACAACACTCAGTACAAACCGTTACGGACACAACACTCACACAGTACAAACCGGGACAGCCACAACACTCACACAGTACAAACCGGCACGGCCACAACACTCACACAGTACAAACCAGAACAGCCACAACACTCACACAGTACAAACCGTCACAGCCACAACACTCACACAGTACAAACCAGTACAGCCACAACACTCACACAGTACAAATCGAGACAGCCACAACACCCACACAGTACAAACCGTCACAGACACAACACTCACACAGTACAAACCGACACAGCCACAACACTTACACAGTACAAACCGGCACGGCCACAACACTTGCACAGTCCAGACCGGCACTGCCACAACACTCACACAGTGCAAACCGTCACGGCCACAACACTCACACAGTATAAACCGGTACAGCCACAACACCCACACAGTACAAACCGTCACAGACACAACACCCACACAGTACAAACCGTCACAGCCACAACACTCACACAGTCCAAACTGGCACGGCCACAACACTCACACAGTACAAACCGGGACGGCCACACCACTCACACAGTACAAACCGTCACAGACACAACACTCACACAGTACAAACCGGGACAGCCACAACACTCACACAGTACAAACCGGGACAGCCACAACACTCACACAGTACAAACCGGGACAGCCACAACACTCACACAGTACAAACCGGCACGAGCCACCACACTCGCACAGTACAAACCGGCACAGACACAACACTCACACAGTACACATAGGCACGGCCACAACACTCACACAGTACAAACCGGGACGGCCACAACACTCACACAGTACAAACTGGGACGGCCACAACACTCACACAGTACAAACCGTCACAGCCACAACACTCACACAGTACAAACCGTCACGGCCACAACACTCACACAGTACAAACCGTCACGGCCACAACACTCACACAGTACAAACCGTCACGGCCACAACACTCACACAGTACAAACCGGTATAGCCACAACACTCACACAGTACAAATCGGCACTGCCACACCACTCACACAGTACAAACCGACACAGCCACAACACCCACACGGTACAAACCGGGACAGCCACAACACTCACACAGTACAAACCGGTATAGCCACAACACTCACACAGTACAAATCGGCACTGCCACACCACTCACACAGTACAAACCGACACAGCCACAACACCCACACGGTACAAACCGGGACAGCCACAACACTCACACAGTACAAACCGACACAGCCACAACACCCACACAGTACAAACCGGTACAGCCACACCACTCACACAGTACAAACCGACACAGCCACAACACTCACACAGTACAAACCGGTACAGCCACAACACTCACACAGTACAAACCGGTACAGCCACAACACTCACACAGTACAAACCGGTACAGCCACAACACTCACACAGTACAAACCGGTACAGCCACAACACTCATACAGTGCAAACCCGGGTACGGCCACAACACTCACACAATACAAACCGGCACAACACTCGCAGCACCAAACTCACGCCACAGCACCAACCACGACACTAAAATCGTACACCAGCACAAGCGCTTACAACACACACACACAGGCGCACAACACTGACATCACTACACCTAGACAACCTCACGAGACACCACCACCACCGCCACACACGACACTCGCAACGACCGCAGCCACGGAATCCCCCACATCATCCATCCACAGTGCGATTGACACACAAGGCGTATGCCACCTATGCACACGTACACATACGATGCGTGTACACTCGCATACAACACACACAAACGCCCGACCGTGCAACACACACACAATGTACACAACACGCACTGGCATACACGCCACACACACGTACAGTACTGCGTACAGCAACCGTACACTGCCACCCACTCACAACAGGCGTGCATGCAGCTAGATAATCACACTCGGAAACACAACACGAATGAAACAGCCGCCTACACAACACAGAGGCGCATGAACCACTCACTACACACAAACACTGCACACGCACACACCCACACTGCACACACACCCTGCACACACACCCTGCACACACACCCTGCACACACACCCTGCACACACACCCTGCACACACACCCACACTGCACACACACACACACACTGCACGCACACACACTGCACACACACTGCACACACACACTGCACACACTGCACACACACACACTGCACACACACTACACACACACTCCCACACTATAAACAAACACTGCACACGCACACAGCACACACACACACTGCACACACACACACTGCACACACACACACTGCACACACACACACTGCACACACACACACTACACACACTCCCACACTATACACAAACACTGCACACCCACACTATACACAAACACTGCACACCCACACTGCACACACCCACACTGCACACACTGCACACTCACACACCCACACTGCACACACCCACACTGCACACATATACACCCACACTACACACACCCGCACTGCTCACACCCACACTGCACACACGCACACAAACACGCACACACACACAATATTAACACAACACTCGTCCAACAAACACCCATACAGTTGGAGAACCAACGCTCACTCATACACGGACGCCGACACAATTAGGGCACCCGTACAACACCCATTACAGTATCAACACAACACACACACACAAAACAGACACACGCAGATACACACACACCACCCATAAACAGACACCCGTACAACACTCGTACACACAAACAACAGCCATCCTGCTGCACACACACCACACACTCCACACACACACCGCACACACACTCCCCGACTTCCCACAAGCCTAGGAGACAGAGGCCTGGTCTCCTCGTCTTTCTCTCCTCTTCTCATCTCATCTACCTCGTTGCCCATCCATCCCCTCCTTGCTCCTCTTGCCCACACGCACCCCCACCCATCCCCTATCGTCTTCCCCTCCTTGCCACTTCCTCTCCCGGCCATCTCTTCCTCCTCTCTTTCCTACCCCCACTCGCATCCCCTCTTCCTTTCCCGTCCTCCTCCTCTCGTCGTCCTCTCCTCTTCCTCATCGCCCTCCTATGCCACCCTCTTCCTAGCTTCTTCCTTCTCCTCCTTATGGTGATCCCCTCTTCAACTTATTTTACCTCCTCCCTTACTCCTCATCGCCTTTCCCTATGGCTCCTCGCAGCCTCTTCTTCTTCCTCGCCGCTCGCTATCCCTCCCACTCTCCTCCTCTTCCTCGAGCTCCTCTTCCTCCCCACTTGCCCCTTCTCATCCTCCTCTCTTCCGTCTCTCCTCAGTGCTCTCCCCTCTTTATGCTCTCATCACATTCTTTATTCCTCCTCTATTATTCCTCATCTACCTTGTCATCATCGCATTATCGTATCTCTTCCTCTTCAGCCTCCTGTCCTTCCCTGCCTCATCTTCCTCCTCATCATCCTGATGTGTCTCCACCTCTCTCCTCATCTCTTCGCCTCTCCTCCTCATCCTCATCATCCTCATCATCCTGCCCAGACCGTGACACCTTCTTTGTGCGCGTGTTTGTTTGTCTCCCGAAGGGGCGGGCGAGTCAGGCAAGAGCACCATCGTAAAACAGATGAGGATCCTACACGTGGACGGATTCGACCCCGAGTGAGTGTGTTCACCTTCCTCACCCGGCCGTTCACTCACCACCACCATCCTCGCCACTGCCATCCTCATCATCTTCATCACCATCATTTTCACCATCGCCACCATTCTCACCATCCTCACCATCACCATTCTCGGCATCCTCGCTGCTACCGTCTTCACCATCCGCACCACCACAATCCTCACCACCATCCTCAACACTACCATCTTCACAATCACCATTCTCATGATCCTCACCACCACCATCCTCACCACTGCCATCTTTACCATCACCATTCTCATCTTCCTCACTACCACCATCACCATTCTCATCATCCTCACTACCACCATCCTCACCACCACCATCCTCACCACCACTGCCACCACCGCCATCACCACCATCGCCATCACCACCATCGCCATCACCACCATCGCCATCACCGCCATCACCATCACCGCCATCACCATCACCGCCATCCTCGCCACTCTACCATCGCCATCAATACGTGCATGAGGCGGGGCTCTACGAGGCGGGTAGTAGTGGGCGCAAACATGGCGGGTTTCGTGTTGTTTTCTTTTGCCCGCGTATGCCGCCCATTGTAAGTGCACACGTGAGCTGAGTGCACGTGCTGCGCCTGTACGTGTCTTGTGTACGTGTGTGGTGTACACGCGTGTGCTTAGAGGGGCTGCGCGTAGGCACGTGTACCCGTACTGTGCGTGTGTGCGAGGTGGCATTCGCAACCTGTGCGTGCACACGCGTATATACGTGCAGGTAGCGGTAGTGTAGCGGCTAACGCGCCGCGCTACGAACCTGGCCACCCGGGTTCAATTCCCGCTCACGGGCCAACGCCAGTGACGATTATCTGAACTGGTCCTGGGCCTCCCCTAGGTCGACTCAGCCTTAAATGAGTACCTGGTGCGGTGTACAAACATTGTCACTAGGGGAGACAAAGGCGGCGGGGCGTGATGCTGGCCATCCACCCCCTCGTGTGCCATGCCGCCCTGCATAGGTGCTACTCGCTAACAGCACTTGCCCCAACAGTCTGTTACAGGCTATAGGGGGGGCTGGGGGATCTTTGTCTTTGTACGCATCAGCTGTGCCGTGTGCACGTTCATTCTCCAACTTGTTACGAGAGAGAAAACAAAAGAGTTGGGATACTTTTTTTGGGGGGGACGGACGGATTTTAGTTTGTGTGTGTGTGCAAGTATTTCACCTTTCACACTGCCCAATGTGTTGGTGCTGACAGTAGTGACGTCACCCGGCGCCACGTTCTCTCCGCCCCGCCCCCCAAAGTTTTTTTTTGGGCGGGGAAACACGCGGAAGTGATGTCATCGGGCAAGCCATCGCTTCCCGGTTTTGGGATGATTCGACAACCCACGCCGACAGTGTTACGATTATCCCAACCGGTCCTGGGCCCTCTCCCTAGGTCGACTCGGCCTCAAATGAGTACCTGGTGCGGTGTGTAAACATCGCCACTGGGGAGACAAAGGTGGCTGGGTGTGGTGTTGGCCACACAACCGCCTCGTGTGCCGCGCCGAACTTCATAGGTGCTGCTCGCTAACAGCACTTGCCCCAACAGTCTGTGACAGGCTATATGGGGGGGGGGGGGTCTTTGTCTTCGTGTTGGCACAGTAGGGGGCACAGCTTTGTGCATCTGCCATTCATCTCAGTCAATCCATGGCACCTGGGTCTATCCCGTGACCTCGTGCCAGCAGCGAACATGCACCTGGCCTGGCACGGGCGCCGTTTTGACGTCACCGTCACTTGGTGGCGAATGGCGGGCGTTGTTGTGGGTATCTCCACGTGTGGGTTGTCTACGCGTGTGCGTGTGGGAAGCGGTGCTGTAGTGTCTAGCGCGTTGCGCTACGATCCCGGCGACACGATTTTGATTCCCGCTCAAGGCCAACACCAGTCGATGATTATCTGAACCGGTCCTGGGGCCTCCCCTAGGTCGACTCAGCCTCAAATGAGTACCTGGTGCGGTGTGTAGTAAACATCGCCACTGGGGAGACAAAGGCGGTCGGGCGTGGTGCTGGCCACCCACCCCCTCGTGTACCGTTCCGGCTTTTCATAGGTGCTCGCTAACAGCACTTGCCCCTACAGCCTGTTAAAAGCTATACGGGGATCTTTGTCTTTTTTGTGTATGGGTGTAACGATTCGCCACTCGTTCGATTCCAATCGCGAATCGATTCTCTTCCGTCTCGTTTGTATTGTTAGCGGTGACTTCTCTGTGTGTCGTCCGGTCTGTGTTAAGCCGCGGTGGGTAGCCTGCCCCCAACGTCACGTGGAACGTCGCGGCCGCGAATCGTGGGTAGCGTCGATTCGACCGTGCTCGATTCGCCGCGCTGGGGATTTTGATCCCCGATCGATGGCTCGACGCCGTGCAGCGGCTTACGGGCGCTAATAATTCATCGCGCCGAGCTCTATCGTACAGATTTTAGCACGGTTGTTGTTACGTTCATTGATTCGAGCGCGCGTGTGGAATCGACGCGCTTCGATTCGCGTTGAAAGTTGATGCGATCCACGCATGGCACGGTCGTACGCTGAACTGCTACGTCAATACGGTGGACGAACAACGGCGGAGCCAACTTTTGTTGTCAGTCCGCTGCTGGGTGTCACTCCACAGGGGTTGTGTGACCATGCGTCACAGCTGTCAACCCCCTCGCAGTGCCCTACCTTGTTACAGATCAATTCGGACCTCGTTGGTCACCTTCGTGCCAGTATGAATCTCAGCGTTCGTCCTTCAAAAGTCCCATCAGCACAAGGGAGAAACACACGAACAAATAGACAAAAATGCGACTAGTACGTAGGCTTTCGCGGCCAATATCATCCATAATAGAGGGTTTTTTTTTAGGTTGGATCGCGTAAATGTATAAATGTGTCGTTAAACCCTCCACCACCCGACACAGCCAGTTGGTAAGGGTTGTCACGTAAATACGCCCATTCATTACCAGTTTCCGTGACAACCCCGACTAATTGGCTGTGTCGGGTGGTGGTGGGTTTAACGACACATTTATAGTTAAGCGATCTCACCCCCCCCCCAAAAAAACCCTATGTTATGTAAAGCATGATTACTTTGTGCCCGTATTTAAATGGCTGTACACTGTATGGGCGTGAAAAATATATTTCCCTGTACAAGAATACGGGGTTAAAAAAAAAACCCTATTGCTTGACAGGTGTGATACTTCACCACGCAAGTCGCTCCGGGTTTGTGAAGGCAGTGGCTGCGTGGGGGGGGGGGTCGGTGGGGTTAGTTGGGATGTGGTCGGACACGTGCAGGTACTGCTCGCCGCCGATGTTAACCGTGGCCGGGAATTGAACTCAAGTGGCCGTGTTCGCCGGGTCAATAGTGCAGTGCACTCGCCACCAAGCCAATCGCCGTGTGTCTATATATAGTTTATGCCTTTGTATGTTTATATCTGCGGGAGTTTATTGGTGTGTCTGTGTGGTGCTGGCCACCCCCCACCACCCCCTCGTGTGCCGTTCCGGCTTTCGTTGGTGCTACTCGCTAACAGCACTTGCCCCAAACAGTCTGTTACAGGCTACACGGAGAGATCTTTGTCTGTGTATGTTTGTATTTGTGTGTTGGGAGCGGCGGCGCACTGGTTAGCGTGCTGCGTTGCGAGCAATGGCGACCCGAGGTTGACCTGCCCGAATATCCGAACCGGTTTTGGGCCTCTCCTAGGTCGACTCAGATTAAAATGGTGTCATGTATAAAATATCAGCATTGGGGGAGTCAAAAGCACTCGTACGTGGTGCTGGCCACCCCCCCACCCCCCTTGTGTGCCGTGTCGACCTTCACAGTTGCTCGCGAACATCGCTTGCCCCAACAATCTGTTCAGGCTATACGGGGGGGGGTATCTTTGTCGTTGTAATTATATGTACGTGACTGTGTTCCTGTATGTATATGATTACGCGTGTGTATGTACGTATGTACACATGTGTCAGTGTGTGCGTATCATACGACACACTGGATTAAAAACAAAAAGCGTTGCCGTGGACCGGTGTCTAGATACCGCTATCGCTCATGTGCTACATTCACTCGTGGGCCAGGAATCGAACTGTGTTGGGGGTGGTCGGGTGCGTGAACTACCGTGGCCACCCGTCCCCTTGCGTAGACCAGAAATGACAACGATTCGCGGATGAAACCGCGACCCGGAATCGTCGCGAATCGTTACTCCGATAACCCCGCGCTCGGACCGCATAGATTTTTCCACTATGGCCTGTGGTGCTGGTAGTGGTGGTGCAGACTTTTTGGATAACTCCCATCTACCCCCACCCTCTTCCCCTTGCCTATGGCAGAGTCTGCTTGTGCTCGCACGAGCAGCCAAGCTTCAGCCCGCGCGGCCGCTGTCCAGATGTGGCTAACTCGCCCGCTTATATCATCATCAGCAATGTCATCGGCGTTGCCATGATCAATCCACTGTTGGATGAATGCCTCTCACTCCCTCCACAACCCCCCCCCCCCCAAAGCCACCACCTTCTCTAAGCGCGAGCCTGCAATGCAAAAATCCACCAATGCGCTGATGCTGCTGATTCCATTGTTCCGTCTCTTTGGCGGGACGTACTCTGGGATTCGTTTCCTTGTGGCCGCCACCAGTCCCGTCGTTTAGGGTCTGCAGTTGCGACTGCAAGTCACCAATCTCGGACCATGGACCCAATAGTAATGCCACTGCCTGCTCCAATCATTCACTTGAGGTTCTCTGTGTGAGGCTGTAAGTCTTTGGGTCTCTACGTGAGTCTATGGTTGTCTAAGTCAGTATAGGTATCTCTATGATAATTTACCTCCCAAACCGTGGACCGAATAGTAAAGCCACTGCCTGCTCGATCACTCACCGAAAGGTCTCTGTGTGAGGCTGTAAGTCTTTTGGTCTACGTGAGTCGATGGTTGTCTGTCAGTGTAGGAATCTCTATGAGAATCTCCCTGTCAATCCATGGACCGAATAGTAACGCCACTGCCTGCTCCGCTCATTCACCGAAGGCTCTCTGTGCAAAGCTGTAAGTCTATGGGTCTCTATACTAGTTTGGTTGTTTATGTAAGTCTGAACCTTTTATGGGAATCTCCCTGTCAATCAATGGACCGAATAGTAACGCCACTGCCAGTGCCGGGTATTTGCTATCGGCGGCATTTCAGATCTTCACCAGGCTACCCCTTGAAGCCGTCCACTGGCCTGCCCACCAACCTCCACATGAACGCATGAACGTTGTCGATGAACTCCTCGCCATGTGGAAGTGGTTGGAGCCAAGTGTTGGGTGGGACATGTCCTGAAGTCTGCATGACTGAGTGTGAGGAAGCCTCCTATGTTTAAGCTGTCACAGGTGTGGATAGGCATATGTGTGTGTTCAGTTTCTATGGAAAATTTGAACTGGTCCTGTGCCTCCCATAGGTCGACTCGGCCTTAAATGAGTACCTTGTGTGGTGTGTAAACATCAGCACTGGGGAGACGAAGGCGGCTGGGTGTAGTATTGGCCACCCACCCCTTAGTGTGCCGTGCCGGCCTTCATTGGTGCTCGCTAACAGCACTTGCCCCAGCAGTCCGGCAAAGGGTACACGGGGGATCTTTGTGTTGCCAGTCCCTCTGCTATTTCCAGGTGTGTGTGAGCTATTAACACAGTGGGGGAGCACAGGTGGCACACCTACCAGCCATCTCATTCAGTCAACCCGTAAGACTAGAGTCTCCCGTGACCTCCTGCCAGCGCAACGAGCCTTTGACACGTCACATTATAGCCTCAAAGCGCACCTATCTGGTTCACAAACGCCGCGGTGACATCGCTGCCACCGAGCGGCGAACGGTGGTGGCTGTTGTTCTTGAGAGCAGCCCCCAATGCAACCTTTGACTTGCAGGTGCGGACGGGTGCAGACAGGTGTGTGCGCGTAATGAGAAGCGTCCCCGTGCAACTGCCGAGTTTCTACAGGTGTGGGGACGGGTGGTGCGTGCGCGAGTAAAAGCGTGCCGGAGCGTTGTGCAGCGCAGCTTGGTTGAGACGGACTCGGCGTTTCGGGCGGCGATCTGCTCGGCGATTTGCGAGCGCGTGACTGGTCGATACAATCCTCGTGGAGGTGGTTTGGGGGGGGGGCAGCTAGACAAGGGGGGCGGGCCGCTCTGTAAGAGACGTGCCCTTGTTGCGCAACTACTCGCTCAGATGTAGACCAAGCCGTTTGCAGGCTGATAAGACTTGCGCGATATTGAGAGCGATTTTGTTCAGCAATTGATAGCTTGGGTGTGAACGTCCCTTAAGAGAGAGAGTGCGTGTGTGTGTTTCTGTTGGGAGCGGTAGCGTAGCGCTACGAACCCGGTGACCCGCGTTCGATTCCCCCTCACGGCCAACACCAGTGGCGTATTACTGAACCGGTCCTGGGCCTCCCTTGATCGACTCGACCTTAATTGAGTACCTGGTGCAGTGTGTAAACATCGGCGCTCGGGAGACAAAGGCGGCGGGGCGTGGTGTTGGCCCCCCCCCCCTTGTGTTTTGTGCCGGCCTTCAAAGGTTCCCGCGAGCAGAACTTTCCCTAACAACTTGTTTAAAGGCTATCCACGTGGGATGTTTGTGCGCCATTGCGTGCATGAGGTGCTAGCGAGCAGCTTCCCTTGCGCTAACGTCCGACTCCCCCGTTCCACTCTTCTCTTCCTAGGGAGAAGAAGCAGAAGATAGAAGACATCAAGAGGAACATCAAGGACTCCATCGTGGTAGGTGATGGAGTGTTATCGGGTGGCGGTGGCGGCGGTCTGTGGTGGCGCCTTGTTTCAGTTGTGAACGGGGTCTACGGGTGGACGCGGTGATTCATCCCGACCCATACAAGTTCTAGAAAGCGCGTCGTATCGCAACCAAGACGTCGTATCCCAAGACATTTTTTTCTCGTCAAAACACGACGTGTACCAAATTCGACGTATTCCAAAGCAGTCGTATGCCGAGGTATGACTGTACTTCACCATGTCTTTGGGACCTCTTTGCTGGTATCAAAATGACGAAAAGTAAGAATAGGTTTTATCCTTTCTGGCAATAAAACAGGAGGTGTTAAGACGCTCAAACACCAAATGGATACCTTGTTGCAAGGCATCAGGTCCGCATTAACCACACGTACTTGTGGCAAAACATCCAAACAAGCACACAGCATACTTTGATAACTATGCATTGCCTACACCAGAGACAGCCTTCTTTATGGCCTAGGCTCACCACCAGTGTCAGGCCAGAGAACACCAAAACGCGAACAGTACAAAGACAATGCACGTTCGGGTTGAGCATGTTTTGCCATAGGTATGCGTGGATAATGCAGACGTGACGCCTTAACCTTTTTTTATTGCCAGAAAGGGTAAAACCTATTAATATTTTTCATGATGCTTCACCATGCCGGTCAGCACAGGTTTGTGCAGAGAGAGGGGGCAGGGCGGGTCCCTCCTAGGCGGAATCGTTTCACGTGGCGCTCGCCACTGACGATTTGCTCTGACCAGAAATATAACTCGGGCCGGTGTTTTTTTTCGTTGCGCAGGGTTCGCCCGCTGTCTTCGGTAACAATGCGAAGTATTTGCACAGCAGAAACCGATCGAGTCGGAAGGTTGACGTTCTTTTTTGAACGGGCAAAAGTGCCTTGTGATGGCTGAGACACATGAGCAGGATGGGGGTCGGGGGGGGGGAGGTGGGCAGGTTACCAGAGACCTGCGTTTGCCTGGCTCCACCCCCCAGAGGATTGGTGACCAAGGAAGACGACCCAAAGCCACCGAATCAGAATATTTATTCATACTTTGGGAATGCGATGAGCTATTAAGCCAATTTCCACGGGTGTCCAGTCAACCTTGTGGTGATGAGACTTGAGAGTGATCCTTGAGGAATAACCTCACCGCGTTGACAATGAGAAGTCCTCTGAAGCCCGCTGCGAGTGGGCGTATTCAGGGCGCGGGAGCGAGAACAGTGTGGTTCTTCTGGCGGTTGACATTACGGTACCTGCAGAAGTGACGGGAGGTGGGGGGGGGGGTAGCGAGGTGTGGTGTAATTCACGGCAGTGCCGTGAAACCGGCAACATGGGCGGCGTCCCTTTATCTGAATCAGAATATTTATTTATAGTCGAGGAATCCGACGAGCATATGAAGCTTTTTTTTTTTTTTACACAGATGTCCAGTACGAAGCGGTGAGAGGAAACTTTAGTAGTAGGCGATGAGAGGAAACTTTCGTCGCTGGTGCTAAATATCTTCAGTGGGTGTTTACATCACAGGGCCGCCTGTGTTTACTAAAGCCGTATAACAGGATGACAGGGAACGTAATGATGATGATGGCATTTGCAACACTTTCCAACTAAGGTTGAAAGCGGCAATACGTTGTCTCTTTGTCCGTCTGGCCATCTCTCCGTCCGTCTCACATGGGGTCACGATGACGCCCGTGAAGATGAGGCCTAAACGAAATTAAACGTTGAGGCTAAAGTTGCGTGGCTGCTGCGGACTTTTGCCCTCCGGAAAAGTGGCCGCATTGGTAATAGGCATTTTTCCCAAAACGAGCACGGGAGTACGGGGCGGGGGGTTAAGCCTCTTCGGGCTACGGCGGTGACGTCGCCCCCTCGTACACCGCGCGCCCTCGTGCGATGCCGCCTCGTTTACTCGTCTTAGAAACGCAACATTGCGAGCGCAAATGAAGCACTTCCGAGGGCAAACGCGGGAGCGTTAGAGTCCACGCGTTTGTGCACGATTTTTCATCCTTGTTTTAAAAGGAGATTGCCTATTCGAGCGAATGGCTTGGCTAACCCGGTGTTGCTGTGTTGTGTGTGCCCTTGTTGCGGTGTGTGTGTCGGTGGTGATGACGGTGGTGTTATCTGTGTGTGTGTGTGTGGCCGTGGTGGGTGTGTTATCTATGTGTGTGTGTGTGTTGTGGTGGTGGTGTTGTGGTGGTTGTGTTACGGTGGCGGTGGACTGCCCTGGCTGCGTAGACCATCACGTCGGCCATGAGCACGCTCACGCCGCCCGTGTCCATCGGCAACCCGGCCAATCAGAAGAGCCTGGACTTCATGCTCAACACGGTGACGCGCATGGAGTACGAAATAACGCCGGTGAGAGTGCTCAACCACATGCAACCGCACGCAAACCACCAACACAGCAGACCGGACACGATCGTGCAGCTACTGCATGCACAACTTCACACGACCGCACAGCCATTGTATGCGAAACAACAACACGCGCATCCCCAAACACAGGCTAGGTGCACTTTGAGGCCATGCGAAGTGGCAGGAGTTCGCAGGACGGACGCCAAGTGTTGCGGTTTAACAGACTTGGACGACTGGCAGATGCACCACCTTGTGCGCTTCTCCACTGTGCCACCTTGCTGTGTTTTTGGCCGCCCGGCGCTCCGCTCACTGCTCGTTGTGCGAGCCCCTCTCGCCACCACACTTTAATCAGTGTTCTTCATTTGCAAGGCCCTCGGGCCACGTGCCAGACCCTGGTTTGGCTTTCGTGCGGCCCCTGACGTGCGGCCCACCCGACAATGCACACATTTGAAAGCACCCACCCATCATCGTGCTGCTGTCAAACCCCAATGGTTTCATGTGTGGTGGCCCTCACATTGATGTTGTCCTATCGGCGAAATTGTCCCCCCCTCCGCCCCCCATCTGAAAATTAGTGAAGCACACTGGGCTATAACCCCCCTCCTGCATGGGGAACACACGCTGACTTGACAAGACGATGTTTTGTACCGGGGCGGAGGGCTTTGAGCGGCATTGCGTGTATATAAGAATTAGGTTTCGCAGCTCAGGGATTGGTGGGTGGGTGGTTGGGCGGTGGTGATGGTGGTGGTGATGGTGGTAACGGTGGAGGTGTGGCTGTGGCGGTTTTGCATTGCCGAACCGCTGCTGATGGTTGGTGTTGGCCGGCTCGGCGTGGGTTGGTGGCATAACGTCACGTCGATTTGCAGGTGAACACCGATTCTCGGAGGCCCGCGGTAACCTGCGTCGAATCGCTCGCGAAAGGAATCTGTGGGTTTTTTTATGTTTGTCTATTCGAACGTGATGTACCTAGTGGGTCCGCGTGATCTCCCGACAACTGGAATGCGTGCAACTGAATCGCTTACGTCTCTCCTGTCAGTCGCAAGCAGTCGAGCAACTGGTTGCTGGCAGGTGTAGACAGCGATTTGTAGCTTCGTAGGTCATCCTGTGCTTGATTGTGAACACGCAATTGGTCGTTACAGTCCTGACGTGTGGGGCCGGGGGAGGGTGGGGCTAACCGGGTAAGGGGCGGGGCTCTTCTGTGGAGGGGTTTGGCCAGATTTCCGTTAATGCGCAGCTTCTTGCTCAGATGTGGACAAAGCCGTTGGCAGGCGATGTGTCTAAGTTTGCGCGATTTCGAAAGCGATTTGGTTACCGCAACTGATGGCCCGGGAGTCCCACATTATTTCCTGCTCAAATGAGCATTGAGGCATTACGGTGGAAAGTCCACATTCCTATGATGGTGGGGGTGAGTCTATCCACGGGACAACCAGTATTGACTTCCCCACAGAGTGGTACTGATTTTATCCAAGCAGGAAGAGATGATGGGCTTAGTTAACACCCCCCCCCCCAACTCACAAGCTTCTAACTGCGAGTCGCTCGCTCTACAGGCTGAGTATCCTGGCTGGAATTGTAAACATTTCTATTTTTGTTATCAAGAATGGAATCCCGCGATGCTTGACTGCCGGCGACTTGAATCTTTGGGGTCTCTGGGCGGGGAGATGGCGAGCCGTGGATACGACCTACTTCCTTACGCGGTGGTCGCTTTAGGCCTTCGTTGTTGATGAGTTGCCGATGAGTCCTCTGCGTTTTTGACTACTCGCGTCTGGCTGGTGTGCGTCGTAATACAGGCGCATAACCACCGCGTCCGTGGTAGATTTACAAAAATATTTGCACGCGTCTCGATTACGTGTTTACCGTGAAAGTGTCAATTGACAAGACTCTCCTATTGGGGGGGCACCGTCACTCTTGCGATCAAGAGATAGAGATTATCCAGGTGAAATATGTCCAGCAAAAACAAATGAAAAAATGCAGGTCTTCGAGTCACGATCGTAATTAGAAATGTAAGTTGATGGCTTCCCGAGATGAGTGTGTGCACTCCTCTAGCACCCTGCAAAATAAGTGGCCAGGCGCCGTGCGGTCGGGGGTCGCGTTGATGTCATCGCGTTTCAACGTCGTCGATGATTACATGAGCCAAACAGCTTCAGCGAAGTCGGCGGTATGTTTTAGAACAAACCTGCACCCAACGCTCGTGTAAAAACGAGTGGAGCGGTGGCGCCGTGGTTATCTCGCTGCGCTATGAACCCTGACCCACCAGAGTTCAATTCAATCCACTCGCCTTCCTCCCACCCTCACACCCTTCACCGACCCACACTGTAACAAAGCGTGATGAAGTATGGTCAAACGAGTCCCATGCTCGGCACGTTGTGGGTAAAGCCTTCGTGCAGCAGTGGACTGACAGTGGAGGGCCGTGCGTGTTGATTGCGTTGATGTTTGTACGCAGTAAGTTGACCGTGCAAGTTTTGAGCGTAATTGGGTGCCAGGCGGTTTTGAAGCATCGACTACAATTAACACGGGTTTGACGTTAAATCCGTTCGATGATCATCACAACCGATCATCGGTTCCCCATAATAAACTATTATCGCGGAAAAAATTTGATCAACATCCCTCAATACACGGCGCTCCGGTACCGCGTGTCGTTGCGGGCACAATGCCCGACGTTTCGCTGAACGTGTTGCGGGAGCTCCCTCTCGGGGGTTTCTGAAAGGCGCTCGGTACGGTTCGAAAACACATCGCTGAGCTTTACAGCACCACCGCGAACACCTAACTGGCCAACAATAACCGTAATGGCAATACCACCACCACCACCTCCACCTGGCTGGAAGAGACCGTGGATGTTAACGCCCTCGCCTGGTATGCAGGAGGTGTTGTGGGTTTGATTCTGACCTTGACGCCTGTGTATTTGTAGTTTGCGTCTCTCTCCCTGTGGTCGAGTAAGATTTTTCTCGGGGTCCTCCGGTTTTTCCCCTCCACATTTAGACTCAACGTCACGCGTTCACGGAGTATTTGGCTGCTGTAAATGTCAACGTGATGAAGAGCTATCATTTGTGGCCAGGTAGTTTCGTTTAATTGAAAAAATGGTTTTTAAGTTTAGTTTTAGAGCAATTT
The DNA here is from genome assembly GCF_048934315.1 of Petromyzon marinus. Taxonomy (NCBI): domain Eukaryota; kingdom Metazoa; phylum Chordata; class Hyperoartia; order Petromyzontiformes; family Petromyzontidae; genus Petromyzon; species Petromyzon marinus. Next base: position 6,098,825 of record NC_133720.1, read on the forward strand.
GCTCAATACGGTGACTGCCCGGCACTTGGCGCGGTGCCGTGGCTTCTTGCGGTGGTTCGCGGTCCGAATCTGGCGGGCCGCCCTGGTTGTTAACGGCTGGCATATCAACCGTTGGACACTACTACTTTCTACTACTACTGGTACGCACCGTCCGCTTAAACGGTGGACGTTACGGATCCCCTGTGAAGCCACCGTAAATCACTCTAATTTGGATCACGCGGCAATATCGGCAGCAGTAGCAGCAATTATCACCCTCGACAGCAAAACTCTACCGCAGCCTGGGTCTGTGAGACACGGCGGCGGCAGCAGCAGCAGCAGCCTTTGGTGATTGCGCTGCGCTGTGTGCGAGTGGCGCGAACACCAACTGTACCAACTTGTAATTGTTAAAGCGATTTACGCTTTGGTCCCTTCGCGCTTTATCCCTTGCTTCATTTCGCCAAAATGTCACGAAGGTGTGCGCCGTCCGTTCCACCCAACTCGTCGTCGCATCTGCTCCTCGCTTTCTCTCTCCTCTCTCTCCATCCCCACCGCCTGCCTATGCCGGCAACTCCCCCGCTCGCCCCCCCCCTCCCCACTGGCCCCGCTCCTGCCGCGTGTTCTTTGCGTCGCACGCGTCCGTGCCGGCGCTCCCGCTCGTGACGCTGGGTGTTTTTTCGCTTCGAGCGGCGGCTTGTTTTGAAAAGCCGCGTTTGCATTATTTGCCCCGGTAAGAAAAAAAAAAGGGGGTGGGGGGGGGTGGACGTTGTGATCTTTCTACCGCGGCAATTCACAAACTCCCTTCCCCGGGGATAAATTACACCGAGAAAACCGATCCGGCTTTAGCGATTAAACGCCACCAACCCCCCCCCTCCTCCCACCACCACCGCACCTGCAGCCGTCGTCGTCGCCGCCACCTCCGCAGCCGCGGCTGTTAACACCGCCGCCAAAACTCTCAACGCACGGCGGGCACACTGGGGCCCCCCCTCTAACTTCAGCACCGTCGCTGTGGCACTAGCAGATGAGCCAGTGCTGCTGGCTTTTAGCCACGGTGACGTCAACGGATTCGATGGTGATTCGGAGACGCTCTTTTTAAAGTGAAATTTCTAGCAGGGCCCCGTGGTGAATAGTGCGGCGTCTCCCAACTATTGTTCACGCTTCTACCTGTGTGCCATGAAGAGGGGGCCACACCCCGTTTTGATTTCATTTAAAATTTTCCCCCCTCTGTTAGGGGGCAGCGTTGTTGACGCAGGCGTTGAGTCGGCAGGCGATGTTGCGGCGTCGTTCTATGCGTGTAGTGTGACATAAATGTTACTGTGGCGTAGGGTCGCGTGTCATGAAGTAGCATCCCGTGAGTGTGTGTGTTACGCAGTGCTGTTTTTACGTCCGTCTGTAACGCTGTGTGTGGTGTATCATAGTTGTGGGGAGTCCTAGTGTAGTAGATGGCGCACTGCGCTACGAACCCGGCAACCCGAGTTTGATTCCCCACTCATGGCCAACATCTGTGGCAATTATTTGAACTGGGTCCTGTGCCTCCTCTCCTAGTTCCACTCAGTCTCAAATCAGTACCTGGTGGTGTGGTGTGTAAACATCTCCACGAGACGGTAGCGAATAGCACTTGCCCCAATAGTCTGCTCAGGCTGTCCGGGGGATCTTTGTGTTGTCTTTGGTGTATCATAGTACTGTACATTGTTGTGTGTCGCGGTGTAGGGTTTGTCCCGGCGCGCTGCGTAGCGATGTGTTTACCGTGGTGCCGTGCCGTGTGTGTGCGATGCACAACCGTGGTGTTTCACACCGGCGATCACACCACCAACATTGTCAGAGCGGTGACCATGGAATCGTTGTTGCTCCGCTCCGGCCAAACACCCCCCCCCCCCCCCCCCCCCCCCCCAGTTTGCGTGCGTGTGCGTGTACGTGCGTGTGCGTGTACGTGCGTGTACGTGCGTGTGCTCGTTCGTGCACCTCGCCCCTCGAAGGGGTCCGACGGGACGGAACTGCCGGGAGACATGGGCGGTAGGGGGAGGGGGGAACGGGGGTGGTTGGTGAAAGAAAGTGCTCCAAGGAAGGTGCGTGCTAATTTGCTCCTGGGTTCTTCTGGGCCTCCCACGGTCTGCGAGCCACCACCCCACCGCCCACCATAGCTCACAGCCCCCCACAGCCCCGCCGGCCTGCCCGGGCAGGTTTAGCTGCGTAAGCATGGCCCTGTTGCCCCAAGGTAAACACGGCCACAGGGACGGCCCCTCCCCTGTCTCTCTCATCACTCCGCCGCCGCCAGAGCCGCCGTCGTTACCGCTGCGGGGCCGCTCGGTGTGGTGACGGTCGGTCGTTACGGCCGTGGCCGGGGCGGTCGGTGGCGGCGGGTCGCGGGCTTTGGCAAATTGCGGTGGAGCGTTTTCCCGCTCGGGCCGGACCGCCCGCCTAGGATGTCGCGTGTCTGACAACAATGATGATGATGATGATGCTAATAATGATCTCGATAACAATGGCAGTGGCGACAATGATGATCAGCCGGCACCACCGCGCGTCTTGCTTGCGTTGCGAAGTCTGCGTCGGGAGACGGAGAGCGAGAGGGGCGGGGGGTGCACGCGCACCCGGGCGACTGGTTTTACTTGCGTTCGACCCGGTCAGGTGCGGCCCCAGCCCGGCCGCACCTGAGTGGGCTAATCAGACCCCCGGGGAGATACGCGGAGACACGCGCTTTGTGCCCGTGCCACCGGATGTCGCGCAGCGCTCTGCCGTAAATTGGTCATCGGAGACTTGATTGGGGGGGGCGGCGGAGGTGGCGTGCGAGATGAGCGGAGGCGCGGCGCGGCGTGGCGCGGCTTAGCCCTCTTGGCAGGAGAGTCCTTCCTTCCCGGCGCTGAATATTAGATAAGTTCGCTCGACGGCCGCTGGGCACGCGCCGCTTGCGCCCGCGCGCAATCCAAATCGGCGAGAGGGTTCTCCCCAACTGCCCACCGCCTCCGCTCTCAAACCAAACCCCCCCCCCCCCGGATATGGAAGGTGGCGGCGGCGGCAGCAGCAGCAAGACGCGGATTTCCGCGCTCGGGTTCCCTGCCTGCTGCGGATCCGGCCGTAGTAGGTTCCAGCCCCAGCAACCGGGGGGGGGGGCAGAGGGTCTTAGCACGATGCCACACGGCCGAAGAGAGACGCGCGACGCACCGGTAGCGCCGTGCCGCAGCGCTACGGCGCCTCCCAGAGAAATGAGCGCTTTGAGGCCGTTGGTGCTCGCCCTCCCGAGCCGGCGGTGAGCTTTCGACGCGTTCGTGGCGTGCGCGAGTCGACAGGACAAAACCCACTCGTTGAATTCCCCAACCAAGTGGTACTTATTTTATCGACCCCCCCCCGCTCCCCCCCCCCCCCCAGAAGGGATGATGGGCTGAGTCAACCCGTCCCCCTCGACAACCAGAGGTTTGAACTCGCGACCTTCCACTTGCGAGCCGCTCGCTCTGCCCCGCTGAGCAAACGCTGCCTCTTGGAGTAGCAGCCGCGTTTACGAAGCCAGCAGGTGAACCGCAGGCCCCCCTCCCCCCCGCTGAGACCCACGAAGCAGCATTGGGTCCCTTTCACAAGGGCTACGCAAAGTTAATTTACAATTCAAGAATGTTTCAAAATATACAGAACAAACCTTGAGCAACGATGATCAAAATGAAAATGCGCACAGGTATATGACGTAAGGAGGTGCATTAATTACACTTACAATGTGATATGTACAAGCGCAGGAGGGCGTGGGTTCGATCCCGACCCTGATGCCTGCTGTATATTTGGAGTTCACGTGTCTCTCTCTCTCTCTCTCATCATCATCATCATAGTGCCTAGGAGATGTTAACTAACTCGCCTGGTATGCAGGAGGTCGTGATGAGTTCGATCCCGACCCCTGATGCCTGCTGTATATTTGGAGTTCACGTGTCTCTCTCTCTCTCTCATCATCATCATCATCATAGTGCCTAGGAGATGTTAACTAACTCGCCTGGTATACAGGAGGTCGTGATGAGTTCGATCCCGACCCTTGATGCCTGCTGTATATTTGGAGTTTGCATGTCTCTCTCTCATCATCATCATCATAGTGCCTAGGAGATGTTAACTAACTCGCCTGGTATACAGGAGGTCGTGATGAGTTCAATCTCGACCCTTGATGCCTGCTGTATATTTGGAGTTTGCATGTCTCTCTCTCTCATCATCGTGCCTAGGAGATGTTAACTAACTCGCCTGGTATACAGGAGGTCGTGATGAGTTCGATCCCGACCCTTGATGCCTGCTGTATATTTGGAGTTCGCATGTCTCTCTCTCTCATCATCATCATCATAGTGCCTAAGAGATGTTAACCAACTCACCTGGTATACAGGAGGTCGTGATGAGTTCGATCCCGACCCTTGATGCCTGCTGTATATTTGGAGTTTGCGTGTCTCTCTCTCTCATCATCATCATCATAGTGCCTAGGAGATGTTAACTAACTCGCCTGGTATACAGGAGGTCGTGATGAGTTCGATCCCGACCCTTGATGCCTGCTGTATATTTGGAGTTTGCGTGTCTCTCTCTCTCTCATCATCATCATAGTGCCTAGGAGATGTTAACTAACTCGCCTGGTATACAGGAGGTCGTGATGAGTTCGATCCCGACCCTTGATGTCTGCTGTATATTTGGAGTTTGCGTGTCTCTCTCTCCCCGTGGTCACATGGATTTTGTCTCCACATTTAGGAACATGCGTTTAGACTATTGACATTATTTTTGCTGCTATAAATGTCCAAATGATAAGCCACTTTGTTGAGGTATCATTTGTGGCCAGATCACTTTTGGACAATAAGTTAATACCGCAGTGGGCTTTGCCTGGTAGGATGAGGATGGTTTAGTGTTGTATTTTTACGTGTTTGAGTGATTTGTTTACTTTGTACTCCTATCGTGTTTTTGTACTGTTTTTTTGTTGTAACGTTCTTACCCGCCCCAACTGAACGACTGTGAAAAGAGCTTTATAGCTCATCGGATTCCTCCAGTATGAATAAATATTCTCATTATGACACTGTGCCACACCACAGTATAATACGCCCCTAATACAGAGCAACACACAGGCTGCACTATAAGTTACTTTAATTGTTTTTACTTTTAATACAAATGTGTAAATTAATACGAGTCACATTTTTTGGTGATTAAAGGGTTTGTCTGTTCCTTGATAGCTACCGATAGTGTAACTATTCAAACCCCAATTCACAAAACTGGACATTGGATAACATTGGTCAAATGGAATTCTCTTCACGCCCCCTTGACTCCAATTCTTATCATCCACTCAGTCTATCTCTACTGACCTTTCTGTGTATGTGCCATGAAGAAGGCCATAGCCTGAAATGTCTCCCATTATATACATTTTATTGTAAGGCCACACACGGTAGTTATTGAAGAATCACTTTAATAATTGTGATTGTGTACCACAGCACCACCAATTAATCTGCACTACAGCGTACCACATTACAGTGTAGTGCACCGCATTACAATAGAATACACCACGGTGCACCCAAACCACGACGCAGGACACTCACTACAACTTGGCGCACAGTGATGCATACCACCACTGGTCATGCTGCGATGCACCACACCACGCTACGGCACAACACGACAAAGCCATTCGACACTATGCCGCCCTGCAACACGATGCACGTGACCACGACGCACCACGACGTCACAAGCATCGCGCCATACGACAGCACAGAAGAGGCATTGCGACATACGCAGCGCACGCAGAACGCCACGCAATAACCCGCATCACACCACAGCACACCACAGCACAAACCACAGTACAGCGCACAAACCACAGTACAGCGCACACAGTATCCCACGGGACAACACAGTACACACAGCACACCACACTATGCCACAGCATACACAACACACTAATACACTGCACCACGGCATACCCAACACACCACCCCGAACTCTTAACGCCCAGCGGCCCACACCGCGCCACGCTAGGCGAGCCCTGGGCCCTGTGCACGTTGGGCGATCGAGAAGGGCAGCTGGCGGGAACCTACCTTTTAAATATTTACTCTTTACCGAAACAAAGACCCTATTTTGGGCCGCCTCATGTTTACGCCACGGACGTTTTGTTGTTGTTGTGGCCCCGTTTATTTGTCCGTATTGTTCGTCGACATCACGGCCGCAACGAAAGCGCGCCCCTCGCCTCGTCGGATTGGCGTCCGCGAGCGTTGCCGCGGCAGCCTCGCAGATCCCCCAGGGCTCCGCCGCCGGGGCCAGGGACTGGGCGGGAGGCTAACAAACACCACTGAACCCGCTTGGGGTGCCCCCGGTCGTGCCCTGTGGCTTCTCCGAGCGGAGTGTCGTACCGCGCGTTGTTCGGCGTGACGTCCCGACGTTCCTTCGCTCCACGTGCTGTGGGAGCTCCGTCCGGGGCAAGCGAATTCGGTCTCCCCAGCAGCGGGCGGAGCGAAGTGCGTCGTAACGTCGTGTGACGGAGTGACGCGCGGTACAATCCGAATAACGGGTCGTCTCAGATAGCAGCAGCCTTATAGCAGCAGCAGCAGCACCACAGCCGCAAAGTTCTACACTAGTGGTATGAACACACGCATGTTGAACTTCTTTTGCACGGTACGTAGCCAACCGTGCTGACCGGAGGTGGCCGGGTACGACCGTTGCTAAATTCGGTGACCGTATTCGATTACCGGTTCCGTGACTTTGGGAATCGATAATGGTTTCTGTAAATTATTATTTTAAAAAAGTGTCATCTGGGCTGCAATGCGATTTATTCAAGCAAATCGATTACTTCACCGGTTATCGGTTAGGTTATTCAACCGATCACAAAAACACGACGTTGTAAAAAAAAGAAAATCACCTCTGTAAGCACTGCCCCTGGATGGGAGGTGACGCGGGCATGGTGCTTGTGACGTCATGGGTATCTTCATCCGCGTGGCGCTAGGATAGGCCTATTGTAGGGCTTTGTTGTGGGGGGGGGGTGTGATGGGGTTGGCTTCTGCTATTCGGGAAGGGCGATGTGGGGCCGCGGTTGCTCCGTTTTTAAAGGGGTCCCGCGTAATTGACCACGGGGGAAGTGGTCGATCACTGTTATTTTTTTAAATTCAGTGAGTCGAGCCAATCGTCCCCCCTCTTGACGAACACCCTACCGAGCAATCCGGGGCCTCGTGTGTGTGTGTGTGTGTCCCTCCCCACCCTTCGCCCCCGCACCGTGGAACCGTGCTAACTCCGTTAACAAAATTAGTGGCGGCCAGTATTCGTTGACAGTGTTTATTTATAATACAGTTTTTTTCGGGTTGGGTCGCATAAATATAAATGTATATTCTTAGCTCTTTCGGTAAAGTCACGTTGAAGGGAAACAATAAAATAATAAAAAATATATAAAACAATAAATCAAAATATAAATGTGTCGTTAAACCCGCCACCACCCGACACGGCCAATGTAAATGTTGTGGGTTTGCTTTCCAACACCGGTTTTGCTGTGCCTGTAACGAATTGGCCACGTTCTGTTTACGTGACGAACCTTACTAATTGGCTGTGTCGGGTGGTGGCGGGTTTAACGACACACATTGGTATTTACGCGATCTAACCCAAAAAAAACCTGTTATTATGGATGATGTTGGTCGCGAAAGGCGACCAAAGTGTTTATTTAGTTTATTTCCTGCCGGGGGCACGACGGCTGAGCGGACCAAAATCGCCCCCCCCCCCGGTGAGTCGATGACAGCGGCCGCTGCCCGTTGCCGCCGCGGTCGCCGGCGCGGGCGTGGACGCCAGCGCAACGCGAGCACGGACGCGAGCACGGGCGTCAACGTCCGAGTGAAGGCGCGGACCCAGATAATTTAGTAGCCTTATCACGGACTGCAGTTCCTAGAGGGAAGACCAAACATGGTAATTGGCAGTGTGTAAAAAGTAATTTTTATTTTTTTTACAAAACGAGTTCGCTGATTGGCTGACGTGATAATATTGGGGGGGGGGGGGCGGGCGGCTGGGGGGGGGGGAATGGTTTACCCCCCCCCCCCTCACTCACGTTTCAACAACTTAAGAGCGTTGGGCTCAACTCTTTTACTGCACCAGGCACGGCGGGGACCCAAGAGGGAACAAACTTCGTGAAATCGGCAGACTCGGACGCACGCGACCACGAACGCCACGACCAAGTCTGCATTCTAAAATAAAACCCGCCGACCGAACAAACACTGCCGTGGCTCCGCTCCTGACGGCGGTGGCGGTGGTTGTGTAGATGGGGCGGGAACTCTACGGGCGGGAGGGTTTAAGGGTGGCGGTGGGTGCGGTGGTTGCGATGGTTGCGGTGGTGGTGTGGTGAGCACCCCCCCCCCCCCCGTGAGTGACGGTTGCGGTTTGTTCGGCTTGCCCGGTGCGTGAGGCCTGATCCACGTGTTTGCTTGGTCTAAAAATAGACTGCGGGGAGTTTGCTGTCTTGTTGGCGGCTGTGTTTGTGTGGTAATTTTAGAGCAGATTTTAAATGGTCGGGGCTTCTGTCAACCCTCCCGATGATTGCACACATTCGCGCTTGCAAGTATCCCCCCTGTACAGTACAAAGACAAAAGATCTCCAGTCTGGCCTTACAACGGGCTGTTGGGGAAAGTGCTTTTAGCGGTGCCTCCGTGAAAGCCAGCAGCGGCGCACACAAGGAGAGGTGGTGGTGTGGCCGGCACCACGCCCAGCCACCTTTGTCTCCCCAGCTCCAACGCTTACGCATCGGAACAGGGTGCTCTGTGTAAGGCTGTAGGGATATTCAGGAGGGCCCAGGACTGGCTCATGAAGTCTCAACTGATGATAGCCATTTCGCACCTCCGATTAGCACGGTTGGCTACGTAGTGTGCGAAAGAAGTTCAACATACGTACATCCGTGGCTGGGAATCGAATCGGTCACCCCAGGGTGTGTAGCACTACCGCTCCGTAATAATACAATATCACAATCTCGAGCAGAGTATTTATCCTGGAAAAATCCGATCTTTTACTGATGTCCAGTAATGATGACGATGAACGTAATGCAAATTATTTATTTAGGAAAGCCCTTGGTGGGTCTCAAGACTCCTTTTGAGGAGGGTTGCTGCCACGTCGGGGATGTTTGGCCAATTTCAGTAATGAGAGTTTGGGGCTTCTTGTGCGAGGAAACAGAAGAACCCGGAGAAAGCTCGTGCGTGCACTCAACACTTGCTTCTTACTGGCCGCACCTTCCTATCGCACCATCGCTCCCCATATATACACGGACACACGCATGCACGCGCACACATACATACATACATACAAAGACAAAGGTCCCCCCGTATAGCCTTAACAGGCTGTTGGGGCAAGTGCCGCTAGCGAGCAGCACCTATAAAGGCCGGCATGGCACATGAGGGGGTGTGGCGACCAGCACCACGCCCGGCCACCTTTGTCTCCCCAGTGGCGATGTTTACACACCGCACCGGGTACTCATTTGAGGCCGAGTAGACCTTGGGGGAGGCCCAGGACCAGTTCCGATAATCGTCACCGGTGTTGGGCGTGAACAGGAATCGAACTCGCATCACAGCGCACCAAACGCTACACTACCGCTCCCCCATCGCACACGCACACATCCACAGAGACACACACGTACACAGATAAACAAAGTCAGTTCATCCGAGTACATCTGATAATGCGGTATTTTATGAGCATTTGCACCTTATCATGCGGGACAGATTGCTTCTAACCGAATCGCAGTCCTAATTGCTTCGCATGCTATGCCCAAGTGAAAAGCCACTTCATGATTACACTCACGATTACCCGACACCTTTAAGCGCGTCCGAAATGTACGTTCGACATCCTGCGACTGGCCGCCCACCCCCCTACCCCCCCCCCCCCATAAAACCTGGAATGTCAGGGTCAAGGTGCACTCGCATGTGCAAAAGAGGACCACACACAGCAAAGACAAAGGCCCACCGTATACCCTTTAGCGGACCGTCGGGGCAAGTGCTGTTCGCGAGCACCTACAAAAAAAGCCGGCGAGGCACGTGGCGGGGAGGTGACCAGCACCACGCCCGGCCGCCTTTGTCGTCTCCCTCGTGACGATTATCCCACGTCGCACCAGGTACTCGTTTAACGCAGAGTCGACCTAGGGGGGAGGGGGGGGGCCGGGGGCCCCCCCTGTGGCAGGTTCGGGCAAGTCATCGCCCGTGCTGGGCGCGAGCGGGGATTGAACTCGGGTCGCCGGCGTCGTAGCGCAGGGCGCCGACCGCTGAGCCACCGCACGCGCGCGGTCCGCGCCCCGAGATGCGAGGACACGCGGGAGGGACGCTAGGATTTGCGCTCCTGAAGGAATCTTCCGGCGCGATTCAGCTCAAGTTGAACTTGGAGAGGACAAGAGTCTCCTTTGCAGCAGTGACCTCTGGGGGCGTTAGTCTGCCGTTAGGGGGTGGGGGGGGGGGGCGATGATCGAGTTGTGGGCTCACGTCCCAATTCCGCTTCTGCGATCGCCGTTGACACCATCAAGAACTCGGATCCGCAAAGAATCATTGTTGAACAGAGTGGAACACAGCGGACGTCCAGAATAAACTCCTCGTTCAAGACCGAAACATCGTTGCACATCCTGGATTTGATGTTCAACCTCCTCCTCGAAGACACTGGTGGAACGATGGACCGCATCATCAGTACCACCGATAGGCCGGTGCGCCACATATCCTTCACGGATGGGAAAACTCAAGACACAAGCCGCACCTGCTGTGACTGTGGCCATGCAACCCAGACTATGAACCGCTGAAGCCCTCCTGTCGTCGCGGCGGCAGCAGCAGCAGCAGCAACAGCAGTAGCAGACCTCGCCATTGGCATCGCGAGCCCCTCAACCGCGTATAAATCGCGCGCAAGAACAGAACGGCGAAAGGGGAAGCGAAGCGTCGGCCGTGGTGCCGAACAACACGGGAGTGACGAGACTTGAAAGGCCGCGTGCCGGAGAGGCAGGGAGAGGGCTAAACGGCACAACCACGAAAAACACAAACGCAGTTGTGTTCTAACAGGGACTGCGTCACGCGGCCCCAAATCGCGCACCTTCACCGCTCGGCATTCGCCCGCGAGAGAGCCCAGTGGGTGAGAGGTGCAAAGTGCCAGACACCGCAGGACATCAAGGAACATCTGACAGATTCAAATTGTTCCGGCAAGCGGGTCACGGAACACGCAGGCCACCGTTGTCATCGCTAAACCCGGCCACAATGGGCCACGCTGTGTTTCAGGCCCAGAGGTCACTTGTGCCAATGGCCCCAGCAGGCTTATACGCCAGCCCCGCAGCCCCCCGTGGGTCACTGGGCCCACCCCGTCCCCCCCCCCCCCCACCCCCCCCCCCCCTCGGTGCTAAAAGAACTGAGCATTTGGTGCTCATCTCCCGTTTGTTTACAGGTCTGGAGATCCACTTTCCCACATAGCGACTGGTGGCCTGAGTCAACCCCCCCCCCCCCCCCCCACGAGCCAAGATTTGAACTTACGACTTTCTGATTGCGAGCCGCTGGCTCTGCCGCTCGAGTCGCCTGGCCGGCCGGTGTTACCCAAGCAAAGAGCCTCTTTACGGTGATATTGGACTGTACTCATGATAATCTACACTTTTAACAAGTGCCTGAAATGCACGTCCGAAACTGTGGAACTGTCCACCCATAAAATCTAGTGCGTCTGGGTCAAGGTGCATCAACGCTACATCCCAACGTGTCGCAGGGTTCCCCCCCCCCCCGTGTTGCGTTACCGGGGTCCCAGTGTGTGTGACCAGGGTTCCTGTGCGTGTGACCAGGATCCCCGAACACATTCCCGGGGTTCACCGTGCGTGTGACAGGGATCTCCCGTGCGTTACCGGGGTCCCCACGTGTCTCCGGCACTCCTCGTTTCGACAAACGGGGGCCCAGCTTTTCTCACTTTGGTCAACGACTTGACGTTCGTTCTCGTCGAGACTGTCACTCATTGCGTTTCGCGACGAAAAACGTCACCGCCGTCTCCGTCCGTCACCGATCGTTGTGGGCAGGTCGCCAGGGGCGGATGATGGCGTTGTGGCCGTCGAGCCGTCCTGGTGGGAAGTCTGGGCCGTCGGACTCTAACCCGCGTCCTACATCTCGCGAGACCTTATCAGCGAGCGGTGAACTTGAGCCTTTAAATACATCTGTGCCCTTGTGCATGTGCACCCCCAGTTTGTGTACCCCAGAGCACGTACACCCGTGGTGTGTGCGCACCCCAGAGCGTGCGCGCGCCCCAAAGCGTGCACACCAGAGTGTGACTCTACATCTCGCGAGACCTTATCAGCTGGTAAACTAGATCGTGTGTACACCACAGCGTGTGCACACCACAGCGTGTACACCCCCAGTTTGCGTTAGTTTAGCGGGTTAGCGAGCGGCACGACCCGCTCACGGCCAAACACCAGTTGACGATTATCTGAACTGGTGCTGGGCCTCAGCCTCAAATGAGTACCTGGTATGGTGTGTAAACATCGCCACTGGGGAGACAAAGGTGGCCGGGTGGCGACCCACCCCCTCCTGTGCTGTGCCGGCCTTCATAAGTGCTCGCGAGCAGCACTTGCCCCAACAGTATTACAGACTCTACGGGTGATCTTTGTCTTTTGTCCCTTTCTATATGTGCTTGTCTCGTGTGTACACGTGTACATTTGTGTGTGTGTGTGTAGGTGGAGTGGTGGTGCAGTGGTTTGCGCACTGCGCTACGAACCCAGCGACCCGAGTTCGATTCCCGCTTTTATCACTAATATCGGTGACCTATATCTTGACACCGGTTATGGGCCTCCCCTTGGTCGACTCGGCCTCAAACGAGCACCCGGTGCAATGTATAAACGAGGCTAAGGCGGCCGGGCGTGGTCCTAGTCCCGCCCGACCCCCTAGCGTGCCATGCCGGCCTTCGTAGGTGCTGCTCGCTAACAGCACTTGCCCCAGCAGCCGGAGAAGGCTATACGGGGGATCTCTATGTTCCGTGTGTTTGATTGTGTGCGTGTGTGAATGGCAGTGGGGAACGGTAGTGTAACGGTTAGCGCTACGCTGCGCTACGAACCTGGCGACCCGAGATCGATTCCAGCTCACGGCCAACACCAGTGACGATTATCTGAACTGGTCCCGCGTCTCCCCTAGGTCGACTCAGCCTCGAATTAATACCTGGTGCAGTGCGTAACACATCGCCACTCGGGAGACAAAGGCGGCCCGGCGTGGTGCTGTCCACCCACCCCCTCGTGTGCTGTGCAGGGCTTCAAAGGTGCTCGCTAACAGCACTTGTCTCAACAGTCTGTTAAAGGCTACACGAGGGATCTTTGTCTTTGTCAGATGGTGCCCCAGCACGAGGGGCTTGTTTTGGTGGAAGGCCTACCCTGGTTGTCCACGTCATGTGGCTTTCTAAATTGTTGTTTCAGGAGTAGCCCGGTACAGAGCACAAACCGCGACGTAGGGACGAGTTTAGAGAAGGCAGCAGAGTGGGCTCGCTGCCACGCTCAGTTGAGACCGCCAGCAGTGTGTATGTGGTTTTTTTTTATATGGGGAAGCGGAAGGTGAGGGAAGAACTTAAGAAAGTGGAGGGAGCGAAGGGGGGGGAAAGGGGGGGGGGTTAGATCATTGCATGTCCCTTAAACGTAGAAGACTACCGTGCAGTCTGATCTAATATTATTCTGACGTGTGTGTGTGCGTGTCTGCGTGTGCGTCCGTGTGCCGGGTTCCTAGGAGTTCTACGTCCACGCCAAGGCACTGTGGGAGGACGACGGGGTCAAGGCCTGCTTCGAGCGCTCCAACGAGTACCAGCTCATCGACTGCGCAAAGTAGTGAGTGCGCCCTCCTCGCCCTCTCGCCCGCACACACTCGCCGCTCGGCCCTTGCTCGCCCGCGCGCGCCGGTCGGCCCTTGGCCGCCGTCGCCTGCACACGCTCGAATCTCGACCCGGCAATTATCTCGTGCGAGCGAGCTGCCACAACGGAGTGACAGCCGGCACGCTCCTGGACTCGCGATCCGATCTAGAGGTCGCCGATTCCGGCGACGCAGCGAGTCGTGTATTTTAAACTGCCGCCCCCCCCCCCCCCCCCCCTTGCCAATGCCATCCGTGCCGGATCGTCCTGTTCTTGAGTGAGGCAGCTACTGACCTGGGCCATTTTATAATTCTTACCGGTGGCGTTAAAAGTTGCCGTGTTTGTCCGTTGCGTGGTAATGAAACCTTACTAAACTGGCCGTGTCGAGTGGTGGCGGTGGGTGTAACGACACATTGATATTTATGCGCTCTTACCCAAAAGACCTCTATTATGGATCATATTGGTCGCAAAAGTCTACGATATGTTAAAATAACAATAACTTAAATCCCCCTCTGCAGACAATGCGTTGACATGGAGTTCCCCCCTCCTCCGGTGTTGTGAGACATTCTTCTTAACAGCAGTGCGGTGGTAACCCTAGTACCACCGCTGCGCCGTGCTTGCCACCGCTCTGATGGATGGCGCGGAGACGGCGCCGGCGTTGCCACCGCTGTGGTCGGTAGCGCGGATGCGGCGCCGGCGTTGCCACCGCCGTGGTCGGTAACGGGGAGGCAGTGCCGGCGTTGCCACCGCTGTGGTCGGTAGCGCGGACTCTTGGGCCTTCCGGCGTGAGCCCTGCTGGATCGTGCTCGGGGCGACGTCGTGGACGTCTGCGATGTTACTCGCGTGCTCTCGGTCATCATTAGTTTATATTTTCGCTTACGTCACGGCGAGTGACGCACCTGAGCGGTCTCATCGCGTCCCCCGTGGATGCAGGTACGGGGCCGCAGGGGAGCGTGGGGGGGGGGGGGGTCATTATTCCGGGAAGGACCCAGCTGGTAATGAGTACCCCCAGCAAAGGCCTGCGTGTGTCGTTAACCCCCAGCAACAGCCCCATACCAGCACGATGAAGCTTTCACACTGACGCACGGTAAACCGCACACACGGCAACCGGACAGCAGCAACAACACTTGAGTGATGACGGTGACGTCACCACAGCGCCTGCGCCAGGCTAGGTGCACCTTGAGGCTGTTGCTTGGAAGTGTGCAAGACCCGCTGCTGGCAGTAGGTCACAGGACAGACTCCCCCAGGGTGTTACAGGTCGACTGGCAGATGACACGCACACCACACACTAACCCACACACGCCTCGGACACTCAATCACTCGCTGCACACACCGCACACTCCCTACACACCCCAAAAAGACAAAGGCAAAGATGCCCTGTATAGCCTTTAACAGACTGTAGGGGCAAGTGCTGTTAGAGAGCACTTATGAAGGTCAGCACGGCACACGAGGGGGTGGGTAGCAAGCACCACGCCCGGCCGCCTTTGTCTCCCTAGTGGTGATGTTTACACACCGCACCAGGTACTCATTTGGCCCAGGACCGGTTCAGATAATCGTCACCGGTTTTGATGGCCATGAGCGGGAATCAATCTCAGATTGGCCGGGTTTGTAGTGCATTGCACGAACCGTTGCACCATGCGCACACACCCACACACCTCACAAACACACACACACCAACCCATACACCTGACAAACACACACACACCAACCCACACACCTCATACACACACACACCAACCCACACACCTCACACACACACACCAACCCACACACCTCATACACACACACACACCAACCCATACACCTGACAAACACACACACACCAACCCACACACCTCATACACACACACACCAACCCACACACCTCACACACACACACCAACCCACACACCTCATACACACACACACACCAACCCATACACCTGACAAACACACACACACACCAACCCACACACCTCATACACACACACACACCAACCCACACACCTCATACACACACACACACCAACCCATACACCTGACAAACACACACACCAACCCACACACCTCATACACACACACACCAACCCACACACCTCACAAACACACACACACCAACCCACACACCTCATACATACACACACCAACCCATACACCTGACAAACACACACACACCAACCCACACACCTCATACACACACCAACCCATACACCTGACAAACGCACACACGCCAACCCACACACCTCATACACACACACACCAACCCACACACCTCATACACACACACACCAACCCACACACCTCATACACACACACACACCAACCCATACACCTGACAAACACACACACACCAACCCACACACCTCATACACACACCAACCCATACACCTGACAAACGCACACACGCCAACCCACACACCTCATACACACACACACCAACCCACACACCTCATACACACACACACCAACCCACACACCTCATACACACACACACCAACCCATACACCTGACAAACACACACACACCAACCCACACACCTCATACACACACCAACCCATACACCTGACAAACGCACACACGCCAACCCACACACCTCATACACACACACACCAACCCACACACCTCACAAACACACACACACCAACCCACACACCTCATACACACACACACACCAACCCATACACCTGACAAACACACACACACCAACCCACACACCTCATACACACACACACACCAACCCATACACCTGACAAACACACACACACCAACCCACACACCTCATACACACACACACCAACCCATACACCTGACAAACGCACACACGCATACACACTAGCCCAGCCACACACCTCACACACATACACACACCTCGCACACATACACACTAGCCCAGCCACACACCTCACACAAACACACCAACCCACCTTACACACTGCACTACCTTAGCCACACACCTCACACACACACCTACCCACACACACTTCGCACACACACACCAACCCACCTCACACACACACATCAACCCACGCACCTCACAAACACCAACCCACACATCTCACAAATACATACAAACACACCAACTCGTATCACACACACACCAACCCACACACCTCACAAACACACACACACCAACCCACACACCAACCCACACACGTCACAAACACACACACACACCAAGTCACACACCTCACTATCACACACACCAACTCACACACCTCACTATCACACACACCAACTCACACACCTCACACTCACCGTAGCCCAGCCACACCCACCCAGCCGTCTCATGTTGTCACCTCCGCGCAATGCCCCGGCGGCGGTCCCCCTTGCTAAGCATCACACGCCCGGGACCGCTGCCCCCCCCCCGTGCCCCTCCCCGTGTTTATCTGCGTCGCCGCTATTACTCGACTTGAATTTACGGAGCGAGTTAAACTTGTCTCCCCCAGTAAACCTGTCTCCCCCCAGTAAACCTGTCTCCCCCAGTAAACCTGTCTCCCCCAGTAAACCTGTCTCCCCCAGTAAACCTGTCTCCCCCAGTAAACCTGTCTCCCCCAGTAAACCTGTCTCCCCCAGTAAACCTGTCTCCCCCAGTAAACCTGTCTCCCCCAGTAAACCTGTCTCCTCCAGTAAACCTGTCTCCCCCAGTAAACCTGTCTCCCCCCAGTAAACCTGTCTCCCCCAGTAAACCTGTCTCCCCCAGTAAACCTATCTCTCCCAGTAAACCTGTCTCCTCCAGTAAACCTGTCTCACCCAGTAAACCTGTCTCCCCCAGTAAACCTGTCTCCCCCCAGTAAACCGGTCTCCCCCAGTAAACCTGTCTCCCCCAGTAAACCTGTCTCCCCCAGTAAACCTGTCCCCCCAGTAAACCTGTCTCCCCCCAGTAAACCTGTCTCCCCCAGTAAACCTGTCTCCCCCAGTAAACCTGTCTCCCCCAGTAAACCTGTCTCCCCCAAGTAAACCTGTCTCCCCCAAGTAAACCAGTCTCCCCCCAGTAAACCAGTCCCCCCCAGTAAACCTGTCTCCCCCAGTAAACCTGTCTCCCCCAGTAAACCTGTCTCCCCCAGTAAACCTGTCTCCCCCAGTAAACCTGTCTCCCAGTAAACCTGTCTCCCAGTAAACCTGTCTCCCCCAGTAAACCTGTCTCCACTCAGTAAACCTCTCTCATCCAGTAAACCTGTCTCCCCCAGTAAACCTGTCTCCCCCCAGTAAACCTGTCTCCCCTAGTAAACCTGTCTCACCCAGTAAACCTGTCTCCCCCAGTAAACCTGTCTCCCCCAGTAAACCTGTCTCACCCAGTAAACCTGTCTCCCCCCAGTAAACCTGTCTCCCCCAGTAAACCTGTCTCCCCCAGTAAACCTGTCCCCCCCGGTAAACCTGTCCCCCCAGTAAACCTGTCTCACCCAGTAAACCTGTCTCACCCAGTAAACCTGTCTCCCAGTAAACCTGTCTCCCCCCATTAAACCTGTCTCCCCAGTAAACCTGTCTCCCCAGTAAACCTGTCTCCCCAGTAAACCTGTCTCACCCAGTAAACCTGTCTCCCAGTAAACCTGTCTCCCCCCATTAAACCTGTCTCCCCAGTAAACCTGTCTCCCCAGTAAACCTGTCTCCCCCGGTAAACCTGTCTCCCCCGGTAAACCTGTCTCCCCCGGTAAACCTGTCTCCCCCGGTAAACCTGTCTCTCCCCAGTAAACCTGTCTCTCCCCAGTAAACCTGTCTCCCCCGGTAAACCTGTCTCCCCCGGTAAACCTGTCTCCCCCAGTAAATCTGTCTCCCCCCAGTAAATCTGTCTCCCCCCAGTAAACCTGTCTCCCCCCAGTAAACCTGTCTCCCCCCAGTAAACCTGTCTCCCCCCACTAAACCTGTCTCCCCCCACTAATCCTGTCTCCCCCCACTAATCCTGTCTCCCCCCACTAAACCTGTCTCCCCCCACTAAACCTGTCTCCCCCCACTAAACCTGTCTCCCCCCAGTAAACCTGTCTCTCCCAGTAAACCTGTCTCCCCCCAGTAAACCTGTCTCCCCCAGTAAACCTGTCTCCCCCCAGTAAACCTGGTTCCCCCCAATAAACCTGTC
Organism: Petromyzon marinus; assembly: GCF_048934315.1. Lineage (NCBI taxonomy): Eukaryota > Metazoa > Chordata > Hyperoartia > Petromyzontiformes > Petromyzontidae > Petromyzon > Petromyzon marinus. The sequence goes on from NC_133720.1 coordinate 6,117,610, forward strand.
TCCCCCCAATAAACCTGTCTCCCCCAGTAAACCTGTCTCCCCCAGTAAACCTGTCTCCCCCAGTAAACCTGTCTCCCCCCACTAAACCTGTCTCCCCCAGTAAACCTATCTCCCCAGTAAACCTGTCTCCCCCAGTAAACCTGTCTCCCCCAGTAAACCTGTCTCCCCCAGTAAACCTGTCTCCCCCAGTAAACCTGTCTCCCCCAGTAAACCTGTCTCCCCCAGTAAACCTGTCTCCCCCAGTAAACCTGTCTCCCCCAGTAAACCTGTCTCCCCCAGTAAACCTGTCTCCCCCAGTAAACCTGTCTCCCCCAGTAAACCTGTCTCCCCCAGTAAACCTGTCTCCCCCAGTAAACCTGTCTCCCCCAGTAAACCTGTCTCCCCCAGTAAACCTGTCTCCCCCAGTAAACCTGTCTCCCCCAGTAAACCTGTCTCCCCCAGTAAACCTGTCTCCCCCAGTAAACCTGTCTCCCCCAGTAAACCTGTCTCCCCCAGTAAACCTGTCTCCCCCAGTAAACCTGTCTCCCCCAGTAAACCTGTCTCCCAGTAAACCTGTCTCCCCCAGTAAACCTGTCTCCCCCAGTAAACCTGTCTCCCCCAGTAAACCTGTCTCCCCCAGTAAACCTGTCTCCCAGTAAACCTGTCTCCCCCAGTAAACCTGTCTCCCCCAGTAAACCTGTCTCCCCCAGTAAACCTGTCCCCCCCAGTAAACCTGTCTCCCCCAGTAAACCTGTCTCCCAGTAAACCTGTCTCCCCCAGTAAACCTGTCTCCACTCAGTAAACCTCTCTCATCCAGTAAACCTGTCTCCCCCAGTAAACCTGTCTCCCCCCCAGTAAACCTGTCTCCCCCAGTAAACCTGTCTCACCCAGTAAACCTGTCTCCCCCCAGTAAACCTGTCTCCCCCAGTAAACCTGTCTCCCCCAGTAAACCTGTCTCCCCCCAGTAAACCTGTCTCCCCCCAGTAAACCTGTCTCCCCCAGTAAACCTGTCTCCCCCTGTAAACCTGTCTCCCCCCATTAAACCTGTCTCCCCCCAGTAATCCTGTCTCCCCAGTAAACCTGTCTCCCCAGTAAACCTGTCTCCCCAGTAAACCTGTCTCCCCAGTAAACCTGTCTCCCCCCAGTAAACCTGTCTCCCCCGGTAAACCTGTCTCCCCCGGTAAACCTGTCTCCCCCGGTAAACCTGTCTCCCCCAGTAAACCTGTCTCCCCCAGTAAACCTGTCTCCCCCCAGTAAACCTGTCTCCCCCCAGTAAACCTGTCTCCCCCCAGTAAACCTGTCTCCCCCAGTAAACCTGTCTCCCCCCAGTAAACCTGTCTCCCCCCACTAATCCTGTCTCCCCCCACTAAAACTGTCTCCCCCCACTAAAACTGTCTCCCCCCAATAAACCTGTCTCCCCCCAATAAACCTGTCTCCCCCAGTAAACCTGTCTCCCCCAGTAAACCTGTCTCCCCCAGTAAACCTGTCTCCCCCAGTAAACCTGTCTCCCCCAGTAAACCTGTCTCCCCCCGTAAACCTGTCTCCCAGTAAACCTGTCTCTCCCAGTAAACCTGTCTCCCCCCAGTAAACCTGTCTCCCCCCAGTAAACCTGTCTCCCCCCAGTAAACCTGTCTCCCAGTAAACCTGTCTCCCCCCAGTAAACCTGTCTCCCCCCAGTAAACCTGTCTCCCCCCAGTAAACCTGTCTCCCAGTAAACCTGTCTCACCCAGTAAACCTGTCTCCCCAGTAAACCTGTCTCCCAGTAAACCTGTCTCCCAGTAAACCTGTCTCCCCCAGTAAACCTGCCTCCCCCCAGTAAACCTGCCTCCCCCCAGTAAACCTGTCTCCCCCAGTAAACCTGTCTCCCAGTAAACCTGTCTCCCCAGTAAACCTGTCTCCACTCAGTAAACCTGTCTCCCCCAGTAAACCTGTCTCCCAGTAAACCTGTCTCCCAGTAAACCTGTCTCCCCCAGTAAACCTGTCTCCCAGTAAACCTGTCTCCCAGTAAACCTGTCTCTCCCCAGTAAACCTGTCTCCCCCCAGTAAACCTGTCTCCCCCAGTAAACCTGTCTCCCCAGTAAACCTGTCTCCACTCAGTAAACCTGTCTCCCAGTAAACCTGTCTCCCAGTAAACCTGTCTCCCCCAGTAAACCTGTCTCCCCAGTAAACCTGTCTCCCCCAGTAAACCTGTCTCCCCCAGTAAACCTGTTTCCCCCCAGTAAACCTGTCTCCCCCCAGTAAACCTGTCTCCCCCAGTAAACCTGTCTCCCCCAGTAAACCTGTCTCCCCCAGTAAACCTGTCTCCCCCCAGTAAACCTGTCTCCCCCAGTAAACCTGTCTCCCCCCAGTAAACCTGTCTCCCCCAGTAAACCTGTCTCCCCCCAGTAAACCTGTCTCCCCCCAGTAAACCTGTCTCCCCCAGTAAACCTGTCTCCCCCCAGTAAACCTGTCTCCCCCCAGTAAACCTGTCTCCCCCAGTAAACCTGTCTCACCCAGTAAACCTGTCTCCCCCCAGTAAACCTGTCTCCCCCAGTAAACCTGTCTCCCCCCAGTAAACCTGTCTCCCCCCAGTAAACCTGTCTCCCCCCAGTAAACCTGTCTCCCCCAGTAAACCTGTCTCCCCCAGTAAACCTGTCTCCCCCCAGTAAACCTGTCTCCCCCCAGTAAACCTGTCTCCCCCAGTAAACCTGTCTCCCCCAGTAAACCTGTCTCCCAGTAAACCTGTCTCACCCAGTAAACCTGTCTCCCAGTAAACCTGTCTCCCCCAGTAAACCTGTCTCCCCCAGTAAACCTGTCTCCCCCAGTAAACCTGTCTCACCCAGTAAACCTGTCTCCCCCCAGTAAACCTGTCTCCCCCCAGTAAACCTGTCTCCCCCAGTAAACCTGTCTCACCCAGTAAACCTGTCTCCCCCCAGTAAACCTGTCTCCCCCAGTAAACCTGTCTCCCCCCAGTAAACCTGTCTCCCCCCAGTAAACCTGTCTCCCCCCAGTAAACCTGTCTCACCCAGTAAACCTGTCTCCCCCCAGTAAACCTGTCTCCCCCCAGTAAACCTGTCTCCCCCCAGTAAACCTGTCTCCCCCAGTAAACCTGTCTCCCCCAGTAAACCTGTCTCCCAGTAAACCTGTCTCACCCAGTAAACCTGTCTCCCAGTAAACCTGTCTCCCCCAGTAAACCTGTCTCCCCCAGTAAACCTGTCTCCCCAGTAAACCTGTCTCCCCCCAGTAAACCTGTCTCCCCCCAGTAAACCTGTCTCTCCCAGTAAACCTGTCTCCCAGTAAACCTGTCTCCCCCAGTAAACCTGTCTCCCCCAGTAAACCTGTCTCCCCCCAGTAAACCTGTCTCCCCCAGTAAACCTGTCTCCCCCAGTAAACCTGTCTCCCCCAGTAAACCTGTCTCCCCCCAGTAAACCTGTCTCTCCCAGTAAACCTGTCTCCCCCAGTAAACCTGTCTCCCCCCAGTAAACCTGTCTCCCCCAGTAAACCTGTCTCCCCCAGTAAACCTGTCTCCCCCCAGTAAACCTGTCTCCCCCAGTAAACCTGTCTCCCAGTAAACCTGTCTCCCCCCAGTAAACCTGTCTCCCCCCAGTAAACCTGTCTTACCCAGTAAACCTGTCTCCCAGTAAACCTGTCTCACCCAGTAAACCTGTCTCCCAGTAAACCTGTCTCACCCAGTAAACCTGTCTCACCCAGTAAACCTGTCTCCCCCAGTAAACCTGTCTCCCCCCAGTAAACCTGTCTCCCCCCAGTAAACCTGTCTCCCCCAGTAAACCTGTCTCCCCCCAGTAAACCTGTCTCCCCCAGTAAACCTGTCTCCCCAGTAAACCTGTCTCCCCAGTAAACCTGTCTCCCCCCAGTAAACCTGTCTCCCCCCAGTAAACCTGTCTCCCCCCAGTAAACCTGTCTCCCCCAGTAAACCTGTCTCCCCCCAGTAAACCTGTCTCCCCCAGTAAACCTGTCTCCCCAGTAAACCTGTCTCCCCCAGTCAACCTGTCTCCCCCCAGTAAACCTGTCTCCCCCAGTAAACCTGTCTCACCCAGTAAACCTGTCTCCCCAGTAAACCTGTCTCCCCCCAGTAAACCTGTCTCCCCCCAGTAAACCTGTCTCCCCCAGTAAACCTGTCTCACCCAGTAAACCTGTCTCACCCAGTAAACCTGTCTCCCCCAGTAAACCTGTCTCCCCCCAGTAAACCTGTCTCCCCCAGTAAACATGTCTCACCCAGTAAACCTGTCTCCCCAGTAAACCTGTCTCCCCCCAGTAAACCTGTCTCCCCCCAGTAAACCTGTCTCCCCCCAGTAAACCTGTCTCCCCCAGTAAACCTGTCTCCCCCCAGTAAACCTGTCTCCCCCAGTAAACCTGTCTCCCCAGTAAACCTGTCTCCCCCAGTCAACCTGTCTCCCCCCAGTAAACCTGTCTCCCCCAGTAAACCTGTCTCACCCAGTAAACCTGTCTCACCCAGTAAACCTGTCTCCCCAGTAAACCTGTCTCCCCCCAGTAAACCTGTCTCCCCCCAGTAAACCTGTCTCCCCAGTAAACCTGTCTCCCCCCAGTAAACCTGTCTCCCCCAGTAAACCTGTCTTACCCAGTAAACCTGTCTCCCCAGTAAACCTGTCTCCCCCCAGTAAACCTGTCTCACCCAGTAAACCTGTCTCCCCAGTAAACCTGTCTCCCCCCAGTAAACCTGTCTCCCCCCAGTCAACCTGTCTCCCCCCAGTAAACCTGTCTCCCCCCAGTAAACCTGTCTCCCCCCAGTAAACCAGTCTCCCCCAGTAAACCTGTCTCACCCAGTAAACCTGTCTCCCCAGTAAACCTGTCTCCCCCCAGTAAACCTGTCTCCCCCCAGTAAACCTGTCTCCCCCAGTAAACCTGTCTCACCCAGTAAACCTGTCTCACCCAGTAAACCTGTCTCCCCCAGTAAACCTGTCTCCCCCCAGTAAACCTGTCTCCCCCAGTAAACCTGTCTCACCCAGTAAACCTGTCTCCCCAGTAAACCTGTCTCCCCCCAGTAAACCTGTCTCCCCCCAGTAAACCTGTCTCCCCCCAGTAAACCTGTCTCCCCCAGTAAACCTGTCTCCCCCCAGTAAACCTGTCTCCCCCAGTAAACCTGTCTCTCCAGTAAACCTGTCTCCCCCAGTCAACCTGTCTCCCCCCAGTAAACCTGTCTCCCCCAGTAAACCTGTCTCACCCAGTAAACCTGTCTCCCCAGTAAACCTGTCTCCCCCCAGTAAACCTGTCTCCCCCCAGTAAACCTGTCTCCCCAGTAAACCTGTCTCCCCCAGTAAACCTGTCTCACCCAGTAAACCTGTCTCCCCAGTAAACCTGTCTCCCCCCAGTAAACCTGTCTCCCCCCAGTAAACCTGTCTCCCCCAGTAAACCTGTCTCACCCAGTAAACCTGTCTCACCCAGTAAACCTGTCTCCCCCAGTAAACCTGTCTCCCCCCAGTAAACCTGTCTCCCCCAGTAAACCTGTCTCCCCCCAGTAAACCTGTCTCCCCCAGTAAACCTGTCTCCCCCAGTAAACCTGTCTCCCCCAGTAAACCTGTCTCACCCAGTAAACCTGTCTCCCCCAGTAAACCTGTCTCCCCCAGTAAACCTGTCTCCCCCCAGTAAACCTGTCTCCCCCCAGTAAACCTGTCTCCCCCCAGTAAACCTGTCTCCCCCAGTAAACCTGTCTCCCCCCAGTAAACCTGTCTCCCCCAGTAAACCTGTCTCCCCCAGTAAACCTGTCTCCCCCAGTCAACCTGTCTCCCCCAGTAAACCTGTCTCCCCCAGTAAACCAGTCTGCCCGCCCGCAGAACGTTTAGGGCGCCGCGGGCCATAGGGAGGCTGCCGAGTCCCTGCGCCTTGCCTCACCATTGCACCGGTGTGTACTCATTGGTGTACTCACTCGTGTACGCATTGGCCCACTCACTGGTGTACGCCTTGTGGTGTGCTCGCTGGTGTGCTTACCGGTTTACTCGCTGATTGTGTGCGTGCACGCAATGGCGTGCTCATTGGTGTACGCGCTGGTGTGTGCTCACCGGTGTACGCCATCGTGTACGCATTGGTGTACGCATTGGTGTACTCACTGGATTACTCACTGGTTGGACGTGTGTACGCAATGGTGTGCTCATTGGCGTGCTCACTGGTTGGGCGTGTGTACTCACCGGTGTACGCACTGCTTTGGCTTGTGTGCACACGCACACTAGCGTGTACTTGCGGGCTGCGCGTACACACAGGTGTGCACGTGTCGGCCTACACGTGCGTGCGCGTACCGACGGTCGCTCTCAGGTGTGTACAACACACGCACGCGCACGCACGCGCGTGCGGGTATACGGACGTGCGCGTAGACGGGCGCCACATGCGTACGCGTACACGGGCGTGCAGGTACATGGACGTAATGCGTGTACACGGGCGCGTGCGTGCGTGTACACGGGCGCGTGCGTGCGCGTACATGGGCACGTGCGTGCGCGCGCACGGGTTTGCTCTGCGTGGTCGCCCGGTGTCCTCGGAGGCCGGGCCAGAGGAACCACAAACACTCGACTCGCCTGCGTGGCCGTTAAAATTCCAAACCGCTTCTTCTCCTTCAGCCCTACATGGGCCCAGATCCAAACAGCGGACACCTTTTAAGGGGGGCGGGGTGGGGATGGTGGTGGTCGTGGGGGGGGGGGAGGTTTATATTTTTCTTTTTGACAAAAGGAGGTTCTTGAATGACAGAGCAAGACGGACGAGTCTCGCGACGAGTCGATGTCGTCTCGTCAAGGTCAAGGAGACGAGGAGGAGGAGGAGGAGGTGGAGGAGGAGGAGGAGGTCCCCGGCTCTCGCCGTCGTCGTTGGGTCGCCGTCTTTCCACCGAGGACCCCCGCGCCCGTTGGCGACCCGTCGCCTCCTCGGCCCAAATAAAGCAGCAATGAGACGCAACGGCGCCCCCCCCCACCAATCCCCCCCCCCCCCCCCACCAATCTCCCCCACCACCACCAATCTCTCCCCTCCCCCCCACCTCCCCCGCATCCCTCCCGCCGCCACGCGTGCCGAGCGGCGGTGCTGGGGTCAGAACTCGGCTGATGATGCCGGGTCACTCCGAGAGGAGAGAGAGAAGAGCGAGAGGCGAGAGGGGGGGAGAGGGGAGGGAGAGGGAGAGGGGAGAGGGGGGGGAGAGGGGAGAGGGAGGGAGAGGGGAGAGGGAGGGAGAGGGGAGAGAAAGAGAGGAACAAAAAATATTTAAATTATTCCCTTCAACCACCGCCACGTCTTTTAAGCCCGCCTTCCAAATATGGTGGTGCGCCGTTTTGAATTGGGGTTTGGCGACCTGCAAGTCGTACAGTGCAGCCAGTAGTGATGGGGTTGGAAGCGTTGGGGGCCTGGGGGGGGGGCACCGGTGGGGGGGGGGGGGCGTTAACTGCCCCCCGCCACCCTACTCACCACACCCAGCACCACCAGCTCATGCCAGTGAGGGGGTGAACCTTGTTGTCGTGGAGGTTTTGGGGGGGCGCGGGGTGTTAAAGATCTGGAGGTTAGCGGTTAAGTGTCGGAGGTCGCTCCCGCGTTCGCTGGCAACTCGTGTGTTGTGGGGGGCGGACGGTGGTGTGGAGGCACCCCCCTCCGTGGCCGCGATGCGTCCTGCCAGGGCCGCTCGGCGCTCAGCAACGCCTGCCCGCCCGCCGCAGTCGGTGGGAGGGGAGTGAGAGGCAGAGGGGGTGAGGGAGAGGGGGGAGATTGAGGGGGAGAGAGAGAGCAGAGCAGAGCTATTTTTAGCACGTTTCCGCAGTGACAAGCCGCCAGTGAGCTGTGTAATGCATTCATAACCCAAAGGGACTACGCTAGTTTTGCCCCCACCCCCCACCCCTGTTTCCTTATTTCTCTGCCTCCCCTCTGTCTCGTTCAACTCGGTGTGTACACGTCTGTGCCACCGTGTTTGTCCGTCTCTGCGTGTCCGCCTGCAAACCGTCTCTCTCTCGCGCACACACGCGGAGACAGACAGACAGACCCCTCCTCCACTCTCCCTCCCAGTCTCCCCTCGTGTAGCCCACACAGGCCGTTTGGGGCAAGTGCTGTTAGCGAGCGCGCACACCTACGAAGGCCGGCACGACGCGCAAGTAGGGGTGGATGCGTGGCCATCGCCGTGCCCGGCTGCCTTTGTCTCCCCCTTTACGATGTTCGCACGCGCGCACCGCGCCGGGTACCGGTTCGACCGCGGAGTCGCGACAGGGGTAGGGCCCGGAACCAGTTCAGTCGAGATATTCGCCACTCACGTTGGCCATGGCCGAGGATTGAACTCAGGTTGCTGGTTGCCTAGCGTAGCGCGCCAGCCACTGCGCCGCCGCTCCCCTTGTACACGTCAATGGCACGCACATTCCCTGTTTCTGCCAGTGCCTCAGGGGCTGGGTTGGGGTCGCGCCCTCCGCGTGTGTCGGGGGTCGCGCCCTCCGCGTGGGTCGGGGGTCGCGCCCTCCGCGTGGGTCGGGGGTCGCGCCCTCCGCGTGTGTCGGGGGTCGCGCCCTCCGCGTGTGTCGGGGGTCGCGCCCTCCGCGTGTGTCGGGGGTCGCGCCCTCCGCGTGGGTCGGGGGTCACGCCCTCCGTCCGGCCATGGCAGGGCAGATTGCACCCAGCGGTTCCCGTCGCCCTGTTCGCCCGCCCGTCCGTCCGTTTAGCTTTCCTTTTATTTCGGTGAACGAGGTGAGAACCCGAGAGACGAGGAATGTCTCATTTGCTGCCCATTCCTTCCTTGTATCCATCTGCTTGCGTGTGTCTGTTTGGGGGAGTGGTACTGCAACTTCGATTCCCGAATATCTGAAGCTCCCATTTGCCTCCTCTAGATTGACAAAGCCTTAAAACCTAATACCTGGTGCGGGACATCTAAACTTGAGAACTGGGGCGACAAAAGCGGCCGCGGGTGGTGCTGGGCCACCCTCACCCCCATCGAGCACCGTGCCGGGCCTTCATAGGCGCTGCTCGTTAACAGCCCTTGCCCCAACATCCTGTTAATGCTATCCGAAAGGTGGTGGGGGGGATATTTCTCTTTTGTGAGTGTCCGTCTTCCTCTGTCCGGCTGTCCGTGCATCTGTCCGTTGGTTTGTGCCGTCAGCCGCTTGAGCAGCGGGCGGCCCCGGTGGCCCCGGTGGCCCCGGTGTCGTTTGCGGCGGATGAAATTGTGTGAACGGAGAGTAAACGGCGACGGCGGTGGTCGGCTTTCGTGAGCCGCTCCTCCCCCGGTCGTCCACTCGAATGGCCGGCACTTTTTCGCGACGCTCTCGCCGTCGGCGTGGCGCCAGTCCTTGTGCGAGGGGCGCCGTGTTGCACAAGCGAGCACAGCCGGCAGTAGTTATTATAAACTATTTAAACTAGAAACCATTTTTTTTTATTTTACCGGGTTAGGCCCCACTGAGCGATGTAGCTCTTATTTTCAGAAGCAACCTGGCCACCTCAAATGATAGCTCAACGAAGCGGCTTATCATCACGTGGAAATTTACAGCAGCCAAATGCTCTTCAACGCATGATGTTGATCCTCAACGTGGAGGGAAGACCACGGTGAGAGAGAGGTAGAGAGACGCGCAAACTCCAAATATAGAACAAGCGTCAGGGTCGCGATTGAATCCACAACCTCCTGTATACCGGGCGAGGTAGTTAACATCTCCTGGCCACCGTGATGATGAGGCGTCAGGGTCGCGATTGAACCCACAACCTCCTGTATACCGGGCGAGGTAGTTAACATCTCCTGCCCCAACCCCCAGCAGTAAGGTAAAGTTACAAATTTGAACCGAGACGCCAGCGCAACGATGGGCCCCCCCCCCCCACTCTCTTTAATAACGTCAGTTCGCAAAGCGGACACGGCGCCGTGGTATTTTTCACGGTTAACGCGCGCAGTATTGACCAGGGTGGCCTGCCGGGTTGTGAATCGTGCGTGAAGCGCGCGCCCCTCCTGGGCTGCGCCGACAAGGCGGGCGGTTTAGCGTGCCGCTGACGAGCCGCCGATGCGACGGAAAGATTTTTTTTTTTGGAATCGTCGTTGCCAAATCGCAGGCCCCGAGATGTGAAGTGGTTCGGCAAACAAACGGCGCTATTGAAGGTGAAATAGATACGGGCGCAACGCGTTCATTTAATTGAGCTGGGTTACTACGCGGGAACTTTTGGCCGGGGGAAAGAGTCGACGGGGAGAGAATTCCAAAGTGGACACGGTGCCAGGGAAGAAGCAGAAAGAGAAGCGTTGTGACCTCCTGTAGTGTGGCGAGTTGCGTGAGCGGGTGGGTGGGGGTGAGTGTTTGAATAATTGGTGAGTGGATGAGTGAATCGGTAAGTGGTGAGTGCTGTGGTGATTGAGTGTGTGAATAAGTGGTGAGTGGATGAGTGAATCGGTAAGTGGTGAGTGCTTTGGTGATTGAGTGTGTGGATGAGTGAATCGGTAAGTGGTGAGTGCTTTGGTGATTGAGTGTGTGAATAAGTGGTGAGTGGATGAGTGAAGGAGTAAGTGGTGAGTGCCTGAGTGAATAAGTGGTGAGTGAATCAGTAAGTGGTGAGTGCGTGAGTGAATAAGTGGTGAGTGGATGAGTGAATCGGTAAGTGCGTGAGTGCCTGAGTGAGTGTGTGAATGGGTGAGTGAGTGTTTTGACGCCCAGGGTGGTGGGGGTTGAGCGCATTGTGGATGAGATGAAGGAATGTCTGATGGACACTTCCCCCACACACTGTTGGAGGGAACGTCACGGGAACAGTAACCATGGTAGTAGTAATACGAGAGTGATACGGAGGTGACGGACTGGCAGATTTGCAAAGCCAACCGGTGGTTATTATTGCTGTTGTTCCTGCTGTTGAATCGGTGTCATGTTAAACTTGGGGAGCTGTGCAAGACCCCTCGGAGTAGAGGGAAAGGGGAGAGTGCGTGGGGGAGAGTTGAGTGAGATGAGAGGGGAGAGTGGAGTGAGATGAGAGGGGAGTGCGTGGGGGAAGAGTGCAGTGAGGATCCATGGAGAGGCTGGATGTTCGATTTCCCAGTGCGGTAGTTATAGTACGGAAGCATTTTTCTTCAATCCCCCGCTTCGCCCCCTCCCAACGCCCCCCCCCCTACTCCCACCGGCCACTGTCCATCCAGCACCACAGTCGCATGGCTGGCCAGTGTGGAAGAGCAGGCCAGATGTTACGTGGAGGATCTTTCCAGAGGACTTGAGAGGGTCCTTCTGCCAGCGGTGGAGTGAACAAGCCGTTGCAGGGCTGCACCTTTGCCTTTTAAGAAAACCTCAAGAGGGAACTACAACTTGGTCCTACCTGGCCCCTCCCCCCCTCAACTCCTCACCCCCCCCCAACGCCTCGCCTCCCCCCCACCCAACTCCTCACCCCCAACACCCCCCCTCAAATAATGCCCCACACCCCTACCCACCGTCCCCCCCCCCCCGTAGCCCCCCCCCCCCCACGCTCTGTTAATGATTGATGTGTGATGCTGTAGGCGTCGCCGCGGCAACCGAGCGGTTGATACGGTGACGCCGAGCGGGTGGGCGTGCTTGGGGTAGCCCTCGGCAACGGGGGTGATGGGTGGGGCGGTGGGGGGGGGGCGGTTGTGCCGATGGGGCCCCTGCCTTTGTTTACGGATGTTTCGACTTTTCCGCGTGCCCTCTGTTTTCATCTCTCCTCCTCCTTCTCCTCCTTCTCCTCCTCCTCCTTCTTCTCCTCCTTCTCCTCCTTCTCCTCCTTCTCTCCTCTCTCTCCCTCTCTCCCCCGGCCCTCTCGTCGTCGGCGGCGGCGGCGTCGCGCGAGCGGGAACGTGCGTTCGCGGCGGACGAGCAAACACGGTGGTACCCGCTCCGGCGCCCGTGTTTGCCGCGCGAGCGTTGCCATGGCGATTGTTTTGCTGTAGGTACAGTACCACGCTGTCGCCCCCCCCCCCCCCCGCGCGCCCTCCCCCCTCCCGACCGCACCTGTGCAGGTGTAGGTTCGGTGGTGGGGGGAGGCGGGCGGCGCCCCGCGCAGGCGCCAGAAGTGCAGGAGGTGGTGGAAGGGGAGTGCAGGGTGGTGAAGGGTGGTGAAAGGGGAGTGCAGGGTGGTGAAGGGTGGTGAAAGGGGAGTGCAGGGTAGTGAAGGGTGGTGAAGGGGGAGTGCAGGGTGGTGAAGGGTGGTGAAAGGGGAGTGCAGGGTGGTGAAGGGTGGTGAAAGGGGAGTGCAGGGTGGTGAAGGGTGGTGAAAGGGGAGTGCAGGGTGGTGAAGGGTGGTGAAAGGGGAGTGCAGGGTGGTGAAGGGTGGTGAAAGGGGAGTGCAGGGTGGTGAAGGGGGAGTGCAGGGTGGTGAAGGGTGGTGAAAGGGGAGTGCAGAGTGGTGAAGGGTGGTGAAAGGGAGTGCAGGGTTAATGCAGGGAGGTGCAGGAGGTGGTGAAGGGGAGTGCAGGGAGGTGCAGGAGGTGGTGAAGGGGAGTGCAGGAGGTGGTGAAGGGGAGTGCAGGGTTAATGCAGGGAGGTGCAGGAGGGTGCTGTGGGAGCTGGGTGGTTGACGTTGCCTGCGTTTTGCTTTCTGCCTTTCAGCTTCCTGGACAGAATAGACGTCATCAGTCAGAGCAACTACTCACCCACCGACCAGGTGAGGCCACAGCCTCCACCACCACACTCCGCTCACCCCCTCGCGCTCGGCCTGCTCACCCTCACCCAACGAGTACTCGGCAAACCCACGTGTCGCCAACACTCGCCCAATCCGTACTCACCGGCACTCGCCCACGCTCACCCAAATCGCCCACTTGCCCGGGGCCATTGCTCACCCAACTCACGCTAACCCAACTTGTACTCATCCAATCCCCACACTCACCCCTCCCACGCTCACCTAACCAACACTCGCCAATCCCCACACTCACCCCTCCCACGCTCACCTAACCAACACTCGCCAATCCCCACGCTCACCCCTCCCACGCTCACCTAACCAACACTCGCCAATCCCCACGCTCACCCCTCCCACGCTCACCTAACCAACGCTCACCAACCCCACGTGCACCCCACCCAGTCCGTGCCCAAGGGGTGTTTGATACGAGGCCATTGTTGAGTTGGGTGGTGAGCAGGGGGGCGGGGGTGGGGGTAGTGGAGGGGAGGTGTGTGTGTGGGGGGGGGGGATCTGTGGAGGATAGTGGTGTGTGTGTGTGGGGGGTGTTTTGGTTAATGCGCGTTGGTTAGTATCGGTTGTGTGTCGGCTAGTTATCGGCGGTGATTCGATTCGTGTAATCGCAGTGCGCGTTCGTTTGTACGAGTAGTGGCCTTTGGGGGCGAGTGTATTGGCAGGTCATTGTATTGGTACTTTGTGTTGTTGGCCGGTGCGTGCGAGCGTGCGTGCGTGCGGCCTGGGAGAGCGGGCGGGTGTGTTTGTAGCCGCACGAGCGACGCCTGCTGAAGTTGAGACGCACACGCGCGTTCAGTGGCGCGCGTCACGTGCGCACGCCCGCTCCCTCGCACGCCCGCCCGCCCGTGTTTATATACAAACCCGCGGGTATATCATCATCATCATCATCGCTGTCGGTGCCGTGCCTGGTGGCGCCAGCGTGATCCCACCTGGAGCTCGTTCCGTCGGGGCTGTGGAGGGGAAGGGAGGGTTGGGGGTGGTGGGGGAAGGTGGTGGTGGGTGGTGGGGTGGGGGGGGGGGCTGGTGGGGGGACGCTGGTGCTCGCTGGCCCCTCCCTGGTACCGTCGGCACGGCGCTCGGTGTTAGTCCGAGCGCCGTGTCGGCGGTGAAGACGGGGGACACGCACGGCGCGGACGAGCGGTGCCGGTGCCGCCGTGTGCGGTTGTGCGTTTGCATGTTGTTGTAGGTATACGTGTGTGTGCGTGCATGCTGTAGCGTGTCTGTGCGAGGGAGTGGATATATTGGTGTTTGTGTGTGCGCGCGCGCGTTGTGTTGTATATGTGGGTGTGCGAGTGTGTGTATGCGTGTACTTAGGAGTGTACGTGCGTGCCGCTGTGCGCATGTTTGTGTATGTGGTTGCATGCGTGCGCACGTGTGGGGTGGGGAGCGGTCGAGTATCCATCGGCGTGCTGCGCTACGAACCTGGTTGCTCGAGTTCGATTCCAGCTCGTGGCCAAAACCGGTGACGAATATCTCAACCCGCCCTGGGCCTCCCCTAGGTCGACTCGGCCTTAAAGCGAGTACCCAGTGCATTGTGTAAACATTAGCACCGGGTCGATAAAGGTGGCCGTGCGTGGTGCTGGCCACCCACTCCCTCGTGTGCCGTGCCGGCCTTCACAGGTGCTGCTCGCCGACAGCACTTGCCCCAACAGGCTGTTGAAGGACACCCGGGGGGGATCTTTTTCTTCGTGTGTGTGTGTGAGTACAGGATCTACTGCGGTGCCGAGTTCTCACATCGGGGATTTACGAGACGAGGTTCCAGGTGGACAAGGTGAACTTCCAGTGAGTACGAGCGCAGGCGGCACCGGAGACACTCACGGTTGGGAACGGGGGGAGGGGGCCGGAGGGGGGGGGGTGGGGGGGCTTTGGAGGTAGCAGGGCAGGCGAGGGGGGGGCAATCGCCCCTATTCCCCCGAAAATTGTTTTCGATACTTACCATTGAAAATATATCGAACGTCCTATTTAAAACGACCCCAACACCCAAGCGTGCCTTCTTCTGGGAAGTTTCTAGATCCATGTCTGGTTAAGGCCCACCACTGCTGTTTTGGGTGCTTCCTTCAGGTGTGCGTGCGTGCATCCGTGTGCATGCGTGCTTAACCGTGTGCGTGTGTGCGGGGAGCAGAAGCGAAGTGGTTGTCACAGTAGAGGAAGCACAGGTGATGCATCTGCCAGCCATCTCAGTCAGTCAAACCCATGGCACCTGGTTCTTTCCCGTGACTTCCTGCCAGCAGCGAGCCTTCGTCATTCCATGTGGCCTCAGTGTGCACCTAGCCTGGCACAAACACTGCGGTGACGTCACCGCCAGTCGGTGGCGAAAGGTGGCTGCTGTTTTTGTGCGTGTGTGGGGAGCGGTGGTGGTCGCGGTTCACTGAGAACATGGCGACCCGGGTTCGATTCCCACTCACTGCTAGTACAGATTATCTGAACCAGTCATGGGCCTTCCCAAGGTCGACTCGGCCTCAAATAAGTACTTGGTGCGATGTGTTAACATCGGTACTCTGGAGACAAAGGTGGCCGGGCATGGTGGTGGCCACCCACCACCCCCCGTCGTGCGTCGTGCCGACCTTCATGGGTGCTCGCTCTAACAACACTTGCCCCAACAATCTGTTAAGGTTATGCGGGACAATTAATCTTTGTTTGTGTGACCGTGTGTACGTGTGTGAGCATGCATGTGTGACCTCGTGAGCGGTGGTGTAGCGGTTAGTGCGCTGTGCTACGAAACCGGCTACCCAAGTTCGATTTCTGCTCACGGCCAACACAGTGACGATTATCGTGCACCAGTCCTGGGCCTCCCCTAGGTTGATTCAGCCTCATGAGGATCTGGTTACGGTGTGTAAACATCGCCATTGGGGAGACAAAGGCGGCCGGGCGTGGTGCTGACCACCCATCCACCCCTCGTGTGCCGTGCCGGGCTTGATAGGTGCTACTCGCTAACAGCACTCGCCCCAACAGTCTGTCAAGGCTATACGGGGAATCTTTGTCTTTGTGTTTTTTTCCTATTTTTGGAAGTCGTCTCAATTGGTCAACCCATGGCACATGGGTCTGTCCCGTGACCTGCTGCCAGCAGCGAGCGCCGTGGTGACATCGCTGCAACTTAGCGGCGAACGGCGGTTGTTGTGTGTGTCAGTTGTAGTGATATGTGTGTGCGCGCGTGACAGCGTGTGTGTAACCGTGTGTCTGTCTGCCCCCCCCCCCCCCCCCTGTCTGCAGCATGTTCGACGTGGGTGGACAGAGGGACGAGAGGAGGAAGTGGATCCAGTGCTTCAACGGTACGCACGGACGGGGTGGGGGGGGCGACGAGCCGAACCGAGGTCGCGCGGGGGTCTAGACGGAGCGTGTGTGTGAGGAGCGGTAGTGCAACGGTCAGCGCGCTTACGCTACGATCCCAGCTACCCGAGTTTAATTCCCGCTCACGGCCAACAGCAGTGACGATTATCTGAACCGGTGCTGGGTCTCCCCCTAGGTCGACTCAGCCTCAAATGAGTACCTGGTGCGGTGTGTAGTAAACATCGCCACCGGGGGAGACAGAGGCGGCCGAGAGTGGTTGCTGGCCACCCACCCCCTCGTGTGCCGTGCCGGCCTTCATAGGTGCTGCTCGCTAACAGCACTTGCTCCAGCAGTCTGTTGCGGGCTACATGGGGGGGGAGGGGGACGGGTGGATCTTTGTTGTTGTTGTTATTTCGTGCTTTTTGTGGCGCGCATGACCACGTGTGTCTGTGCTTGCGCCCGTGTCGGCCCCATTGCAGACGTGACGGCCATCATCTTCGTGGTGTCGAGCAGCAGCTACAACATGGTGCTGCGAGAAGACCCGTCACAGAACCGGCTGAGGGAGTCCCTGGAGCTCTTCAAGAGCATCTGGATAAACAGGTGCCCCCCCCCCCCCCCCCCCCCCCAGCTCACACCACACACAAACACACAGGGATCCCCCGTGTAGCCTCAACAGACTGTTGGGGCAAGTGGCGTTAGCGAGCACTTCTGAAGGCCGGAACGGCACACGAGAGGGTTGGTGGCCAACACCACGCCCGGCCGCCTTTGTCTCCCCAGTGGCGATGACTTTACACACCGCACCAGGTACTCATTTGTGGCTGAGTCGACCTAGGGGAGGCCCCGGACCGGTTCAGATAACCGTCACCGGTGTCGGCCGTGAGCGTGAATCGGGTCGCCGGGTTTGTAGCGCAGCGCGCCAACCCGCTACACGACCGCACAAAGACCACACAGCCCCCGTGTGGCCTACAGAGGCTGTCGAGACAAGAACGGCGTGTGCGAGAGAGGGTGGGTGGCCAGCACCGCGCCCGGCCACCTTTGTTTCCCCCGTACCGGTACTCGCCTAAGGGTTGAGTTGATACACGGGAGGTCTCGGGACCGGATTATATATTGGTCACTGACGTTGGCTGCGAGCGGGAATCGAGCTCAGGTCGCCGGGTTCTTAGCGCGGCGCGTTCACCGCTGTGCACACCGCTCCCCGCATATGGACTTACACGCAGGTAAACGCAGGTGCGCCCACATACGTGGACGTACATGCACGTACACACACGTACGCAGAAGTTGCTGTTACGTGGCAGTGACGGCGGTTGTGCCAGGCTAGGGTGAAGCCATATGAAGTGTCACTGCTGACAGGAGGTTACGGACGGACCCAGGCCTTAAACACATTCGTCAACACTTTGTCCTTAAAAGGGAAAATGTACAATAGGCGACGTTTTGGACAACAGCCCTTATTCAAGAGCACATGCAGGCATCACAATGAGTGGCGCACAGGTGCAGCATCTGCCAGTCATCTCGGTCGGTCATCCCATAGAACCCCTGCGTCTGGCCCTCTGACCTCCTGCCGGCAGAGAGAGAGAGCCTCGTACAATTCGCGCGGCTTCGAAACGCACCTAGCCTGGCACGAGCGCCAGGACGACATCGTTGCCACTCGCCGGTGAACGCCGTTGGTTTTTTGTTGCGTGAGCAGCTTCGAAGACCGGCTGCTGTGTGTGCGTGTGTTGTGTGTTAGCGCGTGTTGTGTGTTAGCGTGTGTTGTGTGTTAGCGCGTGTTGCGTGTGCGCGTGCATGTGCGCGTGCATGTACTGCCGACGATGACCTTGCGGGTCATAACCACGCATGGTGGTGGTGTGCGTCTGCCGAGATGTTAACTCTCTCGCCTGGTACGCAGGAGGGTCGGGGGTTTGATCCCGACCCTGACGCCTGCTGTATATTTGGAGTTTGCGGTGTCTATCTCCCTGTGGTGGCGTGGAGTTTTCTCCGCGTCCTCCGGTTTTTCCCCTCCACATTTAGAATCAAAATCACGCGCTCGGGAGTATTTGACCGCTGCAATATTTTGCACGCGAGGATAAGCCACTTCCGTTGAGCTGTCGTTCGTGAGAGACAGGTCGCTTCTGAAAGGGAGCTACATAGCTCGGTGGGGCCTTACCTTATGAAAATAAACATAGTTTACTTGAATTTAAAATGAACATGGTTTAGTTGAGTTTAAAATAAACATAGTTTAGTTGAGTTTAAAATAAACATAGTTTAGTTTAGTCCGCTCCCACCTGAGCCGGTGGGGGTGGTGTGGAGGTCGGGGCTGCGGAACGGCCGCCCACGGGGGTCCCCACTTGGCCACCCGCGCCGCCGCTCGCGCCGTCCCGGCGGAACGAGAGAGCCGAGCGGCAGTGGTTGGTGGTTGTTCGGCCTTGGTGGGGGGGCGGGGGGGGCCGCAGTTCCACGGGTGCAGCCGACGGCGAAGCCCGTTAACGAGCCTTAATTGCCCCGGTAATGGTGGGTCCTAATTAAGCGGCAGGGGAGAAGAGGCTGCCGCCGGCCCCTCCTGTCCCCCCGCCGGCCGCCCGCTCGCCCACCCGCCCCCACCACCCCCCCCGGGCGTCTGCGGGCGCTAAAATTACCGCTCCCTTTGCGTCGGCGTGGAGCCGCGCCCGGGCAGCGAGCGCCGTCGCCATGCCGACGTTTCACAACGCCAGGTTAATTGCGCACTTAACGACGTAATTTGCGTTTTGGAGAGGAGACCGGCGGAGCGCTGGGTTCCGCAGGTATTCCGCTCTCCGGGTTTTTTTTTTTTGCCGTGTTTCGTCGGGCGCGATGACGTCCGAGAGAGTTTCGGCTGCAAGGGGGTGGGGGGGGGGGCGGCGGCTGGTCGCTGAAGAAACTTGCCCGGTCGCGACGTGTGGTAGCCGTACTAGCGAGATGTTAGCTCCCTCACCTGGTAGACGGGAGGTCGTGGATTCAATTTCCGGTACCCTGACGCCTGTTGTATATTTGGAGTTTGCTTGTTCGCTCTTCCGTCTCCCCGTGGTCGCGTGGATTTTTCTCCGGGTCCTCCGGTTTTTCTCTCCAACGTATTTGGCTGCTGTCAATTTTGACGTGATGATGAGCCGCTTCGTTGGGCTACCATATCACTTGTGGCCAGGTCACTTCTGAAAAAGAGCTACATAGCTCGGTGGACCTTACCTGGTAAAGTAATAAATAGTTAATGGTGCAGCAAAGCATAAAAACAATAGAATGCAAATGCAAAACACACTGCGGGGAAGTTGAATGAGCGATTGGAGTTTTGCTTGCATTGAAAAAATGCACTCCCATAAGGCAATGCGGCCGATGGGATGTGTTCAAATGCTTTTTTGCGGCTAGGCAAAGTGGCAAGAAAGAAGGCATATCGTTATTTGGTTACTTATTTTCTCAACAACAACGCTTGATAGAATAACCATAATATTAATAATAATGTTGAGTCTTGTGTAGCTTAGTAGTTCACGTTAGTTGCATCTCTCACAGCCGCCGAGGAAGCTAACAGCCAAGCCAGGTGGTGAGCAGCCGGCGCTACCGACAGTTGCCCAAGCTCTGCAGTCCTCTGTTTATCGGTGTGTTTCCAGCTACGTGAATGGGTGTCTATACATCAATGGCTATTGTGGATCACAAAGTTACGGGAGATAAATAATTCAACCAATTTGCCCTTTCCACCTCTGCGGAAGCGTTGCGGTGTGCGAACAGGAACCGTTGCCAGAAGCTCCGGCGCGCACCTGTTGCGCGGTGCGGCGTGCCGTCGTGTAGCGGCACGTTGCCACCACTCGGTACTGTCGGGGGGGGGGGGGGGCGGGCGGGGGTGAGGGGGGAGGAAGAATGAAACCGCGGCCCGGTGGCCGCGGTTTCACCGCTTGGTGTAAAGGTTCGCGGTTCTAATCGAGCGGCCGCCCTGGTTACCGCTGCGGTTGCGTTCGCCGAATGTAACGCGACTGCAGCGGCGGCCGCCGACTGCTTCGCTCACGGTGGACGTTAAAGATCCCTCCGAGGGTAGGACGTTGTGCACGTTCGAATTAATGCACGTTTGTGGATTATACACGCATAGCAGCAGTCATCGCTAACCCCCCACCCCCTCCTGGCAGCGAACTCATGCAAACGAGATGCACCTCCGATTTGCACGGTTGGCTACATACAGTATGAAAGAAGTTCAACACAAATTGTGTTCCCCACTGTGCCAACTCTGCGCTTTAGCCTCCCAACGCTCCGCACGTTGTTGCGAGCGTCGCTCCTCTGCCCTCCTTTGTTGCTGGAGGCGTACAACTCCCCAGCAGCATCCTTCACGAACCTCCTCTACAGAAGCTGATCTTGACACTGCTGGTACCAGTCATCGGCAAGTGCAATCGGCTCCACATCCTCTTGTACCGCATCAGTCCATCTCGTCTCTAGCCGGTGCCGTGCCCGTTTAGCTCCATCTATCCGGCCGAACAGCTATCTCATATATACACACACTCATTCACTCCCTCACCATCTCACTCACTCATTCACCCATTCAATCACCCATTCAATCATTCACTCGATCACTAATTCGCTTGCTCCTGCGAATAAGTCTCGTCCCTGGCCTTCCCGGCTTCTCGCATCGCTCCATGGAAATCCGCTTGGAAGCGCTCTGCTGCCGGCGTGAGATCGGAAGAGACACCAGGGGGCGCCCAAGATGCACGTGCAGTGCCGGTGCCCGACTCCCGAAAGCTGCGAGCGCTGGGGTGGGGTGCTGTGGGTTGGGTGGTGCCCACTTTAAACCACTTCCATATACAGAGTTGATCGTCGATTCTCCGGCTTTCAACATTGTCCGGCGGTCCCGGGCCGATCTGGCAAAACCGCTCCAAGGGCTGTAACCAGGCTGGCGATCGGCAGCACCGTGTGCGTGACAAATGGGTAGCTACGCTTGATTTCGGTGTTAAATATCACATAGGGTACATTATACACTACATACATACAACTTAAGCAATTCAAATACAGCAGGTGTGTACATTGCCCCACGCAGAGTCTTCGAGATTGGAGTGGTTAAGTAGGGTACAGTAAATATGGTAACGTTTTAAAAGGCTATGATATTTTTGTTGTTGTTGTAAATTTATGCGAATTTCATATAGTAAACATTGCAAAATTTGACAAAACCTACAAACATAATGTCATGCAAGAATGTGCAAAAATAAGCTATTTTAAATAATAATTCGTGATTATCCGACGTTTTTGAAAGTTCCGTCCCGCACCCTCCCCTTCCCGAAGCCACCGGATATTCGATTATCTACTGTTTAGAGGCTGGCTGCCCATAGCGCCCATCTACCTGTGTGTGTGGATCTGGTGTGGTGTGTGGGGAGCGGTAGTGTAGCGGTTAGCGTGCCACGCTACGAACCCGGCGACCCGAGTTGCGATTCCCGCTCGCGGCCGACATCGCTGACGATTATCTGAACCATTCCTGTGCCTCCTCTGTCGACTCGGCCTCAAATGAGTACCTGGTGCGGTGTGTGAAACATCGCTACTGGGGAGACAAAGGCGGCTGGGCGTGGTGCTGGCCAACCCGCCCCCTCCTGCATTGTGCTGGCCTTCATAGGTGCTACTCGTGAAAAGCATGTGCCCCAAACACCCTGTGTAGGCGGCGATCTTTGCCTTATATATAGTGGGGAGCGGTAGAGTAAAGGTGAGCGTACGACTAAATAACAGTGGCGATTATCTGAACCACTCCTGAGGGCTCCCCCTTAGGTGAACTTAAATGATTCCCTGGTGCGGTGCATGAATGTCAGCCCTGGCCGGGTATGGTGTGTGGTGCCATCATAATTGTTTGCCAACAGCACTTGACATAACGATGCACTACAGGGGGGGACCTGTGTGTGTGTATGGGTTTGCCTCGCTTCATGCGGTAGATATGAACCAACAAGATCCCTCAGATCCTCCGGTTCCGGTCTTTTAGTCATCACAAGGGCCAGGACCAAAACTCACGGAGACCGCGGCCTTCAGTGTGCTTGGACCAGCCTGCCAAGGGATCTCGGCTTCGAAATCATTAGGCGGTTTAAAGTTAAATCGAAAAACTCGCCTTTTAAAACTTGCTTTTACGTAAGGTTCTTTCATAGTGTAATTTTTTTAATATGCCTTCGATAGTAATTTATTATAATGCAGTTTTGTTTTGTATGGAATTTGCTTTAATTCTTCTTGTAATTTAGTGCATTAACAATGTTTTTTTAATCTGAATGGCATCCCTTGCATGCAATAGTGCTATAGAAATAAAGACTTGATTGATTGATGGTTTCCAAATAAAAGGGCGCTCAAAGCGAAACTGCACGACACAGCTGGCCCGCCCAGTAGTAGCGCGTACGGTACACGCGCGCACACGCGCAACGTCCGACCGCATCGCCGCATCTGAGCGAATTCAAACCGCATCCAGCATATTTTGGGTAGCAGTAGGTTAGCCCGCACGCGCACAGCGCCGAATCGCACTCGCCGAAACCCGCATAAAGCGAGGGAAACCCGGACACTTGTTTTTTTGCGGGTGGGGCGGCGGAGGTGGGGGGGAGTGGTGGCGCAGCGGTTAGCGTGCCCGCGCTCCCAACCCCGCGTCGAGAACGAGGGAAACCCGTGCACGCACTGCGCCCCCTGCTGCGTGAAGGAAGAAATGGCCACTTGAAGGGGTATTCTTTTGGTGTTGTCCGCGGGGGAAGTCAAACACGTTATTTATTGCCCAAATGCTCATCTTCTGTGTGCACAAACGGGCATGTTCACGCACACACACACATGCGTGTGTACACTCGCGCGCACGTGCGTGTGTGTGGGGAGCTGTAGGCTGCGAACCCGGCGACCCGGGTTCGATTCCTGCTCACGGCTAACACCGGTGACGATTATCGGAACCGGTCCTTAGGTCGACTCAGCCTGCTATGAGTACCTGGTGCGGTGTGTAGTAAACATCGCCACTGGGGAGACAAAGGCGGCCGGCCGTCGTGCTGGCCACCCACCCCCTCGTGTGTTGTTCTGGCCTTCATAGGTGCTCGCTAACAGCACTTGCCCCAACAGTCTGTTACAGTCTATACGGGGGATCTTTGTGTACACGCATCACCCACGCGCCCCGCCACGCAGCTTTGTGATTTTCTCACGACGGTCAAACCGACAGTTTTACATCTCGTAGCTGACATTTTTTTTGCGTGTTTCTGTAGCCAAATAAATTGCAGAAGCAAATTGAATGGCGGTGCGGTTTCTTCGCGTGCAGTCGTTGGTGACCGGGGGGGGCTGAGATCATCAACTCGCTACGCCCGAGAAGATCCGCTTTAATCTTTTTTGTCACATGCGGTGGCTGCAACTCTGCCCTGGATTGGAACTCGGCAACTTGAGCCATTCTGGCCCCGCACCTCTGAACGGCTGGCTCGTACACGTCGACATTTTTGCGTGCGCGCACTGTTAATCCCCCCCCCACCCTCGCCCCTACGAACCCCGGTGACACGAGTTCGATTCCTGCTCGTGGCCAAACAAACATCGGTGACGAACATCTGAACCAGTCGTTGGGCACGCGCTCCCCCCCCCCCCCCCCCCCCCTTATGTCGATTCGGCCTTAAATGAATGCCTGCTGCGGTGGTGTGAAAGCATCGGCGCTGGGGAGATGAAGGTGGCCGGGTGAGGTGCTAGACACACCCCCCCACCTCTGCGCGGTGCCGTGTCGGCCTTCATAGGTGGTTGCTGTCAGCGTTTGCTACCAACTTGTATGTAAAAAGCTAGTGTGTGATAGTGATTGATAATACTCAAAAAGTTCCCCCGTGTAGCCTGAACAGTCTGTTAAGGCAATACAGGGGATCTTCGTCTTTGATAGTACTCAGATGTGCATCTAACATGGACGTCACCGCCACTCAGTGGTCAACGGCGGTTGTTGTTGGTAATCCTGGAAAAATCAAAGGAAGGCCAGAATGCAACGGCGGGGCGACCCTGACCAAACCGTGTAGGGGCACCAGGAACCACTGTGTGAACACGGCCAATACCAGTGATGAAGTTCTGAACCAGTCGTGGGCCCTGGGTCTGCCGCGTCACCTACCAGTGAGCCTTCCACACGTCACGTGACCCGACCTGGCCTGGCACAATCGCGACCTAGCCTGGCACAGTCGCCGTGGTAACATGATCGCTACTTGGTTGCGAATACAGGCTTTTGCTCTGCGTGTGTGCACTTAATGGTGGGGGGGTGCTGTAGTGTAGTTAGAGCACTGCGCTATGAACCCGGCGGCCCGCTTTCGATTCCTGCTCACGGCCAACACCGGTGACGATTACCTGAACCGGTCCTGGGCCTCCTCCCCTAGGTCGACTCGGCCTCAAACGAGTACCTGGTTGCGGTGTGTTAACATCGCCGCTCGGGAGACACAGGCGGTCTCGGGCGTGGTGCTGCCCACCCCCACCCCCGCTCGTGTGCCCTTCCCGGCCTTCATAGGCGCTGCTCGCTGAACAGCACTTGCCCCAACAGTCCGTTAAGGCTATACGGGGGGGATCTTTGTCTTTTGAACACGTGCGTTGGTTCGCATCAGGAGCGGTAGCATTGCGGTTAGCGCTCTGCACGACGGACTCGGCGGCCAGAGTTCCGTTCCCACTCACGACAAATAACGGTAGCGAATATTGGAACCGGTCCTGGGCCCTCCCCCCTTGGATCGACTCGGCCTCAAATGAGTACCTGGGGGCCGTGTGTAAACTGACAGCCAAGAGTGGTCCCGGGCGTGGCGCTGGCCATCACCCCACCTCACAGTGTGCCGTGCCGGCCTTCATAGCTTCTATGAAGGTGGCGAGATGTTAACTACCTCGCTAGGTATGCAGGAGGTCGTGGGTTCGACCCCGACCCTTGACGCCTGTATATTTAGAGTTTGTGTGTTCTCCCTGTGGCCGCGTGGATTTTTTTCCGGGTCCTACGGTTTTCCCCTCCACATTTAGAATCCACGTGCGTTTTAGAGTACTCGGCTGTTATAGATTTCTACATAGGGCCACTACGTTGAGCTATCATTTGTGGACAGGTCGCTTCTAAAAAAAATCTGTATAGCTCAGTGGGGCCTTACCCCAGCAGTCTGCTAAAGGCTTTACGGTGGTGGGGTGGGTCTTTGCCTCCGTGTGTGCGTGCGTGTTCAGGTGGCTGCGCTCAATCTCCGTGATCCTGTTCTTGAACAAGCAAGACGTCCTGGCCGACAAGGTGCTGGCCGGGAAATCCCGTATCGAGGACTACTTCCCCGAGTTCGAGCGATACACCGTGCCTGACGACGGTGAGGCCTGGCGGGGGGAGGGGCGGGTAGGGGGGGCTCTGGGGGGGGGGGGCGGCCTCTAGAAGGCTCTGTTCTCAGAAGGGTGGGCGGGGGGTTGGGTGATGGGGCCGAGGTGGGGGGGGGGGGTAATCAGGGGCCGTTCCGAGGAAGTGTTGTGATTGGTCAGTGGAGGGGGGGCTAAACGAGAACAGAGTTCTCTTCTGCCGGTCGGAGAGCCCAGCCACACAACCGCGGCTCCTTTAAAAACAACTAAACATTTTCGACGCGTGGCACGCCCCCGAACCGCCTGACGTTACGGGAGGGTGGCGTGCTCACGCGTGCTGAGGCCCCGCGCAGCTTGCTGTTGCCTTTGTGCAGGGTTGGCCGTTCTTCATTCGAACAAAACCGGTGGGGTGTGTCCGGAGACCCGGCTGCAGTGCAGCGGCTACCGCATTCCCCCACGCTTCTATACCGCTCACGCCAACACCAGTGTGTGACGGTTAACTGAACCGGTCCTGGGTCGTCTCCGCTAGGCCGGTGTGTCAACATCGCCACCGGGGAACAAAGGCGGCCGGGCGTGGTGGTGGCCACCCACCCCCCTCGTGTGCCGTGCCGGCCTTAATAGGTCCTGCTCCGCTAACAGCGCTTGCCCAACAGTCTGTTAAAGGCTACACGGGGGGGGGGGGATCTTCGTGTGTGTGTGTGACCATATATGTTATGTGTCTGACCGTCCATGTGTGTCTGCGTGCGTGTGCAGCCACCTCTGACGAGGCGAGGATCCCAGAGTCACGCGCGCCAAGTTCTTCATTCGAGACGAGTTCTTGGTGAGAAATGACAGTGACTGCATCCGACGGGGGCGGATGATTGTGAAAGTGGTCGTGACTGTCGTTTTCGCCGGAGATGAGTATTATTGGAAGACGGGCAGCAGATGGGAGGTGGTGATTATTGATGTAGATTGTGACGGTGTTGGTGGTGCCGCTGATCTATGTGGTACTTGTACGGTTGAACGTCTTTCACGCCGTGCGTAGCCAACCGTGGTAATCGGAGGTGGCCGGGGAAGGACAACAAACTAACGCGCAGCAACAACAACAAAGCCGTTCTATATAAATTAGTTTGCCAAACTAGATGGTGATTTAAACGTGTGTGGCTCCCAGTGGCTTCCTAATATCGGAAGGAAGAGCGTTCCAGACGGCCGCAGAAGCGCAGCCGAAAGCGCCGCGCGATGATGCGGTGACCGTCCTCAAGGGTGACATTGAGCAGGATTATCGTACTTGGTACAGCCGCTGTGTTGATCCGCTGCTGTATGAGGGTCCCCCCTCCTCCCACGCAGGGTTGGTCGTATGTGGTGGGAGGTGGGGTTAGGTGGGGGGCGATGGGTTTGACCGTACTTCACCACGCTTGTCAGTGCAACTTTATGAAGGCCAGGGACAACACGAGGGGGTGGGGGGGGGGGTGGTGGGTGGCCCAGTGGGGGTGGCCCGGTGGGGGGTCACCCATCCAAGCACCGTCCGGGCTCAACCCTGATTGGCTCCCGAGGTGTGACGGTGACCAAGCGACACGGTGCCGGGGGATAGCGGCACGTCCGTGCCGATTGTGGTGTGGCGGCGGCGGCGGCGGCGTTGGTGATGATGGCGTTGGGCGCTGTTGGTGGCGTTCATGGCGATTGATGGGTGCTTTTGCGGCGTGTCGACAGTGTGGACGGGTGACGTTTGTAGTGGCAGTGGCGGCGTTGATGATTTGCGGATGGTGTCTAAAGCAGCTACGTCTATCGATGGCGTCTTAATGCCAACAGTACTGCGTGTATCGGTGCGGTGCTGCGCCCATCAACGGTGCCCCCCCCCCCCCCCCCCCCCCCCCGGTGGCGAGATTATCCTTCTCGCCTGGGTATGCAGGGGGTCGTGGGTTCCGTTGAGCTATCGTTTGTGGTAGCCAGGTCGCTTCTGAAAGAGAGCTATGCAGCCCAGTGGACCTTACCTGGTCAAAAGCTAAATAGTATTAGTGGAGTAGTCGTACTGTCGGCGCTGTATGTACTGTCGGCGCTGTACGTACTGTCGGCGCTGTACGTGCTGACATGCACACCCGGTGCATCACTGACGGCGCTACCCACGGTGCCGCTCTCCCTTTCGCAGCGCATCAGCACGGCGAGCGGGGACGGCCGCCACTACTGCTACCCGCACTTCACGTGCGCCGTCGACACGTAGAACATCCGGCGCGTCTTCCCAGGACTGCCGTGACATCATCCAGCGCATGCACCTGCGCCAGTACATGCTCTTGTGACGCCCCACCCCCTCCCCCCCCAAACACCACCCCCCTCCCCGCCGGCGCCCGCCCTCGCCGGGCCCCCGCCGGAGCAACGGCGACCGCGACGCCGCCAGCTCGGCAAAACCACCGTCGCCACGACCGCCACAGCCACCGCCGACGGTGACGGCGACGGCGGCGACGGCCACGCCACCGTCCTCCCCTTCCTGGCGCATCGGCACAATCGTTGTTGTAGCTACGGTAACGGTTGGCGGTGCCGGCGACCCGTGTGAAATCGGTGGCGTCGAGTTTATGGAAAGGGCGCGGTCCGGGGGAGGGGGGGCGGCAGGCCGACGGTTTTGGCGGTGTTCCCATCGGCAAGCCGTCGACATCGCAATCCATACCCCCCCCCCCCATACTTCACCATTCGCCAACCTTCGTCACGCCACTTGCCACCATCACCCACAGTTCCCCCCCCCCGCCTGCCCCCACCTTGTCTCACCCCGATCACCCCCCCCCCCCCTTTCCCGGCACTTCCCCAACCCGACCCCCACCTGGTGTGTCGACGCTGCTCCCCCCCCCCTCCACGTGTGCGTGTCTCGCGTGTGTGTGTACATATATACATATATACTACTTAAGTTATTTACTGCCTCATTTTGCTGTGATGTTTGGAGCGGGCGAGGTATAGCGTTAGGAGTCGGGGGGGGGGTGTCACTGTTTCCATTTTATTTATTCAAAACACGAGAGACCTTATTGTTATTCGTAGACGGATTAATCATTCTAGTCACAGTCAGATTTATTATTATCCTTAAGATGTTTGTTAGATGGTTTGGGGAGGGGGAGGGATACCGGATGGAGGTGGAGGGGGGCTTGCATTGGACCCTCAGCTATATAGAGGGGTAAGGCCCCACGCCAGAGTGGCTTTCGCATAGCCCAACATCTTAGCGGGGGTTGGGCGGGTAGGTTTGGGGTGTTGAGACATTCGAGGATTGGAGGGGGGGGGCAGTGTGTAAGGATGTTGGGGCAGCAGGAGGACGGTAGGGCGACAGCATTTATTTCAACTTCTTGTTTGGTGTAGAGAACAAGAGAGACGGAGTGTTTGCGTGTGTGTGGGCGAGTGTGTGGTGTGTGGGCGTGCGCACGCGCCGGTGTCTGTACGTTGCGTTGTACATACGCCGCGCTTCGGGCGCGTGGTGTACATACGTACTTACGAACGACTGCGCGCTGCGTGAGAGGGTTGTGTACATACACGGTGTGTGCGTGCGTGTGCGAGCAAGCGAGAGCAGTGTACATATGTGAGTGCGTAGGTCTGCGTGCGTGCGTGCGTGCGTGCGTGTGTACGAGAGCTTGTGTGCTGTACATAGAGGTGGTGTGCGTGCGTGCGGTGATCAGAAGTCGGCCGTGCCCAGCGAAGCTGTAGACACTCCTGGCGCGCAGCCGCGTCCCCCACTCCCGAAGTCCTGCCCTGCCACCACCACCCCTCCGCACCACCCATCCCATCCCACCTCTGAACCCCCCCCCCCCCCCGCCCGCCGATCCGCCCCCCCCCCCTCTTCCTCCGCCGACCGTGCAAGGCCCCCCCCCACCCGCCCCCCCTGTATAGAATGTATCATCACCGAGTCACACTTTTATTTATGGTTTTCTTTTGTACAAATATGTGTTGAGACGAAAACAAAAAATACTGTATATGCTTTCCGTGCCTTGACCCCCCTCCCCCCCACACACCCCTGACGTGACCTGTGCTGGCTGCTGCTGCACAGGCACCTTTACGTCGCGCCCGTGCGTGCGGTGCCCGCGTGCGTGCGTGCGGTGCCCGGTGCGTGCCCGTGCGTGCGTACGTACGCACGCGCGTGTCCGTGCGCGCGCATGGGCGTCCGTGCGTGCGTACGGGCGTCCGTGCGTGCGCGAGTGTGCGAGTGTGTGTTGTCTGCGCGTGCGCGAGTTTGTGTGTGTGTGTGTGTGTCTGCGCGTGCGTGGAGGCTGTCCCGCGGAGTCGGTTGCGACCGGTGGAATGAGGTGGTGGGGGAGGGGGAGGTAGCGGGGGCCTGGGGTGGTGGCTGGGGGCGCAGTTTTGTTGAACAGTGGCGTGCTCGGCACAAGAAAACCTATATGCTCAACTTCAAATCCTGACAACCGTAACGAAGCGAAATGACGTACAGAGACGATGCTCACCTCCCTCTCTCTCTCGACCGCAGATCTCGCATCTTGCCCACGGTTGTGCTTCATCCACATCTCTCGTCTGGCATCTCGCTCGTCTCTAATCTCGCTCGGCATTCATACGTTGAAAAGGGGTTGGGCGTGGAGTGGGGGCTTCAAAATAATTTCTGCTTAGGGCCCCCCCCCCACAGTAATGGGCCAGCACTGCCACTGTTGGTGATGTTCCAAGGTGGACCCTCCTAGCATACGGGGGGGGAATGGGGTAGATGGGCGAGTTGTGGGGGGTTACTGGCAGGTTGAGGGGAGCTTCTTCACCTCCCGTACCTCCCTCCCTCGAACTGTCCGTGTCCCTCCAGACCCCTCGTTGCTAGGCGTTGGCACCTCAGCCGCCACCTCCGTACCCCCCCACCCAGTTAGACTTGGCAGCCGCCCCACTACCCCCCCCTACCCCCCCATCATCGTCCAGGGGCCTGCGACCCCTTTGGAGCGGAGGGGGGGGGGCAAACGCCCCCCCCCCTCTCTCTGTGTGGATGGGGGGCGGCGGCGGCAGTGCGGTTGCCGTGTAACCGCACTGCCGCCCCCCTCTCCCCGTCTCTGGATTGGGGGGCGGCGGCGGCGGCAGTGGCGGTTGCCGGGTAACGCACCAGCCGCGGGGCGAGCGCGACGTCTCGCTCGCCGATTTGCGAGGACAATTCAGGAAGGCGGCGGTGGCAGCGGTTGCGCCGACCGACCGACCGATTGGCTGGCGAGGGGGACTGCCCTTGTTTGTGTCGAGTCGGTCGGGTTTCGTGTTCTTTATTTTGGTTCGTCTCGTTGGTGGCGGGGGCGACGATGGGACGAGAGGGATGTTGCCCTAACGGGCGGGGAGGCGGAGTAGTGGGGTTTGCGGTCGCGTTCCGTCGTGCGGCGCACAGCTCCTCCGACGTGCGGTTGCGCTGCGGGTGGTGGCGGGGGAGGGGGGGGGGAGGCGGCGCGCCACGTCCCGACGTTTCGCCCATGCGCTACGTCCCGACGTTCCGCACCACGCGCCCGCCGAGACGTCGCGCCGCCGTCTCGGGGAGCCCGCGGCGAATCGCGGCTGAACCCCCGACGACGGCGACGCCGACCGTCGGGGTTTTTTGATCTCCTCGCCGAATTTTGGTTTCGCGTCCCCGGGGGTCGCTGGCGGGTGGTCGGCTTAACCGGGCGGTCGCGGTCACCGACCCTGGACTGGCTCGGCTGAAATTAAACCCGGCGGTGGTGGGTGGTGGTGGTGACGATGACACGGCCCCCACCCTCCCTTATGCCTCCCCCACCACCCCGCCCCCCTCCCCTACCCCCCCCCCCAGCCGCCTTCGTTTACACGAGGCCCCACTTAATATTTAAGCTCGTAAAACTATATTAGTAACCAGTAATAATAACAATAATAATTAATGTTTGATGATGATGATGATCACGGAGACGATGTGTAGCGGATTATACGTAGCCAACGCGGCGGCGGGTGCAACGCGCGTCTGTAGGTGTGCGTGCGCGCGTGAGAGGGAGGGTGAGGTGAGAGGGAGGGTGAGGTGAGAGGGTGAGGTGAGAGGGAGGGTGAGGTGTGAGGGAGGGTGAGGTGAGAGGGTGAGGGTGAGGTGAGAGGGTGAGGTGGAGAGGGAGGGTGAGGTGAGAGAGAGAGGGTGAGGTGAGGTGAGAGAGAGGGTGAGGTGAGAGGGTGAGGTGAGAGGGTGAGGTGAGAGGGAGGGTGAGGTGAGAGAGAGAGGGGGTGAGGGGAGGGTGAGGTGAGAGAGAGGGTGAGGTGAGAGAGAGAGGGTGAGATGAGGTGAGAGAGAGGGTGAGGTGAGAGGGGGTGGAGAGGGATGGTGAGGTGAGAGGGAGGGAGGGAGGGTGAGGTGAGGGAGGGAGGTGAGAGGGAGGGTGAGGTGAGAGGGAGGGTGAGGTGAGAGAGAGGGTGAGGTGAGGGAGAGGGTGAGGTGAGGGAGAGGGTGAGGTGAGGGAGGGAGAGGGGTGAGGTGAGAAGGGTGAAGTGAGAGCGAGGGTGAAGTGAGAGCGAGGTGAGGTGAGAGAGAGGGTGAGGTGAGAGAGGGAGGGTGAGGTGAGAGAGGGTGAGGTGAGGGAGGGAGAGGATGAGAGGGAGGGTGAGGTGAGAGGGAGGGTGAGGTGAGCGGGAGGGGTGAGGGAGGGAGAGGGTGAGAGGGAGTGTGAGGATGCAAGGTTCAGGTGAGTGCGGGTATGAGAAAGAGGGTAAGGTGAGAGAGATGAGGCGAGAGAGGGGTGAGAGTGGGGGGTGAGGAGTGCGGGAGTGTTGACAGTGTACGTGCGTGCGAGTGAGAGCGTGTCGGGTGAGGTGTGGGTGAGCGCGTATGGTGAGAGGTGACGTCGGGGAGTAGTGAGGTGTGGCGAGTGGTGGGGGGGGGAGTGGGTTGTGAGTTGAGAGTGAGCGAGAGGAGTGTTTTACTGCGGGGCGGGCGGAAGGGTGGCGCTGCATTGGTGACGCTCGTGCCTACACAGCAGGGCACACCGAGGTTCGATTCACAACTCGGATGCCTTTCGGCGTTCTTCTCCCCCCTGCTCTGCATGGGTTTCCTCCCGTTGCTAAATAAGTCGTCCCGTAGCTAAACGAAAACCACACAGCGCGTGCAATGTAACTTGACATTGGCCAAACATCCCAAAGCCGAAACATTCCCTGCAAATCACTCGATTGGGATTAACGCAGCAGCAGCGGCACCAACATCGCGCCCTGACCCCGAGTCTCAAGAGTCTTGACACTCGGCTGCTGTCCGTGAGTAAACGAACCTCGTCGTAAGTAGGGTGAGGATTGTGTGTGAGGTGAGCGGTGAGTGCGTGAGTGAGGAGCGCATGATTGGGGTGGGGGAGGGGTGTGAGGCGACTGAATGTGTGGTGAGGTGTGTGGTGAGTGTGAGGTGTGTGGTGAGTGTGAGGTGAGGGTGCGTGGCAAGTGTGAGGTGTGTGGTGAGTGTGAGGTGCGTGGTGTGAGGTGTGTGGTGAGTGTGAGGTGAGAGTGCGTGGTTAGTGAGCTGGATTGGATTTGGAACCTGGACCCCCCCCCCACCATCTCACCCCCCCCCCCTCCTGCTTCCACTCAGCAGAGCGCGAACTCCCCTCCCCCTCCACGCACCAGGAGTTCATGTGAGGGGTTCATGGGCGGTTCACTCTTGATGAGGGAGTTCATGTTTGGGTGTTCATGCGTGAGGAGTGTGTGTGGGGGGGGGGGGGGGGTTCATGTGGGTATTCATGTTCGGGGTTCATGTGTGTGTGTGAGTGATTCACCTGTGGGAGGTGCATGTTTTGACTGTTCATGTATGCGGGATTCATGTGTGAGTGTTCATGTTAGGGCAGGGGGTTAATGCTCGGGAGTTAATTTGCGTGTGCGTTTGAGTAGTGGGTGGGCGGCGGAGGCCTTGTGTGTGTGTGTGCGTGTTGAGTTGTGAGTTTAGGGGGGGCCTTGGGTGTGTGTGGGGGGGGTCCTTGGATGTGTGTGCGAGTTGCGAGGTGTGTGTGTGTGAAGGGGGGTCCCTGGATGTGTGTGTCGAGTTGCGAGGTGTGTGTGTGAAGGGGGTCCCTGGATGTGTGTGTCGAGTTGCGAGGTGTGTGTGTGAAGGGGGGGTCCTTGGGTGTGTGTGTCGAGTTGTGTGTAAGTGGGGGGGGGGTCCCTGGATGTGTGTCGAGTTGCGAGGTGTGTGTGTAGGGGGGTCTTCGGGTGTGCATGTCGAGTTGTGAGGTATGTGTGAAGGGAGGTCCTTGGGTGTGTGTGTGTCGAGTTGTGAGGTGTGCGTGCGCGCGTGAACGGTAGTCGTGCTGGTGTGCGTGAACACCAAAGCTGCACATATATTACACACACACACGTGCACGCGCGGGGGGGGGATGCTGAAGGTTGGGGGCGGGGGGTGTGGGGGGTGGGGCTGCCGGAGCTGGGGAGGCAAGGAGCTTGGGGGGCAGTGGGGGGGGGGGGGCTGCCCCCCCAGGTCACCCAGCCACCCCAATCCCCCCCACCCCCCCCTCGTCTACGCCCGCCCCTGCGTGACGTCACTAAGCTTTGGAGTGTTCCTAGTGGATACAGTTATTCATTTTTAAGAAAAACAGATGGAAAAAGGTGAATTACTAAATTATTTCTGTACTATTTATAAATTTTAAAAAATGTTGAATAAATCTATTGGATTTAAAAAAAAAAACTGGCGCTCAAGAGTTGTCGCCTTGGTTGTGGTTGTGTTGGTGGTGTCATCTGATGCA
Organism: Petromyzon marinus; assembly: GCF_048934315.1. Taxonomy (NCBI): domain Eukaryota; kingdom Metazoa; phylum Chordata; class Hyperoartia; order Petromyzontiformes; family Petromyzontidae; genus Petromyzon; species Petromyzon marinus. Next base: position 6,151,239 of record NC_133720.1, read on the forward strand.
TCGTCGCGTGACTCATTTTTTTTACTGATCAGTTAAACGTGTAGTGAGTCCACCTGAGTCGCAGACGTTAACTCGGGAGCAACGCTATTTATTTAACACAACAGCGCCAACGTAACATAACCTACGCTCGGGTCTCGAATGCCCATCTCGCCACGCTACGGCAGAACTAGAACTCGGTTCGCTGTCCCGGTCCGGACCACGAGCTGGGTCCCGGACCGCGTGGCTAGAGGCTTCTTCTCCCCGGCGTGGACCTTCGAACGGCGACACTTGAAGAAGAACCCCGAGCTCCTCACTGAGCTCTCGTTACATGGCTCCCGGGCTGGGGCTGGCTCCGCCCTTAGCCCCGCCCCCACCTTCCAGGCTCCTCGGGGCTCCTTCTCGAATGTTCCCGAGAGCTCTCCGGGGCCACGTGACCACCCCTCGGCCCCGTCCACCGGTGGCCGCCCCCCCCCCTCCAGTATCGCCCGGTCACCGTGACAACAGGTCAGCCAGTGTCATGCCCCAGGGTAACCCTGGCTGGGCTGACGCTCCCTCTCGCTCCCTCAGTGGGAGCCGGCACCGCACGCTGCTCGTGGTGCCTCCGCGCTCACCAGCGCTCACCCAACCACCGCTAGGGCTGGTACTGCAGCCCGCAATCCGGGCTGCCCGCAATGACATCACCGGCCGTGACTTCCGCAAGTCCTGGCACCACACCGTGAAAAGTACAGTCACTACAAACGTCTCAAGTCTCATCAATACATCACCGGGTGTCTGTTTATCATCATAAAAAATGTTTTTTTTAATGCTATTTAATGTCACGTAATATCGAGCAGCTGTGGTTATTGAAAGCCACCGCGTGTACATTACAGAGCCTACATGTGCAGCACCAATTTACACCCCCGTGCCTCTATCCCCCGAGCAGAGCACCCCACCAGCGCCCCGTTGTATAACAAAACTCAAAGGCGCCGTATTATTTAAGAGAGCAAAACGGAAATCCGGTCTGAGCCTAGCTCTGGAAAATCTGTCGGCTCCCCCAAGCGCCGTGCCCGTACTTTCTCCCGCCCGCTGGGCTGGCTCCACAAATGGCGAGCTTCCCGTGGCTCAGCGGGGCTCCCGAATGTCCTCGATGCCAGTCGCGTTGTGGCCCGGAATGACGGTGCGTGGGATAAAAGTGCAGCCTAAACTTGAGCAGCAGCAGCAGCAGCTTCAGCGGTTTGGAACAAGGGGGTGTAGGCTCCTGCACTCAAAGAACAAGCGGGATTGCTCTCCTCTCCACAGTGAGGGCAACTGGAGTCTGGGTCTACAAAATCTGGCCAGATACTGTTGTGTTGCAATCGCCTAATGGGCGACCTTCCAGCTTAGATCCCTAAGCTTGTTGGGGCTCAGTTGTGAGTAGAAAAGGCTTCCACTTTGGGGTATTTTTGGCACGGAACACCTGCCCCCACGCATGGGGTTTGTGGCTGCCGAGTGCCGTCTGATGGATGCCGATGTACCATCGTGAAGCAGAGGTCACGCCTGTGACGGGTTCTTAGATCAACTTCCGGAGCTGCAGCCGCCTTGCCGAGACGGTTTTCGACCGCTAGTTATCTGGCCTGGGCATCTCTAGGCCTAACCGGCAGTGTTTCGCTGGGAGGGGGGAGCACTGAGCAGCTCCTGGACACTGCCGATGGAAGAAAACGCCGACCTTGTCCGAAGGGTGAGGGCATGGGTAAGTTCATTAAGGAGTCTCGCAGCAACCCTTTTGGAGGTAGATTCTCAGCCTTGCTGCTGTTGTATGTGGAGTTAGCAACGTCTTTGGTTGGTCGTTGTCCGGTAGGTCGCCTCTGTCATTTTGCAACAACGTCAAGGGCTCTCCCCTCTACTATATATTTTTGCACGGACTCCTGTTGAGAAGCCTGGGGACAACAGAGTTGCCACCCCTGCAGTTGTGTTAGAAAGGTGACTGAAGAAAATCTTCCAATCCAAGTCTACCTTCCAGCATGCCTCATCCTCCTCCTCCACGAGGTTAGTCTCTTGTCGGAAGAGGGCCGAGCACTTTTGCTTTTTGCCAAATCAATTACACAGGATCTGTGAAGTGCACTTTTTAGAGATGCCGAAAGTCACAAAGCTGTTTACTAGCGCTCTCTATTTGAGCATCTTTCACTTCTGGACAGAGCCTCAAGGAATTGGTCCAATCTTGCAATCTCACTTCTCTCCATCTTTCTCTTACCTCGTTGGCCTAGTTGTATAGCCCCCCCCCCCCCTCCGTAGGGACGAGATCACTCTGTTAACGTCCCCCCAAGTGCTGACAGCAATCTCTTTTCGTTTTGTTTGAGGCACACTTTCCAGTAAGTCCAGGAGTTCCTCTGGAGGAATCAGTGCCTCATCTCCTTGCTCGAGGGTACCAATGCCACCTTCATTAAACCTGGTAGCCCTAGCATCTTCGTCACTCGCTGAATCTGAGGTATCCTGTGCTAGTGCTGCAAAGTGGTTGGTAGAAACTAAATCCGGGTTCACATTCCCATGATTTTCTGAGCGCCCTTGGGTTTCACCCACGTCCTACAGCTCTTTTGAGTTCATGTCTCCATGATCCTCAGGGTGGTCTTGGGTGTAACTCACATTTCACTGCGCTTCTGGGTTCATGTCCCCATTATCTTTCTGATGCTCCAGAGTGTCATCCACATCGTGCTGCTCCTCAGGACTTACTGCTGCTTCTCCTTCCTGGGTAGCAGATTCACCCCTAACCCCGGCATCATATAGCTGGGTGCCGTCTGAACATGTTTCCCCTGGAGGGGTCCAGAGCTTTGTTTGAGCATTCATTGAGGCCTCGCATGTCACCTCATTTTCATCATTCCCTCCTGGTGATGTGGCCTCGTCATCTTGCACATCCGGCATCTGTTCCTTCACACATGTTGGCTGTTCAGCTTGAGTGATTGAGGACACAATTTCATCCGAATCATGCACTTCTTGGGCAGGGTTGGCCGCTGTTTGTCGGCGCTTCTTGTGTCCCACTCGTGCCTTTTTCAACTGAGGCGTGTGCATTTGTGGTGTCTGCTGAGCAATGATCCCATCACTCTCCTTATCGCTCTGAGGTTCTTCCTCTGACTTTATTGGAGGGATGTCGCTGAATGCGTCCACCACCTCCGTCTCTGTTTCTTGTGAGCTGGAACCAAATCGGTTGAGCTTTCTCTTGTAAGACAGCACAGGGCAGGGAGATGCTTCATCCTGCATCAATACACTCAATCGGGAGTGGGAGCCGACGTTTGGCAATGGGAGTCGCAGCCAGAGGATGCAGCATTGCTTCCACTGGATCTTGCTGCACCTCTGTGCCTTTATTTGCAGGCTCTACCACAATTTCACCATCCCTCCAATCTTTCTCTTTGTATTTTCTCCATATTATTGATGACCCTGGGGGTGGGACAGTTCTTGCGGATATGCCCATGCCTTCTGCAACCGTTGCACATTAACATGTCAGCAGCATCGTAAATTCTGTAAGCAATATCTTAAAAAGTCACAATAAAGCTCCCTTCGAACTGTTCTTGAGGATTGAGCAGCACTTATAAGTGGCGTCGAAAGGAAAGCACATGTCTTAGCCTGGCAACCTTGGTCCCCATGGGGACCGGGTAGAAAGGCGACGTGATCTTGCCAAGCTCGACGATGTGCTCTCAGCATTTCATCAGGGATGTACGGGAGGATATTGGATAGAGCGATCCTTGTGGTTGGAGATGTCAGTGGCTCAAGCGGCACAAACAGTCCACCGACACAGAGTCCAGTCTCCACAGTACCGGTTCATTGCGGATTCGGTCGTGATGTAGAACACCGCCCTGCCGCTAACCTAGGCAGCGGATAGGATTTCATGAGCTGGGATGACGTCTGCAAGTGCGTCCGCGTATACCTCGATGGTTACGTTCGGCGAAGAAAAGCAGCACACGCCATGGCGTGTATCCCGCAGCTGTTACGCTCGCGAACGTGGCCATTACAAGTCTTAATTACAACAAAACTATAACACGGTGCTACACTAACAATACTGTACCCTAACACCACTGAATCAATGCTACACTATCACTGTTACAGTTATTCTGGTTTGTTTATGGGTGGGGGGGGCACACTGCAGTTGAACACCAGGTGTGGAGAGGAGAGCACACACAACCCACTTTGGAAAAAATAATAATTGAGGGCAACAAACACAACAGAAAGTATAAATGGGCAGTGGAAAATAGTGATGGGAAAGAAAAAAACAACCCAGAAGGAGTAAGGCTTATAAAGGCAGGCATGCCGAGATGCTAGGCCAAGGCCTGATGCAGCATTACAAGACAAATCGACAAACAAAATATCGCCAAATATCACGGCTAAATAAACACAAAGAAAGCAACAAGAGGCGTGAGATAACAGAGGGAGAAAAGGCGGAGGGGGGGGTGTTTAAGCAAAGGCCTAGGCTATGCCGATCTAGCCTAATCTGGACTCGCCTACACACCAGGATGACAAGGCCTCACTACCAGAAACTAGAGCATCAAGACGACAAAAATGAGAAACACATTCAAGAAGACAAGAAGACAGCAACAGATATGACCCCTGCAGCATGACCTCTGGATGTGTGTGCTAGCCCCAGGCTACTTTGGGCTCGCCTTCCCATCAACCAGAGGCATGGAGTTGTGGTCGTGGTTACTTATGTCCCCACCAAAGACGAACATCTATGGAGGGATGCAGGCAAGGCCGATGAGTCAGATACCTTATATGACCTCCTACCATGGGTGTTAGCAAAAGTGGTCCCTCGGGATAGTCACCTTGTTGGGTGACTTCAATGCCCGAGTTGGTCATGATGCTGGCGCCTGGTCTGGAGTGATTGGAAGGCATGGGCTAGATCAGCTCAATAACAACGGCAGGAGGCTGCTAGATTTTTGTGCAGCCCATGGGCTTGTAATTACCAACACGCTGTTCCGGCATCGACACATCCACACAACATCATGGATGCATGCCGGGTCTAAGCAAGAACATCTGCTGGACTACATATTGACGGAACAGCGGATGCGGGCCCATGTCCTTGACACCAGGACCTACCGTGGCGCTGATCTGCCCACTGACCATCGACTTGTCATCTGTAAGATGCGCCTGCCATTCTTCCACTCCAGTGGTGGGTGTACACCCAGGACTCCATTCAAACCCATAGTGGCATGGTCTCAGCTAGCTGATCAAAGTTGCAAGCGAGAATTTCATCATCGCTTGCGGCTGGTGTTGGCATCGTCCCCCACTCCTCCAGATGTCAAGGGGAAATGGGCGAGATTTAGGACTGTGGCTCATGCAGCTGCAATAGCTGCTTTTGGTACATGGTCCAGACCTCCCCAGAGACCCTGGTTGACAGAGGTGTTCAGGCTGGCTGAGAAAAAGCGACAGGCCCACTCTCATCGGCTACAGTATCCCACGTCAGAGAATGAGGAGGCTTACCGCAGCCTTCGCTCGGAGGTTCGGAGAGCCGTGAGGCACTGCAAGGATGGGTGGTGGTCGCGGGTTGCTGAGATGGAGTCTGCCTCAATGGCCCGCGATCACAAATCACTCTTTAACTCCATAAAAAAATGTAACCTGTAGTGCCATACCTATTACCATCATTCAAGGAAAGAATGGTGATCCAATCTCCGACCCCCAGGAACAGGTTTGCAGATTTCCTGAGCATTTGTGTGAGGTCCTGGGGGATGGGAAATCACTCAGCCTGGAAAACGTGGGACAAAGTGGGGATGACCCTGTTGGGGCTGTGGTGCCTCAAATATTGGAAGAAGAAGTCACCCCCTGTGAGTGCGGTCTGTTGAGGAAGTACTGAAGGCGATCCGAAGTCTGAGACCAGGAAAGGCGCCGGGCAGAGATGCTCTCCCAAGGTAAATGCTGAGGGAGGGTGGTGTTTGTGCACAGACTGCCCTACATGACATCATAACAACAGTCTGGACAACTGGACAGGTTCTGCAGGATTGGAAGGATGCCCTGGTGGTCCCCCTCTTTAAGAAGGGGGACCCCACAGACTGTAACAACTACAGGGGCATCTCATTTCTCAGTGTACCGGCAAAGGTCCTGGAAAAGATTGTTCAACATTGCCTTGCGAGGCATGCTGAGGAGACGCTTGCAGAGTCCCAATGCGGTTTCAGGAAAGGGCAGTCCTGCACAGATGCCATATTTTACGTCCCTCTGCTACAGCAGAGTGTAGGGAATTCCAGCAAGACCTACATCTCTGCTTTATTGACCTGGTCAAGGCCTATGGTACCATCAGTAGGCCTGGGCTCTGGGTTGTTCTTCGTGCTTTCAGAGTCCCTGACCCTCTGCTCACGATCATTAAGGACCTTCATGATCTTCTTGGTTCTTTCGGTAAAGTCACGTAGAATGGAAATAAAATAATATTCTATGTGACTTTACCGAAAGAACCAAGAAGATGAATCCCTGCAGTCACGAAAGCTTTGAATCGAGACCTTCATGATGGTGAGCGGGCCCGGGTAACACTACGTGGCCGGGAGTTGGAGTCTTTCCCTGTACACCTTGGGGTGCGACAGGGATGTCCTCTGGCTCCCACATTATTTAACATCTATTTCGACCACGTAGTTTGTGAAGCCTTCAATAGCTGTACCAGAGGAATTTCCATCTGGTAAAGATTTTTTGGGAGGCTGATCGATTCCCGGGTGCGGTCAAGGAATGGCTCCCTATTGCTCAACCACGTTATGTATGCCGATGATCTAGTAATTGCTGCTGACTCAGAGGAGTTGTAGGCGTTGCTGGTGAACCTGGAGCTTTCCACTAAGAGGTGGGGCCTTACCATCAGCCCCACCAAAACTAAGAACCTGCCTGGGTATTTTGTACCATCGGATACTCCACCCCCACAACTCTCAATTGGTGATGGGGCAGTTGTGGAGAGAATGGAGAGTTTCCCATACCTGGGCAGTGTGCTCATGACCGGCTCCTGTTTGACAGCAGAGGTCTCACTCCGAATCAGTCGAGCGGCAATATCTTTTAATCGGTTGCGTAACACTGTGTGGAAGCTACCTGGTCTGTCGCTCCGCACGAAGTTTCAGGTCTTCACGGCCACAGTCATTCCATCCCTTCTCTATGCGTGCGAAACGTGGACCCCCCTAATGGAACATCTTCGCCGGTTAAAAACATTTAGGCTGGCCTGCCTACGATCCATCCTGGGTTTAACCAGGCTGGATTGTGTGAGGAGCTCACAGATCCTTGAAAGATCTGGACAAATTTGCAATGCACCTTTAAAGATCAGCACACTATAATCAAAACTCAAGATCATACTTTGCAGCGGTCATCCGGAACGATACATTTGATTTCAGACTCCTAGGTGTGTGTGTGTGAGACACCCAGGTGTGTGTGTGTGTGAGACACCCAGGTGTGTGTGTGTGGGACACCCAGGTGTGTGTGTGTGTGTGTGACACCCAAGTGTGTGTGTGAGACACCCAGGTGTGTGTGTGACACCCAGGTGTGTGTGACACCCAGGTGTATGTGTGTGTGTGACACCCAGGTGTGTGTGAGACACCCAGGTATGTGTGAGACACCCAGGTGTGTGTGTGTGACACCCAGGTGTGTGTGTGTGACTCCCAGATGTGTGAAACACCCAGGTGTGTGTGTGTGTGACACCCAAGTGTGTGTGTGTGAGACACCCAGGTGTGTGTGTAAGACATCCAGGTGTGTGTGAGACATCCAGGTGTGTATGAGACATCCAGGTGTGTGTGAGACACCCAGGTGTGTGTGGGACACCCAGGTGTGTGTGTGAGACATCCAGGTGTGTGTGTGTGACACCCAAGTGTGTGTGTGTGAGACAACCAGATGTGTGTGTGTGTGTGAGACACCCAGGTGTGTGTATGTGTGTGAGACACCCAGGTGTGTGTATGTGTGTGAGACACCCAGGTGTGTGTGTGTGACACCCAGGTGTGTGTGTGTGACACCCAGGTGTGTGTGTGTGACACCCAGGTGTGTGTGTGTGACACCCAGGTGTGTGTGTGTGACACCCAGGTGTGTGTGTGTGTGTGACACCCAGGTGTGTGTATGTGTGTGAGACACCCAGGTGTGTGTATGTGTGTGAGACACCCAGGTGTGTGTGTGTGACACCCAGGTGTGTGTGTGTGACACCCAGGTGTGTGTGTGTGACACCCAGGTGTGTGTGTGTGACACCCAGGTGTGTGTGTGAGACACCCAGGTGTGTGTGTGAGACACCCAGGTGTGTGTTTGTGACACCCAGGTGTGTGTGAGGGACACCCAGGTGTGTGTGTGTGAGACACATAGGTGTGTGTGTGACACCCAGGTGTGTGTGACACCCAGGTTTGTGTGTGTGTGACACCCAGGTGTGTGTGTGTGTGTGACACGCAGGTGTGTGTGTGGGTGACACCCAGGTGTGTGTGTGTGACACCCAGGTGTGTGTGTGTGACACCCAGGTGTGTGTGTGTGAGGGACACCCAGGTGTGTGTGTGTGTGAGGGACACGCAGGTGTGTGTGTGTGTGATACACTCAGGTGTGTGTCACACCCAGGTGTGTGAAACAACCAGATGTGTGTGTGTGTGTGACACCCAGGTGTGTGTGTGTGAGAGAGACACCCAGGTGTGTGTGTGTGAGACACCCAGGTGTGTGTGTGTGAGACACCCAGGTGTGTGTGTGTGACACCCAGGTGTGTGTTTGTGTGACACCCAGGTGTGTGTGTGTGTGACACCCAGGTGTGTGTGTGTGTGTGACACCCAGGTGTGTGTGTGTGTGTGTGACACCCAGGTGTGTGTGTGTGTGTGTGTGTGACACCCAGGTGTGTGTGTGTGTGACACCCAGGTGTGTGTGTGTGACACCCAGGTGTGTGTGTGACACCCAGGTGTGTGTGTGACACCCAGGTGTGTGTGTGTGTGTGACACCCAGGTGTGTGTGTGAGACACCCAGGTGTGTGTGTGACACCCAGGTGTGTGTGACACCCAGGTGTATGTGTGTGTGTGACACCCAGGTGTGTGTGAGACACCCAGGTATGTGTGAGACACCCAGGTGTGTGTGTGTGACACCCAGGTGTGTGTGTGTGACTCCCAGATGTGTGAAACACCCAGGTGTGTGTGTGTGTGACACCCAAGTGTGTGTGTGTGAGACACCCAGGTGTGTGTGTAAGACATCCAGGTGTGTGTGAGACATCCAGGTGTGTGTGAGACATCCAGGTGTGTGTGAGAAACCCAGGTGTGTGTGGGACACCCAGGTGTGTGTGTGAGACATCCAGGTGTGTGTGTGTGACACCCAAGTGTGTGTGTGTGAGACAACCAGATGTGTGTGTGTGTGTGAGACACCCAGGTGTGTGTATGTGTGTGAGACACCCAGGTGTGTGTATGTGTGTGAGACACCCAGGTGTGTGTGTGTGTGTGTGACACCCAGGTGTGTGTGTGTGTGACACCCAGGTGTGTGTGTGTGACACCCAGGTGTGTGTGTGTGACACCCAGGTGTGTGTGTGTGTGTGACACCCAGGTGTGTGTATGTGTGTGAGACACCCAGGTGTGTGTATGTGTGTGAGACACCCAGGTGTGTGTGTGTGTGTGACACCCAGGTGTGTGTGTGTGACACCCAGGTGTGTGTGTGTGACACCCAGGTGTGTGTGTGTGACACCCAGGTGTGTGTGTGTGAGGGACACCCAGGTGTGTGTGTGAGACACCCAGGTGTGTGTGTGAGACACCCAGGTGTGTGTGTGAGACACCCAGGTGTGTGTTTGTGACACCCAGGTGTGTGTGAGGGACACCCAGGTGTGTGTGTGTGAGACATATAGGTGTGTGTGTGACACCCAGGTGTGTGTGACACCCAGGTTTGTGTGTGTGTGACACCCAGGTGTGTGTGTGTGTGTGACACGCAGGTGTGTGTGTGGGTGACACCCAGGTGTGTGTGTGTGAGACACCCAGGTGTGTGTGTGTGAGACACCCAGGTGTGTGTGTGTGACACCCAGGTGTGTGTTTGTGTGACACCCAGGTGTGTGTTTGTGTGACACCCAGGTGTGTGTGTGTGTGACACCCAGGTGTGTGTGTGTGTGTGACACCCAGGTGTGTGTGTGTGTGTGACACCCAGGTGTGTGTGTGTGTGTGTGACACCCAGGTGTGTGTGTGTGTGTGTGTGACACCCAGGTGTGTGTGTGTGTGTGACACCCAGGTGTGTGTGTGACACCCAGGTGTGTGTGTGTGTGTGACACCCAGGTGTGTGTGTGTGTGTGACACCCAGGTGTGTGTGTGTGTGACACCCAGGTGTGTGTGTGTGTGACACCCAGGTGTGTGTGTATGAGACAACCAGGTGTGTGTGTATGAGACAACCAGGTGTGTGTGTATGAGACACCCAGGTGTGTGTGTATGAGACACCCAGGTGTGTGTATGGGACACCCAGGTGTGTGTGTGTGTGTGACACCCAGGTGTGTGTGTGAGACACCCAGGTGTGTGAGACACCCAGGTGTGTGTGTGTGGGATACAAAGGTGTGTGTGTGTGGGAGACCCAGGTGTGTGTGTGTGTGACACCCAGGTGTGTGAAACACCCAAGTGTGTGTGAGACACCCAGGTGTGCGTGAGACACCCAGGTGTGTGTGTGTGTGTGTGACACCCAGGTGTGTGTGTGTGTGACACCCAGGTGTGTGTGTGTGTGTGACACCCAGGTGTGTGTGTGTGTGTGTGACACCCAGGTGTGTGTGTGTGTGTGTGACACCCAGGTGTGTGTGTGACACCCAGGTGTGTGTGTGACACCCAGGTGTGTGTGTGTGTGTGACACCCAGGTGTGTGTGTGGGACACCCAGGTGTGTGTGTGTGACACACCCAGGTGTGTGTGTGCGACACACCCAGGTGTGTGTGTGTGTGTGAAACACCCAGATGTGTGTGTGTGTGAAACACCCAGATGTGTGTGTGAAACACCCAGATGTGTGTGTGCGACACCCAGGTGTGTGTGGGACACCCAGGTGTGTGTGTGACACACCCAGGTGTGTGTGACACCCAGGTGTGTGTGCGTGTGAAACACCCAGGTGTGTGTTTGTGTGACACCCAGGTGTGTGTGTGTGTGTGTGAAAGCCAAGTGTGTGTGAGACACCCAGGTGTGTGTGAGACACCCAGGTGTGTGTGTGTGTGAGGCACCCAGGTGTGTGTGTGTGAGACACCCAGGTGTGTGTGTGTGAGTGATACCCAGGTGTGTGTGAGACACCCAGGTGTGTGTGTGTGACAACCAGGTGTGTGTGACACCCAGGTGTGTGTGACACCCAGGTGTGTGAGACACCCAGGTGTGTGTGTGTGTGACACCCAGGTGTATGTTACACCCAGGTGTGTGAGACACCCAGGTGTGTGTGTGTGACACAAACGTGTGTGTGTGTGAGACACCCAGTTGTGTGTGTGACACCCAGGTGTGTGAAACACCCAAGTGTGTGTGACACCCAGGTGTGTGTGTGTGGGACACCCAGGTGTGTGTGTGTGTGACACCTAAGTGTGTGTGTGTGTGACACCCAGGTGTGTGTGTGTGTGAGGGACACCCAGGTGTGTGTGTGTGAGGGACACCCAGGTGTGTGTGTGTGTGTGACACCCAGGTGTGTGTGTACCATCCAGGTGTGTGTGTGTGTGACACCCAGGTGTGTGAAACACCCAGGTGTGTGTGTGTGTGTGTGTGACAGCCAGGTGTGTGTGTGTGAGACACCCAGGTGTGTGTGTGTGAGACACCCAGGTGTGTGTGTGTGAGACACCCAGGTGTGTGTGTGTGTGACACCCAGGTGTGTGTGTGTGACACCCAGGTGTGTGTGTGACACCCAGGTGTGTGTGTGTGAGACACCCAGGTGTGTGTGTGTGTGAGGGACACCCAGCTGTGTGTGTGTGAGGGACACCCAGGTGTGTGTGTGTGTGACACCCAGGTGTGTGTGTACCATCCAGGTGTGTGTGTGTGTGACACCCAGGTGTGTGAAACACCCAGGTGTGTGTGTGTGTGTGACAGCCAGGTGTGTGTGTGTGAGACACCCAGGTGTGTGTGTGTGAGACACCCAGGTGTGTGTGTGTGAGACACCCAGGTGTGTGTGACACCCAGGTGTGTGTGTGTGACACCCAGGTGTGTGTGTGACACCCAGGTGTGTGTGTGTGAGACACCCAGGTGTGTGTGTGTGTGACACCCAGGTGTGTGTGTGTGTGTGTGACACCCAGGTGTGTGTGTGTGTGTGTGACACCCAGGTGTGTGTGTGTGTGTGTGACACCCAGGTGTGTGTGTGTGTGTGTGTGACACCCATGTGTGTGTGTGAGACACCCAGGTGTGTGTGTGTGAGACACCCAGGTGTGTGTGTGTGAGACACCCAGGTGTGTGTGTGTGAGACACCCAGGTGTGTGTGTGTGAGACACCCAGGTGTGTGTGTGGGGACACCCAGGTGTGTGTGTGTGGGATACCCAGGTGTGTGTGTGTGTGAGACACCTACGTGTGTGTGTCTGACACCCAGGTGTGTGTGACACCCAGGTGTGTGTGACACCCAGGTGTGTGTGAGTGTGACATCCAGATGTGTGTGAGACACCCAGGTGTGTGTGAGACACCCAGGTGTGTGTGTGTGACACCCAGGTGTGTGTGTGTGAGACACCCAGGTGTGTGTGTGTGTGTGTGAGACACCCAGGTGTGTGTGTGTGGGACACCCAGGTGTGTGTGTGTGTGACACCCAAGTGTGTGTGTGAGACACCCAGGTGTGTGTGTGTGTGTGAGACACCCAGGTGTGTGTGTGTGTGTGACACCCAGGTGTGTGTGTAAGACATCCAGGTGTGTGTGAGACATCCAGGTGTGTGTGAGACATCCAGGTGTGTGTGAGACACCCAGGTGTGTGTGTGTGACACCCAGGTGTGTGTGTGTGTGACTCCCAGATGTGTGAAACACCCACGTGTGTGTGTGTGTGTGAGACACCCAGGTGTGTGTGTAAGACATCCAGGTGTGTGTGAGACATCCAGGTGTGTGTGAGACATCCAGGTGTGTGTGAGACACCCAGGTGTGTGTGGGACACCCAGGTGTGTGTGTGAGACATCCAGGTGTGTGTGTGTGACACCCAGGTGTGTGTGTGTGAGACAACCAGGTGTGTGTGTGTGTGAGACACCCAGGTGTGTGTATGTGTGTGAGACACCCAGGTGTGTGTGTGTGTGTGAGACACCCAGGTGTGTGTGTGTGTGTGAGACACCCAGGTGTGTGTGTGTGTGTGACACCCAGGTGTGTGTGTGTGTGACACCCAGGTGTGTGTGTGTGACACCCAGGTGTGTGTGTGTGACACCCAGGTGTGTGTGTGTGACACCCAGGTGTGTGTGTGTGTGTGACACCCAGGTGTGTGTGTGTGTGTGACACCCAGGTGTGTGTGTGTGTGTGACACCCAGGTGTGTGTGTGTGTGAGACACCCAGATGTGTGTGTGTGACACCCAGGTGTGTGGGTGAGACACCCAGGTGTGTGTGTGAGACACCCAGGTGTGTGTGTGAGACACCCAGGTGTGTGTTTGTGACACCCAGGTGTGTGTGAGGGACACCCAGGTGTGTGTGTGTGAGACACATAGGTGTGTGTGTGACACCCAGGTGTGTGTGACACCCAGGTTTGTGTGTGTGTGACACCCAGGTGTGTGTGTGTGTGTGACACGCAGGTGTGTGTGTGGGTGACACCCAGGTGTGTGTGTGTGTGTGTGACACCCAGGTGTGTGTGTGTGACACCCAGGTGTGTGTGTGTGAGGGACACCCAGGTGTGTGTGTGTGTGAGGGACACGCAGGTGTGTGTGTGTGTGAGACACCCAGGTGTGTGTCACACCCAGGTGTGTGAAACAACCAGATATGTGAGTGTGTGTGACACCCAGGTGTGTGTGTGTGCGAGAGACACCCAGGTGTGTGTGTGTGAGACACCCAGGTGTGTGTGTGTGAGACACCCAGGTGTGTGTGTGTGACACCCAGGTGTGTGTGTGTGTGACACCCAGGTGTGTGTGTGTGACACCCAGGTGTGTGTGTGTGTGTGACACCCAGGTGTGTGTGTGTGTGACACCCAGGTGTGTGTGTGTGTGTGACACCCAGGTGTGTGTGTATGAGACACCCAGGTGTGTGTGTATGAGACACCCAGGTGTGTGTGTATGGGACACCCAGGTGTGTGTGTGTGTGTGACACCCAGGTGTGTGTGTGAGACACCCAGGTGTGTGAGACACCCAGGTGTGTGTGTGTGGGACACCCAGGTGTGTGTGTGGGATACAAAGGTGTGTGTGTGTGGGAGACCCAGGTGTGTGTGTGACACCCAGGTTTGTGTGTGTGTGACACCCAGGTGTGTGAAACACCCAAGTGTGTGTGAGACACCCAGGTGTGCGTGAGACACCCAGGTGTGTGTGTGTGTGTGACACCCAGGTGTGTGTGTGTGTGTGTGACACCCAGGTGTGTGTGTGACACCCAGGTGTGTGTGTGTGTGTGTGACACCCAGGTGTGTGTGTGTGTGTGTGACACCCAGGTGTGTGTGTGTGACACCCAGGTGTGTGTGTGTGTGTGACACACCCAGGTGTGTGTGTGCGACACACCCAGGTGTGTGTGTGTGTGAAACACCCAGATGTGTGTGTGTGTGAAACACCCAGATGTGTGTGTGAAACACCCAGATGTGTGTGTGCGACACCCAGGTGTGTGTGACACACCCAGGTGTGTGTGTGTGTGACACACCCAGGTGTGTGTGCGTGTGAAACACCCAGGTGTGTGTTTGTGTGACACCCAGGTGTGTGTGTGTGTGTGTGAAAGCCAAGTGTGTGTGTGACACCCAGGTGTGTGTGAGACACCCAGGTGTGTGTGAGACACCCAGGTGTGTGTGTGTGAGTGATACCCAGGTGTGTGTGAGACACCCAGGTGTGTGTGTGTGTGACACCCAGGTGTGTGTGACACCCAGGTGTGTGTGACACCCAGGTGTGTGAGACACCCAGGTGTGTGTGTGTGTGACACCCAGGTGTATGTTACACCCAGGTGTGTGAGACACCCAGGTGTGTGTGTGTGACACAAACGTGTGTGTGTGTGAGACACCCAGTTGTGTGTGTGACACCCAGGTGTGTGAAACACCAAAGTGTGTGTGACACCCAGGTGTGTGTGTGTGGGACACCCAGGTGTGTGTGTGTGTGTGTGTGACACCTAAGTGTGTGTGTGTGTGACACCCAGGTGTGTGTGTGTGTGAGGGACACCCAGGTGTGTGTGTGTGAGGGACACCCAGGTGTGTGTGTGTGTGTGTGACACCCAGGTGTGTGTGTACCATCCAGGTGTGTGTGTGTGTGACACCCAGGTGTGTGAAACACCCAGGTGTGTGTGTGTGTGTGTGACAGCCAGGTGTGTGTGTGTGTGACAGCCAGGTGTGTGTGTGTGAGACACCCAGGTGTGTGTGTGTGAGACACCCAGGTGTGTGTGTGTGACACCCAGGTGTGTGTGTGACACCCAGGTGTGTGTGAGACACCCAGGTGTGTGTGTGTGTGACACCCAGGTGTGTGTGTGTGTGTGTGACACCCAGGTGTGTGTGTGTGACACCGAGGTGTGTGTGTGTGTGACACCCAGGTGTGTGTGTGTGAGTGATACCCAGGTGTGTGTGAGACACCCAGGTGTGTGTGTGTGACACCCAGGTGTGTGTGACACCCAGGTGTGTGAGACACCCAGGTGTGTGTGTGTGTGACACCCAGGTGTATGTTACACCCAGGTGTGTGAGACACCCAGGTGTGTGTGTGTGACACAAACGTGTGTGTGTGTGAGACACCCAGTTGTGTGTGTGACACCCAGGTGTGTGAAACACCCAAGTGTGTGTGACACCCAGGTGTGTGTGTGTGGGACACCCAGGTGTGTGTGTGTGTGACACCTAAGTGTGTGTGTGTGTGACACCCAGGTGTGTGTGTGTGTGAGGGACACCCAGGTGTGTGTGTGTGAGGGACACCCAGGTGTGTGTGTGTGTGACACCCAGGTGTGTGTGTACCATCCAGGTGTGTGTGTGTGTGTGACACCCAGGTGTGTGAAACACCCAGGTGTGTGTGTGTGTGTGACAGCCAGGTGTGTGTGTGTGAGACACCCAGGTGTGTGTGTGTGAGACACCCAGGTGTGTGTGTGTGAGACACCCAGGTGTGTGTGACACCCAGGTGTGTGTGTGTGACACCCAGGTGTGTGTGTGACACCCAGGTGTGTGTGTGTGAGACACCCAGGTGTGTGTGTGTGTGAGGGACACCCAGGTGTGTGTGTGTGAGGGACACCCAGGTGTGTGTGTGTGTGACACCCAGGTGTGTGTGTACCATCCAGGTGTGTGTGTGTGTGACACCCAGGTGTGTGAAACACCCAGGTGTGTGTGTGTGTGTGACAGCCAGGTGTGTGTGTGTGAGACACCCAGGTGTGTGTGTGTGAGACACCCAGGTGTGTGTGTGTGAGACACCCAGGTGTGTGTGACACCCAGGTGTGTGTGTGTGACACCCAGGTGTGTGTGTGACACCCAGGTGTGTGTGTGTGAGACACCCAGGTGTGTGTGTGTGTGACACCCAGGTGTGTGTGTGTGTGTGTGACACCCAGGTGTGTGTGTTTGTGTGTGACACCCAGGTGTGTGTGTGTGTGTGTGACACCCAGGTGTGTGTGTGTGTGTGTGACACCCATGTGTGTGTGTGAGACACCCAGGTGTGTGTGTGTGAGACACCCAGGTGTGTGTGTGTGAGACACCCAGGTGTGTGTGTGTGTGACACCCAGGTGTGTGTGTGTGAGACACCCAGGTGTGTGAGACACCCAGGTGTGTGTGTGGGGACACCCAGGTGTGTGTGTGTGGGATACCCAGGTGTGTGTGTGTGTGAGACACCTACGTGTGTGTGTCTGACACCCAGGTGTGTGTGACACCCAGGTGTGTGTGAGTGTGACATCCAGATGTGTGTGAGACACCCAGGTGTGTGTGAGACACCCAGGTGTGTGTGTGTGACACCCAGGTGTGTGTGTGTGAGACACCCAGGTGTGTGTGTGTGTGTGTGAGACACCCAGGTGTGTGTGTGTGGGACACCCAGGTGTGTGTGTGTGTGACACCCAAGTGTGTGTGTGAGACACCCAGGTGTGTGTGTGTGTGAGACACCCAGGTGTGTGTGTGTGTGTGACACCCAGGTGTGTGTGTAAGACATCCAGGTGTGTGTGAGACATCCAGGTGTGTGTGCGACATCCAGGTGTGTGTGAGACACCCAGGTGTGTGTGTGTGACACCCAGGTGTGTGTGTGTGTGACTCCCAGATGTGTGAAACACCCACGTGTGTGTGTGTGTGTGAAAACCCAAGTGTGTGTGTGTGAGACACCCAGGTGTGTGTGTAAGACATCCAGGTGTGTGTGAGACATCCAGGTGTGTGTGAGACATCCAGGTGTGTGTGAGACATCCAGGTGTGTGTGAGACACCCAGGTGTGTGTGGGACACCCAGGTGTGTGTGTGAGACATCCAGGTGTGTGTGTGTGACACCCAGGTGTGTGTGTGTGTGAGACAACCAGGTGTGTGTGTGTGTGAGACACCCAGGTGTGTGTATGTGTGTGAGACACCCAGGTGTGTGTGTGTGTGTGAGACACCCAGGTGTGTGTGTGTGTGTGAGACACCCAGGTGTGTGTGTGTGTGACACCCAGGTGTGTGTGTGTGTGACACCCAGGTGTGTGTGTGTGACACCCAGGTGTGTGTGTGTGACACCCAGGTGTGTGTGTGTGTGTGACACCCAGGTGTGTGTGTGTGTGTGACACCCAGGTGTGTGTGTGTGTGTGACACCCAGGTGTGTGTGTGTGTGTGACACCCAGGTGTGTGTGTGTGTGAGACACCCAGATGTGTGTGTGTGACACCCAGGTGTGTGGGTGAGACACCCAGGTGTGTGTGTGAGACACCCAGGTGTGTGTTTGTGACACCCAGGTGTGTGTGAGGGACACCCAGGTGTGTGTGTGTGAGACACATAGGTGTGTGTGTGACACCCAGGTGTGTGTGACACCCAGGTTTGTGTGTGTGTGACACCCAGGTGTGTGTGTGTGTGTGACACGCAGGTGTGTGTGTGGGTGACACCCAGGTGTGTGTGTGTGTGTGTGACACCCAGGTGTGTGTGTGTGACACCCAGGTGTGTGTGTGTGAGGGACACCCAGGTGTGTGTGTGTGTGAGGGACACGCAGGTGTGTGTGTGTGTGAGACACCCAGGTGTGTGTCACACCCAGGTGTGTGAAACAACCAGATGTGTGAGTGTGTGTGACACCCAGGTGTGTGTGTGTGAGAGAGACACCCAGGTGTGTGTGTGTGTGTGTGACACCCAGGTGTGTGTGTGTGACTCCCAGGTGTGTGTGTGTGAGGGACACCCAGGTGTGTGTGTGTGTGAGGGACAAGCAGGTGTGTGTGTGTGTGAGACACCCAGGTGTGTGTCACACCCAGGTGTGTGAAACAACCAGATGTGTGAGTGTGTGTGACACCCAGGTGTGTGTGTGTGAGAGAGACACCCAGGTGTGTGTGTGTGTGAGACACCCAGGTGTGTGTGTGTGACACCCAGGTGTGTGTGTGTGACACCCAGGTGTGTGTGTGTGTGACACCCAGGTGTGTGTGTGTGACACCCAGGTGTGTGTGTGTGTGTGACACCCAGGTGTGTGTGTGTGTGACACCCAGGTGTGTGTGTGTGTGTGACACCCAGGTGTGTGTGTATGAGACACCCAGGTGTGTGTGTATGGGACACCCAGGTGTGTGTGTGTGTGTGACACCCAGGTGTGTGTGTGAGACACCCAGGTGTGTGAGACACCCAGGTGTGTGTGTGTGGGACACCCAGGTGTGTGTGTGGGATACAAAGGTGTGTGTGTGTGGGAGACCCAGGTGTGTGTGTGACACCCAGGTGTGTGTGTGTGTGACATCCAGGTGTGTGAAACACCCAAGTGTGTGTGAGACACCCAGGTGTGCGTGAGACACCCAGGTGTGTGTGTGTGTGTGACACCCAGGTGTGTGTGTGTGTGTGTGTGACACCCAGGTGTGTGTGTGACACCCAGGTGTGTGTGTGTGTGTGACACCCAGGTGTGTGTGTGTGTGTGACACCCAGGTGTGTGTGTGTGTGTGTGACACCCAGGTGTGTGTGTGTGTGTGACACCCAGGTGTGTGTGTGTGTGTGACACACCCAGGTGTGTGTGTGCGACACACCCAGGTGTGTGTGTGTGAAACACCCAGATGTGTGTGTGTGTGAAACACCCAGATGTGTGTGTGAAACACCCAGATGTGTGTGTGCGACACCCAGGTGTGTGTGACACACCCAGGTGTGTGTGTGTGACACACCCAGGTGTGTGTGCGTGTGAAACACCCAGGTGTGTGTTTGTGTGACACCCAGGTGTGTGTGTGTGTGTGTGAAAGCCAAGTGTGTGTGTGACACCCAGGTGTGTGTGAGACACCCAGATGTGTTTGAGACACCCAGGTGTGTGTGTGTGAGACACCCAGGTGTGTGTGTGTGAGTGATACCCAGGTGTGTGTGAGACACCCAGGTGTGTGTGTGTGTGACACCCAGGTGTGTGTGACACCCAGGTGTGTGTGACACCCAGGTGTGTGAGACACCCAGGTGTGTGTGTGTGTGACACCCAGGTGTATGTTACACCCAGGTGTGTGAGACACCCAGGTGTGTGTGTGTGTGACACAAACGTGTGTGTGTGTGAGACACCCAGTTGTGTGTGTGACACCCAGGTGTGTGAAACACCAAAGTGTGTGTGACACCCAGGTGTGTGTGTGTGGGACACCCAGGTGTGTGTGTGTGTGTGACACCTAAGTGTGTGTGTGTGACACCCAGGTGTGTGTGTGTGTGTGAGGGACACCCAGGTGTGTGTGTGTGTGTGTGACACCCAGGTGTGTGTGTACCATCCAGGTGTGTGTGTGTGTGACACCCAGGTGTGTGAAACACCCAGGTGTGTGTGTGTGTGTGTGACAGCCAGGTGTGTGTGTGTGTGACAGCCAGGTGTGTGTGTGTGAGACACCCAGGTGTGTGTGTGTGAGACACCCAGGTGTGTGTGTGTGACACCCAGGTGTGTGTGTGACACCCAGGTGTGTGTGAGACACCCAGGTGTGTGTGTGTGTGACACCCAGGTGTGTGTGTGTGTGTGTGACACCCAGGTGTGTGTGTGTGACACCGAGGTGTGTGTGTGTGAGACACCCAGGTGTGTGTGTGTGAGATACCCAGGTGTGTGTGTGTGACACCCAGGTGTGTGTGTGTGTGACACCCAGGTGTGTGTGTGTGAGACACCCAGGTGTGTGTGTGGGGACACCCAGGTGTGTGTGTGTGGGATACCCAGGTGTGTGTGTGTGTGAGACACCCACGTGTGTGTGAGACGCCTACGTGTGTGTGTGTCTGACACCCAGGTGTGTGTGTGTGTGACACCCAGGTGTGTGTGAGTGTGACATCCAGGTGTGTGTGTGACACCCAGGTGTGTGTGTGTGACACCCAGGTGTGTGTGTGTGTGAGACACCCAGATGTGTGTGTGTGACACCCAGGTGTGTGGGTGAGACACCCAGGTGTGTGTGTGAGACACCCAGGTGTGTGTTTGTGACACCCAGGTGTGTGTGAGGGACACCCAGGTGTGTGTGTGTGAGACACATAGGTGTGTGTGTGACACCCAGGTGTGTGTGACACCCAGGTTTGTGTGTGTGTGACACCCAGGTGTGTGTGTGTGTGTGACACGCAGGTGTGTGTGTGGGTGACACCCAGGTGTGTGTGTGTGTGTGTGACACCCAGGTGTGTGTGTGTGACACCCAGGTGTGTGTGTGTGAGGGACACCCAGGTGTGTGTGTGTGTGAGGGACACGCAGGTGTGTGTGTGTGTGAGACACCCAGGTGTGTGTCACACCCAGGTGTGTGAAACAACCAGATGTGTGAGTGTGTGTGACACCCAGGTGTGTGTGTGTGAGAGAGACACCCAGGTGTGTGTGTGTGTGTGTGACACCCAGGTGTGTGTGTGTGACACCCAGGTGTGTGTGTGTGAGGGACACCCAGGTGTGTGTGTGTGTGAGGGACAAGCAGGTGTGTGTGTGTGTGAGACACCCAGGTGTGTGTCACACCCAGGTGTGTGAAACAACCAGATGTGTGAGTGTGTGTGACACCCAGGTGTGTGTGTGTGAGAGAGACACCCAGGTGTGTGTGTGTGTGAGACACCCAGGTGTGTGTGTGTGACACCCAGGTGTGTGTGTGTGACACCCAGGTGTGTGTGTGTGTGACACCCAGGTGTGTGTGTGTGACACCCAGGTGTGTGTGTGTGTGTGACACCCAGGTGTGTGTGTGTGTGACACCCAGGTGTGTGTGTGTGTGTGACACCCAGGTGTGTGTGTATGAGACACCCAGGTGTGTGTGTATGGGACACCCAGGTGTGTGTGTGTGTGTGACACCCAGGTGTGTGTGTGAGACACCCAGGTGTGTGAGACACCCAGGTGTGTGTGTGTGGGACACCCAGGTGTGTGTGTGGGATACAAAGGTGTGTGTGTGTGGGAGACCCAGGTGTGTGTGTGACACCCAGGTGTGTGTGTGTGTGACATCCAGGTGTGTGAAACACCCAAGTGTGTGTGAGACACCCAGGTGTGCGTGAGACACCCAGGTGTGTGTGTGTGTGTGACACCCAGGTGTGTGTGTGTGTGTGACACCCAGGTGTGTGTGTGACACCCAGGTGTGTGTGTGTGTGTGTGACACCCAGGTGTGTGTGTGTGTGTGTGTGACACCCAGGTGTGTGTGTGTGTGACACCCAGGTGTGTGTGTGTGTGTGACACACCCAGGTGTGTGTGTGCGACACACCCAGGTGTGTGTGTGTGAAACACCCAGATGTGTGTGTGTGTGAAACACCCAGATGTGTGTGTGAAACACCCAGATGTGTGTGTGCGACACCCAGGTGTGTGTGACACACCCAGCTGTGTGTGTGTGTGACACACCCAGGTGTGTGTGCGTGTGAAACACCCAGGTGTGTGTTTGTGTGACACCCAGGTGTGTGTGTGTGTGTGTGAAAGCCAAGTGTGTGTGTGACACCCAGGTGTGTGTGAGACACCCAGATGTGTTTGAGACACCCAGGTGTGTGTGTGTGAGACACCCAGGTGTGTGTGTGTGAGTGATACCCAGGTGTGTGTGAGACACCCAGGTGTGTGTGTGTGTGACACCCAGGTGTGTGTGACACCCAGGTGTGTGTGACACCCAGGTGTGTGAGACACCCAGGTGTGTGTGTGTGTGACACCCAGGTGTATGTTACACCCAGGTGTGTGAGACACCCAGGTGTGTGTGTGTGACACAAACGTGTGTGTGTGTGAGACACCCAGTTGTGTGTGTGACACCCAGGTGTGTGAAACACCAAAGTGTGTGTGACACCCAGGTGTGTGTGTGTGGGACACCCAGGTGTGTGTGTGTGTGTGTGACACCTAAGTGTGTGTGTGTGTGTGACACCCAGGTGTGTGTGTGTGTGTGAGGGACACCCAGGTGTGTGTGTGTGTGTGTGACACCCAGGTGTGTGTGTACCATCCAGGTGTGTGTGTGTGTGACACCCAGGTGTGTGAAACACCCAGGTGTGTGTGTGTGTGTGTGACAGCCAGGTGTGTGTGTGTGTGACAGCCAGGTGTGTGTGTGTGAGACACCCAGGTGTGTGTGTGTGAGACACCCAGGTGTGTGTGTGTGACACCCAGGTGTGTGTGTGACACCCAGGTGTGTGTGAGACACCCAGGTGTGTGTGTGTGTGACACCCAGGTGTGTGTGTGTGTGTGTGACACCCAGGTGTGTGTGTGTGACACCGAGGTGTGTGTGTGTGAGACACCCAGGTGTGTGTGTGTGAGATACCCAGGTGTGTGTGTGTGTGACACCCAGGTGTGTGTGTGTGTGACACCCAGGTGTGTGTGTGTGAGACACCCAGGTGTGTGAGACACCCAGGTGTGTGTGTGGGGACACCCAGGTGTGTGTGTGTGGGATACCCAGGTGTGTGTGTGTGTGAGACACCCACGTGTGTGTGAGACGCCTACGTGTGTGTGTGTCTGACACCCAGGTGTGTGTGTGTGTGACACCCAGGTGTGTGTGAGTGTGACATCCAGGTGTGTGTGTGACACCCAGGTGTGTGTGTGTGACACCCAGGTGTGTGTGTGTGACACCCTGGTGTGTGTGTGTGAGACACCCAGGTGTGTGTGTGTGTGTGGGACACCCAGGTGTGTGTGTGTGACACCCAAGTGTGTGTGTGAGACACCCAGGTGTGTGTGTGTGTGTGTGAGACACCCAGGTGTGTGTGTGTGTGTGACACCCAGGTGTGTGTGAGACACCCAGGTATGTGTGAGACACCCAGGTGTGTGTGTGTGACACCCAGGTGTGTGTGTGTTTGACTCCCAGATGTGTGAAACACCCAGGTGTGTGTGTGTGTGTGACACCCAAGTGTGTGTGTGTGAGACACCCAGGTGTGTGTGTAAGACATCCAGGTGTGTGTGAGACATCCAGGTGTGTGTGAGACATCCAGGTGTGTGTGAGACACCCAGGTGTGTGTGGGACACCCAGGTGTGTGTGTGAGACATCCAGGTGTGTGTGTGTGACACCCAGGTGTGTGTGTGTGAGACAACCAGGTGTGTGTGTGTGAGACACCCAGGTGTGTGTATGTGTGTGAGACACCCAGGTGTGTGTGTGTGTGTGAGACACCCAGGTGTGTGTGTGTGTGACACCCAGGTGTGTGTGTGTGTGACACCCAGGTGTGTGTGTGTGTGACACCCAGGTGTGTGTGTGTGACACCCAGGTGTGTGTGTGTGACACCCAGGTGTGTGTGTGTGTGTGACACCCAGGTGTGTGTGTGTGTGTGAGACACCCAGGTGTGTGTGTGTGACACCCAGGTGTGTGGGTGAGACACCCAGGTGTGTGTGTGAGACACCCAGGTGTGTGTTTGTGACACCCAGGTGTGTGTGAGGGACACCCAGGTGTGTGTGTGTGAGACACATAGGTGTGTGTGTGACCCCCAGGTGTGTGTGACACCCAGGTTTGTGTGTGTGTGACACCCAGGTGTGTGTGTGTGTGTGTGACACGCAGGTGTGTGGGTGACACCCAGGTGTGTGTGTGTGTGTGTGACACCCAGGTGTGTGTGTGTGACACCCAGGTGTGTGTTTGTGAGGGACACCCAGGTGTGTGTGTGTGTGAGGGACACGCAGGTGTGTGTGTGTGTGTGAGACACCCAGGTGTGTGTCACACCCAGGTGTGTGAAACAACCAGATGTGTGAGTGTGTGTGACACCCAGGTGTGTGTGTGTGAGAGAGACACCCAGGTGTGTGTGTGTGAGACACCCAGGTGTGTGTGTGTGAGACACCCAGGTGTGTGTGTGTGACACCCAGTTGTGTGTGTGTGAGGGACACCCAGGTGTGTGTGTGACACCCAAGTGTGTGTGTGTGACACCCAGGTGTGTGTGTGTGTGTGTGACACCCAGGTGTGTGTGTGTGTGACACCCAGGTGTGTGTGTGTGTGTGTGTGACACCCAGGTGTGTGTGTGTGTGACACCCAGGTGTGTGTGTGTGTGTGACACCCAGGTGTGTGTGTGTGTGTGACACCCAGGTGTGTGTGTGTGTGACACCCAGGTGTGTGTGTGTGTGTGACACCCAGGTGTGTGTGTATGAGACACCCAGGTGTGTGTGTATGGGACACCCAGGTGTGTGTGTGTGTGTGACACCCAGGTGTGTGTGTGAGACACCCAGGTGTGTGAGACACCCAGGTGTGTGTGTGTGTGACACCCAGGTGTGTGTGTGTGACACCCAGGTGTGTGTGTGTGACACCCAGGTGTGTGTGTGTGTGTGACACCCAGGTGTGTGTGTGTGTGTGACACCCAGGTGTGTGTGTGTGTGTGACACCCAGGTGTGTGTGTGTGTGAGACACCCAGATGTGTGTGTGTGACACCCAGGTGTGTGGGTGAGACACCCAGGTGTGTGTGTGAGACACCCAGGTGTGTGTTTGTGACACCCAGGTGTGTGTGAGGGACACCCAGGTGTGTGTGTGTGAGACACATAGGTGTGTGTGTGACACCCAGGTGTGTGTGACACCCAGGTTTGTGTGTGTGTGACACCCAGGTGTGTGTGTGTGTGTGACACGCAGGTGTGTGTGTGGGTGACACCCAGGTGTGTGTGTGTGTGTGTGACACCCAGGTGTGTGTGTGTGACACCCAGGTGTGTGTGTGTGAGGGACACCCAGGTGTGTGTGTGTGTGAGGGACACGCAGGTGTGTGTGTGTGTGAGACACCCAGGTGTGTGTCACACCCAGGTGTGTGAAACAACCAGATGTGTGAGTGTGTGTGACACCCAGGTGTGTGTGTGTGAGAGAGACACCCAGGTGTGTGTGTGTGTGTGACACCCAGGTGTGTGTGTGTGACACCCAGGTGTGTGTGTGTGAGGGACACCCAGGTGTGTGTGTGTGTGAGGGACACGCAGGTGTGTGTGTGTGTGAGACACCCAGGTGTGTGTCACACCCAGGTGTGTGAAACAACCAGATGTGTGAGTGTGTGTGACACCCAGGTGTGTGTGTGTGAGAGAGACACCCAGGTGTGTGTGTGTGTGAGACACCCAGGTGTGTGTGTGTGACACCCAGGTGTGTGTGTGTGACACCCAGGTGTGTGTGTGTGTGACAACCAGGTGTGTGTGTGTGACACCCAGGTGTGTGTGTGTGTGTGACACCCAGGTGTGTGTGTGACACCCAGGTGTGTGTGTGTGACACCCAGGTGTGTGTGTATGAGACACCCAGGTGTGTGTGTATGGGACACCCAGGTGTGTGTGTGTGTGTGACACCCAGGTGTGTGTGTGAGACACCCAGGTGTGTGAGACACCCAGGTGTGTGTGTGTGGGACACCCAGGTGTGTGTGTGGGATACAAAGGTGTGTGTGTGTGGGAGACCCAGGTGTGTGCGTGACACCCAGGTGTGTGTGTGTGTGACATCCAGGTGTGTGAAACACCCAAGTGTGTGTGAGACACCCAGGTGTGCGTGAGACACCCAGGTGTGTGTGTGTGTGTGACACCCAGGTGTGTGTGTGTGTGTGTGACACCCAGGTGTGTGTGTGACACCCAGGTGTGTGTGTGTGTGTGTGTGACACCCAGGTGTGTGTGTGTGTGTGTGGCACCCAGGCGTGTGTGTGTGTGTGTGTGACACCCAGGTGTGTGTGTGTGTGAGACACCCAGGTGTGTTTGTGGGACACCCAGGTGTGTGTGTGTGACACACCCAGGTGTGTGTGTGTGTGTGACACACCCAGGTGTGTGTGTGCGACACACCCAGGTGTGTGTGTGTGAAACACCCAGATGTGTGTGTGTGTGAAACACCCAGATGTGTGTGTGAAACACCCAGATGTGTGTTTGCGACACCCAGGTGTGTGTGACACACCCAGGTGTGTGTGTGTGTGACACACCCAGGTGTGTGTGCGTGTGAAACACCCAGGTGTGTGTTTGTGTGACACCCAGGTGTGTGTGTGTGTGTGTGAAAGCCAAGTGTGTGTGTGACACCCAGGTGTGTGTGAGACACCCAGGTGTGTTTGAGACACCCAGGTGTGTGTGTGTGAGACACGCAGGTGTGTGTGTGTGAGTGATACCCAGGTGTGTGTGAGACACCCAGGTGTGTGTGTGTGTGACACCCAGGTGTGTGTGACACCCAGGTGTGTGTGACACCCAGGTGTGTGAGACACCCAGGTGTGTGTGTGTGTGACACCCAGGTGTATGTTACACCCAGGTGTGTGAGACACCCAGGTGTGTGTGTGTGACACAAACGTGTGTGTGTGTGAGACACCCAGTTGTGTGTGTGACACCCAGGTGTGTGAAACACCAAAGTGTGTGTGACACCCAGGTGTGTGTGTGTGGGACACCCAGGTGTGTGTGTGTGTGACACCTAAGTGTGTGTGTGTGTGACACCCAGGTGTGTGTGTGTGTGAGGGACACCCAGGTGTGTGTGTGTGAGGGACACCCAGGTGTGTGTGTGTGTGTGTGACACCCAGGTGTGTGTGTACCATCCAGGTGTGTGTGTGTGTGACACCCAGGTGTGTGAAACACCCAGGTGTGTGTGTGTGTGTGTGACAGCCAGGTGTGTGTGTGTGTGACAGCCAGGTGTGTGTGTGTGAGACACCCAGGTGTGTGTGTGTGAGACACCCAGGTGTGTGTGTGTGACACCCAGGTATGTGTGTGACACCAAGGTGTGTGTGAGACACCCAGGTGTGTGTGTGTGTGACACCCAGGTGTGTGTGTGTGTGTGTGACACCCAGGTGTGTGTGTGTGACACCGAGGTGTGTGTGTGTGAGACACCCAGGTGTGTGTGTGTGAGATACCCAGGTGTGTGTGTGTGACACCCAGGTGTGTGTGTGTGTGACACCCAGGTGTGTGTGTGTGAGACACCCAGTTGTGTGAGACACCCAGGTGTGTGTGTGGGGACACCCAGGTGTGTGTGTGTGGGATACCCAGGTGTGTGTGTGTGTGAGACACCCACGTGTGTGTGAGACGCCTACGTGTGTGTGTGTCTGACACCCAGGTGTGTGTGTGTGTGACACCCAGGTGTGTGTGAGTGTGACACCCAGGTGTGTGTGTGTGACACCCAGGTGTGTGTGTGTGACACCCTGGTGTGTGTGTGTGTGTGAGACACCCAGGTGTGTGTGTGTGTGTGGGACACCCAGGTGTGTGTGTGTGACACCCAAGTGTGTGTGTGAGACACCCAGGTGTGTGTGTGTGTGTGTGAGACACCCAGGTGTGTGTGTGTGTGTGACACCCAGGTGTGTGTGAGACACCCAGGTATGTGTGAGACACCCAGGTGTGTGTGTGTGACACCCAGGTGTGTGTGTGTTTGACTCCCAGATGTGTGAAACACCCAGGTGTGTGTGTGTGTGTGACACCCAAGTGTGTGTGTGTGAGACACCCAGGTGTGTGTGTAAGACATCCAGGTGTGTGTGAGACATCCAGGTGTGTGTGAGACATCCAGGTGTGTGTGAGACACCCAGGTGTGTGTGGGACACCCAGGTGTGTGTGTGAGACATCCAGGTGTGTGTGTGTGACACCCAGGTGTGTGTGTGTGAGACAACCAGGTGTGTGTGTGTGAGACACCCAGGTGTGTGTATGTGTGTGAGACACCCAGGTGTGTGTGTGTGTGTGTGAGACACCCAGGTGTGTGTGTGTGTGACACCCAGGTGTGTGTGTGTGTGACACCCAGGTGTGTGTGTGTGTGACACCCAGGTGTGTGTGTGTGACACCCAGGTGTGTGTGTGTGTGTGACACCCAGGTGTGTGTGTGTGTGTGACACCCAGGTGTGTGTGTGTGTGTGAGACACCCAGGTGTGTGTGTGTGACACCCAGGTGTGTGGGTGAGACACCCAGGTGTGTGTGTGAGACACCCAGGTGTGTGTTTGTGACACCCAGGTGTGTGTGAGGGACACCCAGGTGTGTGTGTGTGAGACACATAGGTGTGTGTGTGACACCCAGGTGTGTGTGACACCCAGGTTTGTGTGTGTGTGACACCCAGGTGTGTGTGTGTGTGTGACACGCAGGTGTGTGGGTGACACCCAGGTGTGTGTGTGTGTGACACCCAGGTGTGTGTGTGTGACACCCAGGTGTGTGTGTGTGAGGGACACCCAGGTGTGTGTGTGTGTGAGGGACACGCAGGTGTGTGTGTGTGTGAGACACCCAGGTGTGTGTCACACCCAGGTGTGTGAAACAACCAGATGTGTGAGTGTGTGTGACACCCAGGTGTGTGTGTGTGAGAGAGACACCCAGGTGTGTGTGTGTGAGACACCCAGGTGTGTGTGTGTGAGACACCCAGGTGTGTGTGTGTGACACCCAGTTGTGTGTGTGTGAGGGACACCCAGGTGTGTGTGTGTGTGACACCCAAGTGTGTGTGTGTGACACCCAGGTGTGTGTGTGTGTGTGACACCCAGATGTGTGTGTGTGTGACACCCAGGTGTGTGTGTGTGTGTGACACCCAGGTGTGTGTGTGTGTGTGACACCCAGGTGTGTGTGTGTGTGTGACACCCAGGTGTGTGTGTGTGTGTGACACCCAGGTGTGTGTGTGTGTGACACCCAGGTGTATGTGTGTGTGTGACACCCAGGTGTGTGTGTATGAGACACCCAGGTGTGTGTGTATGGGACACCCAGGTGTGTGTGTGTGTGTGACACCCAGGTGTGTGTGTGAGACACCCAGGTGTGTGAGACACCCAGGTGTGTGTGTGTGGGACACCCAGGTGTGTGTGTGGGATACAAAGGTGTGTGTGTGTGGGAGACCCAGGTGTGTGTGTGACAGCCAGGTGTGTGTGTGTGTGACACCCAGGTGTGTGAAACACCCAAGTGTGTGTGAGACACCCAGGTGTGCGTGAGACACCCAGGTGTGTGTGTGTGTGTGACACCCAGGTGTGTATGTGTGTGAGACACCCAGGTGTGTTTGTGGGACACCCAGGTGTGTGTGTGTGACACACCCAGGTGTGTGTGTGTGTGTGTGACACACCCAGGTGTGTGTGTGCGACACACCCAGGTGTGTGTGTGTGTAAAACACCCAGATGTGTGTGTGTGTGTGAAACACCCAGATGTGTGTGTGAAACACCCAGATGTGTGTGTGCGACACCCAGGTGTGTGTGGGACACCCAGGTGTGTGTGTGACACACCCAGGTGTGTGTGTGTGTGACACCCAGGTGTGTGTGCGTGTGAAACACCCAGGTGTGTGTTTGTGTGACACCCAGGTGTGTGTGTGTGTGTGTGTGAAAGCCAAGTGTGTGTGTGACACCCAGGTGTGTGTGAGACACCCAGGTGTGTGTGAGACACCCAGGTGTGTGTGTGTGAGACACCCAGGTGTGTGTGTGTGAGTGATACCCAGGTGTGTGTGAGACACCCAGGTGTGTGTATGTGACACCCAGGTGTGTGTGACACCCAGGTGTGTGTGACACCCAGGTGTGTGTGACACCCAGGTGTGTGAGGGACACCCAGGTGTGTGTGTGTGAGGGACACGCAGGTGTGTGTGTGTGTGAGACACCCAGGTGTGTGTCACACCCAGGTGTGTGAAACAACCATATGTGTGAGTGTGTGTGACACCCAGGTGTGTGTGTGTGAGAGAGACACCCAGGTGTGTGTGTGTGAGACACCCAGGTGTGTGTGTGTGAGACACCCAGGTGTGTGTGTGTGAGACACCCAGGTGTGTGTGTGTGTGACACCCAGTTGTGTGTGTGTGAGGGACACCCAGGTGTGTGTGTGTGTGACACCCAAGTGTGTGTGTGTGACACCCAGGTGTGTGTGTGTGTGTGACACCCAGGTGTGTGTGTGTGTGACACCCAGGTGTGTGTGTGTGTGTGACACCCAGGTGTGTGTGTGTGTGTGACACCCAGGTGTGTGTGTGTGTGACACCTAGGTGTGTGTGTGTGTGACACCCAGGTGTGTGTGTGTGACACCCAGGTGTGTGTGTATGAGACACCCAGGTGTGTGTGTATGGGACACCCAGGTGTGTGTGTGTGTGTGACACCCAGGTTTGTGTGTGAGACACCCAGGTGTGTGAGACACCCACGTGTGTGTGTGTGGGACACCCAGGTGTGTGTGTGGGATACAAAGGTGTGTGTGTGTGGGAGACCCAGGTGTGTGTGTGACACTCAGGTGTGTGTGTGTGTGACACCCAGGTGTGTGAAACACCCAAGTGTGTGTGAGACACCCAGGTGTGCGTGAGACACCCAGGTGTGTGTGTGTGTGTGACACCCAGGTGTGTGTATGTGTGTGACACCCAGGTGTGTGTGTGTGTGTGTGTGACACCCAGGTGTGTGTGTGTGTGTGACACCCAGGTGTGTGTGTGTGTGTGTGACACCCAGGTGTGTGTGTGTGTGTGTGTGACACCCAGGTGTGTGTGTGTGTGTGTGACACCCAGGTGTGTGTGTGTGTGTGACACCCAGGTGTGTGTGTATGTGTGTGAGACACCCAGGTGTGTTTGTGGGACACCCAGGTGTGTGTGTGTGACACACCCAGGTGTGTGTGTGTGTGTGACACACCCAGGTGTGTGTGTGCGACACACCCAGGTGTGTGTGTGTGTGAAACACCCAGATGTGTGTGTGTGTGAAACACCCAGATGTGTGTGTGAAACACCCAGATGTGTGTGTGCGACACCCAGGTGTGTGTGGGACACCCAGGTGTGTGTGTGACACACCCAAGTGTGTGTGTGTGTGACACCCAGGTGTGTGTGCGTGTGAAACACCCAGGTGTGTGTTTGTGTGACACCCAGGTGTGTGTGTGTGTGAAAGCCAAGTGTGTGTGTGACACCCAGGTGTGTGTGAGACACCCAGGTGTGTGTGAGACACCCAGGTGTGTGTGTGTGAGACACCCAGGTGTGTGTGTGTGAGTGATACCCAGGTGTGTGTGAGACACCCAGGTGTGTGTATGTGACACCCAGGTGTGTGTGACACTCAGGTGTGTGTGACACCCAGGTGTGTGAGACACCCAGGTGTGTGTGTGTGTGACACCCAGGTGTATGTTACACCCAGGTGTGTGAGACACCCAGGTGTGTGTGTGTGACACAAACGTGTGTGTGTGTGTGAGACACCCAGTTGTGTGTGTGACACCCAGGTGTGTGAAACACCCAAGTGTGTGTGACACCCAGGTGTGTGTGTGTGGGACACCCAGGTGTGTGTGTGTGTGTGACACCTAAGTGTGTGTGTGTGTGACACCCAGGTGTGTGTGTGTGAGGGACACCCAGGTGTGTGTGTGTGAGGGACACCCAGGTGTGTGTGTGTGTGTGTGACACCCAGGTGTGTGTGTACCATCCAGGTGTGTGTGTGTGTGACACCCAGGTGTGTGAAACACCCAGGTGTGTGTGTGTGTGTGTGACAGCCAGGTGTGTGTGTGTGAGACACCCAGGTGTGTGTGTGTGAGACACCCAGGTGTGTGTGACACCCAGGTGTGTGTGTGTGACACCCAGGTGTGTGTGTGACACCCAGGTGTGTGTGTGTGTGAGACACCCAGGTGTGTGTGTGTGTGTGACACCCAGGTGTGTGTGTGTGTGTGACACCCAGGTGTGTGTGTGTGTGTGTGACACCCAGGTGTGTGTGTGTGAGACACCCAGGTGTGTGTGTGTGAGACACCCAGGTGTGTGTGTGTGACACCCAGGTGTGTGTGTGTGTGACACCCAGGTGTGTGTGTGTGAGACACCCAGGTGTGTGAGACACCCAGGTGTGTGTGTGGGGACACCCAGGTGTGTGTGTGTGGGATACCCAGGTGTGTGTGTGTGTGAGACACCCAGGTGTGTGTGAGACACCTACGTGTGTGTGTGTCTGACACCCAGGTGTGTGTGTGTGTGACACCCAGGTGTGTGTGAGTGTGACATCCAGGTGTGTGTGAGACACCCAGGTGTGTGTGAGACACCCAGGTGTGTGTGTGTGACACCCAGGTGTGTGTGTGACACCCAGGTGTGTGTGTGTGTGACACCCAGGTGTGTGTGTGTGTGACACCCAGGTGTGTGTGTGTGTGACACCCAGGTGTGTGTGTGTGTGTGAGGGACACCCAGGTGTGTGTGTGTGTGTGACACCCAGGTGTGTGAAACACCCAGATGTGTGTGTGCGACACCCAGGTGTGTGTGGGACACCCAGGTGTGTGTGTGACACACCCAGGTGTGTGTGTGTGTGTGACACCCAGGTGTGTGTGCGTGTGAAACACCCAGGTGTGTGTTTGTGTGACACCCAGGTGTGTGTATGTGTGTGTGAAAGCCAAGTGTGTGTGTGACACCCAGGTGTGTGTGAGACACCCAGGTGTGTGTGAGACACCCAGGTGTGTGTGTGTGTGTGACACCCAGGTGTGTGTGACACCCAGGTGTGTGTGACACCCAGGTGTGTGAGACACCCAGGTGTGTGTGTGTGTGACACCCAGGTGTATGATACACCCAGGTGTGTGAGACACCCAGGTGTGTGTGTGTGACACAAACGTGTGTGTGTGTGAGACACCCAGTTGTGTGTGTGACACCCAGGTGTGTGAAACACCCAAGTGTGTGTGACACCCATGTGTGTGTGTGTGGGACACCCAGGTGTGTGTGTGTGTGTGACACCTAAGTGTGTGTGTGTGTGACACCCAGGTGTGTGTGTGTGTGAGGGACACCCAGGTGTGTGTGTGTGAGGGACACGCAGGTGTGTGTGTGTGTGACACCCAGGTGTGTGTGTACCATCCAGGTGTGTGTGTGTGTGACACCCAGGTGTGTGAAACACCCAGGTGTGTGTGTGTGTTTGTGACAGCCAGGTGTGTGTGTGTGAGACACCCAGGTGTGTGTGTGTGAGACACCCAGGTGTGTGTGACACCCAGGTGTGTGTGTGTGTGACACCCAGGTGTGTGTGACACCCAGGTGTGTGTGTGTGTGAGACACCCAGGTGTGTGTGTGTGTGTGTGACACCCAGGTGTGTGTGTGTGTGTGTGACACCCAGGTGTGTGTGTGTGTGTGACACCCAGGTGTGTGTGTGAGACACCCAGGTGTGTGTGTGTGAGACACCCAGGTGTGTGTGTGTGACACCCAGGTGTGTGTGTGTCTGACACCCAGGTGTGTGTGTGTGAGACACCCAGGTGTGTGAGACACCCAGGTGTGTGTGTGGGGACACCCAGGTGTGTGTGTGTGGGATACCCAGGTGTGTGTGTGTGTGTGTGAGACACCCAGGTGTGTGTGAGACACCTACGTGTGTGTGTCTGACACCCAGGTGTGTGTGTGTGACACCCAGGTGTGTGTGTGTGTGTGTGTGACACCCATGTGTGTGTGTGTGTGACACCTAGGTGTGTGTGTGTGTGTGACACCCAGGTGTGTGTGTGTGAGACACCCAGGTGTGTGTGTGTGACACCCAGGTGTGTGTGTGTGTGACACCCAGGTGTGTGTGTGTGAGACACCCAGGTGTGTGAGACACCCAGGTGTGTGTGTGGGGACACCCAGGTGTGTGTGTGTGGGATACCCAGGTGTGTGTGTGTGTGAGACACCCAGGTGTGTGTGAGACACCTACGTGTGTGTGTGTCTGACACCCAGGTGTGTGTGTGTGTGACACCCAGGTGTGTGTGAGTGTGACATCCAGGTGTGTGTGAGACACCCAGGTGTGTGTGTGACACCCAGGTGTGTGTGTGTGACACCCAGGTGTGTGTGTGTGACACCCAGGTGTGTGTGTGACACCCAGGTGTGTGTGTGTGACACCCAGGTGTGTGTGTGTGTGACACCCAGGTGTGTGTGTGTGTGACACCCAGGTGTGTGTGTGTGTGTGTGTGTGAGGGACACCCAGGTGTGTGTGTGTGTGTGACACCCAGGTGTGTGAAACACCCAGATGTGTGTGTGCGACACCCAGGTGTGTGTGGGACACCCAGGTGTGTGTGTGACACACCCAGGTGTGTGTGTGTGTGTGACACCCAGGTGTGTGTGCGTGTGAAACACCCAGGTGTGTGTTTGTGTGACACCCAGGTGTGTGTATGTGTGTGTGAAAGCCAAGTGTGTGTGTGACACCCAGGTGTGTGTGAGACACCCAGGTGTGTGTGAGACACCCAGGTGTGTGTGTGTGTGACACCCAGGTGTGTGTGACACCCAGGTGTGTGTGACACCCAGGTGTGTGAGACACCCAGGTGTGTGTGTGTGTGACACCCAGGTGTATGTTACACCCAGGTGTGTGAGACACCCAGGTGTGTGTGTGTGACACAAACGTGTGTGTGTGTGTGAGACACCCAGTTGTGTGTGTGACACCCAGGTGTGTGAAACACCCAAGTGTGTGTGACACCCAGGTGTGTGTGTGTGGGACACCCAGGTGTGTGTGTGTGTGTGACACCTAAGTGTGTGTGTGTGTGACACCCAGGTGTGTGTGTGTGTGAGGGACACCCAGGTGTGTGTGTGTGAGGGACACGCAGGTGTGTGTGTGTGTGACACCCAGGTGTGTGTGTACCATCCAGGTGTGTGTGTGTGTGACACCCAGGTGTGTGAAACACCCAGGTGTGTGTGTGTGTTTGTGACAGCCAGGTGTGTGTGTGTGAGACACCCAGGTGTGTGTGTGTGAGACACCCAGGTGTGTGTGACACCCAGGTGTGTGTGTGTGTGACACCCAGGTGTGTGTGTGACACCCAGGTGTGTGTGTGTGTGAGACACCCAGGTGTGTGTGTGTGTGTGTGACACCCAGGTGTGTGTGTGTGTGTGTGTGTGACACCCAGGTGTGTGTGTGTGTGTGTGACACCCAGGTGTGTGTGTGTGTGAGACACCCAGGTGTGTGTGTGTGAGACACCCAGGTGTGTGTGTGTGACACCCAGGTGTGTGTGTGTGTGTGACACCCAGGTGTGTGTGTGTGAGACACCCAGGTGTGTGAGACACCCAGGTGTGTGTGTGGGGACACCCAGGTGTGTGTGTGTGGGATACCCAGGTGTGTGTGTGTGTGAGACACCCAGGTGTGTGTGAGACACCTACGTGTGTGTGTCTGACACCCAGGTGTGTGTGTGTGACACCCAGGTGTGTGTGAGTGTGACATCCAGGTGTGTGTGAGACACCCAGGTGTGTGTGAGACACCCAGGTGTGTGTGTGTGTCACCCAGGTGTGTGTGTGTGTGACACCCAGGTGTGTGTGTGTGTGAGACACACAGGTGTGTGTGACACCCAGGTGTGTGTGTGGGACACCCAGGTGTGTGTGTCTGTGACACACCCAGGTGTGTGTGTGTGTGTGACACCCAGGTGTGTGTGCGACACCCAGGTGTGTGTGTGTGTGAGACACCCAGGTGTGTGTGTGTGACACCCAGGTGTGTGTGTGTGTGAGACACACAGGTGTGTGTGACACCCAGGTGTGTGTGTGTGACACCCAGGTGTGTGTGTGTGTGTGTGACACCCAGGTGTGTGTGTGTGAGACACCCAGGTGTGTGTGTGTGAGACACCCAGGTGTGTGTGTGTGACACCCAGGTGTGTGTGTGTGTGACACCCAGGTGTGTGTGTGTGAGACACCCAGGTGTGTGAGACACCCAGGTGTGTGTGTGGGGACACCCAGGTGTATGTGTGTGGGATACCCAGGTGTGTGTGTGTGTGAGACACCCAGGTGTGTGTGAGACACCTACGTGTGTGTGTGTCTGACACCCAGGTGTGTGTGTGTGTGACACCCAGGTGTGTGTGAGTGTGACATCCAGGTGTGTGTGAGACACCCAGGTGTGTGTGAGACACCCAGGTGTGTGTGTGACACCCAGGTGTGTGTGTGTGACACCCAGGTGTGTGTGTGACACCCAGGTGTGTGTGTGTGTGACACCCAGGTGTGTGTGTGTGTGACACCCAGGTGTGTGTGTGAGGGACACCCAGGTGTGTGTGTGTGTGTGACACCCAGGTGTGTGAAACACCCAGATGTGTGTGTGCGACACCCAGGTGTGTGTGGGACACCCAGGTGTGTGTGTGACACACCCAGGTGTGTGTGTGTGTGACACCCAGGTGTGTGTGCGTGTGAAACACCCAGGTGTGTGTTTGTGTGACACCCAGGTGTGTATGTGTGTGTGAAAGCCAAGTGTGTGTGTGACACCCAGGTGTGTGTGAGACACCCAGGTGTGTGTGAGACACCCAGGTGTGTGTGTGTGTGTGACACCCAGGTGTGTGTGACACCCAGGTGTGTGTGACACCCAGGTGTGTGAGACACCCAGGTGTGTGTGTGTGTGACACCCAGGTGTATGTTACACCCAGGTGTGTGAGACACCCAGGTGTGTGTGTGTGACACAAACGTGTGTGTGTGTGAGACACCCAGTTGTGTGTGTGACACCCAGGTGTGTGAAACACCCAAGTGTGTGTGACACCCATGTGTGTGTGTGTGGGACACCCAGGTGTGTGTGTGTGTGTGACACCTAAGTGTGTGTGTGTGTGACACCCAGGTGTGTGTGTGTGTGAGGGACACCCAGGTGTGTGTGTGTGAGGGACACGCAGGTGTGTGTGTGTGTGACACCCAGGTGTGTGTGTACCATCCAGGTGTGTGTGTGTGTGACACCCAGGTGTGTGAAACACCCAGGTGTGTGTGTGTGTTTGTGACAGCCAGGTGTGTGTGTGTGAGACACCCAGGTGTGTGTGTGTGAGACACCCAGGTGTGTGTGACACCCAGGTGTGTGTGTGTGTGACACCCAGGTGTGTGTGTGACACCCAGGTGTGTGTGTGTGTGAGACACCCAGGTGTGTGTGTGTGTGTGTGACACCCAGGTGTGTGTGTGTGTGTGTGACACCCAGGTGTGTGTGTGTGTGTGACACCCAGGTGTGTGTGTGAGACACCCAGGTGTGTGTGTGTGAGACACCCAGGTGTGTGTGTGTGACACCCAGGTGTGTGTGTGTCTGACACCCAGGTGTGTGTGTGTGAGACACCCAGGTGTGTGAGACACCCAGGTGTGTGTGTGGGGACACCCAGGTGTGTGTGTGTGGGATACCCAGGTGTGTGTGTGTGTGTGTGAGACACCCAGGTGTGTGTGAGACACCTACGTGTGTGTGTCTGACACCCAGGTGTGTGTGTGTGACACCCAGGTGTGTGTGTGTGTGTGTGTGACACCCAGGTGTGTGTGTGTGTGTGACACCCAGGTGTGTGTGTGTGAGACACCCAGGTGTGTGTGTGTGAGACACCCAGGTGTGTGTGTGTGACACCCAGGTGTGTGTGTGTGTGACACCCAGGTGTGTGTGTGTGAGACACCCAGGTGTGTGAGACACCCAGGTGTGTGTGTGGGGACACCCAGGTGTGTGTGTGTGGGATACCCAGGTGTGTGTGTGTGTGAGACACCCAGGTGTGTGTGAGACACCTACGTGTGTGTGTGTCTGACACCCAGGTGTGTGTGTGTGTGACACCCAGGTGTGTGTGAGTGTGACATCCAGGTGTGTGTGAGACACCCAGGTGTGTGTGTGACACCCAGGTGTGTGTGTGTGACACCCAGGTGTGTGTGTGACACCCAGGTGTGTGTGTGTGTGACACCCAGGTGTGTGTGTGTGTGACACCCAGGTGTGTGTGTGTGTGACACCCAGGTGTGTGTGTGTGTGAGGGACACCCAGGTGTGTGTGTGTGTGTGACACCCAGGTGTGTGAAACACCCAGATGTGTGTGTGCGACACCCAGGTGTGTGTGGGACACCCAGGTGTGTGTGTGACACACCCAGGTGTGTGTGTGTGTGACACCCAGGTGTGTGTGCGTGTGAAACACCCAGGTGTGTGTTTGTGTGACACCCAGGTGTGTGTATGTGTGTGTGAAAGCCAAGTGTGTGTGTGACACCCAGGTGTGTGTGAGACACCCAGGTGTGTGTGAGACACCCAGGTGTGTGTGTGTGTGACACCCAGGTGTGTGTGACACCCAGGTGTGTGTGACACCCAGGTGTGTGAGACACCCAGGTGTGTGTGTGTGTGACACCCAGGTGTATGTTACACCCAGGTGTGTGAGACACCCAGGTGTGTGTGTGTGACACAAACGTGTGTGTGTGTGAGACACCCAGTTGTGTGTGTGACACCCAGGTGTGTGAAACACCCAAGTGTGTGTGACACCCAGGTGTGTGTGTGTGGGACACCCAGGTGTGTGTGTGTGTGTGACACCTAAGTGTGTGTGTGTGTGACACCCAGGTGTGTGTGTGTGTGAGGGACACCCAGGTGTGTGTGTGTGAGGGACACGCAGGTGTGTGTGTGTGTGACACCCAGGTGTGTGTGTACCATCCAGGTGTGTGTGTGTGTGACACCCAGGTGTGTGAAACACCCAGGTGTGTGTGTGTGTTTGTGACAGCCAGGTGTGTGTGTGTGAGACACCCAGGTGTGTGTGTGTGAGACACCCAGGTGTGTGTGACACCCAGGTGTGTGTGTGTGTGACACCCAGGTGTGTGTGTGACACCCAGGTGTGTGTGTGTGTGAGACACCCAGGTGTGTGTGTGTGTGTGTGACACCCAGGTGTGTGTGTGTGTGTGTGACACCCAGGTGTGTGTGTGTGTGTGTGACACCCAGGTGTGTGTGTGTGTGAGACACCCAGGTGTGTGTGTGTGAGACACCCAGGTGTGTGTGTGTGACACCCAGGTGTGTGTGTGTGTGACACCCAGGTGTGTGTGTGTGAGACACCCAGGTGTGTGAGACACCCAGGTGTGTGTGTGGGGACACCCAGGTGTGTGTGTGTGGGATACCCAGGTGTGTGTGTGTGTGAGACACCCAGGTGTGTGTGAGACACCTACGTGTGTGTGTCTGACACCCAGGTGTGTGTGTGTGAGACCCAGGTGTGTGTGAGTGTGACATCCAGGTGTGTGTGAGACACCCAGGTGTGTGTGAGACACCCAGGTGTGTGTGTGTGTCACCCAGGTGTGTGTGTGTGTGACACCCAGGTGTGTGTGTGTGTGACACCCAGGTGTGTGTGTGTGTGACACCCAGGTGTGTGTGTGTGTGAGACACACAGGTGTGTGTGACACCCAGGTGTGTGTGTGGGACACCCAGGTGTGTGTGTCTGTGACACACCCAGGTGTGTGTGTGTGTGTGACACCCAGGTGTGTGTGCGACACACAGGTGTGTGTGTCTGTGAGACACCCAGGTGTGCGTGTGTGTGATACCCAGGTGTGTTTGAGACACCCAGGTGTGTGTGTGTGTGTGAGACACCCAGGTGTGTGTGTGACAACCAGGTGTGTGAAACACCCAGATGTGTGTGTGTGTGACACCCAAGTGTGTGTGTGTGAGACACCCAGGTGTGTGTGTGTTTGTGAGACACCCAGGTGTGTGTGTGTGTGTGAGACTCCCAGGTGTGTGTGTGTGACACCCATATGTGTGTGTGTGTGAGACACCCAGGTGTGTGTGTGTGTGAGACACCCAGGTGTGTGTGTGAGACACCCAGGTGTGTGTGTGAAACACCCAGGTGTGTGTGTGCGACACCCAGGTGTGTGTGCGACACCCAGGTGTGTGTGAGACATCCAGGTGTGTGTGTGGGACACCCAGGTGTGTGTGTGTGTGAGACACCCAGGTATGTGTGTGTGACACCCAGGTGTGCGTGTGTGTGTGAAACACCCAGGTGTGTGAAACACCCAAGTGTGTGTGAGACACCCAGGTGTGTGTGCGACACCAAGGTGTGTGTGTCTGTGAGACACCCAGGTGTGCGTGTGTGTGATACCCAGGTGTGTTTGAGACACCCAGGTGTGTGTGTGTGTGAGACACCCAGGTGTGTGTGTGACAACCAGGTGTGTGAAACACCCAGATGTGTGTGTGTGACACCCAAGTGTGTGTGTGTGTGTGAGACACCCAGGTGTGTGTGTGTTTGTGAGACACCCAGGTGTGTGTGTGTGTGTGAGACTCCCAGGTGTGTGTGTGTGACACCCATATGTGTGTGTGTGTGTGTGAGACACCCAGGTGTGTGTGTGTGTGAGACACCCAGGTGTGTGTGTGAGACACCCAGGTGTGTGTGTGAAACACCCAGGTGTGTGTGTGCGACACCCAGGTGTGTGTGCGACACCCAGGTGTGTGTGAGACATCCAGGTGTGTGTGTGGGACACCCAGGTGTGTGTGTGAGACACCCAGGTGTGTGAGACACCCAGGTGTGTGTGTGTGGGTCACCCAGGTGTGTGTGAGACACCCACGTGTGTGTATGTCTGACACCCAGGTGTGTGTGTGACACCCAGGTGTGTGTGTCTGTGTGGGACACACAGGTATGTGAAAAACCCAAGTGTGTGTGAGACACCCAGGGGTGTGTGAGACACGCAGGTGTGTGTGTGTGACACCCAGGTGTGTGTGTGTGACACCCAGGTGTGTGTATGTGTGAGACACCCAGGTGTGTGAAACATTTAATTGTGTG
The DNA here is from genome assembly GCF_048934315.1 of Petromyzon marinus. Lineage (NCBI taxonomy): Eukaryota > Metazoa > Chordata > Hyperoartia > Petromyzontiformes > Petromyzontidae > Petromyzon > Petromyzon marinus. Next base: position 6,191,793 of record NC_133720.1, read on the forward strand.
TGAGACACCCAGGTGTGTGTGAGACACCCAGGTGTGTGTGTGTGTGACACCCAGGTGTGTGTGTGACACCCAGGTGTGTGTGTGTGTGTGACAACCAGGTGTGTGTGTGTGTGCGACACCCAGGTGTGTGTGCGACACCCAGGTGTGTGTGTGTGTGAAACACCCAGGTGTGTGTTTGTGTGACACCCAGGTGTGTGTGTGTGTGACACCCAGGTGTGTGAAAAACCCAAGTGTGTGTGTGACACCCAGGTGTGTGTGAGACACCCAGGTGTGTGTGAGACACCCAGGTATGTGTGTGTGTGACACCGTGTGTGACACCCAGGTGTGCGTGTGTGTGACACCCAGGTGTGCGTGTGTGTGACACCCCGGTGTGCGTGTGTGTGACACCCAGGTGTGCGTGTGTGTGACACCCAGGTGTGTGTAACAACCAGTTGTGTGTGTGTGTGACACCCAGGTGTGTGTGTGTGACACCCAGGTGTGTGTGTGTGACACCCAGGTGTGTGTGTGTGTGACACCCAGGTGTGTGTGTGTGTGACACCCAGGTGTGTGTGTGTGTGCGACACCCAGTTGTGTGTGCGACATCCAGGTGTGTGTGTGTGTGAAATACCCAGGTGTGTGTTTATGTGACACCCAGGTGTGTGTGTATGTGACACCCAGGTGTGTGAAACACCCAGGTGTGTGTGAAACACCCAGGTGTGTGTGAGACACCCAGGTGTGTGTGAGACACCCAGGTGTGTGTGTGTGTGAGACACCCAGGTGTGTGTGACACCCAGGTGTGTGTGTGTGTGACACCCAGGTGTGCGTGTGTATGACACCCAGGTGTGCGTGTGTGTGACACCCAGGTGTGTGTGAGACACCCAGGTGTGTGTAACACCCTGGTGTTTGTAACACCCAGGTGTGTGTGTGTGAGACACCCAGGTGTGTGTGTGAGACACCCAGGTGTGTGAGTGTGAGACACCCCAGGTGTGTGTGTGTGACACCCAGGTGTGTGTGTGTAAGACACCCAGGTGTGTGTGCGACATCCAGGTGTGTGTGTGTGTGAAATACCCAGGTGTGTGTTTGTGTGACACCCAGGTGTTTGTGTGTGTGTGTGACACCCAGGTTTGTGAAACACCCAGGTTTGTGTGAGACACCCAGGTGTGTGTGTGTGTGTGTGACACCCAGGTGTGCGTGTGTGTGACACCCAGGTGTGTGTAACACCCAGGTGTGTGTAACACCCAGGTGTGTGTGTGAGACACCCAGGTGTGTGTGTGAGACACCCAGGTGTGTGAGTGTGAGACACCCAGGTGTGTGTGTGACACCCAGGTGTGTGTGTGTAAGACACCCAGGTGTGTGTGTGTGACACCCAGGTGTGTGAAACACCCAAGTGTGTGTGAGACACCCAGGTGTGTGTGTGTGTGTGAAACATCCAGGTGTGTGTGTGTGACACCCAGGTGTGTGTGCGACACCCAGGTGTGTGAGTGACATCCAGGTGTGTGACACCCAGGTGTGTGTGTGGCACCCAGGTGTGTGTGAGACATCCAGGTGTGTGTGTGGGACACCCAGGTGTGTGTGTGTGTGATACCCAGGTGTGTTTGAGAAACCCAGGTGTGTGTGTGTGTGTGAGACACCCAGGTGTGTGTGTGACAACCAGGTGTGTGAAACACCCAGATGTGTGTGTGTGACACCCAAGTGTGTGTGTGTGAGACACCCAGGTGTGTGTGTGTTTGTGAGACACCCAGGTGTGTGTGTGTGTGTGAGACTCCCAGGTGTGTGTGTGTGACACCCATATGTGTTTGTGTGTGAGACACCCAGGTGTGTGTGTGTGAGACACCCAGGTGTGTGTGTGAGACACCCAGGTGTGTGTGTGAAACACCCAGGTGTGTGTGTGCGACACCCAGGGGTGTGTGCGACACCCAGGTGTGTGTGAGACATCCAGGTGTGTGTGTGGGACACCCAGGTGTGTGTGTGTGTGAGACACCCAGGTATGTGTGTGTGACACCCAGGTGTGCGTGTGTGTGTGAAACACCCAGGTGTGTGAAACACCCAAGTGTGTGTGAGACACCCAGGTGTGTGTGCGACACCAAGGTGTGTGTGTCTGTGAGACACCCAGGTGTGCGTGTGTGTGATACCCAGGTGTGTTTGAGACACCCAGGTGTGTGTGTGTGTGAGACACCCAGGTGTGTGTGTGACAACCAGGTGTGAGAAACACCCAGATGTGTGTGTGTGACACCCAAGTGTGTGTGTGTGTGTGAGACACCCAGGTGTGTGTGTGTTTGTGAGACACCCAGGTGTGTGTGTGTGTGTGAGACTCCCAGGTGTGTGTGTGTGACACCCATATGTGTGTGTGTGTGAGACACCCAGGTGTGTGTGTGTGTGAGACACCCAGGTGTGTGTGTGAAACACCCAGGTGTGTGTGTGCGACACCCAGGTGTGTGTGCGACACCCAGGTGTGTGTGAGACATCCAGGTGTGTGTGTGGGACACCCAGGTGTGTGTGTGAGACACCCAGGTGTGTGAGACACCCAGGTGTGTGTGTGTGGGTCACCCAGGTGTGTGTGAGACACCCACGTGTGTGTATGTCTGACACCCAGGTGTGTGTGTGACACCCAGGTGTGTGTGTCTGTGTGGGACACACAGGTATGTGAAAAACCCAAGTGTGTGTGAGACACCCAGGGGTGTGTGAGACACGCAGGTGTGTGTGTGTGACACCCAGGTGTGTGTGTGTGACACCCAGGTGTGTGTATGTGTGAGACACCCAGGTGTGTGAAACATTTAATTGTGTGTGAGACACCCAGGTGTGTGTGAGACACCCAGGTGTGTGTGTGTGTGACACCCAGGTGTGTGTGTGACAACCAGGTGTGTGTGTGTGTGTGACAACCAGGTGTGTGTGTGTGTGCGACACCCAGGTGTGTGTGCGACACCCAGGTGTGTGTGTGTGTGAAACACCCAGGTGTGTGTTTGTGTGACACCCAGGTGTGTGTGTGTGTGACACCCAGGTGTGTGAAAAACCCAAGTGTGTGTGTGACACCCAGGTGTGTGTGAGACACCCAGGTGTGTGTGAGACACCCAGGTATGTGTGTGTGTGACACCGTGTGTGACACCCAGGTGTGCGTGTGTGTGACACCCAGGTGTGCGTGTGTGTGACACCCCGGTGTGCGTGTGTGTGACACCCAGGTGTGCGTGTGTGTGACACCCAGGTGTGTGTAACAACCAGTTGTGTGTGTGTGTGACACCCAGGTGTGTGTGTGTGACACCCAGGTGTTTGTGTGTGTGTGAGACACCCAGGTGTGTGTGTGTGACACCCAGGTGTGTGTGTGTGTGACACCCAGGTGTGTGTGTGTGTGACACCCAGGTGTGTGTGTGTGTGCGACACCCAGTTGTGTGTGCGACATCCAGGTGTGTGTGTGTGTGAAATACCCAGGTGTGTGTTTATGTGACACCCAGGTGTGTGTGTATGTGACACCCAGGTGTGTGAAACACCCAGGTGTGTGTGAAACACCCAGGTGTGTGTGAGACACCCAGGTGTGTGTGAGACACCCAGGTGTGTGTGTGTGTGAGACACCCAGGTGTGTGTGACACCCAGGTGTGTGTGTGTGTGACACCCAGGTGTGCGTGTGTATGACACCCAGGTGTGCGTGTGTGTGACACCCAGGTGTGTGTGAGACACCCAGGTGTGTGTAACACCCTGGTGTGTGTAACACCCAGGTGTGTGTGTGTGAGACACCCAGGTGTGTGTGTGAGACACCCAGGTGTGTGAGTGTGAGACACCCCAGGTGTGTGTGTGTGACACCCAGGTGTGTGTGTGTAAGACACCCAGGTGTGTGTGCGACATCCAGGTGTGTGTGTGTGTGAAATACCCAGGTGTGTGTTTGTGTGACACCCAGGTGTTTGTGTGTGTGTGTGACACCCAGGTTTGTGAAACACCCAGGTTTGTGTGAGACACCCAGGTGTGTGTGTGTGTGTGACACCCAGGTGTGCGTGTGTGTGACACCCAGGTGTGTGTAACACCCAGGTGTGTGTAACACCCAGGTGTGTGTGTGAGACACCCAGGTGTGTGTGTGAGACACCCAGGTGTGTGAGTGTGAGACACCCAGGTGTGTGAGTGTGAGACACCCAGGTGTGTGTGTGACACCCAGGTGTGTGTGTGTAAGACACCCAGGTGTGTGTGTGTGACACCCAGGTGTGTGAAACACCCAAGTGTGTGTGAGACACCCAGGTGTGTGTGTGTGTGTGAAACATCCAGGTGTGTGTGTGTGACACCCAGGTGTGTGTGCGACACCCAGGTGTGTGAGTGACATCCAGGTGTGTGACACCCAGGTGTGTGTGTGGCACCCAGGTGTGTGTGAGACATCCAGGTGTGTGTGTGGGACACCCAGGTGTGTGTGTGTGTGATACCCAGGTGTGTTTGAGAAACCCAGGTGTGTGTGTGTGTGTGTGAGACACCCAGGTGTGTGTGTGACAACCAGGTGTGTGAAACACCCAGATGTGTGTGTGTGACACCCAAGTGTGTGTGTGTGAGACACCCAGGTGTGTGTGTGTTTGTGAGACACCCAGGTGTGTGTGTGTATGTGAGACTCCCAGGTGTGTGTGTGTGACACCCATATGTGTTTGTGTGTGAGACACCCAGGTGTGTGTGTGTGAGACACCCAGGTGTGTGTGTGAGACACCCAGGTGTGTGTGTGAAACACCCAGGTGTGTGTGTGCGACACCCAGGGGTGTGTGCGACACCCAGGTGTGTGTGAGACATCCAGGTGTGTGTGTGGGACACCCAGGTGTGTGTGTGTGTGAGACACCCAGGTATGTGTGTGTGACACCCAGGTGTGCGTGTGTGTGTGAAACACCCAGGTGTGTGAAACACCCAAGTGTGTGTGAGACACCCAGGTGTGTGTGCGACACCAAGGTGTGTGTGTCTGTGAGACACCCAGGTGTGCGTGTGTGTGATACCCAGGTGTGTTTGAGACACCCAGGTGTGTGTGTGTGTGAGACACCCAGGTGTGTGTGTGACAACCAGGTGTGTGAAACACCAAGATGTGTGTGTGTGACACCCAAGTGTGTGTGTGTGTGTGAGACACCCAGGTGTGTGTGTGACAACCAGGTGTGTGAAACACCCAGATGTGTGTGTGTGACACCCAAGTGTGTGTGTGTGAGACACCCAGGTGTGTGTGTGTTTGTGAGACATCCAGGTGTGTGTGTGTGTGTGAGACTCCCAGGTGTGTGTGTGTGACACCCATATGTGTTTGTGTGTGTGTGTGAGACACCCAGGTGTGTGTGTGAGACACCCAGGTGTGTGTGTGAAACACCCAGGTATGTGTGTGCGACACCCAGGGGTGTGTGCGACACCCAGGTGTGTGTGAGACATCCAGGTGTGTGTGTGGGACACCCAGGTGTGTGTGTGTGTGAGACACCCAGGTATGTGTGTGTGACACCCAGGTGTGCGTGTGTGTGTGAAACACCCAGGTGTGTGAAACACCCAAGTGTGTGTGAGACACCCAGGTGTGTGTGCGACACCAAGGTGTGTGTGTCTGTGAGACACCCAGGTGTGCGTGTGTGTGATACCCAGGTGTGTTTGAGACACCCAGGTGTGTGTGTGTGTGAGACACCCAGGTGTGTGTGTGACAACCAGGTGTGAGAAACACCCAGATGTGTGTGTGTGACACCCAAGTGTGTGTGTGTGTGTGAGACACCCAGGTGTGTGTGTGTTTGTGAGACACCCAGGTGTGTGTGTGTGTGTGAGACTCCCAGGTGTGTGTGTGTGACACCCATATGTGTGTGTGTGTGAGACACCCAGGTGTGTGTGTGTGTGAGACACCCAGGTGTGTGTGTGAAACACCCAGGTGTGTGTGTGCGACACCCAGGTGTGTGTGCGACACCCAGGTGTGTGTGAGACATCCAGGTGTGTGTGTGGGACACCCAGGTGTGTGTGTGAGACACCCAGGTGTGTGAGACACCCAGGTGTGTGTGTGTGGGTCACCCAGGTGTGTGTGAGACACCCACGTGTGTGTATGTCTGACACCCAGGTGTGTGTGTGACACCCAGGTGTGTGTGTCTGTGTGGGACACACAGGTATGTGAAAAACCCAAGTGTGTGTGAGACACCCAGGGGTGTGTGAGACACGCAGGTGTGTGTGTGTGACACCCAGGTGTGTGTGTGTGACACCCAGGTGTGTGTATGTGTGAGACACCCAGGTGTGTGAAACATTTAATTGTGTGTGAGACACCCAGGTGTGTGTGAGACACCCAGGTGTGTGTGTGTGTGACACCCAGGTGTGTGTGTGACACCCAGGTGTGTGTGTGTGTGACAACCAGGTGTGTGTGTGTGTGCGACACCCAGGTGTGTGTGCGACACCCAGGTGTGTGTGTGTGTGAAACACCCAGGTGTGTGTTTGTGTGACACCCAGGTGTGTGTGTGTGTGACACCCAGGTGTGTGAAAAACCCAAGTGTGTGTGTGACACCCAGGTGTGTGTGAGACACCCAGGTGTGTGTGAGACACCCAGGTATGTGTGTGTGTGACACCGTGTGTGACACCCAGGTGTGCGTGTGTGTGACACCCAGGTGTGCGTGTGTGTGACACCCCGGTGTGCGTGTGTGTGACACCCAGGTGTGCGTGTGTGTGACACCCAGGTGTGTGTAACAACCAGTTGTGTGTGTGTGTGACACCCAGGTGTGTGTGTGTGACACCCAGGTGTTTGTGTGTGTGTGAGACACCCAGGTGTGTGTGTGTGACACCCAGGTGTGTGTGTGTGTGACACCCAGGTGTGTGTGTGTGACACCCAGGTGTGTGTGTGTGTGCGACACCCAGTTGTGTGTGCGACATCCAGGTGTGTGTGTGTGTGAAATACCCAGGTGTGTGTTTATGTGACACCCAGGTGTGTGTGTATGTGACACCCAGGTGTGTGAAACACCCAGGTGTGTGTGAAACACCCAGGTGTGTGTGAGACACCCAGGTGTGTGTGAGACACCCAGGTGTGTGTGTGTGTGAGACACCCAGGTGTGTGTGACACCCAGGTGTGTGTGTGTGTGACACCCAGGTGTGCGTGTGTATGACACCCAGGTGTGCGTGTGTGTGACACCCAGGTGTGTGTGAGACACCCAGGTGTGTGTAACACCCTGGTGTGTGTAACACCCAGGTGTGTGTGTGTGAGACACCCAGGTGTGTGTGTGAGACACCCAGGTGTGTGAGTGTGAGACACCCCAGGTGTGTGTGTGTGACACCCAGGTGTGTGTGTGTAAGACACCCAGGTGTGTGTGCGACATCCAGGTGTGTGTGTGTGTGAAATACCCAGGTGTGTGTTTGTGTGACACCCAGGTGTTTGTGTGTGTGTGTGACACCCAGGTTTGTGAAACACCCAGGTTTGTGTGAGACACCCAGGTGTGTGTGTGTGTGTGACACCCAGGTGTGCGTGTGTGTGACACCCAGGTGTGTGTAACACCCAGGTGTGTGTAACACCCAGGTGTGTGTGTGAGACACCCAGGTGTGTGTGTGAGACACCCAGGTGTGTGAGTGTGAGACACCCAGGTGTGTGAGTGTGAGACACCCAGGTGTGTGTGTGACACCCAGGTGTGTGTGTGTAAGACACCCAGGTGTGTGTGTGTGACACCCAGGTGTGTGAAACACCCAAGTGTGTGTTAGACACCCAGGTGTGTGTGTGTGTGTGAAACATCCAGGTGTGTGTGTGTGACACCCAGGTGTGTGTGCGACACCCAGGTGTGTGAGTGACATCCAGGTGTGTGACACCCAGGTGTGTGTGTGGCACCCAGGTGTGTGTGAGACATCCAGGTGTGTGTGTGGGACACCCAGGTGTGTGTGTGTGTGATACCCAGGTGTGTTTGAGAAACCCAGGTGTGTGTGTGTGTGTGAGACACCCAGGTGTGTGTGTGACAACCAGGTGTGTGAAACACCCAGATGTGTGTGTGTGACACCCAAGTGTGTGTGTGTGAGACACCCAGGTGTGTGTGTGTTTGTGAGACACCCAGGTGTGTGTGTGTATGTGAGACTCCCAGGTGTGTGTGTGTGACACCCATATGTGTTTGTGTGTGAGACACCCAGGTGTGTGTGTGTGAGACACCCAGGTGTGTGTGTGAGACACCCAGGTGTGTGTGTGAAACACCCAGGTGTGTGTGTGCGACACCCAGGGGTGTGTGCGACACCCAGGTGTGTGTGAGACATCCAGGTGTGTGTGTGGGACACCCAGGTGTGTGTGTGTGTGAGACACCCAGGTATGTGTGTGTGACACCCAGGTGTGCGTGTGTGTGTGAAACACCCAGGTGTGTGAAACACCCAAGTGTGTGTGAGACACCCAGGTGTGTGTGCGACACCAAGGTGTGTGTGTCTGTGAGACACCCAGGTGTGCGTGTGTGTGATACCCAGGTGTGTTTGAGACACCCAGGTGTGTGTGTGTGTGAGACACCCAGGTGTGTGTGTGACAACCAGGTGTGTGAAACACCAAGATGTGTGTGTGTGACACCCAAGTGTGTGTGTGTGTGTGAGACACCCAGGTGTGTGTGTGTTTGTGAGACACCCAGGTGTGTGTGTGTGTGTGTGAGACTCCCAGGTGTGTGTGTGTGACACCCATATGTGTGTGTGTGTGAGACACCCAGGTGTGTGTGTGTGTGAGACACCCAGGTGTGTGTGTGAGACACCCAGGTGTGTGTGTGAAACACCCAGGTGTGTGTGTGCGACACCCAGGTGTGTGTGCGACACCCAGGTGTGTGTGAGACATCCAGGTGTGTGTGTGGGACACCCAGGTGTGTGTGTGAGACACCCAGGTGTGTGAGACACCCAGGTGTGTGTGTGTGGGTCACCCAGGTGTGTGTGAGACACCCACGTGTGTGTACGTCTGACACCCAGGTGTGTGTGTGACACCCAGGTGTGTGTGTCTGTGTGGGACACACAGGTATGTGAAAAACCCAAGTGTGTGTGAGACACCCAGGTGTGTGTGAGACACGCAGGTGTGTGTGTGTGACACCCAGGTGTGTGTGTGTGACACCCAGGTGTGTGTATGTGTGAGACACCCAGGTGTGTGAAACATTTAATTGTGTGTGAGACACCCAGGTGTGTGTGAGACACCCAGGTGTGTGTGTGTGTGTGTGACACCCAGGTGTGTGTGTGACACCCAGGTGTGTGTGTGTGTGACAACCAGGTGTGTGTGTGTGTGCGACACCCAGGTGTGTGTGCGACACCCAGGTGTGTGTGTGTGAAACACCCAGGTGTGTGTTTGTGTGACACCCAGGTGTGTGTGTGTGTGACACCCAGGTGTGTGAAAAACCCAAGTGTGTGTGTGACACCCAGGTGTGCGTGTGTGTGACACCCAAGTGTGCGTGTGTGTGACACCCAGGTGTGCGTGTGTGTGACACCCAGGTGTGCGTGTGTGTGACACCCAGGTGTGTGTAACAACCAGTTGTGTGTGTGTGTGACACCCAGGTGTGTGTGTGTGACACCCAGGTGTGTGTGTGTGTGTGAGACACCCAGGTGTGTGTGTGTGTGACACCCAGGTGTGTGTGTGTGTGTGACACCCAGGTGTGTGTGTGTGTGCGACACCCAGTTGTGTGTGCGACATCCAGGTGTGTGTGTGTGTGAAATACCCAGGTGTGTGTTTATGTGACACCCAGGTGTGTGTGTGTGTGACACCCAGGTGTGTGAAACACCCAGGTGTGTGTGAAACACCCAGGTGTGTGTGAGACACCCAGGTGTGTGTGAGACACCCAGGTGTGTGTGTGTGTGAGACACCCAGGTGTGTGTGTGTGTGACACCCAGGTGTGCGTGTGTGTGACACCCAGGTGTGCGTGTGTGTGACACCTAGGTGTGTGTGAGACACCCAGGTGTGTGTAACACCCTGGTGTGTGTAACACCCAGGTGTGTGTGTGTGAGACACCCAGGTGTGTGTGTGAGACACCCAGGTGTGTGAGTGTGAGACACCCAGGTGTGTGTGTGTGTGACACCCAGGTGTGTGTGTGTAAGACACCCAGGTGTGTGTGCGACATCCAGGTTTGTGTGTGTGTGTGAAATACCCAGGTGTTTGTGTGTGTGTGTGACACCCAGGTGTGTGAAACACCCAGGTTTGTGTGAGACACCCAGGTGTGTGTGTGTGTGTGACACCCAGGTGTGCGTGTGTGTGACACCCAGGTGTGTGTAACACCCAGGTGTGTGTAACACCCAGGTGTGTGTGTGAGACACCCAGGTGTGTGTGTGAGACACCCAGGTGTGTGAGTGTGAGACACCCAGGTGTGTGTGTGTGACACCCAGGTGTGTGTGTGTGTAAGACACCCAGGTGTGTGTGTGTGACACCCAGGTGTGTGAAACACCCAAGTGTGTGTGAGACACCCAGGTGTGTGTGTGTGTGTGTGAAACATCCAGGTGTGTGTGTGTGACACCCAGGTGTGTGTGCGACACCCAGGTGTGTGACTGACATCCAGGTGTGTGACACCCAGGTGTGTGTGTGGCACCCAGGTGTGTGTGTGTGACACCCAAGTGTGTGTGTGTGACACCCAGGTGTGTGTGTGAAACCCAGGTGTGTATGAGACACCCAGTTGTGTTTGAGACACCCAGGTGTGTGTGCGACACCCAGGTATGTGTGAGACAACCAGGTGTGTGTGTGGGACACCCAGGTGTGTGTGTGAGATACCCAGGTGTGTGAGACACCCAGGTGTGTGTGTTTGGGTCACCCAGGTGTGTGTGAGACACCCACATGTGTGTATGTCTGACACCCTGGTGTGTGTGTGACACCCAGGTGTGTGTGTGTGTTAGACACCCAGGTATGTGAAACACCCAAGTGTGTGTGAGACACCCAGGTGTTTGTGAGACACGCAGGTGTGTGTGCGTGTGACACCCAGGTGTGTGTATTTGTGAGACACCCAGGTGTGTGAAACATTTAAGTGTGTGAGACACCCAGGTGTGTGTGAGACACCAGGTGTGTGTGTGTGTGACACCCAGGTGTGTGTGTGTGACACCCAGGTGTGTGTGTGTATGACACCCAGGTGTGTGTGTGCGACACCCTGGTGTGTGTGCAACACCCAGGTGTGTGTGTGTGTGTGAAACACCCAGGTGTGTGTTTGTGTGACACCCAGGTGTGTGTGTGACACCCAGGTGTGTGAAACACCCACGTGTGTGTGTGACACCCAGGTGTGTGTGAGACACCCAGGTGTGTGTGAGACACCCAGGTGTGTGTGTGTGAGACACCCAGGTATGTGTGTGTGTGACACGCAGGTGTGCGTGTGTGTGACACCCAGGTGTGTGTGAGACACCCAGGTGTGTGTAACATCCAGGTGTGTGTGTGTGTGACACCCAGGTGTGTGTGTGTGACACCCAGGTGTGTGTGTGTGTGAGACACCCAGGTGTGTGAAACATTTAAGTGTGTGTGAGACACCCAGGTGTGTGTGTGTGTGACACCCAGGTGGGTGTGTGTGACACCCAGGTGTGTGTGTGTGACACCCAGGTGTGTGTGTGTGCGACACCCAGGTGTGTGTGCGACACCCAGGTGTGTGTGTGTGAAACACCCAGGTGTGTGTGTGTGTGACACCCAGGTGTGTGAAACACCCAAGTGTGTGTGTGACACCCAGGTGTGTGTGAGACACCCAGGTGTGTGTGAGACACCCAGGTGTGTGTGTGTGAGACACCCAGGTATGTGTGTGTGTGACACCCAGTTGTGCGTGTGTCTGACACCCAGTTGTGCGTGTGTGTGACACCCAGGTGTGCGTGTGTGTGACACACAGGTGTGTGTGAGACACCCAGGTGTGTGTGACACCCAGGTGTGTGTAACACCCAGAAGTGTGTGTGTGAGACACCCAGGTGTGTTTGTGTGTGACACCCAGGTGTGTGTGTGGGACACCCAGGTGTGTGTGTGAGACACCCAGGTGTGTGTGAGACACCCAGGTGTGTGGGTGTGACACCCAGGTGTGTGTGTGTGTGAGACACCCAGGTGTGTGAAACATTTAAGTGTGTGTGAGACACCCAGGTGTGTGTGAGACACCCAGGTGTGTGTGTGACACTCAGGTGTGTGTGTGTGACACCCAGGTGTGTGTGTGTGTGACACCCAGGTGTGTGTGTGTGTGTGTAACACCCAGGTGTGTGTGTGTGCGACACCCAGTTGTGTGTGCGACATCCAGGTGTGTTTGTGTGAAATACCCAGGTGTGTGTTTGTGTGACACCCAGGTGTGTGTGTGTGTGACACCCAGGTGTGTGAAACACCCAGGTGTGTGTGAGACACCCAGGTGTGTGTAAGACACCCAGGTGTGTGTGTGTGAGACACCCAGGTGTGTGTGTGTGTGACACCCAGGTGTGCGTGTGTGTGACACCCAGGTGTGTGTAACACCCAGGTTTGTGTAACACCCAGGTGTGTGTAACACCCAGGTGTGTGTGTGTGAGACACCCAGGTGTGTGTGTGACACCCAGGTGTGTGTATGTGAGACACCCAGGTGTGTGTGTGAGACACCCAGGTGTGTGAGTGTGAGACACCCAGGTGTGTGTGACACCCAGGTGTGTGTGTGTAAGACACCCAGGTGTGTGTGTGTGTGTGCGACACCCAGGTGTGTGAAACACCCAAGTGTGTGTGAGACACCCAGGTGTGTGTGTGTGTGTGTGAAACATCCAGGTGTGTGTGTGACACCCAGGTGTGTGTGCGACACCCAGGTGTGTGAGTGACACCCAGGTGTGTGACACCCAGGTGTGTGTGTGGCACCCAGGTGTGTGTGTGTGTGTGTGTGACACCCAAGTGTGTGTGTGTGTGACACCCAGGTGTGTGTGTGAAACCCAGGTGTGTATGAGACACCCAGGTGTGTTTGAGACACCCAGGTGTGTGTGCGACACCCAGGTATGTGTGAGACATCCAGGTGTGTGTGTGGGACACCCAGGTGTGTTTTAGACACCCAGGTGTGTGAGACACCGAGGTGTGTGTGTGTCGGTCACCCAGGTGTGTGTGAGACACCCACATGTGTGTATTTCTGACACCCAGGTGTGTATGTGTGGGTCACCCAGGTGTGTATGTGTGGGTCACCCAGGTGTGTGTGAGACACCCACATGTGTATATGTCTGACACCCAGGTGTGTGTGTGACACCCAGGTGTGTGTGTGTGAGACACCCAGGTATGTGAAACACCCAAGTGTGTGTGAGACACCCAGGTGTTTGTGAGATACGCAGGTGTGTGTGCGTGTGAAACTCAGGTGTGTGTGACACCCAGGTGTGTGTATGTGTGAGACACCCAGGTGTGTGAAACATTTAAGTGTGTGAGACACCCAAGTGTGTGTGAGACACCAGGTGTGTGTGTGTGTGTGTGACACCCAGGTGTGTGTGTGTGTGACACCCAGGTGTGTGTGTGTGACACCCAGGTGTGTGTGTGTGTGTGTGTGAGACACCCAGGTGTGTGTGTGTGTGCGACACCCTGGTGTGTGTGCGACACCCAGGTGTGTGTGTGTGTGAAACACCCAGGTATGTGTTTGTGTGACACCCAGGTGTGTGTGTGTGTGTGACACCCAGGTGTGTGAAACACCCACGTGTGTGTGACACCCAGGTGTGTGTGAGACACCCAGGTGTGTGTGTGTGAGACACCCAGGTATGTGTGTGTGTGTGACACCCAGGTGTGCGTGTGTGTGACACCCAGGTGTGTGTGAGACACCCAGGTGTGTGTAACACCCAGGTTTGTGTGTGTGTGACACCCAGGTGTGTGTGTGTGACACCCAGGTGTGTGTGTGTGTGAGACACCCAGGTGTGTGAAACATTTAAGTGTGTCTGAGACACCCAGGTGTGTGTGAGTGTGACACCCAGGTGTGTGTGTGACACCCAGGTGTGTGTGTGTGTGACACCCAGGTGTGTGTGTGTGTGTAACACCCAGGGGTGTGTGTGTGCGACACCCAGGTGTGTGTGCGACACCCAAGTGTGTGTGTGTGTGAAATACCCAGGTGTGTGTTTGTGTGACACCCAGGTGTGTGTGTGTGTGTGACACCCAGGTGTGTGAAACACCCAGGTGTGTGTGAGACACCCAGGTGTGTGTGAGACACCCAGGTGTGTGTGTGAGACACCCACGTTTGTGTATGTGTGACACCCAGGTGTGCGTGTGTGTGACATCCAGGTGTGCGTGTGTGTGACACCCAGGTGTGTGTGAGACACCCAGGTGTGTGTAACACCCAGGTGTGTGTAACACCCAGGTGTGTGTGTGTGAGACACCCAGGTGTGTGTGTGTGTGACACCCAGGTGTGTGTGTAGGACACCCAGGTGTGTGTCTGAGACACCCAGGTGTGTGTGTGCTACACCCAGGTGTGTGTGGTTGATACACCCAGGTGTATGTGTGACACCCAGGTGTGTGTGTGACACCCAGGTGTGTGTGTGTGAAACACCCAGGTGTGTGTTTGTGAGACACCCAGGTGTGTGTGTGAGACACCCAGGTGTGTGTGACACCCAGGTGTGTGTGTGTAAGACACCCAGGTGTGTGTGTGTGACACCCAGGTGTGTGAAACACCCAAGTGTGTGTGAGACACTCAGGTGTGTGAAACACCCAGGTGTGTGTGAGACACCCAGGTGTGTGTGAAACACCCATGTGTGTGTGAGTGAGACACACAGGTGTGTGTTTGTGTGACACCCAGGTGTGTGACACCCAGGTTTGTGTGTGGCACCCAGGTGTGTGTGTGTGTGTGACACCCAAGTGTGTGTGTGTGACACCCAGGTGTGTGTGTGTGTGAGACACCCAGGTGTGTGAAACATTTAAGTGTGTCTGAGACACCCAGGTGTGTGTGAGTGTGACACCCAGGTGTGTGTGACACCCAGGTGTGTGTGTGACACCCAGGTGTGTGTGTGTGTGTGACACCCAGGTGTGTGTGTGTGTGTAACACCCAGGGGTGTGTGTGTGCGACACCCAGGTGTGTGTGCGACACCCAAGTGTGTGTGTGTGTGAAATACCCAGGTGTGTGTTTGTGTGACACCCAGGTGTGTGTGTGTGTGTGACACCCAGGTGTGTGAAACACCCAGGTGTGTGTGAGACACCCAGGTGTGTGTGTGACACCCAAGTGTGTGTGTGTGACACCCAGGTGTGTGTGTGTGTGAGACACCCAGGTGTGTGAAACATTTAAGTGTGTCTGAGACACCCAGGTGTGTGTGAGTGTGACACCCAGGTGTGTGTGACACCCAGGTGTGTGTGTGACACCCAGGTGTGTGTGTGTGTGTGACACCCAGGTGTGTGTGTGTGTAACACCCAGGGGTGTGTGTGTGCGACACCCAGGTGTGTGTGCGACACCCAAGTGTGTGTGTGTGTGAAATACCCAGGTGTGTGTTTGTGTGACACCCAGGTGTGTGTGTGTGTGTGACACCCAGGTGTGTGAAACACCCAGGTGTGTGTGAGACACCCAGGTGTGTGTGAGACACCCAGGTGTGTGTGTGAGACACCCACGTTTGTGTATGTGTGACACCCAGGTGTGCGTGTGTGTGACATCCAGGTGTGCGTGTGTGTGACACCCAGGTGTGTGTGAGACACCCAGGTGTGTGTAACACCCAGGTGTGTGTAACACCCAGGTGTGTGTGTGTGTGAGACACCCAGGTGTGTGTGTGTGTGACACCCAGGTGTGTGTGTAGGACACCCAGGTGTGTGTCTGAGACACCCAGGTGTGTGTGTGCTACACCCAGGTGTGTGTGGTTGATACCCCCAGGTGTATGTGTGACACCCAGGTGTGTGTGTGACACCCAGGTGTGTGTGTGTGAAACACCCAGGTGTGTGTTTGTGAGACACCCAGGTGTGTGTGTGAGACACCCAGGTGTGTGTGACACCCAGGTGTGTGTGTGTAAGACACCCAGGTGTGTGTGTGTGACACCCAGGTGTGTGAAACACCCAAGTGTGTGTGAGACACTCAGGTGTGTGAAACACCCAGGTGTGTGTGAGACACCCAGGTGTGTGTGAAACACCCAGGTGTGTGTGAGTGAGACACACAGGTGTGTGGGTGTGTGACACCCAGGTGTGTGTGCGACACCCAGGTGTATGAGTGACACCCAGGTGTGTGACACCCAGGTGTGTGTGTGGCACCCAGGTGTGTGTGTGTGTGTGACACCCAAGTGTGTGTGTGTGACACCCAGGTGTGTGTGTGAAACCCAGGTGTGTGTGAGACACCCAGGTGTGTTTGAGACACCCAGGTGTGTGAAACACCCAGGTGTGTGTGTGTGTGTGACACCCAAGTGTGTGTGTGTGTGACACCCAGGTGTGTGTGTGTAACACCCAGGTGTGTGTGTGTGTGACACCCAGGTGTGTGAAACACCCAGGTGTGTGTGAGACACCCAGGTGTGTGTGAAACACCCAGGTGTGTGTGAGTGAGACACACAGATGTGTGTGTGTGTGTGACACCCAGGTGTGTGAAACACCCAGGTGTGTGTGAGACACCCAGGTGTGTGTGAAACACCCAGGTGTGTGTGAGTGAGACACACAGGTGTGTGTGTGTGACACCCAGATGTGCGTGTGTGTGACACCCAGGTGTGCGTGTGTGTGACACCCAGGTGTGCGTGTGTGTGACACCCAGGTGTGTGTGGGTGATACACCCAGGTGTATGTGTGTGTGACACCGAGGTGTGTGTGTGACACCCAGGTGTGTGTGTGTGAGACACCCAGGTGTGTGTGTATGTGTGACACCCAGGTGTGTGAAACACCCAGATTGTGTGTGACACCCCAGTGTGTGTGTGTGAGACACCGAGGTGTGTGTGAGACTCCCAGGTGTGTGTGTGTGTGTGACACCCATGTGTGTGTGTGTGTGTGAGACACACAGGTGTGTGGGTGTGAGACACCCAGGTGTGCGTGTGTGTGTGAGACACCCAGGTGTGTGTGTGAGACACCCAGGTGTATGTGTGAAACACCCAGGTGTGTGTGTGACACCCAGGTGTGTGTGTGCGACACCCAGGTGTGTGTGTGCGACACCCAGGTGTGTGTGAGACATCCAGGTGTGTGTGAGACACCCAGGTGTGTGTGGGACACCCAGGTGTGTGTTTGAGACACCCAGGTGTGTGTGTGTGTGCGACACCCAGGTTTGCGTGAGAAAACCAGGTGTGTGTGAGATATCCAGGTGTGTGTGTGTGTGTGAGACACCCAGGTGTGTGTGTGTGACACCCAGGTGTGTGTGGGACACCCAGATGTGTGTGTGTGTGTGAGACACCCAGGTGTGTGTGTGTGTGTGAGACACCCAGGTGTTTGTGTGTGTGGGACACCCAGGTGTATGTGGGAGACACCCAGGTGTATGAGCGTGGGACACCGAGGTGTGTGTGTGTGACACCCAGGTGTGTGTATGACACCCAGGTGTGTGTGTGAGACACCCAGGTGTGTGTGTGAAACAGCCAGGTGTGTGTGTGTGTGTTTGACACCCAGGTGTGTGTGAGACACACAGGTGTGTGTGTGTGTGTGACATCCAGATGTGTGTGCGACACCCAGTTGTGTTTGTGACACCCAGGTGTGTGTGTGTGTGAGACACCCAGGTGTGTGTGAGACATGCAGGTGTGTGTGTGTGTGAGACACCCAGGTGTGCGTGAGACACCCAGGTGTGTGTGTGACACCCAGGTGTGTGTGTGTGTGACACCCAGGTGTATGTGTGACACCCACGTGTGTGAAACACCCAGATGTGTGTGTGTGTGTGACACCCAAGTGTGTGTGTGTGTGTTTGAGACACACAGGTGTGTGTGTGTGTGTAAGACACCCAGGTGTGTGTGTGTGTGTGTGACACCCAGGTGTGTGTGTGACACCCAGGTGTGTGTGTGTGACACCCAGGTGTGTGTGTGTGTGTGCGACAGCCAGGTGTGTGCGACACCCAGGTGTGTGTGTGTGTGTGACACCCAGGTGTATGTGAGACACCCAGGTATGTGTGTGTGTGTGACACCCAGGTGTGCGTGTGTGTGACACCCAGGTGTGTGTGTGACACCCAGGTGTGTGTGAGACACCCAGGTGTGTGTAACACCCAGGTGTGTGTGTGTGTGATACCCAGGGGTGTGAAACACCCAGGTGTGTGTGTGTGAGACACCCAGGTGTGCGAAACATTTAAGTGTGTGTGTCACACCCAGGTGTGTGTGAGACACCCAGGTCTGTGTGTGTGACACCCAGTTGTGTGTGTGTGTGTGACACCCAGGTGTGTGTGTGTGTGCGACACCCAAGTGTGTGTGTGTGACACCCAGGTGTGTGTGTGTGTGACACCCAGGTGTGTGTGTGTGTGTGTGACACCCAGGTGTGTGTGTGTGTGCGACACCCAGGTGTGTGTGTGACACCCAGGTGGTGTGTGTAAGACACCCAGGTGTGTGTGTGTGACACCCAGGTATGTGTGTGAGACACCCAGGTGTGTGTGTGTGTGACACCCAGGTGTGTGTGAGACACCCAGGGGTGTGTGTGACACCCAGGTGTGTGTGTGTGACACCCAGGTATGTGTGTGAGACACCCAGGTGTGTGTGTGTGTGACACCCAGGTGTGTGTGAGACACCCAGGGGTGTGTGTGACACCCAGGTGTGTGTGTGTGACACCCAGGTGTATGTGTGACACCCACGTGTGTGAAACACCCAGATGTGTGTGTATGACACGCAAGTGTGTGTGTGTGTGAGACACCCAGGTGTGTGTGTGTGTTTGAGACACACAGGTGTGTCTGTGTGTGACACCCAGGTGTGTGTGTGTGTGACACCCAGGTGTGTGTGTGACACCCAGGTGTGTGTGTGTGTGACACCCAGGTGTGTGTGTGTGTGCAATACCCAGGTGTGTGCGACACGCAGGTGTGTGTGTGACACCCAGGTGTGTGTGAGACACCCAGGTGTGTGTGTGTGAGACACCCAGGTATGTGTGTGTGACACCCAGGTGTGCGTGTTTGTGACACCCAGGTGTGTGTGTGACACCCAGGTGTGTGTGTGACACCCAGGTGTGTGTGTGTGTGAGACACCCAGGTGTGCGAAACATGTAAGTGTGTGTGACACACCCAGGTGTGTGTGAGACACCCAGGTCTGTGTGTGTGACACCCAGGTGTGTGTGTGACACCCAGGTGTGTGTGTGTGTGCGACACCCAGGTGTGTGTGTGTGTGACATCCAGGTGTGCGTGTGTGTGACACCCAGGTGTGTGTGAGACACCCAGGTGTGTGTAACACCCAGGTGTGTGTAACACCCAGGTGTGTGTGTGTGAGACACCCAGGTGTGTGTGTGTGTGACACCCAGGTGTGTGTGTAGGACACCCAGGTGTGTGTGAGACACCCAGGTCTGTGTGTGTGACACCCAGGTGTGTGTGTGACACCCAGGTGTGTGTGTGTGTGTGCGACACCCAGGTGTGTGTGTGTGTGACACCCAGGTGTGTGTGTGTGTGACACCCAGGTGTGTGTGTGTGTGACACCTAGGTGTGTGTGTGTGTGTGACACCCAGGTATGTGTGTGAGACACCCAGGTGTGTGTGTGTGTGACACCCAGGTGTGTTTGAGACACCCAGGTGTGTGTGTGACACCCAGGTGTGTGTGTGTGACACCCAGGTGTATGTGTGACACCCACGTGTGTGAAACACCCAGATGTGTGTGTGTGACACCCAAGTGTGTGTGTGTGTGAGACACCCAGGTGTGTGTGTGTGTTTGAGACACACAGGTGTGTCTGTGTGTGACACCCAGGTGTGTGTGTGTGACACCCAGGTGTGTGTGTGACACCCAGGTATGTGTGTGTGTGACACCCAGGTGTGTGTGTGTGTGTGCAACACCCAGGTGTGTGCGACACGCAGGTGTGTGTGTGTGACACCCAGGTGTGTGTGAGACACCCAGGTGTGTGTGTGTGAGACACCCAGGTATGTGTGTGTGTGACACCCAGGTGTGCGTGTTTGTGAAACCCAGGTGTGTGTGTGTGTGACACCCAGGTGTGTGTGTGACACC
This sequence comes from Petromyzon marinus, assembly GCF_048934315.1. NCBI lineage: Eukaryota > Metazoa > Chordata > Hyperoartia > Petromyzontiformes > Petromyzontidae > Petromyzon > Petromyzon marinus. Next base: position 6,211,597 of record NC_133720.1, read on the forward strand.
CAGGTGTGTGTGTGTGACACCCAGGTGTGTGTGTGACACCCAGGTGTGTGTGTGTGTGTGTGAGACACCCAGGTGTGCGAAACATTTAAGTGTGTGTGACACACCCAGGTGTGTGTGAGACACCCAGGTCTGTGTGTGTGACAACCAGGTGTGTGTGTGTGACACCCAGGTGTGTGTGTGTGTGCGACACCCAGGTGTGTGTGTGTGTGACACCCAGGTGTGTGTGTGTGTGACAACCAGGTGTGTGTGTGACACCCAGGTGTGTGTGTGTAAGACACCCAGGTGTGTGTGTGTGTGTGACAACCAGGTGTGTGAAACACCCAAGTGTGTGTGAGACACCCAGGTGTGTGTGTGTGGGAAACACCCAGGTGTGTGTGTGTGACACCAAGGTGTCTGAGTGTGAGACACCCAGGTGTGTGTGTGACACCCAGGTGTGTCTGTGTAAGACACCCAGGTGTGTGTGTGTGTGTGACACCCAGGTGTGTGAAACACCCAAGTGTGTGTGAGACACCCAGGTGTGTGTGTGTGGGAAACACCCAGGTGTGTGTGTGACACCCAGGTGTGTGTGCGACACCCAGGTGTGTGAGTGACACCCAGGTGTGTGACACCCAGGTGTGTGTGTGGCACCCAGGTGTGTGTGTGTGACACCCAAGTGTGTGTGTGTGACACCCAGGTGTATGTGTGAATCCCAGGTGTGTGTGAGACACCCAGGTGTGTTTGAGACACCCAGGTGTGTGAAACACCCAGGTGTGTGTGTGTGTGACATCCAAGTGTGTGTGTGTGTTTGAGACACCCAGGTGTGTGTGTGTGTGTTTGAGACACCCAGGTGTGTGTGTGTGTGTGAGACACCCAGGTGTGTGTGTGTGTGTGAAACCCAGGTGTGTGAAACACCCAGATGTGTGTGTGTGACACCCCAGTGTGTGTGTGTGAGACTCCCAGGTGTGTGTGTGTGTGACACCCATGTGTGTGTGTGTGAGACACACAGGTGTGTGGGTGTGAGACACCCAGGTGTGTGTGTGTGTGTGAGACACCCAGGTGTGTGTGTGAGACACCCAGGTGTGTGTGAAACACCCAGGTGTGTGTGTGTGACACCCAGGTGTGTGTGAGACACCCAGGTGTGTGTGTGACACCCAGGTGTGTGTGAGTGACACCCAGGTGTGTGTGAGACATCCAGGTGTGTGTGAGACACCCAGGTGTGTGTGTGTGTGACACCCAGGTGTGTGTGAGTGACACCCAGGTGTGTGTGAGACACCAAGGTGTGTGTGTGTGTGACACCCAGGTGTGTGTGTGTGTGTGTGGGACACCCAGGTGTGTGTGTGAGACACCCAGGTGTATGTGTGAAACACCCAGGTGTGTGTGTGACACCCAGGTGTGTGTGTGCGACACCCAGGTGTGTGTGTGCGACACCCAGGTGTGTGTGAGACATCCAGGTGTGTGTGAGACACCCAGGTGTGTGTGGGACACCCAGGTGTGTGTTTGAGACACCCAGGTGTGTGTGTGTGTGCGACACCCAGGTTTGCGTGAGAAAACCAGGTGTGTGTGAGATATCCAGGTGTGTGTGTGTGTGTGAGACACCCAGGTGTGTGTGTGTGACACCCAGGTGTGTGTGGGACACCCAGATGTGTGTGTGTGTGTGAGACACCCAGGTGTGTGTGTGTGTGTGAGACACCCAGGTGTTTGTGTGTGTGGGACACCCAGGTGTATGTGGGAGACACCCAGGTGTATGAGCGTGGGACACCGAGGTGTGTGTGTGTGACACCCAGGTGTGTGTATGACACCCAGGTGTGTGTGTGAGACACCCAGGTGTGTGTGTGAAACAGCCAGGTGTGTGTGTGTGTGTTTGACACCCAGGTGTGTGTGAGACACACAGGTGTGTGTGTGTGTGTGACATCCAGATGTGTGTGCGACACCCAGTTGTGTTTGTGACACCCAGGTGTGTGTGTGTGTGAGACACCCAGGTGTGTGTGAGACATGCAGGTGTGTGTGTGTGTGAGACACCCAGGTGTGCGTGAGACACCCAGGTGTGTGTGTGACACCCAGGTGTGTGTGTGTGTGACACCCAGGTGTATGTGTGACACCCACGTGTGTGAAACACCCAGATGTGTGTGTGTGTGACACCCAAGTGTGTGTGTGTGTGTTTGAGACACACAGGTGTGTGTGTGTGTGTAAGACACCCAGGTGTGTGTGTGTGTGTGTGACACCCAGGTGTGTGTGTGACACCCAGGTGTGTGTGTGTGACACCCAGGTGTGTGTGTGTGTGTGCGACAGCCAGGTGTGTGCGACACCCAGGTGTGTGTGTGTGTGTGACACCCAGGTGTATGTGAGACACCCAGGTATGTGTGTGTGTGTGACACCCAGGTGTGCGTGTGTGTGACACCCAGGTGTGTGTGTGACACCCAGGTGTGTGTGAGACACCCAGGTGTGTGTAACACCCAGGTGTGTGTGTGTGTGATACCCAGGGGTGTGTGACACCCAGGTGTGTGTGTGTGAGACACCCAGGTGTGCGAAACATTTAAGTGTGTGTGTCACACCCAGGTGTGTGTGAGACACCCAGGTCTGTGTGTGTGACACCCAGTTGTGTGTGTGTGTGTGACACCCAGGTGTGTGTGTGTGTGCGACACCCAAGTGTGTGTGTGTGACACCCAGGTGTGTGTGTGTGTGACACCCAGGTGTGTGTGTGTGTGTGTGACACCCAGGTGTGTGTGTGTGTGCGACACCCAGGTGTGTGTGTGACACCCAGGTGGTGTGTGTGAGACACCCAGGTGTGTTTGAGACACCCAGGTGTGTGAAACACCCAGGTGTGTGTGTGTGTGACATCCAAGTGTGTGTGTGTGTTTGAGACACCCAGGTGTGTGTGTGTGTGTTTGAGACACCCAGGTGTGTGTGTGTGTGTGAGACACCCAGGTGTGTGTGTGTGTGTGAAACCCAGGTGTGTGAAACACCCAGATGTGTGTGTGTGACACCCCAGTGTGTGTGTGTGAGACTCCCAGGTGTGTGTGTGTGTGACACCCATGTGTGTGTGTGTGAGACACACAGGTGTGTGGGTGTGAGACACCCAGGTGTGTGTGTGTGTGTGAGACACCCAGGTGTGTGTGTGAGACACCCAGGTGTGTGTGAAACACCCAGGTGTGTGTGTGTGACACCCAGGTGTGTGTGAGACACCCAGGTGTGTGTGTGACACCCAGGTGTGTGTGAGTGACACCCAGGTGTGTGTGAGACATCCAGGTGTGTGTGAGACACCCAGGTGTGTGTGTGTGTGACACCCAGGTGTGTGTGAGTGACACCCAGGTGTGTGTGAGACACCAAGGTGTGTGTGTGACACCCAGGTGTGTGTGTGTGTGTGTGGGACACCCAGGTGTGTGTGTGAGACACCCAGGTGTATGTGTGAAACACCCAGGTGTGTGTGTGACACCCAGGTGTGTGTGTGCGACACCCAGGTGTGTGTGTGCGACACCCAGGTGTGTGTGAGACATCCAGGTGTGTGTGAGACACCCAGGTGTGTGTGGGACACCCAGGTGTGTGTTTGAGACACCCAGGTGTGTGTGTGTGTGCGACACCCAGGTTTGCGTGAGAAAACCAGGTGTGTGTGAGATATCCAGGTGTGTGTGTGTGTGTGAGACACCCAGGTGTGTGTGTGTGACACCCAGGTGTGTGTGGGACACCCAGATGTGTGTGTGTGTGTGTGAGACACCCAGGTGTGTGTGTGTGTGTGAGACACCCAGATGTTTGTGTGTGTGGGACACCCAGGTGTATGTGGGAGACACCCAGGTGTATGAGCGTGGGACACCGAGGTGTGTGTGTGTGACACCCAGGTGTGTGTATGACACCCAGGTGTGTGTGTGAGACACCCAGGTGTGTGTGTGAAACAGCCAGGTGTGTGTGTGTGTGTTTGACACCCAGGTGTGTGTGAGACACACAGGTGTGTGTGTGTGTGTGACATCCAGATGTGTGTGCGACACCCAGTTGTGTTTGTGACACCCAGGTGTGTGTGTGTGTGAGACACCCAGGTGTGTGTGAGACATGCAGGTGTGTGTGTGTGTGAGACACCCAGGTGTGCGTGAGACACCCAGGTGTGTGTGTGACACCCAGGTGTGTGTGTGTGTGACACCCAGGTGTATGTGTGACACCCACGTGTGTGAAACACCCAGATGTGTGTGTGTGTGACACCCAAGTGTGTGTGTGTGTGTTTGAGACACACAGGTGTGTGTGTGTGTGTAAGACACCCAGGTGTGTGTGTGTGTGTGTGACACCCAGGTGTGTGTGTGACACCCAGGTGTGTGTGTGTGACACCCAGGTGTGTGTGTGTGTGTGCGACAGCCAGGTGTGTGCGACACCCAGGTGTGTGTGTGTGTGTGACACCCAGGTGTATGTGAGACACCCAGGTATGTGTGTGTGTGTGACACCCAGGTGTGCGTGTGTGTGACACCCAGGTGTGTGTGTGACACCCAGGTGTGTGTGAGACACCCAGGTGTGTGTAACACCCAGGTGTGTGTGTGTGTGATACCCAGGGGTGTGTGACACCCAGGTGTGTGTGTGTGAGACACCCAGGTGTGCGAAACATTTAAGTGTGTGTGTCACACCCAGGTGTGTGTGAGACACCCAGGTCTGTGTGTGTGACACCCAGTTGTGTGTGTGTGTGTGACACCCAGGTGTGTGTGTGTGTGCGACACCCAAGTGTGTGTGTGTGACACCCAGGTGTGTGTGTGTGTGACACCCAGGTGTGTGTGTGTGTGTGTGACACCCAGGTGTGTGTGTGTGTGCGACACCCAGGTGTGTGTGTGACACCCAGGTGGTGTGTGTAAGACACCCAGGTGTGTGTGTGTGACACCCAGGTATGTGTGTGAGACACCCAGGTGTGTGTGTGTGTGACACCCAGGTGTGTGTGAGACACCCAGGGGTGTGTGTGACACCCAGGTGTGTGTGTGTGACACCCAGGTATGTGTGTGAGACACCCAGGTGTGTGTGTGTGTGACACCCAGGTGTGTGTGAGACACCCAGGGGTGTGTGTGACACCCAGGTGTGTGTGTGTGACACCCAGGTGTATGTGTGACACCCACGTGTGTGAAACACCCAGATGTGTGTGTGTGACACGCAAGTGTGTGTGTGTGTGAGACACCCAGGTTTGTGTGTGTGTTTGAGACACACAGGTGTGTCTGTGTGTGACACCCAGGTGTGTGTGTGTGTGACACCCAGGTGTGTGTGTGACACCCAGGTGTGTGTGTGTGTGACACCCAGGTGTGTGTGTGTGTGCAATACCCAGGTGTGTGCGACACGCAGGTGTGTGTGTGACACCCAGGTGTGTGTGAGACACCCAGGTGTGTGTGTGTGAGACACCCAGGTATGTGTGTGTGACACCCAGGTGTGCGTGTTTGTGACACCCAGGTGTGTGTGTGACACCCAGGTGTGTGTGTGACACCCAGGTGTGTGTGTGTGTGAGACACCCAGGTGTGCGAAACATGTAAGTGTGTGTGACACACCCAGGTGTGTGTGAGACACCCAGGTCTGTGTGTGTGACACCCAGGTGTGTGTGTGACACCCAGGTGTGTGTGTGTGTGCGACACCCAGGTGTGTGTGTGTGTGACATCCAGGTGTGCGTGTGTGTGACACCCAGGTGTGTGTGAGACACCCAGGTGTGTGTAACACCCAGGTGTGTGTAACACCCAGGTGTGTGTGTGTGAGACACCCAGGTGTGTGTGTGTGTGACACCCAGGTGTGTGTGTAGGACACCCAGGTGTGTGTGAGACACCCAGGTCTGTGTGTGTGACACCCAGGTGTGTGTGTGACACCCAGGTGTGTGTGTGTGTGTGCGACACCCAGGTGTGTGTGTGTGTGACACCCAGGTGTGTGTGTGTGTGACACCCAGGTGTGTGTGTGTGTGACACCTAGGTGTGTGTGTGTGTGTGACACCCAGGTATGTGTGTGAGACACCCAGGTGTGTGTGTGTGTGACACCCAGGTGTGTTTGAGACACCCAGGTGTGTGTGTGACACCCAGGTGTGTGTGTGTGACACCCAGGTGTATGTGTGACACCCACGTGTGTGAAACACCCAGATGTGTGTGTGTGACACCCAAGTGTGTGTGTGTGTGAGACACCCAGGTGTGTGTGTGTGTTTGAGACACACAGGTGTGTCTGTGTGTGACACCCAGGTGTGTGTGTGTGACACCCAGGTGTGTGTGTGACACCCAGGTATGTGTGTGTGTGACACCCAGGTGTGTGTGTGTGTGTGCAACACCCAGGTGTGTGCGACACGCAGGTGTGTGTGTGTGACACCCAGGTGTGTGTGAGACACCCAGGTGTGTGTGTGTGAGACACCCAGGTATGTGTGTGTATGACACCCAGGTGTGCGTGTTTGTGAAACCCAGGTGTGTGTGTGTGTGACACCCAGGTGTGTGTGTGACACCCAGGTGTGTGTGTGTGACACCCAGGTGTGTGTGTGACACCCAGGTGTGTGTGTGTGTGTGTGTGAGACACCCAGGTGTGCGAAACATTTAAGTGTGTGTGACACACCCAGGTGTGTGTGAGACACCCAGGTCTGTGTGTGTGACAACCAGGTGTGTGTGTGTGACACCCAGGTGTGTGTGTGTGTGCGACACCCAGGTGTGTGTGTGTGTGACACCCAGGTGTGTGTGTGTGTGACAACCAGGTGTGTGTGTGACACCCAGGTGTGTGTGTGTAAGACACCCAGGTGTGTGTGTGTGTGTGACAACCAGGTGTGTGAAACACCCAAGTGTGTGTGAGACACCCAGGTGTGTGTGTGTGGGAAACACCCAGGTGTGTGTGTGTGACACCAAGGTGTCTGAGTGTGAGACACCCAGGTGTGTGTGTGACACCCAGGTGTGTCTGTGTAAGACACCCAGGTGTGTGTGTGTGTGTGACACCCAGGTGTGTGAAACACCCAAGTGTGTGTGAGACACCCAGGTGTGTGTGTGTGGGAAACACCCAGGTGTGTGTGTGACACCCAGGTGTGTGTGCGACACCCAGGTGTGTGAGTGACACCCAGGTGTGTGACACCCAGGTGTGTGTGTGGCACCCAGGTGTGTGTGTGTGACACCCAAGTGTGTGTGTGTGACACCCAGGTGTATGTGTGAATCCCAGGTGTGTGTGAGACACCCAGGTGTGTTTGAGACACCCAGGTGTGTGAAACACCCAGGTGTGTGTGTGTGTGACATCCAAGTGTGTGTGTGTGTTTGAGACACCCAGGTGTGTGTGTGTGTGTTTGAGACACCCAGGTGTGTGTGTGTGTGTGAGACACCCAGGTGTGTGTGTGTGTGTGAAACCCAGGTGTGTGAAACACCCAGATGTGTGTGTGTGACACCCCAGTGTGTGTGTGTGAGACTCCCAGGTGTGTGTGTGTGTGACACCCATGTGTGTGTGTGTGAGACACACAGGTGTGTGGGTGTGAGACACCCAGGTGTGTGTGTGTGTGTGAGACACCCAGGTGTGTGTGTGAGACACCCAGGTGTGTGTGAAACACCCAGGTGTGTGTGTGTGACACCCAGGTGTGTGTGAGACACCCAGGTGTGTGTGTGACACCCAGGTGTGTGTGAGTGACACCCAGGTGTGTGTGAGACATCCAGGTGTGTGTGAGACACCCAGGTGTGTGTGTGTGTGAGACACCCAGGTGTGTGTGAGTGACACCCAGGTGTGTGTGAGACACCAAGGTGTGTGTGTGTGTGACACCCAGGTGTGTGTGTGTGTGTGTGGGACACCCAGGTGTGTGTGTGTGTGTGGGACACCCAGGTGTGTGTGGGACACCCAGGTGTGTGTGAGACACCCAGGTGTGTGTGTGTGTGTGACACCCAGGTTTGCGTGAGACAACCAGGTGTGTGTGAGACACCCGTGTATGTGTGTGAGACACCCAGGTGTGTGTGTGTGACACCCAGGTGTGTGTGAGACACCCAGGTGTGTGTGAGACACCCAGGTGTGTGAAACACCCAGGTGTGTGTGTGTTTGAGAAACCCAGTTGTGTGTGTGTGTGTGAGAGACACCCAAGTGTGTCTGTGACACCCAGGTGTGTGAAACACCCAGGTGTGTGTGTGTGGCACCCAAGTGTGTGTGTGTGTGTGAGACACCCAGGTGTGCGTATGTGTGACACCCATGTGTGTGTGTGTGTGTGAGACACCCAGGTGTGTGTGTGTGTGACACCCATGTGTGTGTGTTTGTGTGAGACACCCAGGTGTGTGTGTGTGGGACACCCAGGTGTGTGTATGAGAGACACCCAGGTGTGTGTATGAGAGACACCAAGGTGTGTGTGTGAAACACCCAGGTGTGTGTTTGTGTGACACCCAGGTGTGTGTTCGACACCCAGGTGTGTGTGAGACACCCAGGTGTGTGTGTGTGTGACACCCAGGTGTGTGTGGGACACCCAGGTGTGTGTATGTGTGTGAGACACCCAGGTGTGTGTGTGTGTGAGACACCCAGGTGTTTGTGTGTGTGAGACACCCAGGTGTTTGTGTGTGTGGGACACCCAGGAGTGTGTATGAGAGAAATCCAGGTGTGTATGTGAAACACCCAGGTGTGTGTGTGTGACACCCAGGTGTGAGTGCGACACCCAGGTGTGTATGCGACACCCAGGTGTGTGTGACACCCAGGTGTGTGTGTGTGTGACACCCAGGTGTGTGTGTGTGACACCCAGGTGTGTGTGTTTGTGACACCCAGGTGTGTGTGTGTGTGTGACACCCAGGTGTGTGTGTGTGTGACACCCAGGTGTGTTCGTGTGACAGTCAGGTGTGTGTGAGACACCCAGGTGTGTGTGAGACACCCAGGTGTGTGTGAGACACCCAGGTGTGTGTGATACACCCAGGTGTGTGAAACACCCAGGTGTGTGTGTGTTTGAGAAACCCAGTTGTGTGTGTGTGTGTGTGAGAGACACCCAGGTGTGTGTCTGTGACACCCAGGTGTGTGAAACACCCAGGTGTGTGTGTGTGGCACCCAAGTGTGTGTGTGTGTGAGACACCCAGGTGTGCGTATGTGTGACACCCATGTGTGTGTGTGTGTGAGAGACACCCAGGTGTGTGTGTGTGTGACACCCATGTGTGTGTGTTTGTGTGAGACACCCAGGTGTGTGTGTGTGGGACACCCAGGTGTGTGTATGAGAGACACCCAGGTGTGTGTATGAGAGACACCAAGGTGTGTGTGTGTGAAACACCCAGGTGTGTGTTTGTGTGACACCCAGGTGTGTGTTCGACACCCAGGTGTGTGTTTGACACCCAGGTGTGTGTGTGCGACACCCAGGTGTGTGTGCGACACCCAGGTGTGTGTGTGTGACACCCAGGTCTGTGTGTGTGTGACACCCAGGTGTGTGTGACACCCAGGTGTGTGTATGTGTGTGTGACACCCAGGTGTGTGTGTGACACCCAGGTGTGTGTGTGACACCCAGGTGTGTGTGTGTGTCTGTGACACCCAGGTGTGTGTGACACCCAGGTGTGTTTGTGTGACACCCAGGTGTGTGTGAGACACCCAGGTGTGTGAAACACCCAGGTGTGTGTGTGTGTGACACCCAAGTGTGTGTGTGTGACATCCAGGAGTGTGTGTGTTTGTTTGAGACACCCAGGGTGTGTGTGTGTGAGACACCCAGGTGTGTGTGTGTAAAACACCCAGGTGTGTGTGTGTCACACCCAAGTGTGTGTGTGTGAGACACCCAGGTGTGTGTGTGTGTGAGACACCCAGCTGTGTGTGTGTGTGAGACTCCCAGGTGTGTGTGACACCCATGTGTGTGTGTGTGTGAGACACCCAAGTGTGTGTGTGTGAGACACCCAGGTGTGTGTGTGTGTGTGAGACACCCAGGTGTGTGTGTGTGGGACACCCAGGTGTGTGTATGAGAGAAACCCAGGTGTCTGTGTGAAACACCCAGGTGTGTGTGTGACACCCAGGTGTGAGTGCGACACCCAGGTATGTGTGTGTGGGACACCCAGGTGTGTGTGTGAGACACCCAGGTGTGTGTGTGTGTGACACCCAGGTGTGTGTGTGAGACACCCAGGTGTGTGTGTGACACCCAGGTGTGTGGGACACCCAGGTGTGTGTATGTGACACCCACGTGTGTGTGTGTGCGACACCAAGGTGTGTGTGCGACTCCCAGGTGTGTGTGAGACATCCTGGTGTGTGTGAGACATCCAGTTGTGTGTGTGTGAGACACCCAGGTGTGTGTGTGTGTGAGCCACCAAGGTGTGTGTGTGTGTGTGATACCCAGGTTTGTGTGTGAGACACCCAGGTGTGTGTGTGTGTGTGACACCCAGGTGTGTGTGTGTGACACCCAGGTGTGTGTGTGACACCCAGGTGTGTGTGTCACCCAGGTGTGTGTGTCACCCAGGTGTGTGTGTGTGAGACACCCAGGTGTGTGTGTGTGTGAGACACCAAGGTGTGTGTGTGTGTGACACCCAGGTGTGTGTGTGTGACACCCAGGTGTGTGTGATACCCAGGTTTGTGTGTGAGACACCCAGGTGTGTGTGTGTGTGACACCCAGGTGTGTGTGTGTGTGACACCCAGGTGTGTGTGTGACACCCGGGTGTGTGTGTGACACCCAGGTGTGTGTATCACCCAGGTGTATGTGTGCGACACCCAGGTGTGTGTGTGTGACACCCAGGTGTGACACCCAGGTGTGTGTGTGAGACACCCAGGTGTGTTTGTCACCCAGGTGTGTGTGTCACCCAGGTGTGTGTGTCACCCAGGTGTGTGTGTGTGACACCCAGGTGTGTGTGTGCGTGACACCCAGGTGTGTGTGTGTGTGACACCCAGGTGTGACACCCAGGTGTGTGTGTGAGACACCCAGGTGTGTGTGTAAGACACCCAGGTGTGTGTGTGACACCCAGGTGTGTGTGTGTGAGACACCCAGGTGTGTGTGTAAGACACCCAGGTGTGTGTGTGTGACACCCAGGTGTGTGTGTTTGTGACACGCAGGTGTGTGTGTGACGCCCAGGTGTGTGTGTGACGCCCAGGTGTGTGTGTGTGTGACACCCAGGTGTGTGTGTGTGACACCCAGGTGTGTGTGTGTGAGACACCCAGGTGTGTGTGTGTGTGAGACACCCACGTGTGTGTGTGAGACACCCAGGTGTGTGACACCCAGGTGTGTGTGTGTGACACCCAGGTGTGTGTGTGACACCCAGGTGTGCGTGTGTGACACCCAGGTGTGTGTGTGTGTGACACCCAGGTGTGTGTGTGACACCCAGGTGTGTGTGAGACACCCAGGTGTGTGTGTGACACCCAGGTGTGTCTGTGTGAGACACCCAGGTGTGTGTGTGTGTGAGACGCTCACGTGTGTGTGTGAGACACCCAGGTGTGTGTGTGAGACACCCAGGTGTGTGTGTCACCCAGGTGTGTGTGTCACCCAGGTGTGTGTGTGTGACACCCAGGTGTATGTGTGTGTGACACTCAGGTGTATGTGTGTGTGTGACACCCAGGTGTTACACCCAGGTGTGTGTGTGTGACACCCAGGTGTGTGTGTGTGAGACACCCAGGTGTGTGTGTGTGAGACACCCAGGTGTGTGTGTGTGACACCCAGGAGTGTGTTTGTGACACCCAGGTGTGTGTGACGCCCAGGTGTGTGTGTGACACCCAGGTGTGTGTGTGACACCCAGGTGTGTGTGTGTGTGAGACACCAAGGTGTGTGTGTGTGTGACACCCAGGTGTGTGTGTGTGACACCCAGGTGTGTGTGATACCCAGGTTTGTGTGTGAGACACCCAGGTGTGTGTGTGTGTGACACCCAGGTGTGTGTGTGACACCCAGGTGTGTGTGTCACCCAGGTGTATGTGTGCGACACCCAGGTGTGTGTGTGTGACACCCAGGTGTGACACCCAGGTGTGTGTGTGAGACACCCAGGTGTGTTTGTCACCCAGGTGTGTGTGTCACCCAGGTGTGTGTGTCACCCAGGTGTGTGTGTGTGGCACCCAGGTGTGTGTGTGCGTGACACCCAGGTGTGTGTGTGTGTGACACCCAGGTGTGACACCCAGGTGTGTGTGTGAGACACCCAGGTGTGTGTGTAAGACACCCAGGTGTGTGTGTGACACCCAGGTGTGTGTGTGTGAGACACCCAGGTGTGTGTGTAAGACACCCAGGTGTGTGTGTTTGTGACACGCAGGTGTGTGTGTTTGTGACACGCAGGTGTGTGTGTGACGCCCAGGTGTGTGTGTGACGCCCAGGTGTGTGTGTGTGACACCCAGGTGTGTGTGTGACACCCAGGTGTGTGTGTGTGACACCCAGGTGTGTGTGTGTGACACCCAGGTGTGTGTGTGTGAGACACCCAGGTGTGTGTGTGTGTGAGACACCCACGTGTGTGTGTGAGACACCCAGGTGTGTGTGTGTGACACCCAGGTGTGTGTGTGACACCCAGGTGTGTGTGTGTGTGTGACACCCAGGTGTGTGTGTGAGACACCCAGGTGTGTGTGTGACACCCAGGTGTGTGTGAGACACCCAGGTGTGTGTGTGACACCCAGGTGTGTCTGTGTGAGACACCCAGGTGTGTGTGTGTGAGACGCTCACGTGTGTGTGTGAGACACCCAGGTGTGTGTGTGAGACACCCAGGTGTGTGTGTCACCCAGGTGTGTTTGTCACCCAGGTGTGTGTGTGTGACACCCAGGTGTGTGTGTGTGTGACACTCAGGTGTATGTGTGTGTGTGACACCCAGGTGTTACACCCAGGTGTGTGTGTGTGACACCCAGGTGTGTGTGTGTGAGACACCCAGGTGTGTGTGTGTGACACCCAGGTGTGTGTGTGACACCCAGGTGTGTGTTTGTGACACCCAGGTGTGTGTGACGCCTAGGTGTGTGTGTGACACCCAGGTGTGTGTGTGACACCCAGGTGTGTGTGTGACACCCAGGTGTGTGTGACACCCAGGTGTGTGTGTGTGAGACACCCAGGTGTGTGTGTGTGAGACACCCACGTGTGTGTGTGAGACACCCAGGTGTGTGACACCCAGGTGTGTGTGTGTGTGACACCCAGGTGTGTGTGTGTGACACCCAGGCGTGTGTGTGTGACACCCAGGTGTGTGTGTGTGTGTGACACCCAGGTGTGTGTGTGTGACACCCAGGTGTGTGTGTGACACCCAGGTGTGTGTGTGTGAGACACCCAGGTGTGTGTGTGTGAGACACCCACGTTTGTGTGTGAGACACCCAGGTGTATGACACCCAGGTGTGTGTCCGCGTGAATTCCGCTGGGATGTGGGGGCGCGTGGGAGGCAGGGAGTGGTGTATCGTCACGTATGCCCACCCAGAGATAGTGGGGAGAGAGGTCGGATATCGCTCTGTGAATCTCACCGGACATCTTTCAAGACTGTTGTTAAGCAATCCCCGCCTCTGCACGTCTGTACGTATCCATGCAGGTATGTTTTGTAGGCGTGTAAATGTAGGGAGCGGAAGCAACGGGTTAGCGCTACGCTGCGCTACAAACCTGGCGACCCGAGTTCGATTCCCGCTTGGGGGTCAACACCGGTGCCGATTGTCTGAACCGGTTCTGGGCTACCCCTAGGTCGACTCGGCCTCAAATGAGTACCTGGTGCGGTGTGTAGACATCGCCACTCGGGAGACAAAGACGACCGAGGCGCGGTTCCTGGACACAACCACTCCCTCGTGCTCCATTCTGGCCTTCATAGGTGATCACGAACAGCACTTACCCCAACGGTCTGTCGAAGGCTATACGGGTGATGTCTTCACGTGCCTGTGTCTGTGTTTTGTATGGGTGCATGCAGAAGCCTGTGTCTCAATCGCAAGAGCCGTAAATATCCATGCCGTCATGGATTACATTTCTGCAATGTCGTGTCACCTCTTACCAAAATGACGCCGGTTTGCGAATTGCCCCGGGGGGCGATTGTATTCCAGACCTAAGTTTCATCCACAGGATGAGTCGTGCACGGCTATCATCATCATTCATCACCCATCGTAAATCCATCGCCGCTGGATGAAAGCTTCCGCCCCCAAGCCTCACGTCATGATCAGTCACTGATGAAGGCAAGTGGTCAATCCACTGCCTTCGTCGATGGAAAATTAACGACGAGTCGCAGCAGTGCGATTGTGACCGGACCACGCACCACGAAGTAAACCCATACAAAGTAGAGACTTAGAGACACATAGAGACACATAGCGACTCATGGAGACACATATAGACACACAGAGACACATATAGACACACAGAGACACATAGAGATACATTAAAAACGGGCCACAACCATGAGATTGTGACCATGCCAACCCAAGCAACAGGCCCGCACAGTAAACCCATAGAGACCCATAGAGACCTATAGAGACACACACAGATGCATTAAAGACGCACCACAACCGTGCCATTGTGACCATGCCAACCCAAGCTACGGGCCCGCACAGTAAACCCATAGAGACCCATAGAGACCCATAGAGACCTATAGAGACACACAGAGATACATTAAAGACGCACCACAACCGTGCCATTGTGACCATGCCAACCCAAGCTACGGGCCCGCACAGTAAACCCGCTGTGGTCCGCGCTCCTTCAACGCAGCAGGAGGAGCGGCACCACGCGAACTCTCTCGCCCTGCTCAAGCCATCTGCCCTCTCGTCGTGGCCAGCAGCAGCAGCAACAGCAGCAGCAGGAGACCTCCACATTGGCCTCGAGCTCCTGAACATCTCGCTGCTGCCATTCACAAGAATAGAATCGGGTTTAAGAAAAATAACCTCGAGACTCAACTATGTTGTCAGTTTCGACCACCGGGGAATTCGTCTCTTCTCGCGACGCGTTCCTGGCCAAGCTCGCTCGCTCACGATGATGTCTGTACCCTGCGTGTCATCTCGAGTCCACGTGCTCCTGTCTCTCAGTGGAATCATCATCATGGTCAATCCACTATTGGATGAAGATCAATGTGATGTTATCTCTACCCTGTGCGTGTTCTCTAATCCACGTGCTCCTGTCTCTCTCTCTGTCTCTCAGTGTAATCATCATCATGGTATATCCACTGCTGGGTGAAGATCAATGTGATGAGGTCGCTAACCATCGCGTGTTCTCTGATGAACGTGTACGCTGCTAAAATCTGCGTCCAAGTAAAACATCTCTCCAGCTCACGAGCCTTATGAAATTTCCGGGCATGTTTCACCATTTGTGGACCTCTTCAGCAGAGTCGAGCCAATTAAAGCAATACAAAAGTTGTTGGCTTACCAGAGCCACGCGCAGCCTTCACGATGCGGCCCTGTCCCTCGCAGAAACACTCAACGAGCACACACGGGGCACGGTCCGGGTTTCGCCTTGACAAGCGCTCATCAGCAAGGCAGGTGCATAATGTCGCCGTCTATCGATCCAATCGTTATTCACGTGTGTGTGTGTGTGGATTATAGCCCAAATAAATATCGTATCGATCATCACCATCATCACGATGATCGTCGTCATCACAATCATCAGCCAGGATCACTCCACTGCTGGATGAAGACCTCCCACGAGCTGCTGGCCATCTCTCACGATCCAGCTGACACATGGTCACGAGATGGTTTCATCATTCCCCCCCCCCACCCCAATTATAACGACCTCTCGGACGTTATTACATAATTCATAGACGTTTAAAAGTATTGCCCAATTCTTTAATATTCCATATCCGTTTAGGAAATACGACCCCCCCTACTCACCCCAATGGAATCACTTTGCCTTGAGGGTCCAAAGTTTTAACTACTGAAAATTTCCCGTGACGCCACCACCTAACCACACCTGACATCTAATAGCACGCGTCTCTCTCTCTCTCTACACGTCTGTGGGTATGTGTTTGTGTGTGTTTGTGTTTGTATGTGTGCGAGCTCCTCCGGCAGGCAAGGCTGCGTTGGCTGGGTCATGTAGCCCGCCCGCATGCCCAGCCACCGCATGCCCAGCCACCGCATGCCGAAACAGCTTTTGTTCGGCCGGATCGAAGGGGGTTAAACGGGCGCGGCACGGGCTAGAGAAGAGATGGAGTGATGTAGTACAGGAGGACGTGGAGCTGAGTGGACTTGCCGATGACTGGTACCGGCGATATCAAGATCGGCCTCTGTGGAGGAGGCTCGTGAAGGACGCTACTGGGCAGTTGGAGGCAGTCGCCCTCAAACAACAACGGAGGGCGGAAGAGCGACACTCACAACGAGCGGAGCGCCGGGTGGCTAAAGCACAGCAGGTTGGCACAGTAGGGGGCACAGGTGGTGCATCAGCCAGTCATCTCAGTCAACTTAGTCAGTCGACCCGTGGCACCTGGGTCTGCCCCGTGACCTCCTGCCAGCGGGCGTTCGACACTTCACGTGGCCTCAAGGTGCACATGGCCTGGCACAAGCGTCGTGGTGACGTCACCGCCACTTAGTGGCGAATGGCGGTTGTTGTTGTGTACTATCTGTGTGTGTGGGGAGCGGTGGTGTAGCACTTAGCGCTATGCGCCACGAACCCGGCTACCCAAACTTTGATTCCCGTTTACGGCCACCAACACCAGCAGTGACAATCATCTGAATCGATTTTGGGCCTCGCCTAGGTCGACTCAGCCTCAAATGAATACGTGGTGCGATGTGTAAACATCGCCACTAATGAGGCAAAGGCGGCTGGACGTGGTGCTGGCCACCCACTACCCGTGAATTGTTTCCGGCCTTCATAGATGCGACTCGCTAACATCACTTCCCACGAGTCCGAAAAGACCATACGAGACATCTTTATCTTTGTATGATGCTGCGAGGAGCTTACACATTTTTAAAAGATATAGTCCATAGTCCCATCAGTGAGTTCCTCCGGCGGGCACAGCTGGGTGATGTAGCCCGCATACCCAGACACCACATAACCAAACAGCTTCTGTTTGGCCGGATGTAGGGGGCAAACCAGGTACAGCACAGACGAGAGAAGAGATGGAGTTGATACGGTACAGGAGGACGTGGAGCTGAGTGGACTTGCCGAAGACCGGCACCAGCGGTGTCAAGATCGGCTTGTGTGGAGGAGGCTCGTGAAGGACGCCGCCGCTGCTGCTGCTGCTGGGCAGTTGGAGGCAGTCGCCCTCCAGCAACAACGGAGGGCAGAGAAGCGACGCTCACAACAACGAGCGGAGCACCGGGCGGCTAAAAAGCAGAACGTTGGCATAGTAGGGGGCACAGGTGGCGTATCTGCCAGTCATCTCAGTCAATCCATGGCACCTGGATCTGTCCCGCGATCTCCTGCCAGCGAGCCTTCGACACTCCACATGGCCTTAAAGTGTACCCAGGATGGCACAAGCAGCGTGGTGACGTTACCGCCACTTAGTCGCGAATGGTGGTGGTTGTGTGTGGGAGTGTTGGTGGAGCGTTAAGCGAATCGCGCTGATCGAAACCGGCGACCCGAGTTCAATTCCCGCTCACGGCCAACACCAGTGATGATTATCCGAACCAGTCCTGGGCCTCCCCTAGGTCGACTCAGCTTCAAATGAGTAGCTGGTGCGGTTTGTAAGCATCGCCACTGGGGAGACAAAGGCGACCAGGCGTGGTGCTGGCCACCCAACCCCTCGTGTGCCGTGCCAGCCTTCATAGGCGCTCGCTAACAGCACTTGCCCCAACAGTCTGTTAAGGGCTTTACGGGGAATATTTTTAAGTGTAGGATTATGTGATGATATACTTGAAGTATTTGTGAATAAGTGAACATAATTGCGATTGTCTCACCAGAGATGGTATTGGTTACGCATTTCTAGCGGCTTCTAGCGTCCAGAGCAAGTCGCTCTGAGCAGGGCGACGCTTATACAGAGAGGGGGGAGCGGTGTGTGATGAGCCAGCATTACGGGCCATCTCAATCGACGTTTTGTCGACTTTCATACAACGACACGCGTGTTGAAGACTCAACTCAGACGGTCCGTTCAAATTGGCGGGCACCCAGTGAACACGATAAATGTGATTGATGACGTTGGCATGCTGTTGGAACGTAGGTGCAACGTTGGGCCAACGTTGGCGCAACGTTGGCCCCCGACGTTCAATGTTTATTGGGCAATATGCGTCTTCCTTCTTGTATATCTCAACGTAATTTGTTAAACATCCCATAAGCTGTCCACACACTGGTGAAATAGGAAAAAAATCGTTATATTTCGTCGGAGTCCTCCAGTATCAGTAAGAAAATTAATGTTTTGATTTAAAGCTTTCGTGACTGCAGGGATTCAAATTCTTGGTTCTTTCGGTAAAGTCACGTAGAAGGGAAATAATAAAATAATAAAATATTAACCAGTACAATTCCCACAACGTTTCGACTGCAACACAAGCAATCATCATCAGGTGTGAAAACCACAGCAAGAAAATTTGAAAATTAATGTTTTTTTTTTAATTCTGAAACACGACCGTCTCCTCCTGTGAGTGTCAGTGCAAGCACTGGCTCCACATTCGAGGGTCTCATCAGCAAGATTTCGGCAGAGGCTCGCCGGAATCAGACGACAGTTTGACGAGGAGGCCTTCGCGTGCGACAGCAGCTGCTGTTGTGAGCTCTGTCGCCTCTGAGTCACAAAAGTGGGAATTTGTTGTGAGAAACTGGAGGGGAGAATTGGGGGGGGGGGCAGCGGGGAATGAGGGGAGGGGGACATGGGGGGAGGAGGGGAATGGGGGAAAATTTCCTGGGAATCGGTGACCTCATCCAACTTAAATATTCGCACTCACGCAACATCAGATACACACACAAAAAAAAGAACGCCTGTATAGCCTTAACAAACTGTTGGGGGCAAGTGCTGTTAGCGAGTAGCACCTATGAAGGCCGTTACGGCACACGAGGGGGTGAGTGGCCAGCACCACACCCGACCGCCTTTGTCTCCCCAGTGGCGATGTTCACACAATGCACTCATTTGAGGCCGAGTCGACCTAGGCGAGACCTATGACTGGTACAGACAATCGTCACTGGTGGTGGCCGCGAGCGGAAATTGAACGCGGGTCGCCGGGTTCGTAATCGCGGAGCGCGCTAATCGCTACACTACCGCTCCCAACACTCACATTCCACTCACCAAATTCACACCTCACCCACTCACACCCACACTCAGACCCACACTCACATTCCACTCACCAAATACACACCTCACCCACTCACACCCACACTCAGACCCACACTCACATTCCACTCACCAAATACACACCTCACCCACTCACACCCACACTCAGACCCACACTCACCAAATTCACACCTCAGCCACTCACACCCACACTCAGACCCACACTCACATTCCACTCACCAAATACACACCTCACCCACTCACACCCACACTCAGACCCACACTCACCAAATTCACACCTCACCCACTCACACGCACACTCAGACCCACACTCACATTCCACTCACCAAATACACACCTCACCCACTCACACCCACACTCAGACCCACACTCAGATTCCACTCACCAAATACACACCTCACCCACTCACACCCACACTCAGACCCACACTCAGATTCCACTCACCAAATACACACCTCACCCACTCACACTCAGACCCACACTCAGATTCCACTCACCAAATTCACACCTCACCCACTCACACCCACACTCAGACCCACACTCACATTCCACTCACACTAAAATACAAAGACTCCCCCCCACCCTCACCTCCGCTGCGTCCCCACCCACACATCCTCTCGGCTTTATAAAGACCGAACCGACCGAGTTTGAGGACAGATCATCTCAGCCTCCTCCAGCGACTATCGACTCACACACCATGTCGACAACAGGTGAGTGTCCTCCTGGGTGAACACCCCCCCCCCCCTTCTTAACCTATCCCCTCTGCATCCCTCTAGCTCCGTGGGGGGAGAGGAAACGGGAAGACTTGAACGGAACTTTTGATTACAATTCATCAATGGCATTGGCTCCTAGTCTCTGTGTAAGGGTGGCGGGTGGGGAGTCTCGGCAGTCGTTCTGAGGAGGGTCCTGCCCCCATGGCCGTTTGGTTAGCTTACACAAAGGACAGCAAAGATTCCTCCGTATCGCTGTTACTAAACTGCTGGGGCAAGTCCTGTTAGTGAACAGCACCGATGAAAGCCGAAACGGCACACGGATGGGTTGTGTGGCCAGAACCACGCCCGGCCGCCTTTGTCTCCCCAGTGGCGATGTTTACACACCGCACCAGGTACTCATTTGAGGCCGAGTCGATCTAGCGGGAGGCCCCAGGATCGGTTCAGAGACTCGTCACCGCTGTCGGTGGCACGTGAGCGGGGAATCAAACTCGGGTGGGCAGGTTCGTAGTGCAGCGCGCTCACGACCACACCGCCGCTTCCCACATACAAAGGCAGACACACAGACACACAAAAACACATTGCCCCGAGACTCACCTGTGTCTGCCCACCCCCCCTCCTCCGTGTTCTTTGTCCCCGTTTCCTTATTGCTGTCCCCGTGTACAGCTGTCCGTGAGAGTCTCCGTGTGTCCGCGAGTGTCTCCGTGTCTCTCGTCCTGTCCCCGTGCCTCTGTCACATCGTCTTTGTCTTTGACCGCACGTGTCCATGGCTTCTGAACCCATGTACTCCATGCCTCCGACCCCGTGACCCCATGCCTCATCTGACCCCGTGACCCCATGCCTCATCTGACCCCGTGTCTCCATGACCCACGCAGGTGTGTCGCTGTTCGTCTCTCTCACCATTCTCTCCGTGCTGCTCATTCCCAATGCAGGTGAGAGCAACTCCACCCCGACTCGTCGTATACCAGGGTCGCGTTACGGGGGTCACAGTGCGGGGGTAACGTAAGGTGCAGTGCCGTGTGGTAACGCGACTTAGCAAAGGCGACTTAGTGTTGCGACCTAGTCACGTGACTTAATCATACAACTTATTAGTTATTACTCTTTGGTCCTTTCAGTAAAGTCACGCAGGTAAAAAAAAATAACAACAGATCACGAGGTTTCGATCGCAACAACAAGGGACCGTCTTCAGCAGGTGAGAGAATCAGACTGCTGTGGACGAGGCATTGTATTTACCCGAGAGAGGGGGGGTCACTTGTTGTTGCGATCGAAACGTCGTGATTTATTTTATTTTCTACCCACGTGACTTTACCGAAAGAACCAATGAGCGTGGATTCCTGCAGTCACGAAAGCTTCAAATCAAAAGTCCCCAAGCAAAGCGGTTGCTTCCGGTCCTGCTGTGTTGAGGTCGAGTCAGCCTCCGTCGAGTTTGTAGATTGGGCAGACCTCGAGGATGTGGTGCACGATTTGCTCCACCCGGCAGGCACATAGCGGGACTTTCTCTTACGTCCCATCGGTGGAGGTTGGCGAGGCATGGGTCGTGTCCAGCCCTGAACCTGTTGAGGGTGGACCACTCCTTCCTGGGGACGTTGAAACCAGGGAGCTGTTGGGTGGGGGTAGTAATGAGATTCTGTCATTTGCCAGCTCCAGTGACTCCCAATCGTGTGTCCAGGTGAGATTTTTGTTCAAGTGAACGGGTGGGTATTTCCAAATCGGTTTTCTTGAGAGGAGGCGTCCCCTTCTAGTGGGTTGAAGAAGTCCTCCTGGAGCGGCAGGTGCGGTCCATTGCAGACGACTTAAAGAACGCGACTCGGTTACGCAACTCCGTAATGCGATTTAGTAACGCGACGATTTAGTAACGCGACGATTTAGTAACGCGACGATTTAGTAACGCGACGAATTAGTAACGTGACGATTTAGTAACGCGACGATTTAGTAACGCGACGATTTAGTAACGCGACGATTTAGTAACGCGACGATTTAGTAACGCGACGATTTAGTAACGCGACGATTTAGTAACGCGACGATTTAGTAACGAGACGAATTAGTAACGTGACGATTTAGTAACGTGACGATTTAGTAACGCGACGATTTAGTAACGCGACGATTTAGTAACGCGACGATTTAGTAACGCGACGAATTAGTAACGAGACGAATTAGTAACGCGACGATTTAGTAACGCGACGATTTAGTAACGCGACGATTTAGTAACGTAACGATTTAGTAACGCGACGAGTTAGTAACGCGACAATTTAGTAACGTGACGATTTAGTAACGCGATGATTTAGTAACGTGACGATTTAGTAACGTGACGATTTAGTAACGCGACGATTTAGTAACGCGACGATTTAGTAACGCGACGATTTAGTAACGCGACGATTTAGTAACGCCACGATTTAGTAACGCGACGATTTAGTAACGCGACGAATTAGTAACGCGACGATTTAGTAACGAGACGATTTAGTAACGTGACGATTTAGTAACGCGACGATTTAGTAACGCGACGATTTAGTAACGCGACGATTTAGTAACGCGACGATTTAGTAACGCGACGATTTAGTAACGCGACGATTTAGTAACGCGACGATTTAGTAACGCGACGAATTAGTAACGCGACGATTTAGTAACGCGACGATTTAGTAACGCGACGATTTAGTAACGTAACGATTTAGTAATGCGACGAGTTAGTAACGCGACGATTTAGTAACGCGATGATTTAGTAACGTGACGATTTAGTAACGTGACGATTTAGTAACGCGACGATTTAGTAACGCGACGATTTAGTAACGTGACGATTTAGTAACGCGACGATTTAGTAACGCGACGATTTAGTAACGCCACGATTTAGTAACGCGACGATTTAGTAACGCGACGAATTAGTAACGCGACGATTTAGTAACGAGACGATTTAGTAACGTGACGATTTAGTAACGCGACGATTTAGTAACGCGACGATTTAGTAACGTGACGATTTAGTAACGCGACGATTTAGTAACGCGACGATTTAGTAACGCGACGATTTAGTAACGCGATGATTTAGTAACGCGACGAATTAGTAACGCGACGATTTAGTAACGCGACGATTTAGTAACGCGACGATTTAGTAACGTAACGATTTAGTAATGCGACGAGTTAGTAACGCGACGATTTAGTAACGTGACGATTTAGTAACGCGATGATTTAGTAACGTGACGATTTAGTAACGTGACGATTTAGTAACACGACGATTTAGTAACGCGACGATTTAGTAACGTGACGATTTAGTAACGCGACGATTTAGTAACGCGACGATTTAGTAACGTGACGATTTAGTAACGCGACGATTTAGTAACGCGACGATTTAGTAACGCGACGATTTAGTAACGTGACGATTTAGTAACGTGACGATTTAGTAACGCGACGAATTAGTAACGCGACGATTTAGTAACGCGACGATTTAGTAACGCGACGATTTAGTAACGCGACGATTTAGTAACGCGACGATTTAGTAACGCGACGATTTAGTAACGTGACGATTTAGTAACGCGACGATTTAGTAACGCGACGATTTAGTAACGCGACGATTTAGTAACGTGACGATTTAGTAACGCGACGAATTAGTAACGCGACGATTTAGTAACGCGACGATTTAGTAACGCGACGATTTAGTAACGCAACGATTTAGTAACGCGACGATTTAGTAACGCGACGATTTAGTAACGCGACGATTTAGTAACGCGACGATTTAGTAACGCGACGAATTAGTAACGCGACGATTTAGTAACGCGACGATTTAGTAACGCGACGATTTAGTAACGTAACGATTTAGTAATGCGACGAGTTAGTAACGCGACAATTTAGTAACGTGACGATTTAGTAACGCGATGATTTAGTAACGTGACGATTTAGTAACGTGACGATTTAGTAACGCGACGATTTAGTAACGCGACGATTTAGTAACGTGACGATTTAGTAACGCGACGATTTAGTAACGCGACGATTTAGTAACGCCACGATTTAGTAACGCGACGATTTAGTAACGCGACGAATTAGTAACGCGACGATTTAGTAACGAGACGATTTAGTAACGTGACGATTTAGTAACGCGACGATTTAGTAACGCGACGATTTAGTAACGCAACGATTTAGTAACGCGACGATTTAGTAACGCGACGATTTAGTAACGCGACGATTTAGTAACGCGACGAATTAGTAACGCGACGATTTAGTAACGCGACGATTTAGTAACGCGACGATTTAGTAACGTAACGATTTAGTAACGCGACGAGTTAGTAACGCGACGATTTAGTAACGTGACGATTTAGTAACGCGATGATTTAGTAACGTGACGATTTAGTAACGTGACGATTTAGTAACGCGATGATTTAGTAACGCGACGATTTAGTAACGTGACGATTTAGTAACGCGACGATTTAGTAACGTGACGATTTAGTAACGCGACGATTTAGTAACGCGACGATTTAGTAACGCGACGATTTAGTAACGTGACGATTTAGTAACGTGACGATTTAGTAACGCGACGAATTAGTAACGCGACGATTTAGTAACGCGACGATTTAGTAACGCGACGATTTAGTAACGCGACGATTTAGTAACGCGACGATTTAGTAACGCGACGATTTAGTAACGCGACGATTTAGTAACGTGACGATTTAGTAACGCGACGATTTAGTAACGCGACGATTTAGTAACGCGACGATTTAGTAACGTGACGATTTAGTAACGCGACGAATTAGTAACGCGACGATTTAGTAACGCGACGATTTAGTAACGTGACGAATTAGTAACGTGACGATTTAGTAACGCGACGATTTAGTAACGCAACGATTTAGTAACGCGACGAATTAGTAACGTGACGATTTAGTAACGTGACGATTTAGTAACGTGACGATTTAGTAACACGACGATTTAGTAACGCGACGATTTAGTAACGCGACGATTTAGTAACGTGACGATTTAGTAACGCGACGATTTAGTAATGCGACGAATTAGTAACGCGACGATTTAGTAACGTGACGATTTAGTAACGCGATGATTTAGTAACGTGACGATTTAGTAACGTGACGATTTAGTAACGCGACGATTTAGTAACGTGACGATTTAGTAATGCGACGAATTAGTAACGCGACGATTTAGTAACGTGACGATTTAGTAACGCGACGATTTAGTAACGTGACGATTTAGTAATGCGACAATTTAGTAACGTGACGATTTAGTAATGCGACATGGTAAACGCGGCTGGTGCCAACCGCTGCACTGAGTTACCCAACGCTTATCAACAACAAACGGACAGTGCGTGAGCGCGGGTGGCACTGAGAGGTCGGCGGTGTCGAGGTGGCTAAGAGATGTTAACTATCTTGCCAGGTATACAGGAGGTCGTGGGTTTGATCCTGACGTTGATGTCTGCTGTATATTTGGAGTTTGCGCGTCTTTCTCTCCCAGAGGTCGCGTGGATTTTTCTCTGGGTCAACTGATTTTCCCCTCCACATTTACAATCAGGATGCTTTCAGGGTATTTGACTGCTATAAATGTCTAAATGATAAGCCACTTCGTTGAGCTGTCATCTATGGCCAGTTCGCTTCTGAAAAAGAGCTATATAGCTCAGTGGGCCTTACCTGGTAAAATAAAAAAAAGTTTATAATCATAAAGAAACATGCGTATTCGTGTGCGAACTGTGCACATGACAGGTGACATTCCAGGGGAAAGCTATGACCCCTGGCTCCAAATTAATTCACATGAGGGACACGGCTCACGAGACACAGGGCATGGGACACGGGACACGAGAGACAGGACACGGCACGCGTGCCATGGACGGCAGCGCGTGTACGCTATTGTGTGGATGTGTGTGTACATGTGTGTGTACGTAAGGTGCTCGCTAACAGCACTTGCCCCTACAGTCTGTTAAGGCTATACGGGGGATCTTTATCTTTGTACGTGTGGTGTCTGTTAAGGCTATATGGGGGATCTTTGTCTTTGTTTTGTGTGTGGCTGGGCGGAGTGGTGGCGTAGTGGTTAGCATGCTGCATGATAAACCCGGCATCCCGAGTTTGATTCCCACTCACGACCCCAAACATCAGTGACGATTATTTGTACCGGTCATCGGCCTTCTCTAGGTCGACTCGGCCTCAAATGAGTACCTGGTGCGGTATGTAAACAGCGCCAACTGGGGT
The DNA here is from genome assembly GCF_048934315.1 of Petromyzon marinus. Classification (NCBI taxonomy): domain Eukaryota; kingdom Metazoa; phylum Chordata; class Hyperoartia; order Petromyzontiformes; family Petromyzontidae; genus Petromyzon; species Petromyzon marinus. The sequence goes on from NC_133720.1 coordinate 6,237,373, forward strand.
AGACAAAGACGGCCGTGCATGGTGCTCGCCATTCACCCCCTGGTGTGCCGAGCCAGCCTTAATAGGTGCTACTCGCTAACGGCACTAGCCCCAACAGTCTGTTAAGGCTATACAGAGGATCTTTGTCTTTGTGTGTGGCTAGGGCATGTAGCCCGCATGCCCCAGCCACCGCACGCCCCAGCCACCGCACGCCCCAGTCACCGCACGCCCCAGTCACCGCACGCCCCAGCCACCGCACGCCCCAGCCACCGCATGCCCCAGCCACCGCATGCCCCAGCCACCGCATGCCCCAGCTACCGCATGCCCGATGAACTTCTGGTTCGTAATTTGAATCTTTATTTACACTGGAGGAATCCGATGAGCTATAAAACTGTTTTTCACAGATGTCCAGGAGGGGTCAGTCAGAATGTTACAACAAACAATACCAAAACACGATAGGAGTGCAAAGTATAGGAAAAGTAGACAAATAAATATACAAATAAAACCAAACTCTACGTTTTTATTTGATCAGGTAAAGTCAACTGAGCTATTAGCGTCTTTTTCAGACATGACCTGGCCAAATATGATAGCTCAACAAATGAAAGCAGATACATCATATAAATAATCTAAATGTCGGATAGATGGGGCTAAACGGGCACAGCCCAGGCTAGAGAAGAGATTGACTGATGTGCTTACAGGAAGATGTGGTGCTGAGTGAACTTGCCAATGAATGGTACCAGCAGTGTTAAGAGCAGCCTCGATGGAGGAGGCTCGTGAAGGACGCTGCTGGGCAGTTGGAGGCAGTCGCCCTCCAGGGCGGCTAAAACACAGCAAGTTAGCACAGTAGGGGATACAGCTGGTGCATCTGCCAATTAACCCCTGGCACCTGGGTCTGTCCCGTGACCACCTCCTGCAAGCAGCGAGCCTTCGAAACTTCAAGTGACGGCCTCAAAGAAGCGCACCTAGCCTGGCGCAAGCGCCGCGGCGACGTTGCTATTGCTGCTGTTGCTGTTGCTGTGTTGCAACGCCGGTGTCTTGTATGTACGTACAGACGCACGTTGAACTTCTTTCCCACCGTACGTAGCGAACCGGCGCTAATCGCCGGTGCCTGGGGTTGTCGCGTTGAGACGCAGGTGGCGAGCCGAAGGTGCCGCTGCAGATGTACGGCGGTGAGCGCTGCCCCCCGCTGGCTCACCCGTGGCTCGTCTCGATCGTGAACCACCGCGGGGAGCACGTGTGTGGCGGAGCTCTCGTCGCTCCGGACTGGATCCTCACCGCGGCGCACTGCCTCTCCAGGTGAGCTCACCCGGGGGGAAGCACGGGAGGGAGTGGGGGACGTGGAGGTCCTGTGAAATCGCCTGGGGTCATGGTAATCACCAGCACCCCAATCACCACCACTATTATTATACAGTCGTCCCCTGTCCCCCCCTACCCCCCAAATCTCACCCCCCCCCCCGTTCTCCTTTCGCCCCCCCCCCCTCTCCCCCGCCGCAGCCTGAACCTCGCTCGCCGCAGGGCCCGCGTGCTGCTGGGCGAGCGGACCCTGCGTCCCGTGTGCTCCAGGGACCCGCGGGTGACTCGCCACGTGGTGCACCCCTCCTACGACCCCCGCTCCGAGTCGTTCGAGGGGGACCTGGCCCTGCTGCAGGTGTCCCCCGCACCCCGCCTGGGTCCCGCCGTCTCCATCATCCCCCTGGCGGCCTCGTGCCCCCTTCCCGGGGACCGCTGCTTCATGGCCGGGTGGGGGCAGACTGAGAGTAAGTTCGGCCGATTTCCATCCCGCCTTCAATAAATAATGGGCGACGTTTCGGGCCGTGGACCTTCTTTAACAGGAACAGAAATGAAGCAGATTAAAGGCCTCCACCTCCTCTTTCACGTAAGATTTAGTTTTTGTCCACACATCCCATCAGCCCCAACGGCGTTCTGGGAGCGCATCATTTGAGCGGCGTTGGTCCGACCACGAGCAACTACTCTGGGACCGGTTTCGCCGCTCAGTGTCTCGTCAGCAGTCTTTGGTTCTTTCGGTAAAGTCACGTAGGTATAAAATAAAATAAATCACGACGTTTCGTGCGCAACACAAGCGTCCGTCATCAGGTGGGAAAGCGATGGCCTGCTGCTGACGCAGACTGTTTTAAAAGGTTTGAAATGGGTGTAGCCCAAGGGTCATAAAGAAGTGGGCGGGGCTAGTTATGTTAATGTGAGAAATTAGCATGTTGCTGTAAGAACGACGAGGGCACGGAAGGGGGCTATGTTAATGTAAGAGATTAGCGTGTTAATGTAAGAACGAAAAGTGGTGCAATCCGAAGGACATGGTTTGGTTGATATAGACACACACACGTGGATAAAGACACACACACACGTGGATATAGACACACACGTAGATATAGACACACACACGTAGATATAGACACACACACATGTGGATATAGACACACACGTAGATATAGACACACATGTGGATATAGACACACACGTAGATATAGATATAGACACACACGTAGATACAGACACACACGTGGATATAGACACACACGTGGATATAGACACACACACACGTGGATATAGACACACACACACGTGGAAATAGACACACACATGTGGATAAAGACACACACACGTGGATATAGACACACGTAGATATAGACACACACACGTAGATATAGACACACACATGTGGATATAGACACACACGTGGATATAGACACACACGTGGATATAGACACACACACGTGGATATAGACACACACACGTGGATATAGACACACACGTAGATATAGACACACACACGTGGATATAGACACACACACACGTGGATATAGACACACACGTGGATATAGACACACACGTGGATATAGACACACACACACGTGGATATAGACACACACACACGTGGATATAGACACACACACACGTGGATATAGACACACACACAAGTGGATATAGACACACACACACGTGGATATAGACACACACACGTGGATATAGACACACACACGTGGATATAGACACACACACGTGGATATAGACACACACACACGTGGATATAGACACACACGTGGATATAGACACACGTGGATATAGACACACACACGGATATAGACACACACACGTAGATATAGACACACACACGTGGATATAGACACACACACGTGGATATAGACACACACACACGTGGATATAGACACACACGTGGATATAGACACACGTAGATATAGACACACACACGTAGATATAGACACACACACGTGGATATAGACACACACGTGGATATAGACACACACGTGGATATAGACACACACACACACGTGGATATAGACACACACACGTGGATATAGACACACACACACACGTAGATACGCACAGGAACGCCCATGGAAGAGACGCCGTGACTAACCCCCCCCCCCCGCTCTCTCCTCCCCCCCCCCCCCCGTGCGCCCCCCTGCCCCCCCTGCCCCCCCTCTCCAGCTGGTGTCTTCCCCAAGTCCTCGGAGTGCCTCAACGTGACCGTCATCAATGAACGCCACTGCCGCAAGAGTTATGGTCCCGCGCTCACCAACTCCATGTTCTGTGCCGGGTTCATGGAAGGCGGGAGAGATGCGTGCAAGGTGAGGGGTGTGTGGGGTGTGAGGGGGGTGAGGGGTGGGTGATGAGGGTAAATGTTGTGGTGAGGGTGTGTATGAGAGTGTGTATGTATGAGTGTGGAGCGGCATTAAATTCGCCCAATTAGACAACTCTATCCCAAGGGGCTGCTTTGGCCAGCACCTGCAACAGGTCACCGAATGCATCTAACTAAGCAGCCCCGGTGCCTTGCATCCCTCTGCCGACGTTCATCTGCGGTGGGGACGTTAGTCACCACCACCACCACCGCCCACCTTCCATAATGAGAATGCAACTTACGGCTCCCCAAATCTAGCCTCCACCCTCCCATGCTCCCCATTAATTAGCTTATTCTCCAATTTCGAGGAAAGCCACAACTACTCGCTATTGTCCGGTGGCATCCTTCCCCCAGCAGAGAACAAACCCCATGCCTTTGGAGCCAGAATTCAGTCCACCGGACCTCTACGGAGGGAGCTCGTGAAGGACAAGTTGGAGGCAATCGCCCCTCCAACAAAATCAGCGATGACAACAACGGGGGGATGAAGGAGGTGGTGGTGGTGGTGGTTGCGTTGTTGGCATTTGAGTACGGGTGGCTTACTTGGACATCTGTGAAAAAGAGTTTGATAGCGCATCGAATTCCTCCAGTAAAACAATATTATGATTCTGCCTTGGGACAGATGTCCACAGGATTATTATGGTGATGACGACGATGATGCTAAGAATTCTAGGAATGTTCATGCCAGGGCCGATGGTGGAGGTCACTGTGCGTGCGTCTCGATCTCACAGTCGTTTTCATCTCCGTTCCATCTCCTCCTTCACCGCCCATCCCTCTCCCCCCCACCCCCGTACACGCAGAAAGACTCTGGGGGCCCCTTGGTGTGCGACGGGACCGTGCAGGGTGTCATCTCGTGGGGGAAGGATTGTGGGCGCGCAAACTACCCCGGAGTGTACACCCGCGTCTGCTCCTTCTCCTCCTGGGTGACCTCCACGATCGGCGACCTCCCGGGGTCCGGGACCCCACAGCACCTGCTGAAGTCCCGATTAATGCGGGGATGGGGGGGGCAGCGGAGGGAGAGGCTTGGGAATGAGTGAGGATTCGCCGCTGTTCTATGGGGTTGGGGGGGGTGGTCACGCACGTGATTGGCCTAGAGAGCCGATTGGTTGAATGAATTAATTGAGCGATTATGTTTAAAGGAAGCCGTTTGGTTCATGAGTTCATCGAGCGATTGGTTCATGAGATATTTAGTTCGTGAGTTGATCGGTTTATGAGTTGATTGGTTTATATATTCATGTTGTGATTGGTTAAATTGGTTAATTGGCGAGTGAGCTGATTGGTTAACGAGTTAATTGGTTAATTGATCGATTGGCTCGGAAGATAACCGCGCAAGTCATTAACCAGATTGAGTTGAGTTAATTGGTTGATTAGTTCATCAACTAGTTTAGTAAATAGGTCAAAATACGTGGAGGGTGGTCACCTGACCCCCACCCCCCTGCAGACACTCGAGGGCACTATATAAGAGTTATGTTTTTTGTTTGCATTCCGACCGCAGGTATTGTGGTCAATGCAAACATGACTCCTTGTAAAAAAGGTGTCAGTTTGTTGCCAGATAAAAGGGTAAAAAAACAATTATCATATTTTGCTACTGGCAAAAGAGGTTCCAATGGTGTAAATGCTTACCCCGAGCTCTCATTAAAAAAAACAATTATCAGTACTGAACAGGTACACACACGGTGCACATGTTACGACTGCAGTGCACACAACAACCAGCGTGTTGTGGAGAGCACTGGACTGTTTATCTCTACAAAATAAACGGTAAAAAGAGATATATAGGTATTTAGAAGCGTGGTGTATTCATTTAACTGCCGCGTTGGGAGATAACACTATGTAACACGATTTTTGTTCCTGGGCAGTAAGTGTTATTTTCTAATTGCTTATGTCTCAAAAGTATAGAAAATGGCTATTATTCCCCACAAACTTTGCTTTTGTGACCAGGACTTTATGTGAAGGAATGACACAAATACACACTAATTAAAGGTTTTTGGGTTAAACTGACAAATGCACATGTAGTGGCCTTATTGACGTCAGAGACTGTTCACTTGAGGCAACACATATTTATTACAGACGCTATTACAGTGGCGAATCTGATACTTGAAGAGTTAACGGCCTCTTCACCTGTACTCTACAGAGGGAACGTTCCCCGAGCTTTAGCCCACGCTAGCTCCCTGGTTCCCTCTATCCTGGTCCTCTCTCAGGAGGCTATCTGACCTGGCCCAGCCTCGGCGCAGGTCCCAATCACCAGCCACACGAGTCCGGCCCTCAGAAGGACATCGGCCCTCTCGGCTCTGGCGTCGCATCCTGGCTTGCTTTGGCCGGCCCTCAAAAGGGCAGCGAGTCAAAGGAGTTCCAGGGTCTGGCTAGTCGATCTTCATTCTTCACTGGCTCTTCATCTTGACTGAGTTGGACTAACTCTCAGCTCCCCGGGTCCCACCTTTTATACTGTGTCTCACTGAGGGGTGTGGCTTGGAGGGATCACAGCATCCCCCACAGCCCCCCAGGGTGGTGGCCGTAGCGGACGTGTTTGTGGCCACCGTTATACAACCGTGTGTCACCCTCCCGTAACACCTCTACACACGTTTTCTCATTGAAAATAGGTACATTTCAAAATATCACTGTCCTGGTCACAAAAGCAAAGTTTCTGGGGAATAAAAGCCATTTTCTGTACTTTGGAGGCACAAGCAATTAGAAAATAACACTTACTACCAGGAACACAAAAATATTTTTTTGCTACACAGTGTAATCAGCGAGGCGTTAAGACGGTTCGGAACTTATACCAACTTCGGAATTCTGCCTCTGTGTTTTGCATTTAAACAACATTTAGAATGTTCAACAGCGGCTGTGCTTATTCAACAATGAACATTCCCGATTGCTGTGCAATGTTTGAATGCTTCGTGTTTTGTTATTTAACTTTGTACGAAAAATAAAGTATTTAATCATTCACGTTATGATGATGTGGTGGTCATGGTAAAGGTGGTGATGGTGTTGTGGGGAGCGATAGTGCCTCCCCTAGGTCGACTCAGCTTCAAATCAGTACCTGGTGCTGTGTGTAAAATCATCGCCACTGGGGAGACAAAGGCGGCCGGGCATGGTGCGGGTCACCAACCCCCTGATGTGCCGTACTGGCCGTCATAGGAGCTATTCGCTAACAGCACTTGTCTCATCAGTCTGTTAAAGGTTATATGGAGAATATTTTTAATTACATGATTATTTCTGAGTATTTGTGAATTGCATAAAGCAAATTCAATATGTCGAAAGGAAAGCACACACTTTTATTCAGCACATCAAATTTGATTATTTTTGGGTTCAAAATAATGTACTTTTGAGTGCATATAAAAGTGTGTGCATTGAAAAACTTTTTTTAACCTAATTTATTGTATACTTTTGTTTTAATATTTGCTTTCAATGCTTTAACTATGAAACTAAATATATGAAATAAGTATGTATTGTTATAAAACATATTATTAATGACTTCTGTAAATGTGAGATTTCGTGATACAGATAGAGTCATAGTATTAAAACGGTTTCAAATATTTTTTTAAAGGATTGCTATCCTGCATGGTAGTTGGAAAATTATCTTCGTTGATTTATTTCATCGAGTGCCTTTTTACTGCAATAATTGCTTCCTGTAAGCTTGGTGCATTCCAATTATTCCGGTTTCAAATCAATTAGTGATCGTACTCTGCTCGATGCAGTGGCAAAGCCAGTGGGGGTGGGGGAGGTGGCACGTGCCCCCCCAATGATCCGATCGAAATCCTTAATTTCGATCGGATCATTGGGGTTTATTAGTAATAAATCGGCATTTTGCAACCCCCACTGCCACTTTGTAGCATATTGTTACGTGCCAGGGACTCTATGAGATGATAGGACAATAGCCTGAGTCCATAATTGGCAATAAGTACCGGCAAAGCGGTTATAAGTGACTCACAGAATTGTGCGCAGTTGCGTATACAGTACACGACTTCCCTGAAGGCATCAACACCTTCAGCGAGCGCGATGCCGATCACACTACGCGGTTCGAATTCGACCCTCGATCGATGCGCCATCGCCGCACACGCGGCGAGTAACAAGCAAGGGACAAGTCCTTACTTACTAACAACTCCTCTATCATTTTTCATTGCTGGAGGGTTTGCCCCCCCCCTACCTGAAAATCCTGGCTCCGCCATTGGCTCGATGCAACATACGCCTGACCAGCAGCAAACACCTTGGAACCTAAATTGACAATGGCATAGTCCACGCTGGATCCCTCAATGTTGTGCACCGCTGAAGCCCAACAAAGGATGAGTGGTAGCATGCGTCTTTCTGCACTTCCAAATGAATATTTGGCAGGGAACTAGCTCAATCCGGTGAACTCCAATCTCTCCGAAATCTATCGTTACCGATGGAATGTCCTCTGCATGCAACTGAGCTCGACGGAACATAGGCCAGATGATGTCAGTTATTTGTCCCATTGCTCAATTGACTCGTCCTTTTCCAACATTGGCATTGTAACGCAGTATCACTCTTGCGCCTGGAAACAGCGTCAGCTGTTTTGCAAGGCCTACAGTTTCGTTGGCGTCCGATGGAATCAATCTCTCAAGATCAACATTTTCAGTGCTTCGTGATGAGTCAACAATAACGATCCTAGGCTTTGATCACAGACATTTCAATATTTCGATAATGCTGAAGGACTTTGTTGTTCTAATCATCGACTCGGTTGGCCGTTGGATGGATTCACAGAGCCTTTATCAACGCTAAATTCTCCCAAGCCGCTGTTGTCCTCCATTTTTTCCAAAAGGTTGATGTTCTCACTTTTGATGAGGCCGATTCTCAAGTCATTCAGCAATTAGATAAACGTGGTGTTTCCTAGTTGACGCATGTTCTGCATTAGCTCACAAAATGAGAACTCCTGCCACAAATGAGTTACAGGAAGCTACATGAGGTCACCAAACAGGAGGACATTGAGGCCTCCAAAGAGATTAGGGTTATCCTTAATCTGTTACAGCCTCTGATCTATCATGCTGAGCATTTCCTACGGCACCATGGATATTTCGTCCATGATCATGAATAGGGCTTGAATTATGTAATTTCTGGGCTAGACCTCAATTAAATCGAAAGTGTACGCTGCATTCTTGCTTCCACCAACTCCTTAAGAGTTAATTGATGGCATCACACTCGGCAACACAAGCGGGTTCTCATTCGCTGATGGTGTTTCCTTTGCGCCACAAGAGTGGGAAATGCAAAAATGAAATTTGTCAAAATTCTGGATCACCGCATAGCATTTGCAGTACGATATGACTCTAATATAAATTTATGACCATCAGTGTTGAAACTTAGTTTTCTGTTGATAACAAAATTGAATCTCTTATGATCTGTTGATGGAAAGACATTTTTCAACAATCTTTTGTATCATTAGACCTCCTTTGCCAGTACCAAAATGTAATAATAGGGTTTTTCCCCTTTTTTCTGGCAACAAAACTGAAACCTTTTTACAAGGATTCATGTTACTGCATTAACCACAATACCTGCAGTCAAAATGCAAACAAAAACATACTATGATAATATATGCATTGTCCTTGAAACTGATTGGTCCACACCAAGGGACGGCTTCCTTTTGAGCCTCGACCCAATTGGTGCTCGACCAGATGACGCCAAAAGGCGTACAGCTCAAAGACAATGCACTATCAAAGTAATGAGGGCTCGGGGTGAGCATCTACATCATTAGACCTCCTTCGCCAGTACCAAAATGTAATAATATGGTTTTTCCCCTTTTTTCTGGCAACAAAACTGAAACCTTTTTACAAGGATTCATGTCTGCATTAACCACAATACCTGCAGTCAAAATGCAAACAAAAAACTCATACTATGATAATTTATGCATTGTTCTTGAAACTGATTGGTCCACACCAAGGGACGGCTTTCTTTTGAGCCTCGACCCAATTGGTGCTCGACCAGATGACGCCAGAAGGCGTCACACAGCTCAAAGACAATGCACTATCAAAGTAATGAGGGCTCGGGGTGAGCATCTACATCATTAGACCTCCTTCGCCAGTACCAAAATGTAATAATAGGGTTTTTCCCCTTTTTTCTGGCAACAAAACTGAAACCTTTTTACAGCAGAATTTCTCACGTTATTTTGCTTAAATTTGTCCTTAATATTAATTAAGCTATATTATTTCAGCTATTTAAACGCTTACGCGAGCATAATGCTGGTGCCAAAACTCAGTTGCAATAAAAAGTTTGGAATATTTGTGTTGTATATATTCGGTCTAGATTTTTTATATAAAATAAATAAATAATGCGCGATTATCCGCAATTATGTAATTATGGATTTATGCTAATTAGGAAGGTGTAATTGTATTAATATATGCAAGTGTATGTAATTGTGCTAATTAGGCTCGGCTTCGTTGTCTAGGGTTGTATTATCAATCAGGATAATACAATGATTCTCGCTTTAACTTTTTTCTAATTATGTTTTAGTGTGTTCATGTCAGGTCTCAAAATTCAGATCTCACCGCAGGAAACAGTTCTTATAATTAAGTTTATTAAGCATGAACTTAGGAAGGCACCACTCCAGACTCTTCAGTGTAAAGCAACTTTAATTAAAAAAAAACACATAACATTCTAATATGCAAACTCTTATGCTAGGAATGTCACAGTACTCCTGGAGATGTCCTCCTCATTGATCCGTACCTTAAACCCTCAATGATCACGTTTGTTAAACTGGGTAACAGAACAATTGGCTAATTCCTCACTCAGAGTAACGCGAGCATATACGGCGATAGGAAAAAAAGTCCTTACAAATTAATGAGACAATATTCATTCGAACGGTAATAAAGAAACATGTCCCGAAAGCAAAAGTAGACCTCAATGAATCCATTGGTAAGATTATGCAATTAACGAAATGTCTTGGAACAATGGTGTACGGAAGTGTGCCTGCTTGTCTAGCAAATGCTTACAAAATTGGTTAAGGCTTCAATAAATTAACACAATAGTCTCCCTGTGAGTGTGTAGATTCGTAACATAGATGTTTCTAAATGTTTAGTTTCATCAATGAATTCATTGGTACAGTTAGGCTATTCACAAAAGGAATTACTAAAATACTTCTAAACGACCGTATCCACGTAACTCAATGGGCAGCAATGCTTTTCACGATCAGCTAATAGTAAACGCACCACCTTTTTGAAACACAAAGATCACTTTGGAGTAATCTTATTAGTCCCGATATTGCGTTATGTGTGTTTTGGTGTATTGTCTCCTTGCCCAACTCTTTATAATTTGGAATTATTTTAAATAGCCAATTTAGTAGGGGAGTGCAGTTAGTTGTGGAATTAAGATTAAAATACGTGTTTTATAAATGGGGAGACATTGTAATTAACTCTTATATATTGTAGTTCCATTGTCATTAACTTGATGAAAACTGTAACGTAAATCCTGGTCATTTGCATACAGTAAGCTTATGTAATGTTAACGTCCAGCAAAGAAATGGAAGTATCTCTGTTTATTAATATGCAAATTTTATAACAAATTCGCAGGGGGAGAACATGCAAACGATGTACAGGCATCTCGCCACCGCGAGATGTTAACTGTTAATAACAGCACGACTATAGCACTTCCACGCCGATGAACACATCACCCAGACTTGAAATGTGGCCGATCTGTTTGGACCTCGAAATCCAAGCATATTCTGAGCCTGGACAGTGGCTGGAAGGGTGCCCACCATGCTTAAGCAGGTTTTCATAGGGATTGCGTGTGGCCACGTTGTGTTTATACGCAGTTGTACTGTGCGTCTATGCTGTCCGCCTTTAGCAATTCGCACTGACCAGCCTGGGGGTGATGTATGGTCAAGCGGCCTACGCAACCCGCGCGGCGTGTGGAGGCATTGTACGGCGCTCATCTCCACTGGTGGAAATTCCACATTCCCATGGCACGGACCATCTTTAACAACCACTGATGGCTTGTCTACGTCAATGACCCCACAATATTTGACGATGGAGTTAAATGACATCGAGGACAAGGCTAGATGCATAGCGCGATTGTCGTATTTGCATATGCACAACCAACAGTGCACATGTACGCGCGGCAGCGTATTAAACGTACGCAAGAGTTAGCGCTTTAATTTAAATATTTATATCAACAATCATAATTAGAACATTTTGCCAATAAGAAGAGCGAAACATTAGGACATTTAATTCAAAATCATGAACGCGGCTCTTACCTGCTCGCTCGACATTCAGCGCGTCGGAATGGGCGGTCACAAAGCAAATGATAATGCTATTCATTACGTTTATAGCTATGTAATTATTTTAACAACACGAGTCATTATTAACTTTGTAAACGTTGCTCTTGCAGCGCCCCTCTCCGGCGCCATGACGCCCGGCGATAAAAAAAAATCGCGCCTCTCATTGGTCAGAGGATACCCAGCAACAGGCGCTGTGATTGGACCAGACGCTTCCGCTCGCAGTTGGACGCAACCATTCGTGATTTAAAATAGGGGGGGGGGGGGGTGGGAGGAAGTTCGGAATGTCAGGTTATCGATTACACAAATAATAGAAAAATTTAAAAAAGAATCACGAAGAGGCGCAGGATCGGCCGGACCTGGACCGGGTTTTAAAAAAATAAAAGTGTAACCCTTTAATTGTCGCGCGACGCGGCGAGTCTGTGTGTAGAAAATGTCAGATCGTGAGGATTCGTAGATCCGAAGATATTAAGCGTCAAAGGTTTGAAAGAATATAAACGGACACCGGGGCAAGTTCAATAAAAAGTGTGGTGGTATAAGTGTGTAATAATAAAAGTGTGGTGGTATAAGTGTGTAATAATAAAAGTGTGGTGGTATAAGTGTGTAATAATAAAAGTGTGGTGGTATAAGTGTGTACTAATAAAAGTGTGGTGGTATAAGTGTGTAATAATAAAAGTGTGGTGGTATAAGTGTGTAATAATAAAAGTGTGGTGGTATAAGTGTGTAATAATAAAAGTGTGGTGGTATAAGTGTGTACTAATAAAAGTGTGGTGGTATAAGTGTGTAATAATAAAAGTGTGGTGGTATAAGTGTGTAATAATAAAAGTGTGGTGGTATAAGTGTGTAATAATAAAAGTGTGGTGGTATAAGTGTGTAATAATAAAAGTGTGGTGGTATAAGTGTGTACTAATAAAAGTGTGGTGGTATAAGTGTGTAATAATAAAAGTGTGGTGGTATAAGTGTGTAATAATAAAAGTGTGGTGGTATAAGTGTGTAATAATAAAAGTGTGGTGGTATAAGTGTGTAATAATAAAAGTGTGGTGGTATAAGTGTGTAATAATAAAAGTGTGGTGGTATAAGTGTGTAATAATAAAAGTGTGGTGGTATAAGTGTGTAATAATAAAAGTGTGGTGGTATAAGTGTGTAATAATAAAAGTGTGGTGGTATAAGTGTGTAATAATAAAAGCGCATGATAAAGATATGTAAAGTGTGTCATCATAAATGTGTCGAATAGAAAGTTTAAAACAGGATGAGTTGCTGCGGGACTCCGTCGCTTCCGGCTCTCAAAAGTGGGGGGAGGGGGGGAATGGGGGGAGGGGGGGAATGGGAGGAGGGGGAGGCGGGGGAATGGGGGGGAGGGGAAGGCGGGGGAATGGGGGGGAGGGGGAGGCGGGGGAATGGAGGGAGGGGGCGGCGGGGGAATGGAGGGAGGGGGAGGCGGGGGAATGGGGGGAGGGGGGAGGCGGGGGAAACGGGGGAGAGGGAGGCGTGAGAATGGAGGGGAGGGGAATGGGGGGGAGGGGGAAAGCGGGGGAATGGGGGGCGGGGGAGGCGTGGGGAAATTTTCTGGAAATCGGTGACCACATCTGACTAAAAGATTCGCACTCACGCACAATCACGCACAATCACGCACACACAAAGATCCCCCGTATAGCCTGTAACAGACTGCTGGGGCAAGTGCTGTTAGCGAGTAGCCCCTGTGATGGCCGGCACAGCACCACGCCTGGTCGCCTTTGTCTCCCCCAGTGGCGATGTTTACACGCCGCACTCATTTGAGGTTGAGTCGACCTCCGGGAGGCCCGTGACCGGTTCAGATAATCGTCACTGCTGGTGTTGGTGGCCATGAGCGGGAATCGAACTCTGGTGGCCAGGGTTCGTAGCGCAGCGCGCTAACCGCTACACCACCGCTCCCCACACTCACAAACACCCACACTCCATACCACTCACACCCAAACCACCCACACTCCAAAATCACTCACACCCAAACCACTCACACCCACACTCACACCCACACTCACACTCCAAACCACTCACACCCACACTCACACCCACACTCCAAAATCACTCACACTCACACTCCAAACCACTCACACCCAAACCACTCACACTCACACCCAAACCACTCACACCCACACTCACATTCCACTCACTCTCAGAGATTCCCCCCCCCCTCCCCGTATAGCCTCTGACAGACTGTTGGGGCAAGTGCTGTTAGCGAGTAGCAGCACTTATGAAGCCTGGCACGGAAGGGGTGGGGGGGTTGTGTGACCAGTACCACGCCCGGCCGCTTTTGTATCCCCAGTAGATTACATATATTCACATCCCACACTGCAATCGCACATCCGAACTGAAAACAAAACTCGCAACGAGCCCACATCCGACTCCCCCCACGCCACTCAGCCCCCACCCTCACCTCCGCTGCGTCCCCACCCACACATCCTCTCGGCTCTTTTAAGTCCGAACCGACCGAGTTTGAGGACAGATCATTTCAGCCTCCTCCAGCGACTACCAACTCACGCACCATGTCGACAACAGGTGAGTGTCCTCCTGGGTGAACCCCCCCCCCTCCTCCCTTCTTAACCTATCTCCTCTGCATCCCTCTAGCTCCGTGGGGGGAGAGGAAACGGGAAGACTGGAACGGAAGTTTTGATTACAATTCATCAATGGCATTGGCTCCGAGTCTGTGTAAGGGTGGCGGGTGGGGAGTCTCGGCAGTCGTTCTTAGGAGGGTCCTGCCCCCATGGCCGTTTGGTTAACTTACACAAAGAACAGCAAAGATTCATCCGTATCGCTGTGGTGAATGAACTGTGAGCGAGCAGCACCGATGGAGGCCGGAACGGAGGGGTTGTGTGGTCAGCACCACGCCCGACCGCCTTTTTCTCCCGAGCGGCGATGTTTACACACCACACCAGGTACTGATTTGAGGCTGAGTCGACCTAAGGGGAGGCCACAGGATCGGTTTCAGAGAATCGTCACCGCTGTCGGTGGCACGTGAGCGGGGAATCAAACTCGGGTGGGCGGGTTCGTAGTGCAGCGCGCTCACGACCACACCGCCGCTTCCCACCTTCAAAGACACAGACACACAAAAACACATTGCCCCGAGACTCACCTGTGTCTGGCCCCCGTGTTCCTGACCGCACGTGTTCACGTTGCTGAAACTTGTGTCCCCCGTGACCCCGTGCTTCATCTGACCCCGTGTCTCCATCACCCCGTGTCTCATCTGACCCCGTGTCTCCATCACCCCGTGTCTCATCTGACCCCGTGTCTCCATCACCCCGTGTCTCATCTGACCCCGTGCCTCCATCACCCCGTGTCTCATCTGACCCCGTGCCTCATCTGACCCCGTGTCTCCATCACCCCGTGTCTCATCTGACCCCGTGCCTCCATCACCCCGTGTCTCATCTGACCCCGTGTCTCCATCACCCCGTGTCTCATCTGACCCCGTGCCTCATCTGACCCCGTGTCTCCATCACCCCGTGTCTCATCTGACCCCGTGTCTCCATCACCCCGTGTCTCATCTGACCCCGTGCCTCATCTGACCCCGTGTCTCCATCACCCCGTGTCTCATCTGACCCCGTGCCTCCATCACCCCGTGCTCCCATGACCCACGCAGGTGTGTCGCTGTTCGTCTCTCTTGCCGCTCTCTCAGCGCTGCTCATTCCCATCGCAGGTGAGGGAAACCCCACCCCGACTACTCGTATGCGGGGGTCACGTTTCGGGGGTCACGTAACGAGTAACGTGCAGTTGCCGTGTGGTAACACGACTTGGTAAAGCCGACTCATTAACGCGACTTAGAAGCGCAACTTAGGCGACTCGGTTAACGCGACGAATTAGTAACGCGACTTGGAAACGCGGTTGATACGAACGGCTGTACCGCTTTGGCATTGAGAGAGAGGATGTTAACTACCTCGCCCGGTCTACAGGATGTCGTGGGGTTGATCCTGACCCTGACGCCTGCTGTATACTTGGAGTTTTCGTCTCTCTCTCTCTCTTCCTGAGGTCGTGTGAATTTTTCTCTTCCACATTCCGAACCAAAATGCGCTTAGAGTATTTGGCTGCTATAAATGTCCAAATCACGAGCCACTTCGTTGAGCTATCATCTGTAGCCAGGTCGCTTCTGAAAAAGAGCGATATAACTCGGTGGTGCCTCACCTGGTAAAATAAAAGATTGTTTTAGTTGAACGTTTATAATCACCAACATACACGCGTACCCGTGTGGGAACTGTGACCCTGAAAGGTGACATTCCGAGGGACCGCTATGGCCCCTGGTCCTAATTCATTCACACGAGGGAGACGGGACACGGCATAAGAGACAGATGACACCGGACTCCTGGTCAAGGGCCACCAACACCAGTGACGATTATTTGAGCTGGTCCTGGGCCTCCCCTAGGTCGACTGGGCCTCAAATGAGTACCTGGTGCAGTGCGTAAATATCGCCAACTGGGGGAGGAGAAGACGGGCGGTGGTCGTGCTGGCCACCCACCACTTCGTGTGCCGTGCCAGCCTCAATAGGCGCTCTCTTGATTTGAAGCTTTCGTGACTGCAGGAATCCATACTCTTTGGTTCTTTCGGTAAAGTCATCACGTAGGATAGAAAATAAAAACAAAATAATAATAATAAATCACGACGTTTCGATCGCAACTGCTGGTTCAACTGCTGGTTCAGCAGTTCCACCACTGGATTGTTTTTTCAGCCCGAGGACGACCGCTTGTGTTTGCGATCGAAACGTCGTGATATATTATTTTTTGCATTTTGTTTTATTTTCTACCTACGTGATGACTTTACCGAAAGAACCAAAGAGTATTCATATGTGCTACTCGCTAACAGCACTTGTCCCAACAGTCTGTTTAGGCTATATGGGGGATCTTTGTGTGGATGGGGCATGTAGCCCGCATGCCCCATATCCGCCGCATGCCCCATATCCGCCGCATGCCCCATATCCGCCACATGCCCCATATCCGCCGCATGCGCAGCCACCGCATGCCCCCCATCCCCCGCATGCCCCATATCCGCCGCATGCCCCATATCCGCCGCATGCCCTATATCTGCCGCATGCCCCATCCGCCGCATGCGCAGCCACTGCATGCCCAAGCAGCTTCCGTTTCAGAATCAGAATATTAATTGATACCGGAGGAATCGAATACAAATCACGATAGGAGTGCAAAGTATAGGAAAGGTAAACAAATCACTGTTATACAAATAAAACTAAACTATTATCAGGTAAAATCCGTTGAGCGATTTGCTTATTTTTCAGAAGAAAACTGGCCACAAATGGTAGTTCAACAAAGTGGTTCATGCCGTGGAAACTTATAGCAGCAAAACAATCTAAATAATCTAATGCCGGATAGATGGGGTTAAACGGGCACGGCACGGGCTAGAGAAGAGATGGACTGTTGCAGTTACATGAAGATGTGGAGCTGAGTGGACTTGCCGATGACTGGTACCAGCGGTGTCCAGATCGGCCTCTGTGGAGGAGGCTCGTGAAGGACGCTGCTGGGCAATTGGAGGCAGTCGCCCTCCAACAACAACGGAGGGCGGAGGAGCGACGCTCACAACAACGAGCGGAGCGAAGAGCGGCTGAGACACAGCAGGTTGGCGCAGAGTAGGGAGTACAGCTCGTTATCTCAGTCAACCTATGGCTCAGGGTTCTGTCCCGTGACCTCCTCCTGCACCTAGCCTGGCACAGCAGTTAACCCCTGGCACCTGGGTCTGTCCCGTGACCATCTCCTGCAAGCAGCGAGCCTTCGAAACTTCAAGTGACGGCCTCAAAGAAGCGCACCTAGCCTGGCGCAAGCGCCGCGGCGACGTTGCTATTGCTGCTGTTGCTGGTGCTGTGTTGCAACGCCGGTATCTTGTATGTACGTACAGACGCACGTTGAACTTCTTTCCCACCGTACGTAGCGAACCGGCGCTAACCGCCGGTGCCTGGGATGGTGGCGGTGAGACGCAGGTGGTGAGCCGGAGGTGGCGCTGCGTATGTACGGCGGTGAGCGCTGCCCCCCGCTGGCTCACCCGTGGCTCGCCTCGATCGTGAACCACCGCGGGGAGCACGTGTGTGGCGGAGCTCTCGTCGCTCCGGACTGGATCCTCACCGCGGCGCACTGCCTCTCCAGGTGAGCTCACCCGGAGGGAGGCGGGGTGGGGGGGGAGTCACCCATGGCGGTAAGGTCGAGGGGGAGGTTCCCAGACTGAGTGCGATCCAAAACTTGTGTTGAGGACACGCATTAGACAGGCTCTTAAAACGGAGATTCGGGCAGCCCCCTGCAGCCCTGTTCACCTGAAGGTTGTCTCAAGTTTTCCCTCTTGCCACCGGAACCCGGTGAGTGCGGTCAAGCTTGTGCAGGAAGGAACTGCGCGCCCCTTTCGCCACACTAAATCCATCCGCGGCGCAGGCTATTGCTGCCAACACAGAAGCCCTCTGGCAGCAGGATGGGGTGACGGGGGTCAGGTCAGACGTGTTTGATCGTCGTTGCGAGGCAGGGACCAGGAACGGCATCCTCCTTCAGCAGCTTGTCGCGTGACCGAGCCGCCCTCTTCAGGGTCCGCTACTGAGACCATCGGCGTGGAAGCAACCCGAGCAAAGAGGCAACTGCGCTGGGTTGGGCCACGCAATTCGCGTGCCCGGAAGTCGTCTACCTCATCCGGTGCTCTATGGACGACTCCGGGCAGCCAGCAGAAGACCGGACGGTCAAACAACTGAGGTGTGAGGATCAGCTGAAGGGGACAACCAAAGGTGTGCAACATCAAACCCAGCGACCTTGAAGCAGCTGCAGCCGACCGCCCACTATGGGCGAAACTTGTGCGGCACAGGGGTCAAACACCTTGAAGAACAACGCACCCCAGCGGCAGAGAGAGCATCGACAGCACAGACATCTCGCAGCTGCGGCAGGATACGCGGCTCCAGGATCGGGCTTCATGGCCGCGTGCGGCGGCATCCACGCCAGCGGCGACGGCCACTAGCAAATTCATTTACCAGCAGACAATGGGAGCAACGCGATCATTCATGCCGATGGACTGCCATAAGCAAGCACCTGGGGGGCGGGGGGGGGCGAGGGGGGCACGTTTAACTGGGACGTGGAGGTCCTGTGAAATCACCTGGGGGGGGGTCATGGTCATCACCGCCACCGCAATCACCGCCACCATCATCACCAACATCATCATCACCAGCACCACCATCGTCATCGCCAACACTATCATCGCACACGCTCATCCTCACACACCCTGTGTCTGCCCGCGTCTCCCTCCCCCGCCGCAGCCTGAACCTCGCTCGCCACAGGGCCCGCGTGCTGCTGGGCGAGCGGACCCTGCGTCCCGTGGGCTACAGGGACCCGCGGGTGACTCGCCACGTGGCGCACCCCTCCTACAACCCCGAGTCGTTCGAGGGGGACCTGGCCCTGCTGCAGGTGTCTCCCGCACCCCGCCTGGGCTCCGCCGTCTCCATCATCCCCCTGGCGACCTCGTGCCCCCTTCCCGGGGACCGCTGCTCCATCGCCGGGTGGGGGCGGACTGAGAGTAAGTTCGGCCGACTTTGAACCCCGCCTTAAATAAATAATGGGCGACGTTTCAGGCTGTGGACCTTCTTTAACGGGCATACAAATGAAGCAGATGATAGGCCTCCTCCTCCACCTCTTTCACGTTACATTTGTTTTTTTGTCCACACATCCCATCAGCCCCAACGGCGTTCTGGGAGCGCATCATTTGAGCGGCGTTGGTCCGACCACGAGCAACTAGTCTGGGATCGGTTTCGCCGCTCAGTGTCTCGTCAGCAGTCAGGCGTGAAGCATAGGGTGTAACAGACTGTTGGGGCAAGTGCTGTTAAGCAAGCAGCAGCTATGAAGGCCGGCACCGTGGCACACGAAGGGGGGTGGGTGGCCAACACCACGGCCGGTCGCCTTTGTCTCCCCAGTGCTGATGTTTACACACCGCACCAGGTTCTCATTTGAGGCTGAGTCGACCTAGGGGGATGCCCTGGACCGGTTCAGATAATCGTCACTGGTTGTTAGCCGTGAGCGGGAATCGAACTCAGGTCACCAGATTCGTAGCGTAGCATGCGAACCGCTACGCTACTACTCCCCACTTAAAGACACACACACACACACGTGGATATAGACACACACACACGTGGATATAGACACACACACACGTGGAAATAGACACACACGTGGATATCGACACACACACGTGGATATAGACACACACACGTGGATATAGATACACACGTGGACATCGGCACACGCACACACCTGGATATAGACACACACACGTGGATATAGACACACACGTGGATATCGACACACACACGTGGATATAGACACACACACGTGGATATAGATACACACGTGGACATCGGCACACGCACACACGTGGATATAGACACACACACACGTGGATATAGACACACACACACACGTGGATATAGACACACACACACGTGGATATAGACACACACACGTGGATATAGACACACACACGTGGATATAGATACACACGTGGACATCGGCACACGCACACAGGTGGATATAGACACACACACACGTGGATATAGACACACACACACACGTGGATATAGACACACACACACGTGGATATAGACACACACACGTGGATATAGACACACACACGTGGATATAGACACACACACACACACGTGGATATAGACACACACACGTGGATACGCACAGGAACGCCCATGGAAGAGACGCCGTGACTAACCCCCCCTCTCTCTCCCCCCCCCCTGCCACCCCCCCCCCCCCCAGCTGGTGTCTTCCCCAAGTCATCGGAGTGCCTCAACGTGACCGTCATCGATGAACGCCGCTGCCGCAAGAGTTATGGTCCCGCGCTCACCAACTCCATGTTCTGTGCCGGGTTCATGGACGGCGGGAGGGATGCGTGCAAGGTGAGGGGGATGAGGGGGGTGAGGGGGGGGTGTGTGTGTGGAGCGGCGGTGCCGCGGTCAGCGCGCACCGCTCACGAACCCGGCGACCAGAGTTTGCTCCCGCTCACGGCTGCCGACACCGGTAGTGGCCGTTATATAAACCGGCCCTGGGCTTCCCTTAGGTTGACTCAGCCTAAAATTAGTACAGAGTGCGGTGTGTAGTAAACATCGCCAATGGGGGAGACAAAGGCGGTCGGGCGTGGCGCTGCCCACCCACCCGCTTCGTGTGCCGCGCCGGCCTTCGTAGGTGCTCGCCAACAGCACTTGCCCCTACAGTCTGTTAAAGGCTATACGGGGGAATCTTCGCCTTTGTCTCTGTTACACTGTCTGCTCATTGTCGGGCACGTGACGTTGTAGACGGTGGAAGTGAGCAGCTGGAACGCCTCCTCTGACAGCCCGGGAGTGTTTCTGGGGAGGCCCACAGCAGCCGCATGAGCCACAGTCCTGAGCCTCACTCATTTCCCCTCGGCATCGGGCGAGAATGGGGAGACAACGCCAACCGCTCCACAGCTACCAGCGATGATCGAATTCTCGCTCGCAAATTTCAAGGCCAGGCTGTTGTTGCGGGGTCCTTTAGTTGGACGCCCACCGCCGCAGTGGAAGAATGGGCAGGCGCATGTTACAGATGACAAAGCGATGGTCAGTGGGCAGACCATTTCAACGGGTAGTCCTGGTGTCACAGGCACGTAGCCCGCATTCGCCGTTCTGTCGCTACGTATTCCGGCAGATGTTCTTGCTTGTGTCTGAGGTGCATCCATGATGCTGTGCGGATGCGCCGATGCCGAAGCGGCGGTGTTGGCGATTAACAGCACATGGTGTTGAACAGTCTAGCATCCTCCTACCGTTGTTGTTGTTGTTGTTATTGTTGAGCTGATCCGGCCCATGCCTTCCAGTCACCCCAGCTCCCAGGCGCACTCTGCCATGACGCACTCGGGCATTAAAGTCGCCCAATTAGACGCCTCCATCCCGAGGGGCGGCTTTGGCCAGCACCTGGAACAGGAGGCCCCCGAATGCGACTGACTCACCAGCCCCGGTTCATCTGCGGTGGGGACGTTAGTCACCGCCACCACCGCCCGCCTTCCATAAATGGAAATGTGACTCACGGCTTCCTAAAATCTAGCCTCCACCCTCCCATGCTCCCCATTAATTAGCTTATTCTCCAATTTCGAGGAAAGCCACAACTACTCCCTGTTGGCTGGTGGCATCTTTCCCCCAGCAGAGAACAAACCCCATGCCTTTGGAGCCAGAATTCAGTTCACCGCGCCTCTACGGAGGGAGCTCGTGAAGGACAAGTTGGAGGCAATCGCCCCTCCAACAACATCAACGACGACAACAACGGGGGGATGAAGGAGGTGGTGGTGGTTGCGTTGTTGACATTTGAGTACGGGTGGCTTACTTGAACATCTGTGAAAAATAACTGGATAGTGCATCGAATTCCTCCAGTAAAAAAAATATTCTGATTCTGCCTTGGGACAGATGTCCACATGATTATTATGGTGATGACGACGACGACGATGATGCTAAGAATTCTAGGAATTTTCGTGGCAGAGCCGATGGTGGAGGTCACTGTGCGTGCGTCTCAATCTCACAGTCGTTTTCATCTCCGCTCCGTCTCCTCCTTCTCCGCACCCACCCCCCACCCCCCACCGTACACGCAGGGAGACTCTGGGGGCCCCCTGGTGTGCGACGGGACCCTCCAGGGGGTCATCTCGTGGGGGAAGGATTGTGGGCGCGCACACTACCCCGGAGTGTACACCCGCGTCTGCTCCTTCTCCTCCTGGCTGACCTCCACGATCGGCGACCTCCCGGGGTCCGGGCCCCCACAGCGCATGCAGAGGTCCCGATTCACGCGGGGAAGGGGGGGGGCAGTGGGGGCAGCGGGGGCAGGGGCCGGGGGAAGAGTGGGGAGTCGCCGCTGGTCTGCCGGGGGCAGGGGGTGGTCACGCACGTGATTGGTCGAGAGAGCCGATTGGTTGAATGAATGAATTGAGCGATCGGTTTCGAGAGATAATTGGTTAGTGAGCTGATTTGTTCACGAGTAGATCGCTTTGAGTGTGTCCGTGTTGTGATCGGCTAATTAACGCAGAAAACGGTTAACCAGTTAATCGGCTCACTCGCAGATTAACTGCGAGTGAGCCGATTAACTAACTTAACTAAGTGAGCCGATTAACTGGTTAATCAATCGGCTCACTCTGCGAGTGAGCCGATTGATTAACAAATTAATCCTTCCATTGATTAATTAATGACCGAGTGGTTTGGTTGAGAGCGGTCGATTGGCTCATAAGACAGCCGCGCAAGTCGTTAACGGGATTGTGTTGACGAGTGAATCGGTCGATTGGTTCATTAACTAAATTTAGTGGGATCGGTCCAACGACGCCCCTTCCCCCTGGCTTGGGTCAATTTCCAACACGTGGACGGTGGTCACGTGACCCCCCCCCCGCATAGCCGCTAGAGGGCGCTCTATCCACAACAACAGTGTACAGATTCTAGATTTGGAGCTTTCGCGACTGCAGGAATTATTACTCTTGGTTCTTTCGGTAAAGTCGCGTAGAAAGAAAAACATAAATTAAAGAATAGCATACGACGTTTCGATTGCTACACACAAGCAAGCAATCATCATCATCGGGTACAAATGAAAAAGAGAAAACAAAGCTCTGCTGTTATTTAAAAAAATAAAAATATTTCTCCGTGACTTTACCGACAAACCCCCCCCCCCCCCCCCCCCCCAAAAGAATATGAATTCCTGCAGTCACGAAAGCTTCAAGTCAACATTGAACAGGGTGCAGGTGCACTTGTTACGACTGCGATATCCACCACCATCGGAGCAGCGAGCGTGAGAGTAGCTGCAATGTAAACTTCCACCACAAAATATGGCAGAAATATTTACAGGTAGTCCCCGACTTACGCCGGTCCCCGACTTACGATATTTCGATCTTACGATGGCGATAGCGGTACGACAAAATTGTAAAATATTTTTTTAATTTCGCGCGGCAGGCAAAGGCAGCAGCGTACTACAAAGTACGATACTGTAACTTGATCATCGCCATCCTTCTCTTCCGACAACTAAGTTAATGTAGCCATCAACAACCTAACATCGTTCAAGTATGCAGACGACGGACAGAACCTTGGTGAGTAACAGTAGAATATGATACGTTACGATACGTTCAATGCACGTATGATAACATAGCTTTAGCGATTTCATTTTAGGGTTACCACGATACGATGCTTACGTTCAATGCATGTTAAAAGTTTTTTTTTTATAGCAGATAGGATTGTTTCCTGAAAAAAACTTTCTATGAAATTGCAGTTCATATAGGTAGGCTAAGAATTTACCTTGTTTTTTTACTTTAAATGTTACTGTGCAATACAGTATTGTAATTAATAAATACATACAGTATATAGTTTATACAGTACGGTACTGTAAATTGCTCTGTTTTGCTAAATTGTCACCATTCTTTAAGACTCCTGGGTAGGCTAGGCCATTTTCGACTTACGATATTTTCGACTTACGATGGGGTCGTCGTTACGCATCTCCGTCGTAAGTCGGGGACTAGCTGTATATAGCAGCGTCTCCATCGTAAGTCGGGGACTACCTGTGTATATATAGAGAGAGCTGTGTTTAGAAACGTTCTGTATTCGTTTAACTACCGCGCCGGGAGATAATCGTCGAGGCGTTCAGACGGTTCGGGACCCGTGCCAACTCCGGACTTCCGCCGCTATGTGTTTTGCATTTAAAAGAAACGCAGAAACTTTCAAGGGGTCCACAAGAGCCATGCTTTCTTCACTTTTTAAACGCTCCCGCGACACCTCTCAAATGTTGTGCAACATTTGAGAGGTGTCGCGTTTTGTTATTTAACTTTGTACTAAAAATAAAATGTTTTTAACATGCACGTGGTGATGATGATGATGATTGTGATTGTGGCGGTGGTGGTGAAGGTGGTGGTGGTGTTGTGGGGAGCAGGAGTGCCTCCCCTAAGTCGACTCGGCCTCAAATCAATACATGGTGCAGCGTCTAATATCATCGCCACTGGGGAGACAAATGCGGCCGGGCGTGGTGCTGGTCACCAACCCCTTGATGTGTCGTACCGGCCGTCATAGGAGCTATTCGCTAACAGCACTTGTCCCATCAGTCTGTTACAGGCTACACGGGGGATCTTTGTCTTTGATGATGGTGGTGATGATCGTGTTATGATGGTGGATATTGATTGAATGAAAATGATTGAAGTAGTTATGATGGTGATGATGTTATTTAAAATATATTATATCCTGGTGATGTTCTTCTTGAGGAGCATGGTGGTGATGATGTTGTTGAGCCTGATGGTGATTTCGACTTAAAACATTAGTGTTTTTCATGTTTTTTTATAATTTTAGTATTTTTTATTCACTTTTTTTTCTTATAAATTTTCTATCTCCGTGACTTTACCGAAAGAACCACAGAATATGAACTTGATGGCGATGTTATTGATGATGATGGTGTTGATGTGGGTCACGTGTTGATGTTTATATTCGAGGGCTTTCCCCTGGAGTGTCTTGGAACTCGCAAGTTAGCCAAAATAATCTCAACACTTTCACAAGAATCATAATAACGTTGTAAACACACACACATTCCACACACAAACCACACACGCTGCACATACGCGCTACACACACCGCAGACTCCACACACACACACCCTACATACACACACTGAACACACTACACGAACACTGGCACACACTGCACACACACACTACACATACACTCCACACAATACAGACACACTCCATACACACATTACACATTCCACACACACGACACACACACACTGCACACACTCCACAAACACCACACACAGACACCACACACAAGACACACACACACACTGCACACACTCCACACATACCACACACAGAAGCCACACACACGACACACACAGACTGCACATATTCTATACACACCACACACAGACACCACACACACTGCAAATACACTACACACACTGCACATACACTACACAAACACTGCACCCACACTACACAACACTGCACACACACTACACACATACCACACAGACACCACACACATTACACACAGACACCACACACACGCTACACAAGCACCACACATACTACACACACCACAGAGACACCACACACAGACACCACATACACTACACAAATACTACAGTCACACCACACACTACACACACACTACACACAGACACCACACACACACTACACACAGACACCACACACACACTGCACACAGACACCACACACACACTACACAACACTGCATACACACCACACAGACACCACACACACACTGCACACACAGACACCACACACACACCACACACACTACACAAACACCACACGCACTGCACACACCACACACACTACACAAACACCACACACACTGCACACACCACACACACTACACAAACACCACACGCACTGCACACACCACACACACTGCACACACCACACACACTGCACACACCACACACACTACACAAACACCACACACACTGCACACACCACACACACCACACACTACACACACCACACACACTGCACACACACTGCACACACCACACACACTACACACACCACACACACCACACACATTGCACACACACTGCACACACACCACACACAGTACACACACTACACACACACTGCACACACCACACACACTACACAAACACCACACACACTGCACACACCACACACACCACACACACTGCACACACACTGCACTCATAATCCACACAGTACACACACCACACACACACTGCACACACCACACACTGCACACACTGCACACACACTACACACACCACACACACACCACACACACCACACACACACCACACACACTGCACACACCACACACTGCACACACCACACACACTGCACACACTGCACACACCACACACTACACACACCACACACACCACACACACTACACACACACTGCACACACCACACACTGCACACACCACACACGACTCACCGCTCAACATGCTCACCAGTTCCTCACCCCATCACCTCCGAGGCGAGGAAAGTCACCGCCCAGACCACGTGGTGCAATAACCACACACACATTCCGACTTATCCGGATTATAAGACGCACTTTCCCGCCTGTATTTAAAGTGACATTTGGGGTGCGTCTTATAATCCGGAATGTGTGTGCGCCGCCACAGTTATACAACTTTATTGGGTGCGTCTTATAATCCGGAACGTGCGTGTGTCTAGATTTGAATAACTTTATTGGATGCGTCTTATAATCCAGAATGTGTCCAGATTTGTATAACTTTATTAGACGCGTCTTATAATACAGAATGTGTTCAGATTTGTATAACTGTATTGGGTGCGTCTTATAATCCGGAATGCGTGTCCAGATTTGAAAAACTTTATTGGATGCTTCTTATAATCCAGAATGTGTCCAGATTTGAACAACTTTATCGGATGCGTCTTATAAACCAGAATGTCTATCCAGATTTAAATAAATTCATTTGATGCGTCTTATAATCCAGAATGTGTCAAAATTTGTATAACTTTATTGGACGCGTCTTATAATACAGAATGTGTGTCCAGATTTGTATAACTTTATTGGATGCGTCTTATAATCCGGTGGGGGGGGGGGGAGATTTAAGGATATTTAAGGAACATTTCCATTAATTTCAACTACGGCGCTGGCATAGTGAATTAATTGAATTTTTAAAAAACCCAACATTCTTATGAGTAACGTGGATTATAACGCGGATTGCATAATCACGTGGATTACATTTCACGAGTCATGCGGATTACTAATCAAATGTACAGTCGGTGTTAATGCTGTCCCAGTAAATATGCCAAAGTTGGAGCGTTAACATTGAACGTTGGATATAAGTTTGATCAAGTGGAGTATTTACATCGAATGTTTCATGAACGTTGTATGAACGTTGTATGTGCCTTTGATAAACGTATGAACGTTGTATGAACGTTGGATGAAGTTGAGTGTTTACACGAAACCTTGAATTAACGTTGGATAAAGTGGAGTGTTTACATGGAATGTTGCATGAACGTTGGATGAACATTATACGTACGTTGGATGAAGTGGAGTGTGTACATGGAACCTTGGTTGAACGTTGTATGAATGAACGTTGGATGAACGTTGGACGAAGTGGAGTGTGTATATGGAACGTTGGATGAACGTTTGATCAAGTGGAGAATTTACATCGAATGTTTCATGAACGTTGTATGAACGTTGTATGTACGTTTGATAAACGTTTGATGAACGTTGTATGAACGTTGGATGAAGTTGAGTGTTTACACGAAACCTTGGATTAACGTTGGATGAAGTGGAGTGTTTACATGGAATGTATGAACTTTGGATGAACGTTATATGTACGTTGGATAAATGTTGGATAAATGTTGGATGAACGTTGGATGAAATGGAGTGTTTACATGAAACGTTGGATGAACGTTGTATGAAAGTTATATGAACGTTGGATGAAGTGGAGTGTGTACATGGAACCTTGGATGAACGTTGTATGAACGTTGTATGCAGGTTGGATGAACGTTGGATGAACTGGAGTGTTTACATGCAACGTTGGATGAACGTTGAATGAACGCTCTATGTACGTTGGATGAACGTTGGATGAACGTTGTATGATCTTTGGATGAAGTGGAGTGTTTACATGGAACGTTGTAGGAATGTTGGATGAACGTTGTATGTACGTTGGGTCAACGTTGAATGAACGTTAGATGAACGTTGGATGAAGTGGAGTGTGTACATGGAACCTTTGATAATTGTTGGATGAACATTGTATGAACGTTGGATGAAGTGGAGTGTGTACATGGAACCTTGGATGAACGTTGTATGAACGTTGGATGAACATTGTATGAACGTTGGATCAAGTGGAGTGTGTACATGAAACCTTGAATGAACGTTGTATGAACGTTGGATCAAGTGGAGTGTGTAAATGGAACCTTGAATGAACGTTGTATGAACGTTGGATGAAGTGGAGTGTTTACATGGAATGTTGTATGAACGTTGGATGAACGTTGTATGTACGTTGGGTGAACGTTGTATGAACGTTGGATGAACGTTGGGTGAAGTGGAGTGTTTACATGGAATGTTGTATGAACGTTGGATGAACGTTCTATGCACGTTGGATAAATGTTGGATGAACGTTGGATGAAGCGGAGTGTTTACATGGAACTTGTAGGAACGTTGTAGGAACGTTGGACGAACGTTGCCCCAACGTGCGACATAAATCAGACTGCAACGTGAATTGAAATGGGGATTACAACTTGCGTGCGGGTAGCTGCGGTGTAGCGGTTAGCGCTACGCTGCGTCACGAACCCCGCGACCCGATTCCCTCCCCTAGGTCAACTCAGCCTTCAATTAAGTGATACCTGGTCCGGCGTGTAACAACGTCACTGGGGAAGACAAAGACGGCCCGGGGGGCGTGTGTATCGACCGTCAGAGGTGCCCGCTCGCTAACAGCGAACGGTCAGTCGAGTCCTATTCGGGGGTGAATCTTTTATCATTATTTATTTACACGCTTTTTATTAACTCACTCTGCCTGTTGTTGTATCCTCAAATCTTGTGACTCAATTTTAACCCACTTCCCAGTGTGGTATCGACTGCAAACTTGGTATACTTATGTCATACTGATGACAATACTATATTCTATTATATAAAAATAATAAAAACATATTTTAGAACATTATTTTGTATATGTTATGTTACGGCTTGGCTCTAATTGTCCACGCTCAACTGACGTTGGCTGTAATTGGCCCACGGTCCCCTTACGTTGTGACCAAGCTTCGGGGCCACTTCCTGGAGTCGTGGAGTTCTTCCATTGTTACAGTACATTTCATTAAAGCGTGTTATAAAAAACAGGTTTTTTTAAAGTATTACTTATTTACGGAGATGTTAGACCGCGATTTTGATTCCCACTCGACTTCATCAACAAGGCGGGGTTAAATTTCGATTTAAAGCTTTCGTGACTCCAGCGCTGTCCTACCAGACAGTCTCGTCCCTTCACCTGATGAAGGCCGCTTGTGTTGTGGCCGAAACGTCGTGAGAATATTATTGTGTTATTTTATTTTATCAATTTATTATTTTATTCTCATTCTACGTGACTTTACCGAAAGAACCAAAGAAGGCAGGGTTGTCAGTGGGTCTCATTGACGGGTCAAGGGTTTGGGTGCCGTCGTGACACCACCGCCAGGGGCCGCTACGTCCACGCACGTGCAACAAATGCGTCCCGCACGGACCACCATCAAACTATATACGTAGGTGAAAATAAATGAAATAAAATATAATAAATAAATAAATTGGGCCACGACGTTTCGATTGCAACACAAGCAATCATCATCATCAGGTTTGACAACCATAGCAATGCTTTTTGTATACTGAAGTGGGAGAGATTCCGGAGTCAAGAGGGTTTGTATACAAGTCAGAGAGGGCGGCGGGGCGAATGGGCACCAATGAAGTGCCGTGGCACGGCTGACGATGGGGGTGGGTGGCCACGCCCGGCCGCCTTTGTCTCACCCTGGTGGCGACTGAGTCGACCTAGGGGAGGGATTTGAGGCTGAGTCGACCTAGGGGAGGCCCATGACCGGTTAAAATATTCGCCACTGGTATTTATTGATCGTCGCCGGGTTCGTAGCGCAGTGAGCTAACGAATGCGCGCACCACAAGATATACAAAGATAAAGGCACACTCACAAAGATCCCCAGTATAGCCTTTAACAGACTGGAGGGGCAAGTGCTGTTAGCGAGCACCTGTGAAGGCCGGCACGGCACACGAGGGGTTGGGTGGCCAGCACCACGCCCGGCCGCCTTTGTCTCGCCAGTGGCGATGTTTACACAACGCACCAGATACTCATTTGAGGCTGAGTCGACCTAGCGGAGGACCCATGAACGATTTAAGATAATTGTCACTGGTGTTGGCCGTGAGTGGGAATCGAACGCGGGTGGTCAGGTTCGTGGCGCAGTGCGCTAACCGCTGCACTACCGCTCCCCACTCACACATACACTCATACATACACACATACACTCATACATACAGACATACACACACACACTCATACATATACACACACACACTCATACACTCATACATACATACACACATACATACACTCACACATACAACAACCGCCATTCGCCACTAAGTGGCGGTGACGTCACCACGACGCTTGTGCCAGGCTATGTGCACGTTGAGGCCACGTGAAGTGTCGAACGCCCGCTGGCAGGGGGTCATGGGGCAGACCCAGGTGCCACGGGTCGACGGACTGAGATGACTGGCTGATGCACCACCTGTGCCCTCTACTGTGCCAACTTGCTGTGCTTTAGCCACCCGGCGCTCTGTTCGTTGTTGTGAGCGTCGCTCCTCCGCCCTCCGTTGTTGTTGGAGGGTGACTGCCTCCAACTGCCCAGTAGCGTCCTTCACGAGCCACCTCCACAGAGGCCGATCTTGACACCACTGGTACCAGTCATCGGCAAGTCCACTCAGCTCCACGTCCTCCTGTACCACATCACTCCATCTCTTCTCTAGCCCATGCCGCGCCCGTTTATCCCCCTCGATCCGGCTAAACAAAAGCTGTTTAGACATGCCGTGGCTGGGCATGCGGGCTACATGACCCAGCCAACGCAGCCTTGCCTGCCGGAGGAGCTCACCGATGGGACCTTGCCCAGATCTTTCAAGGATTTGTGAGCTCCTCAGACAATCCAGCCTGGTTAAACCCAAGATGAATCGTAGGCAGGCCAACCTAAATGTTTCTAACCGGCAAAATGTTCCTTTAGGATGTCCACGTTTCGCAAGCGTAGAGAAGAAAGGGAATGGCTGTGGCCGAGAAGACCTGAAGCTTCGTGCGGAGCGACAGACCAGGTAGCTTCCACACAGCGTTACGCAATCGATGAAAAGATATTGCCGCTCGACTGATTCTAAGTGATTCTAAGTTGTCAAACCGGAGCCGGTCATGAGCACACTGCCCAGGTATGGGAAACTCTCCACTCTCTCCACAACTGCCCCAACACCGATTGGGAGTTGTGGGGGTGGAGTGTCCGATGGTACAAAATACCCAGGCAGGTGCTTAGTTTTGGTGGGGCTGATGGTAAGGCCCCATCTCTTAGTGGCACGCTCCAGTCTCAGCAGCAGCGTCTCCAACTCCTCCTCTGAATGAGCAGCTATTACCAGATTATCAGCATACATAACATGGTTGAGCAATAGGGAGCCATTGCTTGACCGCACCCGGGCATCGAATAGCCTCATATTGTATCTGTACCAGATGAATATTCCTCCGGTACAGCTATTGAAGGCTTCACGAACTACGTGGTCGAAATAGATGTTAAATAATGTGGGAGCCAGAGGACATCCCTGTCGCACCCCAAAGTGAACAGGGAATGGCTCCGACTCCCAGCCACGTGGTTTTACTCGGGCCCGCTCACCATCATGAAGGTCCTCAATGATCGTGAGCAGCGGGTCAGGGACTCCGAAAGCACGAAGAACAAGCCAGAGCCCAGGCCTACTGATCCGTCACTATGTAGTCCAGCAGATGTTCTTGCTTGGACCCGGCATGCATCCATGATGTTGTGTGGATGCGCCGATGCCGGAACAGCGTGTTGATAATTACAAAACTATGGGGTGCACAATAATCGAGCAGCATCCTATCGCTGTTATTGAGCTGATCTGGCCCATGCCCTCCAATCACTCCAGAGCAGGTGCTAGCATCATGACCAACTCGGGCATTGAAGTCACCCAACAAGATGACTCTATCCAGAGGGGTCACTTTAGCCAGCACCTGTGACAGGTCTCAGAAGGCATCTGACTAATTGGCCTTGCCTGTATCCCTCCACAGATGTTCGTCTTCGGTGGGGGCATAAGTAACCACGACCACCACTCCTCGCCTCTGGTTGATGGGAAGGCGAGCCAAAAGTAGCCTGGGGCTTACAGCTTCCCACACCTCACCGCCACGCTCCCACGCCCCCTTAATTATTTTGTTCAGAAGAAGAGCCACTCCCTGTTGTTTGGCAGTCTCTTTCCCCGAGAAGAGGACTGTCCACCCCTCATAGTGGCAGGAGCCAGAACCGGTCCACCGAACCTCCTGAATACCACAGAGATCCAGGCGGTACCGGTCCAGCTCCCGACAGAGGAGTGGCAGCCTCTCCTCCGCAGTGAGCGTTCGAACATTCCACATGGCCATCCGAAGTGGCTTTTTCTTGTTTCTGGAGGAGCCCCGAGGGTAAGGATTCAGTCTCCTGGCTCCGTCAAATGGGGTTTGGCCAGGAGACGTCATAGACGCCTATTCCCCCGGGGCCTCCGGCACAAGCTTAATACGTTTTTTACATCGTAGCTTAGTGGTAGTTACTTGAAGGTGGAGGGGTTACCAGCTCCTCACACCCATCTAGAGCCCCCATTTGGCCGCTGTGGTGGTTACAAACGCCATGAAGGGAAAGGCCAATCTAAATTGGCCATCCCCCCATTGCACTGCCCACCACAGCATTTGCTGTCTGGCACAACGAGGTAGGGGGGTGTTTTTGCCGGACATACATACACTCATACATACACACACATACATAGACTCATACATACATATACTCATACATACATATGTAATGACAGTATGCCATCTAGTGGCCATGGGTGCTAACTACGGGTATGGGTGCAGCATAGAACAACACATATGCAAGCGACCACAAGGGGGGCATAACTGGGCCAAGGGTCAAAGAGGGGATGGAACTGGAAGCTCCTGGAACCCGCGGGAGATTTCCAGAAGAGGGGCGTGGCCAAGGGCAGGGCTTGGCCACGCTGAGTGTGTTTAGTCACACTTTTGAGGAGCATTTGCAGCGGTTGCGATCTGTGTTCTCCAGGATGCGGTCTACTTATCTCAAACTGAAGCCTGCTAAATGTAATTTGTTGCAAACCTCTGTGCAATACTTGGGTCACATCGTGAGTTCGACTGGTATAGACTCGGACCCTGACAAAATGGCCAACCCCGAAGTCTGTGGGTGAAGTGCACAGTTTTTTTGGGTTTGCGTCCTATCACCAACGATTCGTACCGCAGTTCACGACGGTTGTAAAACCTCTAAACACTCTGACCGCTAAAAACCAGAAGTTTAGGTGGGGGGACGAGGCTGCGTTCATGGCCCTTCGTGATCACCTTTCCAATTCGCCTCCCCTTGACTATCCGGATTTCTTCCTGCCATTTATTCTGGACACAGATGCCAGTGACAGGGGCATAGGAGCTGTCCTGTCCCAGGTAAATAATGGAGTTGAGAAAATGGTCTCGTATGGTAGTTGCGTCCTGTCCACCACGAAACAGCGGTACTGTGTCACCCGCAGGGAACTCTTGGCCATGGTGTACTTTTTACAACAGTACAGGCCTTATCTTTATGGTAGGGATTTTGTTGTTCGCACCGATCATGCAGCCCTCCAGTACTCTCTGCGAGTGGACCAACCTTCTGGCCAGCTCTTACGCTGGCTGTAAATACTCCAAGAGTACTCATTCCGGGTTATTTATCATAAAGGTGTGCGACACTATAATGCGAATGCATTATTCCACTTGCCCCTGACGGAAGGTTATGCATGTTCATCGCCCAACGGTGGCGGGGTCACCAAACGTCGTGGCAGCGTTGAGTGAGGGAGAACCCGCCAAGGTGGTCGTGCCACAGGGGACAGCACTTTGAACCTCGCGCACGCCGAATGGGGGCGACTGCAGATGGAGGATGGGTCCCTGCTGGCCTTGCGGCGTCGCGCTGAGTTACATCACAAACAGTCTGCTCCCACGGGAGGTTCGCAAGTTGTCCTTCACGAAGGACTCTTGATTAGGCGGGACGAGGGGCTGCACCGTCACTGCATTGTAGTTCCCATCGCCCTGCGGGGTAGGTTGACGCGGGTGGCGCATGAGGAGACGTTGTTACACCTCGGGGTGCGGAAGACGTTATTGACCTTGCAGCTTGACTTTTATTGGCCGGGAATGTCGAGCGACGTGTACCATCTGGTAAAGGGTTGCACTGATTGCGCGCGCCGGAAACCACCATTAAGGAGGTCTCAGCCTCCATTGCAGTCCATTACGGTGTCTCGGATTCACACATTGGTCGCACTTGACATCCTGGGACCCTTCCCGACCATGCAGAGGGAAAATAAATTTCTCCTGGTAGGATACTCATACTCTTTGGTTCTTTCAGTAAAGTCACGTAGATAGAACACGAGCGGCCGTAGATAGAATACCAGTGACCGTCTTCAGGTGAAGACGGTCACTTGTGTTGCGATCGAAACGTCGTGATCTATTAATTTTCTATCAACGTGACTTTACCGAAAGAACGAAAGAGTATGGATTCCTGCAGTCACGAAAGCTTCAAATCAAGATTGAACCTCCTGGTAGGATATTCTTGGTTCTTTCGGTAAATCTTCTTTGGTTCTTTCGGTAAAGTCACGTAGAATGAGAATAAAATAATAAATTGATAAAATAAAATAACACAATAATATTCTCACGACGTTTCGGCCACAACACAAGCGGCCTTCATCAGGTGAAGGGAGCGAGACTGTCTGGTAGGACAGCGCTGGAGTGAGAGAGCCACGTTCAGATCACGGCTTTTAAGCTGTGTGAGAGGAACAAAGAGCCTTGACGAAGGAATTAGCATAAAATTTAGCATTGAAAAGGCTGAATGATTAGCTTGTGACTGGTCACAGAAATAGCTATGTTAAAAGTTAAAGCATACACATCCGCAGAGGCACCCATTGTTAAAAGGAATTAGCATAGAATTTAGCATTGAAATAGCTAAATTAAGGCATTCGCTTGTAACTGCTACAGAAATAGTTACGTTGAAGTCAGAGCATACACATTCACCGAGACACTTAGAACCAAAGAAGATGAATCATTGCAGTCACGAAAGCTTTAAATCGAAATCTTTCGGTAAAGTCACGTTGAAGGGAACAATAAAATAATAATATATATAAAACACTAAAATTCTCACGACGTTTCGACTGTAACGCAAACAGTCATCATCAGGTGTGAAAAACCAACGGCAAGAAACATTTGAAAGAAGTGGCGGTTTGTATATATCTATTTATTTATTTATTTTTAAAACGTTAGCACCACGGATAGCGATTTGACAGTTTGTTTAGAAGGACGAGTCCATCTATGTTCGGAAAAGAGGAGGGGGGGACGAAAAAATAATGTATGCTGTCTGAAAGCCACCGTAAGCGTGAACAATTAATTAAGACCCGAAATGGTTTATCAAATCCTTCCAATGATTGCTAAGCCAGAATCCATCTTCTCGGTTGAAATGCTCTGTGTTTGTATATGTGGATAGCCTCATGAACAAATCTCTCATGGTAGCCTGATGGCTTGCAAAGAACCTCTGTCTTGGAGAAGTCAATATCATGTGAGCCTACTGAATTATAACAGTGATCTGCCACGGCCGAGGTGTTGGTCCTACCGTGTTTAAGGTCTGCTTTGTGTTCACGAATGCGGTCCAAGACATGTCGTTTTGTTTCTCCAATGCAACTACTACCACAGAGGCAACTTAGTTTGTAGATGCCAGGGTACTGTATGTCCGGAATCACATCTTTTACAGACGGAACCAGATCACGAATTGTATGTAATGTGTTGAAACGTACCTGGATCTTGTGTTTATTCAAGATTTTGGAGATCTTTTTTTGTGATCCCCGCAATGTAGGGTAAAGTGATGGTTTTGAAAGGCTCCTCAAGAGGGTCCTTCTTCATGGTTTGAGTGATAGCTTTGTGGATTGTATAGTCGGAGTAACCATTAGCCTTAAGAGCTTGGTGTACGTGCTTGAGTTCACTGCCTATGTGTTCCTGGTCGGATATGCATTGGTAGGAGTTGAATATTTCTCTCGGTGGCCAATGGCTTGGCCATTGCCCGACCAATCGGCCACATCTATTGCCGATGCATTTTTGCACGGCTGCATAATGGACAAGGGATCCCCAGAGCAGCTTCTCATGGATCAGGGCCGGAATTTATCATCGAAGCAGCTGCGTGAGGTGTGCGACGCGCTCGGCATTAAGAAAGTCAGAACGTCGCCATACCACCCTCAAACGGATGGTGTGGTGGATCGCCTGCACAGGACTTTGACGCCTATGCTCTGTCAGGTGGTTAGCATGGTACAAACCGATTGGGATTTGCATGTCCCGGGGGTCTTGGCAGCGTACAGGATGGCCCCACACGCTTCCACGGGATTTTTGCAGGTTTTTCTTATGTACGGGAGGGAGAATGAACCCCCCATGGAAGCCCAATTGGGCATGACGGCAGGTAAGGGAATAACAGCCATGCCCACGCCCCTGCAAGTTATGCTGAGTCGCATATCGGCAGAAAGCAAAGCGGCCGAGGTAAACACCGCCAAAGCGCAGGCGGCCAATGAAAGGAACGCGAGGCGGCCTGAGCCAGTGCTTCCATGGGCCATCGGGGACAAGGGCTTGGTCACACTGCCTGCAGGTGCCCCTGGGCACATCTCCTAAGCTGCATCGGCCATGGCAGGGTCCCGTGGACGTGGTGGAAATCAAACGGCCACAGTGTGTGTGTGTATACAGGTGGGGCGTCGCCGTTGGTTTGTCCATCCGTCACGTCTGAAGCCGTATGATCCTCCCCAAAACAGACAGCTCATCTCCAAGCACTGTACGGCCGGTGTCTGAGGTGTCCGACGAGCGGGGGGAAATCGGCCGCGGAGAGCGTGCGCGAGAAGGATCGTGTTGTGCCACCCACAGTTTCCGAGCCTCTGAAGGCTGCGGAGTCACGGGATCCCGCTGCGTGCGATGGACCGCCGGCTGCAGCCCGGTCCACTTCTTCTAAAGAAACAGGGGAGGAGCCAACCCCTTTAAGGCTTTTGTGCAAGTCCCCATTGCCTGAAGAGAAGCCAAAGATCGCCCACAAAGATGGACCGATGTCAAGGACCCGGTCGAAATGTGCCATATTCCGATAATAGGGATCTCCCTGGGTGTGTGGGCTCATGTCGGGGTCGCGGTGCGAGCGATGCGCATCGGATTATTTTTATTTCTTCTTTCTTTCCCCATTGTACCGTTATTTGTTGTTGTCAGGTTGTTTTTATGTTTTTTTCCTTCTTCTCGCCTTGCGGAGTTGTTCTGCGCTAACTGTATTGTTGATATTAATATTAAACCGGGACGGCTATCTTTGAAACATAGGGAGGGGGCTGATGTAATGACAGTATGCCAGATAGTGGCCATGGGTGCTAACTACGGGTATGGGTGCAGCATAGAACAACACATTTGCAAGCGACCACAAGGGATGCATAACTGGGCCAAGGGTCAAAGAGGGGATCGAACTGGAAGCTCCTGGAACCCGTGGGAGAGTTCCAGAAGAGGGGCGTGGCCAAGGGCGGGGCTTGGCCACGCTGAGTGAATATAAAGGAGAGGCAAATGGGGGTTCGGGGCTGTCGTGGGGGTTCGGGTCCTGGCTGTCGTCGCAGTCATCGCTGCCACCTCTTCGTCGTCGTCGCTGCATAGCCAGCCAGCTACACGGTCTTCATCGCCGTCATCACTACATCGTCAGCACGCTTTATAGGTGTGCGTAGCCGCTTTCGCTGTATGGATGGCTATGCAATAAGTCAGTCAGCGCTTATGTTACTCTGTGACCCTGTCGTTAAAGTATTAAGAAAGAAATAAGAAACCCTCAACAGTCGTGTCTCTGAAGTCGTCTCATTACACATACATTCATACATGCACACATACATACACTCATAATACATACATACACTCATACATACACTCATACATACACTCATACATTCATACTTACACACATACATACACTCATAATACACTCGTTCATATATACACACATAAATACACACATACATACACTCAAAATACATACATACATTCATATATACACACATACATACACACATACATACATTCATATATACACTCATACATACACACATACATACACCCATACATACACACATACATACATTTATATATACACAAATACATACACTCCTAATACACTCATACATAAATACATTCATATATACACACATACATACACTCATAATACACTCATTCATATAGACACACATACATACACTCATAATACACTCATACATACACCACAACTCACACACGCACACTCGCTCACACAAACACTTGCGCGCATGCTCGTGTTCACTGCAGTAACCCTGGAATGTTGATGGGAGTTGGGGGGGGGCAGGAGTGGAGGGAGGGGGAGCCCGACTCCCCACGACAAAGAACCGCGCCTCGTGCCCCTCCCCTCGATCTGCCCCCTCTCTTCTCCTTCCTCACTCTCTCGTCATTCTCTCGCCCCGCCTCCCTTCTCCTCGCCTCCCCCACTCGCCCGCTGTCTCCCCTTGTCTACCCCATCTCTACCCTGTCTCTCCTTGTCTCCCCCTGTCTCCTCTTCATCTCTACCCTGTCTCCCCTTGTCTCCCCCATCTTTACCCTGTCTCTCCTTGTCTCCCTGTCTCCCTGTCTCCTCTTCATCTCTACCCTGTCTCCCCTTGTCTCCCCCATCTTTACCCTGTCTCTCCTTGTCTCCCTGTCTCCCCTTGTCTCCCCTTCATCTCTACCCTGTCTCCCCCTGTCTCCCGTGCATATCTCCTCCTGTCTCCCCTTCATCTCTACCCTGTCTCCCCTTGTCTCCCTGTCTCCCCGTATCCCCTTCGTCTCTCCCCTGTCTCCCCCTGTCTCCCCTGTCTCCCCTGTCTCCCCCTGTCTCCCCGTATCCCCTTCATCTATCCCTGTCTCCCCTGTCTCCCCCTGTCTCCCCTGTCTCCCCCTGTCCCCCCGTCTCCCCTTCGTCTCTCCTCCATCCCCGCCGCCCTCGCCCTTCTCCGCTCTCCTCACAATCGCCCTCCCCTCCTCTCTCCCTCCCCTCCTCTCTCCCCTCCTCTATCCCTCCTCTCACCTCTTCACTCCGCGTTTCCTCCAAACTCTCAGCTTAACCTTCTCAGCCCCCCCCCCAGCCCTACCTCTACCCCGCGTGTGATGTCTCCGCTTAACAAAGACCCCCCCCACGTCCCCCCACCGCCCCTCCCCCCCAGCAGCCCCTCCCTCGAGTGAATCGGATCTCAAGGATTCGGTGTCAAAACGCGCAGCCCCCCTAGAGAGAGGGGAGTTGAGGGAGGAGGAGGAGGAGGGGGGGTAAGAGATCAGGTCAAGGCCCCCACGAGGAATCGCCCGGTTAGGGGACCAAACCTCGGGTACCTGAGGTCGTGGGACGCGGGTAACGGGAGCAGAGAACCAGGCGAAGTCGTTCCCACAGCTACCCGGCCACCCACCCCCACCACCACATCCACCCCCCACCTCTCGCTCCTGCCTCCACCATCAGCGCCATCACCCGGCCCACATAAACATTCCTCACTCAGCAGTCCCACTCACCCACCCACCCACTCCTCGCACCACCACCACCACCCGCACCCGCACTCATCCACATCCCACGCTCACCCAACAACAGCTCACTCACTCACCCCAACCTCACCCACCCACTCCTCGCATCACCATCAACCACACTGAACCACACTCAACCACACTGAACCACACTCAACCACACTCAACCACACTCAACCACACTCAACCACACTCAACCACACTCAACCACACTCAACCACACTCAACCACACTCAACCACACTCAACCACACTCAACCACACTCAACCACTCCCAAACACTCCCAAACACTCCCAAACACTCATATATAGGTGTGTCTGTTGCACTTCTTTTGCACCGTACGTAGCGTAGCCAACTGTGCTACACACAAAGACAAAAATCCCCCGTATAGCCTTTAACAGACTGTAGGGGCATGTGCTGTTAGCGAGCACCTATGAAGGCCGGAACGGCACACGAGGGGGTGGGTGGCCAGCACCACGCCCGACCGCCTTTGTCTCCCCAGTGGCGATGTTTACACACCGCACCAGGTACTCATTTGAGGCTGAGTCGATCTAGGGGAGGCCCGGGACCGGTTCAGATAATCGTCACTGGTGTTGGCCGTGAGCGAGAATCGAACCCGAGACGCCAGGTTCATAGCGCAGCGCCCTAACTGCTACACTATCGCTCCCCACATATACACACGTGTTTACATATACACGTGTGTACATATACATATGTATATATGTACACACGTGTGTACATATATACATATACACGTGTGTGTACATATACACGTGTGTGTGTGTGTGTACATATACACACACATGTGTGTACATATACACGTGTGTGTGTGTAACCTGCCCTTTCATTCCCGATTGAAGTCGCTCGCCAGCACTCGGGGAATGAGAGGTGGGTGGGAAGGGAGCCTTCAAATGACTCCAATCCGAACCAGATGCTCCGATGGGTGGGATGGAGTGGGGGGGGGAGCTGGTAAATCACGCTTGGAATCACACCCGGAGACACAGACGGAGGTACTCATTTAAGGCAGAGTCGACCTTGGGGAGGGGCCGGAATCGGATTATTCACTCGCCACTGATGTTGGCCGTGGTGAACGCAGTGGCGCTAACCACTGCCCCCACTACTCCCGGCTCACGCACAAAGATCCCCCATATAGTCTGTAACAGACTGTTGGGGCAAGTGCTGCTAGCGAGCACCTATGAAGGCCCGCATCGGCACACGAGGAGGTGGGTGGCGATGTTTACACACCGCACCAGGTACTCATTTGAGGCTGAGTCGACCTAGGGAAGGCCCGGGACCGGTTCAGATAATAGTCACTGGTGTTGGCCTAACCGCTAACCGCTACGCTATCGATCACACACACACGCACACACAAATACACACAAACACAGTACACACACACAGTACACACACACACAAACACCCACACACAGTACACACACACAGTACACGCACACACACAAACACAGTACAACAACAACCGCCATTCGCCACTAAGTGGCGGTGACGTCACCACGACACTTGTGCCAGGCTATGTGCACCCCGAGGCCACGTGAAGTGTCGAACGCCCGCTGGCAGGAGGTCACGGGGCAGACCCAGGTGCCACGGGTCGACTGAGATGACTGGCTGATGCACCACCTGTGCCCCCTACTGTGCCAACCTGCTGTGCTTCAGCCACCCGGCGCTCCGCTCGTTGTTCTGAGCGTCGCTCCTCCGCCCTCCGTTGTTGTTGGAGGGCGACTGCCTCCAACTGCCCAGTAGCGTCCTTCACGAGCCTCCTCCACAGAGGCCGATCTTGACACCGCTGGTACCAGCCATCGGCAAGTCCACTCAGCTCCACGTCCCCCTGTACCACATCACTCCATCTCTTCTCTAGCCCGTGCCGCGCCCGTTTAGCCCCCTCGATCCGGCCGAACAAAAGCTGTTTCGGCATGCGGTAGCTGGGCATGCGGGCTACATGACCCAGCCAACGCAGCCTTGCCTGCCGAAGGAGCTCACCGATGGGACCTTGCCCAGATCTTTCAAAGATTTGTGAGCTCCTCACACAATCCAGTCTGGTTAAACCCAGGATGGATCGTAGGCAGGCCAGCCTAAATGTTTCTAACCGGCGAAGATGTTCCATTAGGGGGGTCCAAACACAGTACACACACAAACGCACACACAAGCACACACACACAACACACACAGTACACACACACACGCACACACACACAAACACACAAACATACAAACACACGAACACACACACGATCATGGCACACCAAAACACACTCTCTCACAACACACCAAATACATCGACAACAACCGCCATTCGCCACTAGATAAAGGTGATGTCACAACAGCTCTTGTACCAGGCTAGGTGGACCCTGAGGCCGATGACATCGAAGTCTCGCTGCTGGCAGGTCACGGGACATACCCGGGTGTTTTGAGTTGACTGCTGTGCCAGGCTAAGTGCAGGAGGTCACGGGACAGCCCAGGTGGCATGGGTTTACCGACTGAGATGGCTGGCAGATGCACCATCTGTGCCCCCTACTGTGCCACCTCGCTGGGTTTTATCCGTCCGGCCCTCCGCTCATTGTTGTGAGCGTCGCTCCTCTGTCGTCAGCTGTTGCTGGAAGGCGGCTGCCTCCAACTGCACAGCAGCCTCCAAGTGCACCTAGCCTGGCACTGCTGCCCAGTGGTGTCCTTCACGAGCCTCCACCACAGATGCCGACTTTGACACCAGCCATCACATGCAACAACCACGCAAAGATCCCCCGTATAGCCTTTAACAGACAGCTGGGGCAAGTGCTGCTAGCGAGTAGCACGTACAGAGGCCGGCACGGCACACGAGGGGGTGGGTGGCCAGCACCACGCCCGGCCGCCTTTGTCTCCCCCGGTTGGCTATGTCTACTACACACCGCACACCAGGTACTCATCTGAGGCTGAGTCGACCTAGGGGAGGCCCGTGTGCCCGTTCAGATATTCGTCACCGGCGTTTGGTGTTGGCCTTGAGCGGGGACTCGAACTCGGCTCGCCGGGTTTGTAGCGCAGCGTAGCGCTGACCACAGCACTCCCCTGGGCCCCCCCCCCCCCCCCCCGTACAGTCAACACATCCCCGCCACACTCACGCGGTCGGCGGGAGTGACTCAGTGCCACCAAGATGTTAATATGAAGTTTGGCTCTGGAACCCGGGGCCGGGTGTGGTGTGGGGTGTGTGTGAACTGATAATCACAGCTGCCCGAGAGGTGACGCAA
Source organism: Petromyzon marinus (assembly GCF_048934315.1). NCBI lineage: Eukaryota > Metazoa > Chordata > Hyperoartia > Petromyzontiformes > Petromyzontidae > Petromyzon > Petromyzon marinus. The sequence continues at coordinate 6,280,762 of NC_133720.1, forward strand.
CTGCGACGGAATTGATGGTGATGGTGTGGTTCGGGTGGCGGTGATGGTGTGGTCGGGTGGCGGTGATGGTGTGGTTCGGGTGGCGGTGACGGTGATGGTGTGGTCGGGTGGCTCGCGTGTCTGCGAGTGTGGTGCGTGTCTCTGTGTGTGTGCGTTTCTGTGTCTCTGTGTCTGTGTGTTTCTGTGTCTCTGTGTGTGTTTCTGTGTCTGTGTGTGTTTCTGTGTCTCTGTGTCTGTGTGTTTCTGTGTCTCTGTGTGTGTTTCTGTGTCTCTGTGTCTGTGTGTTTCTATGTCTCTGTGTGTGTTTCTGTCTCTGTGTGTGTTTCTGTGTCTCTGTGTGTTTCTGTGTCTGTGTGTGTGTGTTTCTGTGTCTCTGTGTGTGTTTCTGTGCCTCTGTGTCTGTGTGTCTCTGTGTCTGTGTGTGTTCGTGTGTAGAGCGGCGGGGCTGTATCGGTTAGCATGCTGCACTACGAACCCGGCGAGTCACGAGTTGGATTACCCGGTCACGGCCACCAATGAGTACCTGGTGCGGTGTGCCAGCATCGTCACCTGGGGAGACAAAGGCGGCCGGGCGTGGTCCTGGCCACCCACCCTCTCGTGTGCCGTGTCGGCCTTCCTCAATGCTACTCGCTAACAGCACTTGCCCCAACAGTCTGTTTGGGCTATACGGGGGATCTTCGTCTTTGTGTCTGCGCGTGCATCTACAGCAGAACTACAGTCACACTCTCTGCTGAAGCCCTCTCGCCCTGGCGAGGAGACCTCGACATTGGCATCGAGCTTCCGAACATCTTGCCATGTACAAGAACACATTCTCCTGCGGAGGGAGCTGGTAGGAACGTTGGGTTGCTCGGTCAAGGGCCAGGGTCAACGGCGGCACCACGTGGTGTATTCCACAAATATGCCTGACTGTGAGGGCGGGCGCAAGCCGGTGTGAGTAGGTTAAACGTTGAGTTTTATAAGGGCACCACGGGGTGACCAGCCCCTCCCCACCCAGCCCCACCCCTCCCACCCCCCACCCAGCCCCTCCCCACCCTCTCCTCCCCACCCAACAAGTAGCTACTACACGTGTAGTAGCTACTACACGTGTAGTAGTATGGGGCCCGTAGCTACTACACGTGTAGTAGCTACGGGCCCCACACTTTCAAGGGCCCCGCGCTAAATACTTTCAAGCTATCAATTCCGGCATCAATGATTCTTCTGCACTTGCTCTATTACTATAGTATTATACCGCCTTCAACTTTTACCAACAACTGGGTGTTTAAGGTTAGCGATTTGTTCGCATTATCAGGCTGTATAGCAAATGAAAAAAACAATTACTTTACTGTGCAAGTAACAAATTAGTGTGTTTTAATATTTACGTGTTTTTTCTTTTTTAGGGCCCCTTTTTAACAAATACTACAGTCCCCGCACCAGCTTCATCCGGCACTGGTCGTAGCTCTGCTACTCGGGGTATAGGAGTGATAGGAAGGGATGGGCCATATCAGCTCAACTCATCGGACGAACTCCGGTCATCATCGAACACAGACGGTGGTCACCGGATCATCGCCCTTTCAGATGCGCTTCTGCACCCGTCTGGAACGCTCTTCTCTTCCGATATTAGGAAGCGACTGGGTGCGATGCACTTTTAAATCATCGTCTAGGTCGAAAATGTATTTCTTTATAGCTGCTTTGTGTGTGTTAGTTTGTTGTCCTTCCCCCCCCGCCCCGCACCTACAATGAGCATGGTTAGCTACGTTATGGTGCGAAAGAAGTTCAACGCACGTGCAGCAATAACAGCAACAACATCAACGGCAGGAGGCTTCCAGGCGTCTTCTTTGCAGCCCATGCGCTTGTCATCACCAACGCGCCGTCACGGCATCGGCGCATTCGCACAAGCATCGTGGACGCACGCCGGATCCGAGCAAAGATTATATCCGTGTCGGACTCCGACGTAGCGACGGAACAGCGGATAAGGGGCCCATGTCCGTGACACCAGGGATCGCCACGGTGGAGCTGATTTGCCCAAAGAACCGTCGGGAATGTCAGCTGTAAGGCGATGCGACTGGAAAATTCCTCCACTGCGGTGGCGGGCGTCCACCTGTGACCCCGAGTCGAACCCATCCGTGCGGTTCGGTGTCAGCGTGGAGTTGCGTGCGATGTGCCGATGGGGCGACGGTGTGATTATTGTGAAACGGTGCGATGGTGATGGTGTGATGGGTGATGTAGTGATGGGTGATGTAGTGATGGGTGATGTAGTGATGGGTGATGGTGTGATGTAGCGATCGGTGATGGGTAATGGAGTGATGGGTGATGGTGTGATGGGTGATGTAGTGATGGGTGATGTAGTGATGGGTGACGGTGAGATGGGTGTTGGTTGATGTAGTGATGGGTAATGGAGTGATGGGTGATGTAGTGATGGGTGATGGAGCGATGGGTAATGGAGTGATGGGTGATGGGCGTTGTGTTTAGTCTGGAGCCGCTGTCTGGTCGAGCAGCTGCTGGGTTTTTATACCGGATTAGAGTCGCCTTGGGTCCAACTCCCTCCCGTCTCCCTCCTTCCCTCCCTACCTCCCTCCGTCCTCCCCAAACTCAATCCCTTCTCCTCTGCCCCATCTCCTCCATCCCCCCCCCCTCGTCTCCTCTCTCTCTTTTTTTACGGTCAGAGGAAACAAGAGGATGCTCGGGGTAGTCGGCACTTTGCTTCGTTCATCATTTCGGTTTTTTTCAATGCTTTGCTTTATGTGCCCCCCTCCCTCCTCCCCTCTCTCTCCTCCTCTCTCCTCCCGGTCTCCTCCCTCATCTCCTCTCCTCCATCTCCCCCTCTCTCTCCTCTCCTCCTCCGTCTCCTCCCTCCCTGCCCTGCTGGCTCTCTTTAAATCCCGCCATGGCTACCGCAGGAGTGTAGGGTTTGCGGTGTGTATAGGTTCCGTCTGTCTGTGTGCTTAAGTGTCTGTGTGTATTTGAAGTGTGTAGGGTGTGTGTGTGTGTGTGTTAATGTGAGTGTGTGTGTGGGGAGCGGTAGTGTAGCGGTTTGGGCGCTTAGCTACGAACCCGGCGACCCGGGTTCAATTCCCGCTCACGGCCAACACGGCCAAAACCGGTCCTTGGCCTCCCCTAGGTCGACTCAGCCTCAAATAAGTACCTGGTGCGGTGCGTAAACATCGCCACTGGGAAGACAAAGGCGGCTGGGCGCGGTGCTGGCCAGCCACCCCCTCGTGTGCCGTTCCGGCCTTCACAGGTGCTCGCTAACAGCACTTGCCCCAACAGTCTGTTAAGGCTATAAAGTGGACTCAACCTAAAATGAGTACGGAACCAGGAGAGCCTTCTCTGAACATCCTCACTGGAGAAGCCAACGGGCTTGCCAAGGGCGTGGGGTCTGGCCGTAACACACTCGTCCGAACAGGTGCTCACGAACGGCACTTTGCCCCGGCATTATGTGAGAGAGTATACGGGTGTCTTTGACTTTGCATTGCATCTGTGTGCGATAGAGGGAGAGAGAGAGTGTGAGAGTGTGAGAGAGAGTGTGAGAGAGAGAGTGTGAGAGAGTGAGAGTGTGAGAGAGTGTGTGTGTGTGAGAGAGGGAGAGCGAGAGAGTGTGAGATGGAGAGCGAGAGAGAGTGTGTGTATGTGAGAGAGAGTGAGTGTAAGAGGGAGAGAGAGAGTTTGTGTATGTGAGAGAGAGTGTGTGTATGTGTGTGAGAGTGTGAGAGAGGGAGAGCGAGAGTGTGTGTGAGAGGGAGAGCGAAAGAGAGAGTGTGTGCGAGGGAGAGAGAGAGTGTGTGAGAGGGAGAGAGTGTGTATGTGAGAGTGAGTGTGAGAGGGAGAGATAGTAAGATGGAGAGAGTGTGTGTATGTGAGAGAGAGTGAGTGTAAGAGGGTGAGAGAGAGTGTGTGTATGTGTGTGAGAGTGTGAGAGAGGGAGAGCGAGAGTGTGTGTGAGAGGGAGAGCGAAAAAGAGAGTGTGTGAGAGGGAGAGAGTGTGTATGTGAGAGTGAGTGTGAGAGAGAGAGAGAGTAAGATGGAGAGAGTGTGCAAAGCATTGGCAAAAAAACAAAAAAACGAAATGATGAACGAAGCAAAGTTCCGACTACACCGAGCATCTTCTTGTTTCCTCTGATCGAAACAACAAAGAGAGAGAGTGAGTGTGAGAGGGAGAGCGATTCCCACTCACGGCCACCAACACCATCGACAATTATTTAAGCCGGTCGCGGGCCTCCCCTAGGTCGACTCAGCCTGAAATGCTTAACCCAGTTGCGCTGTGTAAACATCGCCACTGGGGGGGGGAGACAAAGGCGGCCGGGCGTGGGTGCTGGCCTACCCCACCCCCTCGTGTGCCGTGCCGGCCTTCGTAGGTGCTGCTCGCTATGCGGGGGATCTTTGTCTTTGGAGGTGTCGAGTTAGCCGGCGTGGGTGTGTTACTATCGCGATGGTGAATGAGTGCTTGTGGGAGTTAGAGTGGCCGCGTGTATGTTGGCGTGCGTCGGCTGTGTGTGTAGGTATGAGTGTGTGTAGGTATGAGTGTGTGTAGGTATGTGTGTGTGTAGGCTGTGTGTGTAGGTATGAGTGTGTGTAGGTATGTGTGTGTGTAGGTATGAGTGTGTGTAGGTATGAGTGTGTGTAGGTATGTGTGTGTGTAGGCTGTGTGTGTAGGTATGAGTGTGTGTAGGTATGTGTGTGTGTAGGCTGTGTGTGTAGGTATGAGTGTGTGTAGGTATGGGGTGTGTGTAGGTATGAGTGTGTGTAGGAATGAGTGTGTGTAGGCTGTGTGTGTGTGTAGGTATGAGTGTGTGTAGGTATGGAGTGTGTGTAGGTATGAGTGTGTGTAGGTATGAGTGTGTGTAGGCTGTGTGTAGGTATGAGTGTGTGTAGGTATGAGTGTGTGTGTGTGTATGAGTGTGTGGGGAGCGGTGGTGTAGCGGGTAGCGCGCTGCAATACGAATCTGGCGACCCGGGTTCACGGCGAACACCAGTGACGATTCTCTGAACCAGTTCTGGGCCTCCCCTAGGTCGACTCAGCCTCAACATGAGTACCTGGTGCGGTGCGTAAAAACATCGCCACTGGGGAGACAAAGGCGACTGGGCGTGGTGTTGGCCACCACCCCCTCGTGTGCTGTGCCGCCCTTCATTGGTGCTCGCTAACAGCACTTGCCCCAACAGTCTGTCAAGGCTACACGGGGGATCTTTGTGTGTGTATGTCGTGTGTAGGCATGAGTGTGCGGGTGGGTGGGTATGTGAGTCTGCCTGTGCGCCCGTGTGGCTGGGTGAATGAGACCATATAAGGCAGTTACGTGTCCGCGCGTGTGTGTACACACCAGTGTGTGTGTGTACACACCAGTGTGTGTGTGTGCACACCAGTGTGTGTGTGTGTACACACCAGTGTGTGTGTATGTACACACGAGTGTGTGTGTACGTGTGTGTGTGTATGTACATGTGTGTATATAAGTGTGTGTGTGTGTACACACGGTCCTGGAAAACAACCCCCTATCTCCTCGCGGTGCCGGACGGACAACTCTGTCGTGGACAGTGCTGTGGGGGGAGGGCCAATTCCGATTGGCCCCTCCTCTCATGGCGTCTGTGACCACCACAGTGGCTAAACGGGGGCTCTGGACGGGTGCGAGGGGCTGGTAACCCCTCCACCTTCAACATTTTTACCACGAAACCACGAATACAAAATTTAACTAATAAGCTTGTGCCGGAGGCCCCGGGGGGACAGATGTCTATGACGTCTCCTGGCCAAACCCCAATTGGCAGAGCCAGGAGATTGAATCTCTACCCTCGGGGCTCCTCCAGAAACAACGAAAAGCTACTTCGTGTGGTCACGTGGAATGTTCAAATGCTCACTGCGGAGGAGAGGCTGCCACTCCTCTGTCGGGAGCTGGACCGGTACCGCCTGGATCTCTGTGGCATTCAGGAGGTCCGGTGGACCGGTTCTGGCTCCTGCCACCATGAGGGTTGGACAATCCTCTACTCGGGGCAGCAGACTGCCAAACAACAGGGTGTGGCTCTTCTTTTGAACAAAAGAATGAAGGGGGCGTGGGAGAGTGGCGGTGAGGTGTGGGAAGCTGTAAGCCCCAGGCTACTTTGGGCTCGCCTTCCCATCAACCGGAGGCAAGGAGTGGTAGTCGTGGTTACTTATGCCCCCACCAAAGACGAACATCCGTGGAGAGATACAGGCAAAGCCGATGAGTCAGATGCCTTTTATGACCTCCTGTCACAGGTGCTGGCTAAAGTGGACCCTCGGGATAGAGTCATCTTGTTGGGTGACTTCAATGCCCGAGTTGGTCACGATGCTGGCACCTGGTCTGGAGTAATTAGAGGGCATGGGCCATATAAGCTCAATAATAACGGTAGGAGGCTGCTAGATTTTTGTGCAGCCCATGGGCTTGTAATTACCAACACGCTGTTCCGGCATCGGCGCATCCACACAACATCATGGATGCATGCCGGGTCCAAGCAAGAACATCTGCTGGACTACATAGTGACGGACCAGCGGATGCGAGCCCATGTCCTTGACACCAGGACCTACCGTGGAGCTGATCTGCCCTCTGACCATCGACTAGTCATCTGTAAGATGCGCCTACCATTCTTCCACTCCGGTGGTGGGTGTACACCCAGGACCCCATTCCAACCTAAAGTGGCCTGGTCTCAGTTATCTGATGAAAGTTGGAAGCGAGAATTTCATCATCGCTTGTGGCTGGGGTTGGCATCATCCCCCACTCCTCCTGATGTCGAGGGTAAATGGGCGAGGTTTAGGACTGTGACTCATACAGCTGCAATGGCCGCTTTGGGTACGCAGTTCAGACCTCCCCAGAGACCCTGGCTGACAGAGGAGGTGTTCAGGATAGTTGAAAAAAAGTGACAGGCCCACTGTCATCGGCTACAGAATCCCACGTCAGAGAATGAGGAGGCTTACTGCAGCCTTCGCTCGGAGGTTCAGAGAGCCGTGAGGCGCTGCAAGGATGGGTGGTGGTCGTGAGTTGCTGAGGAGATGGAGTCTGCCTCAGTGGCCCGCGATCACAAATCTCTATTTAACTCCATCAAAAAAGTAACCTGCAGCGCCACACCTATTACCATCATTAGGGGAAAAAACGGTGATCCAATCTCCGATCCCCAGGAACAGGTTTCCAGATTTGCTGAGCATTTCTGTGAGGTCCTGCGGGAGGGAAGATCCCTCAGTCAGGAAAACATCGTGGCACAAAGTGGGGATGGCCCTTCTGAGGCGGCGGTGCCTCAAATATTGAAGGAAATCACCACCTGTGAGGCGCTGGCTGAGGGGCCATCTGTTGAGGAAGTACTGAAGGCGATCCAGAGTCTGAGACCAGGAAAGGCACCGGGCAGAGATGATCTCCCAAGTGAAATGCTGAGGGAAGGTGGCGTTTGTGCACAGACTGCCCTATATGACATCATAACAACAGTCTGGACCACTGGACGGGTTCCGCAGGATTGGAAGGATGCCCTGGTGGTCCCTCTCTTTAAAAAGGGAGACCGCAGAGACTGTAACAACTACAGGGGCATCTCACTCCTCAGTGTGCCGGAAAAGGTCCTGCAAGGATTATTCAACATCGCCTTGCCGGGCACGCTGAGGAGAGGCTTGCGGAGCCCCAATGCGGTTTCAGGAAAGGGCGGTCCTGCACAGATGCCATATTTTCTGTCCGTCTGCTACAGCAGAGGTGTAGGAAATTCCAGTAAGGCCTTGTCAAGCCCTATGATACCATCAGTAGGCCTGGGCTCTGGGTTGTTCTTCGTGCTTTTGGAGTCCCTGACCCTCTACTCACGATCACTAAGGACCTTCATGATGGTGAGCGGGCCCGGGTAAAACTACGTGGCCGGGAGTCAGAGCCATTCCCTGTACACCTTGGGGTGCGACAGGGATGTCCTCTGGCTCCCACATTATTTAACATCTATTTTGACCACGTAGTTTGTGAAGCCTTCCATAGATGTACCGGGGGAATCTCCATTTGGTACAGATATAATGGGAGGCTGATCGATGCCCGGGTGCGGTCAAGGGATGGCTCCCTATTGCTCAACCACGTTATGTATGCCGATGATTTGGTAATAGCTGCTCATTCAGAGGAGGGGTTGGAGACACTGCTGCTGAGACTGGAGCGTGCCACTAAGAGATGGGGCCTTACCATCAGCCCCACCAAAACTAAGCACCTGCCTGGGTATTTTGTACCATGGGACACTCCACCCCCACAACTCCCATTCGGTGATGGGGCAGTTGTGGAGAGAGTGGAGAGTTTCCCATACTTGGGCAGTGTGCTTATGACCGGCTCCAGTTTAACAGCAGAGGTCTCACTCCGAATCAGTCGAGCGGCAATATCTTTTCATTGTTTGCGTAACGCTGTGTGGAAGCTACCTGGTCTGTCGCTCCGCACGAAGCTTCAGATCTTCTCAGCCACGTCATTCCCTCCCTTCTCTACGCTTGCGAAACGTGGACCCCCCTAATGGAACATCTTCGCCGGTTAGAAACATTAAGGCTAGTCTGCCTACGATCCATCCTGGGTTTAACCAGGCTGGATTGTGTGAGGAGCTCACAAATCCTTGAAAGATCTGGGCAAGGTCCCATCGGTGAGCTCCTCCGGCAGGCAAGGCTGCGTTGGCTGGGTCATGTAGCCCACATGCCGAAACAGCTTTTGTTCGGCCGGATCGAGGGGGCTAAACGGGCGCGGCACGAGCTAGAGAAGAGATGGAGTGATGTGGTACAGGAGGACGTGGAGCTGAGTGGACCTGCCGATGACTGGTACCAGCGGTGTCAAGATCGGCCTCTGTGGAGGAGGCTCGTGAAGGATGCTACTGGGCAGTTGGAGGCAGTCGCCCTCCAACAACAACGGAAGGCGGAGGAGCGACGCTCACAACAACGAGCAGAGCGCCGGGTGGCTAAAGCACAACAGGTTGGCACAGTAGGGGGCACAGGTGGTGCATCAGCCAGTCATCTCAGTCATCTTAGTCAGTCGACCCGTGGCACTTGGGTCTGCCCCGTGACCTCCTGCCAGCGAGCGTTCGACACTTCACGTGGCCTCAAGGTGCACATGGCCTGGCACAAGCGTCGTGGTGACGTCACCGCCACTTAGTGGCGAATGGCGGTTGTTGTTGTGTACACACGTGTGTGTGAATGTATGGGGGAGTGCGTGGGAGTTATTAATACTTCCCCTGCGTGTATGGATGAATGCGTGGCTGTTGAGTGTGTGGGCGGATAGGTGGCGCAGTGGTTAGCGCACTGGACGACTTTGCGTTCAATTCGCAGCCACGGGCTAACAAAATCGGTGGCAAGTGACCTGCTCATGGGTCCTCGCCTAGGTAGACTCAGCCTCAAAAATGTGTACCCGGTTCGGTGCTCGCAACCCACCCCCTGCCGACGTTTAAGGGGCCGTCCATAAATGACACTTCACGCGATTTTGGACGATTTTTGACCCTCCCCCTTCGTCACACGACGTCACAAAAAGTCAGACCCCACCTCAAATATGACGTCACAAAGCTCTGCCCCCTCCCCCCCCCCCCAAATAAAACATGCTTCAAATCGCTTTAAACTATTGTCACTGTAGTGCGTATTTAATGTTAACTCTGATGTTGTAGGATAAAACATGTATTAAAAAGTCTATTTGATTAAGTAGAGCGTGTTGTCTATATTTATTTAAAGTTGCGCATTTTTACGTGACGTCACATTTCTCACCCCCCCCCCTCCTCGTCACACATCGTCACAAATGTCTGACCCCCCCCCCCCCCCCAGGTGCGTGACGTCATTTATCGACGGCCCCTAATAGGCGCCCGCAAACAGCACCTCGCCCCCCAGCAACCTTGTATTGCATCCTCACACCGGTGGGGACCTTCGCTGTCTTTGATTGGCTGTTCGTCGCGGAGCGCTAATCAAAAACGAGGGGACCCGCCTGAGACGTCGGCCAATGGGGGGGGGAGCGAGGTGTTTTCAAAATGCGGAGGAAGCCACTCGGCGTTGACAGCGGGCGCATGGTGGGAGGGGGCATTGGAAGGGAACCCGTGCCCTCAGAAGAACAGGGCCAATATCTGCCAACTCATCGCGATCCATGTGGGCAAGATAGCCCCGTGTCCACTGCGCGTGTCGTCATGTATTTACACTCTCCTCTTGGCCGCATTCTTCCTGGTACCAATCTCTAAAGCCATCAACTCTGTGATATGTTTACTACCTCGCTTGGTATACAGGAGGTCGTGGGTTCGATACCGACCCTGACGCCTGCTGCTGTATATTTGGAGTGTGCAGGTATCTCTCTCTCTCGGTGGTGAAAAGTTAACTACCGTTCGCTCTTTTGGGGTTTCTTTCCAACACATTTTTTAAAATTTGACTTCCCTGCATCTTACAACCAGGAGCCATACATTCACGAGAGGGTCCTTGCCAATGACATCCGGCGGCAGTTCGCCAGCATTGATTCAAAGCGAGGCTGACAATGCTGACTGAGGCATCCGCGAGTCGGAGACCGGTCCCAGATTGTTGCCTGTGCTGAACCATTGCTGCTGCTGCTGATGTTGTTGTTAACGCGTTCCCCCCACAAGGTCACGCGTGTGGCCGATGGGATTCGTAACGAAACAACTTTTATTTACTTTCTTATGGGGCCACGGTGGCTAGGATAGGTTTAGTAACTACCCCGCCCGGTATGCAGGAGGTCGCGGGTTCGATCCCGACACTGACGTCTGCTGTATTTGAAGTTTGCGTGTCTCTCTCTCTCCCCGTGGTGAGATGTTAACTACCCCGCCCGGTATGCAGGAGGTCGCGGGTTTCGATCCCGACACTGACGTCTGCTGTATATTTGGAGTTTGCGTGTCTCTCTCTCATCATCATCACGGTGGCTAGGAGATGTTAACTACCTCGCCTAGTATACAGGAGGGCGTGGGTTCGATCCCGACCCTGACGCCTGCTGCTGTATATTCGGAATGTGCGTGTCTCTCTCTCTCTTTCTTCGTGGTCACGTGGATTTTTATCCGGATCCTCCGGTTCCCCCACCCCACTCCACATTTAGAAGCAACATCCACGCGTTGAGGAGTATTTGACTGCTACACATTTCCACACGATCATGATGATGATCCACTTCGCTCGAGCTGTCATTTCTGATCGCCAGGTCGCTTCTGAAAAAAAAAAACGACCTACATAGCTCAGTGGGGCCTGACCGGGTCAAATAAAAAATAAATATAGTATATGTGGAGAGTGAAACAATAATAATAATAAGAACGTGCCCATCAACCCTTCTAAGTCATGACGTGCCGTGTCCACAGGTCCTTAAATCGCCAGGTGTTCAGTGTCTCACCTGACGGCGTGTGCTCCTCTGATGCCCGTGTGCTCCTCTTTATGTCTCCCGGTTCATTCACTCTCTCTCTCTTTTGTACGATCAGAGGAAACAAGAAGATGCTCGGTGCAGTCGGCACTTTGCTTCGTTCATCATTTCGTTTCCTTTGCTTTTTTTTCAATGCTTTGTTTTATGTGCCCCCCCCCCCCGCCCCCTGTTTAAATGAAATATTTCACGAAATGTCACGCTCTGCTCTCTTCCTTCTTACCCCTTCCCTCTCTCTCTCTCTACCCATTCTCTCTAACCCCCTCTCTCTCTACCCCCTCTCTCCCATCTCTATGTTTATGTTCCCCCTGTTTTCTATGTATTTTTTTTCTCTCTCTCTCTCGCCACACCTCTCTTTGAGCACTTCTCAGCTTTTGTTCCATTTCCTTTGTCAGCGTCCAGGTGTTCAGCACTTGCCCCAACCGTCCGTGAGACTATCTGGTGTGGGGGGGAGCTTTGCCTTTGTTATGCGTGAGAGTGTTTGAGTTTCTCTGTGCGTGTGAGTCTTACCGCGCCGTCCTTAATAGGTGCTCGCTAACAGCACTTGCCCCAACCGTCTGCTGAAGGCTGCATGGGGGATATTTGTCTTCATATAATATACACGTGATTGTGCCTGTATGTCCGTGCACGTGTACGTGTGTGCGAACATGTGGATACGCGTGTGAGTACACGCATGCGAATTGCGTGTTCGAACCGGGCGGCACGAGTTCGACTCCCGCTCACGGACCAAGAACCAGCGGCGAGTAACCGGACAGAACCTGGCCCTCCGCTGGGTCGCGACTCGACGTCAAACGAGCGCCCCCAGCGATGTGGAAGCGCCTTCACCGGGGAGACAAAGGCGGCCGGGCGTGAGTGCGAGCCAACTCGCCGTCCCCCCCCCCCCCGCGTGTCGTTCCGGCCTTCGCAGGCGCTACTGCTCGCTCACTCTTGCACTTGCCCCAACCGTCTGTTAAGGCTATAGGGGGGACTTTTGTTTTTATCGGGTCGCCGCGGGTCAATGGGCGACCTTCAGCCCCCCCCCACCCATTCACACTTGTGCCTGCTCATCTGAACCCTGCCCCCGTCTCCCCTCTCACGCCTCCATCCTTTCTCTCCTCTCTCCCTGCATCTCGCGCGAGAGAGACAATGGCCTGTATTGATCCCAACGATTGAAATGGCCCTGGACACCTCCCCCCCCCCCCCCCCCTTAGGTCGGCTCGGCCTTAAACGTAAAGAGATGCGCAAACATCAGCACCGGGGAAGACAAAGGCGGCCGGGCTTGGGTGATTGGCCACACCGCCACCTCGTAGGCGCTACTCGTTAACAGCACTTGCCCCAGGATCCCGTGCGGGCTACCTGGGGGGGGGGGGAGGAACCTTTGCCTTTGTTCTGTGGTCACGTGCTCACTGTAAACCTGTTCCCTGCACTCATCACCACCACCGGCACAGTCATCGCCCCGCGAAATCCGAGCAGGGGTCCTCCACCCCCTCGAACAACGGAGCCAGGGGATCGGGGAACCCCAAGCCTGCAAGGATAAAGGGGGTATCAGGAACTGGGGGGGGGGGGGGGGGGGCTCTGGTGTGGGCCCCCGTGGCGCAGGGGAGGGGGAGAGAAAGGGGGAGGAGGAGAGGAGGGAGGGAGAGTGGGGGACCTGGGTGGGAGGGATCCATGGGGAGGGGAAAGGGGGGTGGGGGACCTGGGATGGAGGATTCATGGGGGGGGGGGGGAAGGGGGAGATGGGGGAGGGAAAGATGGGGGCCTGGGTTAGATGATCCAGTGGAGAGGGAGGGGGAAAGGGGGAGACGGGGGGAGGGAGAACGGGGAACCTTGGAGCGAAGAGCCATGTAGAGGGGGAGCAGCAGGGGGAGGACGGGGGGGAGGGAATGAGAGTGAAGTGGGGGGGGGACGAGCTAATGACGCGACGCCTCATTTGCATGAAATTAACATACCCATTTCCTGTTGTCATTTGCACTCATTCGGGATTGAAATGGAACGAGGGGGAGGGATTCCTCATTACGGATCTCCACGGTGGGGATCGCTCGTCCGTTGGTAGTGTCCCCATTAAATGTGTTGTTGTTTGTTTAAGCGAAACGTATCTCTGTTTCAGAAGCGGCCAGGCTGTCACAAATGACAGCTCAGCGAAGCGGCTTCGTCGTCGTCGTCATCATCATCATCATCACGTGGACATTTATAGCAGCCAAATACGGCACACTAAGCGCTTGAAGTTGATTCTCAACGTAGAGGGTGAAAAAAAACTGCAGGACACGGAGAAAAATCCACGCGACCACGGGCAAAGAGAAAGAGAGACACGCAAACTCCAAATATACAGCAGCAGCAGGCGTCAGGGTCGGGATCGGACCCACGACCTCCTGCATACCAGGCGAGGTAGTTAACATCTCACCACCGTGATTAGAGAGAAACACGCAAACTCCAAATATACAGCAGCAGGCGTCAGGGTCGGGATCGGACCCACGACCTCATGCATTCCAGGCGAGGTAGTTAACATCTCACCACCGTGATAAGAAAGAGACACGCAAACTCCAAATATACAGCAGCAGGCGTCAGGATCGGGATCGGACCCACGACCTCCTGCATACCAGGCGAGGTAGTTAACATTTCACCACTGTGGCGCCCATAGCTTGGCCCTTGTTGTTGTAGACATCGCTGCTGCTGCTACAAGAGTGGCGTGGCCCGTGACCCAGCAGTGTGTGGAAGCAACAGCAGCAGCAGCAGCAGCGAGGGTTGGTGGATAACCGCACAGATGGGATTGTAAAAATTCCCTTCCTACGCGTGGGTGGGCGTCGATGAGGTGGTACGTAGCCTGGCACGCCAGGAGAAGAGCAGTCGAGCAGTGTGCGGACTAATCGTCGTCTGTTTCCACCTGTACGGGGGATAGAGCGTTGCCCCCTCGCGCAAGTCTTGGAGTTTTTTCCTTGGTGCTCCGGTTTCCTCCTCCTCCTCCCCACGTGCATAGCAACAATAATAATAACTCATCACGAATTTAATATTTCGATTTAAAGTTTTCGTGACTGCAGGGATTTATATTCTTGATTTTTTCGGTAAAGTCACGGAGAAGGGAAATAATAAAATAATAAAAATTAAACAATAAAATTAGCATCACAAATTGTCTGAAAAATTATCTTGGGATTTATTTTGGTCTCTGTGTATACCTCTGTTCGCCTCTGGGCGTCTCTGTATTTCTATGTGTCTCTGTATACTGCATCGCTACGGTTCTCTATGTGTCTCTATGGGTCTCGATGTATATCTATGGACATCTGTGCAAAAAGAGCTTTATAGCTCATCGGATTCCTCTAGTATAAATATTCTAATTCTATGGGTCTATATGCATCTCTTTGCGTCTCTGTGTATCTCCACTTGTCGCTGTGTATCTCTATGCGTCTCCGTGGGTTTCCTGTACGGCCCGTAGAGCGGATTTCATGACCACAATCGCACTGGTGTGGCTTGAGGCTTTCATTTTCCATTCACGGATGCAGATTTTCCCATCGGCCTGTTGACGATCCTCTGATGATGATGATGAAGCCATTGATGACCACACCAGGGTCATTAATACATTTATTGACTCACCATCTCAGTCTGCCTCTTCATATTCACGGCGATTTAACAGCACACGGTGGAATGGAAAAGAAAACATGTCTAGGCCTTATCCAAACCACCATCTCAATAGAACTGTATGTGTGTAAGACTGCGTGCGAGCTCATGTCCACGCACTGCTGCGTCACGTCTGTCGACCAGTCGTGTATTATGGGGAAGGGCAATGTCACGAAACGTCGACCATTGTATATTGTTGTTTTAGCTCTTTTGTATTATACAGTAATACCCCGGTGTACGTCGGGGATGCGTTCCTGAAAGGTGCTACGACGACGAATATCGAAACGACGTCAATCCTCGAAGCGATTTAACAGGTGGTGGTAGTAGTGGGTGGTGGTGGTGGGTGGGTGGTGGTAGTAGTGGGTGGGTGGTGGTGGTGGTGGTAGTGGTGGTGGTAGTAGTGGTGGGTGGTGATGGTGGTAGTAGTGGTGGGTGGTGGTGGTAGTAGTGGTGGGTGGCGGTGGTTGTAGTGGTGGGTGGTGATGGTAGTAATAGTGGGTGGGTGGTAGTAGTGGTGGGTGGTGGTGGTAGTAGTGGTGGGTGGTGGTAGCAGTAGTGGGTGGGTGGCGGTGGTAGTAGTGGTGAGTGGTGGTGGGTGGTGGTGGTAGTAGTGGTAGGTGGTGGTGGTAGTAGTGGTAGGTGGTGGTGGTTGTAGTGGTGGGTGGTGGTAGTAGTGGGTGGGTGACGGTGGTTGTAGTGGTGGGTGGTAGTGGTGGGTGGTGGGTGGTGATGGTAGTAATAGTGGGTGGGTGGTAGTAGTGGTGGGTGGTGGTAGTAGTGGTGGGTGGTGGTGGCAGAAGTGGGTGGGTGGCGGTGGTTGTAGTGGTGGGTGGTAGTGGTGAGTGGTGGTGGTAGTAGTGGTAGGTGGTGGTGGTAGCAGTGGTGGGTGGTGGTAGTAGTGGTGGTAATGGTGGTGGGTAGTAGTGGTGGGTGGTGGTGGTAGTAGTGGTGGGTGGTGGTGGTAGTAATGGTAGTGGTGGGTGGTGGTGATAGTAGTGGGTGGTGGTTGTGGGTGGGTGGTGGTAGTAGTGGTGGGCGGGTGGTGGTGGTAGTCGTGGTGGGTGGTGGTAGTAGTGGTGGGTGGTGGTGGTAGTGGTGGGTGGTGGTAGTAGTGGTGGGTGGTGGTACTAGTGGTGGGTGGGTGGTAGTGGTGGGTGGTGGTGGTAGTAGTGGTGGGTGGTGGTGGTAGTAGTGGTGGGTGGTGGTGGTAGTAGTGGTGGGTGGTTGTGGTAGTAGTGGTGGGTGGGTGATAGTGGTGGGTGGTGGTGGTAGTAGTGGTGGGTGGTGGTGGTAGTAGTGGTAGGTGGTGGTGGGTGGTGGTGGTAGTAGTGGTGGGTGGGTGGTAGTGGTGGGTGGTGGTGGTGGTGGTGGTAGTAGTGGTGGGTGGTGGTGCTAGTAGTGGTGGTGGTGGTAGTAGTGGTGGGTGGTGGTGGTAGTAGTAGTGGTGGGTGGTGGTGGTAGTAGTGGTGGGTGGTGGTGGTAGTGGTGGTAGTGGTGGTAGTGATGGTGGTAGTAGTGGTGGGTGGTAGTGGTAGGTGGTAGTAGTGGTGGGTGGTGGTAGTAGTGGTGGTAGTGGTGGTGGTAGTAGTGGTGGTGGTGGTAGTAATGGTTGGTGGTGGTGGTAGTGGTAGTAGTGGTGGGTGGTGGTGGTAGTAGTGGTGGGTGGTGGTGGGTGGTGGTGGTAGTAGTGGTGGGTGGTGGTAGTAGTGGTGGTAGTGGTGAGTGGTAGGTGGTGGTGGTAGTAGTGGTGGGTGGTGGTGGTAGTGGTGGGTGGTGGTGGTAGTAGTGGGTGGTGGTGGTGGTGAAGGCTGAGAGGCGACAGACAGCGAGAGAGGAACGGACGACGCTACAGTCAGCGTCGTGAGCGTGTGGGGGTTGAGGCGACGCAGGTCAAGGTAGCGGTAGCGGTGTTGATATAATACAGTCGCGACGTACTTGCGAAACGACGTTAAAGGGGGAGACGTAACTCAGGGTATTACTGCACTGTAATGTTTATTTTTTTGGTTGAGCTTTTTTAGTTTTATACAGGACGCCCCCCCCCTCACTCTACTGCACCCCACCCCCTCCACGCCCCCCTCCACGCCCCCACTCCGCACCCCCCTCCACACCCCCCCCTTCACTCATCTGCATCACCCTCCACATCCCCCCTCCCCACCCCCCTCCGCACTCTCCCCCCCCCTTCACCCTACGCCCCCACCCCCTCCCTCCCCATGGGGAGACTGGGTGCACGTGTGCCCTCGTGTAATTCTCACTCCTTACACGCGAGTGGGATGTGTGTGAGAGAATGGGTGAGGGTTGCGGGTGAGTGAGTGAGTGTGTGAGTGAGTGTGTGTGAGTGAGTGTGTGAGTGAGTGTGAGTGAATGTGTGAGTGAGTGTGTATGTGTGAGTGAGTGTGTGTGAGTGAATGTGTGAGTGAATGTGTGAGTGAGTGTGTGAGTGAGTGTGTGTGTGAGTGAGTGTGTGAGTGAGTGTGTGAGTGTGAGTGAATGTGTGAGTGAATGTGTGAGTGAATGTGTGAGTGAGTGTGTATGTATGTGTGAGTGAGTGTGTGTGAGTGAATGTGTGAGTGAGTGTGTGAGTGAGTGTGTGAGTGTGTGAGTGAGTGTGTGAGTGTGAGTGAATGTGTGAGTGAATGTGTGAGTGAATGTGTGAGTGAATGTGTGAGTGAGTGTGTATGTGTGAGTGAGTGTGTGTGAGTGAATGTGTGAGTGAGTGTGTGAGTGAGTGTGTGAGTGTGTGTGTGAGTGAGTGTGTGAGTGTGAGTGAATGTGTGAGTGTGAGTGAATGTGTGAGTGAATGTGTGAGTGAGTGTGTATGTGTGAGTGAGTGTGTGTGAGTGAATGTGTGAGTGAATGTGTGAGTGAGTGTGTGAGTGAGTGTGTGTGAGTGAGTGTGTGAGTGAGTGTGAGTGAATGTGTGAGTGTGTGAGTGAGTGTGAGTGAGTGTGTGAGTGAGTGTGAGTGAATGTGTGAGTGAGTGTGAGTGAATGTGTGAGTGAGTGTGTGAGTGAATGTGTGAGTGAGTGTGAGTGAGTGTGAGTGAATGTGTGAGTAAGTGTGAGTGAATGTGTGAGTGAATGTGTGAGTGTGTGAGTGAATGTGTGAGTGAGTGTGAGTGAATGTGTGAGTGAATGTGTGAGTGTGAGTGAATGTATGAGTGAGTGTGTGTGAGTGTGTGTGTGAGTGTGAGTGAATGTGTGAGTGAATGTGTAAATGAATGTGTGAGTGTGTAAGTGTGAGTGAATGTGTGAGTGAGTGTGCATGTGTGAGTGAGTGTGAGTGAATGTGTGGGTGTGTGAGTGAGTGTGTGAGTGAGTGTGAGTGAATGTGTGAGTGAGTGAATGTGTGAGTGAATGTGTGAGTGAGTGTGTAAGTGAGTGTGTGAGTGAATGTGTGAGTGAGTGTGTAAGTGAGTGTGTGAGTGAATGTGTGAGTGAGTGTGTGAGTGAGTCTGAGTGAGTGGGTGAGTGTGAGTGAATGTGTGAGTGAGTGTGTGTGTGAGTGTGAGTGAATGTGTGAGTGAGTGTGTATGTGTGAGTGAATGTGTGAGTGAATGTATGAGTGAGTGTGTGAGTGAGTGTGAGTGTGTGAGTGAGTGTGTGAGTGTGTTAGTGAGTGTGAGTGAATGTGTGAGTGAGTGTGTGAGTGAGTGTGAGTGAATGTGTGAGTGAATGTATGAGTGAGTGTGAGTGAGTGTGTGAGTGAGTGTGAGTCAGTGTGTGAGTGTGTGAGTGAATGTGTGAGTGAATGTGTGAATGTGTGAGTGAGTGAGTGAATGTGTGAGTGTATGAGTGAGAGTTGCGGGTGAGTGTGTGAGTGAGTGTGTGAGTGTGAGTGAATGGGAGAGGGAGGGAGGGCGAGCGAGTGGGGTGTGTGGGGAGCGGTCGTGTAGCGGTTAGCGCGCTGAGCTGTGACCTCGGACCGCGACCCGAGTTCCCCGGTGAAATTATCTCAACCGGTCCTGGGCTTCCACTAGGTCGACTCAGCCGAACATTAGTACCTGATGTGGTATGTCATCATGGCGTGGTGCAGGCCACCCATCCCCCTCATGTACCGTGCCGACATTCATAGGTGCTGGCTAACAGCGTTTGCCCCATAAGTCTGTAAAAGGATATACGGGGGCATATATGTGTGGGTGTGTGTTTTGCGTTTTCTTTACCAGTTTAACCAGTTCCAGTTTTTGCAGCAGGGGTCTCACTCAGACTAACTCGAGCGGGATTACCTTTTCATCGGAAGCGACGTGGGTCTGTCGTTCCACACGAAGCTCCGGGTCTTCTCAGCCACAGTTTTGCCCTGCCTCCTCCCCTATGCCGACGAATCGTGGAGTCCTGCAATGGAACGTCTGCACCGGTTTGAAACACAAAGGCTGGCCTGCCTACGATCCATGCTGGGTGTAACGAGAACCGCATTGTGGCGAGGAGCTCACGAAGCCTTAAAAGACGAGGACGGAGTCCCATCATTGAGCTCCTCCAGCAGGCGAGGGCTGCGTTGGCTGGGTCGCGTAGCCCGCATGCCCAGCCACCGCATGGCCAAGCAGCTTCTGTTTGGCCATGGAGGGGAGCTAAACGGGCGCGCCACATGGCTAGACAGAAGGTGGAGCTGATGTGGCAATAACTGGATATGATTGGGCTTGTCGATGACTGGTACCAACGGTGTCAAGATAGGCGAGGAGGCTCATGAAGGACGCTGCTGCTGCTACTGGGGAAGTTGGAGGCAGTCGCACTCCAGCAACAACGGAGGGCAGAGGAGCGACGCTCACAACAACGAGCACAGCAGCACCGGGTGGCTAAAACGCACCAAGTTGGCACAGGGAGGGAGGGAGGGAGCACAGCTTATGCATCTGTCAGTCATCTCAGTCAGTCGAACCCATGCCACCTGCTGGGTATGTCCCGTGGCCTACTGCCAGCGAGCGTTCGACCACCTCACGTGGTCTCAAAGTGCACCCAGCGTGGCACAGGCGATCGGTGATGGTTGTTGAGTGTGTATGTGTGTGTGCCAACAGTCTGTCAAGGCTATACGGGGGATCTTTGTCTTTGTATGGGGAGCGATAGTGTAGCGGTTAGCGCGCTGCGCTATGAACCTGGCGACCCGGGTTCGATTCCTGCTCACGGCCAACACCAGTGACGATTATCTGATCCGGTCCCGGGCCTCCCCTAGGTCGACTCAGCCTCAAATGAGTACCTGGTGCGGTGTGCAAACATTGCCACTAGGGAGACAAAGGCGGTCGGGCGTGGTGCTGGCCACCCACCCCCTCGTGTACCTTTCCGGCCTTCATAGGTGCTCGCTAACAGCACTTTCCCCGACAGTCTGTTAAGGCTATATGGGGGATCTTTTTGTGTGTGTGTGTGTATGTGTGTGTGGGGAACGATAGTGTAGCGGTTAGCGCGCTGCACTACGAACCCGGCGATACCCGAGTTCGATTCCCGCTCACGGCCAACACCGGTGACGATTCTCTGAACCGGTCCTGGGCCTCCCCTAGGTCGCGTCAAATGAGTACCTGGTGCGGTGTGTAGTAAACATCGCCACTGGGGAGACAAAGGCGGCCGGGCGTGGTGCTGGCCATCCACCCCACTCGTGTGCCGTTCTGGCCTTCATAGGTGCCCGCTAATAGCATTTGCCCCTACAGTCTGTTAAGGCTATACGGGGCATCTTTGTCTTTTTATACGAGTGTAAGTGTGCGGGAGTGTACATGTGAGTGTGTGTGTGTTAGTGCATGAATACGAGTGTGCGTGTGTGCGCGTTAAGTGTCTTTGTGTGTGTGCAGCGGTAGTGGAGTGGCGGTTACGCGCGCTGCCCTTTGAACCCGGCACCCCGAGTTCGATTCCCGCTCACGACCACCAACACCGATGACGATTTATCTGAACCGGTCCTGGCCCTCACCTAGGTTGACTCAGCCTCAAATGAGCACCTGGTGGAATGTGTGAACGTGGCTTACTGGGGAGACAAAGGCGGCCGGGCGTGGTTTGCTGGCCAACCCCACCCCCTCGTGGTGCCGTGCCGGCCGTCATAGGTACTCCTCGCTAAGCAGCACTTGCCCCAACAGTCTGTTACAGGCTATACGGGGGATCTTTGTCTTTGTGTGCGTGACTAAGTCTCGAATCTGTGCCACTGATGAATGCTTTGTTTTGCAGCCTGTGAACACAGATCATTTAACACCTCCCCCCCCCCCCATTCTAACCCCCACCTTCTCACCCCCCCCCCATTCTAACCCACACCCCCCACTCTCTCACACCCCCACTCCCCCCATTCTCCCCCCTCCCCACCTCTCTCCTCATCGCTCGCATCCCCTCCCCCTGTACAGAAGCGCTTTGTTAGAGTCCGCGTAGCGTGGGAGGGAGGGGGCTGGGGGGGATCGGGGGGAGGGGCCACCCCCCCTTTCATTCCCCCTCCCCCATTCTGCTCTCTATTGTTTCCGTTCAGCCCTGCTCCCACCCCCTCCCACGCCTGCGATGTTAGCGAGCACCTATTGAGGTCGGCACGGTGCGACGACGTCCGTGGCGTAGCCAGAACCCACGCCCGACCGCCTTTGTTTCCCAAGTGCCGATGGGGGTTTTTGTTTAACGCAATGCACCAAGTTCTCATAATGCTTTCAGGCTGAGTCGACCTAAAGCGAACGTTGGCTGTGAATAGAACTTCGGTCGCCGGGTTCACAACCGTCATCACCTCCTCATCGCCTCCTCTTCACCATCGCCCCATTCACCCTCTCTCCCCATCACCTCCTCTCTCTGGAATGTCTCTACTCCATCACTTCTCCCATCACCTCCTCTCTCCCCATCACCTCCTCTGTCTGGAATGTCTCTACTCCATCACTTCTCCCATCACCTCCTCTCTCCCCATCACCTCCTCTGTCTGGAATGTCTCTACTCCATCACTTCTCCCATCACCTCCTCTCCCCCCATCACCTCCTCTCTCTGGAATGTCTCTACTCCATCACTTCTCCCATCACCTCCTCTCTCCCCATCACCTCCTCTGTCTGGAATGTCTCTACTCCATCACTTCTCCCATCACCTCCTCTCTCCCCATCACCTCCTCTGTTTGGAATGTCTCTACTCCATCACTTCTCCCATCACCTCCTCTCCCCCCATCACCTCCTCTCTCTGGAATGTCTCTACTCCATCACTTCTCCCTTCACCTCCTTTCTCCCCATCACCTCCTCTCTCTGGAATGTCTCTACTCCATCACTTCTCCCATCACCTCCTCTCTCCCCATCACCTCCTCTGTCTGGAATGTCTCTACTCCATCACTTCTCCCATCACCTCCTCTCCCCCCATCACCTCCTCTCTCTGGAATGTCTCTACTCCATCACTTCTCCCATCACCTCCTCTCCCCCCATCACCTCCTCTCTCTGGAATGTCTCTACTCCATCACTTCTCCCCATCACCTCCTCTCTCCCCATCACCTCCTCTCTCTGGAATGTCTCTACTCCATCACTTCTCCCATCACCTCCTCTCCCCCCATCACCTCCTCTGTCTGGAATCTCCTCCATCACCTCTCCCCATCACCTCCTCTGTCTGGAATCTCTCTCCTCCATCGCAAATGAGTTCGTCCACAAATTCCTAAACCCCCAAGGGAACCGGGGGGAGGGGTGAGGGTTGGTGGGGGAGGGAGCGTGCAGGGTTCAGGTCTGCCCGCCCATCACTCCCCAACCCCCCTTCTTCCTCCAAGCCCCCCCCCCGCTTCGCGTTCCCCTCCCCCCATAAAAAGCCCCCCCCCGCCTCTGCCCCCCCCCCTTAATTAAACTCTAATCCGAAGCGACGGAGCGCAGATACAGTGGCCATTACGGTGGAGCGCCCGGCCACGCGGAGGCAACGCTAAGACGGCTTTTCCAGATGACTGACCCCCCCACCCTCGACCCCCCCCACCCTCGACCCCCCCACCCTCGACCCCCCACCCTCGACCCCCTACCCTCGAACCCCCCCACCACCAACCTCGCTCGGACTTTCCCACCTCCACCCCGCACTTGGAAACTAAGAGAGGTGAGGAGAGTGGAGTAGGGGGAGGGGCGATGAAGCAGGGTGGCTTTGATGACTGTGTGTGTGTACACGTGTGTGTGTACACGTGTGTGTGTACACGTGTGTGTGTGTGTGTGTACACGTGTGTGTGTGTGTGTAAGTGCCTGGTGTAGCGTGTGAAAACATCGCCACTGGGAAGACAAAGGCGGCCGGGCGTGGTGCTGGCCACCCCAACCCCTCGCTGACAGCACTTGCCCCAACAGTCTGTTAAAGCTAACTGGGGGGTCTTTGTCTTTGTGTGTGGGGGGGTGTAGTGGTGAGCGCGCTGCGTTACAAACCCGCCGACCCCGAGCTCGCTTCTCGCTCACGGTCAACACCGGTGACGATTATCTGGACCGGTCCTGGGCTTCTCCTAGGTCGACTCGGCCTCAAATGAGTACCTGGTGCGGTGTGTAAACGTCACCACGTGAGGAAGCTGTATGGGGGACCTTTGTCTTTTGTGTAGTATGTGCATGGGAAGGTAATGCTGCGTCTGTGTGTCTGTGTACACTTTAGGAGCGGTGGTGAAGCGGTTAGCGCACTGCGCTACGAACCCGGCGACCCCGAGTTCTATTCCCGCTCACGGCCACAACTACCAGTCGTGATGATTATCCGAACTCGTTCCTGGACCCCCCCCCCCCTAGGTGGACTCAGCCTCAAATGAGTACCTGGTGCGGGTGAGACAAAGGCAGCCGGGCGTGGTGCTGGCCACCCACCCCCTCGTGTGCCGTGCCGGCCTTCATAGGTGCTACTCGCTAACAGCACTTGCACCAACAGTCTGTAAAGGCTACACGGGGGATCTTTGTATTTGTTTTTGTACATGAGCGTGTGCGTGCATGAGCGTGCACACTTATCAGAGCCACGGGCGACATTTGCGCGTGCGCGCAGAGATGAGTGAGAGTAATTAATGACACCATCACCACATCACCCAACACCATCACCACATCACACAGCACCATCACCACATCACCCAGCACCATCACCACATCGCCCAACACCATCACCACATCACCCAGCACCATCACCACATCACCCAGCACCATCACCACATCACACAGTACCATCACCACATCACCCAGCACCATCACCACATCACCCAGCACCATCACCACATCACCCAGCACCATCACCACATCACCCAACATCATCACCACATCACACAGCACCATCACCACATCACCCAGCACCATCACCACATCATCCAGCACCATCACCACATCACCCAGCACCATAACCACATCATCCAGCACCATCACCACATCACCCAGCACCATCACCACATCACCCAGCACCATCACATCACCCAGTACCATCACCACATCACCCAGCACCATCACCACATCACACAGCACCATCACCACATCACCCAGCACCATCACCACATCACCCAGCACCATAACCACATCACACAGCACCATCACCACATCACCCAGCACCATCACCACATCACCCAGCACCATCACCACATCACCCAGCACCATAAAGACATCATCCAGCACCATCACCACATCACCCAGCACCATCACCACATCACCCAGCACCATCACATCACCCAGTACCATCACCACATCACCCAGCACCATCACCACATCACACAGCACCATCACCACATCACCCAGCACCATCACCACATCACCCAGCACCATAACCACATCATCCAGCACCATCACCACATCACCCAGCACCATCACCACATCACCCAGCACCATCACATCACCCAGTACCATCACCACATCACCCAGCACCATCACCACATCACACAGCACCATCACCACATCACCCAGTACCATCACCACATCACCCAGCACCATCACCACATCACCCAGCACCATCACCACATCACCCACCACCATCACCACATCACCCAGCACCATCACCACATCACCCAGCACCATCACCACATCACCCAGTACCATCACCACATCACCCAGTACCATCACCACATCACCCAGCACCATCACCACATCACCCAGCACCATCACAACATCACCCAGCACCATCACCACATCACCCAGCACCATCACCACATCACCCAGCACCATTACCACATCACCCAGCACCGTCACCACATCACCCATAACCATCACTATATCACCCAGCACAATCACTACATCAGCCACGTACCATCACACACTCGCATCACTCACCACCATCATCACTGGCACCATGTAGTGATGGTGGTGCACCATCACTCACACCATCACTCACATCACACTCCATCTCCCCGCCTAAGAGGGAGGTCTTTGTCTGCAGCCTCGTTTGCAGACTGAGCGCAAAGCATCCCTCCCCCTCCCCCACTCCCCCACTCCTCCCTCCCCTCCCCTCCCCCACAGCCCCTCCCCTCCCCCACAGCCCCTCCCCTCCGCGGAGAAACAAACACGGCGTGCCAGACGCGGCTCCAGTACCAACATCAGCCTCGACAATAACCTCCCTCCCCCCCTGCCTCCAACCCGCAACCCACTCCCAACACCCCAACTCCGAACTCGGTACTGACTCGAAACAACCACGAGAATGTCCCTCGTCTCCTCCACACACACGCGCGCACACACGCGCACGCGCACACACACGCGCGCACACACACGCGCGCACACACACGCGCGCACACACACGCGCGCACACACACACAAAAGATCCCCCGTTGGGGCAAGTGCTGCTAGCGAGCACCTATGAAGGCCGGAACGGCACACGAGGTGGCCAGCACCACGCCCGACCGCCTTAGTCTCCCCAGTGGCAATGTTTTTATCCACCGCACCAGGTACTCATTTGAGGCTGAGTCGACCTAGGGGAGGCCCAGGACCGGTTCAGATAATCGCCAGGTTCATAGTGCAGCGCGTTAACCGCTACACTATCGCTCCCCACACACACACACGCGCGCACATACACACGCACACACACGCATATACACACAACAACCACAACCGCCATTCGACACTAAGTGGCGGTGACGTCACCACGACGCACATACACACGCACACATACACACGTACACACGTACGCACACACGCACGCACACGCACAGCCGTCTCTTAGACAAAGGGTGCACCACACAGTACTGCTCACGCTGAAACTACGCGAGCCAGGACCATTCAGCAGCGTTCATTCAAAGCGAGCCTGCCGACTCTTCGACTGCTGATGAGACACCGGAGCGTCGAAACGGCCCGGTCCCCAGGGTTTTGTTTTTGTTTTCGCTTGCTTTTGCGATGCATCAATGCTGCTGAAATTCAGAATCAGAATACCGGAGGAATCCAATGAGCTACAAAGCTTTTTTTTAAATTCCACACAGATGTCCAGTAGATCGTGCGCTCCCAGAGGCTGATGGGATGTGTACAAAAAAATAATGCCAACCACTGAACCAACTGTTGCTGCTACTGCCTTGGTGCACAAGCACAACCAACAACAACAGAAATCCGAGGAATGGAACTTTCTCTCCGATAGGGACGTCCACCGGGGAGATTGATCGACGATGGAATCGGCTCTTGGTACGCAGTGGCTCCTGGGCGGATCGTTGTTGCCTCGCAGGATCGTGAGAGGTGGCTGCGGCGGCGGTTTTGAGGGGGGCCATCATTCAGCAGTGGATTGATCATGGCTGATGATGATGATGCTCATGACGGTCAAGCCTATGGGGGCAGCAACATTTAAGCGTGCAAACTCTGGACCGGTGTTGACTTTTTGGGTCTCATCAGCCGTCTCGACGTTATCAAACCACCAAATGTTGACATGCGTGCCACGTGCTACTGGAACAGCACTCCATCTAAACAGCCATGGGGCACAAACCACGCACAGCCCATGTTGTCACTCCACTGCTGGATGCAGGCCTCCCTCCCTATGCCGTGGGGGTCTTGGGGGATATTTTTGACCATACTTCCCCACGCTTGTCCGTGCATGTTGACGATGGCGGAGGAGCATAGCCGTGGTGGTGGCGCGGCGATGCGCGGGGGGGGGTATATAAGTGCAGTACAACAATGAGTCTTGCTCTACTGCTCACTACCGCCCATGGCATCGACTGCACACTGTATCCGTGTCGCGACTGTCGTCCATCCAACCACTGATTCCGGGTCAGCCTCCCAACATCTGAACCCAATACCTAAACCCCACAAGCTAAACCATAAAACTCAACGTTAAACTCAAACCCTGACGGACAGCTGCTTGCAGGAGGAGGTCACGGGACAGACCCAGGAACCACCATGGGTTGACTGACTGGGATGACGAGCCAATGCACCACCTGTACTTGCCACTGTGCTAACTTGCTGCGTTTTAGCCGCCCGGCGCTCCGCTCGTTGTTGTGAGCGTCGTTAGCTCCGCCCTCCGTTGTTGCTGGAGGGCGACTCCCTCCAACTCCCCAGTAGCAGCGGCGTCCTTCACGAACTTCCTCAACAGAGGCCGACCTTTACACCGTTGAAACCGGTCATCGGCAAGTCCAATCAGATGCAGATCCTCCTGTACCGCATCAGCTCATCCCTTCTCCAGCTCGTTTTAGCCGCCCGGCACTCTGCCCGTTGTTGTGAGCGTTGTTCTTGCACCCTTAATTGTTACTCGAGTGTGGCTCCCTCCAACTGCCCAGTGACCTCAGAGTGTACCTAGCCTGGTACTGCCTAAAAGTGTCTTTCATGAGCCTCTTCCACAGAAAGCTGATCCTGGGTACCGCTGGCATCGGTCGTGGTCAAGTCCACTCAGCTCCACATCCTCCTCGTGCCGCATCAGCTCCATCTCTTCTCTAGCCCATGCCGCGCCCATTTAGCCCCCTCTATCCGGCCGAACAGAAGCTACTTTGGCATGCGGTGGCTGGGCATGTAGGCTACACGACCCAGCCAACGCAGCCTCGCCCGCCGGATGAGCTCACTGATGGGAATGTGTCCAGATATTTCAAGAATCCGAGTTCCTTATACAATCCAGCCTGGTTAAACCCAGGATGCATCGCAGGTAGACCAGACTGAATGTCTGAAGCTGGCTTAGGTGTTCCCGTAAATGGGTCCATGTTTCCCAAGCAGACAGACGGGGGAAGGGCATAACTGTGGCCGAGAAGACCAAAGCTTCGTAAGGCGCGACAGACCAAACACCTCCCACACAGCGTTACGCAGCTGATGAAAATATAGCGCCGCTGAACCGATGTCGAGCGAGACCTCGGCCGCCAACCCAGAGCTGGTCTTAAGCACACTGCCTAAGGACGGCAATTTCTCCACTCTCCCCGCAACTACCTCATCAGTCATTTTGAGTTGAGGGAGGGGGCCCATTTGAATACGTAAAATACCCAGGCAGGTGCTTGTTTTGTGGGGCTGACGGTAAGTCGTGCCTCCAATTCCTTCTCAGAGTGGGCCGAAATGACCAGATTATCCGCATACGTATGATTGACCAATAGGGAGCCACCCTTATTGGCAAACCGGTGCTGTTCCTGAGCACACTTCACCATTACAACTCTCTCCACGACTGCCACATCACTCACGGAGACTTTGGGGTTTGGAGTGTGGGTTCGAATGGGGTCCAAGGTGAATACCCACCACTCATCACTACATCACACTATCACCCCATCACTATAGTCGGCCGAGTCAACCTAGGGGAGGCCCAGGACTGGTTCAGATATTCGTCAATGGTGTTTGCCGTGAACGGGAATCGAACCCGGGTCGCCGGGTTCATAGCGCAGCGTAACGCTAACCACTACCGCACCGTTTCATATCACACCGTCGCCTTATCGGCACATCGCACGCAACTCCACGCTGACACTGATCCGCATTGATGGGTTTGACTCGGGATCACAGGTGGACGCCCGCCACCGCAGTGGAGGAATTTTCCAGGCGCATCGCCTTACAGCTGACATTCCCGACGGTTCTTTGGGGCAAAACAGCTCCACCGTGTCGGCCCTAGTGTGTCATGTGCTGTTCCGTTGTTGTGTAGTCCGGCAGATATTCTTGCTTGGGCACCGGAATGCATCCATGATGCTGTATGGATGCGTCGATGCCGGAACAGCGTGCTGGTCATCACAAGAACATGGGCTGCACAGGGGAAGTATCGAAGCCTCCCATCATCATATCACCATAGGCCTTTGTGTCTCGAGAGGCAATTCTTTTGCGCCTTACGAGGTCAGCTGTAGGTTTCACAGCGCCTAGAACGACTTGGTAGGCCAAACCTTGAGTGGCAATCCTTGCCACGGCAATTGCAAGTGAATGCGGTGGCAGCTCCAGATGTGTTTGTTGCTTTATCTTTACGTCGCTCCCTCTTGGTCTGCCAAGCAGTGTGACTTTTCTCCTCGCCTCTGCTGAGGCCTGTTTCCCCACAGCCTCTCACCGTTGTTGTTGTTGTTATCGTTGAGCTGATCTGGGCCCAAGCCTTCCAATCACTCCTATCCCAAGTGTCGCAACCCACCACTCGGAGACATTAAAGTCACACTTACAAGATGCCTCGATCTCGAGAGGCCACTTGAGCCAGCACCTGGGACAGGAAGTCGTGGAAGGCATCTGTGACTCATCAGCCCTGCTGCCTGCATTCCTGCAAGGGATGTTCATCTTTGATGAGAGCCGAAGCCGCCACCACCCCCCCCCCCCCAATTCATCATCTCCTCTTGAAGGGGTGGTAAACCAACAACATCCTGTGACTCACCGAACATTGAACTCCGCACTGCCATCCTCCCATGCCCCCCCCCCCCCATATTAATGATCTTATTCCGAAGTAAAACCTCCACTAATACTCCCTGTTGCCCGGTGGCATCCTGCCCCGTTCCCAGTTAGGGGAACAGTCCCCATGCCATTTGTCACGTGGCGGCTTGACCCAGAATAATCCACGGGGACCCTTCTGCCGAGTGAGCTCGCGAAAGACGCCGCAGCTGTGGGGGGTGTGGGGGCAAGTTGAGGGGAGGGGGGACAATCGTCACCCTTCAATAGCGGCGGCGGAGGATGTCGCGGTCGCGGTCGCGTTTGTGGGCATTTGAGCACGGGTGGCTCTGTCGGGACAGATGTCTCCAGCAGGTAGCTCTCAAACGGGCGGGGCGGGGACACGAAGACCCCTGGGGGTAACGTGGAAATGCCCCAGGGGGGTGCGTGAGGTGATTTACTCGCGCAACAACAAAAAAAAACGCGTGGAATTATAGCATAACGTGAACGTCATTCGGGAATAGTCACGTGCGAATCCGCCAAATGTAAAATAACTACGATGACATTTCAACCCACATGGTAAGGTAACCTGGAACGATATGAAATACTGTACCTTTATAAACTCATTGATCGTAAACAACGTGGTTTCCAAGAGTATCAGAATCAGAATATGTATTTATACCCGAGGAATCCGATGAGCTATAAAGCTCTTATTTCACAGATAATTATTAACCAGCGAGCGCGAACAAATCACGTGACGCACGCAGAGCGTCCGCTGATTTTTTTTTCGTCTTCATCAAATATTAGCTCGCAGTTACGAGCTTAGTGAATGTTAACTCGCAAGATGAAGACTCGGCTAACATCGTGATGTTCATCACTCATCCATTGATTTCTCACAACCATGTTGGGTCAGACAAAGGGGGGTGGAGGGGTGATTGGGTCGACTCGGTTGAAACAACATTCAACAATGGAACCCCTAAATCTATCACGTGGCAGGCTTTCGCGATCAATATCCATAATAGGGGGGTTATTTGGGTTAGATCGCGTAAATGTATAAATGTGTCGTTAAAACCCACCACCATCCGACACAGCCAGCTAGTAAGGGTTGTCACGTAAACAGAACGTGACCATTTAGTCACCAGTACAGCACTAGTGTATAGTGTAGTGTATAATGTAGTGTATAGTGTATTATACTAGTACAGCACTAACCGGTTGTGTGTTGGATAGCCAAGCCACAACATTTACAATCCGAGTACGACGTTTCGCCAGTAATTACAACTAGCTTCATAAAGAACAACCTCTATTATAAATGGAACCACTGCTCTACAGGGTTATTATTGTGACGATGATGCTGCTGCTGCTGCTGCTTAGGGGCCGTCCATAAATGACGTCACGCACCTAGGGGGGGGGGGGGTTGAGAAATATGACGTCACATCAAAATGCGCAACTTTAAATAAATATAGACAACACGTTCTACTTAATTAAATAGACTTTTTAATAAGATTTTCTCCTACAACATCAGAGTGCAGCGCCACATTAAATACGCACTACAATGACAATAGTTTAAAGCGATTTGAAACATGTTTTATATATTTTTTGTGGGGGGGGGGGGGGGCTGAGCTTTGTGACGTCATATTTGAGGGGGGGGGGGTCTGACTTTTTGTGACGCTGTGTGACGACGACGGGGGGGAGTCAAAAATCGTCCAAAATCGCGTGACGTCATTTATGGACGGGCCCTTGGGAATTCTATTTGTTCACTCTGTCTATGCTGGTATGTTCAATCCAGAGTTTGAACACGAAATTTAACACTCTTCTGAATTTCGTGGTCCGCCAGGTGAGTGTCTAACCGTGTTGTTGACCTGACTGGTTGTGCATCACATATTTTTTCTCGGGTTTGTTGAATTCTCGTCTCTCATCTTCTTGTGATTTGTTTTTCTACACCTGATGAAGATCGCTTGTGTTGCGGTCGAAACGTCGTGATTGATTTGTTTTAATATAATTTTCTGGTATTCCTAACATACGCGACTTCACCGAAAAAAACTATGAGTAGTTCTATGAACGTTCGTTGCGGGACAGGAGGAGCCGTGGCAGAAGCGTCCGGGAGCGAACGACCGCAGGTGAAGAGTTCTCGTAGATTCCATTGGCACAACAACAACAACAACAGCAACAAAAATCAAGAGCGCATGTCGTAAATGTTCCGTGTTGTGGGTGTATGTGGGGGTCTCTGCGAATTCGACGCGACTCAGCCACGTGTGTACTCTGGAGCTTTAGGCACAACGACCATAGACACAGCCTCGGCTTTCGCCTGTGTGGCACACAGTAGTGGAGCAAATACCACACGTACTGTACTTCATTATTTATACATTTGCAAACAAAGGCAAATGTAAAGATACCCCCCCCTCTCCTCCTCCTCGTATAAGCCTCTAGCAGGATGTCGGGGGCGCAAGTGCTGTTCACGAGCGGCACCTATGAAGGCCGGCACGGCACACGGAGGAGGTGGGTGGCCAGCAACCACGCCCGGCCGCCTTTGTCTCCCCAGTGCTGCCGTTCACACAACGCACCAGGGACTGGTGCTCATTTTGAAGGCTGAGTCGACCCAGAACCCGTTCAGCGATTCGCCAAATGTATTATCTCGGGTTGCCACGTTCGTTAGCGCAGCGCGCTAAGCACACTCGCTCATTGTTTGGTGTTTGAACATCTTAACAGCTGCTGTATTGTCAGAGCGCGGTATCCAACCTATTCTCCTTTTGATCATTATCATTAGTCACCGATCCCCAACAAGACATAGATACACCCGTGTAGCCTTGACAGACTGTAGGGGCAAGTGCTGTTAACGAGCGGCACCTATGAAGGCCGGCACGGCAAACGAGGGGGTAGTGGGTGGTCAGCACCACGCCCGGACGCCTTTGTCTCCCCTGTGGCGATGTTTACTACATACCGCTCCAGGTACTCAATTGAGGCTGAGTCCACCTGTGTGGGGGGGGGGGGAGTCCAGGAACCAGTTCGGATAATCCTCACTGCTGGTTTCGGTGGCCGTGAGCGGGAATCGAACTCGGGTCGCCGGGTTCGTAGCGCGGCGTAGCGCTAACCGCTTCACCACCGCTCCCTAAAGTAAACACAGACACGCAGACGCAGCATTAGCCTCTTCCCATGCACTCACTCGAAAAAAGACAAAGTTCCCCCATGCAGCCTTCTCATGCTGTTGGAGGCAAGTGCAGTGGGGTTGGGTGAGCAGTGGGTGAGGGGGGGTCACCTGGGGACGCGGGGGGGGGAGTCGCACCTGAGTCAACATGGGGGGGAGGGGCAACGGGTTGAGGGGGCCTCAATTCCTTTTCACTTCTCTCCACCACCACCACCTCCTCACTCCTCTCTCTCTCTCTCTTCCTTTTTCTATTCTCCGCCCACCTTTAGACCTTTTAACTCACCAGTTCACTCCCCCCCACCACCAATCCCTCGTGACCGTCTAGCAGATAGATACCTCGTCGTCAACGTCCTCTCTCCTCTACCTCCACAATCACACCTCTTCATTGGTCCTTCTTACTCCACCGCCGTCTTCACCGTGGCTCCCCTTCGCCTCTCCACCTCCTCAGCCACTGTACACCTCTTCATCTTTCCATTACCCCCCACACCTCATCTGCCTGTTACACTTCCTCACTCCAACACTTCCACCTCGTCGTTCCTCCTCTCCATCTCTTTACTCCTCCACTCTTCCGCCCTCATCCTCGTTGTTCCCCCCTCCTCATTCCCCTCATCACCCCGTTACCTCTTCACACGGTGTCCACCTCCTCTCACAGCCTGTCCACTCTTCCACTTCAGTCCTCTCCACCTCCTCATGCCCCCCCCTTCACCTCCTCTTACTCTCCTCACGCTCTCTCCTCCTCCCTCTCCTCATCAACACCCTCTTTGCCTCTCCTCATCACCCTCTCCTTCTCCTCATCACCCTCTCCTCATCACCCTCTCCTCCTCATCACCCTCTCCTCATCACCACCCTCTTTATCTCTCCTCATCACCCTCTCCTCCTCATCACCCTCTTTCTCTCTCCTCATCCCACGCCTCCATCAAAGGGGGCGGTCTCCCCCACGTGCTTCACCGATGTCCTCCCCACTCCGCTGACGAGACACTGAATGTTGAAACTGCTCGAGAGTTTGTTTGTTGTTGTTGTCGTGGTCGTTGTTGCTTTGCACCGAAGCTGCTGAAACGAGCGCCCCCCCCCCGCCACCCCAGAAGGCCGCGTGTGGCTAATGGGACGCGCAAATCGATCATTTATCCATCCAGAGGCTCGGATAAGTGAAGGAGACATCGTCCGCTAATCTATTTCGTGACTGATATTCTCCCACTTGCGCTCCCCCACTCCCCTCCACCGCCGGTGCTCGTTAAAGAAGCCCCTGATTCAAAGGGTCTTAAACAAGGTTCATAATGGCCATCCCCGCCCCGCCACCTCCGTTTACCGTGGCAGCTCCCCCCCCCCTCCCTCTACGACGAGATTTGTGGCGGAATGTTGCTCGTGACTTCACCCGGACAACACCAGCGCGCGCGGTGACACGCAGCCCCCCAACCAACACACACCCCCCCCCACACCACACCCCCCCCCAACACCCCCTTTCCACCAAATCCCCACCCACCAAAGCCACGTGTAGCCTTTGGCAGACCTGTAGGAGC
The DNA here is from genome assembly GCF_048934315.1 of Petromyzon marinus. NCBI lineage: Eukaryota > Metazoa > Chordata > Hyperoartia > Petromyzontiformes > Petromyzontidae > Petromyzon > Petromyzon marinus. Next base: position 6,314,860 of record NC_133720.1, read on the forward strand.
AAGTGTCCGTGAGCGAGCGGCACTGACGAAGAAGGCCGGCACGGCACTCGAGGGGGTTGGTGGCCAGAACCACGCCCGGCCGCCTTTGTCTCCCCCGGTGGCGATGTTTTACACAACGCCCCAGGTACCTCATTTGAACCTGGGTCGATCTTTGGGGGGGGGGGGGGGGGCAAGAGCCTTTCAGATAATGTATACAAAGCAAGGCCGTAATTATAATATATATTGGGGGGCCACATCCCCCCAATATTCAAATATGCTCAAACTATATTGCTATCAAACAGATTTCTGTTTATATGATTGTGTTTATGGTTGTACTTTGTTAATCCTGAATCTCTGATTTTTAAATATTTTAGGCAGGAAATGAGTTTTCAAATTTTGATTTTTTTATGGGGGGGGGACCCCCTGGAAGATTTGGTCCCCCCCCCCCCAATGTTGACTCCATGGCTACAGCCTTGATACAAAGGCACACTCACTCACAAAGGCCCCCTCGATAGCCAAAACAGACTGTAGGGGCAAGTGCTGTGAGTGAGTAGCACCTATGAAGAAGGCCGGCATGGCACTCGAGGTGGGTGGCCAACAACACGCCCGGCCGCCTTTGTCTCCCCCGGTGTCGATGTGTACGCACTGCACCAGGTACTCATTTGAGGCCGAGTCGACCTAGGGAAGGCCCAGGACCGGTTCAGATAATCGTCACTCGTGTTGACCGTGAGCGGGAATTTAACCCGAGTGATCAGGTTCGTAGCGCAGCGTAGCGCTAACCGTTGCACTACCGCTCCCCACAACACACACAGCGCACACACTCAACACACACACCACACTTAACACACACCCTCAACACACACACCTCACACACTCAACACACACTCCACGCACACTGAACACACACACCACACACACTCAACACACATACCACGTACACTTAACACACACACAACACACATACAGCACATTCAACACATACACACCACACAATCAATACACCCCGCACTCAACACTCCCACACATCACACACTCAATCACCACGCACTTAACACAAACACACACAACACACACCCAACACACTCAACACACACACCACGCACTGAACACACACACCCAACACATACTCAACACACACTCATCACTCACACGCACCACACACACTCAACACACACTCACACACTCACACTACACACACAGCGCACACACTCAACAAACACACAGCGCACACACTCAACACACACTCAACACTAACACCACACACTCAACACACACTCAACACTAACACCACACACACCACATACACACAACGCACACACTCAACACACACTCACACGACACACTCACCACACACTCAACACACACACTTAACACTAACACCACACACACACAGCGCACACACTCAACACACACTCAACACTAACACCACACACACCACACACACACAGCGCACACACTCAACACACACTCACATCACACACTCAACACACAGAGCGCACACACTCAACACACACACACCACACACACTCAACACACACTCAACACACACACACACACTCAACACTCACACACTCAACACACACTAACACCACACACTCAACACTAACACCACACACACACACTCAACACACACTCACACCACACACACTCAACACTAACACCACACACACACAGTGCACACACTCAACACACACTAACACCACACACTCAACACACACTCAACACTCACACACACACACTCAACACTAACACCACACACACCACACACACTCAACACTCACTAACACCACACACTCAACACACACTCCACACTCACACACACACCACACACACTCAACACACACTAACACCGCACACACACTAACACCACACACACACACAACACACACTCACACACCACACACACACAGCGCACACACTCACACTCAACACTCCCACGCGCACCACTACTTACAACCCCCTCTCATCCCTGTGCATCACTCATGAAAGTTTGATGAAGGTTGGGTGGGGGGGGCAGTGGTGAGTGGGGGAGGGGTGGAGGTAGGGGGCTGGCTGACAAAGGTCGCCGATACTGTGTTTATATCCAGATTAGTTAACGTCGGTTTTAGTCGGTTCACCGATAACCGCACGGAAGAAACCGGTTAAAACCGTTTTTTTTTCTGCTGGAGAGCGATCCCCCTTGCTCGCGATGGCAGCTGCCGCGGTGGTTCCTGTAGCGTCGCCACTGGAACTCGCATGCGCCGGGTTCGATTCCATCTTGGGGTGAATGTGCAAACGTCAGCACTGGGGGAGACAAAGGCGGCCGGGCGTGGTGATGACCACACCCGCACCGCCCCCCCCCCCTCCCTGTCGTCTACCGTGTTGTTTTCTTCACAGGATCGCTTACTCGCTCACGGCACTTGCCCAAACAGCCTGTCTAAGGCTATACGGGGGACCTTTGTGTTGTCCTTACAGCACTGCGTACGGCGGCACGCGTGCGCCTCTTTGTTGCGGCGAGGAGCGGTGGCGCAAGTGGTTAGCGCGCAGCGCGATGATTATAACAATAATAAAACGGGGAGATTCCATGGCGCGCGGCCAACATCAGTGGCGAATATCGGGACCGGTTTCGGTGCCTTCCCTAGGTCGGCTCGGCCTTAAATGAGTGCTGTGGAGACCCCTCCTCCCTTCCTCACCACCAGCACGACCACCACCGTCATCGCTAGGGAGACAACGGTGTCAGGGCGTGGTCACTACCGGCAACAAGTCGTGTTAAGGGGCCACCCATTGAGTAGGCACGCTAAAATCTGTCAAAACTTGACCCCCCCCCCTCCCTCCCTGTAGGCACGCGGACTTTTTACACCCCCCCCCCCCCCGTATACTATAGAACAGCCGATATTTAATCCACGCAGAAACGATCAAGGATTAATAATATTGACGCGTTTAAGCAAACAGATAGTCCACCGCCGGACTATCTGACTCATTTGAAGGCCAATGTAGACAAATTATTATCGATGCCCCCCCCCCCCCCATTTCCTATGCGTACATTGTCAGTAGACCCCCCCCCATACGCACGCATTTGGGTTAACCCCCCTCCATGCGTACGTACGAGATGGATGGCCCCCCAAGGCTGTACGGGGGGGGGACCCTTTGTCCGTGTGTTTGTACGTCGCGTTGTGCGCGCGTGTAGACACAACGGTTTCCATGACGACCATCAGCGTCTCCCCCCCCCCCCTCCTAACAGCCCCCCCCGCCCGCATTAATCAACCCTCCCCGCACAGCCCCGCCCCCTTCCTCCACGCACGCGCGCGCGCACGCTTCGGGGCGCGCGGGGTGAATTTCCAGAGTGAAGATGGAACATCAACACCTCGCAGGCTTTGGCGATCAAAATCATCCATAATACAGGGGTGGGGGGGGGTTCTTTTTTGTGTTAGGGGCCTCCATAAATGACGTCACGCGATTTTGGACGATTTTTGACTCCCCCCCCCCTTCGTCACACGGCGTCACAAAAAGTCAGTACCCCCCCCTCAAATATGACGTCACAAAGCTCTGCCCCCCTCCCCCACAAAAAATAAAAACGTGCTTCAAATCGCTTTAAACTATTGTCATTGTAGTGCGTATTTAATGTGGCACTGCACTCTGATGTTGTAGGAGAACACATTTATTTAAAAGTCGATTTAATTAACTAGAACGTGTTGTCAATATTTATTTAAAGTTGCGCATTTCGATGGTGACGTCACATTTCTCAAACCCCCCCCCCTCCTCGTCACACATCGTCACAAATGTCTGACCCCCCCCAGGTGCGTGACGTCATTTATGGACGGCCCCTTAGATCGCGTAAATATATAACGTGTCGTTAAAACGAAACGTCGTACTCAGATTGGAAATGTTGTGGCTTGGCTCTCCAACACATCGTGTGTGCTGTACTAGTGACGAATTGGCCACGTTCTGTTTACGTGACAACCCTTACTAGTTGGCTGTGTCGGGTGGTGGCGGGTTCAACGACACATTTATACATTTGCGCGATGTAACCCAAACCACCTGCATTTATGAACCTCAATACCGTTCGCTTCCTTCCTTGACATATTTGTCTCTCTCCACGTCACGGCTGGCTCTGCTGATGAGACGTTGCATGTCGAAGCCGGTCCAGTGTATGTGTGTGTGTGTTACAGTATTGTCTGTGCATTGAGGGCGTGGAGCTGAGTGGACTTGCCAATGAATGGTGACCAGCGGTGTCAAGATCGACCTCTGTGGAGGAGGTTCGTGAGGGACGCCGATGGGCAGTCGCCCTACGGCAACAGCGGAGGGGCAGAGTAGCGACGCTCACAACAACAAGCGGAGCGCCGGGGCAGATAAAACACAGCGACTTGGCACAGGTGGTGCATCTGCCAGTCATCTCAGTCAATCAATCCGTGGCACCTGTGTCTGTCCCGTGACCTCCTGCACCTACCCTGGCACAGCAGTCAACTCATGGCATCTGGGTCTGTCCCGTGACCTGCTGCCAGCAGCGAGCCTTCGACACTTCACGTAGCCTCAAAGCGCACCTAGCCTGGCACAGGCGCCGTGGTGACGTCACCGCCACTTAGTGGCGAATGGCGGTGGTTGTTGTTGTTTCAGAATGAGAATGTTTATCTACACTGGAGGAAACCGATGAGCTATACAGCTCTTTTGCACAGATGTCCAGTTGGGGACGGGTCAGAAAGCCACAACAACAATACAGAGTTTAGGAAAGGTAAGTAAACAACAACAAAACATTACAATTTTTTTTTATTTTACCAGGTAAAGCCCACTGAGCTTTTAACTTATTTTTCAGAAGCGACCTGGTTATCACAAATGATAGCTCCACGAAGCGGCTTGTCATGTGGACATGTATATCAGCCAAATAATGTCGACAATCTAAACGCATGTTTATAAATGTGGAGGAGGAAAAAAGGGGCCGTCCATAAATGACGTCACGCACCTGGGGGGGGGGGGTCAGACATTTGTGACGATGTGTGACGAGGGGGGGGGTTTGAGAAATGTGACGTCACATTAAAATGCGCAACTTTAAATAAATATAGACAACACGTTCTACTTAATTAAATTGACTTTTTAATGTTTTCTCCTACAACATCAGAGTGCAGCGCCAAATTAAATACGCACTACAATGACAATAGTACTGGTAGAAACCTCCTGGTTACACCAGCCCAAATGGGATTATTGTGTCCGTCCGTCGTGCATCCAAAAATGGGAGGGGTGGGGTTGGGTGGGGAGGGTGGGGCTGGGTGGGGGGTGGGGCTGGGTGGGGAGGGGCTGGTCACCCCGTGGTGCCCTTGTAAAACTCAACGTTTAACCTACTCACGCCGGCTTGTGCCCGCCCTCACAGTCGGGCATATTTGCGGAATACACCACGTGGTGCCGCCGTGTGACCCTGGCCATTGACCGAGCAACCCAACGTTCCTACCAGCTCCCTCCGCAGGAATGTGTTTTAAAGCGATATGAAGCATGTTTTATATATTTTTTGGGGGGGGGGGGGAGGGGGCAGAGCTTTGTGACGTCATATTTGAGGGGGAGGAGGATCAAAAATCGTCCAAAATCGCGTGACGTCATTTATGGACTGCCCCAAATACACAGCAGGCGTCAGGATCGGGATCGAATCCACGACCTCCTGCATACCAGACGAGGAAGATGAATAAGACCACGCCACCGTGGCGCCCCTGAAATAAATAAATCAAATATAGTACTGTGTTACCTGTGACTGATTCACTGAAGGATGAATAATTAGCCAGCTGATTCTCTCGGACATCAATTAAATAAGCTAATTGTTCCACACATTGATTCGTTAACTTATGCCCCATTACCATACTCGGTCGTTCAATCATACATACTTCTCAATTCGATTGCACCGTTGATTCATGCACACAAATACTAATTCGCTCGCTCATTCACTCAATCAATGAATTAACTCGATCATTAATCTATTCCACTCAGCCACTTAATCTATTAATTTATTCGCCCGCAAATTCGTGAAAACAGTTCAAAAGACATGAGCAGCCAAATCTGGCTGTCACCTGATGAAGCTAGTTGTAATTACTGGCGAAACATCGTACTCAGATTGTAAATATTGTGGCTTTGCTCTCCAATACACCGGTTAGTGATATAAAAACTAGTGACGAATTTGGCCACGTTCTGTTTACGAGACAACCCTAGTTTCATATTAACGCGATCTAACCAAAAAACCCCCTCTATTATGAGTAATTCCTTACTTCAATCTTGCAATCACTCATTCACTCCGTTCGTCCGTCACTCTTCCAATGAAGCGGTCACTCAATTACGAATCATTTGGTGACGACTCCGCTGTTGCATTGGCCGTGGTCCACACGCACAGCGAACACAAAAAAACACCACGCACCCAGGCCAACGTTTCGGGCAATGGCCCTTCTTCACGGTGCTTACCTAGTGAGGCCTGCAGGGAGAGAAGAACAGAGTCGGGAGGCTGATGAGAATTACAAAGCGATGCTTCATTTTTTTACACGCTTTTATTTAACTCACTCTGTCTGTTGTTGTTGTCGTTGTATCCTCAAATCTTGTAACTCAATTTTAACCCATTTCCCAATGTGGTATCGACTGCAAACTTGGTATACTTATGTCATACTGATGACAATACCATATTATTTTTTACGTGTTATGTTTCGGCTTGGCTCTAATTGTCCACGCTCAACTGACGTTGGCTGTAATTGGCCACGGTCCCCTTACGTTGTGGCCAAGCTTCGGGGCCACTTCCTGGAGTCGTGGAGTTCTTCCATTGCTACAGTACATTTCATTAAAGCGTGTTTAAAAAAAAGTTTTTAAAAATATTACTTATTTCTTAAGACGTCCAGTTTTTGCAATAGGCACGTGAATAGTTACAACAATAGCGGCTTTTGAGTAACGGACAAACCTTTGGATAACAATCGGGAGAAAAAAAAGTGTTCCTGCCAAATAAACGCGTTAATATTAAAAGTTTAATTAATGATCAATTAACTTATTCGTTAACTCGTTCGCGGCCACGTGATTAATCGCGGGATGGTGGGGAGATTGAGGGGGCGGGGCGTGTGTGTGAGAGGGGAGGTGCGTGGGGTTGAGGGGCGGGGCTGGGGGAGGAAAAGAGGCGGGGCTTGGGGAGGAGGGGCTGGGGGAGGAGGAGGGGCGGGGCTGGGGGAGGAGGAGGGGCGGGGCTGGGGGAGGAGGAGGGGCGGGGCTGGGGGTGGAGGAGGGGCGGGGCTGGGGTGGAGGGGCGGGGCTACTACCACTCCTTTTTCTCCACCTTTCACTCTCTTGGCTCACGGAACGGGCGGCACACGGAGCGATGCAATCGTCTCGCGCGCGGGTACGAGATTACGCGATTGCATCAAAGGATCGTGGAATGTAGCGGCGGTGGCGGATTGGAGGAGGCCTTCGTCCGGCAGTGAAAGTGAGATCCATAGCCTTACAGAGACGACCCACATCGACTTACCATAGACACCCCACAGACTTCCATAGAGACCCACAAACTCGCATAGAGACCCACAAAGTCACGTATAAACGCATAGACTTACTTATAGTCAGTACTGTATTCCCATAGACTCTACATAGAGACATACAGACGCGCATAGAAACACGCACGTATATACAGTATTCGCATAGAAAGCCATATACAGTACTTACTTAGAGACTCGTACACTGACACGTAGACTCGCACAGAGATCTCGTTCGCATCGGGAAGGGATATATAGATCTTAGAACGTGCACGAGAGAGCCACGTACAGTGCAGTATACTCACATCGACTCGTGGTTGTGAGCAAGCGAGTCGGTGAAATCCTGCTCGTGATGATGATTGACTCAGCGCAATCAGCACGTGGCGGGCCCCTCGCCCACCTTTGCCCCCACCACTCCCCGCACTCACACACCTCGTCACTCCACATACCCTCTTCCCCCCCCCGCATTTATTTCCCCTCTTTATTTTCCCACCATCCCCCCCCACTTTATCCCCCCCCCCACTTTATCCCCCCCCACTTTATCCCCCCCCACTTTATCCCCATCCCCCCCCCCACTTTATCTCCCCCACTTTATACCCCCCACTTTATTCCCACCCCCCCCCCACTTTATCCCCCCCACTTTATTCCCACCCCCCCCCACTTTATCCCCCCCACTTTATTCCCACCCCCCCCCCCACTTTATCCCCCCCACTTTATTCCCACCCCCCCCCCCCACTTTATCCCCCCCACTTTATTCCCACCCCCCCCACTTTATCCCCCCCACTTTATTCCCCCCACTTTATTCCCACCCCCCCCCCCACTTTATCCCCCCCACTTTATTCCCACCCCCCCCCCACTTTATCCCCCCCACTTTATTCCCCCCCCCCACTTTATCCCCCCCACTTTATTCCCACCCCCCCCCCCACTTTATCCCCCCCCACTTTATTCCCCCCACTTTATCCGCCCCCCACTTTATCCCCCCCCCCCACTTTATTCCCCCCCCACTATTCACCCCCCCCACCCCCCTTTATTCCCCCTCCCCCGCAGGTAGTGGGCGGTGCCATTTCGTCACTCGGGAAGTGACGTCACGCCAGGTGCTGCCTCCCACCCCCACACACCCCCCCCCACTCTCTCTCTCAACCTCGCGCCACTGCTCTGCGCCATTTTCCCGCGGGCGCAGTCGCCGAGCGGACCCCGCGAGCCCGGGACCCCCGGACAGCAGCCAGGGGGCCCAGACCCCCGAGCCCGACCCACAGGGATCCCTTCCCGAGATCGGGGAACCGCCCCCCCCCACTCCCTCGCCACCACCACAACAAAATCAGGGACCTTGCAAACGGCAGCAGCAGCAGCCCTTGATACCCCCTCAGCGTAAGACAAAGCGGCGAGCCCCCTTTTCTCTGAGGCGAACCTTAGGGGATTCAGGGACCCCCCCCTCCCTTACCCCCCCCCCGAAGAGGGAACCCCCGAAATGAGGGGGCTGTACCCCAGGATGCTGCTGCTACCCCTGCTGCTGCTGGGCGCGGTGACAGCGGAGGAACAAAGCCGCGAGTCTCAGGTAACGGGGTCTCTTACCCACAACGCATCCTCCTCATCCCCTTTTCAAGCTCGTTCGTCAGCCCCCCCTCTCGCATCCCTTATTAACCCCCCCCGTATCCCCTTGGATGCCCTCGCTCCTCTCCACGCATCCCCTCTCGTCCGTGTCGTCTCCGCCTCATCCCCTTTTGCTGCCTATCCCCTTTGCCGTGCCACTTTACAACCTCGTCGGTCCCCTCCTCTCACTCGCCGTCCCCACCACGCTGCAACCACCCCCCCCCCCCCTCGGGTCCCGTTCGTTTCCCCGCGTGCATCATCCGCATGCGATCGCATCCCCATGCACCCCCCTCGCTCTCTCCTATCCATTTAAACCCCCTTGCATCGTCGCCTCTCATCCCCTTGCATCGTCGATCCCTCATCCCCTTGCATCGTCGATCCCTCACCCCCCACCCCCTTGCATCGTCGGTCTCTCATCCCATCTCTCGGTCCCCCCTCCATCCTCTTCCCTGCGTCTCTCCCTCCCCGTGTAATCCGATCCCTGCTCTCCGCGTCCCCCTCTCTCCCCGCGCGCTCCCCTCGCTGTGCAGCCTCCGCTCTTTCTCTCACCTAGATCACCCCCACCTCCTCTCTCTTCTCCCCCTGCATCCCCTCGATTCACGGATCCCCTTTCTCATTGGCTTGCCCCCCTCTCTCCCTGGGTCTCCCTCTATCCCCATGGGCCCCCTTTCTCCCTGGGTCCCCCGTCTCTCCCCAGCTTCCTTTACATCTGTGTCCCCCTCTATCCCCCTGAGACCCCCTCTATCCCCCTGAGTCCCCCTCTTTCCCCCTGGCTCTCCCCTCTAGTCCCCTCCTGGGTCTCCCCTCTCTCCCTGGGGGTCCCCCGTCTCTCCCCAGCTTCCTTTCTATCTTGTGTGCCCCTCAATCCTCCTGGGTGTGTGTGCTTGGGGAGCGGTGGCGCGGCAGTTAGCGCACTTCACGACGAACCCGGCGATCCGAGTTCGATTCCCGCTCGCGACCAACAACAGTGACGATTAATCTGAACCGCTGCCGGGCCTCCCCTAGGTCGGCTGAGCCTTAAATGAGTGCCTGGTGCTGTGTGCAACTATCAAGCACTGGTGAGACAAAGGCGGCCGTGCGTGGTGATTGCCACCCATCCCTTCAAATTGGCCTGTATTAAGCGCTTGCCCCCGTAGTTTGTTAAGGCATTTTTGGTGACTTCTCTGTGGTGGCTTATGATGTGGAGAAACGGCTGTGATTTTACATCGAGGTAGATTGATGAGCCTGATGATTGCGTCAGGAGTAGTGAAAGTGGCGTTATCGCTGTTGCGATGATGCCTCCTTCATATACGTTACAGTATTGGCGGGTCTCTTTGTGTCTATGGTTCTGTATGGGGAATCTATAGATCTGTTTGTGGATCTGGATATCTTATCGGAGTCTATGGGTCTTGACGTGAATCTAGAGATGTGTGTGAGGCCATGGGTCTGTATGTGAGTCTACGGGTCTCGATCTGAATCTAGGTCTGAGTCCACGCGTCTGGATGCGAGATCCATGGATCTATGTTAGTCTATGGGTCTTGACGTGAATCTAGAGATCTGTATATGAGTTCACGGGTCTGTATGTGAGTCCATGGGTCTCGGTGTGAATCGATAGATCTGTCTTCGTGTGGCTCATGTTGCCGTACAGCAACAACTAATTTTGCATTGAAGTGTTTTTTTTAGCCAGAACAGGAGTTGGCGGGGTGGTGAATAATCGCTGCTGTGATGACGAAATGCCTCCCACACCTCCGTATTTGTCAATCGAGCCTAGGATGTCGATATTCACGTTCCATTATTCTGTTGTGGGTGGTGACCACAGTTTCCAAGCACTGCACTGAGAGGTTTTTTTTTTAATTTCCCATTTGTGCAGCATCATCATGTTGGGCGCCACTGTGGCTAGGATATGTCAACTACCTTTCCTGGTATACAGGAGGTCGTGGGTTCAATCCCGACCCTGATGCCCGTTGTATGTTTGGAGTTTGGATGTTCTCCCTTGTGGTCGCATAGATTTTTCTCCAGGTCCTTCGGTTTTACCCTCTACATCTAGATACAAGCGTTTAGAGTATTTGGCTGCTATGATTTTCCACGTGGTGTTAAGCCTCTACGTTGAGCTATCATTTGTGGGCCAGGTCGCTTCTGAAAAAGAGCCATATAGCTTCGAGGGCCTTACATGGTAAAACTAAAAACAATTGTTTACAAAGAGTATAGTTAGTTGCTACTGCCATAGTTTCTACAGCAGTTCATGCGATTCAGGGGTTTGTGTGGGCCCCAGGAAGCTTCAGGGACGGAAGATCGAAGCCCAGGGGGTATTTTGTGTCATCAGGTCTCTCGCCAGGAGAAGGATGTGTTTGTTAATTGTTTTTTTACACTTTTATCTGGCAACAAAACTTACACCTTTTTTACAAGGAGTCATGTTTCCATTGACCACAATACCTGCGGTCGGAATGCAAACAAAAAACATAACTGTGATAATGTATGCACTGTCCTTGAAATTGATTGGTCCACACCCGAGACAGCTTTCCTTAGAGCCTAGTCTCACATGGTGTTGGACGGCCCTGGTCCAACGCAGGTATTGTGGTCAATGCAAACATGACTCCTTGTAAAAATGGTGTCAGTTTTGTTGCCAGATTAAAGGGTAAAAAAACTATGATCATATTTTGCTACTGGCAAAGGAGGTTCCAATGGTGATGTGTTTGTTGTTTGCAACTTCTTGATTGCCGACGAAGATCGGTTTATCGAGCTTCATCGTCACCTTCGCTCCTCTATTGAAGACCGAAACGGGAAAGGCTTCTTTCACAATTCTAACAAATCGCCCGATGGAGCTGGTTGTTAATCGCCAGCGGAAAACGTCACGCTCAAATTGTAAATGGCGTGGGTTTACTCTGCAACGCACCGGTGTGCTGAACTAGTAACTAATCGGCAACTTTTGTTTTTGTGACGAACTTACTAATTGGCTGTGTCAGTTGTGGCGGATTAACGACAACATTTATATTTACGCGATCTAACCCAAAAAAAAGCGTTCTTATGGATTCATCGTCAGGGTTGAAGTTTGCATTGTTGAAGGGTTAAGTCCTTAATGGATTGTGTGACAGGCGGCGGTGGTGTGTGGAGTGGTTGGCGCACTGCGCTACGAACCCTGTCGACTCAGCCTCAAATGAGTACACGTTGTGCGGCGTGTAAACATCGTCACTGGGGAGACAAAGGCGGCCGGGCGTGGTGCTCGCCACCCACCCCCTCGTGTGCCCTGCCGGCCTTCATAGATGCTCACAAACAGCACTTGCCACATCAGTTTGTTAAGGCAAATGCGGGAACGGGTTTTTGTTTTGAGAGGTAGTGTAGTGGTTAGCACTTTGTGCTACGAACCCAGAAACCCAAAGTTAATTTCTCTCTCACGACCACATTAACAATGGCTAATATTTGAATCGGTCTTGGACCTCCCTTACTTTACCTCGGCCTTCAATGATTACCTGCTGTGGTGTGTAAACATCACCATCGGGGAGACAAAGGCCAACGGGCGTGGTGTTGGCCACCCATCCCCTCGTGCGCCGTGCCGGCGTTCACAGGTTGCTGCTCGCGAACAGAATTTGCCCTCAACGGTCCATTAAAAAGGCTATACGGGGGGGGGGCATCTTTGTCTCTTTGCGTGTTGCAGGATGAGGATGAAGAGGGCGCATGTGTGCCCGGGTTCTCCCGGCGCACAAACCTCCGTCCGGGCACCCACACCCTGCGGCCCGGCCAGCTGGTGCTCAAAGGTGAGGGGTCCTCCTTAATCCCCTTTCCACAACCCCCTTATCCCACATACCTCTCGCCATGATCTAATGCCACGTCCATCTAACGAAATCTCATGTCCCCCTTCATACCTTATTTCCATGATTGATCCACCCCTACCATGACCCCCCCCCCCTGTCCAGGTACCAAAACCCTCATGCCCTGTACCCCCCGATCCCACTTTCCTTATCCCATATCCCCGATCCCACATCCCTCATTCCCTATGCAATATACCTTAACCTCACATTCCTCATCCCCTATCCCACATATTCCTCATACCCCTATTCCCAATCCCATATATTTCTCATCGCCTATACCCAATCCCACACATTCCTCACCCTATCGCACATATTCCTCATCCCCAATCATATATATGTCTCATCCCCGATTTTGCATATTCCTCATCCCCAATCCCACATATTCCTCATACCCCTATTCTCAGTCCCACATTCCTTATACCCTATCGTGTATGTTCCTCATCCGCACTCATATATGTCTCATCCCCTATCCTCGATCCCACACATTCCTCATCCCCGCACCCCAAATGCGTTTAAAAAACAAAACTAAACATGACTACATTCGGTTTTCACGCTGTTCTCGTAGCGCAAAGGTTATCTCGTGTGAAGGCGCTGTGATTGGCAGGCTGTGTGCACGGTCTGCAGAAGTTTCAGTTGAAGCGGCGGCGCTATGCTGCTGTGTGTTTTTCCAAAACAGGTTCGCCTGCAGGTAATAAAAACTAAAAACATTCCGCAAATTTGGACCGAGATTCTGGCACGCGTGCTTGCCGGGGACCGGCCTTTCTCATCATTGCAGATGTCCCGACCGGTGTCTTCGGTCATCTTTGTGGTCATTCCCCTGGACTCTCTTATGATGCCCCCCCCCCCCCCATGGAGTTTGTATTTACTGGCTCCCACCTTAGTTCATCATCGTATATAATTCACAATAGATGCTTAGATTTAGGCTCGCCAACGTAACAATCTGTACGCGATCTGTCCCAAATAATCTCGTGTCCTTAAGAACCCTCCACCACCCGACACGGCCCAAACTATTTGAAATTGGTGGCACGAGCCTTTGACAGCGCGCCGTTTAACATGATCATTATCAATTGTCGTTTCGGCTCGCTCGCACCGCCGGAGTTGAACAATCCTGGTATACGGCGTTCGCAGCTCTTGGGTACGCGGCGCTTCGTTTGAAACTGCGCCAAGTGCCGTCGGGACGAGACGCGGGAAGTTGCGAGCATCCAGGAAGTTGTGCTCAGTGTTGCCGCTTCACCCCCAAGCCAGCTTCCCAAAATAAGGCGTCACAGTCTCGCACGCACGTAACGTTGCCTGCGAAAAAGTGTTGGCCTGTTGTGTCTCTGTGGTGTTCTCTCCGGTGTTCTTTCCAGTTCACGTCGTGTTGTTGTGCGTACCCTTGGTCTCGTTATGTCTCTGTTATGTTCTCTCAAGTTCGTGTTGTGGTGTTCTGCATGCCCTGGTCTTGTTGTGTCTCTGGTGTTCTCTCTAGTTGACGTTTTGTTGTGCGTACCCTTGCCCTCATGTTCTAGTCGTGTGTTAACGTGGCGTCGCAATGGTCAGCGGTTTTGCGTTGCAATTTGCATGAACGACTTGATACGTGAAATAACTTGACCAATATCTAATGCCACATCCCCGATCCACATCTTCCCACATCCCATGTTCACAAGCCTAGCCCCCAGAAAGACACAAACCGATCCAGAGTTAATTGAATGAAGCCGCAAGCTGATGGGTAATGTCGGCCTGGAAAGCCAATAGGCGGATGGACTAAAACGTATTTTAAGTTTCGTATTTATTTAGAGATGTAGATGCTGCACAGAGACGCTTGACAGAACTGGCCGTGCGGCTTAACTTTAGAGCGGGGCTGCTCGCAAGCAAGCGGAAGTTTGAGGTTTCAAACCCTGGTTGGCGTGGTGGGGCGGTGGGTGGGGGTGACTCGGTCCTACCATCATGCCTCTGGGGTCGATAAATTATGTACCACTTTGCGGGGAAGTCAACAGGGGATTGTCATGTAGGTAAAGTCGCGCCCGTCATGGGAACGTGGAATTTTCCCCACCGGCGTCTGCAGTCTTGTTAATATAAAATGCGCAATACTCACTACTTATTTGAGCAGGAAATCACTTTGGCTTTTATAGTGCCCATAATTCTTAACAGCAATGCATAATTAATATGTATCCCATATCTCATTCTAAAACTCATCCAAAATATCACGCCTAATTGAAAATTGGCTCGCCCACAGTGTGTGTGAAACCACCATGCTGTAGGTCACACACACTCGCATACTCACCCACTTGCTCATCCTCCCATCCGCTCACATTGCCTGGTCACACACAACGCCTCTCACTCAACCCACTCACTCGCCGACAAAGACATATCCCCCGTATAGTCCTTACAGCCTGTTTGGGGGCAAGTGCTGTTAGTGAGCCACCTACTTGCACACCCACTCGCCATACTGCAGGCCACACTCCCTCACCCACTCAATGCACTCACCCACACACTCACTGACCACACTGCACTTCTCTTTTGGCCCTCTTCCCTCCACGCTGCTCCGCTTGGGAATTCCCTCCTATCATCGTTCTCTCTTGTTCCCCGAGCTCTTAATAACAATGACCTCGTGCTCTTTATCTTTTGCAAGTTTTATGGTGCTGGTTGTTGCTGGCTTTTGGGGGGCAGCAACAGTGTTGAAATGAATCACCCCCCCCCCCCCGGTCCCCCCCCCTTCCCTTCCCTCCCCGGGTGCCTTTCTTTCCTCCAGTATGTTTGTTAACGTGTGACCTTGAGTCATTCTCACTCCTTACACGCGAGTGGTGTGTTGGAGAAAGGGTGAGAGTGGATGAGGAGTGTGGGTGAGAGGGTGAGTGGATGTGTGGAGCGGTAGTGTAGCGGGTGGCGCGCTGCGCTACGAACCCTGAACTTTAAAACTAAACTATTTTTTTTACAAAGGTAAGGCCTCACTTGAGCTATATAGGTCACTTCTGAAAAAAAAGCTATCACAAATGATAGCTCAGCGAAGTGGCTTATAACGTGGACATTTATAGCAGCCAAATACCGCATGTCGATTCTAAATGTGAAGGGAAAAAACCGGAGGACCCGGAGAAAAATCCACGACCACAGGGAGAGAGAGAGGGAGACGTAAACTCCAAAAATACAGCAGGTGTCGGGATCGAACCCACGACCTCCTGTATACCAGGCGAGGTAGTTAACATCTCCTAGCCACCGTGATGCCTCGCCATCTAAGCCTTAATGTCCCCACCTGCCTCCGGGACTGAACCCAGTTTTTCCCCTCCTCGCTGGGCCCTGTCGCGTCGAACTCAGGGCTGCTGTTCACGGAATTTGTGTTTTCTCCCTCCCCCCAACCGCCCTCTTAGTTTGGCAACCGGTGCCGTGCATCGAGCTCGCGCTGAGGTGTGATTAAAATTTGTTTTTACTTAAAAAAAATAAACCCGATGTCAGATCTTTCCCTCGACACGTGATTGTTTCTGATCTCTTCATCTGAGACCTCTCTCCCCCCCCCCCCCCCCCCCCTTGCGTCGCTCCTCCGTTATTCCGGTGTCGGCTCCCCCACTCCTTGATCCCCCTGCTCCCCCTGTTCCCTTATCTATGATCGTGCCCCCACCCTACTTCCCCCTTGAGGTGTGGGTTTCCCTGATCCCCCCCTACCTCCCACGCACCCTAGCCGCTTGATCCCCTCTCCTCACTCCTCTCAGCCTAACCCCACGACCCCGCTCGTCTCGCCGTGGACGTTGCCATGGCGATTTCAATTAGCGGATGCTCAGGCAGTTAGGTAGAGATGGGAGCTACGGGGGGTGCAGGGTGACGGGGGGGGGGGTCGACTGAACCAGCGCGGGTGTGCGGTTTATCGGAGCTGGGTGGGTGTGTGGGTAGTGAGGAGCGGTGGTGTAGCGGTGAGCGTGCTGCGCTACGAATCCGGCGGCCCGAGTTCGATTCCTGCTCACGGCCAAATCAGTGACGATTATCTGACCTTGTCCTCAGCCTCCCCGAGGTCGACTCAGCTTCAAATGAGTACCTGGTGCGGTGTGTAAAAAAAACATCGCCACTAGGGAGACAAAGGCGGCCGGGCGTGGTGCAAGCCCACACCCCCTCGTGTGCCGTTCTGGCCTTCATAGGTTCTCGCTAACAGCACTTGCCCCAACAGTGTTTAAAAGCTATACAGGGTAGCTTTGTAGTACTTGTAGTGGTGATTGTGATGGTTGCAGTGTTAGTTGTGATTTAAGTGGTGTTGATGGTGGTTTGCAGTGTTAGTACTGATTTCGGTATTGTTTGCCGCGTTCGTCGTGGTTGCAGTGGTGTTAACGGAGGTTGCAATGTTAGCTGTAATTGAGGTGTTGGTGGTAGTTGCAGTATTTGTTGTGATGTTGGTGAGGCACATGCGTTCCCGTTGCGTGGTGGAGGCAGTGTTGTTGGGGTTGTGGAGGTCACCCTCAGGGTCATTCTGGTCACTCGTGGTGGGTGGGGCTAGACCCCGGGCCCCGTAATTTGGGGGAAATGAGCGCTGTTCGTCATCCCCTAATTGGTTACGCGAGTGCCTGTGCGGTGATTACAGAGCGCGAGACAAGAGTCGGGCCCACCCTGAGGGCACAGAGACACCAACTCTCACTTTAGCTCCCTCCCCACTCTCTCCTCCCCACTCTCACGTCTCTTCAACACAAACTCTCACTTTCTCTCACAACTGTCATGTCTCTTCCTCCTCACTCTCACGTCTCTCCCTCCCCAATCTCACTTTCTCTCTCTCCCCACTCTCACTTCCTCTCCCTCCACCATTCTCACCTGCCCCCCTATACTCTCCTCTCTCCAGGTTGTGTTCCTCTCCTGATTTTGTTCCGCTTCAGATTTTGTTCCACTTGGAATTCCTATACCTCTCCACATAAATCATACCAGCCCGGATTCACTCCGTGCCACATTTATCCTGCCGCACGTTTTGCTCCGTTCCACATTCGTTCCACTGCAGATTCACTTCCATTCCAGATTCGTTCCGCACTTTGATGATCGTTCCGCTCGCCATTGGTTCCACTCAGGATTGGATCCACTGCTGGATTACCATCAACCGCTGCCGCCGGGGTGGTTGTTGCCCGGTGTTGCCGGCGCGTGCCACAGCTGCGCTCCGTTAGTTAAGCTCATCGGAATGTAGGACGCCAGCGCTACCACCACCACTGCTGCTGCCCCCCCCCAAACTCCCTTTCCCGAAACCCCTGTGGCTAAAATTACCGGCCCGTGCCCCGGTTGGAGCAGGAATGTCTCACTTTGTGGAGTGGGGTACTTGCCAAACCCCCGCCATGCCTCCCACCATATCCTCTCCCCCCCCCACCAGACACCACTAATTACCACCGTGTACCCCACCAACTACCACCGTACCCCACCAATCACTACCAACTACCACCGTACCCCACCAATCACTACCAACTACCACCGTACCTAACCAAACGCCACCAACTATCACCGGATTTCACCAATTGCCACCGTACCCCACCAATCACCACCAACTACCACCGAACCCAACAAATCACCACCAATTACCACCCTACCCCAACCAACGTCCACCGTACCCCACAAAACGCCACAAACTACCACCGTATTCGCCAATTGCCAGCAACTACCACCGTACCCCACCAAGTGTCACTGTATTCTACCCAATCACCACCAACTACCACCGTACCCCACCAAACGCCACAAACTACCACCGTATTCGCCAATTGCCAGAAACTACCACCGTACCCCACCAACTGTCACTGCATTCCACCCAATCACCACCAACTACCACCGAATCCAACAAATCGCCACCAATTACCCCACCGCACTCCACCAATCACCGCCAACTACCACAGCACCCCACGAAACACCACCAACTGTCACCGTATTTCGCCAAATTGCCAACAACTACCATCGTACCCCCACCAATCACCACCAACTACCACCATACCCCATCGAACACCACCGACTTCCCTTGCACCCCGCTGCGATGACGGGGAGCAATGCGAGGGTTAGAGGGGGGGAATGCGGGGGGGGAGGGTGCGGGGGGTTGCATGCTCCAGATTGACGGCCGTCCACCGGCCCTCATCACTAACACGTGCGGACACCCGCTGACACTCGCCAGCTGCCCCCCCCACCTCACCCCCCACCTCGCCCTCCACAGCGATAAGATTCCACCTCCAGTCGGATTCTTGGCGGGCGCCGCGTTGATCCAGCTCGGCCTGGTTTTTTTTCGTTTACGGCTGCAGCTTTCCAGCCTTCGGCTGGATCTTGAATCTTTTATGAGGGGAGCGCCTGGGCATAGAAGTGCGTGTTCCTGGGGTGGTTGCGTAGGGGGGGGGGGTACTCTGTGTGTGTCTGTCGGGATGGTTGGGTGGGGGTACTCTGTGTGTCTCTGTCTCTCGCGGTGGTTGGGTGGGGGTACTCTGTGTGTGTCTGTCTGTCGGGGTGGTTGGGTGGGGGGTACTCGGTGTGTCTCTGTCTCTCGGGGTGGTTGGGTGGGGGTACTCTGTGTGTGTCTGTCTGTCGGGGTGATCGGGTGGGGGTACTCTGTGTGTCTCTGTCTCTCGGGATGGTTGGGTCGGGGTACTGTGTGTGACTGTGGAGATCTCTGACTCTGGAGGTCTGTCTTCTTTGAGGGGTTATCTGCACTTTTGGGGTGGTAAGGTGACTTCTGTGTGATTCTGATAGTCTCTGTGTGTGTTGGGGGGGTGGTGGGGGGGTCTCTGTGTGCCTGAAGCATTCTCCCTAGCGTCTGTGGGTGTCTTTGTATCCCGCACCTCCAGTTAGCACGGTTGGCTACGGAAGAAGTTCAACGTGCACACAGATGTGGAGGGATTTCCGGAGTCTCTCTGTGCCACTGTGCAGGTTGCTGTATGTCTGGGGTGGTGGGGTGGGGGGGCCAGGCGGGCGGCCTCACGCCGCGAGGGCTGTGTGCACTCGGCAACGGGGATCTCTGTGAAAATGGGTATCGGTTGCTCCCTCGGTAATCCCCTCGGTAATCCCCTCTCACGTCCGTATGCTGCGACCGACCGACCTGGGGGCGGTTATCACCGGGGGCACAAGGCAGTGGCCACGGCAGTCGTGTGAGCCCGCGATAAAAGCCTCATCGGGGAAAATTGGAAACGTTTAAAAAATTGCCCTAACCGCACAACAACAACACCACCACAAAACTGGAAATTCTGTACAGCAAGTTTCTGGCTCACGGTTTCGATCACGTGTGCCTACCTCCTCACGTCCTTCCACCTGCCACCCCCCCCCCCCCCCCCAAGGGCACCTCTTTGTTTGCCTCCCACGGCTTCCTGGTTTAGCCTCGGCCCTGGAATTGAACCGTGGCCGCCGCCGCCGACGACGAGCGATTCCCACAAACGGGAACATTTCTGGTTTTTCTTTTTCGATTTAACACAGCACCCATTCACTTCCTCTTCTGTAAAAAAAAAAAAATTCCCGTCTGCCCGTGGCGATGGTGATTTTGCGGAAATTACCAGTAATTATTTAGGGTCATAGGGAGGAGGTGGGGGGTGCCGGGGTTGGGGGCAGTGGGGAGGGAGTGAGGAATGAGCGGGGGGGGGGGCGCATGCCTGCAACCCATGAAAACGCACCCCCTCTACGACCTCGGCCATTCGTGGAAGCTCAGGCAGGTATCAGGCCCGGTTGGTATCTGCGTGAGTGACCAGCTGATGGGGGTGATGATGATGACGACGATGATGATGAAGGGGATGTTTGTCGCGAGCCGTCGTCTTTGCCTCTGTGCAAGAGCGAGCGAATCCCGAGTGTCCGCGTTTGGGCCAGGTTTTGGGCCTGGCGCGGAACGATTGAGTGACACACGATGGCAATGCGGGGGAACCAAACATTCCCAACGTTACTGCAGGAGAGAGAGGTCCCCTCCTGCGGCAGGAATCTTGAGACTCGTCGAGGCATTCCAGGGTCTAATGAAAGGGCATGCACGCGCGTGTGCAATAATAATACTAATTAAATAATAATACCAAATAACCATAACTAACTATTCATATCTATTCATATTTTACCCGGTAAGGCCCGCTGAGCAATATAGCTATTTTTTCACAAGCGACCTGGCCATCGCAAATGATAGCCGAACGAAAGTGGCTTCCGGCAGCCAAATACTCCGAACGCGTGACGTTGGATTCTAAACATAGAGGGAAAAACCGTAGGGAAAAATCCACGCTACCGCGGTGAGAGTGAGAGAGAGACACGCAGATTCCGAATATACAACAGGCTTCAGGGTCAGGATCGAACCGCGACGATCTCCTGCATACCAGGCGAGGTAGTTAACATCTCGCCACCACGGCGGCGTAATAAAATGCTGGTCGCTTGCCGCCACGGTCGGGTGACCCCCGCCGCGTTCCCCCGCCGCCGTCGCATCGTTCATTGCGCCCTCAGCACCGCCACTCGCCGACCAACTTTGCCGACGCTGCAGTAACGTCTCCGACGGCGGCGTCGTCACGGTTTGCCTACGCCAGGCACTTTCGCTGGCGGCGGTGGTTGGTGGCGGCTGTTGCCGATGGCCGTCGTCCTTTTGTTTGCGGTCATTGCCGCCGTGGGTTTATTTGTGCCTCGTTGTTTTGCGTTGGGACTTTGTTGACGGTGCAGTCGGGGTGCCCTCCCTCCCTCCACCACCACCACCACCACTGTCGGTGGAGAATTGACGCTCCGCTAGAGCTGAGACGAGTGTGTGCGGTGGGTGTGTGGTGAGAGTGTGTAATGTGTGTGCGGTGTATGTGGTGAGTGTGTAGTGTGTGTGCGGTGCGAGTGTGTGGTGAGTGTGTAGTGTGTGTGCGGTGCGAGTGTGTGGTGAGTGTGATTCCGGTAACACCCCCCTCGTGTGCCGTGCCGGCCTTCATAGGTTCTACTCGCTAGCAGCACTTTCCCCAACAGTCTGTTACAGGGTATACGGGGGGGGTTATTGGTTCTTGTGAGTGATTGTTGCGTGTGATTGTTGTGTCGATGCGAGTGTGCAGTGTGAGTGTGTGAGATGGAGCGTGCAGTGTGGATGCGAGTGTGTGGGATGGTGTGTGAATGTGAGTACGCGGTGTGGTGTATGTGTGTGTGTGAGTGAGTGCACGGTGTGGTGTATGTGTGTGAGTGCATGGTGTGGTGTATGTGTGAGCGTTGTGTTGGGTTATGTGCGAGTGTGTGGGATGGTGTGTGGATGAAAGTGCTGTAAAGTGAGTGTTTTGGGTGAGAAGTGCTCGGCTAACAGCACTAGCTCCGAGTCTGTTGAAGGCTATGCCGGAAGATCTTTGTCTTGGTGAGAGGAGTGTAAATGCTGTGTTTATATGTGGAGTTTGTTGTGCGAGTGGTGTGGTGGTGTTAGTGTCAATGTGTGAGTGGTGTGGTGTTAGTGTTTATTTGAAAATGTTCAACGAGGAAACAACCTTGTGCGATGAGATCTCTCCTTCACAGATGTCTAGGGGATACTCTGTGTGCGCGTTGTGTGTGTGCAACTGTGTTCTGTATGGGGAGCGGTGGTGTCACGGTTAGCGTGCTGCGCTACGAACCCGGCGACCCAAGTTCGATTCCCGCTCACGGCCAACACTAGTGACGATTATCTGAACCAGTCCTGGCCCTCCTAGGTTGACTGAGCCTCAAATGAGTACCTGGTGCGGTCTGTAAATACATCGCCACTGGGGAGAAAAAGGCGGCCGGGCGTGGAGCTGTCCACCAACCTCCCCGTGTGTCGTTTCAGCCTTAATAGGTGCTCGCTGACAGCACTTGCGCTACAGTGTTTTAGGGCTGAGCGGGTGATCTTTGTCTTGTGTTTTTATATGTGGCATTGTGCGTTTGTCTTTAGCGTATCTCACCGTGTGTGCGTGTGTGAGCATGCGTACGCTTCAATGTACAGTATGGGAATATTTTAATCCGTCCTGGGTCTTCCACCTAGATCTGCCCAGCCGTAAACGAGTAGCTAGTGCAATGTCTAAACATCAGCAGTGGAGAGACAAAGGTGGCCGGGCGTGCTTCTGGCACTTGCCCCAACAGCCTGTCAGAGGCTAAACGGGGGATCTTTATCTTTTGTGCCTTTCATTTTGCGTGTGTCACTGCCTTTGTGGGTCTTTGTGTTCTCATTGTCCTTAATCACTGTGTGTATCACTCTGTGTCCTTTGTGGGGGGGGGGGTGGAGTTTCACATTGAGAAACCTCGCACTCAACATTTCCAAAGCCATCTTAAAATACATAGGGGCTGTCACTTTAAAGGTTGTCTATTGTGTTTTTCATTTTAGAAGATATTGCCTCATTATGGAATTATCCGGTGGCTTGACGCTTACAGGAAACTGAATTTCACCATTGTCATGACCACCACGACCACGATCCCAGGGGTGGATTAGAAAAAAGTTTTGAGTACGTCGCGACACCGTTGCGCGGTAATCCGCGATCGTTTTGTTTGTTCCCCTGCGCGCAAGGCACGTGGACGGCTCGGGCGCTATCCGAATAGCAGATCCCAACTTCCGCCGCACGCTTTACGTGCCGAGTAAAATGCCCAACTTTCACGGTCATTCGAACGATTCGCCCACCCCCTCTCCCCCCGCATGTTCGGTGACTGAAAAGTACGTCCGCAGATGTGGAAGTAGCGTGCGCGGTTGTGTGCGTGTTTGTGATTTGTATATCGTGCGCGTGTTTGTGATTTGTGTGTGATGTGCGCGCGCTGTTCGGCAACGTGCATGTGTTATTTGTATACGTGTGCAAGTGTCCTCGGTGTGTGTGTGTGTAGCGCACACTCAGTCGGAGACGAGGTAGTTGCAGGAGGCAGGCACCTTCTCTCTCTTTATATCTCTTACACCAACTCCGGCCGTTCTCACTCGCACGGATCGCCTCCTCTCTCGACCACGTTGGCGTACAAGCCGGCCTAGACACAACGCTGACCGCGTTGCACCGACGGCGTCGACCGAGACGGCCAACTACTGTTCGGCCACGCAATGATCGGGGGACGGCGGCGGCAGCGACGACAACGGCGGCGAGGAGACGAGTCCACTCCCAGAGCCGGCAGCCCGGAGCTCTCGTTCTCCACTGCTTTTATTGCCCTCGGCGTGGCCTGGCTGCACTCTGGCCGCGCCCCCTTCTCGAACCCGCTAGCGGGGTTCCAGGGGCCTCCCGATGAGGTCTTCCGTGACCCTTGCCCCAGTTCCTCCGCCCTGCCGGCGCACAGCCGTGTATATGCTCGACGGCGTGTGCGCTAACTGTCCACCGCAGTCGACGCTGCTGGACAGCAGTTGGCGTTGTATCACTACACGTGTAATGTACGTGTGAATGCGTGTCTTAGTCTTTGTGTGTGCACGGGTGTGTGCACATGTGTGCGCGTGATTATGTGCGTACGGAGGGAGCGCAAGCGTAGCGGTTGGCGCGCTCCACTCCAAACCCGGCGAGCCGAGTTCCCGCTCACGGCCAACACCAGTGATAATTATTTGAACCGGTCCTGGGCCTCCCCTAGGTCGAATCAGCCTCAGATGGGTACCTGGTGCGGTGTGTAAACATCACCACTGTGGAGACAAAGGCGGTCGGACGTGGTGCTGACAACCCACCCCCTCGTGTACCATAGTGCCCAGCCTTCATAGGTGCTACCCGCTAACAGCACTTGCCCCAAACAGCCTGTGTAGGCTACGCAGAAAATCTTTGTATTTGTGGGAGTTGTGGTTTTGTGGTCGGTGCACTGTTTTTGCAAACTCAGTGACGTTTATTTCCTCACCGTGATTAACAAAGCAATAACAACAGCAACATTGCGCACGTGCGTAATGAGCCACTAACTGTAACAACAGATGCCTCTGATTGCAGTGGTCCAACAACATCCGGCGAGAGCTATATAAGAAGCAGTCCGCGGTGGTGAGATGTTATCTCCCTCGCCTGGTATGCAGGAGGTCTTGGCTTCGGGCCCGATCCTGACACGTCTATTTTTGGAGTTTCCATGTTCTCCCTGTGGTCCGGGTAGATTTTTATTTGGGTCCTCCGGTTTTTCCCCTCCACAAACGTGCGTTGAGATTAATTGGCTGCGATAAATGTCTACGTGCTAAGCCACTTTGTTGAGCTATCAGTTGTGTCCAGGTCGCTTCTGGAAGAGATTATAGCTCGGTGGGCTTTACTTGGTAAGATAAAATAGTGTAGTTTTAGTTTAGGCCTGGACCTATCCTATTATAAAACAAATAAGCGAACAATACGTCTCCTCCCTCACATTTCTGTCCCGCCACGTGAATAAATAAGTGGGCGTTTTCGTCTCGCACATCCCATCATCCAGACGGCTCACCTTCTGGGGGAGTGCATCATTTCAGCAGCATTGGTTCAAGACGAGCAAAACTTTGGACAGCACGAGACGTGTTCGCCTGAACTTCTGCTGGGTGAACTTCCTGATGTTCATAGGCACTGGAGAGACAAAGGTGGCGAGGCGTTGTGCTGTGCCAGCCTTATAAATAGGCGCTCGCTAACAGCACTTTTCCCCAAAGGTGTATATACGTCTACACACGGTGATCTTTGTCTCTGTTTTTATAAACCCTTCAGCATTTCTGTGGGAGTTTGTGGTGTGTGTAGTTCATGTCTGTGAGACTAATGGCAATCTGTGTGTGGTGTGTGCATGGTATGTGCAATTTCTGTGTGTGTAGTTAATGTGTACGTGTGTCTGGTGTGATTTATGTCTGTGTGCAATGCGCAATTCATTTATGTCCGTGTGTAATTCTCGTCCGTGCGAGTGCGTGTGCGATTTACAGCTTGTGTGCGCGCGAGTGTGATTGTGTGTAATTCATGTCTGTCTGCCTGCGAGTGTGTGTGTGATTTACGCGCGAGTGTCTGTGCGAGTGTAATTCATGTTTGTGTTCGCGGTGATGTCACGCTAATGCCGGTCCTCCCTCCTCGAGACGCCTTTGTTTATTGACTCTGTCAGCGCATGTGAAGTTAACCGTGTCTGGGCGTCCCGTTGGTGTCTCTAAGCGATGGGACCACTCCTGCCAGCTCTTGGCCTCCAGCCCCTTAAGGGCCATGACCCCGACTGCCTCCCCCTAACCTCACTCACTCTACGTGTCTCGGAGTCGCCATTTGGGGTCTCCGAGTTTTCCTTTGGGTCTCTGAGTGGGTGTCTTGGGGGACAGTAGTGAGAGTTTGTCGTGGGAAGTGAGAGGCGGAAGTGAGAGTGGGTGGTGAGCGCGCGAGCTGTCTTAGCGGTTGGTGAGCTTGCAATGGTGGGTGTGTTGAGAGTGCAGAGCGAGTCGTGCGCGCGAACAGTTTTTCGAGTCGGTGGTGAGGATGCATTGTGTCGTGAGCGAGCATGTATCTGTGTACGTTGAACTTCTTTTGCACCATACGTAGCCAACCGTGCTAATCTGAAGTTTCGGGGAAGGACAACGCTAAACACAAAAAAACTGTTATAAATATATTCGATTTTAATCTAATAAATTCGTTTTCAACTTAAAGAAAATATAGGGGGTTTTTTTTGGTTAGATAGCGTAGATAGAGCAAATTGTAAATGTGGAGTATCTCTCCAACACACCGGTTAGTGCTGTACTAGTGACGACCCTTACTAGTTGGCTGTGTCGGGTGGTGGTGGGTTTAACAACACATTTACGCGATTTAACCCCCCCAAAAAAACCCTGTTATGGAGTTCTAAAGAAGTTAGTTTTCAGTATAGACTTACAAGCGTTTTCAATAAACCATGCCGAGGTGGGAGTGGGTGGTGAGGATGCATGGATGGGTAGCAAGAATGGTTGGTGAGACAGTGGGCGTAGTGAGTGAGTGGCGGTAGCGAGTGAACTTGAGTGCCTGGCGAGCGAGAGTGACGCGATGAGCGAGAGTGGTAGATTCCTGCTGCTCTGCGTGAGCAACGGTCGTCTAGGTTTCGGTTCCACGTTAAGCACGGATCATGTGGTGATGGGAGAGCGGCACGAGTAGAGAGAGAGAATCGGAATGTCTATCAGAATCTTTGTCGACTGGTGGAATCCGATGAGACGTGTAGCTCTTTTTGACACATGTTTGGTAAATATGCGCATGGACGGAGATAGATGCACGATTAGAGAATCACTGGGAGCGAGAGAGATGCACAGGGAGAGCAAGATGGCACAGGGAGAGCGAGAGAGAGAGAGCCATGGGGAGCGAGAGACCCCTTGTGGCGACGATATATCGGCGTCTGGGTCTCCGAATGACGCCGCACGGAAGTTCATTGAGTCCGCGACGAATCTTTTTATCAACACCGCCTGGAATGTCGCAACCTCCTAGTGGCTGCAGGGGTCACGTGACTAATGACCCGCAACACCAAACGAATGTGTAAAATCCCCCCGTACGATTTGGATGAATCCAGGGTGCAGATACAGCCACGTCCCATCATCAAGACTGGATAGACCGGTGGCACACAGGCATCTTGTGTGGGGGGGGGTGTTAAAGGAACCTATCTCTTATTTTTGTTTACATTTCCTCAACAGAAAGAGTCGAGTTGGAACAAACATTGCTTTTGGCGTTGTTCTCTGGACTACCGCTGTTGTTGAGACAAGGCCATAGAGGAGGCTGTCTCTGGTGTAGGCCAATCTGTTTCAAAGACATGCACACATTGTTATCCAAAGCAGTGTTTGTTTGCGTGTTTTACCACAAGCATGTGTGATTAATGCAGCATTGATGCAGGCCTTTGCAATAGGTATGCCTATTTGGCGTTTGAACAACTTAACACAGCTCCTGTGTGTTATTGCCGGAAAGGCTAAAAAGGCTTTGGTCTCTTTTTTTATAATTTTGATACCGGCAACAAAAAGGGTCCCATGGGATTATCCATGGTGGTTGTTTTACGATTCACCAAAGAGTTGAAGCAATTTTTGTTTTGTTGAATCGACACGTTGGCCCTGAGTTCATGGGATAGGGAGGGGAGGAGGAGGTGGGCGGGGGGTGGTGGCAGTTTAATAAAAGCAATCGGCGATAATATTTACGGCCGAGGCGGTCGGGGGTTAGGTCTGCGGGTCGGTCACGTGGGCCAGCTTCGTCGGGAGAGGTTCGCGGTCCGACCGCCCTGGTTGAATCCTGTGGTTATGTAACGACCGCAACGATCATACGCGGCCCTCCGCTTCGCGCTGCAACGATCGTACGCGGGGTCCCGTGACGTCGTTTGCAACGAGAGTTATAAAAAAACACACAATTGCCCTCATAATCGCTTAATTGGGATTTCGCACGCCAGCGGCCATCGTCAACGCCCTGCTCTCGAGAGCTTTTGGCAGGGACCCTGTGCTGTACTCGCTCGGTTCGTCGAAGCTCGGGCTCATCGCGAAGGCGCCGCCGTACCTCGCAGGGCCGGTGCAGTCGGCCGGTCGGAGGGCGTGCACGGTTGCCGTGCGGTTAAAGCCGAGTCGAAATAGTCCGCGCATAAGTCGGTTAAGTAATCGACCGCGACACCGGCGCACACGGCGGGCGGGCCCGGCTCCTTTCCGAATTGCGCAGCGCTTGCAGACGTGCTTTCTGCGGCCGTCTGGAATGCTCTCTTTTTAGGAAGCAACTGGAGCTGTGCACTTTTAAATGATCCAGATCGAACACTCGTTTCTTTAGAACCGCTCTTTGCGTTTAGTTTGTCCTTACCCCCCGCCCCCACCTCCGATTGGCGCGGTTCGATACGTACGGTGCGAAAGACGTTCAACACACATGCACACGTCGCGGAACCCTTGGACGTGTGCCGCCTAGCCGTCGGGGTGCGTGCTGGCATTGACCAGTATTAACCGTTGGGTTCGTACTGCGGTGATCCCGCGCGGGGTTAACCAGGGCGCCCGCCAGGCTCCGAACCGTGAACCTCTTCAACAAAGTGCCCTTTTTACCGGGCTGCCACGGTCGTGGGTTGTGACATCATCGAAGGTCTAATCCTCCACCCCCCCCAGTGGGCAGCAAGATTTGCAATTGTGACATCACCGCCATCAACCACCGTTGATGATGCCCCCCCAAACCCTCATTGTCTGTCTTGTGTGGTCGGATGACTCACACGGATTCCCAGCATCGTGTGCCCTCTTGGCTCCTCAGTGATTCATTTGCCCATTAAGAGGCGCCAGGGCCGTGCTTAAATCTCTATAAATCCCCTTGAGTTAGCGGCGGCGGGCGAGGGAGGAATTGCCGACACTGCAGTGGGTTCGAGATGCTTTTCTCAGGTCTGGGCAGGCGGTGGGTGGGGGTTTGGGAGTTTGGGGGGGGGGGGGAGTGGTGGGGTGGGAGGCGGTGCCGCAGTGTGCGTCGCGCGGTTTTCGTTCCGTCGCGTTTCGTTTGTGCTCGCGTAGAGCGTGTGCGCTGTGCACGCCATGTCGAGTTATCCTGTTGTCGCGTGTGTTGTGCCTGTCTCCTGTGTGTCTTTGTCGTGCGGGTCTCGTGTGTGTGTGTCGTGTATGTGTGTGTCTCGTGTGTGTGTGTGTCTCGTGTGTGTGTGTGTCTCGTGTGTGTGTGTCTCGTGTGTGTGTGTCTCGTGTGTGTGTGTCTCGTGTGTGTGTCTCGTGTGTGTGTGTGTGTCTCGTGTGTGTGTGTGTCTCGTGTATGTGTGTTTGAATGTCGTCGTCGTCGTCTCTTCTGTTCATCGCTGCCTGAAGGGACTGCCGCACAGTTCAGTTGGTGCTGGTCAAAAACAATAATACCTGGGGACA
This sequence comes from Petromyzon marinus, assembly GCF_048934315.1. Lineage (NCBI taxonomy): Eukaryota > Metazoa > Chordata > Hyperoartia > Petromyzontiformes > Petromyzontidae > Petromyzon > Petromyzon marinus. The sequence continues at coordinate 6,344,211 of NC_133720.1, forward strand.
CACATGCACTTCTCTTTGAGTTGGTGGTCTAGACAAGGCTGTGTGGAGCAATGTACATGTAAATGAGGTGGTCACATGACATGCACGCAAGGCACGATGGGATGGGAGTCGTGACCTCCTGCTGATTGTGAGCCCGCACACCTTTGCTCTGTGCGTTGTGAAGCTTTGTTTCCAACCTACGCCGGTGCATTCTCTCCTTGTGAGGTGGGGTTTTTTTTTGTATCATCATTTACACAAATTAGGCCGCGTAACCATCCGGCCAATTTTCCGTCAAACAGCTCCTCCCCCACCCGACGCAACGCCCTAATTACACTGTAACTAAAAATATATTTTTTTTGTTCCTGGGTAGTAAGTGTTATTTTCTAATTGCTTATGCCTCAAAAGTACATAAAATGGCTATTATTCCCCACAAACTTGGCTTTTGTAACCAGGACAGAGATATTTTGAAATTTACCTAGTTTCTTTGAGAAAACGTGTGCATTTGTCGGGAATGATAGCCATTTCCTATACTTTTGACGCATAAGCAATTAGAAAAAAAACACTACCCAGGAAAAAAAATCGTGTTGCATAGTGTTATCACCGTTTGGGCCTCGCCTCGCCGCCGTGGGCCGACGATTTGACAGAACGGATCCCTGAGCCCCCCCGCCCCCCCCAAAAAGTTTGTTGGCGATTGAGAAAACCACGTCTCCTCGACGCGTCTTCCAGGGAGTCTGAACACAAAGTCCCGAAATGATCGTAATCGCGACCCGCGAGTGTTGTCGACTACAAGCTCGCGCTCAATTCACACGGGGAAATGCGCACACCCCCCCCCCCCCTCCGTTTGTGGTCGCCATTCACTCGGTGGGGCGGCGAGCCCACTCACCTAGATGCACGGTTTTTGTGACGGAGGTTCGCGGATTTTTGTGTAAACCCCCCCCCCCTGTTCTTGCGGCGTGGTTTGTGCTCTGTACCGGGCTCCTATTGAAATATAACAAAAAAATGACACTGGGAGTGGCGGGATGCGGTGGCGACCGTTCGTCTCGCGCCACCACACATCGTCCACACATCAACGAGCCCACGTGGTAACGAGCGCGACCTCGCTAACGATCACGGCCCCCCCCCTCGTCCGCCTGCGCGCCCCCCCCTTTCCCCTCCTCCAACCCCCCCGCCAGTGCCATTTGAGAGCTGCGGCGAGGCCGTGGAGCTGAGCGCCAACGACCGGCGCTTCACGCTGGAGGCCGATGGCAGCCTGCGTGCCGCACGGACCCTGCGCCTGTCCCGCCGGCCCCTGCACCTGACGGTGAGGGCCCGCGCCGTCGGCAGCGGCCGCACCTGGGAGAGCCCTGTCAAGCTGGTGCCGGGCAAGGCCAAGCGCCGTTCCAAGAACAAGGTGAGGACACGGAGGGGGGGGGGGGCTTGGGGGTTTTTGCGGAGGTTAGGGGCGTGCAGATTGTGCGTTCATCATCACCATCGTCAGCCATGATCGAACCACTCCCGGATGGCGGCATTCCGAAAGCCATCGGCATCTCTCACGGGTCCTGCGCTAACTAACACTAAACTTTTATTTATTTTAAAAAGGTAAGGCCCATTGAGCTACGTAGCTCTTTTTCAGAAGCAACCTGGCTACCGCAAATTATAGCTCAACGGAGTGGCTTATCATTGTGCGCAAATGTAGTTTTAAACGCGTGATGTTGGTTCTAAATGTGGAGGGAAAAACCGGAGGACATGGAGAAAAATCCACGCGTCCACAGGGAGAACATGCAAACTCCAAATATACAGCAGGCATCGGGGTCGGGATTGAACCCACGCCCTCCTGTATACCAGGCGAGGTAGTTAACATCTCACCACCGTGCGATGCGACTATCGTCTGGTCACTGCACAGGAGGCTGATCTCTCTTTCTCTCTGGGTGGAATGGGTAAATAAACAAAACCGTACAACCGTAGTATGATTATTATTCCCGATGTTATCAGTGCTGCATACTTGGCTGGCACGGTGCAAGTGGCAGCTGCAGCGCTGGGTGTTAACCTTCATTGACCCCTGAAAGTGGGTGGGGGTGGGATAAGGGAGGGGAGGGGCCCGTGGGATTAAGGGACCGGCGTGACCTTGCTGATCGAGTCGCTGCAGCTGGAGGAGGAAGAGGAGGAGAAGGAGGAAGCGTGAGTCAGGGGGTTTGCTCTCTCACTCCCGCACTCTGGTGGGGAGCCGTGCCGATACCCCCCCCCCACCCCATACTTGACCCCATACCCCCGCAGAGCAGCGGAATGAGTGCTGCTGTAGTAGAGCGCCCGAAGGGGTTGGGGGGTTGGTGGTGGGGGGGGTGTCGATGATAACAGCGCCAGCTGGAACGGGGGTGGAAGGTGAGGATCGAGCGTTGCACGCGTGAGTTGGTGGTGGGGGAGGGGTCGTGGTTTGGGGGGAGGGAGCTGCTGGCTGACAGGTTGGAGGGGGGTGCCAATCCCCCATGGATTGGGGTTTGTGTGACAGCCCTCCAAATTCCTCGTACCCCTTCGACTGCTTCCCCCCACCCCACCAACCTCCCACCCCCCACCCCACCAACCCCACCAACCCCTCCAACCCCCCCACCCCAAAATTGCCAGCAGCACCTGTGGCGAGGGTGACGGTGCCACTTTGGAATCCGCGCTGGCACAATGGCTGAGTGTTCTCACCTCCGCCTGCCACCCTCACCACCGCCACCACCACCACAGCTGTTCCCCCCCCTCCCATGCCCCCCCCACCCCACTCGGCCTTAATGGATCACTTCCTGCACCACGCAGCTTTGCCGCCGTGCCTAATGAGCACCAGGGGTTAATTGAGTCCACGACCTCTGACCCCCTCCTTGCCCCCCCCCCCCACCGTATAATCGGATTGTTTGAAGTAGGGTAGAGACGATGTGGAGGTACTGCTGCGACGTATCACACGCAAAGACGACGGATGGACATGAGCACGCCTTGTATGAGCACAGTTCCGGTGTGAGCAACGCGTCCTCGCCATTAACTTTGACGCGTACGTTTTTATTCGCAGCCACCGTTACGATTCAGAGTTTATTTTCCGGGTTTAGGCCACTCAACGATCCGGCCAAATTTGTGTCGTTAAGAACACCCCCACCACCGGACCCATGCAAATTGAATCGGCGTGGTTATAATGAGCTCATTATTCTTATTAATTTCGCCTCGAAATTGCGGATTAGAGGTCGGAGGGAAATTAAACAATTTCAAACTATGTTTTTTTTTATTTTACCAGGTAAGGCCCACTGGACTAGATAGCTCGTTTTCAGAAGCGTCCTGGCCACAAATTATAGCCCGATGAAGTGGTTTATCACATGGGCATTTTTACCGTCAAAATACTAATCCCAAGCACACATTAATTCTAAATGTGGAGGGAAAACCTGGAAGAACCGGAGAAAAATCCACACGACCACGGGGAGAACATGCAAACTCCAAATATAACAGGCATACGAGGCGAGGTAGTTAACATCTCGCCACCATGGAGAAATGCGGCAATCTTCAGGTTCAAGGACCGAGGAAAATGGGAACTGTTGGCCGGTGTCGTCCACACGTGGCCCAACGTGACCAACGTTGCTTGTGAAATCCGTAACATTGACTGCGAAACCCCCCCCCCCCCCACGTGGTGAAATTGGGGGTGGGGGGGGGGGGCCTGGCTGGATTTCGAGCGGTGAGGCGTGGCAGTCGCACAGTCGCATGAGAGAGAGTGGGCCGTGTGCGGCACCGTTTGCGGCACCATTTGCGTCGTTCTAACGGAGTCGCCGCACTGCTGACCTTCCACCGCTTTGCCTTGCAGGGAAAGCACGGGGGGACGCCCAAGCAGGAGATGGAGGAGATGGAGCGCGAGGAGGAGGAGCACGAGGAGGCGGGCGTCGGCGCTGCGGGGGAAGAGGAGGCGGCGCACGGAGACGACGGCAGCGTGCTCATGTTCCACCAGCTGCGGCGCGGCAAGCAGCACCGGCAGAAGCGTGGCTGGGTCATCCCGGCGATCAACGTCCCCGAGAACGACCGCGGGCCCTTCCCCAAGCAGCTGGTGCAGGTAAAGGCCCTCCCCTATCCCCCCTCACCCCCTCTACCCCCCCCTTCCCCTCCCCGCCCCACCGGTGTTGAAGTTTTAGCACGCGCGGCACTGTCGCTGTCGTAACGGTGGTGGAGGAAAGACCACAGGGTGGTAGCGGCAGTTCGGTGGTGGTGGTGACGCTCGCACCTTGCAGCAAGAGTGTACCTGATGCCTAGATTCAACCCTCTGTTCAGCAGTGTGTGAATTTCATGCGTTGGTGAGTGTAAGAGTGAATTTGTGTGTGTGTGTCATGTGGTGTATGTGTCTTTTGGGGTTTGTGGTATATTTAGCATGCCATAGATCGGCATGTGATGTTTGTGTGTATACATGTATATATGTTGGGGGAGCGGTGGCCAGTTGGTTAGCACGCATTGCGCTCTGAACCTGGCGACGTGGGTTTGATTTCCACTTACAGCTAACACCCAGTGACAGTTATCTGAACTTGTCCTGGGCCTCCCCGAGGTCGACTTGGCCTCAAACAAGTCCCCGGTGCGATGTATAACAGTCGCCACTGGGGAGATGAAGGCGGCCGGGCGTGTTGATAACCACACACCACATCCCCTCGTGTGCCATGCCGGCCTTCATATTTGCTGCTGCTCGCTAACAGCACTAGCCCCAGCAGTCCGTTGAAGGCTATCCGGGGTATATTTGCGTACGTGTATACATGTGACGTACGAGCGTAGCTATCGTGCAGAGCGTAATGCCGCCCCCTGCCGCCTCCCGCACCCCATCTGCGCCTTCCCCGTGTGCGCTCGCACTCGCTCGCGCATGCGCTCCCACAGATCAAGTCGGACACGCACGGGGAAATCCGCTACAGCATCGTGGGGCCCGGCGCCGACCAGAACCCCATGGGGGTGTTCATCGTGGACCCCGTGACCGGGCGCCTCTCGGTCGCCAAGACCCTGGACCGTGAGCTCATCGCAGAGTATCTGGTGAGGCCAGCCCCCCTCCTCCCGCCCACCCCCACCGAGCCGTGTCTCACCCACGTGAGCACACCCACGTGAGCTCACCCACGTGTGTGTTCGCGTAGTAAGGTCCAGGCCTGTGTTGCGGAGTTTGCTCAAACTTCCTGGCCCCCGGACCACTCGGTCAATGTAAACATTTCCGTGGTGCAACCCCCCCCCGCCCCTGGTGACAAAAAACTCTCTAAATACCAATATTACAAAATTATATTCATATTACCGGAATCTAATAAAAAACATTAACGTAGCTATAACGGTTTTGTTTTTTTAGGTGGAGAATTTAGATCTCAGGGTTCGGGTAGTTTAATTGGCGTAAACATTTGCGGATCAACCTGCAATTAGCATCGCTGCCCAGCGGACCTCCAGGAGTACCGTCCCGGACCGCTGGTGGTCCAGGTACTACCCTTAGAGAACCACCGCTCTAGAGGGATGTTTGGCCAACTCTTAAACATCCAAACGTAGGCGACTACAACCACATCACCACCACAACAACAAGACGCAGGGGCAAAAGACAAAGGATCCTTTGTATAGCATGTCGTAGACGGTTGATGCAAGTGCTGTTAGCGAGCACCACATGAAGTCTAACATTGTGCACGACGGGGTGGGTGGCCAGCAACCACGCTTTTGTTTCCAGAGTGGTGATGTTTACACAGCGAGATCCAGGGGCAGCCAGGGCAGTCGGGGGCAGCCAGGGCAGTCGGGGGCAGCACCAATAACAATGGGACTCAGGGGCAGCCAGGGCAGTTGGGGGCAGCACCAATGACAATGGGACCCAGGGGCAGCCAGGACAGCAGCAATGGCGATGAGAACCAGGACACCTAACATCTACCAGTCCCCACGCGCTTTCTCGCATCCCCGCGTGTATCGCATGTGCGTGCGTTGCGTGTAACGCGCGTGTGCGTTGCGTGTGCGTTGCGTGCCCGCTGCAGCTCAAGGGCCACGCGGTGGACATGAACGGGCGTCCGGTGGAGAGCCCCGTGGACCTCGTCATCAACGTCATCGACATGAACGACAACCGGCCCGAGTTCGCCACGCCTGTTTTCCAGGGCTCCGTGGCTGAGGGCTCCCCACCAGGTGCGGTGTACGGACGCATACAGACGGGCGTGGTGGTGACGGTGGTGACGGTGGTGACGGTGGTGACGGTGGTGACGGTGGTGACGGTGGTGACGGTGGTGACGGTGGTGACGGTGGTGACGGTGGTGACGGTGGTGATGGGTGTGTGATAGTGATAGAGGTAGTGATGGGGGTGGCGACAGTGGTGGTGGTGATGAAGGTGGTGGTGGCAGTGGGGATATTGGTGGTGAATGTGGTAGAGGTGGCAATAGGCATGGTGGTGATGTTGGTAAAGAAGGTGATGGTGGTGTTGGTGATGGTGGTGGTGCTGATTGATAACAATCATAATGATGTTTATGATTTAACAAATGAAAGCTGGTTTAATTCATTATGGTTGTGATGACATTATTTATAACATCCTTGATGTGGATGTTGATGATAACGACGACGATGGTGAGAATGACAAGAATGGTGGAGGTTGTGATGCGAACGAATATAATGTTTATATTCTTGGATCGTTTGGTAAAGTCACGTAGATAGGTTCAAAGAAAATAACAACCTACCTACGTCACTTTTTTTCTCTCCACCTGAAGAAAACCGCGTGTGTTGTGATCGAAACGTCGTGGGTTTTTTGCTTTAAATTTAGATTTTTGTTTCCTATCTACATGACTTGACCGAAAGACCCAAGAATATGAATTACTGCAGTCACGAAAGCTTCAAATCAAGGCTATAATGTTTGTTCTTGATAGTAACGATGTCCCTGCCCTCCTCCCTCCCTGCCCTCCCTCCCCCGGCAGGCACGCCGGTGATGACGGTCACGGCGAGCGACAAGGACGACGCCTTATCGGCCAACGGCATGATTCGCTACAAGATCATGTCGCAGGTTCCCAAGATGCCCTTCGACCACATGTTCACCATCAACAACGCCACGGGCGTCATCAGCACCATTGCCGCCGGGCTGGACCGCGAGGTGCGTTATCACGCGGCAACCGCCGCCGATTGGCTGATGTCGGTCCAGGGGGGGTGGTGGCTAATCTCTGGGGTTGTGTGTACCGTTACATTTTGCGTTTTCAGTTGTGTATGTATGCACGTTGAACGTCTGTCGCGCACCGTACGCAGGTACGAGGGAAGGACAACAGGCTAAGCACCAAAAGCAGTTGTAAAAAACGAGTTTTCATTCCATATTTCAAAGTGCATAGCTCCAGTGGCTTCCGAATATTGTGTGTCTCGGAAGCGACAGTGTCGCGGCTAGCGCATTGCGCTACGAACCCGGGGACCTTAGTTCGATTCCCGGTCATGGTCCAACACCAGTGACCGTCGACTCGCCCTCAAATGAGTACCTGCTGCAGTGTGAAAACATCTTCACTAGGGAGACAAAGGCGGCCAGGCGTGATGCAGGTCACCCACCTCCTCGTGTGGCGTGCCCGCCTTCCATAGTTGCTGCTCGCTTTACAGCACTTGCCCCAAAGGTCTGTTGAGGCTACACGGGGAATATTTGTCCTCGTTCTTTATCTTTAAAGGGTGTGTCTGTGTTGCCCGTGTGTAGAGGACGCCGCAGTACATGCTGGTGGTGCAGGCCTCGGACATGGAGGGTGACCCGAACATCGGCCTCACGAACACGGCCACCGCCATCGTCACCATCACCGACAAGAACGACAATGCCCCCGAGTTTACGGGCAGAACCGTACGCACTGCCGCCACCACACTCACCGCGCATGGTCCGTAGACTAACATTGCATGTAGATTTAAATTGCACGTAGGGGCAAATGGCCCGTAGGCTTACATTGCCTCTAGAATTAACATTCGCCAATGACTAACATTTCCCGGTTGGCAAGATGTTAACTTCCTTGTGTGGTATGCGGAAGGTCGTGGGTTTGATCCTGACCCTGATGCCTGTATATTTGGAATTTGCATGTTCTCCCCGTGGTGGTCGTGTGGATTTTATTTTTTCCGGGTCTTGCGGGCTTTCCCTCCACACTTAGAATTTAATGTGCGTTCAGAGCTGTTGTATACATTTCCACGTGATGATGAGCCACTTCGTTGAGCTACCATTTTTTGGCTAGGTTGCTGCTAAAAACAGAGATAATAGCTCCGTGTGGGGCCTTACCTGGTAAAATAATTTGTTTTTTTTTTATATATTTGAGACGGGCGGAACAATGATCTGATGACGTCGCCCCCCCACCCCCTTGCCGCCCCCCCACCGTCTCCGCCCCGCCACAGTTCAGCGGCACGGCGCGCGAGAACGCGGTGAACGTGACGGTGACGACGCTGACGGTGACGGACATGGACGAGCCCGGCACGCCGGCGTGGCGCACCCGCTACGTCATCCGTGGCGGGGACCCCGGCAAGAACTTCGCCGTGGAGACCGACCCCCGCACCAACGACGGCAGGCTCTACGTCGTCAAGGTTGGGGGGGGGGATGGTGATGGTGGGAGGAGGGGGAGGGCGGTGGGAGGGGTCTGTCACGCACCGCCACGGCGGAGACGGTGATGGTGGTTGGGTAGTGATAGTGGTGGTGATGATGAGGTCGTGGTGGTGGTAGTGGTAGTGATGACGATGGTCATGGTGACGGGGTTAACGTAGGTGATGATGATGGGGTAATGTAGGTGATGATGATGGGGTAGTGGTGGTGGTGATAATGGGGTGGTAATGGGGCTGTGGTGATGGTGCTGATTATAGAGTAATGGTGCTGATGATGGGGGTAGTTGATGGTAATGGTCGTGGTGGCGGGGAGGGTGATGCGGTGATAATGGTAATGGGAGTGGCGTCGCGATGTTGTTGATTGGGTGGTGATGGGGGGAGAGGTGGCGTGATGGTGGTGATGCGATGATAGGGTAGTGATGGTGAAGGGAGGTTGACATGACAATGGTGGTGATGGTCGCGTGATGATAGTGATGGAGGTGGCAAGGCGAAGTTCGTGGTGATGTTGCCGATGGGTGACGGCGGTTATGACGTGGGGATGGTGGTGATGATGAGGGTGGCTATCATGTGACAGGCGTCGGTGGTGACTGTGCAGCAATCGTGGCGATGTTGGCGATGACGCAGCGTTTGATTGGTGGAGGGTAACGTTTGTGTGGTGTGTGTGTACGCCGCAGCCCCTGGACTTTGAGAACTCGTCGAAATACAACCTCGTCATCGCTGCGGAGAATGAGGTGTCGCTCGAGAGCGCTCAGTTTGGACCGGCAAGCACTGCGACCGTCACCGTGAGTGCCCCCCGCGGCCCCCCACTGCCCCCCGCGGTTTCCCGTGGTCCCCCACAGGTTTCGCCTTACAGCTTCCTGTGCCACTTGCGGCCCAGATTTTTAGTCCACGCATCAGCGCAGAAACTGATACCACCTCAAACAGCGATAACTTTAGTCGTGCCCATTTATTATTTATAATTTCCTCGGCCAATGAGAATGAATTACTTAAACACCCCACTTATTTTATTATTTCAAGTCCAGTAGACCTCTTATTCACAGGTGTCTCCTGGACATCTGTGAAAAAGAGCTTTATAGCTGATCGGATTCCTCCAGTATAAATAAATATTCCGATTCTGAAGTGGTCCTGTTGTGTGATTCTGTGTCGGAATGTATGTCGTGTGTGGGTTTCTGTGTGTCCCTGTCGATAGGCGTTCACAGGTGCTCGCTCGCTAACAGCACTTGCTTCTACAGTTTGTTAAGCCTATACGGGGTTATCTTTGTCTTTGTATGTGTGCCCGAGTGTTTTTGGACACGTTCCCATCAGTGAGCTCTTCTGCGTTGGCTGGGTCATGTTGCCCGTGTGCCCTGCCACCGCATACCTACACAGCTTCCGATTGGCCAGACAGAGGGGGCTTAAATGGGCACGGCACGGGCTGGAGAATTGATGAAGTGATGCAATAGAGGAGGATGTGGAGCTGAGTGGACCGGTACCAGCGGTGTCAAGATCGTCCTCAGTGGAGGACGCTCGTGAACCACACTACAGGGCAGTTTTGGAGGCAGTCACCGTTTAGTAAAAGCATAGGGCAAGGAGTGACGCTCACAATAACGAGTGGATCACTGGGTAGCTAAAATACAGCAATGTGGCACAGTGGAGAGGACAGATAGTGCATCTGCCAGTCATCTCAGTAAGCCAACCCATGGCACCTGGGTCTGTCCCGTGACCTCCTGCCAGTGAGCCTTCAACACTTAACTTGGCCGTAAAGTACACTTAGCCTGGCACAGGCGCTGTGGTGACGTCACCACCACTTAGTGGCGAATGGCGGCTGTTGTTGCTTTTGTGTGTCCGTGTGTGTCTGTATGCCCCTGTGTTTATGCCCGAGTGTACTTTTCTGCGTGTCTTATCTCTTTGTAAACTCAAATATTTCATCCGCATAATCCCTTAAGATGTAAGCATCCCATGTGCACGGGTGGTTCAGCGAGTGAACACACGTGTGTGCCCGGTAGTGCAGCGGTTAGCGCGCTCCGCTACTTACCTGGGGAAGCGAGTTTTATTCCCGTTCACGGCCACCAACACCAGTGATGATTATCGGAACCGGTCCTGGGCCTCCCCCGAGGTCATCTCAGCCCGAAATGAGTACCTGGTGCGGTGTGTGAACATCGCCACCGGGGAGACCACGGTCGGCCGGGTGTGGTGCCGGCCACCCGTCCTCTCGTGCGCCATGCCAGCCTTCACAGGTGCTGCTCGCTCACAGCACTTGTCACCAACAGTCTGTCAAGGCGACACGGGGGGACCTTTGTTTTTGAAGCACAGTGCTGGTGATGGCCACACCACCTCCTCCCGCACGATCGCCCACACCGTGCCCCCCCCTCCCTCACCTTAACAGGTGCTCGCTAACAGCCCCCCCCTCCGCCCGGTAGGTGACGGTGGAAGACGAGAACGAGGGGCCGGTGTTCGAGCCGCTGCGGCGCGAGGTGAAGCTCGCCGAGGGCCTCCCCGTGGGCCAGCACGTGACCAACATGGTGGCGCGTGACCCCGACATCGCGCAGAGGCAGACCGTGCGGTGAGGCCTTCCCAGCCACCCTCCTGTCTGCGCCCGTCGCCGCCCGGCCAGCCAACCCTTCCTCCCACCCTCTGTGTGTGTGCGCGCACCTCACCTGTGTGTGACTCACTCTGTTCGGCTGTGTGACACTTAGCTGTGTGATCGCCTGCATGAACTCTGTTCATATGTGCGAGACTCACCTGTGTGACTCACCTCTGTGCACCTGTGCGAGACTCACCTCTGTGTGACTCATCTTTGTTCACCTGTGCGAGACTAACCTCTGTGTGTGACTCATCTCTGTTCACCTGTGCAAGACTAACCTCTGTGTGTGACTCATCTCTGTGCACCTGTGCGAGACTAACCTCTGTGTTTGACTCATCTCTGTTCACCTGTGCAAGACTCACCTGTGCATGTGTGACTCGCCTCTGTACACCTGTGCGAGCCTCACCTGTGCGTGTGTGTCTGCGTGCTGGGGGCCGCGTGCAGCTACAAGAAGCTTTCTGTGCCGGGCGACTGGCTGGACATCGACCCCGTGAGCGGCAAGGTGACCACGGCCGTGGTGCTGGACCGCGAGGCGGCCCTGGTGCAGGCCAACACCTACACGGCCACCTTCCTGGCCACGGATGACGGTGAGGGCCGCCCCTCCCTGACACTCTCCCCCCACGCTGCCCCCCTGTTAATGGACACGCCCCAGCCACACACCACAACAACACATTCGCTCGGTTATTCACTCATTCGTCATCACACCCTACTGACTCGCCATCACTCGCTCGCCATCACTCGCTCACCATCACTCGCTCACCATCACTCGCTCACCATCACTCGCTCACCAGCTTGCCATCACTCGCTCACTCACTCGCCATCACTCACCATGACTCGCTCGCTCACTCACCATCACTCGCTCACTCACCATCACTCACTTGCTCACTTGCCATCACTCGATCACTCACTTGCTCGCTCACTCGCCAATCACTCGCTGGCTCACCATCACGCCGCGCTCACTCCTTAGCGTGGTTGGCTATTTTTTAAAGGCGCAATTCACAAAATTATTGAGTTGGTGCGTCTTTTAGGTAGACTCAGCCTTAAAATGCATACCCGGTCCGCGTCTGGAGCGGTGATGGAAGGGTCGGCGCACTGCACTACAGCCTGAGTTCGATTCCCGCTCATGGCCAACATCCTTTGGTTGACTCGGCCTCAAACGAGAGTACCCGGTGCCGTGTGTGTGTGTAAACATCGTCACTGGGGAGACAAAGGCGGCCGGGTTTGGCAAACTGGCCACCCAACCCCCCCTCCCCATCGTGTGCCGGCCTTCACAGGTGCCGCTCGCTTATACGACAGCGCTTGCCCCAACGGTTTGTAGAAGGCTAACGAGTGGTGGGGGCGCGCGGGGATCTTCATTCTTGTCTTTGCGTGCCGGTGAGAGCAGGCAGCCCCGTGGCGAGCGGCACGGGGACGCTGGTGCTGCTGCTGTCGGACGTCAACGACAACGCCCCCATCGTGTGGCCCGACGAGGCCACGGTGTGCGACGTGCGGGGCGGCACCGTCAACGTCACCGCCAGGGACGCCGACGAGGACTTCAACGGCAGTCCCTTCAGCTTCCAGCTGCCGCCCGGCAACCCCGACCCCAACAACAACTGGACCATCCACCGGGTCGACGGTGCGTGGGGACCCCTGCCCCCCCCCCCCCCGTTGCCCGTGCTGCCCTTGCACTGCACCGCACCACCCGCACTACCACGTCCGGCTGTGGGGACAGCAAATCGCACTCGCTCGCAATCACGCCGCACTCACTCGCTATCACTCGCTCGCCATTACTGGCTCTCCATCACGCAGCACTCACACGCTCGCCATCACTCCTGCGCTTGCACTGCCCCCTACCCTGACTCCCTGTGCCCCCACCTTACTGTTGTCCTGTGTTGTCAGCAGAGGGCAGCGCAGCAATACCCAATGGCCTACTCAAGGATTGCTTCACATCTCGCCAAATATATATCTTTTTCTCGTGAACCCACTGAGCGTGGGGGTGGCACGCGACTGAGCAGTCGCGAGCCACAGCCATGGCCAGTGGTATACTGGATGTGGTGTGCCGGGTAATGGAAATATTTTCCGGGCTTGCCGAACCAGACGGATCTCCGTTCCCCCTCTCTCCCCAGCTTGAGCCATAAGACCGAGTTGCCAAATCCTGCCAGATTGATCGATGAAATAGAGCAGCGTGCAGCATTGCACGCGCGAAAGCCCGTCATCCTTGCCCAGACCACCAGTCCAAAATAACTGAACGCGTGGTCCGTTTTTGTCGATCTGTACCTCATGACTCGTTGACGAGAGTTGAGAAAATGTGGCCACCCCGACTGTTTGGAGCCGGCGGCGGTTTCCGAATGAGCAGGTGGTCTGGGCAAGGCCCGAGAGCCACTGGAGCACGCGGCACCGCCGTGCACCCCCCCCCTCCCCCCACGGCGCGCGTGTTGTCAACTCTTGTTTCCAGGAATTCTTATGCCGCCACGGGTTTTTGCCGTCACGCGCACACTTCCCACCCTTGGCCGTATCGCGGGAACATTTTTCCGCTCTACGCTCACCGCTCGCTCGCACCGCGCTCTGCTCCCTTACCCCCCCCCTCCCCTCCCGGCCGGCCTCCAGGCAGCAGCTCTCAGCTGCGCATGAAGGTGGCGCTGCCGGAGGGCCTGTACTTTGTGCCGCTGCTCATCTCGGACTCGGGCAACCCGGCGATGAGCGCCGTGTCGGAGCTCGAGGTGAAGGTGTGCGCCTGCGATCAGCACGGCGACTGCGTCAACCGCGCCGCCATCGCCGCCGCGGGACTCGGCACCGGCGCCATTGTGGCCATCCTCCTCTGCCTGCTGCTGCTTCTCAGTGAGTTCGTCGTCGTCGAAGCTGTTGGCATCGTCGGAGGGGGCGGTGGGGGTGGGGGGGGGGGGACCCGGTGCTGTGGACGTGGCCCCCGGCATGGGGATTAGTGTGGCGCGATCGCCGTTGGTTTGCGGAGGCTTTCGCGGTTTTACCGGGGTGGGCCGCCCCGGTTAAACGCGGCGGCCGCGCGTGTTAACCGTAAATAATAAATGCACCGAAGCGCGCCGCCCCGTTTAACTGGCAGCGGCAGTAGCGGCACGCTGGAGGGGCCGCGAGGTCGGTCGCAGCGAGGAGGGGGAGGACGCTGCCTGCCGGCGTTGCCGTGGTCCACATTTGCCAAGCGTAAAAATGATTCCGCAAATGACCCCCGCTCTGACCCGTGACCCCTGCTCTGACCCGTGACCCCCCCGCCCCGCCCCCGTGTCTCCCCGGCGTGTAGTCCTGGTGCTGCTCTTCGTCGTGTACAAGAGGCGCCGCGACAAGGACCGCGTCGCCAAGCAGCTGCTCATCGACCCCGAGGACGACGTGCGCGACAACATCCTCAAGTACGACGAGGAGGGCGGGGGAGAGGAAGACCAGGTGAGAGGCGTGGGCCACGCTCCCCGACACAGCGCACCGCCACCGCGCGCTGGCGCTGCGCTGCGCTTGCACGTCGGCGCGGTGCGTTTACGCGGTGCGGCGTGCCTGGTGCGCCGGTGCGGCGAGACCGCGGCACGGTGAGTTGGTGGTGCGGAGAGGCGGTGGTACAGTGGCGCGGGTTGGGACGGTGGTGCGGTTTGACTGTCCGGTGAGAGACTGTCTGGCGGCAGTGCCTGCGTGTCCACGCGCCGGTGCGGTGAGACGGTGGCGCGGTGAGCCGGCGTGACGGCGCGGTGCGTCTGCGCGTCTGCCCGCGCGCGCCGCAGGACTACGACCCGTCGCAGCTGCAGCACATGAGCGAGCTGCTGCCGCTGGAGGCGCCGTACGGCAAGGGCCCCGGCGTGCGCCGTCTGGACGAGCGGCCGTCGGTGGCCGAGCCGTGCTACCCGTCGCGCTCGGGGGCGCCGCACCCCAGCGACATCGGCGACTTCATCAACGAGGTGGGTGGTAACGGGCGGGTGGGGGGGGAGGGGGATGTGGCAAACGTCGCATGCACGTAGGGGATGGAACTGCACACGACCAAACCCAGCGCCGCGCACGTAAACCACCACTCCGCCACGTCAAACGATGCACACAGCACAAGACAAAGGTCCCATCCCCCCCAGTCTCGGCTTTAACAAACTGTTGGAGGCAAGTGCCGTTCGCGAGGAGCAGTGCCTACGAATGCCGGCACAGCACACGAAGGAGGGTGGGCGGCCAGCACCATGCCCGCTGGCCGTCTTTGTCTCCCCCCAGTGGCGATGTTGACACACTGCACCCGGGACTCATTTGAGGCGGAGTCGAGCTAGGGGGGAGGCCCAGGACCGGTTCAAATAATCGTCACTGGTGTTGGCCGTGAGCGGGAATCCAACCCGGGTCGCCGGGTTCGTAGCGCCTCCAATTAGCACAGTTGGCTACGTACGGTGCCATAGAAGTTCTACATATACGCATACATAGTGCAGCGCAGCGCACTGACCACTACACCACCGCTCCACCACACAGTGCACAGCGTATAGATGATGATGATGTCATCTTAATTGTGGATGATCTCGTTGTTGGCGATGTAATTGCTGATCTTGTTGATGCCATGGCTACCTTTTGTCATTGCGACTTACGTCATCGCCATCATTGTCGTCATCGGCTGTCGATGTTGATGACGTCATCGTCGGTGCCGATGTCGGTATCGTTGCTGATGCCATCGCAAACATCATCATTGTCATCGTCATTGGCTGTCGATGTTGATGACGCCATCGTCGATGTTAGTATCGTTGCCGACGTCATTAACGTCGTCGTTTGTCTCCCGCGTGGTGGTGGGGGTCGGGCTTCCAGGGCCTGCGCACGGCCGACAACGACGCGACGGCACCGCCCTACGACTCGCTGCTCGTGTTCGACTACGAGGGCGCCGGCTCGGTGGCCGGCTCGCTCAGCTCGCTCAACTCGTCGAGCACGGGGGGCGGCGGCGACCACGACTACGACTATCTCAACTCGTGGGGGCCGCGCTTCCGCAAGCTCGCCGACATGTACGGCGGCGGCTATGACGACTGAGACCCCCCGCCCCTCCCCACCCTGCCCCCCACCAACACCACCTCCTCTCGACCCCACTCTCTCCTCGTTGTCATCCCCCCCCCCGCCACACCTACCAGCCTTGCCTACCCCAGCGCCGCCCACCCAGCTTCCCTGTCCAGCCTTGGAAACAAACCAACACAATGCCCCGTGACCGGCCGCCCACCGCACCGCCACCGGCTCCATCTCCGATCCGCCAGTCAGCCCGCCTGCCCGCTGGCGGCAATTCTAATTTTGGAGGCCACGACTTTTTTTCTTCTTTCGGTGGGGGGGGCGCGGGGGGAGGTATAACCCGAGAGGAGGACGAGGCGACGGTACGTGTAACGACTTCGTGGTACGAGGGCGACGCGGCGATGGTCGTCCCCCCCCCACCCCTCCCCCCTGGGGGTGGCCCGGCCAGGGGAAATCTGCGTCGGTTCACGACGTCGGGGGGAGGGGGGGGGGAGTGGGCGTGCTTGCGGCGACGCGATTCCAGATCTCCAGGTACGGATGAAGCCGATCCTGCGTCGCGTTTACGATGTGTTTAGAAATTCACGGACAGCTTATTCGAAAGTCGGCGTCGCGACCTTGGACGAGAGGTTCCTTATCGACGAATTGGCGATGCCGAACGTTGGTTTGAGACGAAACCGGGCCGGCCTGCCCACCCGCAAGTTAAACCGCAAAAACCATGGTCGCCAGTTAAAAAGGGTGAGTAGGGCCGGGTGAGTGGGGGGGGGGGGCCGGGGGGGGGGCGAGCGATTTCAAGCGAGCACCGTCGCTAACACTCCAGTTGGTACGTCGGAGCGACTCCCCCAAGCGACGGTGCCCGTGGGTTCCCAGGTGACCCCCACCCCCCCAACTCTAATCATAGTTAAGTCCCCCCCCCCCCCTGTACTCCACGACTCCAGCCTCATAAACCATCGTCGGCCGAGACGATGACATCTCATCCCAAATTCCCCCCCTCCCGCCAACCCCCTCCCCTCTTGACCTCTTCCACCCCCCTCCCCTCTTACCCCACCCCCTGCCAGTTTAGTGGCAGACTCCGGTCACCACAAGCGGTGGATCGAAAATGAGTTAGGATTTTTTTTATTGGGCCGTACCACATCCCACCCATAAAAGGGGGGTGGGTCGGGAAAGGGTTAGGGTCGTGCCACTTTTAAGAGAGATGGGATCGGGCTGTACCAACCAATCACTTCACCCAGGGATGGGGGGGGGCCTCAACCGTGAGTGGTTGCCAGCAGGGGGTGATGTGCAAGTTGCACTACGCAACCCCCTGCTTTTTGAATGGTACGACCAATCACTTTTAGGCGGTGGGGGGGTGGGGGCCGCGAGCAATGCGGCCCCCCCCGCCCCGTTTTCCGCGCTGTAAGCTTTATAATAAATTAGCGTTAATTAAACACACTTAAGAAAAATAAGGTGAGAGCGAGAGGGAAAGAAAATACAAAAAAAATATTGAAAAAAAAACAATGTTGATTTGAGCTTGGCTTCGGTAGCTGTTAACTCGACAAGTACAAATTAATTTAAGTGCCTTTTTGGGTTCAGCATTGAGCGCCGGCGCAGCACAGCAGCCGTGCCAGGGGGCATGGGGGGGGGGTAGCTGGCCGTGGCAGCAACCGCGCCCCGCGGAGACGGAACCGAGTGCGGTTACAGAACCAGGCGGAACCGCACGGTGACGTAGCCGCCACGGTGATGTAACCGCGGCGACGTAAAACCATGGTGATGGAGCCGCGCGTGGCGACGTAAACCACGGTGACGGGGTAACCACGGTGACGGGAGCCACGCGCCGACACCGATTGGACCGTGGTGCTATAGACCCTCGCATCGTAATGGAACCACACTTGGTGACGGAACCGCTCTCGCGGTTACACAACCACCACCCCCTCCTATCGAGACTCGCAGAGCTCCAACCAGCGCCATGCGCAGCGCACGATTGAGTGGGTGCATGCGTGCGAGTGGGTGCATGAGAACGAGTGGGTGCATGCGTGCGTGCGAACGAGTGAGCCGAGTGTGCGTGTGTTGCATCGGCGTGCGAGAACCTTTACGTGTGGGTGCGCGTGTATTTGCGGCGAGTGGGAGCTCGACGAACCGTGCAAAGACCCGAGTTTGGATTTCCGCTCACGGCCAACACCAGCGGGAGGATATCTGAACCGGTACTAGAACTCCCCTAGGTCGACTCGGCTTCATGAGTAACCGCTGCGACATGTTAAACATCGCCACTCGGGGTACAAAGGCGTGGATCCGGCCACCCACCCTTTTTCGGGTGCCGTGCCGCCCTTAATGGGTGCTCGCTAACATCCCTTGCCCCAACTGTCCGTTTAGGCTGTAGGGGGGGATCTTTGTCCATTAATCTGTGTGCGTGTGGGTAAGCTTGGGTGTGCGTGTGGGTAAGCTTGGGTGTGCGAGTGTTTACGTTAATGTGAGTGCTGAGGCGCGTGTGTGTGCGTGTGCGAGTGTTTACGTTAATGTGAGTGTGCTAGAGGCGTGTGCGCGTAAGAGCTCGTGTTTGTGTGTGCGCGGGGTTGTACGAGTGCGTCTGTACATGAGAGTACGTGGGGAGCGGTAGTGCAGCGGTTAGCGCGCTGCGCTACGAACCCCTGGCCACCTGAGTTCGATTCCCGCTCACGGTTATCTGAACCGGTCATGGGCCTCCCCCAGGTCGACTCAGCCTCAAATGAGTACCTGGTGCGATGTGTAAAAAACATCGCCACTAGGGAGACAAAGGCGGTCGGGCGTGGTGTTGGCCACCCCACTCCCTCTTGTGCCGTGCCGGCCTTAATAGGTGCTCGCTCACAGCACTTGCCCCAACAGTCTGGTAAGGTTATACGGGGGGGGGGGTCTTTGTGTATGTGTGTTTGAGAGCACGTGTGAGCGCGTGTGTGTGTGCCTGTGAGTGTGTGTGCCTGTGAGTGTGTGTGAGCGTGCGAGAGGCGTCTACTGTAACGCGAGCGCCGTCTCCCCGCGCCGCATCTCGCCTGCCTCCCGCGGGCGAGCGTCTCGGTGCTCCGGTTACCCCGGCAACCAGGTGGACCGGGTTGCCCGGCAACTGACACGGTTGCCCTGGCAACATTTACAGTTTCCTGGCAACCAAATTCAACAGTTGCCTGGCAGTCGGGTGCGTGCAGTCGCTCACAGTAGTTTGATTTTATTGATGATTTCTTTTTTAGTTTGTAGGTTTTTTTAATTATTATAAAAGTGTTTTGAGTGTTGTAGTCTTCTTGTGTTTCCCCTCTTGTGTTCTTTTAGTGCAGCCGCTCCCCCCGCCCCCCCCCCCCCCCACCGCGTAATGGGGGGCAGGGGAGGGGGGGGGCAAGGTGGGGAGAGAGAGGAGAGGGGGGGGGCGGCCCTTGTGTCAACTGCAATAAGAGGCGGCTTTTTTGTAAAGGTGTGCGCAGGTGTGTACACGTGTGTACAGTTACGCGATTCACCCCTAACGGTTTTACAATAAAAACGATGACCCCCCGTTCCCTAACGCCAACGCCTCCGCCGTGTGTTCACTCGCTCGCTGCACCCCACCAAAGATAAAGGTTCCCCGTATAGCCTGTAACAGACTTGAGGCAAGTGCTGTTTGGGAGTAGCACCTATAAAGGCCAGCACGATGGGGGTGGGTGGCCAGCGCCACGCCCTCCCGGCCGCCTTTGTCTCCCCAGTGGCGATGCTAACGCCCGCACCAGGTATTGATTTGAGGCCGGGTCGACCTAGGGGAGGTCCAGAACCGGTTCAGATAATCGTCACCGGTGTTGGCCGTGAGCGGGAGTGGAACTCGGGTCACCGGGTTCATAGTGCAGCGTAGCGCTGACCGCTGCACCGGGTACACGCGCACTCATGCACGTGTGTACATATGTTGGTATTTTTCTGCACCGTACGTGTGCGTTTGTGTGTGTGTGTGTACGCACCGTGTGGAAAGTGTTTTGTGTGTACAGGGACTCCTCTAGAAATATTCGACTTACGAACTTTCAGAGACACGAACACACCTGGTCCGTTATGTCCAATTGCCTGTTTGGACCGAGCGTCCTAAGTTCAACCGCCATGCAAATAGATGGCGGTGGTGGCATCTACATCTGCATAATATGAAGAACCAGTGGCATCTACATCTGCAGGACATGAAGAACCAGTGGCATCCACATCTGCAGGACATGAACCAGTGGCCTCTACATCTGCAGAACATGAACCAGTGGCATCAACAGGAAATTATACAACTTTTTAAGCCATTCCCTGTGTTTAGTGTACATGCCGTACAACATGTTTGGAATCGACAGGAGTAAAGTTGGGACTTAAGAATAAATCGACTTAGGAACAGAGCTTTGGAACCTTTCGAAAGTCGAGGGGAGTCCCTGTACACCATTTTTGTGGGGTATCAGGGTGCAGCGGTTAGCGCTACGCTGCGCTCTGAACCTGGCAACCCGAGTTCGATTCCCGCTCACGGCCAATACCAGTGACTTATTTGAACCGGTGCTGGGCCTCCCCTGGGTCGACTCGGTCTCAAATGAGTGCCTGGTGCGCTGTGATAGTAAACATCGCCACTGGGGAGAAAAAGGCGCGGTGCAGGCCACCAGGCCCCTCGTGTGTCGTGCCCAAATAAGTATTGAGGCTACATGGGAGTTCTTTGAGTGTGTGTGTGTGTCCCTGAGAACGTTATCAATCACTGCACCCCATCAACTCGAATAATAGGGTGGTCGGACACAGTTACTGGAGCCGCTGTGCTGACTTGAAACATTTGGACTGGCCTGCCTATGCTTCATGCTGGGTGTAAGCAGATTGGATTGTGAGGCAAGGCCGTAGCCATGGAGTCAGCATTGGGGTGAACCAAATCTTCCAGGGGTCTGGGGGTCCCCCCCCCCCAGAAAAAAATCTAAATTTTAAAACTCATCTCCTGCCATTTCCTGCCTAAAATATTAAAAAGTTCACTTTACACATAGGATGGACTTTTTATTAATTTTTTACAATGTCTAATAGTGTATTTTATTACATTGCTCTGTTTTTTCTATTTTACCTTGCCTTGTTTCATTGTATGTAATGGTAGAGATTAGGGATTAATAAAGTACAACCATAATCACAATCATAAACAAAATCTATTTTATAGCAATATATTGGGGGGGGGGGCATTTTGAGCATATTTGAATATTGGGGGGATGTGTTCCCCGCCCCCCCCCCCCCCCAATATATATTATAAATACGACCTTGGTATGAGGAGCTCTCAAATCCTGGAAATAACTAGACATTGTCCCATCGGTGAGCTCCTGCGGTAGGCGAGGCTGCATTGGCTGGGTCACGTCTCCGCATGCCCGACCACCGCATGCCCGACCACCGCATGCCCGACCACCGCATGCCCAAGCATATTCTGTTTGGCCGGATAGAGGGGGCTAACACGGGTGCACCACGGGCTGGAGAAGAGGTGGAGCTGATGCCGTACAGGAGGACGTGGAGCCGAGTGGACTTGCTGTTGACTGATACCAGCGGTGTCAAGATCGGCCTCTGGAGGAGGGGGCTCGTGATGAATGCTCCTGGGCAGTTGGAGGCAGTCGCCCTCCCAAGCAACAACGAAGGGCAATGAGCGGAGCGCTGGGCGGCTAAAAACCATAGATGTCTGCTTTTATTTTATTGTATTTAGTTTGCGCTCCTTCCCCTTGCACCTCTGATTAGCACGGATGGCTACGTACGGTGTGAAAGAAGTTCAACACGTACAATTTGCCAGGGTTGGGGAGCACACAGGTGGTGAATCTGCCAGTTATCTCAGTCGGTCATCCCATGGCACCTCGGCCTGTGGCGTGACCGCCTGCCGGCAGCGGGAGCCTTGGAACGCTTCCCACGGAATGCAGAGTGCACCTAGCCTGGCACAAACGCAGGAGGCCATTGCGCAAGTCCAGCTCGTCTGTGCTCTCCGTAGTCGACCACGCAACCCCCAGATCTCTGGCCACCGACCTCGCGGCTTTTTTTGTTGTTCAATTTCTGCCCGGTTACGCGCGGCGGCATTGCGACAGCGACGCCCGTTGTTGGCTCTGCAGGGTACGACCACGACACCACCGATGTGATGAATTGCCTCTAGCAGGCGCTGACGAATGCTTTGGCCGGCGATGATTGCTTGCGCGAGCGGCTCGTGTCTGGCCGAAGGTGACTGAGACGGAATGGAAGTCGAGCAGACGCGCGCTGGCGTCGTCGTGACGCGTCCCACGGAGAATTGATGGGGAGAGGGGGAGAGGGGGAGGGGCAGGGAGATGGGGGGACGGGGAGAGTGGGGGGGAGACGTTGGCGAGAGGGAGACGGGAGGATGCATCGAGGGGGAGAAGGGAGATGGGAGGGGGAGTGATGGGAGATAGTTCATATTTCCATTTATTTGGTATAGCCTTGTGAGCCATTCGGCTCTTGAATCGGGTGCAACCGCAACAAACAAAAAACAAAAACATGAACAAGAAAACATCTTAAAGTGACTATGTGTGACTGTGCAAACAGAAAATACAGGAGAAACAAAACATCAAAATATTCCTGAAATAGCACCGTACACCAACGCCGTGTGCAAAAATCCCAGTGGGATGCAAGTCAAACAACAACAACTACAAGACAACTAAGATTAAGGCCATAAGTCTAACTCCGTACTACAATAAACAAAGACATGGCCAAACCAAAAATGTTTTTCTAAAATATTAGAGGGGAAGGGAGATGAGAGAGGAGGGGGGTGAGAGGGGGAGGTGGAGTTGAGAGGGAAAATGGGAAGGGGTGGGGAGAGTGGAGATAGAGGGAGAGAGGGGAGATGGAGAGATAGGAGGGTGGGAGGGAGGGGGAGATGGGAGGGACAGGGGTTGAGGGGTGGACGTCGGCGAGAGGCAGACGGGAGGGAGAGGGCCTGTGGTGTTTCCGCGGGGGTCCATGAACGTGGTGGGGGGGCAGGGGGGGTGAGGGGGGGGACAGGGGGGGGGGCTTGCGACTGTCAGATTTAAAATCCCTGTTGGGGGGAGGGGAGCGTGAGTGTGATGGTGGGGAGTGGTGACGCAACGGTTAGCGCTGCGATTCGCTACGAACGCGGCGAAACCGAGTTCGTTTCCCGCTCACGGTCAACACCGGTGGCGATTATCTGAACCGGTCCTAGGCCTCCTCCTCTTGGTCGACTTGGCCTCAAATGAGTACCTGGTGCGGTGTGTAAACATCGTCACTGGGGGAGACAAAGGCGGCCGGGCGTGGTCGCTGGCCATCCACCCCCACGTGTGCTGTGCCGGCCTTCATAGGTGCTAGTCGCTTACAGCACTTGCCCCTACAGTCTGTTAAGGCTATATGGGGGATCTTTGTGTAGTCTGTTAAAGGTTATACGGGGGGGGAGGATGTTGTGTGTTGTATTTTTGTGCGTGTGTGTTATTGTGGGGAGCGGTAGTGTAGCGGTTAGAGCACTGCGCTACGAACCCGGCCACCCGAGTTCGATTCCCGCTCTACGACCAACACCAGTGACGATTATCCGAACCGGTCCTGGGGCCTCCCCTAGGTCGACTGAGCCTCAATTGAGTACCCGGTGCGGTGTGTAAACAATAAATTCCACTAGGGAGACAAAGGCGGCCAGGGGTGGTGTTGGTCACCCACCCCCTCGTGTGCCGTGTCGGCCTTCATAACTGCTCGCTAACGGCACTTGCCCCAACAGTTACAGGCTACACGGGGGGTCTTTATCTTTGTTTTGTGTATAATTGGTCAGCGACAGTGCTGTGGTGAGCGCACCGCGCTTCGTAGCCGGAGACCCTGAAACGCTTCACGCTCACGGCTAACATCAGTGGCGAATACATAAAGCGATGCCTTGGCATGTCCCCTAGGTCGACTCGGTCTTAAACGAGAACGTGGCGCTGTGTGTAGGCATCAGCACTGGGGAAACAAAAGCGGCCGGGCGTGTGTCGTGTCGGCCTTAATAGGTGCTGGCAAACACCACTTTGCCCCAACAGTCTGTTAAGGCTATACGGGAGATCTTTATATGTGTGTATGTAACGGTGTGTGTGTGACGGGCGAAGCCTGATTGCTGCTGCTGATGATGATGATGCTGCTGCCGCTGATGATCATGCTGCTGATGATGATACTGGTATCTGCCGATGACGTTGCTAATGCTGCTGCTGGCTTATACTGATGTTGCTGCTGATGATCATGCTGCTGCTGCTGATGATATTGCTGCGGATGACGATCCTGTTGCTGATGCTGCTGCTTATGATACTGCTGCTTGCTGCTGATGCTGCTGCTGCTGCTTATAATGATAATCCACACGGATGTCTCCGGGAACCAATCAGGATATCGGAACTGCGCGTGTCGTCATCATCCCCATCCATCATCAAACTCCCTGCATCCCCCGCCCCGCCTCCACTGCACCGTGACGCCCGCACTGGGAGCGAGAGAAGCAGCAGGGAGAGGAGGAGGCAGAGGGAGGAGGAGAAGCAGAGGGAGGAGGAGAAACAGAGGGAGGAGGAGAAGCAGAGGGAGGAGGAGGAGGCAGAGGGAGGAGGAGAAGCAGAGGGAGGAGGAGAAGCAGAGGGAGGAGGATAAGCAGAGGGAGGAGGAGAAGCAGAGGGAGGAGGAGAAGCAGAGGGAGGAGGATAAGCAGAGGGAGGAGGAGGAGGCCGAGAGAGGAGAAGCATCAGACAGAGAGAGGAGGAGACAGAGAGAGGAGAGAGACGCGCGCGCGCACACGCAGACGAGTGACAGAGAGCAAGGAGAGGGGGGGGGGGGAGAAGAGAGAACACGGGAGGAGGAGGAGGAGGTACAGGTGAGTTCACATCCGTCCTGCTCCGGTACCCAACCGAGACGAGCCGGATCACACACCGGGTGGAGACCCCGGGAGATATGGCAATTCCGACTGTAGCCACGCTGATAATGCTGCTGCTGTTGTTGTTGTGGTTTGGTGTCGTGGTGGTGAAAATAATGGTGGTGGTGGTGGCGATGATGGTGATGATACCGATGGTAGTGATGGTGCTAATGATGTTGATGGTGGTAATTGTGGTGGTGATGGTAATGTCATGGTTGCGATGATGATGGCAGTGATTGTGATATGTCAATGGGGATAATTAAGCCGCAGTGATTGTGTTGTGATGGTCATCGTGCTGATGGTTGTAGTGATGGTGGTTGTGATGTGACACTGATGATGCTAGCGGTGATGGGTTTCATCGTGATGACGGCGCTAATTATAGCAGTGATGGTGGCGGGTAGTGATGGCGATGTAGCGGTGTTACTGTCGCCTCCATCATTCCCATCACCCCTCCATCACCTGCCATTAATAGCCCCATCATCTCTCATCCACCCCTCCATCACCTGCCACCACTAGCCCCATCATATCCGCCATCACTCCTCCATAACCTGCCATCACTAGCCCCATCATCTCCCATCACCCCTCCATCACCTGCCACCACTAGCCCCATCATCCCCCATCATCCCTCCATCACCCCGCCATCACCTGCCACCACTAACCCCATCATCCCCCATTACCCCTCCATCACCTGCCATCACTAGCCCCATCACCCCTCCATCACCTGCCACCACTAGCCCCATCATCCCCCATCACTCCTCCATCACCTGCCACCACTAGCCCCATCACCCCTCCATCACCTGCCACCACTAGACCCATCATCCCCCATCACTCCTCCATCACCTGCCACCACTAGCCCCATCAACCCCCAGCACTCCTCCATCACCTGCCACCACTAGCCCCATCAACCCCCAGCACCCCTCCATCACCTGCCACCACTAGCCCCATCACCCCTCCATCACCTCCCATCACCTGCCACCACTAGCCCCATCAACCCCCAGCACCCCTCCATCACCTGCCACCACTAGCCCCATCACCCCTCCATCACCTCCCATCACCTGCCACCACTAGCCCCATCATCTCTCATCCACCCCTCCATCACCTGCCACCACTAGCCCCATCATCCCCCATCACCCCTCCATCACCTGCCACCAATAGCCCCATCACCCCCCATCACTCCTCCATCACCTGCCACCACTAGACCCATCATCCCCCATCACTCCTCCATCACCTGCCACCACTAGCCCCATCATCCCCCATCATCCCTCCATCACCTGCCACCACTAGCCCCATCACCCCCCATCACTCCTCCATCACCTGCCACCACTAGCCCCTTCATCCCCCATCACCCCTCCATCACCTGCCACACTAGCCCCATCATCTCCCATCACTCCTCCATCACCTGCCACCACTAGCCCCATCATCCCCCATCACTCCTCCATCACCTGCCACCACTAGCCCCATCATCTCCCATTACTCCTCCATCACCTGCCACCACTAGCCCCATCATCCCCCATCACCCCTCCATCACATGCCACCACTCCATCACATGCCACCACTAGCCCCATCATCCCCCATCACCCCTCCATCACATGCCACCACTCCATCACCTGCCACCACTAGCCCCATCATCCCCCATCACCCCTCCATCACCTGCCACCACTAGCCCCATCATCCCCCATCACCCATCCATCACCTGCCACCACTAGCCCCATCATCCCCCATCACCCCTCCATCACCTGCCACACTAGCCCCATCATCCCCCATCACCCCTCCATCACCTGCCACCACTAGCCCCATCATCTCCCATCACTCCTCCATCACCTGCCACGACCAGCCCCATCATCCCCCATCACTCCTCCATCACCTGCCACCACTAGCCCCATCATCTCCCATCACTCCTCCATCACCTGCCACGACCAGCCCCATCATCCCCCATCACTCCTCCATCACCTGCCACCACTAGCCCCATCATCTCCCATTACTCCTCCATCACCTGCCACCACTAGCCCCATCATCCTCCATCACCCCTCCATCACCTGCCACCACTAGCCCCATCATCTCCCATTACTCCTCCATCACCTGCCACCACTAGCCCCATCATCCCCCATCACCCCTCCATCACCTGCCACACTAGCCCCATCATCCCCCATCACCCCTCCATCACCTGCCACCACTAGCCCCATCATCTCCCATCACTCCTCCATCACCTGCCACGACCAGCCCCATCATCCCCCATCACTCCTCCATCACCTGCCACCACTAGCCCCATCATCTCCCATCACTCCTCCATCACCTGCCACGACCAGCCCCATCATCCCCCATCACTCCTCCATCACCTGCCACCACTAGCCCCATCATCTCCCATTACTCCTCCATCACCTGCCACCACTAGCCCCATCATCCTCCATCACCCCTCCATCACCTGCCACCACTAGCCCCATCATCTCCCATTACTCCTCCATCACCTGCCACCACTAGCCCCATCATCCCCCATCATCCCTCCATCACCTGCCATCACTAGCCCCATCATCCCCCATCACCCATTTATTACCAGCCACCACTGGCCCCATCATCCCCCATCACTCCTCCATCACCTGCCACCACTAGCCCCATCATCCCTCCATTACCTGCCACCACTAGCCCCCACTAGCCCCATCACCCCACCATCACCCCGCCATCTCCTGCCACCACTAGCCCCATCATCCCCCATCACTCCTCCATCACCTGCTACCACTAGCCCCATCATCCCCCATCACCCATCCATTACCAACCACCACTAGCCCCATCATCCCCCATCACTCCTCTATCACTTGCCACCATTGGCTCCATCACCCCACCATCACCCCACCATCACCTGCCACCACCAGCCCCATCACCCCTCCATCACCTGCCACCACTAGCCCCCACTAGCCCCATAATCCCACATTACGTCCATCGTCTCGGCGTTAGGGTCACAAGAGGTGATGGGTTCAGAGATCAAGAGGAGATAGGGGTAGGGAAAGACCCCTAATTGGTCTTCCACTCACGTGGTACGCATGGCGTGTGTGTAGAGCATTGGGGAGACAAACGGAGGGGGGAGGAGCGACGCTCACAACAACGAGCGGAGCGCGGGGTGGCTAAAGCACAGCAAGTTGGCACAGTAGGGGGCACAGGTGGTGCATCAGCCAGTCATCTCAGTCAGTCGACCCGTGGCACCTGTTGGGTCTGTCCCGTGACCTCGTGCCAGCGGGCGTTCGAGACGTCACGTGGCCTCAACGTGCACCTAGCCTGGCACAGGCGTCGTGGTGTCACGTCACCGCCACTTAGTGGCGAATGGCGGTTGTTGTTGGGGAGACAAAGGCGGCCGGGCGTGGTGTCTTGGCCACACCAACCCCTTTGCCATAGGCGCTGCTGCTGCTGGCTAACAGCACTTGCCCCAACAGTCTGTTAAAGGCTATACGGGGGATCTTTGTCTTGAAGTGTGTGTATCAAAGTGCACCAAGCCTGGTACAAGCGCTGTGGTGACTTCACCTGTCAGACTGTCGATTGGCGGCTATTGTGTATAGTGTACGATGTGCCGAGTGTAAAGTATCGTGAACGTGTGTATAGTGTGTGGTGTCTCTGTGCGGATGGTATTTATGTGTGGTGTGTATAATGTATGGTATGTATGTGTTAAGTGCATAGTGTCTGTGTATGTACTGCATCGTGTTTGTATATCCAGTAATACTCCGATCTACATATTCCCCTTTTTACGTCGTTTCGCAAGGACGTCGTCACTTTATCAACGTCGCTAGCTTGACCTGCGTCGTCTCAACCCCCCACACTATCACGTCGCCTCAACCCCCCACACTCTCACGTCGCCTCAACCCCCCCCCCACACTCTCACGTCGCCTCAACCCCCCACACTCTCACGTCGCCTCAACCCCCCCCCCCCCCCCCACACTCTCACGTCGCCTCAACCCCCCACTCTCTCACGTCGCCTCAACCCCCCACTCTCTCACGTCACTGACTGCAGCGTCGTCCGTTCCTCTCTCGCTCTCCGTCGCCTCTCAGCCTTCACCACCACCACCACTACTACCACCCACTACTACCACCACCACCACCCACCACTACCACCACCCACCACTACTACCACCACCACCCACCACTACTACCACCACCCACCACTACTACCACCACCCACCACTACTACCACCACCCACCACTACCACCACCACCCACCACTACTACCACCACCCACCATTACTAACACCACCACCCACCACTACTACCACCACCCACCACTACTAACACCACCCACCACTACCACCACCACCCACCACTACTACCACCACCACCCACCACTACTACCACCACCACCCACCACTACTACCACTACCACCCACCACTACTACCACCACCACCACCCACCACTACCACCACCCACCACTACTACCACCACCCACCACTACTACCACCACCCACCACTACCACCACCACCCACCACTACTACCACCACCCACCATTACTAACACCACCACCCACCACTACTACAACCACCCACCACTACTACCACCACCCACCACTACTACCACCACCCACCACTACCACCACCACCCACCACTTCTACCACCACCACCCACCACTACTACCACCACCCACCACTACTACCACCACCCACCACTACTACCACTACTACCACCACCACCCACCACTACTACCACCACCACCACCCACCACCACCACCCACCACTACTACCACCACTACCACCCAGCCACCACCACCACCACCCACTACTACTACTACCCCTGTTAAATGGCTTCGATGATTGACGTCGTTTCGACATTCATCATCGTCGCACCTTTCAGGAACGCATCCCCGACGTACACCTTGGTACACTAACCCCCCCCGCACTGACCAGCGTGGTGAAGTATGGTCGAGCAATCCCCCATGACCGACACAGCGTGGGGAGGGAGGCTTTCGTCCCGCAATAGTTCGCACCCCCGATTAGCACGGATGGCTACGTACGGTGTGAAAGAAGTTCAACATACACACAACTGATATAATAACAGTAATTGAACGTGTTCTTGCTTCTTTCGGTAAAATCACGTAGAAGGGAAACAATAACATAATTAAAATATAAAACAATAAAAATTGAACACGCACTACTTTTGTTTATTTTACCAGGTAAGGCCCACTGAGCTGTCCAACAATCTTTCAGAAGCTACCCTGGCCACAAATGGATAGTTCAATAAAATAGCGTATCGCATGGACATTCATAGCTGCATGTTTATAAATGTGGAGGGAAAAACCCAGAGAAAAATCCACGATACCACGGTGAGAGAGAAACACACACGCAAACTCCAAATATACAGCAGCAGGCGTCAGGGTCGGGATCGAACCCACGACCTCCTGTATACCAGGCGAGGTAGTTAACATCTCGCCACATACCAGGTACTCTGAAGTCACGCAACTCAAATACTCACGCGGGCTACCTTGAAGAGCGCTCGTCGTTTCAGGAGAGCCCTTCTCCACCGGGATGCTTGGCCAATGCCCGTGGGAGGACAAGCGGGAGTGAGAACCCCCACACGCGTGACACGTAAAAAGCTCCGGGTCGCGCAGATCGAGTCAAGAATCCAGTTTACAGTTTCATTTATTTGGTATAGCCCTGTGAGCCATTCGCCTCTTGAATCGGGTGCAACCGCAACATCGTCGCTGTGCCGACTGACATTTACCTGGCCCACCTGACATTTACCTGGCCCACCTGACATTTACCTGGCCCACCTGACATTTACCTGGCCCACCTGACATTTACCTGGCCCACCTGACATTTACCTGGCCCACCTGACATTTACCTGGCCCACCTGACATTTACCTGGCCCACCTGATGTTTACCTGGCCCACCTGACGTTTACCTGGCCCACCTGACGTTTACCTGGCCCACCTGATGTTTACCTGGCCCACCTGACATTTACCTGGCCCACCTGATGTTTACCTGGCCCACCTGATGTTTACCTGGCCCACCTGACATTTACCTGGCCCACCTGATATTTACCTGGCCCACCTGACATTTACCTGGCCCACCTGACATTTACCTGGCCCACCTGATATTTACCTGGCCCACCTGACATTTACCTGGCCCACCTGACATTTACCTGGCCCACCTGACGTTTACCTGGCCCACCTGACATTTACCTGGCCCACCTGATGTTTACCTGGCCCACCTGACGTTTACCTGGCCCACCTGACGTTTACCTGGCCCACCTGATGTTTACCTGGCCCACCTGACATTTACCTGGCCCACCTGATGTTTACCTGGCCCACCTGATGTTTACCTGGCCCACCTGACATTTACCTGGCCCACCTGATGTTTACCTGGCCCACCTGACGGTTACCTGGCCCACCTGACGGTTACCTGGCCCACCTGACGTTTACCTGGCCCACCTGACGGTTACCTGGCCCACCTGACGGTTACCTGGCCCACCTGACATTTACCTGGCCCACCTGGCCGGCAGCCACAAGCCTATAGCACCTGGTCCCGTCAGACGCGATAACCAGCCTCGAATCTGTTCACCTTGTCCAGTCATTACCTTTTTAGGGATATTTTCAAGTTGGTTTTGTGAATGAGTGAGTGAATAATTGAGTGGGTGAATCCTTAGGTGGGTCGGAGAATGAGTGAATGAGTGGGTGAGTGGCAAGAGTGAGTGATTGGGTGTGTATGTATGTAGAACTTCTTTCGCACCGTGCTAATCGGAGGTGCGGGGTGAATGATTGGGTGGGTGAGTGGATGAGTGCGTGTAAATAAGTGTGGTTGGTGAGATGTTAACTACCTCGCCTGGTATACAGAAGGTCGTGGGACAGATCCTGGCCTTGACGCCTGCTGTATATTGGAGTTTGCGTGTTCTCACTCTCTCATCGTCACTGTGCCGAGATGTTAACTACCTGGCCTGGTATACGGGAGGTGGTTGGTCAGATCCTGGCCCTGACGCCTGCTGCTGTATATTTGGAATCTGCGTCTCTCTCTCCCCGTGATCGCGTGGAATTTTCTCTGGGTCCTCCGGTTTTTTCCCTCCAAATTTAGAATCAACATCACGCGTTTAGAGTATTTGGCTGCTATAAATTTCCACGTGATAAGACATTTAGTTGAGCTATCATTTGTGGCCACGTCGCTTCTGCAAAAGAGCTACGCAGTTTAGTGCGCCTTACCTGGTAAAATTTAAAAAAAGTTTACGGTTTAGTTTAGAGTTCGAGTTACAAGTTAATGTTGTTGACAACCGAGTGAGAGAGAACTCAAGATACCAGGATATGAGCCTCGTCTGCCAGTAGGGATGTGGAGTGGGCGATGATTGCCTCTTGACGTGTCATCTCCACTGAACATTTGGGGTTTGAGTGTTCCAAGTTGGCAACTTCGGCACGGAGATCTTTAACCTCGCGGAGACCTTGAACCCCTCCCCCCCACCTTTACCCCCATACCCTTACTCCCCCCACCTTTACCCCCCCCACCCTGACCTCCTCCCACTTGCCCCCCACCCCGACCCCCCACCCTTACCCCCACCCAATTACACCCCTACCCCAACCTCCCTCCCCACCTTTACCCCCACCCTCTTACCCCCCACCCTCTTACCCCCTCCACCCCGGCCCCCCACCCCTATCCTCCTCCCCTATTAAATGCCCCCTCTGCCCCCCCCGACCCGCGTGTGCATGGTGCATGTTGTTTGAATGTAAAGTGGGGAGCGGTGGCGCAGCGGTTAGCCCTACGCTGCGCAAAGAACCCCGGCCACCCGAGTTGGATTCTCGCTCACAGCCACCAACATCGGTTGACTGTTACCTGAGCCGGTCCTGGGCCTCCCCTAGGTCGACTCAGACTCCAATGGGTACCTGGTGCGAATTGTAAACATCAGCACTGGGGAGACAAAGGCGGCCGGGGCGTGGTTCTCGTCACCCCCCCCCCCCTCCTCGTGTGTAGGTGCCCGCAACAGTCTGGCAAGGCTATACGGGGGATCTTTAACATTGTGGGAGGACTTTAATGTACTGTATGGGGCCGTCCATAAATGACGTCACGTACCTGGGGGGGGGGGTCAGACATTTGTGACGATGTGTGACGAGGGGTGGGGGGGGGGGGGGTTTGAGAAATGTGACGTCACATCAAAATGCGCAACTTTAAATAAATATAGACAACACGTTCTAACTTAATAAAATAGACTTTTTAATAAATGTCTTCTCCTACAACATCAGAGTGCAGCGCCACATTAAATACGCACTACAATGACAATAGTTTAAAGCATGTTTTATATTGTTTTGGGGTGGGGGGGCAGAGCTTTGTGACGTCATATTTGAGGGGGGGTCTGACTTTGTGACGTCGTGTGACGATGGAGGGGGTCAAAAATCGCGTGACGTCATTTATGGACGGCCCCTTGGTGTGTGGGAGTATGTGTGGGGGTATGTGCGGATTAGGGGGGTATGTGGGGGGGGGGGGGCTATGTGGGGGGGGGGGCTATGTGGGGGGGGGGGGGGCTATGTGGGGGGGGGATGTGTTTTGCGCAGTAATCTGCTGATGGAGTCACTCCCCGAGATGGGGTTGGCGCGGGAAGAAATTGGCGGCCAAACCCCTGGGCACGTGACGCGAACAAGGGGGGTGAGGGGTGGTGTGTGTGTGGTGTGTGTGTGTGGTGTGTGTGTGTGTGGTGTGTGTGTGTGGTGTGTGTGTGGGGTGTGTGTGGTGTGTGTGGTGTGTGTGTGTGTGGTGTGTGTGTGTGGTGTGTGTGTGGGGTGTGTGTGGTGTGTGTGGTGTGTGTCTGTGGGGTGTGTGTGGGGTGTGTGTGTGGTGTGTGTGGGGTGTGTGGGGTGTGTGGGGTGTGTGTGTGTGGTGTGTGTGTGGGGTGTGTGGGGTGTGTGTGGTGTGTGTGGGGTGTGTGTGTGTGGTGTGTGTGTGGGGTGTGTGTGGTGTGTGTGTGGGGTGTGTGTGTGTGGTGTGTGTGTGTGGTGTGTGTGGGGTGTGTGTGGGGTGTGTGTATGTGGTGTGTGTGTGGGGTGTGTCTGTGGGGTGTGTGTGTGTGGTGTATGTGTGGTGTGTGTGGTGTGTGTGTGTGGGGTGTGGTGTGTGTGTGGTATGTGTGTGGTGTGTGTGGTGTGTGTGTGTGTGGGGTGAGTGCATGTTGTGGTGACCGTGGCGTGTGTGGTGTCACCCCGGCAGGTGCACGTGAACTCCGGGACCCTGCACTGCTACCCACACATACACACACACAGACACATACACTCGGACACACACAGAGATACACACAGATATACAGAGGTACAGACAGACACAGATACCCACAGATACAAAGCCAAAGATCCCCCGGAAAGCCTGAACAGAATTTCGGGGCAAGTGCTGTTGGCGAGTAGCGCCTGTTAAGACACACAGACACACACGCAGACACACAGGCAGACACACACAGACACACACAGACGCAACTGGGTACATTAATTGTGGGGGAGAGTGAGAGGAGAGAGGGGGGGGGGGGTGACAGAGCAAAGGGGGCGGTGAGGACCACGAGAGGGGCCTCCATCGGTCACCATGGAAGCGGAGCCCGGGTCACTCCTAGTCGGGACCCTCATCGACCTTGACCCCGTCGATTCGGGGGTCCCCGGGGTCTCCGAGGTCACGGGGGTCTCCTCGGGGGACCTCCTGTCGCTCCCCACCGCGGGGGGCCCCGCGATCGACCTCCTGTGCGGCAGCCCCCGCGTGGAGAGCCTCGCTCTGCCAGGGGGCGAGCCTCTCCCCCCGAGCCTCGACCTCCTCTCGGGCAGCCCCCGGGACCCAGGGGGACCCATCCCCTCGGGCGGGGACCCGTGGGGTCCCGCGGGTGACGCGTGGGGTTCCAGCGCCGAGGGGACCACCGTCGCAGATCCCTGGGGGCCCGCGAAAGGCCCCTGGGGCGACCAGGCCGAGGCCTCCACCGTCGAGGGGTTCGGGCCTCAGGAGGGAGGGGACGCGTGGGTCCTGTCGGAGACCCCCTCCAAGGGGGTCCCCGAGGGGGTCTCCGAGGGTGTCGGCGGGCACCAGAAGCGCGGCGCCGGCGAGGAGTCTCCCACGGCGAGCGAAGCGACGGAGTCGGCGGATTCGTCCGAGGCGGAGGGGGATGAGGAGGGCGCGGGGCCTGGCCTGGGCCCCAGAGACGAGGAGCAGCAGCAGCAGCAGCGAGGGGACGGGGAGGATGCCGGGGATGGCCCCGAGGAGGAGAGACCCCTGGTCGGCTCGGGGTCCGCGGGGTCCCTCGGGGCCCCCGAAGGAGGGGATGAGGGGACCCCAACCGGGGGCAGGACGTTCGTGAGGAACTTGGCAGCGAAGATTGTCGACCAAACGTGAGGAGCCTTGATCATCGTCATCACCGTTACCATTATCGCAGTCAACAACAACAACGTCATCACCACAGTCAACATCACCAAGATCACGAGTTACACAATGCATCATCACCAATCGTAACTTTTCATTCACGATCATCTTTAATCACCATCTACACGAGCATCATCAGTACAAGCATTATCAACAGTCGTTATCATTAACACCACCATCATCATCATCTACAGATTTTATACTGTATTGTACAATCATCAAACACAACCATCATCGCCATCAATACAACCATCGTCATTAATCATTATCATCATCACCAACACCACCACCACCACGCTTGTTTAAACATGAAAGCCTCAACTGGGTCTAATAACTCTTTTTTTTTCAGGAGGTGTCATGCCAAGCTTTTTGCCGTAGAAGCCTCTGTTTGCAATGTGTGTGGTGTGTTTGTGATCACAATTTATTACATTTGCGGTGTATTTAAAAAAAAAGATTATTTAGGCAAATGTGTATTGCGACGCTGGCACGCAATGATGGCCTTTACTCTTGCGAATGATGCCACGGCATCCGTAACATCGCCTGTCAAGCTGGAAATATGGAATCGCTCCTCCCTGCATTCACGACCTCCTTCAGCCACGTTTATTCCACCAAAGATCATGAAGATCCTCAGATGGAGCATTGCTCACTGCCGCCACGGTCACGAAGCGTCACACTCGGGGGTGCTCATGAAGGTGGTACACGGTGGTGACTTTGCTAATTGCATGCCACCTAAACTCTGGAATTCCTTGCCCCTTCGAGGTCAGGGGGACTTCCGAGACAATTACACATCTTCCAATCTCCACTCAAAATGTCATCTGTTTAAAATGTATTTTTTTTCTGTTTGGTAACTTTCAAACGTCTTCTTTCCTTGGTTGATGTTTAAACTATTTCCCGCTTTTCCATTGCGCCCTGAGAACGATTGTTTAAGGGCGTTTTATAAATGTAAATTATTATTAGTAGTATTTGTCGTGGTTAATTCATTCGCAGTATTAACCAGGGCGGCCGCTGGATACGAATTGCAAACCTCCGCGATGGTGGAGATGGTGGTGGTGACGATTGGAATGATTGATACTGGAAGCGATGATGATGTTGGTGGTTGTGTTGTAGTTTTCATTTGTGCCAATAATTGTGACGGTTTTAGTGATGGTTATTATGGTGGTGATTGTTACTTGTGATTTTTGTGATGTGTCGGTGCTGATGATGATTGCGGTTCTGATGTTAATAATTTATCACGAAAGTAATTTGATGGTTTTGGTGATGGCAATTATGGTGTTGGTGGTGATGGCATATATGGTGGTGATCACGTTAATTATTGTTGATTATTGTGATGTGTTGGGGCTGATGATGTGTGCACGAGGCGGTCGCAAGAGGCGACTTTATTCATTACTCCCGTGATGCCAGATGACCTTCAGTGACCTCCACTGTGTATGCGTGTGTGCAGTATCTGTGTGCGTGTGTACGTATCTGTGTATGTTGCTATATGTTGAACTTCTTTCGCACCGTACGTAGTCAACCGTGCTCATCGGAGGTATATTTGTGGGGCGTGGTGTCGCAATGCTTAGCCACAAACCACGGAGACCTGAGTTAGAATCCCGCTCACGACCAATAACAGTGGCGGATAATTCAACCAGTCCTGGGCCTCCCCTCCCTTCGTCGACTCAGCCTCAAATGAGTACCTGGTGCGGTGTGTAAGCAACATTAGCGCTGGGGAGACAAAGGCGGCCTTGGCGTAGCGTTGGCCACACCACTGTTTCCGTGTGCCGTGTTCGCTAACATAATTTAATCCTGGTGGCAGTACCCCAGGGTACCAAATAATACAAAATGGGCCGAGGCAATTCAATGTTTTATTTCTGGGACACTTTTTTTTACAGGGGTGAACTTAACTCCGCGACTGGGTTAGCAATCAATCCGAAGTCAGTGCCACACTCCGCGATGTCGAAACGCCGAACATCAGCATAACAAAATCCGTTATCGAAAGAATTCTACTTTGAATGGTTGCATCGTGTACTACAGCTCGTCGAGATGAGTCGATTGCCGAATCGCCGACCATCGACAGACTAAAAATGACTGCATCACGGACATTGTGCGAGAGCCGGGCTACTAAGGTACCCCGTGGTCCCCGTGGTACCATAGTACTATGGTCACCCAGGGTACCGCCATAAGGTTCATTTGCCCTAAGAAGGGCCGTCCCTGGCGGGAGGTGGGGGGGGGGCTGTGGGACCCGGGGCAATCCCCATTGAGTGCCCCCCCCCACCATCGCCCCGACGCATTCGAACTAAACGAGAAGTATTAGATCTGACACCGTGACGTCGAAGCGCGGGTACCCCCCACCTCCCTGCACCCCCCCCACCGCGCGGGGCCCAGAGCGGTCGCCCCGAATCGCCGTACCCTAGGGACGCCTCTGGCCTCAGGAGCCCGTTAAAGGCGAGACACGGGGTGTCGATAGATATATACACACGCGTCTGTGTGTGAACTGTTACGTTACAAGGATCGTTATGTCGATGTCGGTCTCAGTTGGGGGGTAGTAATTCGGTCTGGGCTAAGATTAAGGCGGCCGGTGTTAGCGATGGACCGAGAAGGCATGCGGATTAGAGGACACACGGTGGGGTGGGGGGTCTCGTGAAGACGCAGTTCAAACAACGTGGGGGGGCGGTGGGGGTCTTGGGGACAGGACACGCGGCTTCGTGGGGAGCTGAGGGTCAAGAGAGTAGTGACGGAGTGGAACGAAAAGGGTTACGCCGAACCCGTGGAGATGGAGCGACGATGAATAACCAAACGCGCCTTCGTGTCGAGAGAGAGAAGAGAGAGCATTCGGCTGCTATAAATGTCCACGCGATGGGTAAGCGACTTCGTTGCACCTTCATTCGTGATGGCCAGGTCGCTTCTGAAAAAGAAGCTCATAGCTCAGCCGGATTTTTACCTGGTCCAATAATGATTATTTTTTTTAAAAACGTTGTTTAGTTTAAAATAGTTTGGTTCAGCTCGGGTTGTAGGTGCCCAGCGCAATGATTTGTCACATCGCTAAGCCTTGGGTCGATGTACCCGATGGCAGCGGGAGCTTGTAGGATGCCTTCATCCATCCAGCAGCGGATCGACCTCGACGATGATGATTTATGTTAGGGGCGAGCGGCTAAGGTTAATGGGGGTCGAGGTTTAGGGTTAACTTTAAGGAGCGCGGCTCCGCCATAAACCACGGTTAGGGTAAGGGAATGGGGGGGGGGTGAGCAAGTTCCCACTCCGTTATAAAGCGGCGGCGAGGGGGATCCTATTAGGCTGGTAAACAGATAGGGAGAGAGCCCCCCTGGGGAGAGGGGGATACGCGGTGCCGATGGGATGGGCGCAGGCTTGTGGGGAGGGGCACGTGTATCCCCTTGCCCTCTAATTCCCGCTGAGTCAGTGCCGTGGTTGGATGGAGGGTGGTGGTGGTGGTGGGGAAGAGATTATTCTCGGTAGATGGGGGGCGGGAATTAGAAATCCGCGGCAGCCCCCCCCGCCCGCCCGCCCGCACTGCAGCTTGCACACGTGACGTTTGTTGTTGTTTTCACCGATCTCCTTTGGGACTGACAGCGCGGCAGCTCGTCCCGGTGGTAGCGGATGAGAGAGAGGGGGGGGGGGCACTTCCGCGGATTTATTTGCTTAGAACATAAAGCGACAAATTTGATTCCAGCTGCGCGGCTGTCGGCCATCCGCGTCTTGGTGGCACAGGTTGGAGACAATTTTCAACCCCCAATTATTATTATTGCCGCATCTTGG
This sequence comes from Petromyzon marinus, assembly GCF_048934315.1. Taxonomy (NCBI): domain Eukaryota; kingdom Metazoa; phylum Chordata; class Hyperoartia; order Petromyzontiformes; family Petromyzontidae; genus Petromyzon; species Petromyzon marinus. The sequence goes on from NC_133720.1 coordinate 6,383,074, forward strand.
TGGCACGGGTTGGAGACAATTTTCAACCCCAAATTATTATTGTCTCGTCTTGGTGGCACGGGTTGGAGACAATTTGCATCCCCCAATTATTATTATTGCCGCATCTTGGTGGCACGGGTTGGAGACAATTTTCAACCCCCAATTATTATTGTCTCGTCTTGGTGGCACGGGTTGGAGACAATTTGCATCCCCCAATTATTATTATTGCCACATCTTGGTGGCACGGGTTGGAGACAATTTTCAACCCCCAATTATTATTGCCGCATCTTGATGGCATGGGTTGGAGACAATTTTCAACCCCCAATTATTATTGCCGCATCTTGGTAGCACGGGTTGGAGACGATTTGCATCCCCCAATTATTATTATTGCCGAATCTTGGTGGCACGGGTTGCAGACAATTTGCACCCCCCCCCCCCAATTATTATTATTGTCTCGTCTTGGTGGCACGCAAGATATCCGTGGGTTCGATGCCGGACGCTGGCGATGCCTCTGGTATATTTGGAGTTTCCAGGTTCTCCCTGTGGACGTGTGGTGGTCTCGTGGATTTTTCTCCGCGTTCTTCCGATTTTTGCCCGACTCCATCCACGTTGAGAAAACAACGCTGCTTTAGATTAATTTGTGATGGTCTTGATGCTTGCGTGATGGTGGTGATGGTGCTGTGATGGTGGTCTTGTGTCGATGGACCCTTGATGGTGTGTGATGGCGCGGTGATGGGAGGATGTCTCACCTGCGCCACGATGTCGCGAGCGAACCAATCGCTCACCTCCTCTCTGCGACGCACATGTGATGATGATGATGACTACATCCATGATGAGCTATCATCGCGTGTGGCCAGGTCGCCTCTGAAATAGTGTCCATAGCTCAGTGGGCTTTACCTGGTAAGAAAAGAGTGCCATCAGAAACACTGCTTCTGCCTCTTATCCACACATGAGGCATGCGTTTTGTGTTCTTCAGTGGCAATCACACCGATATATTAAAAACAAATATATATTCTCAAAACCTTGAATTTGGCCAAATTAATGAATGGCTAAATTCATTATTTAACACGTAGGCTTTCGCGACCATAATATAGGTTTCTTTTTGGTTAGATCGCCTAAATATAAATGTGTCGTTAAATCCTCCAACTCGCTACACCCGAGAACCTGGTTTAATCACGATTGCGTCTGTGTGAGTTTGTGGGTCTCGATGCAACTCAAGAGGGTGTCTTCTCGATGGCAGTTGATGGTGACCAGGCCGAGTCCATCAACTCACCACACTTAGAGAACCCCAGCTTAATCACATCCATGCGGCCAACACCTGGGGATTGCAATTCGAGATCCCAGCGTTGCCGGTTCAGCGTCTGCTCAGCCACCCGACCGCCTCCTCTGCTTCCGCAGATTTCTGTTTGCCCACTGGAGCAGAGACGGATTTATTGAGTGGCGTAAAAGGAGCGCACGCGGGAGGAGAGGGAGATTGGGGGAGGGGTGGTGGGGGAAGGGGTGGGGGTGGTGGGGGGGGAAGGGGTGGGGGGCGGGGTTCAGAGGATGAGATTGGGGGCCTCGGGACGTGGGGGGGGGACATCCACCTATGTCCTCGTGATATAACGACCCTGTGATCCGATGTTGAATGATGGTGGTGGTGGTAATTATGATGATGATGGTAGTGATGGTGATGATGGTGGTGATGTAAATATCGCCGTCAGGGAGACAAAGGCGGTCGGGCGTGTAGCTGGCCACCCACCCCTTTGTGTGCTGTGCCGGCCTTCATAGGTGCTCACTAACAGCACTTACCCCAACAGTCTGTTAAGGCTATACAGTGGATCCTTGTCTTCGTGGTGTTGATAATGATGATAATAATGATATTGCTGACGACGATGATGGTGGTGGTGATGGCAGCGATAGCTATGAGGATGTTGACGGTAGTGACAGTGATGATGATGTTGGTGATGATGTGTCGCAGAGAGGAGGTGAGCGAGGAGGAGCGAGCTGCATTTGCCGAGGCCTTGTCGGGGGAGGGAGGCAAGGGACGCGATTGGTTCGCCCGCTACATCGTGGCGCAGGTGAGACATCCTCCCATCACAGCGCCATCACACACCGTCATTCATTACGCAAACATCAAGACCATCACAGCACCATCGACGCCACCACAGGAACATCAACACCATCACGGCGACATCCACACAGGACGATCGCCAACACCACCACCACCACCGCCGCCATCGTGATCACAGCTCCATTCATTCCAATCACAGAGAGACAGAGGGAGCAATGGTGGGAGAGCGGTGGAGGAAAGATGACAACGTGGAGAGGGCGATAGACAGGGGAGGGAGAGGGGGATGATAAAGGAGAGGGGGGGGGAGCAGGAGGGAGGGAGAGGGAGGCCGTTGTTGCTCTGCTCCCGTCTATTGCCCACGGCAAAGCATCATCCCTGATCAGTGTCAACTCGCGTGTGAGTCGGTGTGAGTCAGTGCGTGCTTGTGTGTGTGTGTGAGCGAGTGTGAGTCAATGTGCATGTGAGTCCACGTGTGTGGTTAGCGGGGGTGTAGCGGTTAGCGCTACGCAGCGCTACGAACCCGGCTATCCGGGTTCGATTCCCACTCACGGCCAACACCGGTGGCGATTACTTGAACCGGTACTGGGCCTCCCCTAGGTACCTGGCGCAGAGTGTAAAAACATCGTCACTGGGGAGACAAAGGCGGTCGGGCGTGGTGCTGGCCACCCACCCCCTCGTGTACTGTTTCAGCCTTCATAGGTGCTCGCTAACAGCACTTGCCCCAACAGTTTGTTCAGGTTATCGGGGGGGATCTTTGTCTTTGTGTACGTATGCGAGAGCACGTGTGTGAGCGTGCATTTGTGTGTGTGTGAGCGTGCGTGTCTGAGCGTACGTGCGTGCGTGCGTGCATGCATAAAAGCGTGTGTGTCACGATCATTCAAGGCCTTCACGAGCTCCTAATTCATCGTTAAACTTGACCTCCCCCCCCCAATTTCAACCGCCGCACCCTGAGATCGTCGTCGAATCAGCACCGTCCGTATCGTGGTGGCGAGATGTTACCGTCTTTGCCTCGTATGGAGGAGGTCGTGGGTTCGACCCTGACGATGCCTGTGTGTATGCGAGAGTTTGCGTGTTCCCGCCCCCCACTACCCCCCCCCCACAGGGGTCGCGTGCGTTTATCTCCGGCCCCTCCGGTTTCCCCGTCCGCCCCGTCGCGTTTAGAACCGGAGCCACGCGTTCGGAGTCGTTTTTTGGCCGCCGTACATTTCCACTCGACGACGCTGAAGGCGCCGATGAGCCGCTTGGTCGAGCTGTCATTTGCGATGTGCCAGGTCGCTTCTGACAAACTAAAGAGCTGCGTAGCTCCGAGGGGCCTAACCTGGTCAAATAATACGCAGAAAAAGGGAGGCTTTGGTGAGTGCACCGCTAACCATTGCAAACGCCGTTGGGAGCTCCCACCGTGGAGCTGTCCGATGAATTCTGCTGCTCCGCGTTGCGGCGGTGGAGTGGACGAGAGACGCAAGTAAGGGCGCAGCCAGAACAGAGCGTCTGGGGGCGATTAAAGTCGATTTTTCTGTTAATTCCTTTCAAGCGGAAAAAGGGGATACTTTATGTTTACAATGCGGTATGTAAAATGTTATTTATTTCGGAATCGGATTCTTTATTTACACTGGAGGAATCCGGTGGGCTATGAAGCTAGGTTTTTTTTTTTCCCACAGATGTTCGCAGACGTCCATTTATTTATATTTTTAGATTCCCAACAGCAGCAGCAGCAGCAGTAGCAAAACACCACTTGGCAGTCAGATCCGCGAAGCACATTTCCATTGTTCACGTCGTTTTTATTGCATAACCGGTAACCGAATGAAACTAAGCGATTACAACCGGTTCAACACGCAGGCAGCCGCCACGGTGGCCAGCAGCGCGTGACTGGACTCGCAGTCCACAGGGGTCACCGGGGGTTCGATTCCATCCGCCGGCGCCGCAGTTCAAGCGACGGGGGCAGGTTTCTTATGTAGCCCCCACTGTTAGCCAGAGCTTAGGTTTCCCTGTGTGTTCTAACCTGCGTGTGTGTGTCCATGTCCCCGTGTCTCCACATGTCCCCCTGGTGTCCCCATGTCCCCTGGTGCCCCCTCCACGTCATCCCCTGTGTCTCCCCATGTCTCCTCATGTTGCCTTTCGTCTCCACGGCATCCCCCGGTGTCGCCGTATTTCCCTGTTGTCCGTGTTCCCTGTTGTCCTCACCGTGTCCCGTCCCCCCCCCCCCATGTCTCCCTGGCACCCCCCGGTGTCCCTGTGTCTCCCTGTTTGTCCCCATGTCCCCCGGTGTTCCCCGTTTCCTATCCACATCTCACTGTTGTCCCTCTATCCCCCCGTGTACCCACCACCCCCCCACCTCCCCCCTCCCCCCACCATCCCGCCCCCTACCCCTCCCCCCCCCACAGGGAGGCCCCCGCTGTGTATCGGCCCTCGTCTTCTCCAAGCTGACAGAGGCATTCTCAGCGCTTCTCACCGAGTGAGTCCAGTCGCCCGGAAAAATGTCGTGGCGATGACGACGATTGTGATGTAGATGATGACGATGTTGATGAAGATGGTGATGGTGATGATCGTGGTGGTGGTGGTGGTGACGATGATTGTGGTGGTGACAATGAAGATGATGACGATGGTGATGAAGATGGTAATGGTGATGACGCTGATCGTGGTGGTGACGATAATGATGATGACGATGACATACTTCAGATTCACTGTAGATTCGAAACCGCAGATCCAGATTTGGCGAAAATTCCGTCTCCCCCCCCCTCCCTCCCCTCCTCCTCTCCCTCCCCCCTCTGTTGAACCCCTCCCCTCCTCCTCTCCCTCCCCCCTCTGTTTAACCCAGGGTAATCCTAGTCCCGTGACCTTCACAAAATGGCAGATGTCACGGTGCAGTGCTCGGCTCTGACGGCCATTGGTGGGAGGAGTGGGGAGATAGTGGGGGGTAGAGGTAGCGAGAGGGGGGAGAGAGAGAGGGGGGGGGGAGAGAGAGGGGGGGGGAGAGAGGGGGGGGAGGGGGGGTTAGCGGGGAGGAGAGGGAGGAGGAGAGGGATGGGACGTGAGATGGGAGAGGGAGTGAGTGAATTAACGAAGATGAGGCTGAGGATGCAGACAAAGCATGAGGAGGTGGAGCAGAGAAAGGAGGGTTGGAGGAGATGGACGTGGGGAGGGAGGAGGGAGGAGGGGAGCAGAGTAGAGAGGTGGTGGGAGAGATGGCGATGAGAAGGGAGGTTGAACTGGGGGTGAGAAACTGAATGAAGATGAGGAGGGAGAGGTGGGAGGTTGTACAATTGGTGGGGGGAAGGTAGAGAGGGGGGAGAGGTAGAGAAGGTGGTGGGGGGAGAGGTGAAGCGGGAGGGCGAGAGAGGGGGAGGTGGTGGGGATGAGGGAGGGAGGAGGGAGGGAGGAGGGAGGGAGGAGGGAGGGAGGGTTCCTTTCTACCCTGCACCCTGACCATGACCCGAGCTGTGTGGTCACGTGATCACGCTCACCGTGCCCTGTCCCTCTCCACGGCACCCCCCCCCCCACTCTCCCGCCCCCCCCCCCCCCCCGGGGCTGGTGTTCACAGAGCCACTATGATCTAACAGCAGGACCGAATTAATGCTCTTTTCTACCTTGTCTTCGTGTCTCTGTGTCTGCCTCTCTCCCCGCCTCCGTGTCGCTGTATTCCTGTCCCCATGTCCCCGTGTCTCTGTTTCTTGTGTCTCCTTGTCTCCGTGTCCCCATGTCCCCGTGTCTCTTGTGTCTCCGTGTCCCCGTGTCCCCGTGTCCCCTTGTCTCTTGTGTCCCCGTGTCTCTTGTGTCCCCATGTCCCCGTGTCTCCGTGTCCCCGTGTCTCCGTGTCCCCGTGTCTCCGTGTCCCCATGTCCCCGTGTCTCCGTGTCCCCGTGTCCCCATGTCCCCGTGTCCCCATGTCCCCGTGTCTCCGTGTCCCCATGTCCCCGTGTCTCCGTGTCCCCGTGTCTCCGTGTCCCCATGTCCCCGTGTCTCCGTGTCCCCGTGTCTCCGTGTCCCCGTGTCTCCGTGTCTCCGTGTCTCCGTGTCCCCGTGTCTCTTGTGTCCCCGTGTCTCCGTGTCCCCGTGTCCCCGTGTCTCTTGTGTCCCCGTGTCTCTGTGTCCCCGTGTCTCTGTGTCCCCGTGTCTCCGTGTCCCCGTGCCCCCGTGTCCCCGTGTCTCCGTGTCCCCGTGCCCCCGTGTCCCCGTGTCTCCGTGTCCCCGTGCCCCCGTGTCTCTTGTGTCTCCGTGTCCCCGTGTCCTCGTGTCTTCGTGTCCCCGTGTCTCCGTGTCCCCATGTCCCCATGTCTCTTGTGTCCCCATGTCTCTTGTGTCCCCGTGTCTCCATGTCCACATGTCTCTTGTGTCCCCGTGTCTCTGTGTCCCCGTGTCTCCGTGTCTCCGTGTCCCCGTGTCTCCGTGTCCCCGTGTCTCTTGTGTCCCCGTGTCACTGTGTCCCCGTGTCTCCGTGTCCCCGTGTCTCCGTGTCCCCGTGTCTCCGTGTCCCCGTGTCTCTTGTGTCCCCATGTCTCTTGTGTCCCCGTGTCTCTTGTGTCTCTGTGTCCCCGTGTCTCCGTGTCTCCGTGTCCTTGTGTCTCTGTGTCTCTTGTGTCCTCATGTCCCCATGTCTCCGTGTCTCTTGTGTGTGTCTTGTGTCTCCGTGTCGCCGTGTCTCCGTGTCTCTTGTGTCCCCGTGTCTCTTGTGTCCCCATGTCCCCATGTCTCCGTGTCTCTTGTGTCCCCGTGTCTCTTGTGTCTCCTTGTCTCCGTGTCCCCGTGTCTCTGTGTCCCCGTGTCTCCGTGTCCTCAGGTGTCACCGTCACGATGATTTCCTCCCGGCCGCTCGGATTCTCCCTCTGTGCTTCGAGTTCCACTGCCTCGGTGAGGTCACTGACCCTGTGATGGTGACCTTCACAGTGAACCTTGACCTTTACTCTGCCCATGTGACCCTGACCTTCAAACTAATCCATAAACCTCATTAACCTTTTTACGCTGACCCAGACACCTGACTGACCCTCACAATAACCCTTGACTCCTAAGCTGTGTAATTATTTATTTATCTCTATGACACTCCGTTTACCCAGCAACTCATCGCTGAGTCTCAAGCCTCTTTTTCAGGAGGGTCCGGCCAAGTGTTCACAGTCGAGGGTGGATGGAGGATTGCCACTGTGTTTTCCAATCAAGTAGTTTGCGAGTAATTGAATTATTATATTTGTTTTTAATTCGCCAAATTTTGGACCTTTGAGGCTTATAACATGATGGCCCGCTCCTTTTCACACGATGTCACGGGATCTTTAACGTCCGTTGTGAAGCAGACGGACGCATGGTATCATTATTACAATGATTATTACTGAAGTTGATACCGCAGGATTAACCAGGGCGGTCAGCCAGATTCTAACCGCAAACCCCTGCGGCAAACGCGCTACCCCCGGGCCACGTGACTGACCCACGGACATCGCGAACGCCTGACCCTTACGCTGACCCTGACGCGAAAGACTGAACCTTGTCTCTAACCTTAGCCCTGACCCTGACGCGAAAGACTGAACCTTGTCTCTAACCAAAGCCCTGACCCTGATTGTGACCGTAACGGCACGCCAATCGTGGACGCTGCCACCATTTACGCACACAGAATCAGAATATTTATTTACCGGGGGGGGGGCGGGGGGGGGGAAATGCGATGAGCCGTTAAGGTCTGTTTTTGCACGAATGTCCAGTCGGGGCGTGTCAACAAGTTACAAGAAACAATCAATACAACAAAAACGATAGGAGTGCAAAGTGTACGAAAGATAAGCAAAGTTCTGAAAGTAAATAAATATATAGTACATAAGTTCAAATAAAGTATATTAATTCCCAAGCTTAGGCAAGGCAGCAAAACAACAGCAAAAAAGTCCCAGACCACACCAAGACAACGCACAGTCCGTCAATAAATGTGAACTATCGACACACGGGGTAAGGATCAAAGCTACAAAACCACATGTTTTTTTTTATGTGGCTGCTGTATCCAGCGCTAATTTTCTGCCCCAGGATATTTTCTGAAGCAAGATTTACGATGTGAAGGGAGGAAACTCTCACTCTCTCACACACTCGCACCCACACGCTCCCACTGCCGCACGTACTCACTCACTCTGTGCCACTCTCACACACACTCGCGCACACACTCATCCCCTCTCACACTCAGTCCCTCACATTCTCACTCACCACCTTACACACTCACACACTCACATTCTCACTAACCCCCTCACACACTCACCCCCTCACACACTCACCCCCTCACACACTCACCACCTTACACACTCACACACTCACATTCTCACTCACCCCCTCACACACTCACCCCCTCACACACTCACCACCTCACCCACTCACCCCCTCTCACCCCCTCACACACTCACCCCCTCACACACTCACACACTCACCCCCTAACGCACTCAGCCCCTCACACACTTGCCACCTTACACACTCACACACTCACATCCTCACACACTCACCACCTTACACACTCACTCACTCACCACCTCACACACTCACACACTCACCCCCTAACGCACTCAGCCCCTCACACACTCTCCACCTTACACACTCACACACTCACATCCTCACACACTCACCACCTTACACACTCACTCACCACCTCACACACTCACATTCTCACTCACCCCCTCACACTCTCGCCCCCTCACCCCCACACCCCCACAATCACCCCCCTTGCGTGCTGCCTCCTCCCCCCGTGAGGTCGTCAGCCTCTCACCAGGGTCCATAATGGCCGGAACAGCTAAATGCGGGGGGCTGGCGACCCCATCGCTATCCCCCCTAATTACCTCACCCCCTAATTAACCTCCTAATTAACCCTCATCATCACCTTGCTCACGCCCCTCACTCCCATCCATGTGTGCGGGGTGGGGGGCGGAAAGCGGGGCAAGGGGGGATTGGATTACGAGAAAACACAAAGACAAAGACCCCCCGTGTAGCCCACACAGACCGTTGGGGCAAGTGCCGTTAGCGAGCACCTGTGAAGGCCGGAACGCCGCACGAGGGGGTGGGTGGCCAGCAACCACGCCCGGCCGCCTTTGTCTCCCCCCGTGGCGATGTTTTACACACCGCACCAGGTACTCATTTGAGGCTGAGTCGACCTAGGGGAGGCCCAGTACCGGTTCAGGTAATCATCACCGGTGTTGGCCGTGAACGGGAATTGAACCCGGGTCGCCGGGTTCGTAGCGCAGCGTAGCGCTAACCGCCACGACACTACCACTCCCCACACTCAGACATACACACACGCACACACCCGTATACACACGCACACACACACACGTACACACACGTGCACACACACACGTGCACACACACACACGCACACACCCGTACACACACACGTACACACACGTACACACACACATGTACACACACACACGTACACACACACACACGTGCACACACGTACACACACGTACACACACACACGTACACACACGTACACACACACACGCGCACACACACGCACACACCCGTACACACACGTACACACACGTACACACACACACGCGCACACACACACGTACACACACGTACACACACACATGTACACACACACACGTACACACACACACGTATACACACACACGTACACACACGTACACACACACACGTACACACACGTACACACACACACGCGCACACACACGCACACACCCGTACACACACGTACACACACGTACACACACACACGCGCACACACACACGTACACACACGTACACACACACATGTACACACACACACGTACACACACGTACACACACACGTACACACACGTACACACACACACGTACACACACGTACACACACACACGTACACACACGTACACACACGTACACACACACGTACACACACGTACACACACGTGCGTTCCCCAACACCCTCTCACGGTTCGTGCGTGCAACCCCTCCACCAACCTGCCTTGCCTCACCACCCCCCCTCACCTCATCCCTCTCCGCCCACCCCCCCCCCCCATCCCACGCTCTCACCCTGACCCCTCACAGGGGACGTGACTCTCGGCAGGGGGCCCTCGGGTGAGCGCCGGGACCCCGGCGAGGGGTCCCTGGACTCGTACTTCCGCTCGGCCAACTCGTGGCTGGCCGACAAGAAGGGCAAAGCCGGCCGGCTGCTCCGGGCCGCCCCCCTCGCGCCCCCCAACATCCGCGGCCTCCTCGGGGGGTTCCGGACCCCCTTCGGCCGCCGCGCGGAGACCCCCGTGCCCAGCAGTCCCCCCGACGAGGGCACCGAGGAGAACCCCGAGGGAGCTCCCGGCGGAGACGCCGAGGAAGAGGGGGGGGTGTCAGCGGAGGCAGCGGGGGCCACGTGAGTGTCGGGGGTGGGGGGGGAGGGAGCGGCGGCGCAGCGGTTAGCACGCCGCCGCTACGAACCCGCCGACCCGAGTTCGAATCCCCGCTCACGACGCAACAGGCGACGGTTAATCCTACGTGTGAAACGTGGCGCTGTGCGTAGTGAACACCGCCACACTGGGAGGCAAAGGCGGGGTCGACCCAGTCCGCCGATTGGAGTGGGTGACACGTGACTGACACGTGACTGAGCGAGAGGTAGACTGGACGTGGTGGGGGGGGGGGGCAGCCAACGGCGCGCGGTGGTCCTGCGGACAGACTCGCCGCCCCCCGTCGTGGGAATGTGGAATTTCCATCGCCCCTAGGCTCTGTGGCAGGGCCGTAAGTGAACAGGAGATGAGCACCACTGCCGAGTGATCACTTTCAGTTGTTTCACAATGGGGGGCAGAGGTGAGCGGGAGGGGGGGGGTTGGGGTAGACATTGGTGGGGGGGGGGGGGTAAATCCCAATGGGGAGGTGGTGGTGGTGCTCGCTTGCAGCCTCAGCGGCTGTTGTCAGCCAGCAGTGCCGTCCTCGGGGTCGTTGTTCACGAGCACAGGGTCTGGATCATCGGGGGAACTTTTGTCGGCCGAGGGTTGTCAGGGTATCTATCCCCTTTTGTTGGGCGTAAGAATTCATGGGGGGGGGGGGGTGGTGGGGGGGGTGGGGGCGAGGGGTGAGTGCCGGGTGGGGTCACGCCTTACAGGGTGTTAATGAGTCGGGGGTTTGTCGGAGGCTTCGGGGAGACCCCTGAAAATGGGACCTGAATTGCGTTTTGGGGTCCACTACACAAGGGGTGGGGGGCGGTGTTGGGTGCGTCACGTGTGTTAGGCATGTGCCAGGTGTATCGTGTGTGGGATTGTGTCACGTGTGCTGCTCGAGAGCTCATCAGACTCCTCACCATCCGCCCCTCCCTCCCTGCCCCCCCCCCCACAACACCACTTTGTTGCCATGGCAACGCAGCCAGCAATTAACTCTAATGATCGGATGAGGTGGCGGCGGAAAGGGGGCCCGTGGCTGTGGGCCGTGCGTGGGGAGCGGCGGCGCAGCGGTTAGCGCACTGCGCTACGAACCCCCCCCCGCGACCCGAGTTCGATCGCCGCTCGCGGCCAAACCTCGGTGACAATTATCCGAACTGGTCCGGGGCCTTGCCTAGGTCAACGGGGCCTTAAATCGGTGCCTTGTGCGGCGTGTGCACATCAGTGCTGGGGACGACGACGACGATGGCGGACATGTGTGTCGGCGCTGGCCACCCACCCTCTTCGTGTGCCGTGCCGGGCTCAAATACGAGTATGTGCTCGCGACCGGCACTTGCCCCAACAGCCCGTGCGGGATCTTTGTCTCTGTGGGGGGAGATCCGTCGGAGCTGTCCAATCGTAAGGCTGCGATTTGGTCACGGAAAGTCCACGGAGGGTGGCGGTGGATCGTGATTTCCAAATAAACTCTCCGGTGGGTGTCTGGGGCGCGGATCGCGACAGGCAAACACGGGATCTTGGAAGATTCCTTTTGTTTCCTCGCGAAATGATAAAGGGGGGTGGGGGGGGGCGGTGGTGGTGGTGGTGGTGGCATCGCCGCATCTGACTCCGTGACCTCTCCGGGGAAGTACCGACTCTGTTTTGCCCGGACCTTGGCCGTGAGATTCCCACCAACTTTGATCTCACCACCTTTGCAGTCGCTGGAATGATCGTTACCGCCATCACCATCACCGTTGTCATCCTCATCACCACCGGTATCATCACTGACCGCCATCAGCACCATCATCATCATCATCATCCTCACCAACATCACTATCATCATCACCACCACCATCACCAATATCACCATCACCACCACCATCACCACTATCACCACCATAATCACCAGCAACGCCACGACTATCATCACCATCATCACCATCATGATCACCATCATCATCACCACCACCATCATCACCATCATCACCATGGTCGCCCGCTATCGCGTTCTGAGTTTATCCGCCCTTGCTCTTTGTGTGCACGCTGCCGCCGCCCGGAGCAGCGAGGAGCAAGCGACAGACTCCGGTACGGGGCATGGGTCGGGATCGGGTCAAGTCTAATTGGGTCAAATCAGGGGCAGGGCACATATAATTGGGTCAAGTCAGGTCAAGTCTAATTGGGTCAGGTCAGGTCAAGTGTAATTGGGTCAGGTCAGGTCAAATCTAATTGGGTCAGGTCCAGTCTAATTGGGTCAGGTCAAGTGTAATTTGGTCGGGCCAGGTCAAGTGTAATTGGATCAGGTCAAGTCTAATTGGGTCAGGTCAAGTCTAATTGGGTCAGGTCGGGTCAAGTCTAATTGGGCCAGGTCAAGTCTAATTGGGTCAGGTCAAGTCTAATTGGGTCAGGTCAAGTCTAATTGGGTCAGGTCAAGTCTAATTGGGTCAGGTCAGGTCAAGTGTAATTGGGTTAGGTCAGGTCAAATCTAATTGGGTCAGGTCAAGTCTAATTGGGTCAGGTCAAGTGTAATTGGGTCAAGTCAGGTCGTCTAATTGGGTCAAGTCAGATTAAGTCTAATTGGGTCAGGTCAGGTCAAGTCTAATTGGGTCAGGATCAGGTAAAATCTAATTGGGTCGGGTCAGGTCAAATCTAATTGGGTCAGGTCAAGTCTAATTGGGTCAAGTCAGGTCAAGTCTCATTGGGTCAAGTCAGGTCAAGTCTCATTGGGTCAAGTCAGGTCAAGTCTAATTGGGTCAGGTCAAGTCTAATGGGGTCAGGTCAAGTCTAATTGGATCAAGTCAGGTCAAGTCTAATTGAGTCGGATCTTGTATAGTTTGATCAAGTCTACTTTGGTCAGGTGTAATTGGGTCAGGTCATCTGGGCATCTCCTAGGTCGACTCAGCCTCAAACCTGGTACGATGTGCAAACATCAACACTGGGGAGACAAAGGCGGTCGGGTGTGGTGCTGGTCACCCACCCCCTCGTGTGCCGTGACGGCCTGTGTAGGTGCTACTCACTAACAGCACTTGCTCCAACAGTCTGTCGAGGCTATATGGGGGATCTTTGTCTTTGTGCGACTACAGAAGTGCGAGGATCCGCCGAGGGGGGAGGGGTGGCGGGGGAGGAGGGGGAGGCGGTGACCCCACGCACGTTCCTGTACACTCACCTTAAAGATCAACCCATCTGGTGAGTGTACACCTCACCCCACACACCTCACCCCACACACCTCAACCCACACACCTCACCCCACACACCTCACCCCACACACCTCACACACCTCACCCCACACACCTCACTCCACACACCTCAACCCACACACCTCACCCCACACACCTCACCCCACACACCTCACCCCACACACCTCACCCCACACACCTCACCCCACACACCTCAACCCACACACCTCAACCCACACTCCTCACCCCACACACCTCACCCCACACACCTCACCCCGCACACCCCACACACCCCACACACCCCACACACCTCACCCCACACACCCCACACACCTCACCCCACACACCTCACCCCGCACACCTCACCCCACACACCTCACCCCACACACCCCACACACCTCAACCCACACACCTCAACCCACACACCTCACCCCACACACCTCACACACCTCACCCCACACACCTCAACCCACACACCTCACCCCGCACACCTCACCCCGCACACCCCACACACCCCACACACCTCACCCCACACACCTCACCCCACACACCTCACCCCACACACCTCACCCCACACACCTCACCCCACACACCCAACACACCTCACCCCACACAGCTCACCCCACACACCCCACACACCCCACACATCTCACCCCGCACACCTCACCCCACACACCTCACCCCACACACCTCACCCCACACACCTCACCCCACACACCCCACACACCCCACACATCTCACCCCGCACACCTCACCATACACACCTCACTCCACACACCTCACCCCACACACCTCACCCCACACACCTCACCCCACACACCTCACCCCGCACACCTCACCCCACACACCTCAACCCACACACCTCACCCCACACACCTCACCCCACACACCTCACCCCGCACACCTCACCCCACACACCTCACCCCGCACACCTCACCCCACACACCCCACACACCTCACCCCACACACCTCATCATGTTGATGATGATGCAACATAATGATTCATGATAAGATGATTATGAAGAGGAGGGGTTTTTCCGTAGTGGTGAGTGATGATGACACGTTGTGACGATGATGGCTGTGGTGGTGATGATGACACGTTGTGACGATGATGGCTGTGGTGGTGGTGGTGAGTGATGATGACACGTTGTGACAATGATGGCTGTGGTGATGGTGGTGGTGATGATGATGACACGTTGTGACGATGATGGCTGTGGTGGTGGTGGTGAGTGATGATGATGATGACACGTTGTGACGATGATGGCTGTGGTGGTGGTGAGTGATGATGATGACACGTTGTGACGATGATGGCTGTGGTGGTGGTGGTGATGATGATGACACGTTGTGACGATGATGGCTGTGGTGGTGATGATGACACGTTGTGACGATGATGGCTGCGGTGGTGGTGGTGGTGGTGATGAGCCGTAATGACTGACGATAGACTCACAATGATGATCGTCACCATCATTGGCGATGACGACGATCATGAATAAAGTGACAAAGAAGAGGATGATAATGAAATGAGTCGTAACGATGATGATAACGATGTAGCGATGATGACGATGACGAGGATGACGAGGATGAGGCTGTTTGGGAATTGACCCCACGGCTGCGACTCCGGCCCCCTTCCCCGGCCCAGGCAGACTCTACGCTTCTGGAACGCGGCGCTCTTCCAGGCGCTGCACGTCGAGCGGCAGAAACACGAGCTCCCCCACAGCGGGTGGGCACACCTGGGGGCTCCTCAACACCTGGGGGCTCATCCACACCTGGGGGCTCGTCAACACCTGGGGGCTCGTCAACACCTGGGGGCTCATCAACACCTGGGGGCTCATCCACACCTGGGGGCTCGTCAACACCTGGGGGCTCGTCAACACCTGGGGGCTCATCAACACCTAGGGGCTCATCAACACCTGGGGGCTCATCCACACCTGGGGGCTCATCCACACCTGGGGGCTCATCCACACCTGGGGGCTCATCCACACCTGGGGGCTCATCAACACCTGGGCACTCATCAACACCTGGGGGCTCATCCACACCTGGGGGCTCATCCACACCTGGGGGCTCATCAACACCTGGGGGCTCGTCAACACCTGGGCACTCATCCACACCTGGGCACTCATCAACACCTGGGGGCTCATCCACACCTGGGGGCTCATCAACACCTGGGCACTCATCAACACCTGGGGGCTCATCCACACCTGGGGGCTCATCCACACCTGGGGGCTCATCAACACCTGGGGGCTCGTCAACACCTGGGCACTCATCCACACCTGGGCACTCATCAACACCTGGGGGCTCATCCACACCTGGGGGCTCATCAACACCTGGGCACTCATCAACACCTGGGGGCTCATCCACACCTGGGGGCTCATCCACACCTGGGGGCTCATCAACACCTGGGCACTAATCAACACCTGGGGGCTCATCCACACCTGGGGGCTCATCAACACCTGGGCACTAATCAACACCTGGGGGCTCATCCACACCTGGGGGCTCATCAACACCTGGGGGCTCCACACCTTGACACTCCACACTTGGGGAACATCCGGGCACTCCACACCTGGGCACTCCTCCACACCTGGGCACTCCTCCACACCTGGGCACTCCTCCACACCTGGGAAACACCTGAGCACACGTAAGTACACGTTTACACACCTGAATGCCTCCTCACACACATGCACACCTCAGCATTCGAGATGACTGGGGAGGGGTAATTGTGTGTGTTTGTCTGTGTATATAGATAGTATATAGATACACACAGTGTAGCGGTTAGCGCTACGCTGCACCACGAACCTGGCCACTCAGGTTCGATTCCCGCTCACGGCCAACAACACCGGTGACGATTATCTGAACCGATCCTGGGTCTCCCCTCAGTCGATTCAGCCTCAAATGAGTACCTGGTGCGGTGTGTAAACATCGTCACTGGGGAGACAAAGGCGGTCGGGCGTGGTGCTGGCCACCCACCGCCTGGTGTGCCGTTCCGGCCTTTATAGGTGCTCGCTAACAGCACTTGCTCCTACAGTCTGTTACAGGCTATACGGGGGATCTTTATCTTTGTATATAGATACGTATGTGTGTTTGTGTGGTGAGCGGTATTGCAGTGGTTAGCACACTACGTTACAAACCCAGCGATCCGAGTTCGATTCCCGCTCACAGCCAACATCAGTGACGATTCATTGAACCTGAACCTGCGCCTCCCCTAGATTGACTCAGACTGAAATGAGTACCTGGTGCGGTGTGCAAACATCGCCACTGGGGAGAACAAGGCGGCCGAGTGTGGTGTTGGCCATCCACCGCCTGGTGTGCCGTGCCGGCCTTTGAAGGTACTCGCTAACAGCACTTGAATCGATTGGCGGTGGGCCTGGGTCACCGCAAAATATTGGTAGGCCGGGCAGAGTTTAAGGTTTTTTTTTTTTCTGGGAGCATCGCTGGTACCACCACCCTGTCCTGCCGGAGGGCGACGCTGGGAGCGATGACGACGACGATGTCGATCCCGCCGACACGACCGTGACCGCCGGCCGTACCAAGAGAGCGCCTGGTGCGCCATTGCCTCCGAGTGGTCTCGCTCACAAAGACAAGGAGGGTGTTGCCGCCCCCGTAAGAAGCAGAACTTGCTGCGGAATGACCAGACCAGCATCCCGATGTACTTTCACAACAAGCGATTAACAGCCGTTGCCACGCACAAATCCCCAGCAGCCCCCCTTTTTAATGGGTGTTTTGCGTGTTTTTTATTTCCATATTTGGCGTGCGTATCGGGTTCAGTGACATCTCCCCTCTTCATAGGCCTTCTGGTTTCGGAGTTACGGAGGTTTTGGCACCCCCAGGTCACGATGGTGACCCGGGTCACCGCCAATCGATTCACTTGTCCCAAGAGTCTGTCCAGGCTATAGGGGTGATCTTTGTCTTTGCAGGTCTCAACGCAAGGAGCTGTGCACAGCAGTGGACAGCAGTAGGGAGGTGACGGAGAGCATCACATTCAACCTCCTGGGGTACTACTCCTTGGTTATACACACGCCTCTATACACACGTCTCTGTACACACGTCTCTGTACACACGCCTCTGTACACACGCCTCTATACACACGTCTCTGTACACACGTCTCTGTACACACGTCTCTATACACACGCCTCTGTACGCGCGTCTCTGTACACACGTCTCTGTACACACGTCTCTTTACGCGCGCCTCTGTACACACGTCTCTGTACGCACGTCTCTGTACACACGCCTTTATAACATCTCTAATACACACATCTATACACACATCTCTAGACACAAGACATTTATTCAAAGACAAAGATCCCCCGTATAGCCTTAACAGGCTGCAGGGGCAAGTGCTGTTAGCGAGCACCTATGAAGGCCAGCACGGCAGACGAGGGGGTGGGTGGCCAACACCACGCCCGACCGCCTTTACCCCTACACACATCTACACACACACACATCTATACACACATTTATACACACACAATCTATACACAACAACAACCGCCATTCGCCACTAAGTGGCGGTGACGTCACCATGACGCTTGTGCCAGGACATGTGCACCTTGAGGCCACGTGAAGTGTCGAACGCCCGCTGGCAGGAGGTCACGAGGCAGACCCAGGTGCCACGGGTCGACTGACTGAGATGACTGGCTGATGCACCACTTGTGCCCCCTACTGTGCCAATCTGCTGTGCTTTAGCCCCCCGGTGCTCCGCTCGTTGTTGTGAGCGTCGCTCTTCCGCCCTCCGTTGTTGTTGGAGGGCGACTGCCTCCAACTGCCCAGTAGCGTCCTTCACGAGCCTCCTCCACAGAGGCCGATCTTGACACCGCTGGTGCCAGTCATCGGCAAGTCCACTCAGCTCCACGTCCTCCTGTACCACATCACTCCATCTCTTCTCTAGCCCGTGCCATGCCAGTTTAGCCCCCTCGATCCGGCCAAACAAAAGCTGTTTCGGCATGCGGTGGCTGGGCATGGGGGCTACATGACCCAGCCACACACATCTATACACACACATCTATACATCTATACACAATCTATACACCACGACACCTACACACATCTATACACACACATCTATACATCTATACACACACAATCTATACACCACGACACCTACACAATCTATGCACACACACACCTATAAACACCTGCACATATCCACACACACACACACACACCTCCACCAGGTGTGATCTCCGCAAGTGAGTCAGTCAGGTGAGTCCCCCTTTATTTAACCAGGATATGAGATTGCCCCATCGAGACCCAGGTGAACAACTTTGCCTCTGGCGAGTGCCATCTGGGTCACATCCAACTCAATTTAAATGCGCAGCGTCTTTTAAAACTTCTACGATCGGTGACCGTGCCATATGCGGCGTGCCGTGTGCCGCAGCTGCCTGTCGGGGCGGATGCTGTCCCTGGGTCTCAGTCGCCGGGCCTGCGCCGAGTTCCTGAGGAGGCAGTGCGACACGGGGGGGCTCGCCGAAGGTGAGGGGGGTGGTCATAGAGCGGGGGAGGGGAGGGGGGGGGGTCAGTGGGGGGCTGGAGGGAGTGTCGCGTCCAGGATGGTAAGGGCTCTGCGGTCAAGGATGCAGGGGGTCAGAGGTCGAGTGCGTGGTCCGTTGACCGAATCCCGCAGGCCGCCATGGTTAATGCCATACGTACGCGCGGGTGCGTGTGTGTGCGTGTGTGTGCGTGTGTGTGTGTGTGTGCGTTCTTCCGCACCGTACGTAGGCAAGCGCGCTATAGTTGGAGTGTGCGCCGTTTGGCGTCACAGTGGACGACGCGAGAGGGATCCCGCAATGTTGGGGGGGGGGGGGGGGCGGGGGGATAGAAGCAATTGAAAACCCTGCGCGAGCATACATCGCATATTCAATGAACGTCGATTTCGTTGGACGAAATTTTTGTCTGGGGAGAAATTTATTTTGGGATGCGGGGTCAGGGGTCCGTGGCCTAGGGCAGTGGCTCTTATCCTGGGGTTTACGCGCCGCCTGGGGGTGCGAGATGCCCTGTCTAGGGGGCGGCGGGGGGGGGGGGTAGCGAGACATGGCCAGATGTTTTTTTTAGAAGGTTAATAATCGAAAGCACAAATTAAGCACGGGCACGTGAGTTACAACTTACTTTGTTTCATCAAACCTATTTATTTATTAACATTATATATATTTTAAAAAAATTACGATCGAGAGCCAAAGGGGTGCAGGGCTGCGGTGCAGATTAAAAACCACTCGTCTAGGGGGCTTGTGCGATCCAGGAAGGTGGTGAGGTCTGCGGTGTTATGGAGCAATGGGACGTTCAGGTAGTCGGTTGGGGGGGGGAGGGTCAAAGATCCTGGGTCTGGTACCCGGGGGTCTGAGGTTCGGGGATCAAGGCTAGGTCAGGGGTCGGGAACCTGCGGCTTCAAGAGTCCCTCGCGCCTCTTCAAGGGACCGCTCCGTGACGTCGTTTGTGATTGATGTTGAGTTGTCGTTTTTGTTGTTTTTACCGAATTCGATTCCCGACCGTCTGGGCTAGGGGATCGGGCTCCCTGGTGCACCGTGAGGTCAAGTAACGGCGGGGGGTGGGGGCGGGCCCTGTCGTCTGTGCTTGTGTCTCAGAACAACTGGAGGCGCTGGTGGCAAACATGGAGCGACTGGAATCAGCAGCAGCGGCAGCAGCGGAATAAACCACGCTCGCCACACCCCTACTAACCACATCACACCACGCCATCGTACTCGCCACACCAATACTCGCTGCATCACACCACGTCTTCAGCATACTCACCACATCATCACACCACTCCGTACTCGGCACACACCCATACTCTCTGTCATCACCTTGCGTCTCACATCACACGTCATCACACCATGCATGCACAGCCGCGACCGCGCACCCATAAGCACACACTGCACACACACACACACTACAAACACACATTGCACACACACTGCACACACACACTGCACACAAACACTCTGCACGCACACACACACTGCACACACACACACACAGCACACACACACTGTCCACACCACACACACGCAAAGCATATGCAACACTGGTTGCTGACCTCTCACTCACACCTTACTCGCCTGCCTCTCCACCCACCCAGGTGTGGCTGCCTGACTCACTGGCCTGCAAGTTCAATTCCGGAGCGACGATAATAAGAATCTCTCTGATTGAGTGAGTCGGCGAATTATAACACTAGGCCTGTTCCATGGTTGGGGTGAGGGTAGGTCACGTGGTGTGTGGTGGCACCAGAGAGAAGTTAGGGCCTTGATACCACGTGAGATGAACCTCACCTGGTGATGCCTCACCTGGTGAGGCCTCGCCTAGAGGGTCCTCAGCAGGAGCAGGGTCACCCAGGTGAGGTGAGGTGGGGCCTGGCCAGTGCCGTCCCTAGGGTAACGGTGAATCGGGGGGCGACCGCCCTGGGCCCCGCGATTTGGGGAGCCCCCCCCGCGTTTCTACGTCACTGCGTCGGGGAGGGGGGGGGGGGGCGCACCACCACCTCCCCCCCTCACTCTGGACGACCCTGGGCCTGCTAAACTTCAGCTGCAAACTCTCCCATGATCCGCGACTCGGGTCTGGCACTTTATCCACTCGCAGGCCAAGCCCCGGTCGAATGTCGACATTGCAAGTCGTTCACTACCCGTGGTGATCTGTGGCCGTGATCTTTACTAATTTTCAGCGGGGGGGGGGGGGGGGGGGGGAGCACGTTGGCCGATTAGACGTCCCCAGTGTCAGGGTGCCGCTACACTTGTGAAACCATTGGGGGGTTTGTGTGTTCACGTAGCCCGCGGGGCCTTGCAACGAAGAACGCGAAAATGAATCCTCGTAACGCCGCCAGACCTCCGTGGGCAGCGGTGGCGGCGGTGGTGGCCGCCGCCGCTGCTGCTGCACGTGGCCGGCGCTGCTGCTGCACGTGGCTGCCGCTGCTGCTGCTGCACGTGGCCGGCGCTGCTTGGTCTCCTCTGGCTGCTCCGCATTCCGCTAAAAAGTCATGAATTGGCCGATGACCGAAAACAATTTCGAGGACCGCAGAGCTTGGGCAGTTGTTGAGGTCGTCGGCTCGGCAGCTGCTGCCTTCCCGCACGTCAGTGGTTCCTCATCGCGCCTCCGAGTCATCCTTTACATCTCTCTCTCTGAGTCGTACTCTCTCTGAGTCATCCTCTCCCCGAGTCGTTCTCTCTCTCCGAGTCGTCCTCTCTCTGAGTCATCCTCTCCCCGAGTCGTTCTCTCTCTCCGAGTCGTCCTCTCTCTGAGTCGTTCTCTCTCTCCGAGTTGTCCTCTCTCTGAGTCGTCCTCTCCCCGAGTCGTTCTCTCTCTCTGAGTCGTCCTCTCTCCGAGTCATCCTCTCCCCGAGTCGTTCTCTCTCTCTGAGTCGTCCTCTCTCTGAGTCATCTCCCCGAGTCGTTCTCTCTCTCCGAGTCGTCCTCTGAGTCATCCTCTCCCCGAGTCGTTCTCTCTCTCCGAGTCGTCCTCTCTCTGAGTCATCCTCTCCCCGAGTCGTTCTCTCTCTCCGAGTCGTCCTCTCTCTGAGTCATCCTCTCCCCGAGTCGTTCTCTCTCTCTGAGTCGTCCTCTCTCTGAGTCATCGTCTCCCCGAGTCGTTCCCTCTCTCCGAGTCGTCCTCTCTCTGAGTCATCCTCTCCCCGAGTCGTTCTCTCTCTCTGAGTCGTCCTGTCTCTCTCTCCGAGTCGTCCTCTCGTCGCCCTGTCTCCCTCCTCTGAGCGAGCGAGCGACGCAGCAGCGTCACAAGTCGACATTCTCCATATCGCTCTCTCGGTCCATAACACATTCCGGCCCACCGAGCGCAGGAGCCGCAAATCCGCGTGCAGGTGGCAGCCCTAAACCGCGACCCACGTGGCGCCATCATCCCCTCCCGTCTGCACCCTACACAAAGCAAAAGATCGATACCCCCCCCCCCCCCCCCCCCGTATAGCCTTTGACAGAACGTTGGGGCAGGCGCTGTTTGCGAGTAGCACGGGGGGGGGGGGGGGGGCCAAACGTCACGGTCCCCAGCCGAACTTCGGCTCCCCAGTGTGGACGGTTACTACACATCGCATCGGATCACCATTTGAGGCCGAGTCGACCTAGGGGAGGCCCGGGACCGGTTCATATGTTCGCCGCGTTCATGGTCGCGAGAGGGAATCGAACTCGGGTTCACCGGGTTCGGAGCGCAGTGAGACAACCGCGACTATGCCGCTCGAGAACAATAACCAGCGAGTGGCGGTGACGTCGCGACGGCGCTTGTGCCAGGCTAGGTGCACTTTGAGGCCACGTTCAGTGTCAAAGGCTCGCTGGCAGGAGGGTCACGGAACAGACCCCAGGGTGCCATGGGTGGAGTGACTGAGATGACTTCCGCTCTGTAACACACGTACACACACATACGTACACACAACAACAACCGCCATTCGCCACTAAGTGGCGGTGACGTCACCACGACGCTTGTGCCAGGCCATGTGCACCTTGAGGCCACGTGAAGTGTCGAACGCCCGCTGGCAGGAGGTCACGGGGCAGACCCAGGTGCCACGGGTCGACTGAGATGACTGGCTGATGCACCACCTGTGCCCCCTACTGTGCCAACTTGCTGTGCTTTAGCCACCCGGCGCTCCGCTCATTGTGAGCGTCGCTCCTCCGCCCTCCGTTGTTGGAGGGCGACTGCCTCCAACTGCCCAGTAGCGTCCTTCACGAGCCTCCTCCACAGAAGCCGATCTTGACACCGCTGGTAGCAGTCATCGGCAAGTCCACTCAGCTCCACGTCCTCCTGTACCACATCACTCCATCTCTTCTCTAGCCCGTGCCGCGCCCGTTTAGCCCCCTCGATCCGGCCGAACAAAAGCTATTTCGGCATGCGGTGGCTGGGCATGCGAGCTACATGACCGAGCCAACGCAGCCTTGCCTGCCGGAGGAGCTCACCGATGGGACCCTGCCCAGATCTTTCAAGGATTTGTGAGCTCACACAATCCAGCCTGGTTAAACCCAGGATGGATCGTAGGCAGGCTAGCCTAAATGTTTCTAACCGGCGAAGATGCTCCATTAAGGGGGTCCACGTTTCGCAAGTGTAGAGAAGGGAGGGAATGACCGTGGCCGAGAAGACCTGAAGCTTAGTGCGGAGCGACAGAGCAGGTAGCTTCCACACAGCGTTACGCAACCGATGAAAATATATTGTCGCTCAACTGATTCGGAGTGAGACCTCTGCTGTTAAACTGGGGCCGGTCATAAGCACACTGCCCAGGTATGGGAAACTCTCCACTCTCTCCACAACTGCCTCATCACCGATTGGGAGTTGTGGGGTGGAGTGTCCGATGGTACAAAACACCCAGGCACGTACGCACATGTACGTACACGTACACACACGTACACACATGTACACACACACGTACACACGCGCGCACACACGTACACACGTACACACACAAAGACACAGTCGTGGCATATCACTCCCAATCTACCACGTAAGTTTTACACGCGCTTGCAATCTGTGATTTATCTGATTCCCCCCTCCCTCGCCTCCATCTCTCTCTCCCCCCTCCGTATCCCATTGATCTCCGGTCTCTGCATCCCCCATCACCTCCCTTGTCCTCATCGTGCAATAGGAACACCACCCCCCCCCCGTCTCCCCCACTCTGCCTTCTCTCTCCCAGTCTCTGCTGCTCCACCAATCGTTTTTTCTCAGCCCCCCCAGCCCCCAAATCTTCTCCAATCTCTCCTCTTCGCTGCTTCATCTGCTGCCCGAGTGTCTGGTCTTTATTGATCCCCCCCACCCCGTCATCCGCCAATCCCCGTATCCTTCATGCTCCCCGTGTCTCCCCCCCACCACCCACCGCCTTTCCCCTCTCGCCCCCGCGACCGCTCCCGTTAATTATCGGTGCTCGTCAATTGTGGTCACGTGCCGTGTCTCCCCGTGTCTCATTACAAGTCGCCCTGTTCCTTTCCGAGTTCGGGGCTTCGTCACGAGTTCCTATCCGGGGTCCCTGGGGTCTCCGAATGCCCCTGGGGTCTTGGGTGCCTGGATTCAGGTGCCCTGCGTCCCTGAGTCTCTGGGCAACTCGATTCAGGACCCCGAGTCTCTGGGAACCTCGATTCAGGTCCCTGGGTCTCTGCCCTCCCCCCCCCCCCCGGGTTCGTGCAAGTCGACGAGCGACCCCACGCGGCAGGGTCCCCAAGTAGCTCGACCCGTGGGCTGCGTCACGGAGACCTTTGACCTTCCACGCGCCGCGCGCATTTCACACGCACGGGGAAACGGACGGGCGCGGCCACGCGCAGCCCTGGCGGTGGTGTCACTCCACTGCTGGATGATGGCCTCGCCCCTCCGTGCCGGGTTGGTGATGGACGGGGGGGGGGCGCGGTTATATTTGACCATACTTCACCACACCACGCTGGTCAGTGCGGGTTGTTGGTGGTGGGGAAGGCGGGGAGCCATCGAAGTGCGGCAAAGTGGATTTTGCCGCACAGTCCTCTGCTGCCTAAACCGCAAAGCCCCGCCGCAAGCCTATAGCACCTGCTGCGCATGGCGGCCGTTTCCATCCAAGCAGCCAACCAGGCTCGGGGCCTGCTGAGCCTCACGAAGCTCGGGAGCATTCCGGGTGATTTTGGGCATGGGTGCGAATCGTCTTGTCATTAATGACTCTACCGCCCCCGCCCTCCGTGTATGGAATACGTTAAGAACCGAGCAGGTTGGGTTGGGATGGGTCTCACGCTGGGACTTGGCAATCTCACGTTGGGCCTAGGCAATCTTACGCTGGGACTGGGCAATCTCACCCTGGGACTTGTCTATCTCACGTTGGGCCTAGGCAATCTCACGCTGGGACTTGTCTATCTCACGTTGGGCCTAGGCAATCTCACGCTGGGACTGGGCAATTTCACACCCCGAGCCTGGACAATCTCACGCAATGGGCGTCCTCCAATCTTGAGAGCTCTGCATGGAGTCACATTGTGCATGTGTAATTGTCAATCCTGGAAGACCCTCTCACCCCCCCCCACCCCGTTGTATAGGTCAACGCAGGGCTTAATTTCAGCCGGAGCTGTTCGGGGCTGATCTCCGGGAAATATTTCTGCGGTGTGATTTGGTTGTGGTGGTGGTGGTGGGGGAGAAAAGAAGGGTTCGGAGAGGTTGGGTTGGTGATAATGTAAGCCCTGGCTTGGTGCAACTGTTTGTTCAGAAAATTATAATGCTGTGGAATTTAAATATAATACAGAATATTATTACCACGTCTAGCTGTCAATGTCGTGTTGTCCCATTGTACTGGATTATTCAACGAGAGTGTTGCTGCACACGTTCGTGCCACCGTCCGCTTGTCAATCCACCGCTGGACGAGGACCTCCCGTCCACCGCCGAGGCTGTGACGGCCACGTGGGTTTATTCTGACCACACGTCACCACGGTGGTCAGTGACGAGTTGGTGAAGAACTGAATGATTGTACACCTTGTGCTGCCACTGGAAGATGTTCCACGGTGGTTGCGAGATGTTAACTACCTCGCCTGGTATACAGGAGGTCGTGGGTTCTATCACGACCCTGACACCTCTCGCGCGCGCCCCCCCCCCCCCCCCCCCCCGTGGTCCCGCTCCTCCGGATTTTCCCTCCACATTGAGAATCAACGTGCGTTTGGAGTATTTGGCTGCTATACATTTCCACATGATGATAAGCCATTTCGTTGAGCTATCATTTGCGACCAGGTCGCTTCTGAAACAGCTACATAGCTCAGTGATAAAATAAAATCTGGTTATAGTTTTTAGTTCCAATGTGTTGAGATGGGATGGTGACGTAAGCCACTTAAAGATGCATAGATTATTATTCACGTCCCAAAGTTTCATTCGCAGTCCTGAATGGAATAGGCAGCCGGGTGATTTCAGCGGTAAAGTTAACTTGGGGTTACTAATCTCAAGTTTCAAACAAGACACGAACACTTGTACACAAAGCACACCTCTGTGGCATTATGCAACAACACAACCATCAGCAGTTCCTGTAGAACTGCATCGTGGACCCCACCCCACATCGCGTCTCAAGGGGTCACCATCAAAATCAAGTTGAGCGAATGTGACCAGCCAACAGCGATGAGCCACACGTGGACGAGTTTCGTTCCGACAGTGACTCATCAGCATAGAGGTAGTCGCCAAATGCCCACCGCTGCCTCAATTACAGCCGTGGGGTGGCCCCACCATTCCACAGTCTTCGACTTCTTTCGTACGGCTGCTGACGTTGCAGAGAAGTGACGACATATAGAAATAGGTTTTACCCTTTTAACTGGCACAAAAACTGACACCTTTATTCAAGGCATCATGTTTGCAATAACCACAACACAAACAGTCAAAATGCAATCAAAAGAGACAACTCTGATAATATGCACTGTCCTTGAATTTGATTGGTCCACACCCGAGCCGGCTTTTCTTAGAGCCTAGTCTCCACTGGTGTTGGACCAGAAGACGCCAAAAGGCGTACGTCTTATTATCAGAGTTGTCTCTTTTGTTTGCATTTTGACTGCTTGTGTTGTGGTTATTGCAAACATGCCTTCAATAAAGGTGTCAGTTTTTGTGCCAGTTAAAAGGGTAAAACCTATTTCTATATCTTGTTACTGGCAAAGGAGGTCTCATAATGTAAAAGCGACAACTTCACATTCAGGCGGTCAAGGCCAGACAACCGCGTCGGGAGCAACGGAGTGTCACTGCGACTCCTCCTTCGTTATTGTGGATCGGGGCGTTGCGTCGTTACACGTTTGCATGGTCAGTCGTGGGTGACCTCAAGTCGCACGCACTGGCTGGAGAGGTTTTGAACTTTTGCATTTGTGCGTCTACTGCCCACGGTTTGTGCAGTGGATGCGATTTAGTGTGGATCATGAGCAGCTTCGTGGACGATCAAGTCCCCTGAGATCGTGCGCTTTGGGTCTTTCACAGCCCCGGGTGTTTTATTTCGCGAGTTCTCTGGAACGTCCACTCAGCACCGTACGCGCGCAATGTGCCAGAGTGCTTTGAGTGGCAACATGTTTGTGTCGACAAATCGCGGGGCGTGTCCTGCGGCCTGCAGCATCCATCATCGACATAAGGGGGGGGGGGGTTCTGGACAGTTTCATAAATCGCGAGCTGCGTTGGCATTAATTCGAGAGCGTAGATCCACAAGTGGAGTGGTGGATTAATCACAAGTGGAGTGGTGGATTAATCCCCATTCCCCTATCGATACAAGTTGCCGATTGTATTCGGTCCAAGAGGGGTTTTAGGGTCAAGGCAATCGGGACCGTGTTCATCGATGCAGAGGGGTTGTGGGCATGAGCGCCTTCACTCTGGGCACTGCAGCATCGAGTCTCGGGTGGGGAGCCCGGCATAGTGTCGTGGAATTCCTGAAGCTCGCTTATGGAATCAATGCGTGCACCATCCCCCCCACCCACACTCCAACCACCGTGCCAAGCGTGGCACCCTGCTGACGAACATTCCGCGGTGGGTCGACGGTGTTGCATCTTCCTCACCTTGTCACTGCTGCGGATGAGAAGTCAGCTGCTCGTGCAGTCAGACGGAGAGAGACCTGGCGAGGTGTTAACTACCTTGCCTGGTATGCAGGAGGTCGTGGGTTGAATCCGGACCCCTGCTGTATATTTGGGAGTCTGCGTCTCTCTCTCTCTCGCTCTCCGCGGTGGTCGCGTGGATTTTTCTCAGCGTCCTCCGGGTTTTCACCTCCACATTAAGAATCAACATCAAGCCGTTTGGAGCGTTTGGCTGCTACACATTTCCACATGGGCTATCATTTGTGGCCAGGTCGCTTCTGAAAAAGAGCTACATAACTCGGTGAGCCTTACCCGGTAAAATAAAAATTTCGGTTGTTTTAAATAGACTGAGAGACGGACAGAGACGGGGAGAAAGACGGTGGGGGGGGGGGGAGACAGACACGAAGAGGGACAGTCACAGACGGTGTTTGGACATCGATGCTTATAAATCTTGTAGAAATCGCGTAAGTTAAGACAAATATTAAAGTTGTCGAGTTAAGATTCGTCTCAACTTACGCCTCTCCGCTTGACTCGGGTTGCCCCTCCCCCCACCCCCCGACCCCCCCGGGTCTCCCCCAAAAAGCCTCTCCGCTCTGCTGGCTCGCGACACGGGCGCGGCGCGGCACGCGCGTCAGTACAAAGTTAAGAGAAAGTGCTCCGCTTTATTCACCATAAACGACAGAAGGAACAATTTGCCACTGCGAACCGGGCGACTCGCGGGAGCCGAGGGATGGGGGGGGGCAAGGGGAAAGAGGTGGGGGGCGAGGGGAGGGGGGGCGAAGAGAGGGTGGGGAAGGGGTGGGGGGGCGAGGGGGGAAAGGGGTGGGGGCGAGGGGGGGAAGGGGTGGGGGCGAGGGGGGGGGAAGGGGTGGGTGGGGGAGTAAAACACGACAGCAGTCGAGAGGAAGGCAGGGACCACCTCCACTCCCCCGCGCCCTCGGGGCCTCACCGGCCACCGACGACTCGTTCGTCTTCCCACAAGAACCCGGCACAGATCGCCCGAGGGTTCTCGGCACAGCCGTTAGGCCCAAAAGCCTCCTGCTGCTACCGCTGCTGCTGCTGCCGCCGCTGCTGCCACGTTGCAAGCCAGAGCACGACCATCCCGGGCCACAACTTGGGTCACACGCAATCCCGGTCACTTCACCCACGCACCTCTGGTCCTCTCCCTCCACACCCCCGGTCCGTCTCCACTACACTTGCGCACCGACCCACAAATCGCTCGCACGCAAACGCAATCTCTCACGCGGCCAGAAATACAAACGCTCACCACTCCCACCATCTCTAAGGAAGACTCACATCATGCACGCCAGCTGTGGTGACACACACCCTGACACACACACACACAGCTACACTCTCCGCGACACACGCACAAATACAAAGCTCCCCCGTATAGCCTTAACAGACCGTAGGGGCAAGTGCTGTTAGCGAGCACTTATGAAGGCCGGAACGGTACACGAGGGGGTGGGTGGTCAGCACCACGCCCGACCGCCTTTGTCTCCCTAGTGCCAATGTTTACACACCGCACCAGGTACTTATTTGAGGCTGAGTCGACCTATGGGAGGCCCAGGACCGGTTCAGATAATCGTCACCGGTGTTGGCCGTGAGCGGGAATCGAACCCGGGTCGCCAGGTTCGTAACGCAGCGCGCTAACCGCTACACTATCGCTCCCCGCGACACACACACACGCAGACACACAGACACACAGTTATACACACAACATCGCATGGCCTGGCCATGCGACCCTGACCTCACGACACAAACAAAGGGGGTCACAACCCTGACCTAATCAGACTGGGGTCACAACCCTGACCTCAGTCAGGGCAACCGTCCTGACCTCATCAGAGGGGTAACGACCTCGTCGCACAAGCAGGGGGTCCACGACCCTGACCTATTCAGCACAGAGTCACGACCTTGACCTTTTCAGCGCGGAGTCACGACCTTGACCCTGACCTATTCAGCACGGAGTCACGACCTTGACCTTTTCAGCGCGGAGTCACGACCTTGACCCTGACCTATTCAGCGCGGAGTCACGACCTTGACCTATTCAGCGTGGGGTCACGACCCTGACCTATCCAGCTCGGGAGTCACGACCTTGACCTATTCAACGCGGAGTCACGACCTTGACCCTGACCCATTCATCGCGGGGTCACGACCTTGACCTATTCAGCGCGGGGTCACGACCCTGACCTATTCAGCACGGAGTCACGACCTTGACCTATTCAGCGCGGAGTCACGACCTTGACCCCGGAGTCGCGGTGCCTCGACCTCGAGATACCCCGACGCTCGCCCTCAGCCTGGTCACTCTCGGCCTCGTCTCACAACAAATAAATATGGGTGGGGGGGTTGGGGTTTGGGGGGCGGGGGGGGGGGGCCGGGTCTAAACCCGCACCCCCTAAACATCCTCATGTCGGTCCGGTGCAGATTTACACACACAGCGCTCACTCGCGCGCGCGTGTGTGTGTATGTGTTATTGAGTGTCTCGGTGTGTGGGTACGTATGTGTGTGTGTATGTGTTGTTGAGTGTCTCGGTGTGTGGGTACGTGTGTGTGTGTGTTATTGAGTGTTTCGGTGTGTGGGTACATGTGTGTGTGTTATTGAGTGTCTCGGTGTGTGTGTGTGTTATTGAGTGTCTCGGTGTGTCTGTGTGTGTATGTGTTATTTCGTGTCTTGGTGTGTGTGTGTGTGTTATTTAGTGTCTCGGTGTCTGTGTGCGTGTTATTGAGTGTCTCGGTGTGTGTTATTGAGTGTCTCGGTGTGTGTGTTATTGAGTGTCTCGGTGTGTCTGTGTGTGTGTGTGTTATTGAGTGTCTCGGTGTGTCTGTGTGTGTATGTGTTATTTAGTGTCTCGGTGTCTGTGTGCGTCTTTGTGCCAATGTCCCCCGTGTGTGTGCTTGTGCGTGTTCGGCGGACGCGCGTGTATCTGCGCGTACTAATTTCTACGCGTGCGCGCGCTTGTACGTACGCGCGAGTTTCCCTATCTTCTCGTGGTGCGTTTGTGCGTTTGTCTGTCTGTGTGCGTGCGTGCGCGCACCAAGTATCGGGCAGTGCCATGCTGACGGAGCGGCGAGCGAACTCGCGCACACGCATGCACATACATGCAGACACACTCGCACGCATCTCGCACTTTGCGGTGGGCGCGCACTCCCTGGCGGGCAGCGCCGCTCACTCCACGGGCGCCACGGTGGCGGCCGTCCGTGCCGGTCCCCGCGAGTTCCGACCGCGGCGGCGAAGGTGGCGCTACCCCACCGGACACCGCCGCCGCCGCCGCCGCCGCCCGCTTCTCCGCTTGTCCATTTTTGATTCTTCGGCCGGCGACGGTCGCAGTGGCCGCGTCGGCCCACGTCCATCAACATCGGCGGAACTCGTCACCGTCGTCGCCGTCTTTGATTTCTCCGCTTTGCCGACGCCAACCCCCGGCGCCGCCGCCGCCGCCGCCGCCTACACCTCCTTGATGGGCGTCTCGCGCGGCACAGCGAGGTGGAACCCGCGGTTCACGCCGGGGGGGGCCGCGGACGTGGCGGCCGCCAGCCCTTCCCCGCCGCCGGCGTCGCCGCCGCCGCCGCCGCCGCCGCTGCCGCCCGCCAACTTCCGGGCGCCGGCGCCGGGCTCCAGCGAGCGAGTCTTGTAGCGGCGCAGCCAGGGCGGCCGCCGGTCGCCGTGGAAGGGGTTGCGGCTCGAGCGGATGATGTCGGCCACGAAGCGCCGGCAGTCGACGCAGACGTCCACGCAGCCCCAGTCGGCCGTGCTGCGCGTCGGCAGCGCCGGCTCCCAGCCGCCGCCGCCGCCGCCGGGCGCGGTGCTGCCCACGGACGACGGTCGGAGGAGGAGAGAAACGGTTGTTGTTGTTGTCGACATCATCATTATTATTTTGTTATTAGCCCGCTGGTATACCCGGGAAAGTCTCACCGAGTCTCAAGCACACCCCCCGGCCCCCCCACACCACACTTTAAACAAGGTCCCCACGCTCCAGGGATGCCGCGAAGGATCTCCCCTCATGATTGCCCACCTCTGGTGTAGCGGCGCCACCTAGTGGGGTAACGGCGCCACCTAGTGGGGTAACGGCGCCACCTATTGGGGTAACGTCACCACCTAGATGGGTAACGGCGCCACCTAGTGGGGTAACGGCGCCACCTAGTGGGGTAACGGCACCACCTAGTGGGGTAACGTCACCACCTAGAGGGGTAACGGCGCCACCTAGTGGGGTAACGGCGCCACCTAGTGGGGTAACAGCGTCACCTAGAGGGGTAAGGAGTGCCACCTAGTGGGGTAACGGCGCCACCTAGTGGGGTAACGTCTCCACCTAGAGGGGTAACGGTGCCACCTAGTGGGGTAAGGAGTGCCACCTAGTGGGGTAACGGCGCCACCTAGTGGGGTAACGGCACCACCTAGTGGGGTAACGTCACCACCTAGAGGGGTAACGGCGCCACCTAGTGGGGTAACGGCGCCACCTAGTGGGGTAACGGCGTCACCTAGAGGGGTAAGGAGTGCCACCTAGTGGGGTAACGGCGCCACCTAGTGGGGTAACGTCTCCACCTAGAGGGGTAACGGTGCCACCTAGTGGGGTAAGGAGTGCCACCTAGTGGGGTAACGGCGCCACCTAGTGGGGTAACGTCTCCACCTAGAGGGGTAACGGTGCCACCTAGTGGGGTAAAGAGTGCCACCTAGAGGGGTAACGGCGCCACCTAGTGGGGTAACAGTGCCACCTAGAGGGTAACAGTGCCACCTAGAGGGGTAACGGTGCCACCTAGAGAGGTAACGGCACCACCACCTAGTGGGGTAACGGCACCACCTAGAGGGGTAAGGAGTGCCACCTAGTGGGGTAACGGCGCCACCACCTAGTGGGGTAAGGAGTGCCACCTAGAGGGGTAAGGAGTGCCACCTAGAGGGGTAAGGAGTGCCACCTAGTGGGGTAACGGCACCACCACCTAGTGGGGTAACGGCGCCACCACCTAGTGGGGTAAGGAGTGCCACCTAGTGGGGTAAGGAGTGCCACCTAGTGGGGTAACGGCACCACCACCTAGTGGGGTAACGGCACCACCACCTAGAGGGGTAAGGAGTGCCACATGGGGGTGGTGCATGGGGCGCCACCACGAGGGCACCCCAGGTCCTTGTAACCCGCATGGGACGAATCTCACCTGGCGAGGCCTCTTCTGCAGGCTGCTCACCTGGAGACACCTCACCTGAAGACCCCCCCCCCCCAATCCCTCACCGCCCCCCCGCCCCCCCCGCCCCCCCCGGCCCACCTGGGTGTCGCCCTCTCGCGCATGGACACGGTGCGACGTGGTGCGGGGGTGCTGCGGGAGGACGACGACGCTGCAGGGGGGGGGCCGGGCGCCGTGGGGCTGCTGGCACCAGAGAGGCCGGCGGCGCCCAGCGAGTAGATGGGGATGTGGCCGATGTGCTTGGTGGGGAAACGCATCTGGACGGCCACAACGACGACGACAACGATGACGACGACGACGACAACGATGACGACGACAACGATGACGATGATAAACAACAAGGACGACAACGACGACAACGATGACGACAACGATGACGACGACAACGATGACGACGACAACGATGACGACGACAACGATGACGACGACAACGATGACGACGACGACGACAACGATGACGACGACAACGATGACGATGATAAACAACAAGGACGACAACGATGACGACGACAACGATGACGACGACAACGATGACGACGACAACGATGACGACGACAACGATGACGACGACAACGATGACGACGACAACGATGATAAACAACGATGACGACAACGATGACGACGACAACGATGACGACGACAACGATGATAAACAACGATGACGACAACGATGACGACGACAACGATGACGACGACAACGATGACGACGACAACAACAACGGTGGCAACAACGACAATGGTGACAACGGTGACAACAACGATAACAACGACAAGGACGACGACAACGCCCACGATAACAACAAAGGCCACAATAACAATGACGACAACAATGACGACAACAACGCCCACGATAACAACAAAGGCAACAATAACAATGACGACAACAATGACGACAACAACAATGACGAAAATGACTACGACAACAACAACGACGACAACAACGACAATAACCACGACAAGGGGGGGGCGGGGGATGCGTTTGTCCTTCCCCCGCACCTCCAATAATTAGTGCAGTTGGCTACGTATGGTGCGAAAAAAGTTCAACATACGTACTCATACACACAAATAATAATAGTAACTGAACACCTACTGCTACTATTTGTATTTTACCAGCTAAGGCCCAACTGAGCTCTACAGCTGTTTGTCAGAAGCCACCTGGCCACGAACACACTTGCACAGACGCCAGCTTCCACCACACGAATGCGATTGCATTGCGGCTGCGTGGTTGTGGTGATAACGCACGCACGCAACGGTGGACTTCATGCGCACCGTACGTAGCCAATCGGAGGTGCAGTCGCACGTTATTACGGCTGCGGAATCGTATCGAGGCATCGGCCGTGCTCCTGTGACAGTTGTGATTGCAGTAGTGGTTACAGTGGTTGTGGTCTGAGCTGTTACCTTTTTGCAGCACTGCGAGCAGACAGGCCTGTTGCACAGGAGACAAAACAACGACTCATCATCATCATCGACAGAGCCACCGATGCCATCACCACTACCACCGCCGCCGCCGCACCTCGTGGTCGCGGCCACCGCTCCCTGGTCCCCGCCAGAAGCAGCGACCTCCACGGCCTGACCCCGGGCAGTCGCCCGGAGCGTGGTCTTAGACTCATTCAGAGACCCACAGAGTCGCACAAAGACCCACAGACTCGCACAGAGACCCAGAGAGTCGCACAGAGACCCACAGACTCTCACAGAGACCCACAGACTCTCACAGAGACCCACAGACTCACACAGAGACCCACAGACTCTCACAGAGACCCACAGACTCACACAGAGACCCACAAACTCACACAGAGAACCACAGACTCGCACAGAGACCCACAGACTCGCACAGAGACCCACAGACTCACACAGAGAACCACAGACTCGCACAGAGACCCACAGACTCGCACAGAGACCCACAGACTCACACAGAGACCCACAGACTCACACAGAGAACCACAGACTCACACAGAGACCCACAGACTCGCACAGAGACCCACAGACTCACACAGAGACCCACAGACTCACACAGAGACCCACAGACACACACAGAGACCCACAGACTCACACAGAGACCGACAGACTCGCACAGAGACCCACAGACTCACACAGAGACCCACAGACTCACACAGAGACCCACAGACTCACACAGAGACCCACAGACTCACACAGAGACCCACAGACTCTCACAGAGACCCACAGACTCACACAGAGACCCACAAACTCACACAGAGAACCACAGACTCGCACAGAGACCCACAGACTCGCACAGAGACCCACAGACTCACACAGAGAACCACAGACTCGCACAGAGACCCACAGACTCGCACAGAGACCCACAGACTCACACAGAGACCCACAGACTCACACAGAGAACCACAGACTCACACAGAGACCCACAGACTCGCACAGAGACCCACAGACTCACACAGAGACCCACAGACTCACACAGAGACCCACAGACACACACAGAGACCCACAGACTCGCACAGAGACCCACAGACTCACACAGAGACCCACAGACTCACACAGAGACCCACAGACACACACAGAGACCCACAGACTCACACAGAGACCCACAGACTCACACAGAGACCCACAGACTCACACATAGACCCACAGACTCACACAGAAACCCACAGACACACACAGAGACCCACAGACTCACACAGAGACCCACAGACTCACCCAGAGACCCATAGAGTCACACAGAGACCCATAGATCTGCCCTGACAGTCTCCCAGTGTCCACTCTGAGGTTTCCTCTTCCCCGTGGGCACCAGACTCGTAGTGACCGCTCCCAATGCCGGTCTTGGCTATCGGCTCTCAGCCCCCCCAATCCTGCACACGCGTCCCACCCAGCACGGCTGTCCCACCCAGCACGGCCGTCCCCACCATCACACTAAACACCACCACCATCACCACCCCAACCATCGCAACCACCACAAGGACAATCACCACGGCACATCTCAAACATCTAACTCCGGTCAAGAAACGGGGGCCGCAGAGCGGAGCTCAGGGATCACCGCCTCCGCCACCACCCCCCCCTCCCTGTGCCCCGCCCCCCACGGAGGAAACCCCCCCCACCTCTTGCAGAAGTGGCAGGTGTAGGCCCAGGTGAAGAGCGAGAATCGCTTCGAGCGGCAGCAGAAGCACATCTGTGGGCGACACGACGCTCACGCTCGGCACACTCCCTACTCGCTCTCGTCACGCCGCCCAGCCAACCCCAGCCCCCCCCCCGGCCGCTCCCCGGCCTGCCCCAACCTCCCCCAGCTACCCCCCAGCTGCCGCCCAGCCTCCCCGCACACTAGAGGGCAGCGTCGGCGCGATGGGCGAGCACCTTGCCCTTCTTGAGCGCCGTGTAGATCTCCTTGTACTGCTGGAACTTCTCCAGCTCGGCCTTGACCAGCACCTGGCGGATGTGCATCACCTCCTCCACCGTGAGTGCGAGGCTCTCCACCGGGAAGCTGAACTCGTCCTGACGCACGCGCGGACAGACGCACGCGCGCAGGCGCGCATGCAGGCACGCACGCAGGCACGCACGCGGACGCACGTACAAGCAGACGCGCACGCAGGCAGACGTACGTGCGTGCAGACGCAAGTACGCACGCACACAGACGCACGCACACACACACACACGCACACACACACGCACGCACGCACACACACACGCACGCACGCACACGCACGCACGCACGCACACGCACGCACACACGCACGCACACACACACACGCACGCACACACACACGCACGCACGCACACACATGCACGCACACAGACGCACGCACACACACACGCACGCACGCAGGCGCGAGCAGACATACGCACGCACACACACACACACACGTGCGTCACCACTAGCCCCAAACCAGGCGCCGTAAGCAGTCGGAGGTCGGGGGATGGCAAGTGGCGGCGGTGGTGGCGGCGGTACGTTGTCCAATCGGGGTTGAGCCGGTCGCCACCCAGGAGGGGTGCGGGGGGAGGGGCAGCGAGCCGTCGACGATGCTCGGTGATCGGTGATCGAACCCCAACCCCGCTCGTTAGCGGCCAGAGTACGGAGCGCGACAGCGGCACCGTGGCGACGTCTTAACGGTCGCTTCACGTACGGCGACGCCGAGGGCGTCACGCCGGCCACGTGGGATGCTCGTTGCTGGCAGCCGATTGGCTGGTGCAGCGAGCGCGGGCGTGATGATGTCATCGTCCGGCAAGGTCTCTTACGGGAGCGAGAGCTACGAGGTTTGACCTTACGCGTCTGGCAAAGGGGATCTAGAAAAGGGGCCTGGCAAAGGGGTCTGGCAAAAGGGGGTCTCTGACAAAGGGGATCTAGCAAAGGGGATCTGACAGCAGGGGTCTGGCAAAGGGGGTCTGGCATAGGGGGTCTGGCATAGGGGGTCTGACACCTTAGAGGAGGTGTTCCATGGGGTTGCAGGGAAGTGGCGCACTGGTAACTCTCGAGCCTCACAGTCACAAGGGGCCTGGGTTCGATTCCTGACTCAGGTGCCTTTCTGCGTGGAGTTTGTGTGTTCTTCCCCTGTTCTGCAGTTTGAGTGTGTAAGTGCGGAGTGTGTGTAAGTGTGGAGTGTGTGGGAGTGTGTGTAAGTGTGGAGTGTGTGTAAGTGTGGAGTGTGTAAGTGTGGAGTTTGTGTAAGTAAGGAGTTTGTGTGTTCTCTCCCTGTTCTGTAATGTGACTGTGTAAGTGTGGCGTTTGTGTAAGTGTGGAGTGTGGAGTGTGTGTAAGTGTGGAGTGTGTGTAAGTGTGTAAGTGTGGAGTGTGTGTAAGTGTGGAGTGTGTGTATGGAGTTTGTGTGTTCTCTCCCTGTTCTGTAGTGTGACTGTGTAAGTGTGGAGTGTGTGTGTAAGTGTTGTGTGTAAGTGTGGAGTGTGTAAGTGTGGAGTGTGTGTGTGCAAGTGTGGAGTTTGTGTAAGTGTGGAGTGTGTGTAAGTCTGGAGTGTGTGTAAGTGTGGCGTTTGTGTGTTCTCTCCCTGTTCTGTAGTGTGACTGTGTAAGTGTGGAGTGTGTGTGTAAGTGTGGCGTGTGTGTAAGTGTGGCGTGTAAGTGTGGAGTTTGTGTAAGTGTGGAGTTTGTGTAAGTGTGGAGTTTGTGTAAGTGTGGCGTGTGTGTAAGTGTGGCGTTTGTGTAAGTGTGGAGTTTGTGTAAGTGTGGCGTGTGTGTAAGTGTGGCGTGTGTGTAAGTGTGGAGTGTGTGTAAGTGTGGAGTGTGTGTAAGTGTGGAGTGTGTGTAAGTGTGGAGTGTGTGTAAGTGTGGAGTGTGTGTAAGTGTGGCGTGTGTGTAAGTGTGGCGTGTGTGTAAGTGTGGCGTGTGTGTAAGTGTGGCGAGTGTGTAAGTGTGGAGTGTGTGCAAGTGTGGAGTGTGTGTAAGTGTGGAGTGTGTGTAAGTGTGGCGTGTGTGTAAGTGTAGAGTTTGTGTAAGTGTGGCGTGTAAGTGTAGAGTTTGTGTGTTCTCTCCCTGTTCTGCGTGGGTTTCCTCCGGGTTCTCTGGTTGCCTTCCACAGCTACCCACACACAATGTCAGAGGTGTTGGCCAAACGACGGAGCGGGCAGGACTCTCCTAAAAAAATGCTTCTTCGGACTCAAGTTAGTGTGGTTTTCCCCGAGTGAAATAAGTGAA
This sequence comes from Petromyzon marinus, assembly GCF_048934315.1. Classification (NCBI taxonomy): domain Eukaryota; kingdom Metazoa; phylum Chordata; class Hyperoartia; order Petromyzontiformes; family Petromyzontidae; genus Petromyzon; species Petromyzon marinus. Next base: position 6,421,776 of record NC_133720.1, read on the forward strand.
TATTACTGCTGCATTAACGTCGTTAGGACTGGCTCAATCGCATTGGACAATGTGCGATCACCACCATCACCACCACCACCATCACCACCACCACCATCACCACCACCACCGCCACCATCGCCGGCGCAATCAGTGCAGCGGTGTGCAGGGCGCAGCTGGCGCGACGAGCGAATTGCGCGACCAATTGATCGCTCGGCTGAAGCGATTGCGTGATCGTGGGATTTGTTTGTTGTTGCGCGGACGGACAGATGGAAGGACGCACAGATGGACGGACGGACGCACAGATGGACGGACGGATGGACACAGAGAGACATTGGCGGGGGGAGGTGGAGGGGGGAGGTGCGTTGATCGGATCCCAAGACGCCCGCAAATCGCACCCCTTACCATGATCAACATTCCGTCGGCACGGTGCAGGACCGGCGGTCGCGGTCCGACTTCCTGCATTGATTAGCAGCGTGCCAAGAGAAAAGGCGGCAGGGAAACGGGGGTGGGGGGTGGGGGGTGGAAGAAAAAAGATCGCCAGAACACAAAACGCAAAATGCGAACGGGGAAAGGAACAGAGCGAAAAATAATGACACAGCAGCGGGCGGCGTCGGGTTAGAGGGGGATCACACGTGTCACGCGTGCGGACGCCGCAACGGCTAAATCACCCGGGGGGTTAAAGGGGGGGCGGGGGCGAGAGCGAAGCGGGCGAGCCAAGCGGGGGTGGTGGGGCGAGCACGGGGGACGAGAGGGCGAGAGCAAGCGTTGTCCACCCTCGGTTGATTGGGGCGCTGGGTGGCAAAGGAGGGAGAGGGATCGGGGGGTATGGGGGGGGGGGGGCGGGGGTCGCGGGGGTCGCGGGGGCGGCTCGCAGGACGTACCGGCACCCTCGGAGCCCCGACTCCGGGCGCAGCGCGGGGCTAACGTGAGGGCAACCGCTGTGCTTCACAGACAAGTAGAGGCTACCACTGGATGGGGGGCGGGGGGGGGGGGGTGCTCTGTGGCTTTACCTATTCGAGCTATCATTTGCGATCGCTAGGTCACTTCTGACAAAGAAGCTGGTAGCTCAGCGGGCTTCACCTGCTCAAATTAAAACGGGTTCATTGTTGCCGATTTTACTTAATACGCTTACCATTCCTATACTTTGCACTCCGATCGTCTTTTCGCCGCATTGCTTGTTTTCGTAGCTTTATGACACGCCCCTACTGTAACATCTGTGACGAAGAGCTTTTGAGCTTGTCGGATTCCTCCAGCATAAAATAAATATTCTGATTGCGAGTAGCTTGCCGGTTCACCATATATTAAATATGCAGGCGGTCCCCGGGTTACGGAAAGGGTTCCGCAGATCGAGCCGTAACCCGAATTCTCCGTACGTCGGAAACTGACCAATTTTCCGACCAGAATCAACAATAAAATCCCATAGCCAGAAATAGTTGTGCCTCACCCTACCCGGTTTGTTGTGCCTTAGTTGTGCTGCCTCTACCCAGTTTGTTGTGCCTTAGTTGTGCCTCACCCTAGCCGGTTTGTTGTGCCTTAGTTGTGCTGCCTCTACCCGGTTTGTTGTGCCTTAGTTGTGCCTCACCCTACCCGGTTTGTTGTGCCTTAGTTGTGCTGCCTCTACCCAGTTTGTTGTGCCTTAGTTGTGCTGCCTCTACCCAGTTTGTTGTGCCTTAGTTGTGCCTCACCCTACCCGGTTTGTTGTGCCTTAGTTGTGCTGCCTCTACCCAGTTTGTTGTGCCTTAGTTGTGCCTCCCGTACCCGGTTTGTTGTGCCTTAGTTGTGCTGCCTTTACCCGGGTTCGTTTTCTCTGAGTTCTCTCAGCACTCTGGCAAGCTTCAAAAGGAAATTAATTACATAACGCATTTTCCATTTGCCGTAATCCTCGTGGAGTTCGGGCTCGGTGAAGGTGGCGTGAGAGCTGGCTTCTCGCCTTACGCCCCGCGCCGCCGTATTCATCCGCAACCTCACCGCGCTGCACTACTTGTGCTTAAACGTAACTAAACGCAAACATTTCCGCAAAATTTAATTAAAAAAGAGAAATTCAAACGCGAGTCGCGGGAGCGTTCCGTCTTGATTTGAAGCTTTCGTGACTGCAGGAATCCATACTCTCCGGCTCTTTCGGTAAAGTCATCACGTAGGGAGAAGAAAAAAATAATAAAATAAAACACGGCGTTTCGGTCGCAACACGAGCGTCAGTCTTCGCCTGAAGGCAGCCGCTTGTGTTCTATCTACAGCCTCCGCACAATGCCAGATTCATACGGTGCCGCTACGGCGACCTCGAAAACACATTGTGCCCTACCCTTCTCTCAACCCCCCCGGTTCGTCCTGAATGCCGACCCCCACGGTGGAACAGTGGGGAGAGTGGGGGGGGGAGGGATTCGGGGGAGAGGGGGGGCTGGTGGGGTCCAGGAAGGGTGGGGGGGGGGGCACACCTGCAGGGGGGCCCACTGGGGGGCGTCCGAACAAACCAAGTGCAGGGCCCTGCAGAGGAACCCGGCCGCACACAGCAGCGAGACCTCCAGGGGCCATGAGAAGGTTCCCAGGGCCCCCATCGCGGGGGGGGCCCTCCACAGACTGCTGGCCAGCAGCGGGCCCCCCACAGCCGCCACGGGGGGGGAGGACTACGGTGTCACCGGTAGGGAGAGGGGGTGGGTGGGGGAGGAGGGGAGGGGGGCCGGCGGTCAATGGGGTTAGAGGTCGCCGGACGTTGACGCTGGCGGCGGTGCAGGCCGGCGGGCGGGGGCCATGTGCCCCGGCCATCTCGGGTCGATCGCCGCCGCTCACCGCCACTCACCGCCGCTCACCGCCGGCGGTGAGCGTAGCCCGGAGGTTGGGCTCGGTAGGAGGGGCGGGGGTGGGGGGGCAGGGAGGGGTGGCGATGAAGCATGGAATGGGACGCAAGCGCGCGGCGCGGTTGTGACGGTCGTGGCACCGCGGAGAGAACCGCGTGGAACCCGAGCCTCGCTCCTAGTCTCACCGGGCGGCTACAAACCTTGGGCGTGGGTGGTGATAGCGGTGGTGGCGATTGGGCGGCGGTCGTGGAGTGGTGGCGGTGGTCGTGGGTGGTGGTGTTCATGTGGTCGTGGGTGGCGGTGATGGCGGTGATAGCGGTGGTGGCGATGGCGAAGGTCGTGGAGTGGTGGCGATGGTCGTGGGTGGTGGTGATGGCGGTGATAGCGGTGGTGGCGATGGCGAAGGTCGTGGAGTGGTGGCGGTGGTCGTGGGTGGTGGTGTTCATGTGGTCGTGGGTGGCGGTGATCGTGGTGATAGCGGCGGTGGCGATGGCGAAGGTCGTGGAGTGGTGGCGGCGGTGGCTTTACCGTGGTAGGTGACGACGAGGAGCTGACGGTGGCGACTCGCGAGGGAGGCCAACGGGGCGGAGGACACGACAACGATGATGGAACACGACACGAGGGACACACACGCACGGGGACGCGCTCCGGGGAGCTCACGGCACACGGCGATCTCTCAAATCGTCAAGCGCCGGCAACGCCACCCGGTGGTTGTGCCGGTGCGGGCGGCGACGGCAGTGGGGCCGACTGTGACGGTTGAAGTACTGGCTGGCGGCAGTGGTTTTTGTGGTGATGCCGGTGGTGGCTGCGTTGGTGGTGTTGGAGGTAGCCCGTGCAATGGTTGCCGTGGTGGTGATGGCGATGCCGGTGGTTGCGGTGGTTGCGGTGGTTGTGGTGGTACTAGTTGCACTGGCGATGCCGATTGTCGTCGCAGAGGCGTTGTGGCCGTGGTGCCGGTGTTGTGCTGGTGGTGGCCCCGATGTGACGGTGGTGTTGGTGTTGCGATGGCGATGGTGAAGTTGCGACGGTGGCCGTGTGGTGGCGGTGGTGTTGTGACGGTGGCCGGCGTCGGTGGCGCCGTCTCTCACCAGCGAGCGCGAGTCCTGGCGCACGGCACGTGGGAACTCTCGTGCCGCCGTGCTGGTCGGCGTCTCCTTCTCGATGGAGTGTCGCCGCGGTCCTGGCACGCGGCGCTCCGGCTGCGGCGTCGACGACACCGGCATGAAGCTCAGGTGCAGCGAGCGCCGGTCTGCGGGCGCCGGCAGTGTGGGGGGAGGGACGGGGGTGGGGGGGGAGCGGGTGAGGCGGGTGGTGGGGGGGGGGGGATCCCAATGTTTATACCGCGGCACCGCCCCCGCTCCGTGTTGTACTTCGGTTGGTTTGGCGGCCGCCCCGGTCAAGGCCACAAGTCCCCGGGGGCCTCCGTTCCCCCCCCGAGCCCACCTCCAACCCCCCCCACCGCACCTCTCCTCCCAAACCTCATGCATCCCGGCGCGGTTGTGGCCTCGCGCACACGCGACCTGGCGCCGCGGTGGTGCTCACCCCGGGGCCCCGCGTCGCGCAGGAGAGGCGCGATGTCGCCCAGGTAGTCCGGTGTCCCGGCGCCGTCTAGGTTGCCCTCCTCCTGCTCCTCCTGCACACACACACGCACGCACACACACACAGGCACGCACACACGCACACACAGGCACACACACGCAGGCACACACACACACACGCACGCACACGCACACACACGCACACACACGCACACACGCACGCACACGCACGCACGCACACACACAGGCACACGCACGCACACGCATGCACACGCACGCACACACGCACACACAGGCACACGCACAGGCACACGCACACACACGCAGACACAGGCACACGCACGCACACACAAGCACACGCACGCACACACAGGCACACGCACGCACACACAGGCACACGCACGCACACACAGGCAAAGACAAAGATCCCCCATATAGCCTTAACAGACTGCAGGGGCAAGTGCTGTTAGCGAGCACCTATGAAGGCCGGAACGTTACACGAGGGGGTGGGAAGCCAGCACCACGCCCGACCACCTTTGTCTCCCTAGTGGCAATGTTTACACACTGCACCAGGTACTCATTTGAGGCTGAGTCGACCTCGGGGAGGCCCGGGACCGGTTCAGATAATCGTCACTGGTGTTGGCAGTGAGCGGGAATCGAACCCGGGTCGCCAGGTTTGTAGCGCAACGTAGCGCTAACCGCTACACTACCGCTCCCCCCAACACACACAGGCACACACACAGGCACACACACGCAAGCAAGCAAGCACGCACAGTCGCAGCGCTCACCAAAGCGCACAGACTGGCAACCAACTCATGCTGCTGGTGCTACTGCTGGTGGTAGTGGTGCTGGTACTGGTGGTGCTTTGGTGGTGGTGGTGTGGTGGTGGTGCTGCTGGTGCTGCCGGTACCACCGCACCTCAAACTCTGCCTCCATCTCCGCCAGCGTTGGCGCCTTCAGCAGCAGCTTCTTCTTGCGGACGCAGCGCCCTTCCGGAGTGTCGATGTCTGCCCACGACACGCACGCACACACCCGCACACACACCCACACACACACACACACCCACACACACACACACCCGCACACCCACACACACCCGCACACACACCCACACGCACACACACACACACCCACACACACCCACACACACGCACACACCCACACACACCCACACGCACACACGCACACACGCACACACGCACGAACACACACGCACACACACCCACACACACGCACACACACACACACCCACACGCACGAACACACACGCACACACCCACACGTACGAACACTACTACAGCAACACCGCTATGGTAACACCAATACGGTAACACCACTGGTAACATCACTATGGTAACATCACTATGGCAACGCAACGGCAACACCACTACGGCAACACCACTACGGCAACACCGGCAACACGGCGGCATCACCACGACGGCACAGAAGCGTGGGATGGTGGGGTGGGGGGGAGCGCGCCTCGGTGTCACCGCGGGATGGTCACGGCACAGGGAAATTTCAGGCTCGGCCGACAGATCTGGGCCTTGTAGCACCAAGGTCTGGCCTGGGCGTCCCGCGGCCGTGACGGCTCCACTGCCAACTGTCCCGCCCTCGCTCGCGTACGCACAGACACGGCCAGGAACGAGGCACAGACACAGCCAGGAACGAGGCACAGACACAGCCAGTAGCGATGCACAGACACAGCCAGTAGCCAGGAACAGACACGGCCAGTAGCCAGGCACAGACACAGCCAGGAACGAGGCACAGACACAGCCAGTAGCCAGGCACAGACACAGCCAGTAGCCAGGCACATACACAGCCAGTAGCCAGGCACAGACACAGCCAGGAACGAGGCACAGACACGGCCAGGAACGAGGCACAGACACAGCCAGTAGCGAGGCACAGACACGGCCAGTAGCGAGGCACAGACACAGCCAGGAACGAGGCACAGACACAGCCAAACACGACGCACAGGCACAGCCAGGAACGAGGCACAGACACAGCCAGTAACGAGGCACAGACACGGCCAGGAACGAGGCACAGACACGGCCAGGAACGAGGCACAGACACAGCCAGGAACGAGGCACAGACACGGCCAAACACGAGGCACAGACACAGCCAAACACGAGGCACAGACACAGCCAAACACGACGCACAGGCACAGCCAGGAACGAGGCACAGACACAGCCAGTAGCCAGTCACAGACACGGCCAGTAGCGAGGCACAGACACAGCCAGTAGCCAGGCACAGACACAGCCAGGAATGAGGCACAGACACAGCCAGTAGACAGGCACAGACACGGCCAGTAGCAAGGCACAGACACAGCCAGTAGCGAGGCACAGACACAGCCAGGAACGAGGCACAGACACAGCCAGTAGACAGGCACAGACACAGCCAGTAGCCAGGCATAGACACAGCCAGGAACGAGGCACAGACACAGCCAGGAACGATGCACAGACACAGCCAGGAACGAGGCACAGACACAGCCAGTAGCCAGGCACAGACACAGCCAGTAGCGAGGTAAGACACGGCCATGCCGACACACACGGAAGCCAGGCGAATATTGGTTTCCTTGAAGATTTGTTTCATCACAGGAATTCAAATTAGTTCAACCTGCAAACATTTGTTCCCCTGACCCTATGTGTACCCCTGGGGTCGGGGTTAGGGGGTCGGTGTTAGGGGTCGGTGTTAGGGGTCGGGTTCGTGTTTGGGGTGAGGCTAGTGGAGGAGCGATCGGGTTGTCCAGGCGGTTGCTGGGGCCGCCACCTTCCCTAATGCAGACCAAACTTTGGCCGTGTCCCTCCTCTAACTCAGCGCTGGGCCTCCCCCTCCTCCTCCTCCTCATCATCGCCCCGTCACCGCAGCGAAGCTCAACTCAGCCAGACCGGTACCAGACCTGGGTAACACCGGCGGGCAACCCGTCCTCACCGCCTTCAACAACCCCGCGCCGACTAGCGTGGTGAAGTATGGCTGAACAACCCCCTACGACCCGACAGGGCGCCCGTCGTGGTGGCGGGGGCGGGACCTTCATCCAGCAGTGGATTGACAACAGGATGCGTACAGTAGTATTCATCTATTCATTTGTGGCCTTCAAGGAGAGAACCGGTATTCGGAGGGCGCACACAATCACGATTGCGTCGGCGCAAGCGGAGGGCGGGCGTGCATGTGGAGAGAGAGCAAAGCGAGGGAGCGAGCAAGCGGGGTCGGCCGGTGACAAAGGGGTCACGTGGCGGGGGGGAGGGGGGGTCAGCTGGTACTGTACCTGCCAGGTCAAAGCTCTGTGACATGCTAAGGGGTCTCAGGGCTGGGGAGGGGGCAGGGGTGTACCGGGTCACACACGCACACGCACGCGCACACACGCACACACATGCACGCGCACACACACACACGGACACGCAGGGACAAAAAATAGAACCAAGGATGACAACGGTCGTCAAAGTAAACGAAGACGCGTGGGATGGGAGGCGGGCGCAGAGGGATTGTAAGGATGGTGGGGGGGAGGGGTGTTGATGGTGGGAGTGAGTGGGCGGCGGAGTGAGCGCGGGGGTGAGCGAGCGAGTGGTGAGCGAGTAGTAAGCGAGTGGTGAGCGAGCGAGTGGTGAGCGAGTAGTAAGTGAGTGGTGAGCGAGTGAGTGGTGAGCGAGCGAGTGGTGAGCGACTAGTAAGCGAGTGGTGAGCGACTAGTAAGTGAGTGGTGAGCGACTAGTAAGTGAGTGGTGAGCGAGCGAGCGGTGAGCGAGCGAGCAGTAAGCGAGTAGTAAGCGAGTGGTGAGCGAGTAGTGAGTGGTGAGCAAGTAATAAGCGAGTGGTGAGCGAGTGGTGAGCGAGTAGTAAGCTAGTGGTGAGCGAGCGAGTAGTGAGTGGTGAGCGGTGAGCGAGCGAGCGGTGAGCGAGTAGTAAGTGAGCAGTAAACGAGTAGTAAGCGAGTGGTGAGCGAGTGGTGAGTGGTGAGCGAGTGGTGAGCGAGTGGTGAGCGAGTGGTGAGTGCGCGCACCGATCCGGCAGGGCTGTGGCGGGACGGGCGAGACGGACCGCAGCTTGCGGTCCGTGCGGATCTCGTCCAGCATCTGCTCGTGGAGACTGCGGGGTCGCTCCGGGGTCTCGCGTAGCTTCCGGAACGCGACCTACGAGCACAAACAAAAGACAAAGATCCCCCGTAAAGCCTTAACATTTTCTCGGGGCAAGTGCTGTTAGCGAGCACCTACGAAGGTCGGCACGGCACACGAGGGGGTGGGTGGCCAGCACCACGCCCGACCGCCTTTGTCTCCCTAGTGACGATGTTTACACACAGCACCAGGTACTCATTTGAGGCTGAGTCGACCTAGGGGAGGCCCAGGACCGGTTCAAACAATCGTCATTGGTGTTGGCCGTGTTCGCGAGGTTCATAGCGCTGGTGTACAGACACACACTAGCGCGTACACTAGTGTGCATCTGTACACTAGTATGTGTGTGTACACTGGTGTGTGTGTGTGTACACTAGTGTATGTGTGTGTACACTATTGTGTGTGTACACTGGTGTGTGTGTGCGTGTACACTGGTGTGTGTGTGTGTGTACACTGGTGTGTGTGTGCGTGTACACTGGTGTGTGTGTGCGTGTACACTGGTGTGTGTGTGCGTGTACACTGGTGTGTGTGTACACTGGTGTGTGTGTGTGCGTGTACACTGGTGTGTGTGTGTGTGTGCGTATACACTGGTGTGTGTGTGTGTGTACACTGGTGTGTGTGTACACTGGTGTGTGTGTGTACACTGGTGTGTGTGTGTACACTGGTGTGTGTGTGTGTACACTGGTGTACAGACTAGGTTGCTGCGGGGAGGGGGAGTCAGAGGTGGTAGTCGGAGTGGGAGGTGGGGGGGTCAGAACGTTCGGTTTGTTCTCCTTCCCCCCCGCACCTCCGATTAGCCCGCGGTGCGACAGCGGTTTAACACTCACGTACACACACGGAGGGCCAACTCACGGGGTTAAGTGGCGGCCGCGAGCGGATGAACTCCAGGATGACGTCGTGCGCGCTCTTCCGCACCCGTGAGGGGATGTCTCCGTTCACCTGGCGGCGGTGACGGCAAGGGACGTGGGGTGGGGGAGGGAAGACCGCGGGCACACACGGTGAGCGCACAGAGCAACAAGCAAGGAAGAAGAACCATGCACACGCTGCGGGATGGCCCGAGACGTACCGTACGGGAGGCGCGGTGTGAAAAACAAACGACAATGATGGTGGTGGTGGTGGTGGCGGCGATCCGGTGAGGACGCTCCCCCTCGGGAGCGTCGCCTTAAAATCAGCCGTGCAGCGGTGTAACGTTACGCTCCAAGATGCACGGCGAGATGGCGTGTGACGCCGCGCATCACAACGCCATCGGGAAACCGTTTAGTATACTGCAGTGCCTCTGGGCTCCATCGCTTCACCGAAACGAGGGAGACGGGTGAATTAACCCAGCCATACCTGGCGAGGGGGTGGGTGGACAGTCAAATGTGGGAGTCTGGCCGTGCCATTATTATCCACCTTCCTTCCCGCTCATGTAGGAATGGATGAACAGATGAGGTTAAACGGGCCATACCATTTTCTTCCCCAGGAGGTAAAAAGATGGGGTAGTTGGCCCCTACCAATTTATTCCCCCCCAATGCAACAACGGATGGATGGGGTACTTGGGCCTCACCATTTTACCCTTCCCTCAGGGGCAGGCGTGGATAGGTGGGGTAAGTTGGCCCCTACCAATTTATCGATCCCCCGAGGCAGCAATGCAGGAATGGATGGATGAATGGGGTAATCGGGCCATACCAATCCACCCTCCCCGTGAGGGGGCGTAGGGGTGGATGGTTGGGGTGGTGGATGGATGGGGTAATCGGGCCATACCATTCCACCCTCCCCGTGAGGGGACGTAGGGGTGGGTGGTTGGGGGTGGTGGATGGATGGGGTAGTCAGGCCGTACCATGTCCCCTACCATGACCTTGCGCAGGTTGTATCGCTTGGCGCGGATGTCGTCCATGAGCATCTCGTAGGGCGTGAACTGGAACTCGATGGGCAGGCCGCTGTAGGGACGCATGGCCGCCACCTTCTTGAGCTTCACGCCGTGACGGAGCTCGCGCATCACCTGGCCCCACAGGCGGGCCTACAGGAGGGGGCCGCGGGGGGTGGGTGGGGGAGGCGGCAAACCGGGGGTCAGGGGTCAGCACATGGTGGAGGGGGCACATGGAGGTCAGAGGGGGTTACTTGGTGGGAGGAGAGGGTCAGGGGGGTGGCGGCACACCTGGGTTAGAAGGGGTGGCACGTGGGGGTCGGGGGTCACAGGGGGTGGCACGTGGGGGTCGGGGGTCACAGGGGGTGGTATATGGAAGGTTCAAAGAGGGTGGCACATGCTAGTCAGGGGGGGGGATTACATGGTGCGGGTGTTAGAGAAGGGCACATGGGGTTCAGGGGTCAGAGGTGGGGTTGGGGAGGGGGGTCCTGGAGGTTGTGGGCGATTGGGGTCGAGCGAAGAGCCGCTGGCAGTGGAACCCCGACGCTCTGTTAATCCACGGCGAGGTCAAACCCCGAGCCAGCTCAGGGATTCCACGACCCCACTACGGCCCCGACTACGACCCCACGGCTTTGACTACCGGGTGACCCCCCCCCCACCAACCCCCCTCCCCTCACCCCGTAACGACCCCTAGCGGCGAGCCTCTCACCCAGTCCAGGTGCTGCAGCTCGTTGAGCTCGCAGGAGGTGGGCGACGCTTGATTTCCGTCGCCGCCGCCACCGCCCTGCATCTTCTTCAGCGCCTGCGGGGGGAGTGGCAGAGGCGGCGGTGTCAACAACGCCACCGTTCATCCTCGCAGCAGCAGCAGCAGCAGCAGCGGGAGCGGCAGCAGCAGCGGGAGCGGCAATTGGCTCAGCCATCGAACAAAGACGGTCACCCGCATCGAGCGGCGCGTTCAGATGCGCTTCTGCGGCCGTCTGGAACGCTCTTCCTTCCCATATTAGGAAGCCACTGGATCTATGCACTTTAAAATCGTCTAGATTTTTTGCTAATTTCTTTAGAAATTAGTATTGTGTTTAGTTTGTTGTCCTTCCCCCCGCACCTCTGATTAGCACGGTTTGGCTACCTACGGCGCGTAAGAAGTTCGACATACAAGTCGTCGCGTCGGACGGCACAGTAGGCATCCTGCCCCCGGTGGGTGGCGGCAAGGGGAACACAAGAGGCGGGAGCATAGAAGTACAGGACAGCTCTGGAGCTTGGGGCGGGCGGGGGGAGGGGGTGGGCGGGCGGGCGGGCCGGCGGGCGGGCGGGGGAGCGATTCGTCGGAGCTCTCGGCTGGTCGATTCAAAACCGTAAAGCGGTTACTCGGGACCCCCTTTGAAAAACAAACACGGCGGCCGCCCTCCCTCATCCTGCATCTCACGAAGGCTGGAAACCCCCCCCCACCAACTCCCCCTCCCCCACAGGCCACGGGCGAAGTGGCGCTCGATGCCTGTGGGGCGACTTCACCGAGCCCCACTGCAGCACCAAAAGAAACCGCTGGGATTCGAGCGCAGGTGTCGGGGGGATTCCCGTGGCAAGAAGACAGGAGAGAGAGAGAGAGGCGTCGGGGAGAGAACGTGGGCTCGGGATGCCGAATGTTGTGGATGTGATCAGCCAAAATGGTTGCGCTGGGCGGGACGCGTGTGCAGGATAGGGCGGTGGGGCGGGGTGTCTTTGGGTCTCTGTGTGAGTTTGCGGGTCTCTGTTCGAGTCTGTGGGCCTCTGTACGAGTCTCTGAGTGAGTTTGTGTCTCTCTGTGCGAGTCTGTGGCTCTACGAGCGAGTCTGTCTAACACCACGTGCCGGGAGACTGCCGGGGTCAGACCGTGGCAGTCGCTGCTTCCACCGCGCAGCGGCCGTGGGATTTGGTGGAGGGCAGGGAGCGGTGGTAGCGATGACGAGATGCGGCGAGACGGTGCCGGTGGCGGCATCGGTGGCTTTGTCCACGGTGGCATCTTGATGGACGGTGAATCCATTCCCACGACGCCGTCACGTCGCGCGGCCGCCAAAACAAACACGGCGACGGGCGCGGAGAGGCGTCTCCCGGCAGACGGCGCGCGGATGCCGCGAGATCTACCGCCACGCTCCGGTGTGCGTGCGTGTGGAGGTATTCACGCGCGTGTGTGTGTGTGTGGCGGGGAGCGGTAGTGTAGCGGTTAGCGCGCTGCGCTGTGAACCTGGCGACCCGGGTTCGATTCCCGCTCACGGCCAACACCAGTGACGATTATCTGAACCGGTCCCGGGCCTCCCCTAGGTCGACTCAGCCTCAAATGAGTACCTGGTGCGGTGTGTAAACATTGCCACTAGGGAGACAAAGGCGGTCGGGCGTGGTGCTGGCCACCCACCCCCTCGTGTACCGTTCCGGCCTTTATAGGTGCTCGCTAACAGCACTTGCCCCTACAGTCTGTTCAGGCTATATGGGGGATCTTTGATCTTTGTGGCGGCCAAAACCAGTGACGATTAACTAAATCGCTCCTGGGCCTCCCCAGGTCGACTCAGCCTCAAATGAGTACCTGGTATAGCCTCAACGGACCTTTGGGGCTAAGTGCTGTTAGCGAGCAGCACCGATGAAGGCCCGGCACGGCACACGAGGGGGGCGGGGTGGCCAGCAACCACGCCCGGCCGTTTTTGTCTCCCCGAGTGGCGATGTTTACTACGCGCCGCACACCAGGTACTCATTTGAAGCAGAGTCAACCGAGGGGAGGCCCCGAGATCGGTTCAGAAAATCGTCACCGGTGTTGGTGTAGCGCAGCGTGGCGCTGACCGCCGAGCCACCGCTCAGCTACAACACAAACACACCGAATCACAGTCCGTACACGCTGTGTGTGTGTGTTCACACACAAGCACACACGCACGCACGAACACGCACCGACGCACACATTCTCTCACGCACTTACACATGCGCTCATTACCACGCTGTGCTCATTATCGTGTTTTTCAAGAGTCGACGTGATAATGAACGTGAAAAGCCCTGCCAAGATTCCCATTACGACTGTGCGGAGCGAGGCCTTTGTCAGGACAGACACTGGGCTCGCATTCCCAAATGCCGGAACGTCACGACCACTGGTCAATAGCCCGCGCACACACGCGCGCGTCTGTGTATGTGGCAACCCACCCCCTCGTGTGCCGTGCCAGCATTCATAGGTGCTCGCTAACAGCAATTGCCACAACAGTCTGTTTAGGCTATACGGGAGATCTTTGTCTTTGTACGTGAGCGAGCGAGTGAGTGTTCGTAGGTGCTCGCGAACACACACTTGCCCCTAAAAGCCTGTTAAGGCTATACCGGGAGATCTTTGCCTTTGTGTAGTCTAGTGGCTAGCACGCTGCGCTTCGAACCTTAGCAGTACGAGTTCAATTCCCGCTCACGGCCAAAACCAGTGACAATTATCCGAATCTGTCCCCTTGGCCGACTCGGCCTCAAATGAGTACCTGGTGCGGTGTGTAAACATCGCCACTGGGGAGACAAAGGTGGCCAGGCGTGGCTCTGGCCACCCACCCCCTCGTGTGCCGTGCCGATCTTCGTAGGTGCTACTTGCTAACAGCACTTACCCTAAGAGTCTAAGACGAAACGGGGATCTTTGTCTTTGTGTGTGTGAGTGAGTCCGAGTCCCCTAGGTCGACTCAGCCTCAAACGAGTATCTGGTGCAACGTGAGTAATCATCGCCGCTAGGATCTTTTTCTTTGTGCGCGTGCGCGAGTGCTGGCGCCTAGCCTGGCACAAAGCACTGCGGTGATGTCACCGCCACTTAGTGGCGAATAACGGTTGTTGTTGTTGTTTGTTGTGAGCCTTCGTCTTTGATTGGGTTAATTGTGTGTGTGTAAGCACTTGCCCCAACAGTATTTTAAAGGCTACATGGGGGATCTTCGTCTTTTTTTGTGTATGTCTGTGTGTGTATGTTTGTGTGGGCAGTTGGAGGCGGTCGCCCTACAACAATAACGGAGGGCGGAGGAGCGACGCTCACAACAACGAGCGGAGCGCCGGGTGGCTAAAGCACAGCAGGTTGGCACAGTAGGGGTCACAGGTGGTGCACCAGCCAGTCGCCTCAGTCAGTCGACCCGTGGCACCTGCTGGGTCTGCCCCGTGACCTCCTACCAGCGGGCGTTCGACACTTCACGTGGCCTCAAGGTGCACATAGCCTGGCACAAGCGTCGTGGTGACGTCACCGCCACTTAGTGGCGAATGGCGGTTGTTGTTGTGTGTGTGTGCGGGGTGGTAGTGTATTAGTTAGCGCACTTCACTATGAAGCCAGAGACCCGAGTTCGATTCCCACTCGTGGGCACCAGTGACGGCGTGTGTGAGTGTATGCGAGTGAGTGAGCGAGCGAGCAAACGAATTTTTGAGCAGGTATGTGAGCGAGTGTGAGCATGTAAGTGAGTGAGTAAGTAAGCATGTGAGTGAGTGAGCCAGCAAGTGAGTGGGCAAGTAAGCATGCGTGTATGTCAGTTTGTGAGTGAGCGTGTATATGAGTGAACGGGTATGCGGGTGAGAGAGCGGGTGAGAGAGCGAGTGAGCGAGCAGTTGAGCGTGCGTGTGTGCGAGTGAGTGAGAGATTGAGCGAGTGAGTGAGCGAGCGAATGAGTAAGTGAGCAAGTGAGTGGGTGAGTAAGCATGCGTGTGTATGAGTGAGTGAGCGAGTGAGCGAACGAGTGGGCAAGTGAGGAGGTGAGCGAGATAGCGAGCGAGCGAGTAAGCGTGTGTGTGTGTGAGTGAACGAGCGTGTGAGGGAGCGAGCATGTGGACGAGTAAGCGTGAGTGTGTGTGTGAGCAAGCAAGTGTCTGAGTGAGCGAGCGAGCATCTGAGTGTCCGAGTGAGCGAGCGAGCGTCTGAGTGAGCCAGTGAGTGAGCGAGTAAGCGTGTGTGCGAGTGAACGAGTGAGCGAGCGAATGAGCGAACAAGCGTGTGGGCGAGTGAGTAAGCGTGCGTGTGTGTGAGCGAGTGAGTGAGCGAGCGTCTGAGTGAGCCAGTGAGTGAGCGAGTAAGCGTGTGTGCGAGTGAACGAGTGAGCGAGCGAGTGAGCGAACAAGCGTGTGGGCGAGTGAGTAAGCGTGCGTGTGTGTGAGCGAGTGAGTGAGCGCGCGTCTGAGTGAGCCAGTGAGTGAGCGAGTAAGCGTGTGTGCGAGTGAACGAGTGAGCGAGCGAATGAGCGAACAAGCGTGTGTGTGTGTGTGTGTGAGCGAGCGAGTGAGCGTGTGTGTGAGCGAGCGAGTGAGCGAGCGAGTGTCTGAGTGAGCAAGCAGGCGAGCACCTCCTTGGCGCTCTGGATCTTCTCGAGGAACGTGCGCAGCTCCATGGCCTCGGCGTAGAGCGCGCGGCACACGGCCTGGTAGTGCGACGCGGCTTCACGAGTCGTCCGCAGGTGTGACGTGCACATCTACCACAAAGACAAAAACAAAGATCCCCTGTGTAGCCTGTACAAACTATTGTGGCAAGTGATGTTAGTGAGCACCTATGAAGGCTGGAACGGTACACCAGGGGGTGGGTCGCCAGCACCACGCCCGGCCGCCTTTGTCTCCCTGGTGGCGATGTTTACACACTGCACCCAGGTACTCATTTGAGACCGAGTCGATCAAGGGGAGGCCCAGGACCGGTTCAGATAATCGTCACCGATGTTGGCCGTGAGCGGGAATCGAAATCAGGTCGCTGGGTTTGAAGCGCAGCGCGCTAACCGCTACACTACCGCTCACGCACACACACACACTCACACAAAGATACCCCCTGTAGCCTTGTCACACCGTTGGGGCAAGTGCTGTTAGCGAGCACAAACGTATGTCTGTATGTTTAAACTGTTTCGCACCGCACGTAGCCAACCGTGATAACCGGAGGTGTGGGGGAAGGACAAACAAAACTAAACACAAAAAGAAATGACCTTTCAATGTAAATTGCAAAGTGCATAGCTCCAATGGCTTCCTAATATCTGAAGGAAGAGTATGCCAGAGACAGCCGTAGGAACGCTTCTGAAAGCACGCGTATGCAGTGGCCATCTATGAAGGCCAGGCATGGCACACGAGGGGGTGATGTGGTCAAGACCACGCCCAGCCACCTTCCCAGGGCATATATATGTATATACACACAAAGATCCCCCGTGTAGCCTATCCAGACTGTTGGAGCAAGTGCTGTTAGCAAGCAACTATGAAGGCCGGCACGGTACACCTATTCGGTGGTGTGGTCAGCACCACACTCGGCCTCCTTTGTCTCTCCAGCACTTATGTTTTACACAATGCATCAGGCACTCGTTTAAGGCCGAGTCGACCTAGGGAAGGCATAGGACCGGTTCAGATTTCCATCACCGATGTGTGTCGCGAGCGGGAATGGAACTCGAGTCGCTGGGTTCGCAGCGCTGTGCGCTTAATCACCGCACCACCTGTGAAGGCTATGTGGGGGATCTTTGTCTCTATGTATGAACATATCACGCTGGACGTGCGTGTTCATTCATTGCCACTAAAACACTGCCTGCCCTTTTCTTTATCAGCGCCCGTCCTGGCACAGACACCACAGTGACATCACCACCACTTAGCTGCGGTTGCTGTGGTTGTTGAAATAGTGGTTGTGGTTGGGTGTGTGGGTGGGTGTGTGCGTGCGTGCGTGGAGAGTGGTGGTCCAGTGGCGAGTGCACTGCGCTAACCACTGGGCAGGCAAGCGACGCTCGCAATAATGAGTGGAGCGGCGGGCGGCTAAAATGCACAGTGGGTGGGAGTGCAGGTGGTGCATCTGCCAGTCAACCAACCCATGGTATCTGGGTCTGTCCCGTGACCTCCTGCACCTAACCTGGCACAGCAGTCAACTCAAAACATCTGGGTCTGTCCCGTGACCTCCTGGCAACAGTGAACATTCCACACTTCACGTGATATTCTCAGGTGCACATAGCCTGGCACAAGTGCTGCGGTGACATCACCCCCACTTACTGGTGAATGGCGGCTGTTGTTGTTGTGCTGCGTGGGCAATGCACTGAGAATCATCAGAGTTCCATTCCCCCACCCCACCCACCGAATGAACACAACGCATCCTGTTTTCCTGTTTTCTCTTACGAGCCCAAGCAGCGTAAACACAACAAATCTCAGGCACTCGCCAAAGCACATCGCACAAAAGCTCCAACGGACGTAAGAGCCGGCACATTTAAGAGCCAAAAGCGGACTGAATTGGAGCCTTTTGGACCAAAGCCCAGGTTTTTCCAACGCCAGGAAAACACGCGCCCAGCTGCGAGAAAACCAATCGCTCATTCATTCGCCCTGTGACTCGCTCACTCATTCACTCACCCACTCTACGCTGGTTTCACAAAATAAGCTGGAACTCACTCGCTCACGCTCATTCATTAATTCACGCACTCATTCACTCATCATCTAACTCACCAGCTCACTCACCCACTCATTCATCATCTGACTAACCCACTCACTCATTCACCCACCCATCCACTCACTCATCCACCCATTCGCCCACTCTTGCAGACTGAGACACATCCTGGTCTCTGGAGAGTTCTCACCTCGGTCAACAAAATAAATTTGAACCCGCTCGCACACACCCATTCCTTCACACACTAATCAATTCACACATTCATTCACCATCTCACTCACCCACTCATTCGTCATATTACTTTCCCACTCGCTCACTCATTTATTCACCCACCCACCCACTCACCCATCCACTCACCCTTGCAAATCCCCAGTCTCTCGACAGGTCACAATCAGAATCTTTATCTGGAATGGATTAATCCGATGAGTTACAAAGCTATGAAGCTCTCTTTCAGAGATGTCCAGGATGGTGCGGGTCAGCGACTTGCCCCCCAAATCATTGGCACCCAAAGCAGCTCGAGGGGTACACTGCCTCGATACCAAAGAAGAGGGGGGGGGGAGCAGGAAATCTCTGTCGCGATGTGCAAACCCGCACCTCTCTTGTACAGCAGTGAGCCTTGAGCTCACCTTAATGACGGACTGGAACGGCCCTTCCGGACGGCTCACTCCGCTACCGCCGTTAGCGGCGGCGGTGCCGGTGCCGGTGCCGGCGGTGCCGGTGCCGGCGGTGGTGCCGGTGCCGGTGCCTGCCTCCTCGTCCTCGTCGGGCCCGTCGTAACCCTCGTCGCGCAACGCACCTCCCCCGCCGTCGTCGATGGCCGTGTCCTCCAGGCTGGTCATCCAGTCGATGAGCTCCTCCAGCGGCTGGCTCAGCTCGCGCTCCTCGTTCTCGTCCAGGCCCCAGTCCAGGGCCTTGTAGATGACGAAGCCCAGCGAGCGCACCACCTACGTACGACAGAGGCCCCACCCCGCATAGTCTTGACGGCAAGTGCTGCTAGCGAGTAGCGGGCAGCCTGTGTAGGCCGGCACGGCACACGAGGGGGGTGAGGTGGGCAGCAAACGCACCCACACCGCCTCCGTCTCCCCACTGACGGTGTTTTACACACCGTTACCAGGCACTGATTTGAGGCCGAGTCGACCTAGGGGAGGCCTGGTACCGGTTCAAATGTGTGTTTGGCCACGAGCGGGAATCGAACTCGGGTCGCCGGGTTTGTAGCGCGGCGCGCTAACCAGTATGCTACCGCTCCTCACACGCAGTCACGCACACGTGCACACACACCCACACGGACGCATGCACGCGCACATGCATTACAAAAGATCCCTCGTAAAGCCTTAACACTCTCGGTGACCCTGCAGGGCCCCCACGGTGACCAGGGCCCTCCCACCGTGACCCTCCAGGGCCCTCCCACCGTGACCCTCCAGGGCCCTCCCAGGGTGACCCTCCAGGGCCCTCCCAGGGTGACCCTGCAGGGCCCTCCCACAGTGACCCTGCAGGGCCCTCCCACGGTGACCCTGCAGGGCCCCCACTGTGAATTTGCTTGTCGTCTAGAAATACAAGCTGCTGACATTATGCATTTCAAGAAGGCCATGGGTTGTGTAAGAACTACTCACTGGTTTTATCGGTAAAGTCACATATGTAGAAATACCATAAAATTATATTAAAATAAATCAATCACGACGTTTACACCGCAACACAAGCGATCTTCATCGGCCCCTCCCCGATGAAGATCGCTCCCTACTGCTTATTTTAAGCCTCTGTCTGTTCATCCCTCGGCCCCTTTTTCTTACTTCTCTGTCCGTCTTTCCTCTCCCTGCCTCTTGGTGTCCCTGTATTTGTATTTCTGCTATCTTGTACCTCGTATTTGTTCACTCTGTCTATGCTGGTATGTTCAACCCAGAGGATGAACACGAAATTTAGCACTCTTCTGAAATTCGTGGTCCGCCAAGGCAAGTGTCTAACTGTGTCGTTGGCCTGACTGGTTTTGCATCACGTAATTTTTTCTTAGGTTTGTTGAATTCTCGTCTCTCATCCTCTTGTTGTATTTACCTCCGTGTAGTTTAACGCTCTCTATGTGTTGTGTTGATGTCACCCTATGTGCTATTTGTTTTTTACACCTGATGAAGATCGCGTGTGTTGCGGTCGAAACGTCGCGATTGATTTATTTTAATATAATTTGATGGTATTTCTACATAAGTGACTTTACCGAAAAAACCAATGAGTAATTTATGCAGTCACGAAAGCTTAAATTCTCCATGTGTAAGAACTACTTAAATGTTTTTTTTACGTGGAGCAATAAATACGTGAAGGAGATGTATTATCTACTTATTTATTTTGTCATATATATACTCCACAACGACGCTATTGATGGTTTTGCATTCCAGGAAAGTAATATATATCAATGAATAACTGCTATGATTTCATGGCATATACACGACGCTAATTGCTACGAATTAATACGTACCATCAATCAGATTCCGCAAAACACTTGGGAGCACTGAGTGTGCCACTTAACGGGTGGCAAAGCACGAGTTTGGATGCTTGCCACAGATTGGTGGCCCTGGCCGGTGAATCCAACTCAGGCCGCCGGGTTTGAAGAGCAGTGCCCCGACCACTGCACCGCCTTGTCATGGGGGTTTGATAATCGTCGAGGATTTTCTAGAATCTGATTTTTCGTCTGCGTGTAAAGTCACAACAGCTGCAAGAAGACTCGCACACACACTGGCACGAACCCCCCCTCCCCCCCCCCCCCCCGTATATGCTTTAAAACAAGACTGCTGTCAGCGAGTAGCACCTATGAAGGCCGCCACAGCACACTTGGGGGTGGGTGGCCAGCACTACGCCCAGCAGCCTTTGTCTCCCCTAGTGACGATGATTACACACCACACCAGGTACTCATTTGAGGCCGAGTTCACCTAGGGGAGGCCCGGGCCTGGTTCCGATAATCATCACCGAAATTGGTGTCCGTGGGCGAGATTCGAACTTGGATCACGGGGGTCCGTAGTTCAGTGCGCTAACCGCTGCATTACCTCGCCGCACTCACACAAAGATAAAGAACCCCCCCCGCATAGCCTTTAACAGACCGTTGGGGCAAGTGCTGTTAGCGAGTAGCACCGACAAAGACCGGCACGGTGCACGAGGGGGTTGACGACCCTCACCACGCGCTGGAACGTCTCGTAGGCTCCAGCGCGCCCATGTAATCCATCCAGGTCAGGTGTCAAATGACAATCATTTCTCACGACAGCTCTCGTCCCCACCACGCACACACACAAGACAAAGATCCCCCGTATAACATTAACAGACGGTTGGGGAAAGTGCTGTTAGGCCGGCACCGCGCCCGGCCGCCTTTGTCGCCCAAGCGGCGATGCTTACTACACACCGCACCAGGTTAATAATTTGAGGCCGAGTCGACCTAGGGGAGGCCCAGAACGGTTCAGATAACCATCACTGGTGCTGGCCGTGAGCGGGAATCGAATTCAGGTCGCTGGGCTCATAGCGCAGCGCGCTAACCGCTATGCTACCGCTCCACACACACACTCACCGACTCACTCACGCACGCACACGCATGGACACGCGCGCACTAACAAACGCACACACACACACGTGCGCGCACTCACACACACGCGCGTGCACCCGCTCGCGCGCGGCCGCTCCCAACGCCGATCCTGGCGCAGCTCAGCCAATTAAACGTCAATTAGCGGAGCGAGCGGCCTCCACGGATCCGATTAGTGGGGCTGGCGAGGCCGGTGGTGGCAGTGACCTCAGGCCACAACACGGGGACCCATTCACCTCCTCCTAAACCTCCGACTCCGTGCCACCGACGTTGAGAAACCTACGGCGTTCATTTCACCGAAATATAAACCCGGACGCAACGCGATCTGGACACGGTTCCACCTCACAGGACCCCAACTGTGACCCTACCGGGCCCCCACTGCGTCCCTACAGGGTCCCCAACTGCATCTCCACCGGGCCCACACCGTGACCCTACCAGGTACCCACCGTGACCCTTTCCGGGCTCCCACCGTGACCCTACCCTGACCCTACCGTGACCCTACGGGGCCCCCACTGAACCGATCTCCATCTGTGCCTCCTGCGTGGGATCGAGCGTTGCACCCCCTCAAGTGCGTGGGCTTTCTTCGCACGCTCCGGTTTCCTCCCGCTCATTGATTGCCCGATAGCATCTTCATATGTTGAGGACTGCAGAGCTTGGGCAATCGTTTGTTCGACCGTACTTCACCACGGTGGTGGGCGCGGTTTGGTGAAGGCGGCGCGGTGTCACCTTGTCACCTCCCTAGGGTTTACTATTTAACTATTTTTTTATTTTAACAGGCAAGGCCCACTGAGCTATACAGCTTTTTTTTCAGAGGACACCTGGCCATCGCAAATGATGTCTCAACCAAGTGGCTTATCACCACGTGACGGAAATTTTAGAGCAGCCAAACACTACAAACGCATGATGTTGATTCTAAAATGTGGAGGCGTCAGGGTCAGGATCGAACCCAAGACCTCCTGTATATCAGGCGAGGTCGTTAACATCTCCTAGCCACCGTGGCACCCTTCAACCGGGCAGATCCGGCACCGGTGGTGTTGGCACAATGTTCATAAGGGATCTAGTGCTGACGAAGATACATGTCCGGGTTTTGTGGCAGCCCTTGGCAGAAGGACGAGACCGGGGTGGAGAGAGGGGGGGGGGGCTGTGGGCAGAGTGGGGTAGCTGTGGAGGACAGGTGTGGCCAAGTATAAGAATTGGTGGGAGAAGGAGGAGGGGAGGACAGGTAGAGCAGACAGGTGAGTGGGGAGGGCGGGAGGAGGGGTTCTGCGTTTCATTTCCTCAATGAAGCTTCACTCCGACACCACCGCCAACGTCACCGCGCTATCTGCGCTGGGCTGGAGACCGCTTTGAAGTGGATGCTAAAGACGCCGGCAACGTCATTTCGCAAAAAGCGCGGGAGCCACTCTGCTTGCCGGAGTTACGGTCCCGACATCCCACCTCGGAGGAATTTGGCCGCAAGCAAAACAATAATAAAAAATAATAATTCAAAATAAAAACGGAATGAAAATGGAGACTCGGTCGCGGCCTTTCCCGGCTGCAGCAAGCGCGATAACAGAAATAATAACGTCTCGCCGCGCACACCTGCGTCTCGTCGCCCGGCGCCGGTGGGAGGCCCGCGATCGCGGCGCGTTTCCGTTCGTGCAAAGCGAGATGCAGACGAGACGCAGACGAGACGCTCGCGCTACATTCATGGCCGAGCGATCGAGCGAGCGGACGAGGCTGCGGGAACGACGGCGCCAACGGAGACGTTCGCCAACAACCCGTGGCGAGGATCGATCAATCGATCGGTCGCCGGAGCGGGTGGAAGAGTAGGCCAAATACCCTCAGGAGGGGTGGCGGCACTCTAGAGCCACCCTCTACTGGTGGAGGAGGCGCCTTCCACTAGCAGTGGCGCGCGCGAGATATTGCAGGGCTGCACCTTTACCCTTTTGCGAGGTACTCGTTGAAGGCTGGGTCGTACGACGACAACAACAACAGCCGCCGTTCGCCACCAAGTGGCGGTGACGTCACCACGGCGCTTGTGCCAGGATAGGTGCACTGGACCGTACACGTACAAAGACGAAGATCCCCCATACAGCCTTAACAGACTGTTGGGGGAGAGTGCCGTTTGCGAGCAGCCATGAAGGCCGGCACGGCACACCGAGGGGACAGGGTGCTCAGCAACCACGCCCTAGTGGCGATGTTTACACACCGCACCAGGTACTCATTCAAGGCCGAGTTCACCTAACGGGAAGGCCCAGGACTGGTTCAGATATTCGCCAACTTTGGTTGGCTGGCACAGCGGTTCGTGTACTGCACCAGCCACAGCTCTCCCACCCCCCCCCCCCCATGTACGGGTAGGTACGTACACACACTTTCGTACGTACGTGACTATGTGGTCACACAGCCATCAACACAACCCCCCCCCCTCTACCCGTGGGGTCCCCCCTGCCTCCTCCTCCCCGCCCGTTCCTCCAGACCCGTGGCACGGGGCCCCGCCGGGCCGCGCCGGGCCCCGCCGGGCGAGTCCCAGCCGTAACAAGGCCGCTTGCATTCTCCCCGCGCCACGCCTGGTCGCACAACGGCTATATTTACCACCGCAACGTCGCAGCATTGTGTGCCGCGCAAAGCCGAGATGATCCCACTCAGTGGGCCCCGGTAATCGGCAGGGGCCCCCTTCAACCACAACGCCCCCCCCTCCTCCTCCTTCATCGCTCAATCGGTCTATCGCTCCCAGCCTCCCTACTTCCCTTCCATCTCTCCCTCCATGCTTCCCTGCCCTCCTTCACTCCCTCCCTTCCTTGCGCCTTCCTTCAGTCACTCCCTCGATGCCTCCCTCCCTCCCTCCTTCCATTCCTCTCCCTCCCTCTCTCCTTCCTTCCCTCCTTCCTTCCCTCCATCCTTCCCTCCCTTCCTCTTTCCATTCCTCCTCTCCCTCCCTCCATCCTTCCCACCTCCATTCTTCAATTCCCTCCCTCTCTACCCAGCCTCCATCCATCACTCCGTCCCTCCATGCATACAGAGGAGG
Organism: Petromyzon marinus; assembly: GCF_048934315.1. Taxonomy (NCBI): domain Eukaryota; kingdom Metazoa; phylum Chordata; class Hyperoartia; order Petromyzontiformes; family Petromyzontidae; genus Petromyzon; species Petromyzon marinus. Next base: position 6,445,924 of record NC_133720.1, read on the forward strand.
GGGAAGAGGAGGAGCAGGGGTAGGAGGAGGAGCAGGAGGAGGAATGTGGGTCCATGGAGACTGAAGAACGCGGAGACAAAGCACAAAGCCAAGGCCGCTCTGCTGGACACCACCCACACTGCCTGCCCACACTCCTCGCTCACTCAAATATTCTGGCTGAACGGATCTAGGAGGAGGACAGAACCGTGTGCTGTACACACACTTGTGTGTGCACATATGTACACATAGGCGTGTATGCAGCAATGTACACACCTGTCAAAGGCAAAGATTCCCCCGTAAAGCCTTAAAAGACTGTAGGGGCAAGTGCTGTTAGCGAGTAGCACCTATGAAGGCCGGAACGGCACACGAGGGGGTGGGTGGCCAGCACCACAGCCGACCGCCTTTGTCTCCCTAGTGGCGATGTTTACACACCACACCAGGTACTCATTTTAGGCTGAGTCGACCTAGGGGAGGCCCAGGACCGGTTCAGTTAATCGTCACTGATTTTGGCCTTGAGCGGGAATTGAACTCGGGTCGCCAGGTTCGTCGTGCAGCGCGCAAACCGCTACACTACCGCTCCCCACACACACACACCTACACCTGTACAAAGACCTCTACACGCGCCAGCGCACACCCTGACCCTAACCTTGGCCTGACCCAGTGACCCGGTGACCTTAACCAACAGCCCGAGGAAGAGGAAGTTGCATTTGAGCAGCAGACAAATCCACCTCAAAACAATTAAAAATATTCTTGGTATTCCAGATATAATCACTCGGCTCGCAGAGCCGAGGTCACGCAACAGCAACCAACACATGGAACCGGACTCGCACCCACACCCGCACAGGTGCGCGGTCACACTTCATAGGAGACATAGGAAGAAATCCGTGGAAGCACCTTGGCACCCCCCTTCGGATCAAGGAGTTGTAAGGTGCGCTTAGCCATGGTACCGCAGATTTCTGGAATGGACGAGTCCATGTTTGTGTTCATAACACCGGATTTCAAGTATGGGAGATTCCGCAGATTTCTTCTGTGGGGGGAGGGGTTGCGGGGGGAGGGAGGGCTGGGAGGTGGGGTGGGTGGAGTTGTGACCTCACCTCCACCTCTGGTGAGCAGGGTTCAGTTGTTTCCCCAGCTGCGGGGTCTGCGAAGTGCATGGGGGCATTGGGCACGCACACACAGGGGCATGGACACACACAAGGGGCATGGACACACACACAGGGGGCATGCTGTTAGAAGCCAGATCAAACAATCGAACATTAAATTGTTCGTACTGGTACAGTATTCTAGCAATATTTCGCACGGTGCAATTATTGTTAATATTGCTGCGAACAGTATCAGTGAACATTTTGTGAAATTAATATCATTACGATCGTTGTCACCACTCCGGTATGACCGCGGGCCAAGCGGCAGCAGGGATTCGCAATTTCCATCCGAGTAAATTGTGTGTCGTAAACCCTCCTGCAACCTGACGCGGCCCATCAAGAAAGTTGTCCCGTCATTAACAAATATACGTGACCAACTTATCGCCTCCTAAGCAGGAGCAGGAGCAGCAGCGGTGCTCTCGATGAACAACTGGGCAAGGACGTTTCTCGATGGGTAGCGGAGCGGTTATCAACTCGTTGCGTGCGTTTCGTTAACCACGTGCCCACTTTAACTTTTGTCGTCCTTCCCCTGCACCTCCGATGGGCACGGTCGGCTGCGTATGGTGCGAAAGAAGTTCAGCGTACACCAATTGGCTGCGTCTGGGTGGAGGAGCATGCACTACACACGTTATAGACACCCACAATATTTGGTCGCGTGTAGCAGAGCGCTACCACCACATCGTCGGTGTGGTGGTATAGCCCCCCCCCTCCCCTCCCCTGATATATCCAACTTCTCAACAGCCCCCTCTACCCCTGCAGTTATTTCCACGAAGAACCGAAAATTAGGCGGATTGTTGCGCAAACGTCACCGTTATTAGTGCGATCCTGGTTGTGGGTGGCGGGGTTAAAAGTCAACCACCACGACCGTGCCAACACCCCGCCATAGGAATGTGGAATTTTCACCAAACAGGGCCGAAAAAGCAACGAGGGTTAGAGTGTCGCGCCTCCGATTGGCACGGTTGGCTTACGTAAGGTGCGAAATAAGTTCAACATGGGGGACCTGCAGGGTCACCGTGGGGGGCCATGCAGGGTCACAGTGGGGGCCCTGGAGGGTCACCGTGGGGGGTGCCATGCAGGGTCACAGTGGGGGCCCTGCAGGGTCACAGTGGGGGGCCCTGCAAGGTCACCGTGGGGGGCCCTGCAAGGTCACCATGGGGGGCCCTGCAAGGTCACCGTGGGGGGCCCTGCAAGGTCACCGTGGGGGGCCCTGCAGGGTCACCGTGGGGGGCCCTGCAGGGTCCCCGTGGGGGGCCCTGCAGGGTCACCGTGGGGGGGCCCTGTAGGGTCACCGTGGGGGGGCCCTGCAGGGTCACCGTGGGGGGGCCCTGCAGGGTCAGAGTAGGGGCCCTGCAGGGTCACAGTGGGGGCCCTGCAGGGTCACAGTGGGGGCCCTGGACGGTCACAGCTGGAGGGTCACAGTGGGGGCTCTGGAATGCGTGAATGCTCACTGTGAGCACGAGGTCAATGTTGACCCTTGACAGAAGTAAACTGGGGGGCTAGGCGGGGTGGGGGGGGCTGGGAAGGGGGGGGCGGCTGGGTGGCAGGCGGCCTGTCTGTGCAGCGTGGCGACGCGGCGGATAACAAGATCAACGTATGATTTGGCAACGCCGCTGCTGCTGCTGTTGCCGCTGCACAAGCACAGTTAATGCAAAGAAAAACAAATCCACATTGGGTGACAATAACACGGCGGCCTCAAAAACAACAAATGTACCATCGGTTATGCTGTATATTTGAAGGGGTTGTCCGTTACTCAATTGTCACTCATTCGTTCAATCAATGTGCAATAACAGTTACACGGAACGTCGCGGGTAGCGAGTGACCCAGCTGTGTTCAGGAGATCGGTGGTGCATCGGCGCACAACACCATCAACGTGGACTAACAGTGTCACCATTCACTCGACTATTTGGCCAAACTGTTCGTCAGAAAACATTGTTGAACGTATCATTATCGCCAGGCCACCCATGTGCACTCATTCGCTCCTAAAAGGAAGGGCCACTGTCCCGAAACGTCGCCTCGGAATTTATTTGTGCCTTTTTTACGGCCACTCACTCATGGTGGTGGGGGTGTTGCTATCGACGAGCGCACTTAGATTTCTCGGCTTTGCTCTGCACGCAGTTTTTTTTTTATAACTGTGGGAATGCGACCTCCACCCTATGATTTTTGTTTGTTTGTTTAACAACCGCCCCGGAGAAACGCACGACAACGTTGCGAGGCCCGCAGTAGACCAAAGCCCACGTGATTATTTACAGGACAAAGACAAAGATTCCCACCACCCCCACCCCTCCCCCGTATAGCCTTAACAGACTTTTTGGGGCAAGTGCTGTTAGCGAGTATCACCTATGAAGGCCAGTTCGGCACACTAAGGGGATGGGTGGCCAGCACCACGCCCGGCCACCTTTGCCTCCCTAGTGGCGATGTTTATATACCACACTAGGTACAGATTTGAGGCTGAGTCGACCTAGGAGAGGCCCAGGACCAGTTCAGATATTCATCACCGACGTTGGCCGTGAGCGGGAATCGAACTCGGGTCGCCGGGTTCGTAGCGCGTCGCGCCGACCACCGCACTACCACTCCCCACTTATTCCAAGACACACTTTGGTAGAAGAACAACAGAGCTGGAACCGTCGCCACAGGTTCACGATGAGCGTCGTCGTCGTTACTGTGGGATACAGGCTCACGGTGGTCACGACCCCAACACCACATCATCCACACAAACCATGGCATTAGCAGATGCGGTCACACTTAATGATGGTATCTATGGAACCCTGTTCAAACATCTTGACAATTCCCGTATTATTGCTGGAAAGGGTAAAGCCTATTATTGATTAACTGCTCAATCCGAGCTATTAATGCTCTGATATTTGCATTGGCTTTGTGCTGTTGGCCTTTTGGCATCGTTTTCTCTGGCCTATCGCTGTTCTTGTTGAGACAAGGCCATAGAGGAGGCTGTTGCCTCTGGTGTAGGCCAATCAGTTTCGAAGACAACGCACACATTTGTCATCAACGCAGTATCTTTTGTAAGTTTTACCATAAGCACGATGTGGTAAAATTTACGATGTGTTGTTATTGCCAAAACGATTAACGCCTCTTTTTTTCGTCATAATTTTAATGCCGGCAAAGAATGGTCCCCATAGCTATAACTGCTCAATCGGAGCTATTCATGCTTCCATGCTTCCATGCTTGCACTGGCAAACATCTTAACACGTCCCATATTCATATTCTTGGTTCTTTTGGTAAAGTCACGTAGAAGGGAAACAATAAAAAAATACAAATATTGTTTTATTTTTGTATTTTATTGTTTCCCTTCTACGTGACTTTACCGAAAGAACCAAGCATATGAATCCCTGCAGTCACAAAAGCTTTAAATCAAAACGTCCCGTATTATTGCCGGAAAGGGGCAAATTAAGCCTATTCATTTATAGTTTTGTCAGGACAGAACCATGGACAGGTTGTGACGAACACTCAATGCCCCATTCACAAATACGGAGGTGGAAGGAGGAGGCGTCGTCACATCTGCGATGGAACACCAACCACTCCGCGACACTCCTTACACGCCATCATATCTCCGGCTCATCAAAACTACATCGATGTATAACAAAACTAATCAAACAAAATCACAGTTTCCATCAGCCATACGAAAGAAGACTAATAAGACTGTGGTCAAATCATCGTATATTAACCACAGCGGGCTCGTGATCGCCACAACGGGAGTCATCGCGGTCAGCACCATGTGATGTGTCGTTGGGTATTTGACCAAATCGCCACTCACGCAAGGGCCCTTTACACCCCTACCTCAGAGGCCTCATGAGCCAAGCGCCGTGCCATCATCTGTTTTGTCGTACTGTACTTTGACACATGTACAGTAATCGGGGCCTACCTTGCAATGCGGCTAGTGAGAGCAATGTACGGCAATGGATTCTCGAATCCATCTGTGCGGAGTTTTGCACATTTACCACCCCCCCTCGGTTGTGGGGTTTTCTCCGGAGTTCTCTGGGCTGGCTCTGGCAAGAAGCCACCAAAAAAACTCTTGCGGACGATAGCGATTCATCAACTTTAACACGCTGCAGTAATAGTAGTAGACTTGCGTCACCAATATTATCCGTAATAAAAGTTTTTTTTTGTGGGGTTAGATGACATAAATATAAATGTGTAGTTAAACCCGCCACCACCATCACCACCATCCGACGCAGCCAATCAGTAAGGTTTGTCACGTCAACAGAACATGCCAATTCGTTACTGGTACACAGCACACCGGTGTGTTGGAGAGCAAACGCACAACATTTGCACAGAGCACGGCCGTTTTGCCGGTAATTACAACCAGCAACATCAGGCGACAGCCAGAGTTGTGGAGAAATCCCCCCTGTCTCGGTCTTAAACAAGGAAGGATGTCACGTTTACGTGACAAACCTTACCAATAATAGGCCATGTCGGGTGGTGGCGGGTTTAACGACACATTTATATTTGGCCGATCTAACCCCTGCAAACTCCCCCCCCCACCCTTTATTTGGGATTCACTAAAGCAATTCACTCTAAAGGTGGCAGGACCCTTCCCTGAACGAAATGTCTTCAGACTCACGGAGGCTTTCACTATGGTTAGGGAACCTTTTAAGATAGTATTGGATTCAACAACTACAGTATACTGCTAGTGCATGTCTTAACGTCGGATGGCACCGCTCTAGAAACCCGGCGACCAGAATTGTTGATATATGGACGGGTCCAGTCCTCCCCCCAACCCGCCGGATTCCCCTCCACCTCCCAAACTTCACCAACCATACTTCACCACTGTGGTCCTGTGGTCAAGTATGGTCAAACAACCCCCCCCCCCTACATCCACCATGACCAACAACAGCACGAGGATGGGAGGCCTTTCATCCAGCAGTGGATAAACCAAAGGGCTGTAAAAGCTGTCACTGTACATGCGAACGAGTTGCCGGTGTTGTTTCGGTTTCCAAGGCAAATGTCAAACCAATTCCACTGCTGGATGAACTCGCCCCGCACCACGCTGCATGGGTCGTGTGACAAAGGCATGGGCTGGATAAGTCAGGCAGAAAAGCGATAACACATGGAGGGCAAGGCTGGCAGGGAAATGGGCAAGGCAGGGCAGAGGGGGAAGTGGGCAAGGCAGGGGCGATGGCAAGGCAGGGGCAAAGCAGGGGGTAAGGCAGCGGGCAAGGCAGGGGCAAGGCAGGGGGCAAGGGAAGGGCAGCCGAGGGAAATGGGCAGCTAATATATGGAGGGCAAGCAAGACGCGGAGGGCAAGGATGGGCAGCGAGGGTGAGGGCAGGAGCAGTGCCGGATGGAGGGCAAGGCAGGGGGTATGGGCAAGGCAGGGGGCATGGGCAAGGCAGGGGGCATGGGCAAGGCAGGGGGCATGGGCAAGGCAGGGGGCATGGGCAAGGCAGGGGGCATGGGCAAGGCAGGGGACAGGGCAAGGCAGGGGGCAGGGCAAGGCAGGGGGCATGGGCAAGGCAGGGGGCATGGGCAAGGCAGGGGGCATGGCAAGGCAGGGGGCAGGGCAAGGCAGGGGGCATGGGCAAGGCAGGGGGCATGGGCAAGGCAGGGGACAGGGCAAGGCAGGGGGCAGGGCAAGGCAGGGGGCAGGGGCAAGGCAGGGGGCATGGGCAAGGCAGGGAAAGAAAGAGAAGCCAAGAGTCTGGAGGGCAAGACGAGAACACAATGCATCGCGGGCGAGGTTAAGAGGTAAACAATGGATGGGAGGGCAAGGCGGGGGGAGAAGGGAAGGCGGCAAGCGAAGGGCAGCCAAACAAAGACAACAACAACAAACACGGAGATGGGAAATCGGGGGGCAAGAAGGGGGCAATGGGGGAGAAGGCAAGGGGTGGGGATGGGGTGGGGGGGGGGCACCACACACCTCCAGCCTGCAGCACGCACTGCACGGAGCCGTCCCTGTGCAGCAGGACCCCGCTGGGCCCCGCGAGGCGGAGACGGGGTCCAGCGGGGCTCCCCACGCCGGCAGAGGGGGTCGCGGCCAGGGCTCGACAGGATTGGAAGCACACGGCCCACGCCTGCTCCTCGTTGATGGGCTGCTCGTAGGCTCGGAGCACGGCCTCGAGCGGTAAGGGGCCCCCCTCGGTTGGGTCCCCTTCGCCGTAGGGACCCCCCCCTGCCATTACATCCCTCGCCGGCTCCGCTGCAGCCGCGGCCGCCGCCGCCGCCGCTGCCGCCATCCTTGGAGGGTGGCGAGGACTGCGGAGAATGGACCCCCGATCGGGGTCCCACGGCTCACATGCCCCCGTCTCCCCCGTCGGCGTCCCTGGGCCCCGTGTCCCCGGCCGCTGTTGTCTTCCCTGCGGGGTCTCGCGGGTAGCCCCTCGCACGACCCCCGACGTGCTTCCAGAGAGGGGGGGGGGGGCCTTTTGTAGCCGAGACACCACGTGACGCGGGCGTCAGCTGACAGCCGCGGTGGGGGTGAGGGGGGGGGTTAGTTTGTGTGTGTGAGTACATGTGTGTGTGTCAATGTGTGTGTGTCATTGTGTGTGTGAGTACATGTGTGTGTGTCATTGTGTGTGTGAGTACGTGTGTGTGTGTCATTGTGTGTGTGAGTACATGTGTGTGTGTCAATGTGTGTGTGGGTACGTGTGTGTGTGTCATTGTGTGTGTGAGTACATGTGTGTGTGTGTCAATGTGTGTGTGTCATTGTGTGAGTACATGTGTGTGTGTTTCAATGTGTGTGTGTCATTGTGTGTGTGAGTACATGTGTGTGTGTCATTGTGTGTGTGAGTACATGTGTGTGTGTCATTGTGTGTGTGAGTACATGTGTGTGTCAATGTGTGTGTGTCATTGTGTGTGTGAGTACATGTGTGTGTGTCGTTGTGTGTGTGAGTACATGTGTGTGTGTGTCATTGTGTGTGTGAGTACATGTGTGTGTGTCAATGTGTGTGTGTCATTGTGTGAGTACATGTGTGTGTGTGTTTCAATGTGTGTGTGTCATTGTGTGTGTGAGTATATGTGTGTGTCATTGTGTGTGTGAGTACATGTGTGTGTCAATGTGTGTGTGTGTCATTGTGTGTGAGTACATGTGTGTGTATGTGTCATTGTGTGTGTGAGTACGTGTGTGTGTCATTGTGTGTGAGTACATGTGTGTGTATGTCATTGTGTCAATGTGTGTGTGTCATTGTCTTTGTCAATGTGTGTGTCATGTGCCACAGGATCTTTGATCTTTGTGTCAGTGTGTGTCATTGTGTGTGTGAGTACATGTGTGTGTGTCAATGTGTGTGTGTCATTGTGTGTGTGAGTACATGTGTGTGTGCCATTGTGCATGTGTCAGTGTGTGTCAATGCGTGTGTCAGTGTGTGTGTGTCAATGCGTGTGTCTGTGTGTGATTACATGTGTGTATGATTACGTGTGTCAATGTGTACAAGTCTGTGTGTGTCAATTTGTACAAGCCTGTGTGTGTGTCAATGTGTACAAGTCTGTGTGTGTCAATGTATACAAGTCTGTGTGTGTGTCAATGTGTACAAGTCTGTGTGTGTGTCAACGTGTACAAGTCTGTGTGTGTGTCAATGTGTACAAGTCTGTGTGTGTGTCAATGTGTACAAGCCTGTGTGTGTGTGTCAATGTGTACAAGTCTGTGTGTGTGTCAATGTGTACAAGTCTGTGTGTGTGTCAAAGTGTACAAGTCTGTGTGTGTGTGTCAATGTGTACAAGTCTGTGTGTGTGTCAATGTGTACAAGTCTGTGTGTGTGTCAATGTGTACAAGTCTGTGTGTGTCAATGTGTACAAGTCTGTGTGTGTGTCAATGTGTACAAGTCTGTCTGTGTGTGTGTCAATGTGTACAAGTCTGTGTGTGTCAATGTGTACAAGTCTGTGTGTGTGTCAATGTGTACAAGTCTGTGTGTGTGTCAATGTGTACAAGTCTGTGTGTGTGTCAATGTGTACAAGTCTGTGTGTGTGTGTCAATGTGTACAAGTCTGTGTGTGTGTCAATGTGTACAAGTCTGTGTGTGTGTCAATGTGTACAAGTCTGTGTGTGTGTCAATGTGTACAAGTCTGTGTGTGTCAATGTGTACAAGTCTGTGTGTGTGGCAATGTGTACAAGTCTGTGTGTGTGTCAATGTGTACAAGTCCGTGTATGTGTGGGGAGCGGTAGTGTAGGGGAGACAAAGGCGGCCGGGCGTGGTGTTGCCGGCTTTCACAGGTGCTCGCTAACAGCACTTGCCTCAACAGTCTGTTCAGGCTATACGGGGGACCTTTGTCTTTGTGTGTTAATGTGTGAGAATGTGATTATATGTGTCTGTGTGTAAATGTGCTCGCTAACAGCACATTTACATTTGTATGTTAAGTATGTATGTGTAAGCGTGTGTAATTGTTAATGTGTGTGAGTACACGTTATGTGTCTTTGTTGTGTTGTGTTGACGAGTGTGAATGTGGCAATGTAGCGGTGAGCCCGCTCACGGCCTTGGTACCAAATCGGTTCTGGGCCTCCCCTAGATCGACTCGGCCTCAAATGAGTACCCGGTGCGGCGTGTGAACATCAATGGGGAGACAAAGGCGGTCGGGCGTGGTGCTCGCTAACAGCACTTGCCACCAACAGTCTGTTAAGGCTACACGGGGGATCTTTGTCTTGTTTTCTGTGTAAGCGTGGGTGTGTGCGATTGTGCGTAAATATTAATGTGTCCGTAACGTGCGTGATATGTGTGTAAAAATGTGGAGGTGCGCGTGTGAATGTGTGTACGTAAGTGCCAATAAAAATGCGTGCGATTAGCGCGTTAATGCGTGTGTACGTGCGAGTACTGAATTGTGAGTACAGTGCTAAAGTCATAACCTTGCGTTATCATCCACTGCTGGATGAATAATGTACAGCGTAGGTGTGTAAATGTTGTATGAATGTTGACCAGGCACCCTGAAGTGTAAAACGTGTGCAACCCATGAAACGTTCAACTTACTGTGCCGTATCAATCCACTGCTGGATGGATAAAGGTCTCGCCACGCCGTGTCGTCCGTACGCGAATGTCTACCTTGTATAAATAAATGAGCGTCATGTGCGACTGCGAATGCGCCGTGGAAATGTTTTGAGTGAGCGAACGCGCGGGCACGCATTAATAATGCACCGCAGCCTCACTGTGCTCACACCTGCGAGCCCCGCCCCCTTACCAACAGACTCCGCCTCCTTACCAGCAAACCCCGCCTCTTACATCCAAACCCCGCCCCTCACTCAAACCCCGCCAATCACCCGCCACATTAACCGCCTCGTTATCAAACCCCGCCCCTCTTCACTCCAAAATTCCACCTCTCAGACACAGTCATGCCCCCCCCCGCCACCTGACCCGCAGACCACGCCCTTATATCCGCAAAACCCCGCCCGCTCACCCGCAAAACTCCGCCCCTCGACCGCAAAACCCCGCCCTTCATTCGCAAACCCCCGCCTCTTACTTCCAAATCCCGCCCCTAACCCGCCAGCCCCGCCCCCATAAACTACGCCCCTCGCCGGAAAACCCCGCCCCTGACCGTCAGACCCCGCCCACCTCACCCACAAACCCCGCCCTTTGCTAAGAAAAAAACTGGCCTTCACAGGAGACGTGTCGACGTTTCAGGCAATGCACCTTTTTTGTATATGGCGCGTTTACGAAGGGCAATTGCCCGAAACGTACCTATTATAAATGTGCGGATTGCTTTGTTAATTGTGTACCACTTCCAACGCAGCAGCGTCATCAGCATCACCAAATCGCCTGTTTACACCCCCAGGCGCTGTACAATAGGCAACCTATTGATGTTGAGCGTTTTGCGTGACATAATTGTCTAATTGTGCTGTGATCAAGTCTAAACTATTATCTGCCCCAGCCGACTCGGCACGCTACAGAGGATGTGGGTGGGGGGAGTCCCATTAATTCACACCGAATCGTGTTTGTGCCACATTTTCTCGTTGTTTTTGCACCGATGCAGTATATCCCCTACATCGCTTCACATTATCGCTTGACCCCACTCTGTCTCTCGGGAGCTCTCACCTGGTTAAAAGTAAAACTTTTACTTTTCACCGTGGCAAGGCACCACTGAAGCTGCGTGTGGCTCTTTTATTTTATTTTTCAGAAGCCACCTGGCACCACGCACAAACGACAGCCCAACGAAGTGGCGGCTTTGACCGTCGCGTGTAAATGCACGGCAGTCAAATCCTCTGAAACGCGCGATGTTGATTCGATTCCCAACCTGGAGGGGGGTGGGGGACCGGAGGATCGGAAGAAAAATCCACGCGACCACGGGGAGAGAGAGAGAGACACGCAAACTCCAAATATACAGCAGCAGGCGTCAGGGTCGGGATCGAACCCACGACCTCCTTCATACCAGGCGAGGGAGTTAACATTTCCTAGCCACCTGAACCATGAAGCTCCGTCTCTCCCATGTTAGTCTATGGGCATTCCATCTTCCCCATGTTCGTCTATGGGCATTCCGTTTCCCCCATGTTAGTCTATGGGAATTCCATTTTCCCCATGTTAGTCTATGGGCATTCCATTTTCCCCATGTTAGTCCATGGGCATTCCGTTTTCCCCATGTTAATCTATGGGCATTCCATCTTCCCAATGTTAGTCTATGGGCATTCCGTTTTCCCCATGTTAATCTATGGGCATTCCATTTTCTCCATGTAGTCTATGGGCATTCCGTTTTCCCCATGTTAATCTATGGGCATTCCGTTTTCCCCATGTTAGTCCATGGGCATTCCGTTTTCCCCATGTTAGTCTATGGGCATTCCATTTTCCCCATGTTAGTCCATGGGCATTCCGTTTTCCCCATGTTAATCTATGGGCATTCCGTTTTCCCCATGTTAGTCTATGGGCATTCCGTTTTCCCCATGTTAATCTATGGGCATTCCATTTTCTCCATGTAGTCTATGGGCATTCCATTTTCCCCATGTTCACCTTTCTACATCTGCTGAAGCCTCCTGTAACTCACGTGGCTTGCGTGGCCACCCCCACTCTGAACCCCCGCCCCTCTCCCCCGTCGCCGCCCACTGTGAAAACAGACGCCGCTCCTCGGTGCAGCAGCAACGTGGAAGCACTCGTTTATCCCTTCCTCTACCATCCTCTTCCTCTCATTTCCCATTCTTCCTCCCCTCTCTTCCCTTTCCCGTTCCTCTTTCTCTTCACCCATGCGTTGCTACATCCTTGACCCTAGTGTCCCTTCCCGTGGTGTAGCCACGGGTACAAGATGTCTGGTGTTTTTAAGTCGAGCAATGGCACTGATAATCGGTACAATTCATTACTTTAGAAATGTATTACTTTAGTAGTCAATTACTTTAGCCATCGATAACTTGATGGACCATGACACGTGCAACCCAACCCAACCAGGACGGACGGGCGGACAGACACGCCGCGAGAGAGATCGGGAGCGAGAGAGAGCGGGGTCGCGACGGAGCGTGCCCGTTTATTCAACCGCAAGCCGCTCATGTGACAGCCCGTTACAGGGGGCGGATAAATTAGACAAATGATCTGCGGCCCTCCACGCTACGGACACGAGGGTTACGCAACACGATGAGGATTTACAGGCAGCGCCGACAACGACAAGACATTTATCCCGTGGCTTATTCTACCGCCGCGGCCCTGGCAGTCATGTGACCCGCCCGACGTTTCGATCCCGACGCCGCAGCGGGGAGATCGGACGCCGCGGGGACTGGGTGGGTGGACGCGATCGAGCGAGCAAGCGAGCGGGCGAGCGGCGGTTGAGATGGAGCGACTCGACGCGAGATGAACAAGCGGACGACTCCTTTGTTGCGCGAGCCATCGAGTGACAGAGCCACTCGAGCGGAGGCCCGAGCGAGTCGCACGCAGACGGAGCGACTGGTGTGGAAGGTAAGCGACTCGCAAAGGGCAAGGGGGCAGGCGACTAGCTGCGAGTCGCCCTTCCGGTCTTCGTGTGAGCGAGTGAGCGAGCAACTCGCGTGAAGCCCCAAGCGACCTCAATGCGAGTTGCTCGAGTCTCCGCGTGGGTCGCTCGCCACGACGAGTCGCCCCGTCCACACGTGGGCGAGTGAGCGAGCCAGCAACCCACGGGGGACGAGGGACGACTCTCGCTCACGCTGTGTGGATGACTCGCATTGGGGGGCGTGGCCGTACCGTGTCACCGTGTGACCCCCACCACCCACCCAGTGGAATGTCAACTTCATTAATTATTTGTTCACGTTAAAGTCACAATTAAAACAAAGCAAAACAACAAGATGCCGTACTTCCCCCCTCCGAGCCAAATGATAATTACACATCTCTTGTACAGCTTTAACTTCCCCCATATATTCACAAAAATAACCCCTCTTCCCCTGGACACAACAAGCACCACCACATGCATCTCTTGGTTGCCCGTGTGTTTAGTTAAAACCTTCGCACCAAATTCGGAACAGAACCCAGCTGCCCCTCTATACCTCCTGCCTCGGTCCCACCACCAGACCCGTGACCTCACTGGTGATACCGTCAACCACCCTCTTTTTTTTCCCACTGGCGCAACAGAGCCGTGCCGAGTTGGCCCTGTGCGGCTCAGGAAGATTGGGCCGGGTTGCTTTATCCACTACAGAAATCCGCGCCGTGCCGTGCAATGCCAGCGAATCAAAGTTTGGTTCCGGCTTGGCTCGGTAAATATCGAGCGGAAAAACAACTTGTACCGCGAGGGCAGCGTGACGGCTCAGCTTGGATGTGCCAGTGGAAAAAAAACCGGTATAAGAATTCCATTGCCCCTCAAGGCTGAATATCGCTTCGAGAAAGGTCAGACTTGGGGTACCCATTGCTGCCAAACTTCTCCCTCGGACACGGAACAATCGATTCATGGAACAGATCTCCACGTAGATGAATACTTTAACCTAAAGATTGATTTCAGAGTCCAACCCCTTTGCTGAGAAGCGTAAAGGGAGGACAGGGACGGGACCACATGAAGCAGGAGTCTGCGAACTCTGATCCTGGGGCCTGGTGCCATATCTGGGCCGGAACTGGGCCAATCCTGGGTTGACCAAAACCCAGTGTCCACCACCACCACCACCACCCCCCTCTCGCTGGGTCAGGGAAACGAGGCATCAGACGACCCGTAAGCTACCGACACGGCCCCCACCCCCCTCCCCCTCCTCCTCGCCCCCCCCCCCCGCGAATCTTTACCCTTCTCCCCTCCTCCCTCCCTCCTCGTACCCCCGACAAGTTCAAACGCCGCACAAGGCTGCAAAGGCTCCCCCCCCATCCCCTCCACCGGCCGGCCATTATGAACCCGGCGGTGTTTTGGTCGTTCGGAAGTTCGGCGATTTCCGGCGCCTGTCGTGGGCCGGGGGTGCGGAGGGAGGGGGTGGGGTCGGTGGGGGGGGGGGCACGAGGGGGGGGGGGGGGGAGGGGCATTGGGAGGCGCACGCCGACGGGAAATTTACATCCAATAAATAGAGCGATGCTGAGCACGCGTCGTCCCGTTGGTGCACGGGGGTGGGGGGGGGGGCGTGATGGCCCCGGGGGACGCCGGCCTGCCCCGTTATCTCCCCTTGGTCCCCACCAAGACGAGGATCATGATGACGAGAATCACGAAGAGGAGGAGGATCGCGAGCATCTTCCGGTTCTTTTTTTGGTACGTCTCGGCCTGCAAACGTGCGCGCAACACACGCGACGCACACACACGTGACGCGCACACACAGGCATGTGACGCGCACACACGTGACGCGCACACACAGGCATGTGACGCACACACACGTGACGCGCACACACAGGCATGTGACGCGCACACACGTGACGCACACAGGCACGTGACGCGCACACACGCGCGCACACACAGGCACGTGACGCACACGCGCGCACCGGTTCGGATATTCGCCATGGAACTCAAGGCTTGCCGGGTGCAGAGCGCAGTGCGCTAACCACTGTGCCCACTGCGCGCTCCCCCCCCAATGCACACGTAAACGCACAGACAGTATTCAAAACCGTGTGTCTTTATATGCATAGGCGTCAACAGGCACATTTGAATTTTGCATAATATACATACGCACATACAAAGACAAAGGCCACCCATAAAGGCTTTTCAGGTTGGCGAGGCAAGTGCTGTTAGCGAGCACCTATTAAGGCCGGGCCGGTGCACGAAGGGAGGGCGGGTGTGGTGTGGCAAACACCAGGCTTGTGCTGAAGATGCTCATTTAAGGTTGAGTCGACCTAGGGGAGACCCAGGACAGGCGAGTCTTGAGGCTACTCTGGGTAAACAAGTGGAAAAATTTTTGAAGTAAAAAAAAAACACTTTTGAAGTTTTTTTGTTTATCCAGTAAAGCCTCCCCGAGTCTCAAGATTATTTTTTCAGGATGGGTCCTGCCAGGGTTTTGCTGTGCTAGTACTTTTCAGGGAAATCTCAGCGATTGGGATGTTTTGGTTGATACCGGTTGCGTCTGTGTTGCGTCTGTGTTTGTTTGTTCAGCGACGGGAGGCCGGAGAACCCAAAGGAAATCCATACAGAATAGGGGGGAGAATATACAAAGTTTACATACACTCACTCACACACACTCACTCACACACTCACTCACTCACACACACTCACAACAACAACAACCGCCATTCGCCACTAAGTGGCGGTGACATCACCACGACGCTTGTGCCAGGCCATGTGCACCTTGAGGCCACGTGAAGTGTCGAACGCCCGCTGGCAGGTCACGGGGCAGACCCAGCAGGTGCTACAGGTCGACTGACTGAGATGACTGAGATGACTGGCTGATGCACCAACTGTGCCCCCTACTGTGCCAACCTGATGTGCTTTAGCCACCCGGTGCTCCGCTCGTTGTTGTGAGCGTCGCTCCTCCGCCCTCCGTTGTTGTTGGAGGGCGACTGCCTCCAACTGCCCAATAGCGTCCTTCACGAGCCTCCTCCACAGAGGCCGATCTTGACACCGCTGGTACCAGTCATTGGCAAGTCCACTCAGCTCCACATCCTCCTGTACCACATCACTCCATCTCTTCTCTAGCCCGTGCCGCGCCCGTTTAGCCCCCTCGATCCGGCCGAACAAAAGCTGTTTCGGCATGCGGTGGCTGGGCATGCGGGCTACATGACCCAGCCAACGCAGCCTTGCCTGCCGGAGGGAGCTCACCGATGGGACCTTGCCCAGATCTTTCAAGGATTTGTGAGCTCCTCACACAATCCAGCCTGGTTAAACCCAGGATAGATCATAGGCAGGCGAGCCTAAATGTTTCTAACCGGCGAAGATGTTCCATTAGGGGGGTCCATGTTTCACACTCACTCACACACTCACTCGCACACATTCACACTACAGAACAGGGAGAGAACACACAAACTCCACGCAGAAAGGCACCCGAGTCAGGAATCGAACCCAGGCCCCTTGTGGCTGTGATGCTCGAGAGTTACCACTGCACCACTTCCCTGCAACCCCATGCATCGCCTCCTCTAAGGTGTCAGACCCCTGCTGTCAGAACCCTATGCGAGGACCCCTTTTTGCCAGACCCCTGCCTTTGCCGTCACCCTGCCACATGAATACAACCGCAGAGGTGGGGGGGGGGGGGAGGAGGGAGGGGGTCGCTGTTCAGATGTCACTCAACGCCCACCTCCCCTCGCACGGGAAGGGGGAGGGGGTCAGGGGCGCTGTCGAACTCATCACACGCACAGGGCGGAGGTCGCGAGCTCCCGCGGCGCCGTCTAAATCCGCCAGGTGCTGCCACCCCTCCTCCCCCAGCCACCCCCCCCACCCCCCCCCACTCTCCCCGCCGCCTCCTCGCCACCACTGCCCTTCCCCTATTGCCGTGTCACACACCTGGCACACCTGGCACACCTGACACACCTGACACACCTGAAACACCTGTCCTGCGCCCCTGCGTCCCAGCACCCCCCCCCCCCCCCGCCCACCGGCCCCCCCGCCTTCCACAACCTCTCAATTCGCCCACGACACCGCGGTCGCCCTGTCTCACGGCTGCCAGCTGATGTCACGTACCGAGCGTCAGACACACGGACACGTGGACGCACAGACACGCAGAGACGAATGCAAAGATCCCCCGTATAGCCTTAACAGACTGTAGGGGCAAGTGCTGTTAGCGAGTAGCACCTATGAAGGGCGGCACGGCACACGAGGAGGGGGTGGGTGGCCAGCACCACGCCCGGCCGCCCTTGTCTGCCCGGTGGCGATGTTTACACACCGCACCAGGTACTCATTTGAGGCTGAGTCGACCTAGGGGATGCCCATGACCGGTTCAGCTAATCGTCAGCGGTGTTGGCCGTGAGCGGGAATCGAACTCAGGTTGCCGGGTTCGTAGCGCAGCGCGCTAACCGCTACGGACACACGGACACACATAGACACGCACAGATGCACAGGCACACGGACCCAACAGACACAAGGATAAACAGATGCATATGCACAGACACACTGATACAGGGACACATAGACACACACGGGACGCACAGGCACACTGGTGCAACAGTCACAAGGATTATCAGACGCACGGACGCGCGGACATGTGGACGGGTTTTCTGGCGTTCGCGAGTGGGAAAGGTCCCCACGATAAGTGACAATTTGCTTCTGCACTTAATGTGGAAACATTCCGGCCGTCAGACAATCAAGATCTCGGATTGACCATCAACCACGCGGCTCCTCTGCGGTAGGTCCGAGAGGTAAAGTGTTGCCCCCTACTGTGCATATACAGAGGCCAATGAATGGAAGGCATCTCTCAGAAGGTACAGAGACTCCTCTACTTACGAACATTCGACTTACGAACTTTCAGAGATACGAACAAACCTGGTCCGTATGTCCAGTGGCCTGTTCGGATCGAGAGTCATAAGTTCAACCGCCACGCAATAGATGGCGGTGGTGGCATCTACATCAGCAGAACGTGAAGAACCAGCGGCATCTACATCTACAGAACGTGAAGAACCGGTGGCATCTACATCTACGGAACGTGAAGAACCAGCGGCATCTACATCTGCAGAACGTGAAGAACCAGCGGCATCTACATCTGCAGAACGTGAAGAACCAGCGGCATCTACATCTGCAGAACGTGAAGAACCAGTGGCATCTACATCTGCAGAACGTGAAGAACCAGTGGCATCTACATCTACAGAACATGAAGAACCAGTGGCATCTACAACTACAGGAGATTATACGACGTTTAAAGCCCTGTGTTTAGTGTACATGCCGTACAACACGCTTGGAATCAACAGGAGTCAAGTTGAACTTGCGAAACAAATCGACTTACGAACAGACCTCTGGAACCAGGATCAGGTCAGGGTCAAGAGTTGGGGGTTAGGGATAGTATCAGGGTTAGAGTCAAGGTCAGCACTTAGGTAAGGGTCAGGGTTAGAGTCAGGGTCAGTTCTCAGGTCAGGGTTAGTCTCAGGGTTAGTCTCAGGGTTAGTCTCAGGGTTAGAGTCAAGGTCAGCACTCAGGTCAGGGTCAGGGTTAGTCTCAGGGTTAGTCTGAGGGTTACGGTCAAGGTCACAACTCAGGTCAGGGTTAGTCTCAGGGTTAGTCTCAGGGTTAGTCTCAGGGTTAGAGTCAAGGTCAGCACTCAGGTCAGGGTCAGGGTTAGTCTCAGGGTTAGTCTCAGGGTTACGGTCAAGGTCACAACTCAGGTCAGGGTTAGTCTCAGGGTTACAGTCAAGGTCAGCACTCAGGTCAAGGTTAGAGTCAGGGTCAATTCTCAGGTCAGGGTTAGTCTCAGGGTTAGAGTCAAGGTCAGCGCTCAGATCAGGGTCAGGGTTAGTCTCAGGGTCAGGGTCAGGACCCTAGGTCAGGGTTAGTCTCAGGCCTAGAGTCAGAGTCAGGATCCAGGTCAAGGCCAGGGCCAGGGTTAGAGTCAGGGCCAGGAACCAGGTCGTGTGTCGGGGTCACCTTCTGCAGCTGCTTGAGCCCCTCCTCCGTCTTGACGCACGACTGCTCCACGTTGTAGTCGATTCGGTCGAGCACCGTGCCCTGGGGGGAAAACGGACAACGCCGGCCACGAGTCACTCCTCGTCCACCTCCTCGTCCACCTTTCTCCACCTCCTGCTCAGCGGTGATGATGACCACGCTAACGACGAGGACGATAATGTTGTTGACGACGATGATGTTGTTGACGATGACGACGAAGATGACGATAACGAAGATAATGATGATAATGATCATGGTGATGACAACGATGGTGATGACGACGATGATGATGACAATGATAACGACGATGATGACGAGGACGGCAATGATGACGACGGTAATGATGACGACGCCGACGACGACGATGATAACAGCAATGACAATGACGATGATGACAATGACGACGACGATGAAGATGCTGTCGAAGATGACGACGGCAAAGATGAGTGGCGATAATGACAACGACCATTGCCGTCGCGATGTCGACACCTGTGGTGCGAGTGCTGCTCAGTGTTGGTGACGGTAACGATGACATTGACGATGACGGCGCGACGATGTTGACGATGCGAGTCACCTGCTCCACCACCATGTGCGCGAGGTCGCGGAAGATCTCGTTGAGCTCGGAGATGGACTGCGCAATCTGACGGATCTCGCGCTCCCGCTCCTCCACCATCTCCGTGTTGCCCTCCACCAGCTGCAGCTGCTCCTCAGTGAACCACTGAAATCGCACGACGAAGACAACCACGATGGCACAACAACAACAACAACCGCACAACAATCACCGCGGCCGCACGGCAACCATCGCAATCACACGCAAAGAACAGCACAGCAGCCAACTGCAGCCGCGACGAAAACCAGTGAAATCGCACAACCACACACACACACAACACAACACCCGTCGCAATCACACACACACACACACACGCGCACAACGCACCATCGCGACCACACCACAGCAAGACGACGACAACTGCCGCTCTCAGCAATGGCCAGAGCCTCACACAACCGCACCGCAACGACCACCACGCAGGAGAACGACTCCCACCACCACCCCCCCCCCCACCACCACTCCCGCCCCTACCCACCGCGGGCAGCCCGCATGTCCACCACCGCACAGACTGAGCACCGCACGGGTCGACCTCCGGAGGGTGCCGCACTCACGCGGTCGTAGAGGTCGTCGGGTTCCGTCTCCTCCATGAGCGGTCCCCCCGTGCTGAAGAGGACCTGCGAGCGCTCCTCGCGGTTCTTCATCCCTGCGGGGTCAAGGTCGCGGTCAGGGTCGGGGGTCAAAGCCGTGCCAAGGCAGTGGTGACGCTCGCGTCTCGTGGCAAGGAGGGGGGCGGGGGGGGGGGGTGGGCGGGGGCTGGGTTCGAGCCCCGACTAGGGGCGCCTTTCTGCGTGCGTGTGTTCTCCCCCCTGCTCTGCAGTGTGAGTGGGTGAGTGAGGGGGTGAGTGGGTGAGTGGGTGAGCGAGCGGGTGGGTGAGTGAGTGAGTGGATGAGTGAGTGGGTGAGTGGGTGAGCGAGCGGGTGGGTGAGTGAGTGGGTGGGTGAGTGAGTGGGTGAGTGAGTGAGTGGGTGAGTGAGTGGGTGAGTGAGTGAGTGGGTGAGTGAGCGGGTGAGTGAGCGGGTGAGTGGGTGGTGGGTGTGTGAGCGAGTGAGTGGGTGAGTGAGTGGGTGAGTGGGTGAGTGAGTGAGCGGGTGAGTGAGCGAGTAAGTGGGTGAGTGAGCGAGTGAGTGGGTGAGTGAGTGGGTGAGTGAGTGGGTGAGTGAGTGGGTGAGTGAGTGGGTGAGTGAGTGGGTGAGTAAGTGAGTGGGTGAGTGAGCAGGTGGGTGAGTGAGTGGGTAAGTGAGTGAGCAGGTGAGTGGGTGACTCAGCAGGGAAGTGACCGAATATGTTGTTGTGACCTGCAGTGTGGTGAGTTAGAGCGTGGATAAGTTGGTGTGCGAGTAAGTAGTTGGGTAGGTGAGTGAGTGGGTCAGTGTTGTTGTGACCTGGAGTGTGTGCGAGTGGCCAACACCGGTATCTGAACCGGACCTGGGGCTCCCCCAAGTCGACTCAGCTTAAATGAATACCTAGTGACGGTGTGTAAACATCGCCCGCCCGCTCACCCACTCACTCACTCACCTCACCATCTCACTCGACCACCCACCCACTCAAACGATACTCATCCTGGCCTCTTACGTTCCCTCACCGGGGCCAGGGGGGCGGTGTCGACTCAAAACCACCTCGGGGAAACCCGGCAACGAAAAACGCGGCGCAAGCGTCCGGCACACACCGGGAGGGAGCGTGACGCGGTGGGCGCTGGCCTGGGTGCGGCACTACTCACGGCGCAGGTATCCGGACTGGGCGTGGCGGAACGCGGTGGACAGCTCCTGGAGCCCCTGTGCCAGCGAGCTCACCACGTTGGCGAGGATGCGGCGCTCCTGCTCGCCGCGCCCGCGCGCCCGGTTCTGCAGCGCCTGGACGGCGCGCTGGCACCTGTGGAACATCTGGCGCGCGGCACGTGTGCATTCGGGTCCCGTGCCAACGGGAATCATTTACGTGCTCTGAAAGAGGGCCATGGCCCGGAACGTCGCCTGTTATACAGAATATTGTTTACTTTTAAGGCCCGCGCCACCGCATCGCGCGTTTTCAGAAGCGCTTCTGCAGGCCGTTTGGAATGCTCTTCCGTCCGATATTAGGAAACCACTGGAGCCATGCACTTTTAAATGATCGAGATTGAAGACTCATTTCTTTAGAAGTGCTTGTTGTGTTTAGTTTGTTGTCCTTCCCCACACCTCCGATTAGCGCGGTTGGTTTACGTACGGTGCAAAAGAAGACACGCAAACTCCAAATATGCAGCAGCAGGTGTCAGGGTCGGAATCGAACCCACGACCTCCTGTACACCAGGCGAGGTAGTTAACATCTCATAGCCACCGTGATGATGATGAGAGAGAGAGACACGCAAGCTCCAAATATACAGCAGGTGTCAGGGTCGGAATCGAACCCACGGTCTCCTGTACACCAGGCGAGGTAGTTAACATCTCCTAGCCACCGTGATGATGAGAGAGAGAGAGACACACAAACTCCAAATATACAGCAGCAGGCATCGTCAGGGTCGGGATCAAAGCCACGACCTCCTGTACACCAGGCGAGGTAGTTAACATCTCCTAGCCACCGTGATGATGAGAGAGAGAGACACACAAACTCCAAATATACAGTAGCAGGCATCGTCATAGTCGGGATCGAACCCACGACCTCCTGTATACCTGGCGAGGTAGTTAACATCTCCTAGCCACCGTGATGATGATGAGAGAGAGAGAGAGACACACACTCCAAATATACAGCAGCAGGCGTCAGGGTCGGAATCGAACCCACGACCTCCTGCGTACCGGGCGAGGGAGATAACATCTCTTGGCCACCGTGAGGTGGGGGAGGAGGTGGGAGGAGTGGGGGGGGGGAACCCAGGCGGTGAGAGGAAGAACCCGCTTGCTGTACTGCCACACCTGCGTGGTCTCCTGCGTGGTGATCTCGATGGCGTGCTCCTCCTCGCTCGTGTCGTCCAGCGTGGGCCGGTTCAGGTGCTTGTCGTGCAGCACCGCCAGCTCCTTCATCTTCTGCTTGATCCGCGCCACCTCGTACTGGATCTGCCGGGACCATCGGCACGGCAGGCCGACTGGTTAACCGCCGTCCGCGGGGGGGGCATCGCCATCGCCCGCGCGGGAAGAGTTCGTGGTCAGTGCCGAGCGTGTACGTGTGTGCCTTTGTCGTTCCGGCGGTGTGGGGAGCGGGAGTGTAGCGGTCGGCGCTGCGCTGCGCTACGAACCCGGCGACCCGGGTTCGATTCCGGCTCACGGCCAACACCGGTGACGATTATCGGAACCTGTCGTGGGCCTCCCTTAGGTCGACTCAAATGAGTACCTGGGGCGGTGCGTACACATCGCCACGAGGGAGACAAAGGCGGCCGGGCGTGGTGCTGGCCACCCACACCCCCTCGTGTGCCGTGCCGGCCTTCATAGGCGCTCGCTAACAGCACTTGTCCCAACAGTCTGTTAAGGCTATACGGAGAATCTTTGTCTTTTTTTCCATGCTGCGGCGGGGAGTGGTGGCACAGCGGTTAGCGCGCTGCGCTAGGAGGCCCGGCCGCCCGAGTTCGATTACAGCTCACGGCCACTAAAACCAGGAATGATTATCTCAACCCGCTCCTGGGCCTCCCCTAGGTCGACTCAGCCTCAAATGAGTCCCTGGTGCGGTGTGCAAAACATCGGCACTGGGGGAGACAAAGGCGGCCGGGCGTGGTGCTGGCCACCCACCGCATCGTGTGCCGTGCCGGCCTTCACAGCTGCTCGCTAACAGCACTCGCCCCAACAGTCTGTTACAGGCTACACTGGGAGTCTTCGTCTTTGTGTCACCTCGTCCACGCTGTCCACCCAGTCCGGCGGGAGTGTCTTTGTGACGGCAATGGCTGCCTCGGGGTCCATGCTGAGACCGGACACGAGTGCCATGCGGTCATCCGCCATCTACGCACGCACGCACAAACACGCACGCGCGTAAACAGGTACACATACACGCGTAGATGGGTACACGCGCATGCGCACACCTACGTACACACGCATACGCATGCAAGCACACACGTACACGCGAACACGCGCGCACAAACTCGTCAAACGAGGAGGTGGGTGGCCAGCACCACGCCCGGCCGCCTTTGTCTCCCCAGTGGCGATGTTTGCACACCGCACCAGGTACTCAATTGAGACTGAGTCGACCAAGGGGAGGCCCAGGACCGGTTCAGATAATCGTCACTGGTGGTGTTGGCCGTGAGCGGGAATCGCACGTGGGTGGCCGGGTTTGGAGCGCAGCGTAGCGCTAACCGCTACACCACCACTCCCCACGTACACTCACATTCATATTCACAGGAGTAGCGCGTTCCGCTTTAGTTGTTGATGTTCACATTTTGAAACCGGTAGGCTGCCCCGGTTAATCAACACTGCGGCGTGGACAGTGTTCACCATAAACGAACCTTCTGCTTCACTCACAGCGGACGTGACAGATCCCATGACGCCGTTCGCAAGAGCGGGCCATCGTGTGCCACCGCCGTCATGGTTAACATTTTTGTTTAAACTGACACTGCAAATGACTCAAGTGGGATTACACACACATAGCTGTTGCAGCAGCAGCAGCAACATCGCCAGGCTAATACGAAAACTCGGCAGGACCCTCCTGAAAACAAAAAAGAGTCCAGAGACTCGGTGAGGCTTTCCCGAGTGAACAAAATCGCAGTAATTAGAATAATTAACGTCCCGTGACAAGTTTGGGACACTCAAAATCAGACAGCCCCGCATCGAGATCGGGGACAGTGAGTTATGGGTGATTGTGCAAGAGGTGAGCGAGTTAGGAGTACGGTGATTAAGGGAGGGGTGAGCAAGTTAGGGGTACGGTGAGTAAAGGAGGGGTGAGTTCGGGGTGAGGTGTGAGGGGCGGGCCGAGTGCGAGCGGGGGGCTACATGGACCCACGGGGGAGGTCGTTACATGGATGCGAGAGGTGTCGTCACGGAAACGGCGCGGATGGCACCATCATCGGATTGGGTGTCGCCATGGAAATGTGGTGGTGTTGATATTGATATTGTCATGGAGAACGGATGTTGTCGTCATGGAGATGGGTGGTGTCATTTAGATTGGTGGCATTGCCATTGGCACAGGTTGGGTGGCATTGTCATGGAGACGGGTGCTGTCACGGAGACGGGTGACGTTGTCACGGAGATGGAACGAGTGGTGTCGTCATCACGAAGAAGGGACCAGGAGTTCTACCTCGTCCAGCTCCTGAGTGGTATGGTTGCCGGGGCCCCGGGAGGCAGGAGAGGCAGCGGAGCGCGGTAACCACGGTTACGGCCGCCAGCACACAGCATGGGGAAACACAAACGCGGCTCAGAGAGACGAGACAATTCAGGGAGACACAGAGACATAGCATAGAGACAGGCAGGAGACACAAGAAAGACGGAGTCAGCAATTACCACTCAAGAGATCGACATACCAGACACAACACAGCTCAGAGTTACACACAGATCAGACATAGACACAGAGATGGATCAGACAGTGACACAGAGACACAGATCAGAGGGGGTTGTTGTACACACTCGCATGCATCAACATCGTCCAACTACACACGCAATTCCTCATTTTGTAAGCCATGCAGTGGTTACCAGTCGTTAACCAGTCTGGCGGTTAACCAGTCTAGGGGTTAACCAGTCCAGCGGTTAACCAGTCCAGCAGTTAACCAGTCCGGTGGTTAACCAGTCCAGTGTTTAACCAGTCTGGTGGTTAACCAGTCCAGCAGTTAATCAGTCCGGTGGTTAACCAGTCTGGTGGTTAACTAGCTTGGGAGTTAGCCAGTGTGGGGGTTCATCAGTGGAATGGACAGAAACCCAGGTCTCCCTTGCAGTGCACCGGGGGGCCAGGCACGAGCGGTGTGGCGACGTCACCACTACTCGGTGGCAAAAGCCGGAGGTGGGGGTTGTTGTTGTTGTTTACGCAGTGGATTAGGGGAGGGGGGCGGGGGGGCATCACGATCCATGGATACGCTCACGACAAGCGTATTCTGATCGCACTGCAGAACGGGGAGGGGGGGGGAGAACACAGAAAATCCACACGTAGAAAGCTCCAAGCAGTTCCCGCTGGCAGGGGCAGAGCTCACCGACGTCCACCCCACTCATGCAAGGGAGAGCTGGGTCACTCGTGCAAGGGTGCCCCCACTACGGACGCACAGCGGTGCCGTCAAAGTGTGCGTGCGCGCCATGCACAAGTGTGTGTGTGCACGTGTGTGTGCGTGCACGAGTGTGTGCGTGCACGTGTGTGTGCGTGCACGAGTGTGTGCGTGCACGTGTGTGTGCGTGCACGAGTGTGTGCGTGCACGAGTGTGTGCACGCACGAGTGTGTGTGTGTGTGCGTGCACGAGCACGCGATCATTTGTCAGTCTAACACCGGCGAAACGGTGTTAAATTACCGGCGAAAAGTCACGGTACTGGAATTGTAAATGTTGTGGGTTTACTCTCCAACATACCGGGGTGCTGAACTCGTAACGAATTGGCACGTTTTGTTTACGTGACAAACCTTTAGTAATTGGCTGTGTCGGGTGGCGGCGGGTTTAACAATATATTCATATTTACGCAATCAAACCCCCAAAAAAATTATCTTATGGATGAGTTTTTTTGTGTGTCGATGGGAGCGGTGGTGTAGTGGTTAGCGCACTGCGCTACGAACCCGGCTACCCGAGTTCACTTCCCGCTCACGACCAATAGCAGTGACAGCGAATATCTTAACTGGTCCTGGGCCTCCCCCTAGTTTGACTCTGCCTCAAATAAGTACCTGGCGCGGTGTATAAACATCGCCGCTGGGGAGGTTGAAGGACGCCAAACGTGGTGCTGGCCACCCACTCTCTCGTGTGCCGTGCCAGCCTTAATAGGTGCTCGCTAATACCGCTGTTAAGGCTAGACAGGGTATCTTGGTTGTTGCACGTGTGTGTACGCGTGCGTGCGTGAGTGTACACGTGTGTACGTGTGTGCGTGCACAAGTTCGCGCGTATGCGCGTGGTTGTAAGTGAACAGGTGGTTGTAAGTGAACACGTGGCTGTAAGTGTACACGTGGCTGTAAGTGAACACGTGGCTGTAAGGGAACATGCACACAGCACATCTCACGGGCCGAGACTCGAGGCAGCTTCCACCTTGGCCCTTGCCCCGGGGTCGGGGACTCCAACTCAGGCCCCGACAACATCGTGGTCGAGGGCATCCTCCCCTCCACCGCCGACTCCCGTCAAAGCCAAACCGGTCGGGTCGAGTCAACTCAAAGAATCGGGATTTGACGCAAAGCGAGAAGTGCTGGCTCAAGTTTTGAATCCACACAAGAAAGGTGATGAAAGGTCAAATCGAGCCGAGCCGATTTCGGGACCCGAGCCGTTTGTTGATGTAGCCGAGTCGAATTAAAACGCCTTGATCACAGGCGCTCTATAAATATAAAGACAAGGTAAGAAAATTCTGAGAATCCCAGAGCGGATCAAAGCGGTCGGAAATGAGAGCCGACCAAGGCTCGAGATAAAATAATGCCGGAGGTTGAGACGAGATAAGCCGAATCAAAACGAGTCGAGTCAAACCAAATCAAGGTGCCGAATGAATGAGAGAGTCCGGATTATAAGGAAAAACCCGAGGGGATTCGAATCGAGAGATTTTGCAAGTCGGGTATGAGATGGGAAAAGGAGTTGAGTTTTTTTTTTTTACACGCAAAAGGTTTTTGTGCGACAGCCGTCCCCGCTTGGGAATCCGAGTGAGGCTTCGAGCTTTCGCCACGCACTGCTGCTGTGAGTTGGTTTGGTTCGTCAGCGTGTCCAAAAACGAGCAGCGTCAATTTTGACGAGGTCCGAATACCGTCAACCGGACAGAGCCGAGGCGAAGCAGGTCCATCGGGGTCAGATCGAATCAGAGACGCAAGACGAGCTTAAAACTAGACAATTACAGCGGTTCCCTCGGTTAACGATTTTAACCGGTTCCACAAAAAACATCGTTTGTTGAAATTACCGTGAATACAATATAGGAAATGCATGCTAAAAGGCTTCATTTGTTCCAAGACGATCGGAAGTTGACATTTTTCACTCCTAAAACTAATTGTTTTCCTCACTTTCTTGTATTTTATTCACATTAATTTTAGAGGCCATTTTTATTGATCTTATTAACTTTTAAGCAAAAAAAAAACCCCACTATGTATTCAAGAGAGCTGTTTCCATAAGCAACGCACCATCAAACAGCAGCCAGTTGCTGTCAAGACGCTCATAAAAGGGCATCGCTGATTGGCCGAGGTCTGCCGAGTCCACTTAGGAGCGCTTCGATTGGCCGAAATTGGCGGCCGCGTGATATCATAAACACACACATCGTTAATCGAAAATGTCTCGTTAATAGAGACAATGGGGACCCTTACGGGAGGCGGATTGTTCGTTGACGGCATCGTAAACCGAGGAACCAGTAGCCCTTGGCGATACTCTCACCTTTCTAGGTCTACGCGCCGTGAAGAAGAACCGCTGCTCGAAACGTCACTAATTGTACAGGGAACTCCTCCACTTACGAACGGGCGATTTGGTCGTAAGTTCAACTTTACTCTAGCCGATTCCAAATGTGTTGTTGCGGCGTGTACACTAAACACGGGGCAATGGCTTTGAAAGTTTGTGTGATCTCCTGTAGATGCAACTGGTTCTTCACATTCCGCAAACGTATGTAATGACATAGTGACATCTACTGGTTGGAAAAGGGAAGCACGGGTACAGGCACCACTATAAACATCACCCAATCCCAAAAGGGAGAGGTATCTGGGCCAAAGGTATGGGGCGGGGCTGGCCGAGATACTCCGGGAACCGGCTAGAAGGTTCCACGAGAGGGCGTGGCCGGAGGCGGAGCCTAGCCGTGCCTGCGCAATATAAGCATAGGCGGTGGAGGACTCGTGGTCGGTGTGGGGAGCCTTGGGTCCGCACTGCGTCGCTGCTCGCCGTCATCTCTCTCCGTCGTTCGGCCACGTGGCAGATCTCCTGCGAAGTCCCACCACCCTCGCCGGCACGCCGTCAACCAGCGGCGAGGCCGGGAGTGGGCGGACGGAACCACGCTGTGGGATCGACCACGTGTAGCCTGTAGGGATGCTAATATCTACGTGTGTACTCTGAGAAGGAAGAGGATAAAGTTGGCCTGTGGTGTGCCCGAATGTGAATAAAGAAGGGAGTACCCTCTACACGACGTGTCGCGGAAGTTGCTAATTACACGTAGATGCCACTGGTTCTTCATGTTCTGCAGATGTAGATGCCACTGATTCTTCATGTTCTGCAGATGTAGATGCCACTGGTTCTTCATGATCTGCAGATGTAGATGCCACTGATTCTTCATGTTCTGCAGATGTAGATGCCACTGGTTCTTCATGTTCCCCAGACGTAGATGGTAATTCCCTTTGGTGCTCGTGTTTCTTCTCAACTCTCTTGAAAAACTCGGTCCGAACAGGCAACTGGACATACGGACAGGTTTGTTCATATCTCTGAAAGTTCGTAAGTCGAATGTTCGTAAGTAGAGGAGTCCCTGTATATTTCTTTCGTTTTCAAGGCCACGGAAACACACACACGGTTATAACTGTGAGGAATGCGTCGAGTCTTGTTTTACTCGAGGCAGATAAGAGGGATACCACAACTACAAACAAAACCCCGACACAGCTCGAGAGAAGCCGACTCGAGTCTCCTCCACGCCGCCGTGGTTCGCGAGAGTAGCCCCCCACTGGGGGAGCGAGTCCCCCATTGGGGGTGTGAGTCCACCACTTGGGGAGTGAGTCCACCACTGGAGGTGTGAGTCCACCACTGGGGCAATGAGTCCCCCAGTGGGGGAGTGATCCCACAACCGGGGGTGTGAGTCCACAACTTGGGGGGGAGGGGTGTGAGTCCACAACTTGAGGGGGAGGGGGTGTGAGTCCACAACTGGGGGGGGAGGGGGTGTGAGTCCACAACTGGGGGGGGACGGGTGTGAGTCCACAACTGGGGGGGGAGGGGGTGTGAGTCCACAACTGGGGGGGAGGGGGTGTGGGTCCACAACTGGGGGGGGAGGGGTGTGAGTCCACAACTTGGGGGGAGGGGGGGTGAGTCCACAACTTGGGGGGAGGGGGTGTGAGTCCACAACTGGGGGGGGAGGGGGTGTGAGTCCACAACTGGGGGGGAAGGGGTGTGAGTCCACAACTGGGGGGGGGAGGGGTGTGAGTCCACAACTGGGGGGGAGGGGGTGTGAGTCAGTAACTTGGGGGGGAGGGGGTGTGAGTCCACAACTTGGGGGGGAGGGGGTGTGAGTCCACAACTTGGGGGGGAGGGGGTGTGAGTCCACAACTTGGGGGGAGGGGGTGTGAGTCCACAACTGGGGGGGGGGGAGGGGTCTGAGTCCACAACTGGGGGGGAGGGGGTGTGAGTCCACAACTTGGGGGGAGGGGGTGTGAGTCCACAACTGGGGGGGGAGGGGGTGTGAGTCCACAACTTGGGGGGAGGGGGGGTGAGTCCACAACTTGGGGGGAGGGGGGGTGAGTCCACAACTTGGGGGGAGGGGGTGTGAGTCCACAACTGGGGGGGGAGGGGTGTGAGTCCACAACTGGGGGGGGAGGGGGTGTGAGTCCACAACTGGGGGGGGGAGGGGGTGTGAGTCCACCACTTGGGGGGCGGGAGGGGGTGTGAGTCCACAACTGGGGGGGGAGGGGGTGTGAGTCCACAACTGGGGGGGGGGGGGGGGTGTGAGTCAGTAACTTGGGGGGAGGGGGTGTGAGTCCACCACTTGGGGAGTGAGCCCACAACTGAGGAAGTGAGTCCACAACTGGGGAGGGGGGGGGGTCCCACACTGGGGGGGTGGGGGCGGGCGTGAGTCCCCCATCCCCCACTGAGGGAGTGAAGTCCCCCAGTGGGGGAGGTGATGGGGAGGTCGTGAGTCTGCAACTGGCGGGAGGAGGCGGGGGGGGGGACTCACCGAGGCGCGGCGTCGCGCCGCGGTCGTGGATGATGAGAAGGTGGTGGTGGTGGTGCTACTCACTTGCTCGGCCAGCACGTGCCTCGTGTGCACCGCGTTATTCCGCATCAGCACGAAAGCCTCGGTTAGACTCCGGGTCGCCATGGCGAGCGTGGGTTTGGGGGTAGGAATCAAAGGCGAGCGAAACTTCGGGGAGGGGAGGGGAGGGGGTAGGGTGGCGGGGAGGACTGGGCCCGAGAAACCGGGGACTGGAATACTCGAGAACGGAGAGAGACTGGGACCAGCTAAGGACTGAGATCAACGACTATGGGACTGGGGGTTAACCTGGGAGCGGGGACCGTGAAACCGAGATCTCGAACCCAATGAGCCGTGGACTGGGGACTGGGCCCTCAAGAACCCTCTGATCGAGGACTGTCAGCTCGGCCCAGGACTTTGGAGACTAGAAACTGGGCTCCTCCTGGTGCTGGGTACATCGGGTCATAGGACCCCTGGGGACCTGGGAACAACCCGAGGATCCTGATCCCCTTTGCGTCTGGGGGGTCTTAGAATATCGGTCTTGGGGTCCTAGTCCTGGAGACTTTAGGGTAACGAGAATCCTGGGGAGGGGGGGGGGGGTTCTGATTCCGCGCTAAGAGTCTGAATCCGGGCCCCTAAGGTTCCTTGTTCCTTGACCTGGACCAAGGGGTCCTTATTCTAGGGTCCTAATCAATGGGTTATAATTCTGGGGTCCAAGGTCTTAGGTCATAGAATCCCGGCCCTGGGGTCTTAGCGTTCTGAGGTCTTCAACCTGCTCCTAGGATCCCTGTCGTGGGGGTCCTGATTCTGGGGGACCTAGGGGATCCTGGGGGGGTCTTGGGAAGTCCTAATCCTGGGATTCAAGGGGTCCGATTGACTAGATGGGGGGGGGGGGGGGGTCCACCCCGCACTGACCAGCGTGGTGAAGTATGGTCCCCCGCGTGTTCCGGGAGTCCCGACGCTCGCAAGATCTATTCTTCCCTAGCGATTCCTGATCCTGCGATTGCGATCCTGGGGATCCCGGTCCTGGTCTCCCTCCCCGGTCTGCCGATCCTGGCCCCTGGTACCCCCCGATCCTGTGAGGGGGGACCCCGCTCCTCTCTCTCCCTGCAGCTAACCCGGTGCTTGGGGGGGGGTGGGGGGGAATGTCCCGAGCGCGTTACATTTCGTAGCCCGCACAGGCGCCTCGGTAGGCACGGGACGCGCCACCCCCGCCACCCCCATGAACGTCACGTGCGCGGCTGCCGTCCAATCGCAGCGAGACATCGGGTGGTGCTCGCGTCGCCTATCCGCGCTGGGAAATTTGGGAAGGCGATGTCTCGTGACGTCAAACGCGACCGTGTGTGTGTGCAACGTTTATTGACTCGGTGACGTCATCGCGCCCGTGTTTAACTTTTTTGTCTCGGTGACGTCACGCGACTGTGTGTGTGTGTGTGGAACGTTTTTGTCTCGGTGACGTCTTCGCGCCCGTGTACGTGTGAGTGTTTGTTTGCCTCGGTGATGTCATCGCGCCCGTGTGTGTGTGAAACGTTTTGTCTTGGTGACGTCATCGCTACCGTGTGTGGAACGGTTTCGTCTCGGTGACGTAATCGCGCCGTAAAACGTCCTTGTCTTGGCGACGTCGACGCGTCTGTGCGTGGAACGTATTTTGTCTCGGTGACGTCACCGCGCACGCGATGGCTTCGTGACGTCACCGCGGTGCGCCTGCGTAATCACGCGATAGAATTTTTGTTTGAATCGATTGGTCGGGTTGTGGGACCACCATACCAGCCTCCGTCTCTGCTCGTCGAGTTAATGAAAACAAAAGCATCCGTCAGTTTAAACACCTTGCAGCCGTAGGTCTTGCGCCACCAATATTGCGGTATTAGCGAGCACCTATTAAGGCTGGCACGGCACACGAGAGAGTGGGTGGCCAGCACCACGTTTGGCCTCCCTTCAAATTCCCCAGCGGCGATGTTTACACACCGCGCCAGGTACTTATTTGAGGCTGAGTCGACCTAAAGGCGGAGGCTCAGGACCAGTTAAGATATTCGCTGTCACTGCTATTGGTCGTGATATGAGCGGGAAGTGAACTCGGGTAGCCGGGTTCGTAGCGCAGTGCGCTAACCACTACACCACTGTTCCCACAAGGGAGTCAGCTTGCAGTGCGAATGGACTAGTGGTCACGGGAGGTAATGACAGGGGAGTCAGCCTGCAGTGCGAATGGACTAGTGGGCACGGGAGGTAATGACAGGGCAGTCAGCCTGCGGTGCGAATGGACTAGTGGCCACGGGAGGTAATGACAGGGGAGTCAGCCTGCGGTGCGAATGGACTAGTGGCCACGGGAGGTAATGACAGAAAAGTCAGCCTGCAGTGGGAATAGACTAGTGGCCAAGGGAGGTAATGACAGGGGGAGTCAGCCTGCAGTGCGAATGGACTAGTGGCCACGGGAGGTAATGACAGGGGAGCCAGCCTGCAGTGCGAATGGACTAGTGGCCACGGGAGGTAATGACAGGGGAGTCAGCCTGCAGTGCGATTGGACTAGTGGCCACGGGAGGTAATGACAGGGGAGTCAGCCTGCAGTGCGAATGGACTAGTGGGCACGGGAGGTAATGACAGAAAAGTCAGCCTCCAGTGGGAATAGACTAGTGGCCAAGGGAGGTAATGACAGGGGGAGTCAGCCTGCAGTGCGAATGGACTAGTGGCCACGGGAGGTAATGACAGGGGAGTCAGCCTGCAGTGCGAATGGACTAGTGGCCATGGGAGGTAATGACAGGGGAGTCAGCCTGTAGTGCGAATGGACTAGTGGGCACGGGAGGTAATGACAGGGCAGTCAGCCTGCGGTGCGAATGGACTAGTGGCCACGGGAGGTAATGACAGGGGAGTCACCCTGCAGTGCGAATGGATGAATGGCCACGGGAGATAATGACAGGGGTAGCAGTTGTGAATGCGAAGGGACTGGTGGCTATGGGAATGATCGAGAAGGGAGCGTGGTCAGGTGACGGAAGAGGACGGTGGAGTTTGTCGGTGGAGCGAGCATCCATAGTCAGTGAGAATGATCGAGAAGGGGGGCGTGGCCTCGGTCAGTATAAAAGTAGAGGAGTCCCTGTATCTTGAACTTCTTTCGCACCGTACGTAGCCAACCGTGCTGATCAGAGGTGCTGGGCAAGGGCAACAAACTGAGCGGCAGACAAGCAATGGAACGCTTCTCGGAGAAAGGGCCGTCCACCGGGGAGATGGAGCGATGATTAAAATCGGCTCGTAGGTGCAGGAAAGGTCCTGGGTGGATTGCTACACTGCAGAATCGTGAGAGGCGGACTTGGGGAGGCCTTTGTCCAGCAGTGGACTGACCATGGCTGACGATTGATGATGACACAAGCAGCGGGTCGATGTTTATTCCGTCAGGGTAGAACGCGTGAACACATTCGGGGGGGGGGGGGGAAATCACATTTACAACAAATGTCTAGTTCACTTACAACTGGGGTTGCCGCGATAAGGATTCTTCACGATACGACAATACGATATTGATTCCCACGATGATGACGATAGCAGCAGTCTCCCATTGCGGTAGTCTGTTCTCCTATAATGCGTGTTTTAATAACGTGACAAATGTATCGGGGAACACATCTTTTCATAACGCGATTGAGTGAACAGATTTACGTCACGCGAGTGTAAGCGGTTGTACGGCTGCCTTCAGCGTAGCATCACACAAGGCGGGATGCTGCTGGATGCTTCTCCATGCTACCCACGGGCCTGTCTCTGTTCAGCCTGCATATGCATCTCACGTCTGTGCTTTACCCGACATAATATATTATTTATAACGCTTTTTTCCATAGCGCGGTGTTATTCAGGAACGTAACCGCCGCATTATAGGAGAAGAGGAAGCTTAAATGTAAAATCATTGCATCGTATTGCGATCCCTCTGTGTGGGTCAGATTGCCGCGCGAGTACAATGCCAATGTTGTGTCGTAGACCCCTCCTCCACCCGACACAGCTGAATCATCAGCTGTCTGGGGTTGATAAAATGAAGTTGTCCTATGGACAGATTCGCCTCCCACCATGAGGTCGTGGAATTTCCATCACTGGCTCAGGGCGGTAAACAGAATTTAAGCGACACATCAATGCTTGCGCATTTTTGCCGGGAAATGACTTTTGACTTGAATTTAAATAATAGCTGTTTATTTGGACCTTCAATCATCGTTCACAACGTACGATTTCGTAGCCAACATCACAATTCGTAATTTATTTTCGGGGTTACGTAACGACCTGCTCAAATTTGTGTCGCAAGATCCTCCACCACCCGACACAGATTATATTGTCAAATTAAATTGTCACGCGTACGAGCGTCGAACGTTCGAAATATTTTACTGCGAGAGAATCGTTGTCCCACTTACACGGTGAGCTGAAACCATGATAATTGGGGAATAGGGCTCGGAATAAAGGGGTGGTGCAGCAGTTAGAACGCTGCGCTATGAACCCAGCGGAACCGAGTTCAATACCCGCTCACGAGAAATAACGGTGGCGAATATTTAAACTCCTCCTGGGCCTCCCCTCAGTCGACTAGGCTTCAAATTAGTACCTGGCGCTGTGTGTAAATCATCAGTAGTTGGGGGGAGGCAAAGGCGGCCGGGTGTGGTGCTGGCCACCCACCCCCTCGTGCGCCGTGTCGGCCTTCGTAGGTGTTCAGTAACAGCACTTGCCCCAACAGTCTGTTGAAGGCTGTTAAATGGGAATCCGTGTCTGCGTGTGCACACATTAAATGGGCGACACTGGCGGTGGGTTTTCCCATTGACGTAAGGAAGCCGTTGGTTTTACATTTAAGGTTCCTTACACCCCTGCCGCGTGGCTCTCCTGGATTGGTGTTGCCCTTGGTGTTGCGCGTCGCACCACCATGATCACCCACGCGGTGCAGACACCGCCGAAACGTCGTAACGACGAAACGTTGTGACGTTTTTTTTGTGTGTGTGCGTTTAACTTGTCGCCCTTCCCCGCACCTCCGATTTACACGGTTGGCTACGTACGGCGCGGAGGAAGTTCAACATACCGTAGCAAACACACGTTAACGAGACGCACATATGGACCGGTCGCTGCGTGGCTTCCCGCCTGAAAATAAACAAATAAAACGGATCCCAAAAAAAAATAACGGGCGATTTTTTGCGTTTGCGATTTCGATCGTTCTTTTTTTTGTTTTCATCAGCAAGTGAAACATTTACGAAAGGAAACGAGAGAAGAATCACAACGACACGACGACAATGCGGCCAAGGGGACGATGGGATCGGCGCGGAATCGTATCGTAGGAGAAACATCGCGGGGGTCCCCCCCCGTCCCCCCCCCAAAAAAACCCGCGACCCCCCACTCGACGCACCAGCGGCGTTCTCACGGTAAGCGCCGTGTGCCCCGATCTGTGAATCGTCGACGACGACGACGCCGCCGCTGCATGGCCCGGACATTAGGGGTCCCCCGCCCCCCCCTTGTGACGTCACCGCTAAGCAGGCTGGCAGGCGAAGGTTCGGCCTTGCCGTCAGAGGGTCCACGGAACGGAACAAAAAATACTTGACACGGTCACCACGACACGGGAGTGGGGGGGGGGGGTTTGGGTTTCTATACCAGCGATAAAGATGATAAATATTCTTATTTTAGTTAATCGCAACACAGTTATAGAGAGGAACCCACGTGGGCCAGGTGTGATATGGTGGGTGCAATAGCACGTGACTCCACATTTCCTCCCCACCCTGCCCCCACCCCCCAAAATAAAATTAAAACGAGCAGCGAATGAG
Organism: Petromyzon marinus; assembly: GCF_048934315.1. Classification (NCBI taxonomy): domain Eukaryota; kingdom Metazoa; phylum Chordata; class Hyperoartia; order Petromyzontiformes; family Petromyzontidae; genus Petromyzon; species Petromyzon marinus. Next base: position 6,482,099 of record NC_133720.1, read on the forward strand.
TGTTGAAATGTAGTCTGTGTGTTTGTATATTTGTCTATGTGTCTCGTGTGCCGTGTCAGCCTTCATAGGTGCTACTCGCTAACAGCACTTGCCCCAACAGTCGGTTAACGGCTACACGGGGGATCTTTTTCTTTGTTTTTGTGTTCATATGTACTTTATATACATACGTATGGATGTGCGTAAATGTGTGTGTGCCTATAGCGCTGTATAGGACCTTCATCGATGCTCGCGAACAGCATTTTGTCTTCCTGTGTGCATGTGTGTATGTACGTGCAATTAGTGACGATGGGAGCGGTGGCGCAGCGGTTAGCACACTGGGCTGCGAACCCGGCGACCCGAGTTCTGTTCCCGCTCACGGCCATTAACACTGACAGCGAATATCTGAACCGGTCCTGGGACTCCCATACGTCGACTCGGCCTTGCCAGAGTACCTGGTGCGGTGTGTCAAACATCAGCACTGGGGGGAGACAAAGGTGGCCGGGCGTTGATCTTAGCCACACCACCCCACTGTGCACTGTAACAGCACCAACAATCTGTGAAACGCTACACAGGGGGATGATCTTGCACGTGTGTACGGATGTAAGCGTGCGCGCGCGTGTGTGTGCGCGCGTATACGTCCGTCTGTTTGTGCGTGCGTACGTGTTCATGCGTGTTCATGCGTGTACGTTTAGCAGAGCCCCCCCGCGTACTCATCGTCCTCCTCGCCCCCCCCGCCGGGGGAGGTGGCCCCCGCTTGGGGCCCATCGCCCCCCCCGGACCCGGCCAGTGGAGACTCCACTTTCCTCTTGGACGGCACCCCCACCACTTGCAGACTCCGCGCCAGCTTGGTGTACTGTGTGCACACGTCACCGAACGTCAAACACCCATCGCCACGACCACCGTCATCGCTACCATCAGCATCGTTGTCATCGCCACGCCCGTCACCATCACCACCGCCATCACCATCACCGGACTTACAACAACTAAAAGCACCATCATCATTACTACCACCCACCACCATCAACACTCCTGCCACCACCACTACCATCACCACCCCCCCCCCCATCAACCACACCATCACAACAGCCAGCATTAGCACCATCATCATTACTTGCACCACCACCGGCGTGCAAGTGCTGCGCGTGTGAATCCTGTGCGTGCGTGTGCCCCGCGTGCCGTGCGTATGTACTACGTGTCCGTGTGTGTGCTTGCGAGTGTACTGTGAGTGAATGTGCTGCGCATGCACCCCACGTGCCGTGCATCTAGTACGTGCGTACTGTGAATGTGCTGCGCATGCACTGCCGTGCGTGCGTCTACTACGCGTGTACTGCGAAGGTGCTGCACGTGTGCTACTATGCGCGTGTGCGCTGCGTGTGCGCTGCGTGCGTGCGCTGCGTGTGTGCGCTGCGTGCGTGCGCTGCGTGTGTGCGCTGCGTGTGTGCGCTGTGTGTGTGCGCTGCGTGTGTGCGCTGCGTGTGTGCGCTGCGTGTGTGCGCTGCGTGCGTGCGCTGCGTGTGTGCGCTGCGTGTGTGCGCTGCGTGTGCGTGACGCACGTCATTGTCCATGTACTTGAAGAGCGGGGAGCTACACACGGCGGAGACGGCGTCGGGGTCCTGCTGGTCGAACGCCTCCAGCAGCTGCTCCAGGGCCGCACAGTCCTCGCTCGCCGTGAAGCCCGGGATGCTGCGCCACAGAGACAAAGGTCCCCCACCCCCTCCGTGTGGCCTTAACAGACTTTCGGGACAAGTGCTGTTCGCGAGCAGCACCTACGAAGGCCGACGCGGCACATGAAGGGGTGGGTGGCCAGCACCACGCCCGACCCTCTGTAGGGTGCCCTTTGTGGAGCGCGGTCTGTAGGGTGCGGTCTGTATGGTGCCGTCTGTAGGGTGCGGTCTGTATGGTGCCGTCTGTAGGGTGCGGTCTGATACTGCCGTCTGTATGGTGCCGTCTGTAGGGTGCGGTCTGTATGGTGCCGTCTGTAGGGCGCGGTCTGTATGGTGCCGTCTGTAGGGCGCGGTCTGTATGGTGCCGTCTGTAGGGCGCGGTCTGTATGGTGCCGTCTGTAGGGTGCGGTCTGTATGGTGCCGTCTGTAGGGCGCGGTCTGTATGGTGCCGTCTGTAGGGCGCGGTCTGTATGGTGCGGCTTGTACGGTTATCCATCAGTACGGTGTTCCGTCTGTACGGTGTTCCGTCAGTACGGTGTTCCGTCAGTACGGTGTTCCGTCAGTACGGTGTTCCGTCTGTACGGTGTTCCGTCAGTACGGTGTTCCGTCTGTATGGTGTTCCGTCTGTACGGTGTTCCGTCTGTACGGTGTTCCGTCTGTACGGTGTTCCGTCTGTACCGTGTTCCGTTTGTATGGTGCCGTCTGTATTTAATCTGTTCACCTGTAGCTCTCCCGCACGCACTTCTCCGCCGCGACGTAGTCATTGCGGTGCAGGTGAACCAGCACCTGGGAGATGGTTTTCTGTGACGGCACAGCCACGCATCGCAACATCACCGCAACGTTGCTGCAGCATCGCCAAAGCGCCGTCGCAACACCACCGGCAGCATCTCCGTAGCATCATCACAACATGACCATCGCCGCAGCATCGTCACAACATCACCACAAGGTATGGTGGGCTTTCTCCCGGTTCTCCGGTTTCCTCCCACACAAAGCCAAACTCTCACGAATAGATTTCAATACACGGCCAAACATCCCAATGCAGTCTTGAGACTCGAGGGAGGGAGGGAGGGTGGGGGGAAAAGAAGTGAAAGGAGTGGGGGTGGAATGGAGGGAGGGACACCCACCTTGTTGCAGGTGGCGTAATTCTCAAGGTCACGACACATGAGCTTCTCCTTTTGCAGAGACACAACCGCCTCGTCCAGCCTGGACAAGGAGACACCGGGAGCGCGAACAGAAGGGGACATGGGGATACAGCGGACACAGGGACATGGGGGACACAGGGGGACATGGGAACACAGAGTTATAGGACAACGGTTGTACGGGGAAAACAGGGCCATAGGAAAATAAAGACATGGGGGCACAGAGACACAGAGGCATAGCGTTGCACAGGTTCAGACATATGCAACGGATGTGGAACATTGCACGTTAGTGGACATGTGTGTGCACATTTGTACATGTGCGTACGTGCGCATGTCTGTGTACATGTTTGAACGTATGTGTGGACGTGTGTACACGTGTATATGCGGGTTTGCAGGGGTGGTTGTACGCGTAGGGGGCACAGGTGGTCTGTCCCCAAGACCTCCTGCCACCGGCGAACCTTGTAAACTTCGGGTGATAGCCTTAAAGTACACCTAGCCTGGCACAGGCGCCGTGGTGACAACACCGGAAATTAGTGACGAATGGCGGCTGTTGTTGTTATTGTGTGTACGTGTGTGTGTGTGTGCAGCAAACCGAGTTCGATTCCTGCTTCCCGGCCAACATCGGTGACGAATATCTGAACCTTGTCCTGGGCCTCTCCTAGGTCGACTCGGCCTAAAATGAATACCTGGTGCGGATGGGGTGCTGGCTACCCACCCCTCCATGTGTCGTGCAGGCGTTAATCGGCGCTCGCACATAGCACTTGCCCCAACAGTCTGCTAAAGGCTATGTGGGGGGGTCTTTGTGTTCACGTGTACCTCTCTCCTCGCACCAGGAGCCGCGAGATCCGTCCAACATTTCTGCGGCTTGGCGCATCCTCTCCTCATTCTGACAAGAGATGGACACGCAGGTGGGGGGGGTCGCATGTGGGGGGGGTCGCAGGTGGGGGGAGGTCGCAGGTGGGGGGGGTCGCAGGTGGGGGGGGTCACGCGCGGGGGGGGGGGGGGGGTCACGCGCGGGGGGGGGGGTCACGCGCGGGGGGGGGGGTCACGCGCGGGGGGGGGGGTCACGCGCGGGGGGGGGGGGTCACGCGCGGGGGGGGGGGGTCACGCGCGGGGGGGGGGGTCACGCGCGGGGGGGGGGGGTCACGCGCGGGGGGGGGGGGTCACGCGCGGGGGGGGTCACGCGCGGGGGGGGGGGGGGTCACGCACGGGGGGGGGGTCACGCGCGGGGGGGGGTCACGCGCGGGGGGGGGTCACGCGCGGGGGGGGGGTCACGCGCGGGGGGGGGGTCACGCGCGGGGGGGGGGGGTCACGCGCGGGGGGGGGTGCACGCAGGGTCATGACCTCAAACTAGCACATCCCCGGTCTAACACACACACTTCACGCACTCTACCGCACCCCACACATCCCCCCCCCTCGACACTCCTCACCCTGTCGGCTCACCCTTCATTCCTCTCCTCACCCCATCTCTTGACCCCTCACCCCTCCCCCTCACCTCGTACACAGCCCCTGCAGCCCGGAACAGCTCGATGGCCTTGTCCAGATTCACCGTCTCCACCAGCCTGGGGGTCAAGAAGTCACGTGTAGTGTATCCCGGCTGTCCAGTGTGTGTGTGTGTGGAGCCCAGCTGTGTGCTATGAGTAACCACCCCAGATATGTGTGGCGTACTCCAGCTGTTTCCCGGCTGTGTGTGACTCAGCTGTGTGTGTGTATCCCGGCTGTATCACGGCTGCGTGTGACTGTTTGAGTATACCTTGGCTGTATGCCGGCTGCGTGTGTGTATCCTGGCTATGTTTGCACGTGTGTGTGTGTGTGAACGTGTTTCTGCTGCGTGCTTGCAGCCTGGAAGCCGTACTTGCCGGCGCGCTCCAGCGCGATGGCGGCAGTGTCCGGAGTGCCGTTCTCCAGGTACATGGTGCTCGCGCGCTCAATCAGGTCCACGGCCTCGGGCAGACGCTGCATCTCCTGCCACGCGCGCACGCGCAGGTGCACACGCGCAATACTAAAGCGAGTGGCAGCTATGACGGACGGCACAAACGCGGCGCACGAAGGGGGTGGGTGGCCAGCACGACACCCCCGACCGCCTTTGTCTCCCCAGTGCTGATGTTGTACACGTTGCGCCAGCTCCTCATTTAAGGCCGAGTCGATCTAAGGGAGGCCCAGCACCGGTTCGGGTGTTCACCACCGATGTCGGCCGCGAGCGGCAATCTCGACTCAGCGGGTTCGTAGCGCGCTGCGCCAACCGCTGCGCCACCGCTCTCCCACGCGCACGCACGCACGCGCGCACACACACACGGGCGCCGTTACCTTCAGCATCATCCCCGCCTGTTCGTACGCCCTGCGACGAGACGCACAAGCACACAATCAACAGGCGCCGGTGTTCACCGCAGCCATTGGCAAATACCCGCCGCCCAGATAAACATTCGCGATTGAGCGCCGCGATCCCGCGTGAAGAGCCATTTCCCCGCCTCGTGCCGTTCGCCGTGCGATTACTTCCCGTCTCGTTTGGTGTGGCCGTGGCGGGGCCGCCGCGAGAGCCTAGAATGCGACGCTGCCGTTTTTCTCGGTGCGATTTCCAACAACAAAAGCGTTCCCTTTTGGGGCAGTGACGCGCTACCCGTTGCAGCGCGTCGCGTCGTACGCTTGATCACGATGGCGCGAGTTAACCCAGTTAAAGAGAGTGGCGGGAAGGGGGGGGGGTAGGAAGGAGGGGGAGCGGAGCCGCTGCCCCGAACAGCAGGGGCACCACGGTGGGGGTGAGGTAGGTATTTAAGGGGGGGGGGGGGGGGTGACAAGGAAAGGAAGGGGGGGTGTAACCAAATCACCCTCAAATAAAATAAACATAAAAGGCGGCTAATGAGCGTTCGTACTTGCCCTCCACCCCTCCGAGCCCGTCTCCCGTCTGGTCGCAAGGGGCTATATGCCTTGTCGTTGGTCCCCGTCTCCCGGTCCTCCATCCAGCTAGCTAATTTCAGGTGTGGTATGGAGGGGGGGGGAGGGCAATCTGGCCTCATATTCCTCCTCTTTGCCCTTGAGCTTATGGCTCAGATGCTCCATACCCACATGTGCGAGGGGCTTACAATCGGAGTTTGATGTGAACTTTAATTTCCATCGACGTAAACATCGACTCCGCGCGTGCATCACGAGCCCTGGTAACTCGTTTATCCATCGGCCTCCCAAACATGCCCTGGTGCTAACCCTGGCTGCCCCTGGGGCCTGCTGTTGTTGGTGCTGGGTTGTTGCTGCCCTGTCTGCCCTAATGTCTTCGTTGATATTGTTGGTGCTGCCCTGGCTACCCGAGGTCTTGTTGTTGTTGTTGCTGCTGTTCCAGCTGCCCCTGTGTTGGTGCTGCCCAGGCTTGCCCCTACATCTCGTTGATGTTGTGTTTTTTTGCTGCCCTGGCTGCCCCTAGGTCTTGTTGTTGGTGTTTACCGCTGCCCCAGCTGCCGCTGGGTTGGGTGCTGCGCTGGCTGCCCCTGGGTCTTGTCGTTGGTGCTGGCTCAGGGCTATGCCACAGCGTTGCTCTCTCTCCTCTATTCCACGTTTTTTCTGACCCCATCCCCCGGCACACACCCCACTTTCTATGATGGGTTGAGCTAATCCCACGCCCAAACAGGGTTTAAACTCGCGACCTTCCGACTGCGAGCTACTCGCTCCACCACTGGGCCACCCGGACGGATTGTTATACAAATCATCGTTCCTGTCGTTGTGGGGAATATAACAACAATGCATCCTTCACATATCCGTCTGTCCGCATAAAAAAATGTATTTCTTACACGACCCCATTTTACACGACGGCCTTTTTGGCACAGCATAGTTTTAGGTGCATTGTTTCAAGACGAGCAAACTCTGGACCAGTGGTTTAAACTCTGACCGTATCATTCCAGTAAGTTTTAGGCAATGTTACAAATTGGCATGTTAATGTCTTGTAGGTGCATTAGTCGAAAGGTTGAGGTTTTATATGGCTGCGGGGGCTGCACGTGATTGGCCGAGTCCACCTGCGACCCGTACTTGAACTCGGGTTCTGCTACATATCAGGTCAGGAGAGGTTTGACCGCAGCATGAGTAGCAGCCAGAATGTTGAGCGTCCCGCAGTGAATACTTACTTTGCAGAGTGGAAGAGCCTGAGAGCGGAGGTTAAGGATGAAGGTTCACGTATAGGAATACACTTAACAATATTATTTGTTATACATTTATTAAGCTGGCACGGGTCAGGAGGGACGGGTGGCTTTTTCCACTGCACAAAGCCTAGCTGTGCCACCATCGTCACACGTGACTGGAAGACACGTGCAGTTGACGCGTCGACGCTCTGTTTACATTGTACGTTACAAGCGTTGCGCGCATCGTTAGCCACGTCCCTGGCGCTTCTCGGGCCCCCCGAACCCGATTCAAATGCCTTGCGAGGCCACTGTAGCACGGCCCGGTTCCGGCTCGGCTCTGCAAACAGCCAGCGGTGGAAAGTCACCCATGCCGTGCTGACTGCGTGCTGACTGCGTGCTGACATGGCTCGGATGTACCAGTAGAGAAGGGTTATTGTTGAGCGCGGGGGCAGGGGGGTGGAGGGGTGGGTTACCACTCCCATCAGCGCGAGCGTGGGTTGTGGCCACCGGGCCAAGCAGGATACGCCTGGTTGAATTTGTGCGACTGCGCCTCCTTGAGGTAGGCCTCCTTGGCCTGATCGTACTGCTTGGCGTTCTTAAACGCCACCGCTGAGACACACACACGCACACACACACACACAAGAACACAATTACACACTCGCAGGACAAAGACGAAGATCCCCCGTATACCCTTTAACAGACTGTTGGGGCAAGTGCTGTTAGCGAGCACCTATGAAGGATGGAACGGTACACGAGGGGGTGGGTGGCCAGCACCACGCCCGACCGCCTTCGTCTCCCCAGTGGCGATGTTCACACACTGCACCAGGTACTCATTTGACGCTGAGTAGACCTAGGGGAGGATAATTGTCACTGGTATTGCCCGAGAGCGGGAATTGAACCCGGGTTGCCGGGTTCGTAGCGCAGTGCGCTAACCGCTACACTACCGCTCCCCACGAGTAATAGAACACACGAGTACACACACAGATCCCCATGTAGTCTATAGAGGCTGTGGGGGGGGGGGGGACTGCTGTTGGCGAGCACCTATGAAGGCCATGTACGGCACACAAGGTGGCAGTGGAAGCAGAATCAGAAAAGCTTAATATTTATACTGGAGAAATTAAATGAGCTATGATGCTCTTTTTTGTCTAGTAGTTGTTTTCACACACGTCCAGTAGAAACAATGGTGCAAGTTTCTTAAATCCACCCATCCCACCGCTTGTCCACCCAGTGGTATGAATGGGTACACAACAGTTAAGTTAATGGGCGGGCATGTTGCGTGCGCCTCTTCCTCCTAAAAATCATCCTCAAATTATGGAAATCTGACTTTCGGAATCGCCAATTGATTGTGAAGATCATCGATTACCGCTATGCAGATTATCATTTAACAACCCTTGGCAGTGGTTGATGTCAGCGGTCAATGTAGGTGTCTGCGTCAAGGGTTTGGGTCAGAGGTTTGTGTCGGTCAGAGGTTTGTGTCAGGCAGGGGTGGAGGTCAGAGATATGGGAAAAAAACTATATTTTTATTTTGCCAGGTAAGGCCCCACTGAGCTATACAGCTCTTTTTCAGCAGTGACCTAGCCACAAATGATCGCTCAACGAAGTGGCTTATCACGTGGAAATTTATAGCAGCCAAATACTCTAAATGCAACGTTGATTCTAAATGTGGAGGGGAAAAAACTGGAGGGACCCGGAGAAGAATCCACGCGACCATGGGGAGATAGACATGCAAATTGTAAACATACAGTAGGCGTTGGGGTCAGGCTCGAACCACGACCCCTCTGTATTACCAGGTGAGGTAGCTAGCATCTCGCCACCGTGGGTCACGAGTTGAGGTCACATATAGGGGTCAGGTTACCACCTGCTTTGCTGAACTCTGAAGCGGCTCCGTCATAGTCCGGCTTCCACTTGAGGAACCCAGTTTTGAGACTGAGGAACAAGGGGGAGGGGAAGGGCGGGGGGGGGTCATGGGGTCACAGGGGGTCACAGGGGGTCACAGGTCAAACTATGGACATCATGTCATGGCCGGCAAAGGGCAATCACGTAGGGCAAGCCAGAAGGGAGCAATATCTCACTGAACATATTCGTGTAGGTGGAAAGTGACGGGTTGCCACAGCCATAGCGAAATGTCATATTGGATGTGGTGTGCCAGGTATGGAAATACTCTCCCACACAGGTACAGTCACCGTCAAGTCACAGGAACAGACACTATCAGTCACTCAGGGGAAGTCACTAGCAGCCACTGTTACTCACACAGGGACAGTTACAGGCAGTCACACAGGGAGAGTCACACAGGGTCAGTCACATAGGGACAGTCACTGTTACACAAGATCAGTCACTGTCAGTCACACAGTCATTGAGTCACACAGGGATTGTCAGTCACACAGCAACAGGCACTATCAGTCACAACCACAGTCACACAGGAACAGTCACTGTCAGTTTGACAGGGACAGTCACTGTCAGTCACACAGAGCACGTCACTGTCAGTCACACAGCGACAGTCACTATCCATCAGACAGGGACAGTCACTATTGGTTACACAAGATCAGTCACTGTCAGTCACACAGAGCGCGTCACTGTCAGTCACACAGCGACAGTCACTATCAGTCACAATCGCGGTCACACAGCGACAGTCACAGTCAGTCACACAGAGCGCGTCACTGTCAGTCACACAGCGACAGTCTATCCGTCAGACAAGGGCAGTCACTATTGGTTACACAGGATTAGCCACTATCAGTCACACAAAGAGCGTCACTGTCAGTCACACAGCGACAGTCACCATCAGTCACATTCACAGAGATCAGTCACTTTCAGTCTGACAGGGACAGTCACTGCCAGTCACACAAGATCAGCCACTGTCAGTAACACAGGGAGCGTCACTGTCAGTCACACAGCAACAGTCACTAAGACAGGCTCAGTCACTGTCAGTCACACAGAGAGCGTCACTGTCGGTCACACAGCAACAGTCACTAAGACAGGCTCAGTCATTAACGGCTACACAGGATCAGTCACCGTCAGTCACACAGGGAGCGTCACTGAGTCACTGACAGTCAGACAGGATCAGTCACTATCAGTCACATTCACAGAGATCAGTCACTTTCAGTCTGACAGCGACAGTCACTGTCAGTTACAAAGAGCAGTCACACAGCGACAGTCACTGTAAGTCACACAGCGACAGTCATTAACGGTTATACAGGAACAGTCACTGTCAGTCACACAGGGAGCGTCACTGTCAGTCACACAGAGAGCGTCACTGTCAGTCACACACGAACAGTCACTAAGACAGGGACAGTCACTATCGGTTACACAGGATCAGTCACTGCCAGTCACACACGGACAGTCACTGACAGTCAGACAGGATCAGTCACTATCGGTTCCACAGAATCAGTCAGGGTCCGTCACACAGGGAGCGTCACTGACAGTCACCCTGGGGCAGTCACTTCGGCTCCACAGGATCAGTCACTGTCAGTCACACAGGCAGCGTCACTGTCGGTCACCTAGGATCAGTCACTGACAGTCAGTCAGGATCAGTCACTATCGGTTCCACAGAATCAGTCAGGGTCCGTCACACAGGGAGCGTCACTGACAGTAACCCTGGGACAGTCACTTCGGCTCCACAGGATCAGTCACTATCGTTTCCACAGGATCAGTCAGTGTCAGTCACACGGGCAGCGTCACTGACAGTCAGGATCAGTCACCATCGGCTCCACAGGATCAGTCAGTGTCAGTCACACGGGCAGTGTCACTGACAGTCACACACGGACAGTCACTGACGGTCACCCAGGATCAGTCACTGACAGTCAGTCAGGATCAGTCACTATCGCTTCCACAGGATCAGTCACTGTCAGTCACGCGCGGGTCGCTCGGGCATCTTCCTCCCGCACCACTTCTCTGCGCTCGCCAGATGCTCCAGCGCCTCGTTGATCTTGCGGTCCGCCATGGCCTAGAGACAGAAGCGGCGGTGGTGAGGGGGTGGACGAGGGGGTGGACGAGGGGAGACCCCCGGCAGGACCCGGGCGGTTTGCGGGGGGCGGCGGTCGACTCCGTGATGGGGCGGGGGGGGCGACTCCTCAATCCCCTTCCACACTGCGGCGGCACGCGATTGGCCGAGACACAAACCCCACCCACACTCACCTCACGTCACGTGGCCTTCGATCCAGGGCTGTTGACGTCGGACGAGAGCGCGCGGGATTGGTCCGCCGGGTTCCCCCCCCCCACCACCTCACCCAATATGGCCGCACGCCGTTCAAGGCGGTGGAGGGGGGGAAATCTCCCGAAGACGTCAGGGCGTTCCCCGTAGTAAGATGGCGGAAGCGTATCGCTGTAAGGCTGCCACGTTGCTGCGTCCCCCGTAGTAAGATGGCGGAAGCGGATTGCTTAGCGTTGCCGCGGTCCCCCCCCCCGTGGTAAGATGGCGGAAGCGGATCGTTGTAATGTTGCCGCGGTCCCCCGTGGTAAGATGGCGGATGCAGATTGCTGTGACGTTGCCGCGGTCCCGTGGTAAGATGGCTTCATTAGCCCCCACCACCCACCACCCTCCTCGTGACTCTATGTCACGTGATTATACTGAACCAATAATGTGTCGATAACATCGGCATTTAAAGGAAAACACTCAACAGGCGACGTTTCGGACAAGGGCCCTTCCTCGTAGCACATATATGATGAGACATATGCCGAGTTTTAGTGAGTTTCTCTCGTGGTGGAGTAATTTACCAATAAAAAATGTGTTAACTTAGTAACACGTTTGCCTTACTCAGTAGCTACTAATAATGTATATGTGGATATTTAACAAACTGTTTTTCAGGAAACAGTTTGACAAAATAATTCTCATCAGGACCCCGTGACGTAAACAAAGTGCAGCCTCCGACGCTTACCATCATCCACTCTATCTGACCTATTTATCTGCGATGAAGGGCCATTTCCCGAAACGTTGCCTATTCTACATATATATTTTTTCTCCTTTTAAAACCACACACGGAGTGTTACTGATGAGCGCGTTGAGTTTAATGTTAAACGCACGTGGAGGGGTGGGATAATTCACTATGTAACACAATTTTTGTTCCTGGGTAATAATTGTTATTTTCTAATTGCTTATGCCTCAAAAGTATAGGAAATTGCTATTATTCCCCACAAACTTCGCTTTTGTAATCAGTATTTTACGTGATGGAATGACACAAATGCACACCACGTTTTCTCATTGAAACTAGATACTGTCTTGGTCACAAAAGCAAAGTTTGTGGGGAATAATAGCCAATTTGTGCACTTTTTAGGCCTAAGCAAATTAGAAAATAACACTTACTACCCAGCAACGCGGCCACGTGTAATCGAGCTGTGGCAAATAAATCGACTTAAAACCTAAATCGACAATAATAATAATAATATAATAATCGACTGCTCCTGCGGCGGTCCGTTCATTAAATGTGACAATCGGATTGGTTTCGCTGCGTTGCGTGGTCATACTATGAGTTAGCGCAATCCAATGGATAAGTTGGTCCATCCGGTATGACAGGCGCCAACGTTGGCGAGACGTTACCTTAGGGCCCGTCCATAAATGACGTCACGCGGTTTTGGACGATTTTTGACCCACACCCCCCAATCGTCATACGGCGTCACGAAAAGTCAGACCCTCCCTCAAATATGATGTCACAAAGCTCTGCCCCCCCCCCCCCCCATAATAAAACATGCTTCAAATCGCGTTAAACTATTGTCATTGTAGTGCGTATTTAATGTGCCGCTGCACTCTGATGTTGTAGGAGAAAACATTTATTAAAAAGTCTATTTAATTAACTAGAACGTAAATTTTGATTTAAAGCTTTCGTGACTGCAGGGATTCATATTCTTGGTTCTTTCGGTAAAGTCACGTGACTTTACCGAAAGAACCAAAAATATAACTAGAACGTGTTGTCTATATTTATTTAAAGTTTCGCATTTTGGTGTGACGTCACATTTCTCACACCCCCCCCCCCGTCCCACATCGTCATACGGCATCACGAAAAGTCAGACCCTCCCTCAAATATGACGTCACAAAGCTCTGCCCCCCCCCCCCAATAATAAAACATGCGTCAATTCGCGTTAAACTATTGTCATTGTAGTGCGTATTTAATGTGCCGCTGCACTCTGATGTTGTAGGAGAAAACATTTATTAAAAAAGTCTATTTAATTAAGTAGAACGTGTTTATATTTATTTAAAGTTACGCATTTTGATGTGACGTCACATTTCCCAACCCCCCCCCCCATCGTCACACATCGTCACAAATGTCTGACGCCCCCCCCCCCAGGTGCGTGACGTCATTTATGGACGGCCCCTTAATCGCCTGCTGTATTTTTAGAGTTTGCGTGTCTTCCCGTGGTCGCGTGGACATTTACGAACGTTGCATTGAGATTATTTAGATTCTGTTGCTGCTATGAATGTCCAAACGATGGGCTACTTTGTTGAGCTGCTTATCATTTTGTGGTGGCCGGGTCCTGCGGAGGGAGCTGGTAGGAACGTTGGGTTGCTCGGTCAGTGGCCAGGGTCAACGGCGGCACCACGTGGTGTATTCCGCAAATATGCCCGACTGTGAGGGCGGTCACAAGCCGGCGTGAGTAGGTTAAACGTTGAGTTTTATAAGGGCACCACGGGGTGACCAGCCCCTCTCCACCCAGCCCCACCCCTCCCACCCCCCACCCAACCCCACCCTCCCCACCCAGCCCCTCCCCACCCTCCCCACCCAACCCTTCCCCACCCTCCCCACTCAGCCCCTCCCCACCCTCCCCACCCAACCCTTCCCCACCCTCCCCACCCAGCCCCTCCCCACCCTCCCCTCCCTCCCCACCCAGCCCCTCCCCTCCCATTTTTGGATGCACGACGGACGGACGGACACAATGATCCCCTGTGGGCTGGTGGTGTAACCAGGAGGTTCCTACCAGTATAAGTTAATACCTGGGTGGGGCTTTGCCTGGTTAGGATGGGGATGGTGTATTTGTACGTGTTTGGGTGATTTGTTAAGCTTACTTGTATTTTTGCACGATCACGTTTTTGTCCTGTTTGTTGTAACGTTCTTACACCGTTCCCCTACCTACTGGACATCTGTGAAAAAAAGAGCTTTAGAGCTCATCGGATTCCTCCAGTGTCAATACAATATTCTGATGCTCAACGTTGGCATGTTTACCGGGTTACTCATTTAAGGCCGACTCCACCACGGGGTGGGGTGGAGGGTCCCAGGACCAGTTCAGATATTCGTCGCCACTGTTGTTTGGGGCCGCCCATAAATTACGTCACGCACTTAGGGGGGGGGGTCAGACATTTGTGACGATGTGTGACGAGGGGACGGGGGGGGAGGTTGAGAAATGTGACGTCACATCAAAATGCGCAACTTTAAATAAATATAGACAACACGTTCTAGTTATATTCTTGGTTCTTTCGTAAAGTCACGTGACTTTACCGAAAGAACCAAGAATATGAATCCCTGCAGTCACGAAAGCTTTAAATCAAAATTTACGTTCTAGTTAATTAAATATACTTTTTAATAAATGTTTTCCCCTACAACGTCAGAGTGCAGCACCACATTAAATACGCACTACAATGACAATAGTTTAAAGCGATTTGAAGCATGTTTTATATTGTTTTTTTGGTGGGGGGGGCAGAGATTTGTGACGTCATATTTGAGGGGGGGCTTGACTTTTTGTGACGCCGTGTGACGAAGGGGGAGGGGGTCAAAAATCGTCCAAATTCGCGTGACGTCATTTATGGACGGCCCCTTGGTCATGAGAGGGAATCTTATTTGGGTGACCGTGTTGGTGAGAGCGCGGTGCGCTAATCACTGCGCCACCGCTCCTCAGCCCCCGTGGGGGGGGGGGGAGATCCCGCGCATTTCCTATGGAATCGATTCATCTTAATCGGCAAGTAACTCAACGCCGTTTTCGATTAATGCATTATAAGCCGCGAGAAAAATCGACACATTGTTCGACACTGGAATCGTTTAATCGATGCGGATGGTGCCATTGCGGGTTACCGTTTATAATCCTGAGGTAAACTGTGATTAAAACTTAAACCGAGAATTACAACGTAACTCGCTTGATTCATTTTTCAGTTTGCAAAATATAAGCAATATTACGAATAACATCTTTTCAATGTTTTTTTAATTGAATTAACTTTATTTTAATTAACGCTAAACTTAACTTTTGTACAACTTTAACGTGTGAAGTGTGTGATCATTTATTTAATATGAACATCATACAATAGTACCTGTACAAATAATAACAGTGTTACAAAGCGATTCAGCCCATTATCCATCATGGGTATATACAATTAGTACGACTGTGCACTGTGAATAATGTCATAGGCATGTGGAATTTCCACCACCGGCTTGATATTTTTATTCCCTTATGCGTATGTGCGTATCCAGCACTGCTAATTTTACAAATCCACTGCTGTATGAGGGCCTGACCATACTTCACCACGTTGGTCAGTGTGGGTTTGTTGAGGGCAGGTAATTACATGGGTGGTCCAGATGTCTTGTGACCCCCCTATTTCATTTTTCTAAACGTTAATATATTTTTTTTAAAAGTGAGGTTTCTTTAAAACAAATAAATATGCAAAGGATACAAACAAAAATATGTTTCGGGTTAACTAATTGGGAGTCGCATGACATCTGGGCCACCTTGTAAAGCACAACTGGATTTTATTGTACTGCCCTAAGATAACCACCACATATCCTCCTTCCATAGAAATATACATCCTTGAGTTGAGTTATGACAAACCGTGCATCCCCTCCATAATTATTTGCACACTATGATGTCTCTGATTTGTGTTCCCATCCATGTGCTAAATTAAGGCTGATTGTTATAACCAAATAATGCAGAATTTGTAGCTGCGCACTGTTTCCCTTCGCTTTCACGACAGCTTCAAATTAAGATTGAGGTGGTAGTAAGGCAGGCAAAACCACCGCCAACAATTTCCCAACCTCGAGGTCCTTTTTTTCGGATGTTTGGCCAATTCAGAATCAAAATCTTTATTGCGACTGGAGGAATCCGATGAGCTATGAAGCTCTTTTTCACAGATGTCCATTTCCATCAATGATTTATGATAATTGTTTTGTTTTACCCTTTCTGGCAATAAAACGGTTTGTGTTTAAGATGTTAATTCACCAAACATAAACCTCTTGCAAGGAATCGTGTCAGCATTAACCACTCATACTTGTGGTGAACATGCAAACACAATCATGCTCTGGTAGTATATGATGCATTGTCTTTGAAACTGATTGGTCTGCACCAGAGACAGCTTTCTTTAGAGCCCAGTCTCAAACAGTGTTATACCAGAGAACGCCAATAGGCGAACAGCACCAACACAAATGCCCTGATAAATCCACTTTCTGTACCGCTATCAGACTGGCAAGCAAGGTGATGGCGACGTTGACACCGATTAGTAGCGAGAGAGCTTCACAAATGTATGATAACCACCAACCCACTCCACTCCTCCACAATGCTGGATTAGGGATTTGTGCAAACATTATGGAATGGGTCCTGTCATCAGGATCTTTGGCCATTTCCATCAAACGTATTGGGAGGCGATAAGAAAATTACGTAACCTGAAATAATTACTCTCGTGAGTTATTTTATGTTTTTATATATTGCAGACGAGCCAGCCGCGTGTCAGCAGGAGGTCATGCAGGGCACCAGGGCGTCGGGGTCGGCGCTCTTCTTCCTGAGCCTCCCCGAGTTTGACCGCTTGGTCAGGACCATACTGACGCTGAACCTGCCGTGTCACCCGGGTCCTCACGACGACAATCGGGCGCAGCAGATCCTCCGATGCCGGTCCGTGACCTCGGACTCCACAGAGGACAAGAATTTACACTTATCTGGCCCGATGGCTCAGCAGTAGAGCAAGCGGCTCGCAATTGGATGGTTGCGAGTTGAATAACTTGATAGCCCATCATCCCTCCCGGGGTAGATAAAATTAGTAATGGGTTGTGGGGAAGTGAAAAGAAGTGGTCCTATGAATGTATCTGCCTCATGAATGTGGAATTTCCTTCACCGGCTCAGGATTGTAAACAGGATATGACTGCCACCTCAATGTTTGTTTGAGCAGAAAATCACTTAGGGCGTTCGATAATTACCTTTTACAAACGGTGTCTGGAGTTCCAATCTCCATCTAACTCATCTCATTGTTGGTGATCATGCATGATTTGTTGTTAACTGTCAACCAGCTCTGTAGCCTTCTCAAGGCGAAAATGTAAAGCCAACAAAGCACAACCATAGCGCCTTCATGATAGCATTTGTGCTATAAGAATGGCGCATATACCAAATGTACTGATTAATCAATTAATCATTCACATATCAGAACTTACTGAGAACTCATTGGAAACCGATGTCTATTCTTGCAAGCGAGACCCGGTTTGTCTTGTGTTCCTTAGGGAGCTGCTGTTTCTCAACCCAGAGGTACTTACAGCCCCGCTGCTTAACACAACAAACAATATCATCATCGTTACATCCGTAAGTGGACAACATCCTCACAGCACACGCATTGCGCACAGTCAGCAACATACAACCGTACAGTCTGATTTCATATTCGGGCTGTTGTTTCCACACTAAGTGATTACCGGTTCATGACTTTCGGACCCAGTAATTCTAAAAACTTTACAACCATATTTTAGGGCGCCGCGGTGGCGAGATGTTAACTACTTCGCCCGGTATACCGGAAGTCGTGGAGTTCAATCCCGACCCTGATGCCTGTACATATGGAGTTTGCATGTGGTCGCGTGAATTTTTCTCTGGCTCCTCTGCTGTTTCCCTCCACATTTAGAATCAACGTGCATTTTAGAGTATTTGTCCGACATACATTTCCACGTGATAACCCACTTAATTAGGCTATCATTTGTGGTCATGTCGCTTATGAAAAAGAGCTAAAAAGCTCAGTGGGCCTTACCTGGTAAAATAAAAATAGTTTAGTTTTATATAGAATTTTAATATGGGGAATGCATTGTGAGCAGCAGAGGGCAGTGCAGAACAGCATTGGGTGTTTGATTTTTTAAAAATATTGATTGTTTTTTCCGTCAGATAAGTTTCCTCAAGTCTGGAAAAATCCAGGGATTCGTGCAACGCGTCAGGGCGAAGGTGAGATATATTCTGGTGTATGTGTGGGTAGTGGTGGTGTAGCAGTTGGCACAGTAGGGGGCACAGGTGGTGCATCAGCCAGTCGTCGCAGTCGACCCGTGGCACCTGGGTCTGCCCCGTGACCTGTCAGCGGGCGTTCGACACTTCACGTGGCCTCCAGGTGCACATAGCCCGGCACAAGCGTCGTGGTGACGTCACCAGCACTTAGTGGCGAATGGCGGTTGTTGTTGGTGTAGCTGTTAGCGCACTGCACTATGAACCCGGGGAGCTGAATTCAATTCCTGGCCATGGCTAAAATCATTGCTTACGTCGACTCGGGCTTAGATGAGTACCTGGTGCAGTGTGATTCGGCATGGTGCTGGCCACACCAACTCCTTGTGTGCTCTTCCGGCCTTCATATGTGCTCACTCATCGCACTTGCGCCAACAGTTTGCTTTAGGCTTTTGGGGATATTTTCATGTTTTTTTTTTTCTGTGTGTGAGTATAAGGAATGTGACATTCATTTTAAGATTATAATATTCCGAGAGAAAAAAAATCCCACAAATCGGGCCTAGGTTACAAACTTGAGTATAATTCAACAAAAGTTTTGTTTTGGATTAATCCGAAGTATGTCACAGGAAATGACATCACCTGTCACTTCCACATGTTTCCCGCCAGAAGTGGTGTCACGTAAGATCGGGTGACATCACTATTGTTAGCACGAAGACCGGGCTAAATGTTTACATTTTACTGATCCACAAATGGCAAACAACATCCGAAATTGTCCTTAAACATCTGAAAATTATACATTTTATGTCTGAAACCGATCCCTAACAAATATATGTCGAGTAGGTTCAAATGAGCCGCAGACGTACTCTTGGCAACACATTTATTTAACACCAACACACGGGGTAACTGCCTCTTAACAGAATAACAATGTATCGTGGTGACAACCAGGCTAACTACACCAATTACAACGTAGCTTGTGACTACGGACCGGACCACAGCTCGGGTCCAGGTCCACGTGTAGTAGACTCGGTAGAACGTAGACATAGACAAAGGCTTCAGGATGAACGACAACAACCCCGGTCCCTCTGGGGACACGGTTTATATTCTCTGCGGCGTGGCTGGCTCTGCCCTTGGCCACGACCACTTTCCAGAATCCCTTAAGACGGATCTGGACCCGGACCACGTGACCACCCCGAGCCCCCACTTGGAGCCCGTTTGTAAGCTTAACCGGTCACGTGTCCTCTCGGGTCAACCAGAGCCTTTAGTAACCCCTACGGCCGGCACTCCCACACCCTATCCTGTAGAGCTGTCACTGCACGCCAAGCGTGATGTCATCCAGCGCTATCAATGAGCGCTGACCGAGCCCCTCTAGGGCCGGTACTACACCCACACCATAGTGGTATCCGCGATGTCGTTACATCGCACGCCGTGCCTCTCTAGGGCCGGCACTGTAGAGTGACATCCTGCGATGTCACTACATATGTATATATTGTGTGATGCAGGTACAGGATGTTCAAAGAGCTATGCCGGCCGAGGTGCAGATGTGTCTCACCTACACGCTCATCGCTAGACTAGCGCCAGGGTGGAACAAAGTCGGAGACCTCCTTGTACAAGGTCAGACGCGACGACGGTGGTGGTAGTGATGAAGATGGTCAAACGTCGCTCAGCCAGTACGGGTGTCCCTCGATTTACGAAAGGGATGCGGTCTTAACAAAAAAAAAACGCGTAAAACGAAATGTCGTAAAAACCAAATGGTTTTTATCATTAATGTAACGCAGACAATTAGGGATGTGTTTCGGACAGTCATTCCATAACCTAAGAATCTACACCTATATCACGTTGCACAATTGAAAAATAATAAATAACATAAGTATGAAAACGATTGAATAATAATTAATGGAAAAGATAAATAATTAATCTTTTCAGGGAACTCACCAAAAGATTTACACGTAGGAATGACTGGTAAGGTGATGTGGAGGCGTTACTGTTGCACTGCAGGGATACTGTGACGCTGTCGTGGATGGATGACGCAGCCTCCCGGGTGCTTCTTGTTTGACCTCACGTCAGGTGCCGTGTTAAATTTTGTTTACACGGAAATTTCGTAAACCGAACGTTCGTAAATCGAGGGATACCTATACTCTCTTGGTTCTGGGTATGATGATGAGATAGTTGGACGTGCTCCGTAGCACGAAGGGGTTTTTTGTGGCCAGTGGATTGAGAAAGGTTGGAGTTGGTGCAACATTTTTAGAAAATCCATATGGCCGCGCCTAATGCCCAGGACAACGCCTGAAGACATTTTGAAGCCGCTGAAGAAGTTGAGGTAAGGGTGGCATTGACGTTGAGGTAAGAATGGTGATGAAATAATCCAGGCGAATGCTGACAATGCTACAAGCCAGAGTGTTTGATGTGTCCGTGGTCAACATTGAATGGATGTGCCATGAGGCCCTGATATGGTGGTTGCATATCTTCAATGCGTTGAGGATTCGGTTGTCGAGTGAAAATATAAAGTCAAAGGTGATATCGAGAATTGATGATAATGATGGTGGTGATCGTAGCAGTAGTGATACTGATTACGGTGACTGAATGATAATGATTAATATAATGACTGGATGGGGATGGTGCTGATTGCGGTGAATGAATGATGGTGGTGGTGGTGATGGCGATTATAAAAGTACAATGGGTGGGGGGCTGAGTTACGGGTCCCAGGCTAGGACTCGTACCTCAGCATTTACAAACTTTTGAGCCTGCGTGTCAAACCGATAACATTGTCTTCACGTAGTTTTGTCAAGAGTATTATTCACAACATGTCGGTAATTGTGTCACAACAGGGAGGGAATTCATGATGAAGACGTGCAAACAAAACGCTGTGGGTAAGTCGGAGAGGAAACTGAGGGTTCAAAAATATGAGCGATTGATGAAGTACACTTTATTTGATAGGGGTTTATTTTGTGTGCAGTCATTCATGTCGAAGCTGACACAATCAACTAGCTACACTTGAGAACCCAGTTTAATCATAGGTGGCTGAAATCCAGATTTAGACCCAGGATCTCAGTGTTTGCCAGCTTAGTGTCTGAGCCATTCAGCCACCTCTAAGTGGGAAACCACTTTGAATTTTGAATTCACTTATCAATCCAATAATTAATTTAATCTGGACACACCACATCTAGTACACCTCTTGTTATGGCTGTGGCTACTCGCCTCGTGCCATCCACTCGAGTCTATCAGCGACCCAGAAAACACTCTGGGAAAAATGAAGCCCTAACTCGAAACCCAATACATGGTACGGTATATCTATAAAAAAATGCATTCTCCCCATATTTGTCTCTTCACATACCAAAAGTGTTTTTTAAACAACCCATGGAGCCGCAGGAAATTTTATGCGCATCAGCAGAATTGTTTCATCACAAGCAAACTCTGCAGACGAGTTTTGACATTCATTGTTGAATCAGCAGAGCCAGGCAAGGACTGTTATAGTAAGGAATGGGTTCCTAGTTTTACGCAAAACCGTATAAAAACACACACAACACAATCGCACAGCATTGTTGTCCTGGTAATATCCGATTGTCTTGGCCAGGTCTGCAGGTGAATGTGACTGACAAACAGGTGTGCATCGCCGTTGACGTATTCACAGTCCGGCTTCCTCCTCCCGCGGTAACCAGTCCTTGAAACAACCCACCACGGTCCACTTTTCTATGTTTACCAATATTCCCCCCACCCAAAACAAAAAAAACACATTCATCTACTACCTTGCCTTGTATACAGGAGGTCGTGGGTTCAATCCCAACCCTGATGCCTGTTAATTAGGAGTTTGCATGTTCTTCCTGTGGTCGTGTGCATTTTTTCCGTGTCCTCCGGTTTTTGCCTCACACATTTAGAAACATGCTTTGAGAGTATGTGGCTGCTATTCATTTCCACATGATAAGCCACTTCATTAGGCTATCATTTGTGGCCAGGTTGCTTCTGAAAAAGAGATACATAGCTCAGTGGGCATTACCTGCTAAAATAAAAATAGTAAAAAATATATAATAGGTGTAGTATTGGGAAATGGCTCTTCTTCATAGGACGCAGAGGGCCCATAGAAACAGAGTGAATATAAGAGTTGGAGACTGCATGATAAATAAATGTTAAAAATGTTTCCCGATGAACAGTTTTAAAGTTGGCGTATGAACAGTAACACGAGCAGTAGCTCTGAAGTAACAGACAAACCCTTCAGCAGTCAAAAATATATTGCGAAATAAACTAACATCTATTAAAAGTTACATTTCAAAATGTTGCTGCCACATTTTATTATGGGTAACTATGTTGAATTGAGCTCAATAAAACCATAATACACTCTACCCCTCTGACCTCCCTATGTGCTGTGAAAAAGGGTCGTTGCCCAAAATGTTGCATATTATATATATCTTATTTTGCTTTGTAAGGCATTGTTATTGATGAATACGTTGAGCTAATTGCGCCAAAACAGAGTCACCAGATTATTTCTTAAATAATCCACTTAATAATGCATTTCTGGGCCCAATTATTATTTCAATAACATTTCAGAGTCTCTGGAGAAATGTTCTGATCATAGGGACTTTTAAATGTTTAAAGTTCCTGAAAATTGCATGCAGGATAGAGGAATTTACAGGAGGCAATTTGAAAGCAAGTTTTATTCAGTCTCTTTTGACATTGCTATCCAATTTGACTGAGAAAATCAAACATATAGTGTACCACTTTTTATTGGTGTTGACACCATTCAAATAAAGGTTTAGAAGATACATGCTTCATGAACTTGATGATTGGTGAACACACAGTACGCCTTCCACTAGATTTCCAAGCTCACTACCTGAAGAAGCTGAAAGTGCTTTGAGCGAAACGTCATCGTATGTTGATGTTTAAATCAGTCACGAAAAGTACTACGCCACCGGTGAGCAACTATATTGATCAGAATTTTATCAATAACGATTGGCACATATAAAAAAAAGTCTGTGAATATGACAAGCGTGTGTGGTGGTGGAGGGTTAATGACTAGGATTTTGGCATGAAATTACCACGTGACCAAACCCAAAAACAATATACATCATTATTTTGGCAACGGAAACCTAGGTTTTACTTTGATGATGAAGCTGAAGATGATGGTACATTTCTTGCTTTCTCACCTCTGCAAGCTGGAGGATTTTAACATCTCCACTGCGGTCATTCAGAGGTTCCTGGCATCAGACTTTGCAACCATATCTCCTGCCTCTATCTCCAGCCGCTGGTGCTATGTTCTACCAAGGTGTGTATGCGTTGGGCATCCAGTCATCACCATTATCATCGTCATTTGATGTCCTCTTGGGTATGGCTGGATGAATAGGAACTTATAAGTCTCTGGCTATTGAACGGTGGCACCAAAGCAATTCATCAACTGATAACCAACACTGTTGAATGACTAAAGCAGCTAGACAGAAAGTTTGTAACATTTGTAACCATATAAAAAATCACTTGCTTATCTCTGCCACACGCCATATGAAAAAAAGATGCCTGGTTAATTAAAGTGTGTTCATAAAATGTGGGTGGAGCTGTGGTTAACACATTGCACTAGCAACCTAGAACCTAGCAACCTGAGTTTGATTCCCAGCCATGGCCCGCATCAATGGTGACTGATATTTTACGAATGGATTTTTCGTCTTGTGACATGATGCCGATGGCATGATTGAAATACGTTTTGGGGTGATTTAAAAAAAAAACTACTTTTGTGTTTGTGCCTCTCTCAGCATGAAGAAAGGAGAGATTGTGTCAGTCACTCACGCACTCCTGCCCAAGAGTTCTCTACAATCCTACAATGACCTGCGCAAGCACTGGAAAAATATGGTACTTCTTTGGCAGTGTTTTCTCAACGAAATTAGTGATGTGGTGGCCGCCCTCTCATCCGTGTTTCCCTCCTTTGCCTGCCACTCCGTTGTCACATGAAAGAAACAATTATCAATAACACCTCTTTGAAAGTATTTTGGGTGCTAGTTGTTGGTGAGTTGGGAGATGAGTCTCTGTGTCTCGCCTAAGGGGAGCAGTCGTGCAATGGCTAGCGCGCTGCGATACAAACCCGGCAACCCGAGTTCGATTCCCGCTCACAGCCACCATCAGTGACGATTATGTGAATTGGTCCTGGGCCTCCCCTAGGTCGATCTACTTTAAATGAGTACCCGGTGCGGTGTGTAAATATCGCCACTGAGGAGACAAAGATGGCTAAGCGTGGTGCTGGCCACTCATTCCCTCATGCGCCGTGTTGGCCTTCATAGGTGCCACTCGCTAACAGCACTTGCCCTAACAGTCTGTTCAGACTATACGGGGGTTCTTTGTCTTTGTGTGTCTCACCTGGTGTGTGCGTTTGTGTGTCACACCTGTGTTTTACTGGAATAGCACGGCTACCGCCTGCCGCAAGAAGAGCAGGACCGGACCATTTATTGCCACATCAACTTCAAACTCCTTGGAGAACGGCTCTTCAGGTGAAACGAAAAATAAGATTCCAAAACTTTTTGAGCTTCCTCCCACGGAGGCTCGTATGGTAGCAGCGGCGTGAGCAAGCAATCGCAGGGCTGTTATGGTTGTTTGAATAAGGTGGAGGAGCTGGCATGCAGTGGTTCAAGTGCTGCACTGTGAACCCAGCGATGTGAGATGGATTCCCGGCCATGGCTAATATCGGTGGATATGAGTGGTTTGAGAATAATGAAATGCAATGATGCGAGATTAGATGGTGACGACGAAATTTATGAAGATAATAATAATGATTGTAAGCTTTGCATTTTTATGGCGCGTAAATAGCACTGCAACTCAAAGCTCCTGACATAATATCTTACCTCAAATATTCCAAGAACACCCCCAGTGGCAGCTGTCCCTGTGCGACATAATGTCTGCCAGTAGGGGTGGGGTGGGGGGCAGCGGTGATTGCTCTGTGTAATCCCAATTGAATAATTTGTAGATCACTTTTTAAAATCGACAAATTTGGACCGTGACGCTATCACCCGATGGCCTACTCATTTCGAATGAGACCACATGATCTTTAACGTCCACAGTGAAGCAGATGGCGTGCAGAAGTTATCATAAATACACCCGCAGTATTTACCAGGGCGATCTTCCCTATTTGAACCACGAATCTCCTCAACGAGGGGCGAACGCGCTACCGCTGGGCCATGCCGTGATCACCAAAAACAACAACCGCCGTTCACCACTAAGGCAGCGACGTCACCGCGGCACTTTCTGACGCCGCGTGAAGTGTCGTTAGGGCCTGCTGGCAGGTGATCACGGAACAGACCCAGGTGCCGTGCTCCGCTTCCCTCCTCTCTCCCGCACAGCTACCCGCTGTGGTCCCTGCGCAGTGATCCGGTGCAGTTTGTGGGCCGTGGCGATCACGGTGGCGTGCTGCACACCTTCCTGGGCGACCTGCACAGCCGCCTGCCGGCGCTGTGCGGCTTCCCCATGCGCCTGACCTCCTCGCCCCTTTACTGCACGCCCGAGCTCTCCTCCGTGCGGCTGCGGGTGAGAGACAGACTCCCTTAGCTTCCTTCCGCTGGCACGTCCTAACCGAGCCATCTCAGGGAACGCCCCTCGAGGTACCGGCAAATTACCCCTGGCTATTAGCAGTGCCGGATTAAGCTAGTGCGGGGCCTGTAGCATATGTTATAAAGGGACCCTAAATAAAAAAAAACACTCGGGTGTATTTTTTCATTTTATATACAGCCAGATAATACGACAAATCGCTAACCTTAAACAGCCAGTCGTTCATAAAAGTTGAAGGCAGTATAGTATTATAGTAAGTGCAGAATCACTGAACCGGAATTGATAGCTTGAAAGCATTTAGCGTGGGGCCCTTGAAAGTGCGGGGCTCGTAGCATGTGCTACTTTTGCTCCTGGGACAATTTGGCACTGGCTATTTGTCGAGTCATGCCACAAACCCAACCGTGATACGCTGGCCTCACGAGGCATCTAAATGTGGTTCAGGCCTATGCAGTGCCAGGAGGTTTGGGTTTATGATGCATTCCTTTTGTGGGCATCCTGCGATGACTTGGACGTCACCGTGTCATCTACTCACGTCTTGACCCGTTCTGCGTGAGGTTGTTTTTGTTTATTCTTTACAGGAGGCTCACAGCTCCCAGCCGGTGAATCTGTCAAGTAAACCTCCTCCTTCCTACAACAGTACTCCCCACTTCTTCTCTTCCCAAGTGCAGCAGTCGTCCATCTCGTTAAACCTGAATCTTAGCGACTTTGCCAAAATGTTTGAAAATATCAGCTCTCCAGTTTCCACATCCCCTAACTCGCACCAGAACCGTAGCATAACCGCAGCACAGCAAAAGCCGCAATCCAATGATGTTGCTGCTAAGCTTACAACAACATCATCATCTTTAACATCATCATCAACATCATCGTCGTCATCACCATTGCAGCAGAGGCCCAAGCCACAAAATGGGTGGGTGGCATCATCTTCTCAGGGGCAGTTAGGCAAGCCGAGGACGTGGCAGCCGGGCTCAGGGTCGGCCATTATGAACGCCACGCAGCCGCCAAGTCTGTTGGACAAACCGCGCACGTTGCTGGGACTGCCAGTGTTCGGCGCGAATGCGGGCGACGCGTTCCTACCGATCTTCAAAGGACGCTTCAAGACGAGCCAACGTCCTGCGGGCAGGTCAGAGCCACCAAAGAGGATGAACTTCATGCAGCACCTGTTGTCTGGGAAGGACGGTGGAAGTGGTGGCGGCGGTGCCGGTTGTGGCGGTGGTGATGGAGGCGGTGAGGGTGGAGAAAATGGCGGACGAGTGGAAAAAACAAAATTGTTTGTCCCCACGTTCTCGAAAGTCAAAAAGCAGGTGAGGAAACTGGTGAAGGAGGGAGCGCACGGTTAGCACTGTCAGAAGTTCGTGGCAGACTGGCGCAGCACGCAAGGGAGCGGGTTCACCAATTGCGGTAGTCTACGGCGGACTCTGGGATTGGTAGTGGAGTAGTTGGTTGATGTGTTGCGCTATCAATCTGGTTTTTCCCGAGTTTGATTCCGGGCCGCAGATAAAATCAGTGGCGAGTAACGTATCCACAAAGGTTTGGTTCTTCCCCACTTTACCGACCTGCACTAACCCGTATGGTGAAGTACGGCCTAACAACCCCTATGCCCGACACGGTATGATAGAGACCCTCACACAGAAGTGGATTGATATAAAGGGACTGTAATTACAATTATTTTAATATAAATGTTTGAGGCAGGAGCTAAGCCCTGTTATATATGACACCCGCCCATACGCTAACAAACGCTGTCACATGCCCCACCCCGCCCCCACTCTTGTGTTGGTACAGCCCGTGAGCAGTACCATCTCGACCATGCCAGACAAACCAACGAGGCAACAGGGGGGGGTGACTTCCCCAGCCAACGCTGTGGTGACGACGAAACCAATCTCCGCGAGACGCCCTCTGCCGCTCTCCTTCACCGCCACCACGACCGCCCCTCCCGACGAGACCGTCCCAACTCGCGACGCAGTCGGCCCCGCCGCCTGGCAGATGCTGGGGTTGCTCCCTGTCGGAGGGGCCTCTGGTCGTGCCCCCCCCCCCAAACTCTCAACACTTACAAAGCCCAAAGTTGCACCGGCCGACTGCTCGACCGCCGCGGTGAAGAGGAAAGCGCAGGCGCAAGTGAGCGGGGTGTTAGTCGCATGTGTTGCCGACCGCTGTGTTCCACCGGTTTTAGTTGTCGGCTAACACTATGTGATCCACCAACCCCAGCCTGAAAAAGCTGCGGATCGCAGGTTGTGTGCCGCCACATACAGCATTCACGCTATATTTTCACCAAAAGCGTTTGAACCAATTTCTCGACAATTCCCAAAGGAGCAAAAAAAATCTAGATTTGAAGTTTTCGTGACTGCAGGGATCCTTACTCTTTGGTTCTTTCGGTAAAGTCACGTTGGTATAAAATTAAATAAATGAAATCACGACGTTTTGGGCGCAACACAAGCGTCCGTCATCAGGTGGGACAACCACAGCAAGAAAAAATTGCTGAAGTGGGCAAAAGGGTTTCTGTAACAAGAGGCTATATAGGTAAGAGAGGGGGGAAGAGCAAGGGGGGGAGAGATAGAGAGGTGGGGGGTAGGGGGGTGCTGAGAAAACGTTTAGAGGATGAGGAGACAAAATGCCGGGGGGGGGAGGGAAATGGGCGGAGCTGGGAGTGGGCAGCTGAAGCAACAGGAGATGCGGAAATGAAGGCAACACCATGAAGCAGTTAAGGTTTACCTGGTTAATAACATCCTTCCAATGATTGCTCAATTTGTATCCATCTTCTCGGTTGAAGTTATGTTTATATATCTGGATGGCTTCATGAACAAACCTTTGATAGTAGCTCGAAGGTTTGCAGAGTACCTTGGTCTCGGAAAAAAAACAATATCATGAGAGCCCACAGCGTTATAGCAATGGTCAGCCACGGCGGAGGTATTAGTCCTGCCGTGTTTCAGATCTGACTTGTGCTCGCGAACACGGTCCGAGATATGTCGTTTCGTTTCCCCAATGTAACACCCACCACAGGTGCAACTTAGTTTGTAGACTCCAGGATATATTGCATGTCAGGAATGACATCCTTCAAGATGGGATTAGATCACGGATTTTGTGTACTGTACTGAATCGGACCGGGATCTTGTGTTTTAAGATTTTGGAAATCTTTTTGGTAACGCCTGCTATGTATGGTAACGTGATGGCTTTGATCGGAGTCTCAGGGAGTTGTTTCTCCATGGTCTGGAGAAACAGCTTTGCGAATAATACGGTCCGAGTACCCATTCATCTTGAGGGCCTGGTGTACGTGTTCCAGTTCACTGGCTAGGTGGTGTTGGTCAGAAATGCAGTGGGCCCTATGGTGTAGTGTTTTGATTAGGGAATTCTTCTGTGCCGGATGGTGGTGGGAATCAGGTTTCAGATAGGAATCTGTGTGGGTGGCTTTCCTGTAGACAGAGTGTCCTAACGAGCCATCAGGTCTCTTCTCAAACAAAACATCCAGGAATGGTAGCTTACAAAAAAATAAAAATAGACTTTACCCTTTTCGGCAGATGTTCAAACTCATTTCTAGAGAATGTATTTTAGTGTTCAGTTTGTTGTCCTTCTCCTGCACCTCCCATTAGCACGGTTGGCTACGTACATTGCTGAAGAAGTCCAACATACATACAAACACCAAATAGACACCTACACTTGCCTGTTATTTTTTCTACCATAATGTAGATACTGGCAAAAAAAAGGTCCAAAAGAACCGTTTTGGATGTTCTAGTTTCCACTTAGCTGAAGTGTGGGCCTCCAAGGAGGCTAACGTTGATGTGGCAATACACTGGTTTATCCAGGATGTTTCTGTTGCGCGTCGTCGCTTTAAGATGTTCTCTGTTCATATTTAGTTTGTTGTGGTTGCACCCAACTCAAGAGCCGCATGGCTCACAGGGCTATACCTAATAAATGAAACTTGAAACCACACCGAGTGACCGAGCGCAATTATTTTTGCGCTTGGCGGAGTTCACTCTCGGGGTCTGCGTGTCTGCGAGCCAGGTGCAAGATACGGAAACCAAGCCTAAGAAATCTCGCCCCAAGCCGACTGTGCAACAAGTCAACGTGGAGGAGATGGCAAGTAGTGACCAGGTATGGTGATCACTCACTCATGCACTCGGTCACTCACTCAGACACTCACTAGGTCACTCGCTCGCACACTCCCCCGGTCATCATCCTTACCACTATCACCACGGTCATCGTCAACACCGCTACCGCCGTCACCACTGCCAACAATGCTGTGACCACCACCGCCGCCGCCGCCATCACCACCGTCAACACCATCACCCGTCTGTCTCCCCCCACCCGCCCGTAGCTGAGCAAGGTGAACGCCGTGACGCTGCTCTCATGGCTCAAGGGCCGTGGGATTGCCGCTCGCTCGGCCGACAGGAAGGAGGAGCTCATCAGGAAGGTGGTTGCATCCATCAACAGCGGCAAGAGCAAGAGCAACAAGGGTAGCAATGATAGCAACAGCATCAGCAAGTTCTTTCCCGAGTTGTGAACAACCTGCCGCGCTTAGGTCTAGCTTGAGGGAGCGACCAGTGTGTCAATGTTCGTCAGTTGAGCAAAACTCATCTTTACGCTGTGGATATACGTTGCGGTGACTTGCGAGCGTAAGGACGGATGGGCTACGATTCATATGCACGACGTGTGGCGGCGTCGAGGCTCGTACGCAACCTGGGTTTGAATTTCTCCCGCGGCTAACATCAGCCGTGAGCGATGTCTGAACCGGCCCTTCTCTTGCCACGTTATGTTCCCAACCTCAGGAGTTGCTCACCTTGCCCTCCTCCTTGTTTGTACACGTGTGTACCACCCATGGAGTTCAATGGCTGTTCAGTTACATTTGAAATAGTTGACTCTGCCTAGCAAGGTGCTTTCGGGTTGACGTTTCAATACACCAAAGTTCTGCTCGGGTGTTAATTGCTGTGGAGCATTGCGTTACGAAAGTTTGTTGCTTGAGACCTGAGGTGGTTGGGTGGTGGCGCGGAGACTCAGGGGTCAGAGACGCTTAGCCGGCACAGCTGAGAGATCTCGAGCTCAAATTTGGGTTTTAACCTCCCACCCGTGATTACAGCAGGTTTTTTTGCGGTTAGAAGTGTGTGCAAGTGACCGACTCTTGTGGTGATGTCACTTCTTTTCAACGTGAATAACCACTTGGCCACGATACTGTTAATCATTATCAAGATGTCATCATGGCCAAAACTGCTGAATCCACCACCGCACCTCATCGCATTGCGTTACAATGTTATCTACCGTCCGCTCGATGCTGCAGCTGCTGCGCAGTAGGGATGCGCAGCGACCTCCAAGATCAGCCCTGACACGCTTCCACCATCTGCTCTTAAGTACACTCACAAAGACCCACAGACTCACACAGAGACCCATAGCTCTGACATAATAGTCTCCCAACATCTGTTATATACACTCATACAGAAATCCACAGACTCACACAGAGACCCACAGACTCGCACAGAAACCCACAGACTCACACAGAGACCCACAGACTCGCACAGAAACCCACAGACTCACACAGACCCACAGAATCATACAGAGATCCACAGACTCACACAGAGACCCACAGACTCGCACAGAGATCCACAGACTCTCACAGAGACCCACAGACTCAGACATAGACCCACAGACTCGCACAAAAACCTACAGACTCACACATAGACACACAGACTCGCACAAAAACCCACAGACTCACATATAGACCCACAGACTCGCACAGAAACCCACAGACTCACACATAGACCCACGGACTCGCACAGAAACCCACAGACTCACACAGAGACCCACAGACTCGCACAGAAACCCACAGACTCACACGGACCCACAGACTCAGAGATCCACAGACTCACACAAAAACCCACAGACTCACACAGACCCACGGACTCGCACAGAAACCCACAGACTCACACAGAGACCCACAGACTCGCACAAAAATCCACAGACTCATACAGAGACCCACAGACTCGCACAGAAACCCACAGACTCACACAGAGACCCACAGACTCGCACAAAAACCCACAGACTTACATATAGACCCACAGACTCGCACAAAAACCCACAGACTCACATATAGACCCACAGACTCGCACAGAAACCCACAGACTCACACATAGACCCACAGACTCGCACAGAAACCCACAGACTCGCACAGAGACCCACAGACCCGCACAGAAACCCACAGACTCGCACAGAAACCCACAGACTCGCACAGAGACCCACAGACACACACAGAGACCCATAG
Source organism: Petromyzon marinus (assembly GCF_048934315.1). Classification (NCBI taxonomy): domain Eukaryota; kingdom Metazoa; phylum Chordata; class Hyperoartia; order Petromyzontiformes; family Petromyzontidae; genus Petromyzon; species Petromyzon marinus. The sequence goes on from NC_133720.1 coordinate 6,513,816, forward strand.
ACTCACACAGAGACCCACAGACACACAGAGACCCACAGACTCACACAGAGACCCACAGACTCACACAGAGACCCATAGAGTCACACAGAGACCCATAGATCTGCCCTGACAGTCTCCCAGTGTCCACTCTGAGGTTTCCTCTTCCCCGTGGGCACCAGACTCGTAGTGACCGCTCCCAATGCCGGTCTTGGCTATCGGCTCTCAGCCCCCCCAATCCTGCACACGCATCCCACGTTAGAGTTGTCTCACCTGTAATTGTTTTGCTACGGTGTGATTCGTCAATAAATTTCCCAGATAATCTCGTCTTCCTCTTGCAATAACTCTGCCAATCGCCTGATGGCCTCCTCTCCCCAGTTCTGTTTTTGCAAATCACATGTCTTAGAAATGTAACTGCCTCTTTGACAACTGCAGGATATTCAACAGCCGCATTCAGGATTGTAGCGACCGGTAGCGTGATGAATCAAATACGTGACCAAAAAAAATCGCTTCAATCTCCAATCTGTCATTTCCTTTTAGTGACAGGTTGTGCAACTGGTTGCAGAGACGCCCACGTGGAAGCGTTTCGGACGCGTGCAACCGAGTTGCGCAACTGGTCTCTCAGGTGTGGACTCGGCCGAATGAAACGGCGAATGGATAAAAATAAAACAGCAGGTCTGTGAAAAACTTCACAAAGTATTGAAGGCTGATCGGGATCAAAACTGAAAGAGAAACGAGCACGGTGCAGAACATTTGGAAAGCCGTTCACTGGGGTTGGTTAGCGCACTGCACCCTTGGACTGAAGTTCGATTCCCTGCCACGCCTTGACGTGGGAGGGCGAGTGATATCCTGTGCCTTTCCCGCCAACTTCACCGAAGCCGCACCACTGAACAAGGTGGTCAAGTGTTGTGCAAAAACACCCACGTGGACACCAGGGTCACCAACAGTGGATAGGGGGTGGGGGTAAGGTGGCAATTTTCCTTCGGGGCTCCCCGCACAAAAGAGGGTCTCACAACGGGTCCGTTGTGTTTGTCGCTAGTTATTAAACTTAACTTAAAAAAATATACCAGGTAAGCCTCAAATGAGTACATGGCGCGGTGTGTAAACATCGCCACTGGGGAGACCAAGGCGGTTACTCTCCAGACTAATACGCCTCTCACTGGCTAATCTACAAGTCCTCCGTGAGTGAAGCTTGAATCTTCACCGGTATACAAGCTGGAGCCGACCCTTGCCAGGGGTACGGCCCTGCCCTCGGGGTGAGTGTGGGTGAGTGAATGAGTGAGTTAGATGGTGAGTGAGTGAATGAGTGAGTTAGATGTTGGGTGAGATGGTGAGTGAATGAGTGAGTTAGATGTTGAGTGAGAGTGTGGGTGAGTGCATGAGTGAGTGAGATGTTGGGTGAGATGGTGAGTGAATTAGATGTTGAGTGAGTGAATGAGTGAGTTAGATTTTGGGTGAGATGGTGAGTGAGTGAATGAGTGAGTTAGATGTTGGGCGAGTGAATTAGATGTTGGGTGAGATGGTGAGTGAGTGAATGAGTGAGATGTTGGGTGAGATGGTGAGTGAATTAGTGAGTTAGATTTTGGGTGAGATGGTGAGTGAGTGAGTGAATGAGTTAGATGTTAGGTGAAATGGTAGGTGAGTGAATGAGTGAGAGAGATTTTGGCCAGCACTACGCCCGGCCGCCTTTATCTCCCCAGTGGCGATGTTCACACCGCACCAGGTACTCATTTGAGGCTGAGTCGGCCTGGGGGAGGAGGCCCAGGACCGGTGCAGATAATCGTCACTGGCGTTGGTCCAGAACCTAGCACACACACACGCACGCACACACACACACACTTACACACACCGGTCACAAAGCATGCGGAAATTTGACTCCGCCTGTTGTAAAGTTTCACTCTTACGCCCTAAATTTGCATTCACTTCCTCTATTTCGTCTATTTGTACGTATGTAGGGTGTGTGTAGAGGTACGTGTGTTTGCAGAGGTGCGTATGTAGATGTGTGTGTGTGTAGAAGTGTGTGTGTAGAGGTGACAAAGACCCCCCGTGTAGCCTTAGACTGTAGGGGCAAGTGCTGTTAGTGAGTAGCACCTATGAAGGCCGATGCGGTACACGAGGAGGTGGGTGGCCAGCACCACGCCCGGCCGCCTTTGTCTCCCCCAGTGGAGACAAAGGCACCAGGCACTCATTTTAGGCCGAGTTGACCTAGGTTCAGATAATCGTCACTGTTGTGTCGTGCCGGCCTTCATAGGTGCTACTCGTTAACAGCACTTGCCCCAGCAGTATGTTAAGGCTATACGGGGGACCTTTGTCTTTGTTATATGAATGAAGAGCGGTGGCGCAGTGGTTAGCGCAATGCACTCCTAACCCAGCGACCCAAGTTCGATTCCCGCACGCGACCGCCAACGCAATCGGCGACGATCATCTCTGAACCGGTTCTGGGACGCGCCTCTAGATCGACTCAGCCTCAAATGAGTACCTGGGGGAGACAAAGGCGGCCGGGCGTGGTGTTATCGCCCTCGTTGCGCCGTACCCGGGCCCTTAATAGGCGCTCGCTAACAGAGCACTTGCCCTTGCCAAGGCTACGCCAATCGGGGGACCTTTTGTCTTTGTAGATGTGTCCGGCCACACAATCCCATCACCATCATCATCCTCCTCGTGCCTCCCTTTAGGGGGCGTCCATAAATGACGTCACGTGATTTTGGACGATTTTTGACCCCCCCCCCTCGTCACACGGCGTCAAAAAAAGTCAGACCCCCCCCTCAAATATGACGTCACAAAGCTCTGCCCCCCCCCCCGCCAACCATATTTTCATTTTGAAAATAAAACATGCTTAAAATCGCTTTAAACTATTGTCATTGTAGTGCGTATTTAATGTGACGCTGCACTCTGATGTTGTAGGAGTGTTGTTATAACAACACAATTAGTGTTGCTATAGCAATTCTATATTTATTTGAAGTTGCGCATTTTGATGTGACGTCACATTTCTCAAACCCCCCCCCCCCCCCCACTTCGTCACACAAAATCACAAAAATCTGACCCCCCCCCCCCAGATGCGTGACGTCATTTATGGATGGTCCCTAAGGGGCCCTCCATAAATGACGTCACGCATGGAGGGGGGTTAACCCAAATGCGTGCATATGGGGGGGGGGTCTACTGACAATGTACGGATAGGAAACGGGGGGGGGGGGGGGGTGGGCGATAAAGCATCGATAATAATTTGTCTACATTGGCCTTCAAATGAGTCAGATAGTCCGGTGGTGTGGACTATCTGTTTGCTTAAACACATTAATATTATCGTATATGGTTATTTCGGTAAAGTCACGTAGATAGAAAAATTAAAAAAAATAAAGTAAGAAAAATAAAGTGAATAATTAATTAAAAATATCACGACGTTTCGACCGCTTGCGTTGCGATCGAAACGTCGTGATATTTGTATTATTATTTTTAATTACATTTATTATTATTTTATTATTATTCTTGTTTTTTCTATCTACGTGACTTTACCGAAATAACCATCGAATATGAATTCCTGCAGTCGCGAAAGTTTTAAAGTCGCGTCAATGTTATTAATCCTTGATCGTTTATGCGTGGATTCAATATCGGCCGTTCTATAAGATTTGGGGGGGGGGGGGGTGGGGGTGTAAAAAGTTCGCGTGCCTACAGGAGAAGGGGGGGGGCTCAAGTTGTGACAACTCAATGGGTGGCCTCTTACTCACCGGCGCGCTCGCTTAAAAGTGCCACTTGCCCCCAGCATCCTGCGCAGGCTACCTGGGGAACCTTTGCCTTTGTAGCCTCTTCTTCCTCCTCCTCCTCTCCCCCCAAACACTCCCCACGAACCTTCGCAGTCTTACGACTACGTCCACAGGTGCAGGCGTGGCAACTCGGAGCAACCCCCTTCACCTGTACAGGCGCTAGGTGTGTGTGTTTTATTACAGCAGCTCCTGTCTCAGTGTTTCTGTGTGTGTGTGTGTGACTCGACACACGAACGCAGATCTACGCTTACATCGACAGATATACATACACACTCTGGTGTGTTTAACCACACACACACAAACTCACTCTGGTGTGTTTACCACACACGCACATTCCCACACACACTCACTCACGTGTGTTTTTATCACACACACGCTCACTCACACTCCCACACACTCACTCACGTGTGTTTACCACACACACACACTCACTCTGGTGTGATTACCACACACACACACACTCACTCTGGTGTGTTAACCACGCACACACTCCCACACACTCACTCTTGTGTGTTTACCACACACACACTCCAACACACTCACTCACTTGTGTTTACCACACACACTCACTCTCGTGTGTTTACCACACACACACTCACTCTGGTGTGTTTACCACACACACACTCACTCTGGTGTGTTTACCACACACACACTCACTCTTGTGTGTTTACCACACACACACTCACTCTGGTGTGTTTACCACAAACACACACACCACCGTATTGGGTGTGCGTGGGTTCACAACATCACCACGAGCGGCGTTTTGTCGTATTTCGTCTCAGCCGGGAGTGGGGTCCAGGAGTCTTCGCCTTGACCGCACAAGCTACATTACTGTGCAAGGCAGGTTTTACCACACACACACACTCACGTGTGATTACCACACACACACTCACACACGTGTGTTTACCACACTCACTCACTCACTCACGCGTGTTTACCACACACACTCACTGAACGTGTGTTTACCACACTCACACACTCACTCAACGTGTGTTTACCACACACACTCACACACGTGTGTTTACCACACACACACACGTGTGTTTACCACACACACTCACTCACGTGTGTTTACCACACTCACACACACGTGTGTTTACCACACTCACTCACTCAACGTGTGTTTACCACACTCACTCACTCACTGTGTTTACCACACACACTCACACACGTGTGTTTACCACACACACACTCACTCACTGTGTTTACCACACACACTCACACACGTGTGTTTACCACACACTCACTCACTGTGTTTACCACACACACTCACACACGTGTGTTTACCACACACACTCACACACGTGTGTTTACCACACTCACTCACTCACTGTGTTTACCACACACACTCACACACGTGTGTTTACCACACACTCACTCACTGTGTTTACCACACACACTCACACACGTGTGTTTACCACACACTCACTCACTGTGTTTACCACACACACTCACACACGTGTGTTTACCACACGCACTCACTCACTGTGTTTACCACACACACTCACACACGTGTGTTTACCACACACACTCACTCACGTGTTTACCACACACACTCACTCACGTGTGTTTACCACACACACTCACTCAACGTGTGTTTACCACACACACTCACACACGTGTGTTTACCACACACACTCACACACGTGTGTTTACCACACACACTCACTCAACGTGTGTTTACCACACACACTCACTCAACGTGTGTTTACCACACACACTCACACACGTGTGTTTACCACACTCACTCACACACGTGTGTTTACCACACACACACTCACGTGTGTTTACCACACTCACTCACTCAACGTGTGTTTACCACACTCACTCACACACGTGTGTTTACCACACACACTCACACAACGTGTGTTTACCACACACACTCACTCAACGTGTGTTTACCACACACACTCACACACGTGTGTTTACCACACACACTCACACACGTGTGTTTACCACACACACACTCACGTGTGTTTACCACACTCACTCACTTACAGTACCCCGGGGTTTACAAATTGAGTTGTACCTGCGGTGATTGCTACATCGGTGAGACAAAGCGACATGTCTCTGACCGAATTCGCGAGCACAAATCAGATTTGAAACACGGCAGAACGAATTCTTCTGCCGTAGCTGATCACTGTTACAACACTGTGGGTGATCACGATATAATTTTCTCCGATACCAAGGTTCTTTGCAAACCCACGGGTTTTTTTTATCAGAGATTTGTTCACGAGGCAATTCAGATCTACAAACACAGACACAATTTCAACCGAGAAGATGGTTTCAAATTAAGCAACCATTGGAAAGATGTTCTAAATCGAACCAAACGTTAAACTAATTTTCAATGGTACAGTATATTTTTTCAAGTAGTGGTACCCCAAACTTTCGCAGCTCTTAAAAATTCCCTTTTCACACCACCAGCATGTGGACTCTACCTTGCCCCCTCGCCAGCCTGCACATGTTCACCCCCTCCCCACCTTTCATCATGCTAAGTCCGCCTATTAAATGGAAATTTTGTTATGCTAATTCCTTTGTCAAGGCACCTTAATTACTCTCACACAGCTTAAAGGTCGCGGTCTGAGCTTGGCTGTGTTTCACTCCAGCGCTGTCCTCTGGACAGTACGGTCCCTTCACCTGATGAAGGCCGCTTGTGTTGTGGCCGAAACGTCGTGATTTCTGTTGTTTTATTTTTTACCTACGTGACTTTACCGAATAGAACCAAAGAGTATCACTCACGTGTGTTTACCACACTCACTCACACACTCACGTGTTTACCACACTCACACACTCACTCAACGTGTGTTTACCACACACACACTCACTCACGTGTATTTACCACACACACTCACACACGTGTTTACCACACTCTCTCACGTGTATTTACCACACACACTCACTCACGTGTATTTACCACACACACTCACTCACGTGTTTACCACACTCACTCACGTGTGTTTACCACACACACACTCACTCACGTGTATTTACCACACTCACTCACGTGTATTTACCACACACTCACTCACTCACGTGTGTTTACCACACACACTCACTCAGGTGTTTACCACACTCACTCACGTGTATTTACCACACACACTCACTCACGTGTGTTTACCACACACACACTCACTCACGTGTATTTACCACACACACTCACTCACGTGTGTTTACCACACACACACTCACTCTCGTGTATTTACCACACACACTCACTCACGTGTTTACCACACTCGCTCACTCACGTGTTTACCACACACTCACTCTCGTGTGTTTACCACACACACTCACGTGTGTTTACCACACACTCACTCACTCACGTGTATTTACCACACACACACACGTGTGTTTACCACACACTCACTCACTTGTGTTTACCACACACACTCACGTGTATTTACCACACACACACTCACTCACGTGTGTTTACCACACTCACACACGTGTGTTTACCACACTCACACACGTGTTTACCACACTTCTATCTCTGCTGCTGCTACGACTCCCAGACGAAGGTTTCACTGTTGGCGTGAACTTCCACTCGCTGGGTTCACATCTTCACATCTCACATCTCACATCCTCACATCTCACATCCTCACATCTCACATCCTCACATCTTCACATCCTCACATCTCACATTCTCACATCTCACATCCTCACATCTCACATCCTGTGTCGGAACACTCGGGGTTCGAGCGGCGACTCACAACCCTGTGTTCAACCACGAACACCACCACAACAACCACCACCACCACACTGTGTTCAACCACCACCACTACCACAACCACCACCACCACGCTGTGTTCAACCACCACCACCACCACCTCACTGTGTTCAACCGCACTGCAGGTCACGATAACCACACACACACTCACCCATCCACTCAGCACACTGAATGTCACAATAACCACTCACACACTCACCCATCCACTCAGCACACTGAATGTCACAATAACCACACACACTCACACTCACCACACTGCAAGTCACAATAACCACACACACACACACTCACCCATCCACTCAGCACATTGCAGGTCACAATAACCACACACACTCACCACACTGCAGGTCACAATAACCACACACACACACCACACTGCAGGTCACATAACCACTTACCCACTCACCCATCCACTCACCACACTGCAGGCCACAATAACCACACACACACTTACCCATCCACTCACCACACTGAATGTCACAATAACCACACACACACTCACCCATCCACTCACCACACTGAATGTCACAATAACCACACACACACGCACCCACTCACCACACTGCAGGTCACATAACCACTTACACACTCACCCATCCACTCACCACACTGCAGGCCACAATAACCACTTACCCACTCACCCATCCACCCTCTCACCACTCTGCCAGTCCACCCCACGCCTCTCTCTCCCTGCTTCTTCCTTCGCAACCTCTCCACTCCGGAATCCCCTTCTCCCGACACCACCATCAATCATCTTCGTGTCTTCTCCCCCTAAGCTCTTAGAATAATCACCCTTTGACACGTGCTACACTCTCATTTATTCACGACTTCGATGACAGCGCCGTTTGTCCTGGGCCGTTTGACGTCTTTGGCCTCGGCAAAGTCCACGTTGCCCACGCGGTGCTGTGTATATGTCTGCCCGGTGCTGTGTATATGTCTGCCCGGTGCTGTGTATATGTCTGCCCGGTGCTGTGTATATGTCTGCCCGGTGCTGTGTATATGTCTGCCCAGTGCTGTGTATATGTCTGCCCAGTGCTGTGTATATGTCTGCCCAGTGCTGTGTATATGTCTGCCCTGTGCTGTGTATATGTCTGCCCAGTGCTGTGTATATGTCTGCCCGGTGCTGTGTATATGTCTGCCCAGTGCTGTGTATATGTCTGCCCTGTGCTGTGTATATGTCTGCCCTGTGCTGTGTATATGTCTGCCCTGTGCTGTGTATATGTCTGCCCGGTGCTGTGTATATGTCTGCCCGGTGCTGTGTATATGTCTGCCCAGTGTTGTGTATATGTCTGCCCAGTGCTGTGTATATGTCTGCCCTGTGCTGTGTATATGTCTACCCAGTGCTGTGTATATGTCTGCCCTGTGCTGTGTATATGTCTGCCCGGTGCTGTGTATATGTCTGCCCGGTGCTGTGTATATGTCTGCCCGGTGCTGTGTATATGTCTGCCCAGTGCTGTGTATATGTCTGCCCAGTGCTGTGTATATGTCTACCCAGTGCTGTGTATATGTCTGCCCAGTGCTATGTATATGTCTGCCCGGTGCTGTGTATATGTCTGCCCTGTGCTGTGTATATGTCTGCCCTGTGCTGTGTATATGTCTGCCCGGTGCTGTGTATATGTCTGCCCAGTGCTATGTATATGTCTGCCCAGTGCTGTGTATATGTCTGCCCAGTGCTGTGTATATGTCTGCCCAGTGCTGTGTATATGTCTGCCCTGTGCTGTGTATATGTCTGCCCGGTGCTGTGTATATGTCTGCCCGGTGCTGTGTATATGTCTGCCCAGTGCTATGTATATGTCTGCCCGGTGCTGTGTATATGTCTGCCCAGTGCTGTGTATATGTCTGCCCAGTGTTGTGTATATGTCTGCCCAGTGTTGTGTATATGTCTGCCCGGTGCTGTGTATATGTCTGCCCAGTGTTGTGTATATGTCTGCCCAGTGCTGTGTATATGTCTGCCCTGTGCTGTGTATATGTCTGCCCGGTGCTGTGTATATGTCTGCCCGGTGCTGATATCGACACAACGTACCGGGTGCTGCTCATTTGAGGCCGACTGAACCCACGAGAAGGCCAGCTCAGCACTGCCATTGGTGGTCGTGAGTAGGGGTCAAAGGTGGGGGGTGTAGCTGGGTTCGTCGCGCAGTGCGCTAACCACTGCGCCACAGCTCCCATACTGACTCTTTATATACCTAAACACCCTGTACTATAGTGTCAGTATAGTTATTACTCTATAGTAGTATCTACTGACTCTTTATATACCTAAACACCCTGTACTATAGTGTCAGTATAGTTTTTACTCTATAGTAGTATCTACTGACTCTTTATATACCTAAACACCCTGTGCTATAGTGTCAGTATAGTTTTTACTCTATAGTAGTATCTACTGACTCTTTATATACCTAAACACCCTGTACTATAGTGTCAGTATAGTTATTACTCTATAGTAGTATCTACTGACTCTTTATATACCTAAACACCCTGTGCTATAGTGTCAGTATAGTTTTTACTCTACAGTAGTATCTACTGACTCTTTATATACCTAAACACCCTGTGCTATAGTGTCAGTATAGTTATTACTTTACAGTAGTATCTACTGACTCTTTATATACCTAAACACCCTGTGCTATAGTATCAGTATAGTTATTACTCTATAGTAGTATCTACTGACTCTTTATATACCTAAACACCCTGTGTTATAGTGTCAGTATAGTTATTACTCTACAGTAGTATCTACTGACTCTTTATATACCTAAACACCCTGTGCTATAGTGTCAGTATAGTTTTTACTCTACAGTAGTATCTACTGACTCTTTATATACCTAAACACCCTGTGCTATAGTGTCAGTATAGTTATTACTTTACAGTAGTATCTACTGACTCTTTATATACCTAAACACCCTGTACTATAATGTCAGTATAGTTTTTACTTTACAGTAGTATCTACTGACTCTTTATATACCTAAACACCCTGTACTATAGTGTCAATATAATTTTACTCTATAGTAGTATCTACTGACTCTTTATATACCTAAACACCCTGTGCTATAGTGTCAGTATAGTTTTTACTTTACAGTAGTATCTACTGACTCTTTATATACCTAAACACCCTGTGATATAGTGTCAGTATAGTTTTTACTCTATAGTAGTATCTACTGACTCTTTATATACCTAAACACCCTGTGTTATAGTGTCAGTATAGTTTTTACTCTATAGTAGTATCTACTGACTCTTTATATACCTAAACACCCTGTGTTATAGTGTCAGTATAGTTTTTACTTTACAGTAGTATCTACTGACTCTTTATATACCTAAACACCCTGTGCTATAGTGTCAGTATAGTTTTTACTCTATAGTAGTATCTACTGACTCTTTATATACCTAAACACCCTGTGCTACAGTGTCAGTATAGTTTTTACTCTACAGTAGTATCTACTGACTCTTTATATACCTAAACACCCTGTGCTACAGTGTCAGTATAGTTATTACTCTACAGTAGTATCTACTGACTCTTTATATACCTAAACACCCTGTGCTACAGTGTCAGTATAGTTTTTACTCTATAGTAGTATCTACTGACTCTTTATATACCTAAACACCCTGTGTTATAGTGTCAGTATAGTTTTTACTTTACAGTAGTATCTACTGACTCTTTATATACCTAAACACCCTGTGCTATAGTGTCAGTATAGTTTTTACTCTATAGTAGTATCTACTGACTCTTTATATACCTAAACACCCTGTGCTACAGTGTCAGTATAGTTTTTACTCTACAGTAGTATCTACTGACTCTTTATATACCTAAACACCCTGTGCTACAGTGTCAGTATAGTTATTACTCTACAGTAGTATCTACTGACTCTTTATATACCTAAACACCCTGTGCTACAGTGTCAGTATAGTTTTTACTCTATAGTAGTATCTACTGACTCTTTATATACCTAAACACCCTGTACTATAGTGTCAGTATAATTTTACTTTACAGTAGTATCTACTGACTCTTTATATACCTAAACACCCTGTGCTATAGTATCAGTATAGTTATTACTCTATAGTAGTATCTACTGACTCTTTATATACCTAAACACCCTGTGTTATAGTGTCAGTATAGTTATTACTCTACAGTAGTATCTACTGACTCTTTATATACCTAAACACCCTGTGCTATAGTGTCAGTATAGTTTTTACTCTACAGTAGTATCTACTGACTCTTTATATACCTAAACACCCTGTGCTATAGTGTCAGTATAGTTATTACTTTACAGTAGTATCTACTGACTCTTTATATACCTAAACACCCTGTACTATAATGTCAGTATAGTTTTTACTTTACAGTAGTATCTACTGACTCTTTATATACCTAAACACCCTGTACTATAGTGTCAATATAATTTTACTCTATAGTAGTATCTACTGACTCTTTATATACCTAAACACCCTGTGCTATAGTGTCAGTATAGTTTTTACTTTACAGTAGTATCTACTGACTCTTTATATACCTAAACACCCTGTGCTATAGTGTCAGTATAGTTTTTACTCTATAGTAGTATCTACTGACTCTTTATATACCTAAACACCCTGTGTTATAGTGTCAGTATAGTTTTTACTCTATAGTAGTATCTACTGACTCTTTATATACCTAAACACCCTGTGTTATAGTGTCAGTATAGTTTTTACTTTACAGTAGTATCTACTGACTCTTTATATACCTAAACACCCTGTGCTATAGTGTCAGTATAGTTTTTACTCTATAGTAGTATCTACTGACTCTTTATATACCTAAACACCCTGTGCTACAGTGTCAGTATAGTTTTTACTCTACAGTAGTATCTACTGACTCTTTATATACCTAAACACCCTGTGCTACAGTGTCAGTATAGTTATTACTCTACAGTAGTATCTACTGACTCTTTATATACCTAAACACCCTGTGCTACAGTGTCAGTATAGTTTTTACTCTATAGTAGTATCTACTGACTCTTTATATACCTAAACACCCTGTACTATAGTGTCAGTATAATTTTACTCTATAGTAGTATCTACTGACTCTTTATATACCTAAACACCCTGTGCTACAGTGTCAGTATAGTTTTTACTCTACAGTAGTATCTACTGACTTTTTATATACCTAAACACCCTGTACTATAGTGTCAGTATAATTTTACTCTATAGTAGTATCTACTGACTCTTTATATACCTAAACACCCTGTGTTATAGTGTCAGTATAGTTTTTACTTTACAGTAGTATCTACTGACTCTTTATATACCTAAACACCCTGTGCTATAGTGTCAGTATAGTTTTTACTCTATAGTAGTATCTACTGACTCTTTATATACCTAAACACCCTGTGTTATAGTGTCAGTATAGTTTTTACTCTATAGTAGTATCTACTGACTCTTTATATACCTAAACACCCTGTGTTATAGTGTCAGTATAGTTTTTACTTTACAGTAGTATCTACTGACTCTTTATATACCTAAACACCCTGTGCTATAGTGTCAGTATAGTTTTTACTCTACAGTAGTATCTACTGACTCTTTGTATACCTAAACACCCTGTGCTACAGTGTCAGTATAGTTATTACTCTACAGTAGTATCTACTGACTCTTTATATACCTAAACACCCTGTGCTACAGTGTCAGTATAGTTTTTACTCTATAGTAGTATCTACTGACTCTTTATATACCTAAACACCCTGTACTATAGTGTCAGTATAATTTTACTCTATAGTAGTATCTACTGACTCTTTATATACCTAAACACCCTGTACTACAGTGTCAGTATAGTTTTTACTCTACAGTAGTATCTACTGACTTTTTATATACCTAAACACCCTGTACTATAGTGTCAGTATAATTTTACTCTATAGTAGTATCTACTGACTCTTTATATACCTAAACACCCTGTGTTATAGTGTCAGTATAGTTTTTTTACTCTATAGTAGTATCTACTGACTCTTTATATACCTAAACACCCTGTGCTATAGTGTCAGTATAGTTTTTACTCTATAGTAGTATCTACTGACTCCTTATATACCTAAACACCCTGTACTATAGTGTCAGTATAATTTTACTCTATAGTAGTATCTACTGACTCTTTATATACCTAAACACCCTGTGCTACAGTGTCAGTATAGTTATTACTCTACAGTAGAATCTACTGACTCTTTATATACCTAAACACCCTGTGTTATAGTGTCAGTATAGTTTTTACTCTACAGTAGTATCTACTGACTCTTTATATACCTAAACACCCTGTGTTATAGTGTCAGTATAGTTTTACTCTATAGTAGTATCTACTGACTCTTTATATACCTAAACACCCTGTACTATAGTGTCAGTATAATTTTACTCTATAGTAGTATCTACTGACTCCTATAGTAGTATCTACTGACTCTTTATATACCTAAACACCCTGTGTTATAGTGTCAGTATAGTTTTTTACTCTATAGTAGTATCTACTGACTCTTTATATACCTAAACACCCTGTGCTATAGTGTCAGTATAGTTTTTACTCTATAGTAGTATCTACTGACTCCTTATATACCTAAACACCCTGTACTATAGTGTCAGTATAATTTTACTCTATAGTAGTATCTACTGACTCTTTATATACCTAAACACCCTGTGCTAGTGTCAGTATAGTTATTACTCTACAGTAGAATCTACTGACTCTTTATATACCTAAACACCCTGTGTTATAGTGTCAGTATAGTTTTTACTCTACAGTAGTATCTACTGACTCTTTATATACCTAAACACCCTGTGCTATAGTGTCAGTATAGTTTTACTCTATAGTAGTATCTACTGACTCTTTATATACCTAAACACCCTGTGCTATAGTGTCAGTATAGTTTTTACTCTACAGTAGTATCTACTGACTCTTTATATACCTAAACACCCTGTGCTACAGTGTCAGTATAGCTTTACTCTATAGTAGTATCTACTGACTCTTTATATACCTAAACACCCTGTGCTATAGTGTCAGTATAGTTTTTACTCTATAGTAGTATCTACTGACTCTTTATATACCTAAACATCCTGTGCTATAGTGTCAGTATAGTTTTTACTCTATAGTAGTATCTACTGACTCTTTATATACCTAAACACCCTGTACTACAGTGTCAGTATAATTTTTACTCTACAGTAGTATCTACTGACTCTTTATATACCTAAACACCCTGTGCTACAGTGTCAGTATAGTTTTTTATTCTATAGTAGTATCTACTGACTCTTTATATACCTAAACACCCTGTGCTATAGTGTCAGTATAGTTTTTACTCTATAGTAGTTTCTACTGACTCTTTATATACCTAAACACCCTGTGCTATAGTGTCAGTATAGTTATTACTCTATAGTAGTTTCTACTGACTCTTTATATACCTAAACACCCTGTGCTACAGTGTCAGTATAGTTTTTACTCTACAGTAGTATCTACTGACTTTTTATATACCTAAACACCCTGTACTATAGTGTCAGTATAATTTTACTCTATAGTAGTATCTACTGACTCTTTATATACCTAAACACCCTGATCTATAGTGTCAGTATAATTTTACTCTACAGTGGTATCTACTGACTCTTTATATACCTAAACACCCTGTGCTACAGTGTCAGTATAGTTTTTTACTCTATAGTAGTATCTACTGACTCTTTATATACCTAAACACCCTACAGTATACACAGGGTGTTTAAATACGATGGACCCAATTTCAAAGCAGTATATTTCACGGTGGCAACATGTTATAATTACACACAAAGTTACAAACGGTTTAATGAGTTATGAAGCTTTACTAACCATTTTATATATGCTCTATGTGCCTTCCACCTGCTGTACGGTAGTTTTTATCGTTTTAATTACTTGGGCAGTTTCAATGCTCGTCTTAGTTGATTTGGTTTTGCCATTCGATGCCCTGTTGATCATTGTAACCGTTCATTTGCAGCGCTTCTTTAACGTGTTGAATTTAACTTCTCAGACTGTCACCATCTGACACTTTCTTAGCTCGATGAATGAGCGTCTTGATAAGAGCAGATTTCTGTGCACAGTGATGGTGTGACTAAGCATTCAGATAGGCGTCAGTGTGCGTTTTCTTTCGACCCCGTCCGAGCAGAATATCCATAAATGGTAGAGTTATGTCAGCTTCCACTTCCGTGGTGAACATTGGGCCATCGGTAGCGAGATGTTAACTACCTCGCCAGGTATACAGGAGGTCGTGGCTTTGATCCCGACTCTGACGATGCCTGCTGCTGTATATTTGGAGTTTGCGTGTCTCTCTCTCTCTCATCATCATCACGGTGGCTAGGAGATGTTAATTACCTCGCCTGGTATACAGGAGGTCGTGGCTTTGATCCCGACCCTGACGCCTGCTGCTGTATATTTGGAGTTTGCGGTGTCTCTCTCTCTCTCATCATCATCACGGTGGCTAGGAGATGTTAACTACCTCGCCTGGTATACAGGAGGTCGTGGCTTTGATCCCGACCCTGACGATGCCTGCTGCTGTATATTTGGAGTTTGCGTATCTCTCTCATCATCACGGTGGCTAGGAGATGTTAACTACCTCGCTAGGTATAGAGGAGGTCGTGGCTTTGATCCCGACCCTGACGATGACTGCTGCTGTATATTTGGAGTTTGCGTGTCTCTCTCATCATCACGGTGGCTAGGAGATGTTAACTACCTCGCTAGGTATACAGGAGGTCGTGGCTTTGATCCCGACCCTGACAATGCCTGCTGCTGTATATTTGGAGTTTGCGGTGTCTCTCTCATCATCACGGTGGCTATGAGATATTAACTACCTCGCTAGGTATACAGGAGGTCGTGGCTTTGATCCCGACCCTGACGATGCCCGCTGCTGTATATTTGGAGTTTGCGGTGTCTCTCTCTCGCTCTCTCCCCGTCAGTCGCGTGGAATTTTCTCCGGGTTCTCAGGCTTTTGTTCCCTCCACATTTAGAATGGACGTCACGCGTTTTAAATCTTTGGCTGCTGTACATTTCCACACGACGATCGTGATGATAAGCACCCACTTAGTTGAGCCTTCAATTGTGATGGCCAGGTCGCTCCTGATCAAGAGCCACACTTGCCGCTCAGCGGGGGCCACACCGGCTAAAATAAAACGCAGTTTCTCAAAATAGTTTAACACATAGGCTTTCGCGACCAATATGATCCGTATAATATAGGGGTTTTTTTGGGTTTAGATCGCTGGCTGTCCACCTGATGATGCTTGTTGTAATTACTGGCGAAACGTTTTACTCAGATTGTGAATCTTGACTTCAAGCTTCCGTAACCGCAGGAATGCATATTCTTTTGGGGGTCTTTTGGTAAAGTCACGTAGATAGGTTCAAAGAAAATAACAAAAAACTCCGAGTAATTTGTAAATGTTGTGGGATTTATTCTCCAACACACCGGTGTGCTGTACCAGTAACGAATCAGCACATTCTCTTTACGCGACAAACCTTTCTAATTGGCCGTGTCGGGTCGCGGCGGGTATACCGACACCCGTTTATAGATTTACGCGATTTAACCCAACACAAAATCCCCCGCACATGTTGTGGAGTTCCCCAAACCGGTTGTGAGTTTCAAAGATGCGCCAGATAGAGCCTCTCACCGACTGCTGGGGCAAGTGCCGTTAACGAGCACACACACACCACACACACTACACCACACATATACACCATACACACACCACATATACACCACACACCACATATACACCATACACACACACACTACATATACACCATACACACACCACACACAGACCACACATACACTACACATACACCACACACAGACCACACACACTACACACACCACACATATACACCATACACACACCACATGTACACCACACACCACATATACACCATACACACACACATACACTACCCACACACACCACATATACACCACACACACACACCACACATACACCACACCACACACAGACCACACATACACTACACATACACCACACACACACCACACATACACCACACACAAACCACACATATACACCATACACACACCACATATACACCACACACACACACTACATATACACCACACACACACACCACACACAGACCACACATACACTACACATACACCACACACACCACACATATATATACACACACACACCACACATACACACACCACATATACACCACACACACACACCACACACAGACCACACATACACTACACATACACCACACACACACACCACACATATATACACACACACACCACACATACACACCACATATACACCACACACCACATATACACCACACACACCACATATACACCATACACACACAACATATACACCACACAACAACAACCGTCATTCGCCACTAAGTGGCGGTGACGTCACCACGACGCTTGTGCCAGGCTATGTGCACCTTGATGCCACATGAAGTGTCGAACGCCCGCTGACAGGAGGTCACGGGGCAGACCCAGGTGCCACGGGTCGACTGACTGAGATAACTGGCTGAAACACACAGACCACACACACCACACACACACACACCACATATCCACCACATACACTGCAACATACACCACACACACCATACACTACACACACTGCACCCATACCCCCCACACATACTACACCACACACACATACACCACACACACATACTCCACACACACATACACCACACACACCATCATACACCACACACACACATAAACCACACACACACATACACCACACACACACATACACCACACACACCATCATACACCACACACACATACACCACACACACATACTACACACACACACTACACACACACATACACCACACACACACATACACCACACACACACCACACACACATACCCCCCACACACACAGGCCACTTGCCAGCGTCGCACGCTCAACCTGTGCTCGGGGTGTCTGAGCGCATGCGACAGCAGAGTGGTGGTGGTGGTGTCGGGGTTGGTGGTGTTGGTGGGGTTGGTGGTGTCGGGGTTGGTGGTGGTGGTGGGGTTGGTGGTGGTGGTGGTGCCATGCAGAGGACGCACGCGGCGGGGTGTGCCGCCTACCGCCTGCGCCACTGGATCACCGACCAAGTGGACGGGGGCAATTACCCGGGGCTCGCGTGGGAGGACGAGGCGAGGAGCACGTTCCGCATCCCGTGGAAGCACGCGAGCAAGAAGGAGTACAGACACGAGGAGGACGCCGCCGTCTTCAAGGTGGGGGCGGGGGGGGTGGGGGGAGGCTGCCACGGGTGTCGATGTTAACTCGCTCGCCTGGTATGAAGGAGGTTGTGGGTGTCTCCTTCCTCTCATCCCCCTCTCATCCCCCTCTCATCCTCCTCTCATCCCCCTCTCATCCCCCACTCATCCCCCTCACATCCCCCTCACATCCCCCACTCATCCCCCTCTCATCCCCCTCTCATCCCCCTCTCATCCCCCACTCATCCCCCTCTCATCCCCCACTCATCCCCTCTCATCCTCCTCTCATCCCCCTCTCATCCTCCTCTCATCCCCCACTCATCCCCCTCTCATCCCCCTCTCATCCCCCACTCATCCCCCTCTCATCCCCCACTCATCCCCCTCTCATCCCCCTCTCATCCTCCTCTCATCCCCCTCTCATCCCCCACTCATCCCCCTCTCATCCTCCACTCATCCCACTCTCATCCCCAACTCATCCCCCACTCATCCCCCTCACATCCCCCACTCATCCCCCACTCATCCCCCTCTCATCCCCCTCTCATCCCCCACTCATCCCCAACTCATCCCCCACTCATCCCCCTCACATCCCCCACTCATCCCCCACTCATCCCCCTCTCATCCCCCACTCATCCCCCACTCATCCCCCTCACATCCCCCTCACATCCCCCACTCATCCCCCACTCATCCCCCTCTCATCCCCCACTCATCCCCCTCTCATCCCCCACTCATCCCCCTCTCATCCCCCACCCATCCCCCCCTCATCCCCCCCTCATCCCCCACTCATCCCCCCCTCATCCCCCCTCATCCCCCACTCATCCCCCACTCATCCCCCACTCATCCCCCTCTCATCCCCCTCTCATCCCCCACTCATCCCTCTCTCATCCCCCACTCATCCCTCTCTCATCCCCCACTCATCCCCCTCTCATCCCCCACTCATCCCCCTCTCATCCCCCACGTGTCTCCCCTCTCATCCCCCTCTCATCCCCCTCTAATCCCCCTCTCATCCCCCTCTCATCCCCCACTCATCCCCCACTCATCCCTCTCTCATCCCCCTCTCATCCCCCACTCATCCCCCTCTCATCCCCCACGTGTCTCCCCTCTCATCCCCCTCTCATCTCCCACTCATCCCCCACTCATCCCCCACTCATCCCCCTCTCATCCCCCTCTCATCCCCCACGTGTCTCCCCTCTCATCCCCCTCTCATCCCCCTCATCCCCCTCTCATCCCCCACTCATCCCTCTCTCATCCCCCTCTCATCCCCCACTCATCCCCCTCTCATCCCCCACGTGTCTCCCCTCTCATCCCCCTCTCATCCCCCTCTCATCCCCCACTTATCCCCCACTCATCCCCCTCTCATCCCCCTCTCATCCCCCTCTCATCCACCTCTCATCCACCTCTCATCCCCCACTCATCCCCCACTCATCCCCCTCTCATCCCCCACTCATCCCCCACTCATCCCCCTCTCATCCCCCACTCATCCCCCACGTGTCTCCCCTCTCATCCCCCTCTCATCCCCCTCTCATCCCCCACTCATCCCCAACTCATCCCTCTCTCATCCCCCTCTCATCCCCCACGTGTCTCCCGTCTCATCCCCCACTCATCCTCCTCTCATCCCCCACTCATCCCCCACTCATCCCCCACTCATCCTCCTCTCATCCCCCACTCATCCCCCACTCATCCTCCTCTCATCCCCCTCTCATCCCCCACTCATCCTCCTCTCATCCCCCACTCATCCCCCACTCATCCTCCTCTCATCCCCCTCTCATCCCCCACTCATCCTCCTCTCATCCCCCACTCATCCCCCTCTCATCCCCCACTCATCCCCCTCTCATCCCCCACGTGTCTCCCCTCTCATCCCCCTCTCATCCCCCTCTCATCCCCCTCTCATCCCCCTCTCATCCCCCTCTCATCCCCCTCTCATCCCCCTCTCATCCCCCTCTCATCCCCCTCTCATCCCCCACTCATCCCTCTCTCATCCCCCTCTCATCCCCCACTCATCCCCCTCTCATCCCCCACGTGTCTCCCCTCTCATCCCCCTCTCATCTCCCACTCATCCCCCACTCATCCCCCTCTCATCCCCCACTCATCCCCCTCTCATCCCCCACGTGTCTCCCCTCTCATCCCCCTCATATCCCCCACTCATCCCTCTCTGATCCCCCTCTCATCCCCCACTCATCCCCCTCTCATCCCCCACTCATCCCCCACGTGTCTCCCCTCTCATCCCCCTCTCATCCCCCTCTCATCCCCCACTCATCCCCAACTCATCCCTCTCTCATCCCCCTCTCATCCCCCACGTGTCTCCCCTCTCATCCCCCTCTCATCCCCCACTCATCCTCCTCTCATCCCCCACTCATCCCCCACTCATCCCCCTCTCATCCCCCACTCATCCCCCTCTCATCCCCCACGTGTCTCCCCTCTCATCCCCCTCTCATCCCCCTCTCATCCCCCTCTCATCCCCCTCTCATCCCCCTCTCATCCCCCTCTCATCCCCCTCTCATCCCCCTCTCATCCCCCTCTCATCCCCCACTCATCCCTCTCTCATCCCCCTCTCATCCCCCACTCATCCCCCTCTCATCCCCCACGTGTCTCCCCTCTCATCCCCCTCTCATCTCCCACTCATCCCCCACTCATCCCCCTCTCATCTCCCTCTCATCCCCCACTCATCCCCCTCTCATCCCCCACGTGTCTCCCCTCTCATCCCCCTCATATCCCCCACTCATCCCTCTCTCATCCCCCTCTCATCCCCCACTCATCCCCCTCTCATCCCCCACGTGTCTCCCCTCTCATCCCCCTCTCATCCCCCTCTCATCCCCCTCTCATCCCCCACTCATCCCCCTCTCATCCCTCACGTGTCTCCCCTCTCATCCCCCTCTCATCTCCCACTCATCCCCCACTCATCCCCCACTCATCCCCCTCTCATCCCCCTCTCATCCCCCACTCATCCCCCTCTCATCCCCCACGTGTCTCCCCTCTCATACCCCTCTCATCCCCCTCTCATCCCCCACTCATCCCTCTCTCATCCCCCTCTCATCCCCCACTCATCCCCCTCTCATCCCCCACGTGTCTCCCCTCTCATCCCCCTCTCATCCCCCACTCATCCCCCACTCATCCCCCTCTCATCCCCCACTCATCCCCCACTCATCCCCCTCTCATCCCCCTCTCATCCCCCACTCATCCCCCTCGTGTCTCCCCTCTCATCCCCCTCTCATTCCCCACTCATCCCCCACTCATCCCTCTCTCATCCCCCTCTCATCCCCCTCTCATCCCCCTCTCATCCCCCACTCATCCCGCACTCATCCCCCTCTCATTCCCCACTCATCCCCCACTCATCCCCCTCTCATCCCCCTCTCATTCCCCACTCATCCCCCACTCATCCCCCTCTCATCCCCCTCTCATCCCCCTCTCATCCCGCACTCATCCCCCTCTCATCCCCCTCTCATCCCCCTCTCATCCCCCACTCATCCCCCTCTCATCCCCCTCTCATCCCCCTCTCATCCCCCTCTCATCCCCCTCTCATCCCCCTCTCATCCCCCTCTCATCCCCCTCTCATCCCCCACTCATCCCCCACTCATCCCCCTCTCATCCCCCTCTCATCCCCCTCTCATCCCCCACTCATCCCCCACTCATCCCTCTCTCATCCCCCACTCATCCCCCACTCATCCCTCTCTCATCCCCCTCTCATCCCCCACTCATCCCGCACGTGTCTCCCCTCTCATCCCCCTCTCATCCCCCTCTCATCCCCCACTCATCCCCCACTCATCCCCCTCTCATCCCCCTCTCATCCCCCTCTCATCCCCCTCTCATCCCCCACTCATCCCCCACTCATCCCCCTCTCATCCCCCTCTCATCCCCCTCTCATCCCCCTCTCATCCCCCACTCATCCCCCACTCATCCCCCACTCATCCCTCTCTCATCCCCCACGTGTCTCCCTTCTCATCCCCCACTCATCCCCCTCTCATCCCCCACTCATCCCCCTCTCATCCCCCTCTCATCCCCCACTCATCCCCCTCTCATCCCCCACGTGTCTCCCCTCTCATCCCCCTCTCATCCCCCTCTCATCCCCCTCTCATCCCCCACTCATCCCCCTCTCATCCCTCACGTGTCTCCCCTCTCATCCCCCTCTCATCTCCCACTCATCCCCCACTCATCCCCCACTCATCCCCCTCTCATCCCCCTCTCATCCCCCACTCATCCCCCTCTCATCCCCCACGTGTCTCCCCTCTCATACCCCTCTCATCCCCCTCTCATCCCCCACTCATCCCCCACTCATCCCTCTCTCATCCCCCTCTCATCCCCCACTCATCCCCCTCTCATCCCCCACGTGTCTCCCCTCTCATACCCCTCTCATCCCCCTCTCATCCCCCACTCATCCCCCACTCATCCCTCTCTCATCCCCCTCTCATCCCCCACTCATCCCCCTCTCATCCCCCACGTGTCTCCCCTCTCATCCCCCTCTCATCCCCCACTCATCCCCCACTCATCCCCCTCTCATCCACCTCTCATCCCCCACTCATCCCCCACTCATCCCCCTCTCATCCCCCTCTCATCCCCCACTCATCCCCCTCGTGTCTCCCCTCTCATCCCCCTCTCATTCCCCACTCATCCCCCACTCATCCCTCTCTCATCCCCCTCTCATCCCCCTCTCATCCCCCACTCATCCCGCACTCATCCCCCTCTCATTCCCCACTCATCCCCCACTCATCCCCCTCTCATCCCCCTCTCATTCCCCACTCATCCCCCACTCATCCCCCTCTCATCCCCCTCTCATCCCCCTCTCATCCCGCACTCATCCCCCTCTCATCCCCCTCTCATCCCCCTCTCATCCCCCACTCATCCCCCACTCATCCCCCTCTCATCCCCCTCTCATCCCCCACTCATCCCCCTCTCATCCCCCTCTCATCCCCCACTCATCCCTCTCTCATCCCCCACGTGTCTCCCCTCTCATCCCCCACTCATCCCCCTCTCATCCCCCTCTCATCCCCCTCTCATCCCCCTCTCATCCCCCACTCATCCCCCACTCATCCCCCTCTCATCCCGCCCACCACCGCCACCCCACAGGCGTGGGCCATCTTCAAGGGCAAGTACCGGGCTGGCGAGGACCGTGCTGATGCGAGCACGTGGAAGACGCGGCTCCGCTGCGCCCTCAACAAGAGTCCGGACTTTGAGGAGCTGAGCGACCGCAGCCAGACGGCGAGCAGCGAGGCCTTCAAGGTGTACCGCATTCTGCCAGAGGAGAGCACCACGCGATGTGAGTGTGTCTCTGTGTGTCTCACGACCAGTAGTGTGTCTCTGTGTGTCTCTGTGTGTCTCACGACCAGTAGTGTGTCTCTGTGTGTCTCACTGTCAGTAGTGTGTCTCTGTGTGTCTCTGTGTGTCTCTGTGTGTCTCACGACCAGTAGTGTGTCTCTGTGTGTCTCACGACCAGTAGTGTGTCTCTGTGTGTCTCTGTGTGTCTGTGTGTGTCTCTGTGTGTCTCACTACCAGTAGTGTGTCTCTGTGTGTCTCACTGTCAGTAGTGTGTCTGTGTGTGTCTCTGTGTGTCTCACGACCAGTAGTGTGTCTCTGTGTGTCTCACTACCAGTAGTGTGTCTCTGTGTGTCTCACTGTCAGTAGTGTGTCTCTGTGTGTCTCTGTGTGTCTCACGACCAGTAGTGTGTCTCTGTGTGTCTCTGTGTGTCTCACTGTCAGTAGTGTGTCTGTGTGTGTCTCTGTGTGTCTCACTATCAGTAGTGTGTCTCTGTGTGTCTCTGTGTGTCTCACGACCAGTAGTGTGTCTCTGTGTGTCTCTGTGTGTCTCACGACCAGTAGTGTGTCTCTGTGTGTCTCTGTGTGTCTCACGACCAGTAGTGTGTCTCTGTGTGTATCACTGTCAGTAGTGTGTCTGTGTGTGTCTCACTACCAGTAGTGTCTCTCTGTATGTCTCCGTGTGTCTCACTGTCAGTAGTGTGTCTGTGTGTCTCTGTGTGTCTCACTACCAGTAGTGTGTCTCTGTGTGTCTCACTGTCAGTAGTGTGTCTCTGTGTGTCTCACTGTCAGTAGTGTGTCTCTGTGTGTCTCACTACCAGTAGTGTGTCTCCGTGTGTCTCACTGTCAGTAGTGTGTCTGTGTGTCTCTCACTACCAGTAGTGTCTCTCTGTGTGTCTCTGTGTGTCTCACTGTCAGTAGTGTGTCTCTGTGTGTCTCTGTGTGTCTCACTACTAGTAGTGTGTCTCTGTGTGTCTCACTACCAGTAGTGTGTCTCTGTGTGTCTCACTGTCAGTAGTGTCTCTGTGTGTCTCACTACCAGTAGTGTGTCCCTGTGTGTCTCTGTGTGTTTCACTGTCAGTAGTGTCTCTGTGTGTCTCACTACCAGTAGTGTGTCTCTGTGTGTCTCTGTGTGTCTCACTGTCAGTTGTGTGTCTTTGTGTGTCTCTGGGGTGCGTTGCCATACAGCGCTGTCGAATGTATTCGCTCCCAAAAGAAAGGTGTCCGTGCTGATGGGATGCGTTTTTTTTTTAAATATGTATCTCTTTACTTTAAATGTTTTCATGCTGAGAGACAAATATGGGAAGGAGGAGGAGGAGACATTGCGTATCAGTTTCGTGTTTCGATACCAAGGACACTGGGGGTCACCGCGGTGGCTAGGAGATGTCAACTCTCTCGCCTGGTACACGGGAGGTCGTGGGTTCGATCCCGACCCTGACGACTGCTGCTGTATATTGGAATGTGCGTGTCTCCTCTCTCTCCCCGTGGTCGCGTGGATTTGTCTCCGGGGTTTTCCACCTCCACATTTAGGATGGGCGTGAGCTCAGAGTCTTTGGCCTCTGCTCGAAATGTCCGCGTGATGAGCCGCTTTGTTGAGCTGTCATTTGTGGCCACGTCGCTTCTGATTAATATTTATACAGCTCAGTGGGCCTTTAGCTGGCGAAATAGAAATAGTTGATCAACGCTCGATTGTCCGTTGTCTTCACAGGTGACTGTGCCCGCAACAGCGATGAGATCATGCCACCGGAAGAACCTGAACAGATCCAGGAGGTACAGGTGCAACATCAACATCGTCGTCAACATCATCGTCATCGTCATCAACATCGACATCATCGTCGTCGTCGTCATTGACATCGTCATCGTCAACATTATCGTCATTCTCGTCATCAGCATCATCATCATCGGCATCGTTACCGTCATCAAGATGATCATCGTTATCATCATCATTGCGGTCAACAGGACTCAATCATGAGGGTCCTGCTACATGGGGGCATGCGGGTGAGCGTGCGGGTGAGTTGGTGAGCGTGCGGGTGAGTTGGTGAGCATGTGGGGTCGCGTGCGGGTGAGTTGGTGAGCATGCGGGTGAGTTGGTGAGTATGTGG
Source organism: Petromyzon marinus (assembly GCF_048934315.1). NCBI lineage: Eukaryota > Metazoa > Chordata > Hyperoartia > Petromyzontiformes > Petromyzontidae > Petromyzon > Petromyzon marinus. Next base: position 6,539,798 of record NC_133720.1, read on the forward strand.
GGTCACGTGCGGGTGAGTTGGTGAGCATGCGGGTGAGTTGGTGAGCATGCGGGTGAGTTGGTGAGTATGTGGGGTCGCGTGCGGGTGAGTTGGTGAGCATGCGGGTGAGTTGGTGAGTATGTGGGGTCACGTGCGGGTGAGTTGGTGAGCATGCGGGTGAGTTGGTGAGTATGTGGGGTCGCATGCGGGTGAGTTGGTGAGCATGCGGGTGAGTTGGTGAGTATGTGGGGTCGCGTGCGGGTGAGTTGGTGAGCATGCGGGTGAGTTGGTGAGTATGTGGGGTCACGTGCGGGTGAGTTGGTGAGCATGCGGGTGAGTTGGTGAGCATGCGGGCTAGCGTGCGGGTGAGTTGGTGAACATGCGGGTGAGTTGGTGAGCATGTAGGGTCGCGTGCGGGTGAGTTGGTGAGCATGCGGGTGAGTTGGTGAGCGTGCGGGTGAGTTGGTGAGCATGTGGGGTCGCGTGCGGGTGAGTTGGTGAGCATGCGGGTGAGTTGGTGAGCATGCGGGTGAGTTGGTGAGTATGTGGGGTCGCGTGCGGGTGAGTTGGTGAGCATGTGGGGTCGCGTGCGGGTGACTTGGTGAGCATGCGGGTGAGTTGGTGAGTATGTGGGGTCACGTGCGGGTGAGTTGGTGAGCATGCGGGTGAGTTGGTGAGCATGTGGGTGAGTTGGTGGGCATGTAGGGTCGCGTGTGGGTGAGTTGGTGAGCATGTGGGCTAGCTTCCGGGTGAGTTGGTGAGCATGCGGGTGAGTTGGTGAGTATGTGGGGTCACGTGCGGGTGAGTTGGTGAGCATGCGGGTGAGTTGGTGAGTATGTAGGCTAGCGTGCGGGTGAGTTGGTGAGCATGCGGGTGAGTTGGTGAGTATGTGGGGTCACGTGCGGGTGAGTTGGTGAGCATGCGGGTGAGTTGGTGAGTATGTAGGCTAGCGTGCGGGTGAGTTGGTGAGCATGCGGGTGAGTTGGTGAGTATGTGGGGTCGCGTGCGGGTGAGTTGGTGAGCATGCGGGTGAGTTGGTGAGTATGTGGGGTCACGTGCGGGTGAGTTGGTGAGCATGTGGGTGAGTTGGTGAGTATGTGGGGTCGCGTGCGGGTGAGTTGGTGAGAATGTAGGCTAGCGTGCGGGTGAGTTGGTGAGCATGCGGGTGAGTTGGTGAGTATGTGGGGTCGCCTGCGGGTGAGTTGGTGAGCATGCGGGTGAGTTGGTGAGCATGTGGGCTAGCGTGCGGGTGAGTGGGACGCGGGGCTGTAAAGGCCCGAGTCCCGGGTGAGTTTGCGAAACGCCCTCCGGTCCAAAGTTCGCTTGCGTGGGGGGAGCCTAGGAGTCGTCACAATTTTCGGGGAACTCGTTAAAAAAAAAACAACAACTCACAAGCACGACGAGACGGCCGAGAGCGTCGCTCTGCCGATTCCCTCGGCTCTTCTCCAGGAGGCTCCTTCCCTGCCAAGTGATCTGCAGTACGGGGGAAGGTGGGGGGAGGTGACGATTCCCACTCGCGGCCAAACACCGCTGGCGATTGTCTGAACCGCTGCTGACGCCTCCGCTGCGTCGTCCACTCGGCCCTGAATGAGTACCTGGTTGCGGTGGCATTGGTGGAGGCGGCCGGGCGAGCGGGTGCTGCTCGCCAACAGCGCACTTGCCCCAAGCGTCTGTTGCTGGCTATACGGGGGGATGGGGGATCTTTTGTCTGTTGTGTGTGTGTGGGGAGCGGGAGCGTTGCGCTCAAGAGCCCCGGCGGGCCGAGTTCGATTCCCGCTCAGTGCCGGATTATCCCAGTAGCACAAGTAGCTACTACTACACGTGTAGTAGTAGCTACAGCTACTACATATGTAGTAGTTGCTACTACTACACGTGTAGTAGTAGTAGCTACTACTACATATGTACATATGTAGTAGTAGCTACTACATATGTACATATATAGTAGCTACAGCTACTACATATGTAGTAGTAGCTACTACATATGTAGTTACTACTACATATGTAGCAGCTACTACTACATACGTAGTAGTACTACTACATATGTAGTAGAGCTACTACTAGTAGCTACTACTACATATGTAGCAGTAGCTACTAGTAGCTACGACTACATATATGTGTACTACTACATATGTAGTAGTAGCTACTAGTAACTACTACATATGTAGTAGTAGTAGTAGCTACTAGTAGCTACTACTACATATGTAGTAGTACACATATATGTAGTCGTAGCTACTAGTAGCTACTGCTACATATGTAGTAGTACACATATATGTAGTCGTAGCTACTAGTAGTAGCTACTAGTAGCTACGACTACATATGTAGTAGTAGCTACTAGTAGTAGTAGTAGCTACTAGTAGTAGTAGTAGCTACTAGTAGCTACTACGACTACATATGTAGTAGTAGCTACTAGTAGCTACTACTACATATGTAGTAGTACACATATATGTAGTAGTAGCTACTAGTAGTAGCTACTAGTAGCTACGACTACATATGTAGTAGCTACGGGCCCCGCACTTTCAAGGGCCCCTCGCTAAATGCTTTCAAGCTATCAATTCCGGTTCGGTGATTCTTCTGCACTTGCTCTATTACTATAGTACTATACCGCCTTCAACTTTTACCAACGACTGGGTGCTTAAGGTTAGCGATTCGTCGTATTATCTGGCTGTATAACAAATAAAACAAAAATTACAATTACTTTACCGCGCAAGTAAAAAAAAAATGTAGGTTTTAATATTTACGTCATGTTTTAAAAAAAAATTTGGGCCCCTTTATAACATTTGCTACAGGCCCCACACTCGCTCCATCCGGCACTGCTCCCGCTCACTGCCATCGACAACCGCTGACGGCGAATATCTGAACCGCTGCTGTGCCTTCCCTAGGTCGACTCAGCCTTGAAAAAAAAAGTACCTCCTGTGCGGTGTGCCGCTACTGTGGGGAGACAAAGGCGGCCGGGCGTGGTTGCCCGGCTCACCGTTTTCTAATTCGGCAAAAATTTTGACCGTGGGCGCCGGGGCACACATTGGCCTACTCTTCCTCGACTGACGTCACGGGATCTTTAACGTCCACGATGAGCGACGCGGACGGGCGCGTGGTCTCCTGTGGCCAGTACACAGTAGGCAGGATTGGGACATTCCACATTCCTATGGCGAGGTGGGACGGTGGGGGCGAGTCTATCCAAGGCACAAACAACCACCGTTGCCATCCCCGCAAAGTGGTAGCTATTTTATCGACCCCGGATGGATGACGACGACGATGATGATGAGTCAAGCACCCAAACCAGGATTTGAACTCGCAACCTTCCGGCTGCCGAGCCAACCCGTGCCATCGTGGGCCCTGACCCCGACTGTCGACGCTTTGTGTCCGGCCCCTTTACCACCCTTTGACGACATCGCCAGGCCCCGCGCGCGTGTCCCCCTGTCGCCGATCCTGTGACTGTGGGGAGGGGTCACGTGGGAAGAGGGGAGACAAAGGTGGACGTTGAGACCACGTGGGGACGGGGTGGGTGGGTGGGGGTGTCAGGACGACATTTCCGAGATTTATTGATGGTTTCAGTACGGAACCACTGACACACCCACAGACACAATGCACGCACGTAAAGATAGAGATCCCCCGTATAGCCTCCAACGAACTGTGCAGGCAAGTGGTTTTAATGAGCGCCCGTGAATCAAGGCCAACACGGCACAATGCAAGTGGGGTGGGCTGACCAACACCCACGCTCGACCGCCTTTAACTCCCAAGTGGCGATGTTTAGACAAGAAAATGGGTCTCTGCGCGAGTCTGTGGGTCTCAGCGTGAGTCTATGGATCTGTGTGTTAGTCTGTGGGCCTCTGTGTGAGTCTACGGGTCTCTATGCAGGTCTATGGGTATCTGCGTGAGAGTCTGTGGGTCTATGTGTGAGACTGTGGGTCTCTGAGAGAGTCTGTGGCTCTCTGAGCGAGTCTGTGGCTCTCTGAGTGAGTCTGTGGCTCTCTGAGTCTGTGGCTCTCTGAGCGAGTCTGTGGCTCTCTGAGTGAGTCTGTGGCTCTCTGTGTGAGTCTGTGGCTCTGTGTGAGTCTATGGCTCTCTGTGTGAGTCTGTGGCTCTCTGAGTGAGTCTATGGCTCTCTGAGTGAGTCTGAGTGAGTCTGTGGCTCTCTGAGTGAGTCTATGGCTCACTGAGTGAGTCTATGGCTCACTGAGTGAGTCTGAGCGAGTCTGTGGCTCTTTGAGTGAGTCTATGGCTCTCTGAGTGAGTCTGAGTGAGTCTGTGGCTCTCTGAGTGAGTTTGTGGCTCTCTGAGTGAGTCTATGGCTCTCTGAGTGAGTCTGAGTGAGTCTGTGGCTCTCTAAGCGAGTCTATGGCTCTCTGAGTGAGTCTGTGGCTCTCTGAGCGAGTCTATGGCACTCTGAGTGAGTCTGTGTCTCTCTGAGCGAGTCTGTGGCTCTCTGAGTGAGTCTATGGCTCTCTGAGTGAGTCTGAGTGAGTCTGTGGCTCTCTGAGCGAGTCTAAGACCACACTCCGGGCGACTGCGCTGCTTCTTGCGTGCAGCAGCCGCGGGATCTGGCGGACGACGGTGAGACATCGACGTCTTGACCGCCCGCGTTCCGTCAGTCGCACCGCTCCACGCCGTCGTCTTGTTTGACGCGTGGCGACCGACGCGGCGCCGCCGTGCGGGTCACACGTGCGCGTCCCGTCTGATTTACAGGTGTCCATGGCAGTGATGGAACCGGCGCCCTGGTGCTACAGCCCTGAAATGCTGCTCGACTACCCAGGTAATGATCAGTCACGCACGCACACACACACACACCCCGTGTAGCCTGTAGGAAGGAGCACCTATGAAGGCCCGGCACGGCACACGAAAGGGGTGGGTGGCCAGCACCACGCCCGGCCGCCTTTGTATCATCGATGTTTACGCACCGCTCAAGGTACTAATTTATTGCTGAAGTCGACCCAGGCGAGGCCCAGGATCGGTTCAGATAATCGCCACTCTGTGTGTCTATGTAGGTTGAACTTCTTTTGCACCGTACGTAGCCAACCGTGTTAATCGTAGGTGGCCGCGAGTGGGTCGCCGGGTTCCTGCGTGCGTAGCTGTCTGCCATTGCGTTTTTTGCAACAGGGCACGATCCGTAATATGATATTACGATTCGTAATATAATATGATATATCATATAATACTACATATATTATAATAAAATAGCATTTTATGTTATTATAATAATATATTATTATTGTAATAATATATTATTATTAGGTTGTTGGGGGTCGCCTGCGTCGCCCCCCACCAACCTGGTATTCATCACAGAAAGAAAGATACAGTTGTGCACTTACCAACGTAACGGAACGTCTGTCCCTGCGACTTGTTGATTGTGAAAGCGTACGCGGAGAGAAATGGGAAATTGTCGTCGTCGCAAAACAAATGGCAAAGTCGTGTCGGTGGGGGCCAAGTGGATTCTGGGAATCAACACCCAATCGCCTCGTTCTCTCTCTCAAGCGTTCATCGTATTCGTCATAGACAGATAGAGAAAGTTGTTTATATATAAATATCATTTTACATCTGGAAGACTTCATTGAAAACGACATTTCGTGTGAATTTTCTGTCGTCGTTAAGTAGATGATGGCCTTGCCGGGGGTTCGGTTCGATGCGGACTTTCACCTGTTTGGGATTGCGGGATCGAGATAAGGCGACGTAGAGAGCTGCTGGCCGTGCGAGAAGACCTTCGTCTGCAGATCGATGCCAACGTAATCGAGCGTCTGTCCCTGCGCCTCCATCGTTCATGCAGGGTGCGCGTAGGCTTGCAGCGCCCCCTGCATGAAAACGACGGAGCGTCCATCATATTCGTATCACAGAGAAAGTTTGGCGTTTATTCATTATTATAATATTATATTAGGATCCGTAATAATAATATTACGATCCGTAATATTGTTCTCGCGATAATTTCCCATGGATTGGCAACACAAAAATTCAAAGACCCCTCTCAGTTTCATTCTCACAGGGCTCCTACTCTGAAATACGCTTTTTTTTGGTACTTAATGAAATACGCATTGCGGGACGTTCTTTTAAAATCATTCTCTGAGGTTTAAGGAACATTTCCGGTGACACAATTGCATTGACAGGAGCAGCAGTTGTAAAAGTTCGAGCAATTTTAAATGAACCGTGGTCAGTCCTTCGCGTTGGTTGCTCCTACCTCTTCGGCGTCGCTATTTTTATTTTTTATTTTACGTCTTCTTCTGCCATTTCAACTTCGACGCTTCTTCGGTACACAGAAAATCCCGTGCAGCCAGTTCACCCGGCTAGTTTCCGGTGTGCTGGCGAGTAAAACCCACGGCATCTACAATTGTAACAACGTTCACAATTGTGAGTTTACTCTCCAACACACAACCGGTGTGCTGAACGAGGAACTAATTTGCACGTCAGATTAACTCATAGCCTTTCGCGACCAATGTCATCCATAATATATATTTTTTGGGATAGATCGCGTAGATATAAATGGCGTTAAACCCACCACCACCCGACACAGCCAATTAGTAAGGTTTGTCACGTAAACAGAACACGTCGATTCGTTACCAGTACAGCACACCGGTCTGTTGGAGAGCAAATCCACAACATTTATAATTGGCATTTTCTGTTTACGTGACAAACCTTACTAATTTGCTGTGGTGGTTGCGGGTTTAACGACACCTTTATATCCACGCGAACCAGCCCATAAAACCTCTCACGGATTATTGCCACATTTCGTGTACGTCACACACCTTACTAATTTGCTGTGTCGGGTGGTGGCGGGTTTAACGACACGCATTCATATTGGTCGCGATAGCTTGACCGCGTGTTCAAACGACCCTTCTTGCTACTCTGGCCCACTCCCCCCCGCCCTCCCTCTTCCCCACCACCGCCGCCACCACCACCACCACCAGACTACTCCGTCATCGACGTGCGGTTCTTCTACAAGGGCGCGCTGGTGAGCGAGCAGTGGGCGTCGCGGCTTTGCCGCGTGGGCCACCGCGCCCCGACGGTGCACGACCCCAGCGTGTACGGCCCCAGCGAGGCCACGCAGCTCCTCTTCCCGCCGCCGGCGTCCGCGCTCGCCGCTCCCGGCGACGCCAGGCAGCGGGCCCACACGGAGACTCTGCTCGCCAACGTGGAGCGCGGCGTGCTGCTGAGCGTGACGAGCGAAGGGCTCTTCGCCCAGCGCCTCTGCCGGGCGCACGTCTTCTGGTCGGGCCCCTGCGCCGAGACGCCGCCCGGAGCCCCCAACAAGATGGAGAGGGGCCCCCCCGTGCAGCTGTTCAACACGCGGCAGTTCATGAAAGGTGCGAGCGCGAGCGCGTGCGCGTGCGAGCGACGGACGCCACCGGGGGGGAGTTGGAAGCAGTCGCCCTCCCTGCGACGGTCCCCGAGGAGCGACGCTCACGGCAGCGAGCGGAGCGCCGGGCGGATACAATTGCGGCGAGTTGGCACAGTGGGGGGCTGCAGCTCTGTGCGTCTGCCGGTGATCTCTGTCGGCCGACCCGTGGCGCCTGCTGGGTCTGTGCCCAGACCTCCTGTCGGCGAGGCCTGCGACGCTTCACGTGGCCTGAAAGCGCACCTGGCCTGGCACAGGCGCCGTGGTCACGTCACCGTCACTTAGTGGCGAATGGTGGTTGTCATTGGGTGTGATGTCTGTTTGTGTGGGCGATGTAGGCGATGGGTGGGTGATGCGTGTGAGTGTTAGTGCGTGGGCGCTGTGTGTATGTGTAAGTGACGTGGGTAATGTGTGTGTGTGGGTGGGTGGCTGATGTGTATAGGCGATGTGTGTGGGTGGGTGATGTGTGTGTCTGCGTGGGGGCAATGTGTGGGTGGGTGGGTGAGTGGGTGATGTGTGTGGGTGGTGTGTGTGTCTGCGTGGGGGCAATGTGTGGGTGGGTGAGTGGGTGATGTGCATGGGTGGCACTGGTGTGTGCGGAGCGGGTGGGTGACGCGTGCGTGCCAGCAGGTTGTCAATTTGCAACTGAACGTGTGGAGGTGCATCAGATGAAACGGCCTAACGGGGGGGGGCTCGGTTGGTGGATCACGGCAGAGCTGGCGTGCGTGGCCGTTACGGCGTGTGGCCGGGTTGTGTGTTCCCCCGTGTTGCGTTGTTGTTGCCGCTGCTGCTTGTGTTGTTGCCCTGGAGACCGCGAGATCGCCCATCAGGGCCGCCGCCCTCATGGCGTGCTTAGAATTCCGCTGCACCAACAACCATGGCAGGACACCTGACGCACAAATGGAAATCAAAGACTGGAAATCAAAGACTCTCCAGGAGTAGTCGTCGCGCCCAGAAGCAGGCGGTGCGACGCGTAGCCACGCAATGACCCCCCGATCCGCAAAAATACGCAGTAGGAGCCATCGTTGTTGGGGGCATCGTCGTTGGGGGCATCGTCGCCGGGGGCATCGTCGCTGGGGGCATCGTCGCAGCCATCAACACCTCTGCTCGCTCCCGGGGCACCGTTGTCTGTGCTCGACCACCCGAATGTGAAATTGTTGCCGAATGTGAAATTGTTGCCGTTTGCTCTGCGTATCGCACATCAGGCGTACGAAGCAGAGAGAGAGAGAGAGTTGTTGTTGTTGTTGTTTGCTCTTGTTGCCAGAAATGAATCAGTACGTGACCTGGCACGGTCCGTCACCGCAGTTCGTCACCACTATCTGCTTCGGCGAGGAATTCCCCGACATGGACGGCGCTAAGAAATACGTCACCGTGCAGGTGAGCGCGTGGTGTGGCGTGGTGAGGCGTGGTGTGGCGTGGTGTGGCGTGGTGAGGCGTGGTGTGGCGTGGTGAGGCGTGGTGAGGCGTGGTGAGGCGTGGTGAGGCGCGGTGAGGCGTGGTGAGGCGTGGTGTGGCGTGGTGAGGCGTGGTGTGGCGTGGTGAGGCGTGGTGAGGCGTGGTGTGGCGTGGTGAGGCGTGGTGTGGCGTGGTGAGGCGTGGTGAGGCGCGGTGAGGCGTGGTGAGGCTGGGATTGTTTACCCAGGGGAGCCTTGTCGAATCCCCGCTCTCGTCTTCGCGAGGCTCCTGCCCGACTCTGAACTCCCACGGTGGATGGGAGCCGATCATTGCCCTGCGTGAGTTACACCTGGGTCACAGTGCCGGATTATCGCAGTAGCAACCGTAGCTACACATGCTACGGGCCCCGCACTTCCAAGGGCCCCGCACTTTCAAGGGCCCCGCGCTAAACGCTTTCAAGCTATCAATTCCGGTATCAATGATTCTTCTGCACTTGCTCTATTACTATAGTACTATACTGCCTTCAACTTTTACGAACGACTGGGTGCTTAAGATTAGCGATTTGTCGTATTATCTGGCTGTATGGCAAATGAAAAAATAAATTACTTTACTACGCAAGTAAAAAATGTGTTTTAATATTTAAGGTTTTTTTTAATTTAGGGCCCCTTTATAACATTTGCTACAGGCCCCGCACTAGCTTAATCCGGCACTGCTGGGTCGGGTATCAAACAACAACAACAAAACACAACACGTGTACTGTTCACGTGTCATCACCCCGACTGACACCAATGCCCTCGGCCCCACCCCTCAGCCCCACCTCTCCCATCAGCCTCTCCCTCCACGTTCCACTAGAACTGGTTACCGCTTTGCCACGTTCCACTTGAACTGGTTAGCGCTTTGCCACGTTCCACTTGAACTGGTTACCGCTTTGCCACGTTCCACTTGAACTGGTTAGCGCTTTGCCACGTTCCACTAGAACTGCTTACCGCTTTGCCACGTTCCACTTGAACTGGTTACCGCTTTGCCACGTTCCACTAGAACTGGTTACCGCTTTGCCACGTTCCACTTGAACTGGTTACCGCTTTGCCACGTTCCACTAGAACTGGTTACCGCTTTGCCACGTTCCACTAGAACTGGTTACCGCTTTGCCACGTTCCACTTGAACTGGTTACTGCTTTGCCACGTTCCACTAGAACTGGTTACCGCTTTGCCACGTTCCACTAGAACTGGTTACCGCTTTGCCACGTTCCACTAGAACTGGTTACCGCTTTGCCACGTTCCACTTGAACTGGTTACTGCTTTGCCACGTTCCACTAGAACTGGTTACCGCTTTGCCACGTTCCACTAGAACTGGTTACCGCTTTACCACGTTCCACTAGAACTGGTTACCGCTTTGCCACGTTCCACTTGAACTGGTTACCGCTTTGCCACGTTCCACTTGAACTGGTTACCGCTTTGCCACGTTCCACTTGAACTGGTTACCGCTTTGCCACGTTCCACTAGAACTGGTTACCGCTTTGCCACGTTCCACTAGAACTGGTTACCGCTTTGCCACGTTCCACTTGAACTGGTTACCACTTTGCCACGTTCCACTTTAACTGGTTACCGCTTTGCCACGTTCCACTAGAACTGGTTACCGCTTTGCCACGTTCCACTAGAACTGGTTACCGCTTTGCCACGTTCCACTAGAACTGGTTACCGCTTTGCCACGTTCCACTAGAACTGGTTACCACTTTGCCACGTTCCACTAGAACTGGTTACCGCTTTGCCACGTTCCACTAGAACTGGTTACCGCTTTGCCACGTTCCACTAGAACTGGTTACCGCTTTGCCACGTTCCACTAGAACTGGTTACCACTTTGCCACGTTCCACTAGAACTGGTTACCGCTTTGCCACGTTCCACTAGAACTGGTTACTGCTTTGCCACGTTCCACTAGAACTGGTTACCGCTTCGCCACGTTCCACTAGAACTGGTTACCGCTTTGCCACGTTCCACTAGAACTGGTTACCGCTTTGCCACGTTCCGCTTGAACTGGTTACCGCTTCGCCACGTTCGGCCGGAACCGGTGACCGAGTGTGATGCGTCATGGGCCCCAGGTGGAGGCGCGCTTCGCGAGGCTTCTCTACGAGAAGGCGAAGGCAGAGGGCGCCTGCTCCTTGCGCGAGTTCGAGATCTCCGCTCCCAACAAGGAGGACGAGATCCTGGACATCATCAAGAGTCTGTGCGACAGCATCGCCATCTCCTCCTAGCGCCGGAGTCTCCTCTCTCGCCCTCCTGCTCCTCCCTCCCTCCTCCTCCTTCCTTCCATCATCCTCCCTCCCCCCTCCTTTCCTTCTCCCCTCCTCCCTCCATCATCCTCCAGCACCTGAACCGGTCCTGGGCCTCCCCTAGGTCGACTCGGCCTCAATTGAGTACCTGGTGCAATGTGTAAACATCGCCACTCGGGTAACAAAGGCGGCTCCCGGCGTGGTGCTGGCCACCCACCCCTCTCGTGGTGCCGTGCCAGCCTGCCTCATCGGTGCTATTCCGCTAACAGCACTTGCCCCAACAGTCTGTTAAAGGCTACACGCGCGATGGCGGCCCAGCTCTTGCGAAGGACGTCGCGGGGATCGTTAAACGTTGCCCGCGAAGTGACGCGCAGGGCTGTCGCCAGCCACGCGCCACCACCCGACACGGCCAACTAGTAAGGGTTGTCACGTCAACAGAACGTGGCCAATTCGTCACTAGTACAGCACTAGTGTATAGTGTATTATACTAGTACAGCACTAACCGCTGTGTTGGAGAGCCAAGCCACAACATTTACAATCTGAGTACGACCGGTTAGTGCTGTGCTAGTGACGAATTGGTCACGTTCTGTTTACGTGACGGCCTTTACTAGTTAGCTGTGTCGGGTGGTGGCGGGTTTAACGACACAACATTTATACATTTACGCAATCCAACCCAAAGAAACCCCCCCCCCCCCCCTCTACTGTGGATGATATTGGTCGCGAAAGGCTCTACGTCTTAACAAAGTGGTTATACTGCCCTCTTGAAAGACCTCGTACACCTACCCCGCCATAGGAATGTGTAATTTCCATTTGGTCCAGGAAACTGCTTAAAATGTTTTTTTTTTTTAATATAGAGCACGTGCTGTATGTGTAAACACGTGTCGTGAATTATAACTCAAGATACGTTCTTCAGTGCATGATGAACCGTCCACATCCTTACCGGCTTGTGATGATCATGGCTATTATCACCTGAGACTCATGATTTTATGATCGTGTAAATTATCGGATGATGATGATTTTAAATGTTTTGCTAAATTATTGAATTATGCTGATAGCGGTGATTTCTTTCGTGACTCTCAGCAGGCTCAGCCAGGTTTCACTTCCCTGTTTAAATAAAAACAAATTCACGTTGCGCGAGTCGATTACCGTTTTATGGTGCTGATGATTGATGGAATGATTGTATCGTGATCATACTAATAAACATTCCGATGATGCTGAAGATACTGATGATGGTCAAATTATTGCACGATAGTGATGATGTTGCTGTTGATGATTGAATTCTTGGATGAATATGATGATGATGATGATAAGTATGATTCTGATGTTTTAATCTTTGGATGATGATGCTGATAGTTGAGTTATTTTGCCGCTGATAATTATTACGACTGGGTGGGTGGCCACATCACCCACGCCCGGCCGCCTTTGTCTCCCCAGTAGGCCATGTTGATGCACCGCACCAATAACTAATTTGAGGCTGAGTCGACCTAGAGGATGCCCAGGAGCGGTTAAAATCGCCACGGTTATTGGTCGTGAGCGGGAAACGAACTCGGGTCGCTGGGTTCCTAGCGCAACGCACTAACCACTACGCTACCACTCCCCACGGGACATACCAAGACAAAGATCCCCCATATAGCCTTAGACTTGCGGCAAGTGCTGTTAGCGAGCACCTATGAAGGCCGACACGGCACAGGAGGGGGTGGGTTGCCAGCAACCACGCCCGGCCGCCTTTGTCTCCCCGAGTGGCGATGTTTACACACCGCACTAGGTACTCATTTGAGGCTGAGTCGACCTAGGGGAGGCCCACGACCGGTTCAGATAATCGTCACCGATGTTGGCCGTGAGCGGGAATCGAACCTGGGTCGTCAGGTTTGTAGCGCTAACCGCTACACTACCGCTCCCCACAACACGCATACAGACACACACAAACACTACGAATAGATTCACCCTTTGATCTTTGCGCAGCTTGCAGAAATAAATAAAACCACAAACGAAATATCCACGTTACTGGGTGACGCTGCTGCTGCTGCTGCAAAAGTTTCGCACAACAAATAAATCAACCCAACACTCTCCGTGCCAGAGACACCACCACATGTGTGTGGCCTTCATGAACAAAAAACCCCTCAAGTGACATTTTGGGCAATGTCACGTTGCTATATATAAAAAAGGAGCCGTAAGTCCACGTTCTTCATTGCAAGGCCCACGGGCAACTGGTGGCCTCCTGGGGCCTTTAGCGCAGCGAGTGCCGGATGAAGCGAGTGCGGGGCCTGGAGCAAATGTTGTAAAGGGGCCCTAAATTTTAATACAACCAAACACGTCAATATTAAAACACACATTTTTAACTTGCGTAGTAAAGTAAATGTATTTTTTGCATTTGCTATACAGCCAGATAATACGAACAAATCGCTAACCTTAAACACCCAGTCGTTCGTAAAAGCTGAAGGCGGTATAGTACTATAGTAATAGAGCAAGTGCAGAATCACTGAACCGGAATTGATCGCTTGAAAGCATTTAGCGCGGGGCCCTACTACACATTTAACTACTACTAAACATGTAGCTACATGTGTAGTAGTAGCTACATGTGTAGTAGTAGCTACATATGTAGTAGCTACATGTGTAGTAGCTACATGTGTAGTAGTAGCTACATGTGTACTACATGTGTAGTAGCTACATGTGCAGCTACATGTGTAGTAGCTACATGTGTAGTAGCTACATATGTAGTAGCTACATGTGTAGTAGCTACTACATGTGCAGTAGCTACTACACATGTAGTAGCAGCATGTGTAGTAGCTACATGCGTAGTAGTAGCTACATGTGTAGTAGTAGCTACACGTGTAGTAGCTACTTGTGTAGTAGCCACATGTGTTGTAGCTACATGTGTAGTAGCTACATATGTAGTAGCTACATGTGTAGCTACATGTATAGTAGCTACATGTGTAGTAGTAGCTACATGTGTAGTAGTAGCTACATGTGTAGTAGCAACTACACGTGTAGCTACATGTGTAGTAGTAACTACACGTGTAGCTACATGTGTAGTAGCTACACATGTAGTAGATGCATGTGTAGTAGCTACATGTGTAGTAGCTACATGTGTAGTAGTAGCTACATGTGTAGTAGCTACATGTGTAGTAGTAGCTACATGTAGTAGTAGCTACATGTGTAGTAGTAGCTACATGTAGTAGTAGCTACATGTGTAGTAGTAGCTACATGTGTAGTAGTAGCTACATGTGTAGTAGCTACATGTGTAGTAGCAGCTACATGTGTAGTAGCTACATGTGTAGTAGTAGCTACATGTAGTAGCTACATGTGTAGTAGCTACATGTGTAGCTGCATGTGTAGTAGCTACATATGTAGTAGTAGCTACATGTGTAGTAGCTACATGTGTAGTAGTAGCTATATGTAGTAGCTACTACTACACATGTAGTAGCTACATGTGTAGTAGTAGATACTACACATGTAGCTAGTACACAGGCAGCTACTACACACGTAGCTACTACACATGTAGCTACTACACATGTAGCTACTACTACACATGTAGCTACTACTACACATGTAGCTACTACTACATGTAGCTACTACTACACATGTAGCTACTACTACATGTAGCTACTACTACACATGTAGCTACTACACATGTAGCTACTAGTACACATGTAGCTACTACACATGTAGCTACTACATGTAGCTACTACTACACATGTAGCTACTACTACATGTAGTAAGTGTAGTAGCTACTACTACACGTGTAGCTACTACACGTGTAGTAGTAGCTACACGTGTAGTAGCTACATGTGTAGTAATAGCTACATGTGTAGTAGCTACATGTGTAGTAGCTACTACACATGTTGCTAATACCTATGTAGTAGCTACACATGTAGCTACTACATGTGTAGTAGCTACATGTGTAGTAGCTACATGTGTAGTAGCTACTACACATGTAGCTACTACAGATGTAGCTACTACTACACATGTAGCTACTACTACTACATGTGTAGTAGTAGTAGCTATATGTGTAGTAGTAGTAGCTACATGTGTAGTAGTAGTAGCTACATGTGTAGTAGTAGTAGCTACATGTGTAGTAGCTACTACTACATGTGCAGTAGTAGCTACTACTACTACTACATGTGTAGTAGTAGTAGTAGCTACATGTGTAGTAGTAGTAGTAGCTACGTGTGTAGTAGTAGTAGCTACATGTGTAGTAGTAGCTACGTGTGTAGTAGTAGTAGCTACATGTGTAGTAGTAGTAGCTACATGTGTAGTAGTAGTAGCTACATGTGTAGTAGTAGTAGCTAAATGTGTAGTAGTAGTAGCTATATGTGTAGTAGTAGTAGCTACACGTGTAGTAGTAGTAGCTACATGTAGTAGTAGTAGCTACATGTGTAGTAGCTAAAACTAAAACTTGATTTGGCGCTTTCGTGACTGCAGGAATTACTCTTTGTTGTTTTCGGTAAAGTCACGTAGAAATAAGAAATAATAATAAAATTACATAATAGCATACGACGTTTCGATTGCAACGCAAGCAATCATCACCAGGTATAGAAGAGCTACATTTAAGAAAGAGAGAGGAAACACAGAACCGCAGAGATATATACAGACACCTAAGTAGAGGGAGTTAACACAGAGACACAAAGAGAGACACAACGCATGGAGCACAGAGAGACAGGGTCTCTGTGCCGAGGCCTTAGCATGTAGGGGAGACAAAGAGAGATGGAGAAGCACATCAAATCGAACAAGATTTAGTCAAATTTGAAAACAATATAATGCGTGTTCTCCCCGTGGTCGCGTGGATATTTCTCCGGGTCCCCCGGTATTTCCCTTCAAATTTAGAATAAACATCAACACACGTTTCGAGTATTTGGCTGCTATAAATGTCCACGCAACGCGTGTTGATGTTGATTCTAAATTTGGAGGGAAATACCGGAGGACCCGGAGAAATATCCACGCGACCACGGGGAGAACACGCATTATATTATTTTCAAATTTTACTAAATCTTGTTCGATTTGATGTGCTTCTCCGTCTCTCTTTGTCTCCCCTACATGCTAAGGCCTCGGCACAGAGACCCTGTCTCTCTGTGCTCCATGCGTTGTGTCTCTCTTTGTGTCTCTGTGTTAACTCCCTCCACTTAGGTGTCTGTATATATATCTGCGGTTCTGTGTTTCCTCTCTCTCTCTTAAATGTGGCTCTTCTATGCCTGGTGATGATTGCTTGCGTTGCAATCGAAACGTCGTATGCTATTATGTAGTAGCCACTACATGTAGCTACTAGCCACATGTAGCTACTAGCCACTACATGTAGCTACTACTACACATGTAGTAGTAGCTACATGTGTAGTAGCTACTACATGTAGCTACTACACATGTAGCTACTACACATGTAGCTACTACTACATGTGTAGTAGCTACATGTAGTAGTAGCTACTACACATGTAGCTACTACTACATGTGTAGTAGCTACTACATGTAGCTACTACACATGTAGCTACTCCACATGTAGCTACTACTACACGGCCACGATACACAAACGCTGACACCCCCCCCCCATCACCATCATCATCGTGCCGCTGTCAAAACTCCCAATGGTTTCACAGTAATGCGTGGGGGCACCTTCACACACACATTGCCCGACTGCCACGGGTAGAGATGCGTGAGGCCACGCGGCGCATCGAGACGTGAAAATCCGCGCGGGTCATCTCCGCGTTGTGCTTGGGCGTTTGCTGATACATTCCCGGAGCTGACCTAGAGGCGACCCCCCCCCCCCACAACTCTCCTCCACCCCTCCCCCCACCCCCTCCACCCCCACCGCACATTTAACCGATTCCCACTTCTGCTCTCGAAGCGCCGTGGGCGGCCTCGTGAAGCGACTCGGAGAGCGCCCTCTGCAAAAGCGCTGAGCCGTCAGCCGTCAGCGTGACAGCTGCCGGTGACGAGCACGCGCCACGCCACGCTACCCACCCACACCCACGCGCCACGCTACCCACGCACCCACCCACCCACACGCACGCGCCACGCTACCCACGCTTCTCGAAGCTTTGCTCCAGGCGCCAGAGCCGTTCCGTGGCTGCCCCCAAGCTGAGCGATGTTCGCTCAGCGAGCGTCGCGGTCGTTGCTCGACTCATCCATTCACGACGGTCGCTGACCACTTCCCACGTCGCTCATTCTCCTTCCTTAGACTCCTCCACACCACCACCACCACCCGCCCTGTCGTCATTCACAAGTGTTCCTGTGTCATGGTCGCTCAAGTCCTCAAACCCTCGCACAACGCTCCTGTCATCTGAATCATTCCGTCAATTTGTAAAAAAAAACAATTGTAACACTGTCAAGCGCCTTGAGTGAAGGCCCCAACGTTGACTCAACGTTGAACCGACGTTAACCCAACGTTGCCCCAACGTTGCTCCGAACGTTTGTTCCAACGTTGACCCAATGTTCGCCCAACATTGACCTAACGTTGACCCAACGTTGACCCAACGTTGCTCCCAACGTTTGTTCCAACGTTGACCCAATGTTCGCCCAACATTGACCTAACGTTGACCCAACGTTGACCCAACGTTGCTCCCAACGTTTGTTCCAACGTTGACCCAATGTTCGCCCAACGTTGACTCAACGTTGACCCAACGTTAACCCAACGTTGCCCCAACGTTGCTCCCAACGTTGACCCAACGTTGACCCAACGTTAACCCAACGTTGCCCCAACGTTGACCCAACGTTGCCCCAACGTTGACCCAACGTTAACCCAACGTTGCCCCAACGTTGACCCAACGTTATCCCAACGTTGACCCAACGTTAACCCAACGTTGACCCAACGTTGCCCCAACGTTGACCCAACGTTAGCCCAACGTTGACACACCGTTGCCATACTTACCGGGACACAGCAGCTTTCCTGCCGCGTCTAACTCGCGATTTGACATCGAACCAAGTCGCGGCAAAGGTGCCTGGAATGTGACGCCGATTGTTGTTGGTGTTATTCATGACCTCACTGGGGCGTCAGCGCACGCGTTACCCCTGACCCTCACTCAGGTTGTGCTTGCGCCTCTCGCAGGCCCGCAGTGCGTGCTCAAGAAGTGAAAGCGGCGACAAGGCGCGGCGCTGCAACGGCTCGCTCACGGCACCCCGCTGCAGGAAGAGCCTCAAACCCGACTGCACCTCGAGAGGGCAGCTCGCGTGTCAGCAGCCAAAGCGGTGTCCCGACGAGGTGGGGGGGGGTGGGTACCCACGGTTTACCCCACCACCACCACCACCACACGCGGACCTGATGATGTTAGTAAGAACCACCACCACCACCACACGCGGACCTGCTGATGTTAGTAAAAACCACCACCACCACACGTGGACCTGGTAATGTTAGTAAAAACCACCACCACCACCACCACACGCGGACCTGATGATGTTAGTAAAAACCACCACCACCAACTGCCCCCGCCGCGAGATTGAATCGACCCGGCGCATCCTTGCAGTTGCACGGATTTCGGGTGGGGAGTAGAGAGTGAGGTGAGAGGTAGGAGAGTGCGTGGGAGAGGGGGTAGAGAGTGAGGTGAGGGGGGGGGTAGGAGAGTGCGTGGGAGAGGGGGGTAGAGAGTGAGGTGAGAGGGGGGAGAGTGCGTGGGAGAGGGGGGTAGAGAGTGAGGTGAGAGGGGGGGAGGTAGGAGAGTGATTGACGTCACCGCACGTCTCATTGACGTCACGACGACTGCTCTCTCGTCGTGACGGGAAGGAAACGCAGACATGGCATATTGAAAGTGTCCGTGCAGGTGTCTACGCTCTGATGAGCCGGTGGTGTGGTTAGGAGTGCTCGCGCGTGGCACCATTCGAGTGGTGGAGGCAATGTCCCGTTGGCCCTGCACCTGCGCCTATTTACAACGAGCGGATCGAGAGGGGGGGGTGGGCCCTCTCTCCTCCTGTCCGTGGAGATGGAGCGAAATTTCGGTGTGTGGGGTAAAGTGCGGGGACGGCGGGGGGGGTCTCTCACGTTCCGTTCCCGAGTGCCCGAGGCCAGCGTGCGTGAGACGGACACGTGACCTCGCGTGCATGCAGCGGCGTGAGCGAGCCATTGCAGTGCTGCGCCTTTAACTTACACTCACGCGCTCGCTACATGCGCCCACTCACACAAAGACAAAGAACCCCTCCCGTGTAGCCTGTAACAGGCTGTTGGGGCAAGTGCTGTAGCATTTATGAAGGCCGGAACGGAACAGGAGGGGGTGGGTGGCCAGCACCACGCTCCCTGGCCGCCTTTGTCTCCCCCAGTGGCGATGTTTACTACGCACCGCACCGGGTACCCGCTTGAGGCTGAGTCGACCTAGGGGAGGGCCCAGGATCCCGGTTGAGAGAATCGTCACTGGGTGGTGTTGGCCGTGAGTTGAACTCGGTTCGCCGGGTTCATAGCGCAGCGCGCTAACAGCTACCACCGCCCCTTCCACTACCCCCGCTCACAAAGACAAAGATCCCCCGTAAAGGCTAAACAGACGGTCGGGGCAAGTGCTGTTAGCGGGCACTTCCGAAAGGCCGGCACGGCACGCAGACGGAGACACACACACACTCCACCAAACACACACACACACACCACCAAACACACACACACACGTCACACTACCACACACACACACACCACCAAACACACACACACACCACCAAACACACACACACACCACCAAACACACACACACCACCAAACACACACACACACCACGAAACACACACACCACCAAACACACACACACCACCAAACACACACACACACGTCACACTACCACACACACACACACCACCAAACACACACTCACACACACCACCAAACACACACACACACACCACCAAACACACACACACACCAGCAAACACACACACACCACCAAACACACACACACACACACACACCACCAAACACACACACACCACCAAACACACACACACCACCAAACACACACACACACCACCAAACACACACACACACACACCACCAAACACACACACACCACCAAACACACACACACACACCACCAAACACACACACACGACACACCACCACACACACACCACCAAACACACACTCACACACGTCATACTACCACATACACACACGACACACCACCAAACACACACACACTGCACACTACCACACACACACACGACACACCACCAAACACACACTCACACACACCACCAAACACACACACACCGCCAAACACACACACACACCACCAAACACACACACACCACCAAACACACACACACCACCAAACACACACACACACACCACCAAACACACACACACGACACACCACCAAACACACACTCATACACGACACACCATCAAGCACACACACACACACGACACACTCACACACGACACACCACACACACACACACGACACACCACCAAACACACACTCACACACGTCACACCAAACACACACTCACACACGACACACCACCAAACACACACTCACACACGACACACCACCAAACACACACACACGTCACACCACCAAGCACACACTCACACACGTCACACCACCAAACACACACACACTCACACACGACACCACACACACACACACGACACACCACACACACACTACACACCACCAAACACACACACACACGACACACCACCAAACACATGACACACCACACACACACACCACCAAACACACACACACACTACACACCACCAAACACACTCACACACGACACACCACCAAACACACACACCACACACACACACACGACACACCACACACACCACACACGACACACCACCAAACACACACTCCAAGAGTGGCCGCTCTATCCTGAAGCTCCCTCTGCTGGGAAGTTCTTCCAAGTTTCATGGCCGAGTTGATCAAACGCCCGGGGATTATATCGGAGTCTCGTTCTGCTCTTCCCCGTGTCCGTGTGACCCCAAACGAACGGGGGAGCGGTGGCGTAGCGGTTAGCGCGCTGCGCCACGAACCCGGCGATTCCATTGCCTCCCCTAGGTCGACTCAGCCTCAAGACGAGTGCCTGGTGCGGTTGCGTAAAAGCATCGCCACTGGGGAGACAAAGGCGGCCGGGCGTGGTGCTTGGCCACCCCCATTGGATACTCGCTAACAGCACTTGCCCCCACCTCTCCCCCCCCCCCCCCAAGAAAAAAGGCTACACCGGTCACCTGCGTCGTTCATGGTGTCATCATCATCATGATCATCATCATCATGATTATAATCATCATCGTGATTTTTTATTACGACGACTACGGCTACTGAAGTTGAACGCACGACCGCAGTATTGATTGGGGAGCGGCGAGCGGCGAAACGCGCCGCTTGCAGGGCTGCGCCTTTGTCCGGCTTCACTAGCGACGTTCGACACAGACAAAGGTCACCCGCGTGGCGTCCGCAGGCTGCTGGGGCAAGTGCTGTTAGTCGTCAAGGCCGCCAGGGCACACGAGATGGGCTGCGTGGCCAGCACCGCTCTCCCTGGCCGCCTTTGTCTTCCCCAGCGGTGACGATGTTGACACAGGTACTCACGCGAGGCTGACTCGAGGCTATTGCTGTATTGTTGTTAGCAGGGAAGGACCCCACTGAGCTATGCGGCGCTTTCTTCAGAACCGACCTGGCACGTCGCAAATGACAGCTCTCTGGAAGAGGTTAATCGCGTGGCAATTTCTCGCAGCCAAATGCTCTGAAGGCGACGATTATAAAAGTGTGGGGGGAGGGGGGGGGGGGACCCGGAGGGGCCGGAGAAAAATCCACGCGACCACGGGGAGAGAGAGAGACGCGCAAACTCCAAATATACAGCAGCAGGCGTCAGGGTCGGGATCCAGCCCATGACCTCCTGTAGACCAGGCGAAGGAGTTAACATCTGCTAGGCGTCGTAGCGACCTCGGGCGAGGCGCACGAGGGGTTCACATCGTCATCATCATCATCATCGTCGTCGTCATCATCGTCGTCGTTGTCATCATCGTCGTCGTCATCATCGTCGTCATCATCATCGTCGTCGTCATCATCGTCGTTGTCATCATCGTCGTCGTCGTCATCATCATCATCGTCGTCATCGTCGTCGTCGTCATCATCATCATCGTCGTCGTCATCATCGTCATCATCGTCGTCGTCATCATCGTCGTCATCATCATCATCGTCGTCGTCATCATCGTCGTTGTCATCATCATCGTCGTCGTCGCTGGCGTTGGGCGCCGTCGAGCGGGAATCGACCTCGGGTCACAGGCTGGTTTCGTAGCGCTCCACCACCCCTCTCTCCTACCTCTCCCCTCTCACCTCATTCTACTCGCCCCGTGACGTGCACCGTGGCAGGACTTTGAGGCTGGGGGGCAGGGGGGGCAGGGGGGGCAGGGGGGGCAGGGGGGGCAGTGGGGGCCGAGGGGTTGGAGGGAGGGTGGACTTGTTCCTGAAGTGGCACAAACACACACACCACACACAACACCACACAACACACACATAACACACACATAACACACACACAACACACACACACACAACACGCACACAAAACACACACACAACACACACACACAACACGCACACAAAACGCACACAGCACACACACAACACACACAACACACATAACACGCACACCACACACACAACACACAACACGCACACAGCACACACACAACACACACATCACACACACACCACACACACACAACACACACACAACACACACACAACACACACACACAACACACAACACGCACACAACACGCACACAGCACACACACAACACACACAACACACATAACACACACACCACACACACAACACACACACAACACGCACACAGCACACACACAACACACACATCACACACACACCACACACACAACACACACGACACACCACACACACACAACACACACAACACACACGACACACCACACACAACACACACAACACACACACACACCACACACACAACACACACACAACACACACACGACACACACACACAACACACACAACACAAAGATGACGAGCGAAGACGGCCCGGCCGACGATTTTTTATTATCGACCGTGGGGGGCACGTCGTGGGGGGCACGTCGTGGGGTTTTTTCGAGGGGGGGGAGGCGAGGTGTGGTGGGGGAGCCGTTGGCCGAACGTTGCGCCAACGTCGAGCCCGACGTTTCGCCCCCACACCCCGACCCACTCACGCACCAACTCTCGATGTTCCGACTCCAAAGGACGCCGGTTGCGAACGCGGCCTCGGTGTGTGGGGGGGGGGGTGCAATAAAAATAACGCGGAACGAGCCGCCAGTGCTGCCCGGAGCAGCTTGTCGACAAATATGCGCGTGCGTCCGTGCGCGTGCGTGCGTGCGCGTGCGTCCGCGCGCGCGCGCGCGTGCGCGTGCTTGAACGGCTGCTTCAGCGACGGCGTCGTGGTTCGGGCTTCGACGCTCGAGAGGTCGCCGATCTCCAGGCGCGGCAGTCGAAACTACGGCGCAAGTGGCACCTGGGGGTGGGGGGGGGTCTGTCCCTGTCCCGTGATCTCCTGCCAGCGGGGCGCACCTAGCCTGGCACAAGCGCCGTGGTGACGTCGCCGCTTCCAGTGTTGAACGGCGGCGGTGGTTGTTGTTGTTGTTGTCGTTGTTGTTGTTATTGTGGTTAAAGTGTGGCGACTGTCACGCTCTTCAGAGACGTTCTGTGTCAACGTTGAGCAGCGCAGATGGCAGCTTACAGTGGGGCTCTCCGCCTCCCCACCCCTCGTGTGGATCAGCCTCTTCCGACGACAGGCGGCATCAGCGGGCAATTGCAGGGCTGCGCCTGCGACCTCGTCAACTCATCGATCAAGTCGTTCAAGTGATGCCGCCGCCGCTGCTGCTGCTGATGATGTAAAAGCTCACGGGAGGTAACTTCCTCGAACAACACAGGAATTCGCTGTTTGCGTGACCCCGCTCTTGTCTCTCTCTTTCATTGAACGGACGAGCGTGGGCGAACGTACAAACCGCACGGCGGCAGGCCTAAGTCGATGCTATTTTCCCTCTCGTTTCTCCGTCAGAGAGTCGAAGGCAACGTCAGGAGAGTCGTCGGGTGCCGTGCGGTCAACCCCGCTGTGGTTTGCTCGCTCTCAACGGGCAAACAGAGAGACGACGCGAACTCTCTCTGTCTGTCTCTCTCAGTCTCTCTGTCTGTCTCTCTGTCTGTCTCTCTGTCTGTCTCTCTGTCTGTCTCTCTGTCTCTGTCTCTCTCTCTGTCTCTCTGTCTCTGTCTCTCTGTCTGTCTCTCTGTCTCTGTCTCTCTGTCTGTCTCTCTGTCTCTCTCTGTCTCTCTCTCTGTCTCTCTGTCTGTCTCTCTGTCTCTCTCTTTGTCTCTGTCTCTCTCTCTGTCTCTATGTCTGTCTCTCTGTCTCTCTGTCTCTCTGTCTGTCTCTCTGTCTCTCTGTCTCTCTCTGTTTCTCTGTCTCTCTCTGTTTCTCTGTCTCTCTCTTTGTCTCTGTCTCTCTGTCTCTCTCTCTGTCTCTCTGTCTGTCTCTCTGTCTCTCTGCCTCTCTGTCTGTCTCTCTGTCTCTCTGTATCTGTCTCTCTGTCTCTCTCTGTTTCTCTGTCTCTCTCTGTCTCTCTCTTTTTGTACGATCAGAGGAAACAAGAAGATGCTCGGTGTAGTCGGCACTTTGCTTCGTTCATCATTTAGTTTTTTATTGCTTTGCTTTATGTAACCCCCCCCCCCCTTTTAAATGAAAGATTTAACAAAATATTTCTCGCTCTGCTCTCCTTACCCCTTCCCTCTCTCTCTACCCCCCTCTATGCCCCCCCTCTCTCTCTACCCTCTCTCTTCCTACTCCATGTCGCTCTCTCTCTCACTCTCTTTCTCTCGCTTTTTTAAAAACTACGACAAGTGCTGCATCTGCACGCAGCCCTTCCCACAGTCAAACGGCCTCCGACAGGTAGCTTAGATCTGCATGCAGAGCTCTCCGTCATCTGCCACCGAGCACACGGCCTCCTCCAGCACCCACTGCTCCTTGAAGGCCGGCACGGCGTGGGTCAGCCACGCACGGCGGAACTCTGGCCCACACATACTGGCTCCGACCAGAGCGTGGAAGATGCCCAGGCTGCTGGCCGGACGTTGCCCCTCCAGGGCCACCTTCCTCGCCCTGTGTATGGCGAGCTTGGCGTAGCCGAAGAGCACGTTGACCAGCCCCTGAAGATGTTGGGGTCCGTCGCCCTTCGGGTATCCAAAGATGAGGACCGTCGGGGAGAAGTGGAGGCTGAACCTTAGCAGGAACAGCGAGTCCAGGCTCTTGAACTCCACGTATTGGTGCGCCACCGTCTCCACTTTACATCAGAACCGGCACTCCGGGGACATGTCGGTGAAGCGCGCCAGGGAGGCTTTGGTGGTGACAGTGCCGTGGGCGATGCTCCAGCTGAGGTCGCCGGTGCGGTTGTACGTCGGGCTGGAGTGGAGTTGCCTCCAGCGAGGCCTCTCCGGAGAGATGCAGGGCAGGGCTCTCCTCCAGGCATGGTCCTTGTGGCTCCTCAGGGTGTGCTGTTGGTGAAACCGGACCATGTAGGAGTAGAGCACCTTCCTCTTTACATTTGCGAAGGCCACCTCCGGCAGGTCTTCCAGCCGGCACAGGTTGTGATCCGCCTTCGTTTGTCGGCATTGGCGATGCAATGGCACGACTGAGAGCTCCGGTGGAGGGGGACCGAGAGGGGCCTCGTCATCCCCAACGCCGATGGGGGGCGTTCTCCCCGCTGCCGCTGAGAAGTCCCCGTTGGCTTCGGACAGGATCCGGGCAGCCACCCAGAGCGACTGCAGCCCTGTCTTTGCGGCCATGTCTGCTGGTCCGAGCCACCGGCCCCGTATTTCAGGCTCCACCAGATCTCCCATCCTGGTGAGCCGCGCGTTGGCGAGGCGCCTCTCCATGCCTGGGGTGGCGGTGGTGGATGGCAGCTTTGTCTGTGGGTTCCTGAGGATCGGTTCGAAGACCAAATCCTCGGCCGATCGCGGCTGGTTCAGCCTCCTGACGGCGAGGGAGCTCCATGTCTGCAGGACGCTCCTGTAGAAAGGTGGCAGCTGTCCCAGTGGGAGGCCCTGCAGGTCCATGTAGAATAGTTATTTGGAGCACTGCAGACCCCCCCCCCCCCCCCCAGCTGTTTCAGGAGGAAGGAGGCCGTGACGCTCCAAGCTGGTGCTGGGGCAGCGTGCAGGAACTTTTGCGCTGCCTGCAGTCGGAAGGTGGCCAGCTGACTCTGCACACACACCGGCCCGTGACCGCCCTCGTCCAGTGGCAGGGCCAGGACCCCAGCCGCGACCCGGTGTCCTCCGCCCGACCAGAAGAAGTCGAGGACTCGCTTCTGAAGTGCGTTGACGAGGCTCATGGGGGGGTGCAGGGAGAAGAGTCGGTGCCACAGCATGGACGTCACCAGCTGGTTCACCACCAATGTCTTTGTCCTGAAGGTGAGGAACTTGCACAGGCGACTCCAGGTGCCCCGCCGCTCCTTCACCTTCTCCTCCAGCTCGACCCAGTTCCTCTGCGGTGGTTCCTCCTCTGGTCCGAGGAACACCCCCAGGTGGTGCAGCGATGTTGTGCTCCAATTGATGGCTTTTGCCTTCTCGGGACACCCGGTCATGTCTCACGCTCCAATCAGTAGGCCGCTGTACTTTTGCCAGTTCATTTTTGATGAGGAGGCTTTCGAAAAGACCTCCTGGCACTCATGCAGTAGGGCGACATCATCCAGGGAGCGCAGGATGAGGAGGACGTCGTCGGCGTACACCGTCAGGACCAACTTGGCGCTTGGTTCCCTCAGCACCAGGCCGCTGAGTCTCCGCCTTATGAGACTCAGGAAAGGCTCTAATGCCAGGGCATAGAGTTGGCCGACAATGGGCATCCATGTCTCTCTCCTCGCTCGAATTTGACCGGGGCAGTAAGGGCGCCGTTGATCTTGATCATGCACTCTGCCTTGGTGTAGAGTAGGCGGACCGTTCGGACAAAGGCATCCCCAAAACCCAAGGTCTTGAGGGTTCCCAGCAGGTATTTGTGGTCTACTCTGTCAAAAGCCTTTTCCTGGTCAAGGGCCAGAAACGCGATTGGGATGCCCAACCTCTGGGACACCGCGATGAGGTCCCTGACCAGGAAGATGCCGTCGTGGATGGTTCGTCCGGGGATGGTGCAGGACTGGTCCCCGTTTACGACTTGTGAAATCACCTCTTTCAGTCGCAGGGAGAGAGCCTTCGTCAATATTTTGTAGTCTGTGTTCAGGAGGGACACCGGACGCCAGTTTTGTAGGTGCCTCAGGTCTCCGTTCTTGGGAAGCAGAGTGAGCATCGCCCTCCTCCAAGACTGAGGCATCACCCCAGTGACTGAGGCTTCCTCCAGCACCTCTCTGTAGTCCTCCCACAGGGATGGCCAAAAAGCGGCGTAAAACTCCCCTGTTAGCCCGTCTAACCCTGGGGATCTATTTGGGGCCAGTCCTCTTACAGCTGCGTCAAGGTCAGTCCTGGTGAGCTTTTGCTCTAGCAGCTCTTTCCCGTCTTCCCCCAGGGTGGGTAGACCACTCCATGCCTCCCCCTAGGCCGCTTCCGATGTTTCTTCAGGGGAGAACAGGCTGCCGTAGAAGTCTCTGATGATGGTCGACTTCTGCTGGAGTTCGTGCACCAGGACACCGTCACCATCAAAGAGGCACTCCATGGATTTGCGTCTCCCGTTCTGCCTCCCGAGGGAGTAGAAAAGGGGGATCCCGTGTCGAGGTCGGTGATGAGCTTCACCCGGGATCGCACAAACGCTCCCCTTGTCTGCTCCTCCTGTAGCCCTTTGAGACGCTCCCTATTCTCCTCGTATTCTCGGAGAAGAGCAGGGTCGCTGTCCTCGGCGAGGCGACCCTCCAAATCGAGGACTCGGGCTTCCATGTCGGTGATGTCCGCGTTCTTCTGTCTCTCTCTGTCTCTCTGTCTCTCTGTCTCTCTCTGTCTCTCTCTGTCTCTCTCTCTGTCTCTCTCTGTCTCTCTCTCTGTCTATCTGTCTCTCTCTCTGTCTCTCTCTCTCTC
This sequence comes from Petromyzon marinus, assembly GCF_048934315.1. Classification (NCBI taxonomy): domain Eukaryota; kingdom Metazoa; phylum Chordata; class Hyperoartia; order Petromyzontiformes; family Petromyzontidae; genus Petromyzon; species Petromyzon marinus. Next base: position 6,567,722 of record NC_133720.1, read on the forward strand.
TCTGTCTCTCTGTCTGTCTCTCTGTCTCTGTCTCTGTGTCTCTCTGCCTCTCTCTGTCTCGCTCTCTGTCTCTCTGTCTCTCTGTCTCTCTCTGTCTGTCTCTCTGTCTGTCTCTCTGTCTCTCTGTCTCTCTCTCTGTCTCTCTGTCTCTCTCTGTCTCTCTGTCTCTCTGCCCCTCTCTGTCTCGCTCTCTGTCTCTCTGTCTTTCTCTCTGTCTCTCTGTCTCTCTCTGTCTGTCTCTCTGTCTCTCTGTCTCTCTCTCTGTCTGTCTCTCTGTCTCTCTCTGTCTCTCTGTCTCTCTCTCTCTGTCTCTCTGTCTCTCTGTCTCTCTCTCTGTCTCTCTGTCTCTCTCTGTCTCTCTGTCTCTCTGCTGGCTGAAGCACCTCTCGTCGTGGCCAGCAGAAGCGACGGCGGCAGCAGCGGCGACGGCGGCAGCAGCAGCTGCAGGAGATCTCCACATTGGCATCGAGCTGGCGAACATTCCCCTGGCTGCGACTGCTGTCAAAGTGCCCCAGGGATTGAACCAGCAGATGGCAGCAGTTCACTGCTGAGTTGAACTAAAACCTTGAAAACGAAACTTTTTTTGTATGGTTTACCAGGTAAGGTCCCGGCTGAGCTGTGCAGCTCTTTTTGTTTACCATGAACGACCTGGCGATGGGCAAATGATGGCGTGACGTTGATTGTAAACGTCAAGGGTGAGAAACCGGAGGACCCGGAGAAAAATCCACGCGACCACGGGGGGAGAGAGAGAGAGACGCAAACTCCAAATGTACAGGAGGCGTCAGGGTCGGGATAGAAACCACGACCTCCTGCATACCAGGCGAGGTAGTTAACATCTCACCACCGTGATAAGAGAGAGACTACGCAAACTCCAAATATACAGCAGCAGCAGCAGGCGTCAGCAGGGCCGGGATAGAACCCCACGACCTTCTGCATACCAGGCGAGGTAGTTAACATCTCCTTGCCACCGCGGCACCCCCAGTGTCCTTGATATTCCAATACGAAACAGATACGCAATGTCTACCTCCTCCTTCCCACGTTAGTCTCTCAACCTCAAACGTTTAGACACATTGCAAAATATATATATAGAACAAAATGTAAACATCCCATCAGCACGCAAAAGCATTTCCTTTCGGGAGGCGAATACGTTCGGCAGCATTCTGTCAACACGAGCAACACACCAGCCCGGCTTCGAGCATTCAGTGTCTCATCAGCGGTGCCCCCCCATTGCCCAAGACAGCGCAATGGTGGTGACAGCAGCGCGTATCCATCACAGCGAAGTGTCACCTCCATCTCACCGTGCGTGTGGTGTGGTGTTGTGGCGTAGCAGCAGCAGCAGTAGTAGTCGTCGTTGTAGCAGGCGTACCATCGCACGTCGCCAAAAACTTGGCCGTGCCATTGTTTATGGCGTGGTGGAGAAGCATGGTTTGTTTCACTTGAAGGCGTTTGTTCACCTTAAGGAACGCATCCACCGCCGTAAAACGAGGACTAGCCGTGGAATGATGTTACCTTAATGAGATGTATCCGTAATAGACGGGTTTTTAAATATTTTTTTTTATTTGGGGGTTGGATCGCGTCTATATAAATGTGTCGTTAGACCAGCCGTCACACCCGACACGGCCAATGAGTGAGGTTTCTCACATCAACAGAACGTGCCAATTCGTTACCGGTTCAGCGTGTTGGAGAGTGGAACCCACAACAACATTTACAATATTCTTGGTTCTTTCGGTAAAGTCACGTAGGAGGGAAACGATAAAATAATACAAATATAAAACAATAAAATTCTCACGACGATTCGACTGCAACACAAGCAATCATCATCAGGTGTGAAACCCACAGCAAGAACATTTACAAAACAACATTTACATACATATCGCCTTAACCGAAGCCCTTTCCAGCAATTATACAATTATACACTTTAAATCTTGACTTGAAGCTTTCGTGACTGCAGGAATTGATATCACGTAGATAGGTTCACGTGATTTTTTGTTATTTTTCTTTGAACCTATCAACGTGACTTCACCGAAAGACCCAAAGAATATGAACTTGTGCATAGCACGACAATAATAAATAAAAATAAAGAATTGGGTTATTGTAAGTGGCGGTGTGTGGGTGTCTGTATTGTGGGGAGCGGTGGTGCAGTGGTTAGCGCTACGAACCCGGCGCCCCGAGTTCGATTCCCGCTCACGGCCAACACCAGTGACGATTATCTGAACCGGTCCTGGGCCTCCCCTAGGTCGACTCAGCCTAAAATGAGTACCTGGTGCGGTGTGTAAGCATCGCCACTGGGGAGACAAAGGCGGTCGGGCGTGGTGCTGGCCACCCACCCCCTCGTGCACCGTTCCGGCCTTCATAGGTACTCGCTGACAGCACTTTGCCCCTACATTCTGTTAAGGTTATACGGGGGATCTTCATCTTTTTTGTATTGATAATGAGGAGGGGATTTGGGATGGTTAAACACAAAGGGAGGGGCGGTGTGGGGGGGGGAGGTGATTTCGGACCCCCCAGGAACACAATGACGTCTCACCCATTCGGGTCGTCGTTTGAGCTATCATGTTGTGGCGGCCCGGGTCGCTTCTGAAAAATAAGTTAAAGCCTCAGTGGGGCTTTGCCTGGTAAGGATGGGGATGGTTTAGTGGTGGTATGTGTGTGTGTGTTTGGGTGATTTGTTCACCTTTCCTGTACTTACTTGATTTGAAGCTTCCCTGATTGCAGGGATTACTCTTTGGTTCTTTCGGTAAAGTCACGTGGAAAGAAACTAAATTCAATAATAGAGTACGACGTTTCGATTGCAGCACAAGCAACCGTCATCAGGTAGAAAACAAACCTAGTGAACTTAGAAATATAACGCAATACAACACAGAGAGTCGGCTAACACAACAGTCAACACCCTACCTGGTTGATTAACGTTCTTCCAAAGATTGCTACATTTGAGAGAGAGACAAAACACAGACACGGAGACACGCAGACAGACACAAGCAGAGAGAGAGACAACACGGAGACACACAGACAGACACACAAGCAGAGAGAGAGAGAGACAACACGGAGACACACAGACAGACACACAAGCAGAGAGAGAGAGACAACACAGAGACACACAGACAGACACACAAGCAGAGAGAGAGACAACACAGAGACACACAGACAGACACACAAGCAGAGAGAGAGAGAGACAACACGGAGACACACAGACAGACACACAAGCAGAGAGAGAGAGAGAGAAAACACGGAGACACACAGACAGACACAAGCAGAGAGAGAGACAACACGGAGACACACAGACAGACACAAGCAGAGAGAGAGAGAGAGACAACACGGAGACACACAGACAGACACACAAGCAGAGAGAGAGAGAGACAACACGGAGACACACAGACAGACACACAAGCAGAGAGAGAGAGAGACAACACGGAGACACACAGACAGACACACAAGCAGAGAGAGAGAGACAACACAGAGACACACAGACAGACACACAAGCAGAGAGAGAGAGACAACACAGAGACACACAGACAGACACACAAGCAGAGAGAGAGAGAGACAACACGGAGACACACAGACAGACACACAAGCAGAGAGAGAGAGAGAGACAACACGGAGACACACAGACAGACACACAAGCAGAGAGAGAGACAACACAGAGACACACAGACAGACACACAAGCAGAGAGAGAGAGACAACACGGAGACACACAGACAGACACACAAGCAGAGAGAGAGAGACAACACAGAGACACACAGAGAGACACACAAGCAGAGAGAGAGACAACACGGAGACACACAGACAGACACACAGGCAGAGAGAGAGAGAGAACACGGAGACACACAGACAGACACAAGCAGAGAGAGAGAGACAACACAGAGACACACAGACAGACACACAAGCAGAGAGAGACAACACGGAGACACACAGACAGACACACAAGCAGAGAGAGAGACAACACGGAGACACACAGACAGACACACAAGCAGAGAGAGACAACACGGAGACACACAGACAGACACACAAGCAGAGAGAGACAACACGGAGACACACAGACAGACACACAAGCAGAGAGAGACAACACGGAGACACACAGATAGACACACAAGCAGAGAGAGACAACACGGAGACACACAGACAGACACACAAGCAGAGAGAGACAACACGAAGACACAGAGAGACACACAAGCAGAGAGAGACAACACAGAGACACACAGACAGACACACAAGCAGAGAGAGACAACACGGAGACACAGACAGACACACAAGCAGAGAGAGACAACACGGAGACACACAGACAGATACACAAGCAGAGAGAGACAACACGGAGACACACAGACAGACACACAAGCAGAGAGAGAGACAACACAGAGACACACAGAGAGACACACAACATAGACACACAGACAGACACACAGACAGATACTTGTACTTTCCACTGCTGCTGTGTTTTTGTGCTGTTTGCTGTTGTAACGTTCTTACCCCGTGCCCCTACTGGACATCTGTGCAAAACAAGAGCTTTATAGCTCATCGGATTCCTCCTGCAGTACAAATACAATATTCTGATTCTGGACCCCCCCCACCCACCCCCACCATCCATCCAGCAGTAGAGAAATGGTTCTACCGGTAGTAGGTAAGTCTCTCTCTAAGTGGCGGTGTGTGGTGGGGTAAAGTGTGGATACTTCCACGACTTGTGGTGGGGTAAAGTGTGGGTACTTCCACGACTTGTGGTGGGGTAAAGTGTGGGTACTTCCACGACTTCCACGACGTCGAGGCGAAGCGCGCAAGAGTTGGCGAACCCCTGCTGGAGGAGCTTCCTCCCGTGGACACGTAGCCAAGAGCAGCGGCGTGAGCGAGCTGCTCTTCACACACGCACGCACGCACCCGCATACATACATACATACAGACAAAGATCCCCCGTATAGCCTTAACAGACTGTTGGGGCAAGTGCTGCAAGCGAGCACCTGTGAAGGCCGGAACGGCACACGAGATGGTGGGTGGCCAACACCACGCCCGGTCGCCTTTGTCTCCCCAGTGGCGATGTTTAGTACACACCGCACCAGGTACTCAGTTAAGGTTGAGTCGACCTAGGGGAGGCCCAGGACCCGGTTCAGATAATCGTCACTGGTGTTGGTGACCGTGAGCGGGGATCGAACTCGGGTCGCCAGGTTCATAGCGCAGCGCGCTAACCGCTACACTACCGCTCCCCACACACATACACCCACACACTCACACAGACACCCACACACTCACACAGAGACACTCACACAGACACCCACACACACACACAGACACCCACCCAGACACTAACACACACAGACACCCACCCAGACACTCACACACACAGGCACCCGCCCAGACACTCACACAGACAGACACCCACCCAGACACTCACACACACAGACACCCACACACAGACACTCACACACACAGACACACACACTCACACACACAGACACCCACCCAGACACTCACACATAGACACACACACAGACACTCACACACACAGACACACACACTCACACACACAGACACACACACAGACACACACACACAGACACTCACACACACAGACACACACAGACACACACACAGACACACACAGACACTCACACACACAGACACACACACAGACACTCACACACCCAGACACACACACACACACAGACACTAACACACACAGACACTCACACACACAGACACACACAGACACACACACAGACACTCACACACACAGACACACACACACAGACACACACACTCACACAGACACCCACCCAGACACTCACACATAGACACACACACAGACACTCACACACACAGACACACGCACTCACACACACAGACACACACACAGACACACACACACAGACACTCACACACAGACACACACAGACACACACAGACACACACACAGACACACACAGACACTCACACACCCAGACACACACACACACAGACACTCACACACACAGACACACACACACAGACACTCACACACACAGACACACACACACAGACACTCACACACACAGACACACGCACAGACACACACACAGACACACACACAGACACTCACACACACACAGACACTCACACACACAGACACTCACACACACAGACACACACACAGACACTCACACACACAGACACACACACACAGACACACACACAGACACACACAGAGACACAGACACTCACACACACAGACACACTCACACACACAGACACACTCACACACACACTCACACACACAGACACATACACAGACACACACACAGACACACACACACACAGACACACACACAGACACTCACACACACAGACACACACAGACACACACACACAGACACACACACACAGACACACACACAGACACACACACAGACACACACACACACAGACACACACAGACACTCACACACACAGACACACACAGACACACACACAGACACACACACAGACACACACACACAGACACACACACACACTCACACACACACAGACACACACACAGACACACACACACAGACACACACACAGACACTCACACACAGACACACACACAGACACACACGCAGACACACACACACACAGACACACAGACTCACACACAGACACTCACACACACAGACACTATCACACACAGACACACACAGACACACACACAGACACACACAGACACTCACACACACAGACACACACACAGACACTCACACACCCAGACACACACACACACAGACACTAACACACACAGACACTCACACACACAGACACACACACAGACACTCACACACACAGACACACACACACAGACACTCACACACACAGACACACACACTCACACACACAGACACCCACCCAGACACTCACACATAGACACACACACACAGACACTCACACACACAGACACACACACTCACACACACAGACACACACACACAGACACACACACACAGACACTCACACACACAGACACACACAGACACACACACAGACACACACAGACACACACACAGACACACACAGACACTCACACACCCAGACACACACACACAGACACTAACACACACAGACACTCACACACACAGACACACACACACAGACACTCACACACAGAGACACACACACACAGACACTCACACACACAGACACACGCACAGACACACACAAAGACACACACAGACACTCACACACACACAGACACTCACACACACAGACACTCACACACACAGACACACACACAGACACTCACACACACAGACACACACACACAGACACACACACAGACACACACAGAGACACAGACACTCACACACACAGACACACTCACACACACAGACACACTCACACACACACTCACACACACAGACACACACACAGACACACACACAGACACACACACACACACAGACACACACACAGACACTCACACACACACAGACACACACACACACACAGACACACACACAGACACACACACAGACACACACACAGACACTCACACACACAGACACTCACACACACAGACACACACAGACACACACACACAGACACACACACAGACACACACACACAGACACACACACACAGACACACACACTCACACACACACAGACACACACACTCACACACACACAGACACACACACAGACACACACACACACAGACACACACACAGACACTCACACACAGACACACACACAGACACACACACAGACACACACACACAGACACTCTCACACACAGACACTCACACACACAAACAGACACACACACAGACACACACACAGACACACACACACAGACACACACAGACACACACACAGACACACACACAGACACACACACACAGACACACACACAGACACTCACACACACAGACACACACACAGACACACACACACAGACACACACACACACAAACACACAGACACACACACAGACACTCACACACACAGACACACACACACAGACACACACACACTCACACACCTCGTCATTGCGCGTGGACTCACCGAGCAATGAGCGCCGTCTTTGTCTCCCTTTCTCAACTTGTGTTTTCCTCTCTTCGTCTCATCCCCCCCCGCCGCCCCCTCATCCCCCGGTGAGCATCTGCGTCCAACGTGCACGCAGCATCCAACGTGCACGCGCGTCCAGCTACCCGGGGAGCGGTGGCGCAGTGGTTAGCGCGCCGCAGCCCCCCCCCACCACCGCCCCTCCCCCCCCCCACTTCGCTGCGAACCCAACCGGGCGATATCCGAGGTTCGATTCCCACCCCGCACGGCCAACCAAGAGCGACCCGGTGACGATTAATCGGAACCGGTTCCCGGGCCTCTCCCACCCGGTCGACTCGGCCTCAAATGAGCGGTGTTGTGGTAAACGTCGACCACTGGGGAGACAAAGGCGGCCGGGAGTGGTGCTGGCTACCCAACCCCCCCCCCTCCATAGTGTGCCACAGTGCCGGCCTTCATAGGCGGTGCTCGCTACGCTAACAGCACTTGCCCCAACAGTCTGTCAAGGCTACACGGGGGATCTTTGTCTTGTTTATTGGTATTTGCACGGGTGGCTACGTACGTTCAATCGGACAGGAGTCCTGTCCGATTGAACGTTGTGCCAGAAGGATTTATCTGTCATCGTCATCAACATCATTATCGCCATCGTCATCAACATCATCATCACGATCGTCATCACCAACGTCATCACCATGTGTGTATGTTGAACTTCTTTCGCACCGTACGAAGCCACCCGTGCTGATCCCACTCACTCAGCCTGCCACTCACCCGTCCACCTACTCGCTCATCCCCATCCGCTCACCCATTCGCTCACTGAAATCAGAGGATGTATACATTTTAACCACAATCATCATCAGGCAATTAATAACGCAATTTAAACAAATACCATCATCGTTATTCAACATAATGCAATTAATCACTCAATTTTAATCGCAATCATTATTCATCATCATGCAATTAATCACTCAATTTTAACCACCATCATCATCATTAATCATCATTTATTCAGTCATGCAACAACTATCATCTCAAAGACAAAGATCCCCCATATAGCCTGTAACAGCCTGTCGGGGCACGTGCTGTTAGCGAGTAGCAGCAGCGCCTATGAAGGCCGGCACGGCACACGAGGGGGTGGGTGGCCAGCACCACGCCCGGCCGCCTTTGTCTCCCCAGTGGCGATGTTTACTACACACCACGGCACCAGGTGCTCATTTGAGGCCGAATCGACCTAGGGGAGTCCGAAGACCAGTCCAGATATAATCATCACCAATGTTGGTGAAGTCTCAGCTCCCCACGCCGGGAATGGAGCGCGGCGTGCTAACCACTGCACCACCGCTCCCCAAACACCATAATCATCACTACTACCACCACCATCATTACCACCACCATCATCACCACCACATCATTACCACCACCACCATTACCACCACCACCACAATCGTTACCACCATTATCACCACCATCATCATCACCCCCATCATCATCACCACCACCATTACCACCATCATCATCACCATCATCATCACCATCATCATCACCACCATCATCACCCCCACCACCATCACCACCATCTCTTGGAGCTGTGTCTCTTGGCATCGTCTCGGGGTTGGGTTGGGGGGTGTTTGGATGGCAGGGTGAGAGTGGGTCGGCTGGATGATGCTGAGTGATGATGGGTGATGGGTGGTGGTGATGATGGTAAGGATGAGTGATGGCTGGTGGCGATGCTGGGTGGTGATGATGAGTGATGGTTGGTGGTGACGATCGATGACGTTGGGAGATAATGGGTGATGGGTGGTGATGATGGTGGGTGATGGTGATTATGATGGGTGATGCTGACGATGGGTGATGGCTGGCGGGTGATGCTGACGATGGGTGATGCTGACGATGGGTGATGCTGACGATGGGTGATGCTGACGATGGCTGATGGCTGGTGGGTGATGCTGACGATGGGTGATGGCTGGTGGGTGTAGCTGACGATGGGTGATGGTAGTTTGGTGCGATACCAGAGTTGCGTTTCGTGCTGGGTGGCTGTTTCGGAGTGGCGATTCGGGGGGGGGGGGTGTGGGTGAGGGTGGCGGAGTGGGGGGTTGAGGTCACGGGGGGTGTTGTTGATGGGGCGGTGGGTTGGGTGGGGATGGGATGATGGTGATGGAGGGGGGGGGGGCTGTACCCCCCACACGCGAAGAGGAGGGAGGGAGGAGGGAGAGGAGAGAGATAAAAACACGACGCACAGCAGGACACAAATAAATCAACACGCTGCAAACAATTAGGGCGGCATGGGAAAATATTGACCGTGTTCGCTACGGCTGGGCGCTCTGTGGCGACTGGTGGGGGGGGGGGCAGAGATCGAATGCCCCCCCCCCCACCGCCCCCCCCACCGCCCACCACCCCCCCCCCCCCCCAAACGATCTCACGCCACGAGGAGCGGCAGTAAGGCGATATGGTTGTGCGATGTCGTGGGTGTGTTGGTTGGTCGTGGTCTTTTCACTGCTGGATGAACATCTCCGCCCAATGAATACCCTGCGGCATCATGAGACGTGGTCTATCCACTGCTGGATGAATGTCACCCGACCGTGATCATCCTTTGATCGTCACCACGAGCCGTGAGTGAGGGGGGTTACTGAGCGACTGCACGAGTCAATGAGTTAAGTCGGTGAATCATTCCGCGAATGAGTTGCTGAGCGAGTGGACGGTCACACGAATGAGCCAGCGAGCGAATGAATGAATACATGAGCTAGCGGTGAATGAGTCGGCGAGTGGATCAATACACGAGCCAGCCAGTGAGTGAATTAATGAATGAGTCAGCGGGGGGAATGAATACTCCAGCCAGCCAGTGAGCGAGTGGATGAGTGAGTGGATGGGTGGTCAGGTCTGGCTCCTGTGGGTGGGATGGCTGTGTAAGGAAGGCTCCATTGCGCATACCAACGTGCTGAGTGAGCGAATGAAACACACGAATGAATGAGAGAATGAATGAGTGGGTGGGTGCTCCGTTTCTGGCTAACGGGGGGTGGGGGGTGGGGTGTAGTGTAAGAAGGATGCAGCGCACAAACTTTCCAATGCTCCGAACGAACACACGCGTGAATAGGCCAGTGAACGAGGTGGCGAATGAATGAATGAACGAGGCGGCGAGTGAATGAGCGAGTGGGTGGGTGGTCAGGTCTGGCTCCCGCGGGCGATGTGAGTGGGAAGGCTGTAGCGCGCATACCGATGCAGGGCGGCAGTAGCAGCAGCACGGCCCATAAACCTCGCGAGCATCTCCTGAGACGTCTCAGGCCGAGGGGCACGGGCGGGGTGGGGAGCGGGGGGTGAGGGTTGGGGGTGGGGGGCACGAGATGGGGTGGCGGGGGTTGTGACGGCGCCGCGGTGGCTAGGAGATGTTGACTCCCTCGCCTGGTATACAGGAGGTCGTGGGTTAGATCTCAACCCTGACGCCTGCTGTAGATTTAGAGTTTGCGTGTCTCTCTCTTCTCGTGGTGAGATGTTGACTCCCTCGCCTGGTATACAGAAGGTCGTGAGTTAGATCCCAACCCTGATGCCTGCTGCTGTATATTTAGAGTTCGCGTGTCTCTCTCTTCTCGTGGTGAGATGTTGACTCCATCACCTGGTATACAGGAGGTCGTGGGATAGATCCCGACCCTGACGCCTGCTGCTGTAGATTTAGAGTTTGCGTGTCTCTCTCTTCTCGTGGTGAGATGTTGACTCCTTCGCCTGGTATACAGGAGGTCGTGGGTTAGATCCAGAGCCTGACGCCTGCTGTAGATTTAGAGTTCGCGTGTCTCTCTCTTCTCGTGGTGAGATGTTGACTCCATCACCTGGTATACAGGAGGTCGTGGGTTAGATCCAGAGCCTGACGCCTGCTGCTGTGTATTTGAAGTTTGCGTGTCTCTCTCATCATCATCATCATCACGGTGGCTAGGAGAAGTTGACTCCCTCGCCTGGTATACAGAAGGTCGTGGGTTATATCCCGACCCTGACGCCTGCTGCTGTATATTTAGAGTTCGCGTGTCTCTCTCTTCTCGTGGTGAGATGTTGACTCTATCACCTGGTATACAGGAGGTTGTGGGTTAGATCCCGACCCTGATGCCTGCTGCTGTATATTTAGAGTTCGCGTGTCTCTCTCTCTTCTCGTGGTGAGATGTTGACTCCATCACCTGGTATACAGAAGGTCGTGGGTTAGATCCCGACCCTGACGCCTGCTGCTGTATATTTAGAGTTCGCGTGTCTCTCTCTCCGGGTCCTCTGGGTTCCCACCTCCCTCTCGACATTTATAAATCAACATCGACGCGTTTCGAGTGTCTGTCCGCTGCTATAAATTCCCACACGTGATGACGATGATGATGACGGTAAGCCACTTCGTTGAGCTGTCATTTGCGGATGGCCAGGTCGTTTCTGAAAATAACGAGCTATATTTAGCTTAGTGGGGCTATACCTGGTAAACATTTTTTTCAACTATATATGTGGTTTCGTTTAATAGGTGGTGGTGGTGGTGGAGGCCAGACCTGATACACAGACTCCCCCGTCTATCGCTCACAGCTGTCACGGGAGAAGGTGACAGTGTGGCCTCGGATCGATGGTCGGTATTGAGGATGAGCTGCATGCGACCAATGTCCACTACTATCGATCTCGGTGGTTGAATAATCTGGTCGTTGTTGTTGTTGTGTTTGGTTGGTGGTCTGGCCTTCCCCCGCACCTCCGATTAGCGCGGCTGGCTACGTACGGTGAGAAAGAAGTTCAACGTTCAAGCATGGTGATGATGTTGTTGATGATGTTGTTGATGATGTTGATGCGGATGACGTTGATGATGACGTTGATGATGATGATGTTTTGATGGGGATGATTATGGTGATGTTGATGACGGTGATGAGGTTCATGATGGTGATGATGATGGTGATGATGGCGATCACGACTAAAAACTAATTTGTCTAGAACTGCTTGTTGTTGTTGTTGTTTAGTGTTTGTTGTCCCGTACGGTGCGAAAGAAGTCCAGCGCACGTGTCCACACGACGCGCTGAGTCTGCGGCGCCGCCTGGCGGACCACGTGGTGGTATCGCACCCAGCGTGCAACGCGCGCGGTCAGACTTTTGGCCAGTGTCAACGCACGTTGCACGGACGATGTGTTACACGTATGATGTGTGTTACACGTATGATGTGTGTTGTATGTACGCTGTGTGTTGCACGTATGATGTGTGTTGTATGTACGCTGTGTGTTACACGTATGATGTGTGTTACACGTATGATGTGTGTTGCACGTATGATGTGTGTGGCACGCGTGTTTGTGTCGTGTGTTGAACTTTTTTCGCGCCGTACGTTGCCAACCGTGTCCATCGGAGGCGTTGCCACTGCGGCATCGTCATCAATGTGGTCACCACAATACACTCAGGTGACTCACACCCGCACACAACAACAACCGCCGTTCACCACGAAGTTGCCGTGACGACTGTGCCAGGCTATGTGCACCTTGAGGCCACGTGAAGTGTCGAAGGCTTGCCGCTGGCAGGAGGTCACGGGGCAGACCCTGCAGGTGCCATGGGGTCGACTGACTGAGATGACCGGCAGATGCACCACGTGTGCCCCCTGATCGTGACAACTTGCTAGGTTTTATCCGCCCGGCGCTCCGCTCGTTGTTGTGAGCGTCGCTCCTCCGCCCTCCGTTGTTGCTGGAGGGCGACTGCCTCCAACTGCCCAGCAGCAGTAGCAGCAGCGTCCTTCACGATCCTCCTCCTCCACAGAGACAGATCTTGACACCGCTGGTACCACTCATCAGCAAGTCCACTCAGCTCCACATCCTTCTATACCAACCACATCGATCCATCTCTTCTCTAGCCCGTGCAGGGCCCGTTTAGCCCCATCTATCTGGTCAGACAAAAGCTGCTTGGGCATGCGGGCTGTAGGGGCAAGTGCTGTTGGCGTGTAGCACCTATGAAGGCCGGCACGGCACACGAGGGGGTGGGTGGGAAACACCACGCCCGGTCGCCTTTGTCTCCCTAGTGGCGATGTTTACTACACACCGCACCAGGTACTCATTTGAGGCTAAGTCGACCTAGGGGAGGCCCAGGACCGGTTCAAATAATCGCCACCGGTGTTGGCCGTGAGCGGGAATCGAACCCTGGTCACCAGGTTCGTAGCGCAGCGTAGCGCTAACCACTACACTACCACTCCCCCCATCACACACACACACAGACACCAACACCTACAGACACCCACACACCCAGTGTCTCACACACACACCTCCCACCACACAGACACCCCACCACACACACAGACAACCCCCACCACACAGACACCCCACCACACAGACACAGACACCCACACACAGTGTCCCACACACACACACAGTGTCCCACATACACACATACACACACAGTCTCCCACAGACACATACACACAGACACCCCACCACACACACACACAGTGTCCCACACAGACACAGACACCCCCCACCACAAACAAACAGACGCACACACACAGTGTCCCACACACACACACAGTGTCCCACACACACAGACACACACACAGTGTCCCACATACAGATACCCCCCCCCCACCACACAGACACACACACAGTGTCCCACACACACACACAGTGTCCCACACACACACACAGTGTCCTACACACACACAGACACCCCCCACCACACACAGACACACACACAGTGTCACACACACACACAGTGTCGCACACACAGACACCACCCCCCCACCACACACACACAGACACACACACAGTGTCCCACACACACACAGTGTCCCACAGACACAGACACACACACAGTGTCTTACACACACACAGACACACACACAGACACACAGTGTCCCACACACACACAGTGTCCCACAGACACACACACAGTGTCCTACACACACACAGACACACACACAGACACACAGTGTCCCACACACACACAGTGTCCCACAGACACACACACAGTGTCCTACACACACACAGACACACACACAGACACCACCCCCCACCACACAGACACACAGTGTCCCACACACAGACACCACCCCCCACCACACACACACAGTGTCCCACACACACAGACACACACACACACAGTGTCCCACACACACAGACACACACACAGACACACACACACAGACACACACAGACACACACACACAGACACACACAGTGTCCCACACACACACACAGACACACAGACACACACACAGTGTCCCACACACACACACAGACACACACACACAGTGTCCCACACACACACACAGTGTCCCACACACACATACACACAGACACACACACACAGTGTCCCACAGACACCACCCCCCCCCCCCCCCCAGTGTCCCGCGCCCCACCCGCATTGCCCCGTGCAGTCTGGGGGCAAGAGCTCTCCTCCTCCTCCTCCCCCCTATTAGCGGGCGGGGGGGGGGCTGGGATTCTTTGTTTATATCCGAGCAGCTGCGATTTGTCCGCAATCTGTCCGCCGTCGTTCGCTCTCTTTCCATAATTATAATTATGCCGGTGTGCACCACGCACACAAAGACTAAGGTCTCGTAGCCCGCACGGGACACGTGGGGCAAGTGCTGTTAGGTGGGTGGGGGGGGGGTGGTGTGACCGGGACCCCCCCCCCCGCCCGGCCGCCTTTGTCTCTCCAGTGCTGTGTGTGTGTGTTTTACACAGGTACTAGTTGACAGCTGAGTCGACCTGGGGGTGGGTCGGTGGTGGGGTGGAAGTTAACAGGAGCGGTACAAATTGTCGGCCTCTGTTGTTGGTCATGAGCTGGACTCGAACTTGGACCTGCCGGGGTTCGTGGTGTGAACCACCGCTTCACACACCTACAGAGATGAAGACACACACACACACACCCCCCGCCCCCCGTGGTAACTTTTAGACCAAGTGTTGTAAGTAGCGAGCAGCAGCACCTGTGAAGGCCGGCACTGTGGCACACGTGGGGGTGGGTGGCCAGCACCACGCCCGGCCGCCTTTGTCTCCCCAGTGGCGATGTTTTTACACATCGCACCAGGTACTCATTTGAGGCTCAGTCGACCTAGGGGAGGCACAGACCGGTGTTGGCCGTGAGTGGGAATCGAACCCGGGTCGCCGGCTTCGCAGCGCGCTAACCGCTACACCACCGCTCCCCACAACAGTTACATATACACAGTTACACACACACAGTTACACACAGTCACACACACAGTTACACACACAGTTACATACACACACAGTTAAACACAGTCACACAGTTACACACAGTCACACAGTTACACACACACAGTTACACACAGTTACACACACACAGTTACACACAGTCACAGTTACACACAGTCACACAGTTACACACACACACAGTTACACAGTCACACACACAGTTACAGTTACACACACACAGTTACACACAGTTACACACACACACAGTTACATAGACAGTTATACACAGAGTTACACACACACAGTTACACACAGTTACACACACAGTCCCACACACACAGTTACACACACACACAGTTACACACACACACAGTTACACCCACATAGTTACACACAGTTACACACACACAGTTACATAGACACAGTTATACACACAGTTACACACAGTTCCACACAGTTCCACACACACACAGTTACATACAGTTACACACACACAGTTACACACAGTTACATACACACAGTTACACACACAGTTCCACACCCACACAGTTACACACAAAGTTACAGACAGTTACACACACAGTTACACACAGTTCCACACACACACAGTTACACACACACACAGTTACACACAGTCACACAGTTACCCACACACACAGTTACACACAGTTACACACACAGTTACACACAGTTACACACACACACAGTTACACACACACAGTTCCACACAGTTCCACACACACACAGTTACACACACACACAGTTACGCACAGTTACACACACACAGTTCCACACAGCTCCACACACAGTTCCACACACACAGTCACAGCCTCAGTCAGAGATAACCCACACATGATAGTTCGTGGATGGGTGGGAGGGGAGGAGTTGGTGGGGGGGGGGGCTATCGGGGGGCGGGGCTGCGGGTGTCAATGGAGTCTTAACCCCCCTCGTGACCTCGCCTCTGCTAATTACCACGGAATCACTCAGACGGAGTCGACTCGGCACCGCTGACGACTGTCGGACGACTTCACTGCCACCCCCCCCCAAAGAAGCCTCGCCCAGCAATCCCCCTACGCGAGCGTCGCATGTCCGATCTTCGCCACGTGCTGTGTAACTGGACATAGCCCACGTGGTGTGTAACTGGACATAGCCCACGTGCTGTGTCACTGGACATAGCCCACGTGCTGTGTCACTGGGCACACCCCACGTGGTGTGTAACTGGGCACACCCCACGTGGTGTGTCACTGGACATAACCCACGTGCTGTGTAACTGGACATAGCCCACGTGCTGTGTAACTGGACATAGCCCACGTGCTGTGTAACTGGACATAGCCCACGTGGTGTGTCACTGGACATAGCCCACGTGATGTGTAACTGGACATAGCCCACGTGGTGTGTAACTGGACATAGCCCACGTGGTGTGTAACTGGGCACACCCCACGTGGTGTGTCACTGGACATAGCCCACGTGGTGTGTCACTGGACATAGCCCACGTGATGTGTAACTGGACATAGCCCACGTGGTGTGTCACTGGACATAGCCCACGTGGTGTGTAACTGGGCACACCCCACGTGGTGTGTAACTGGGCACACCCCACGTGGTGTGTAACTGGACATAGCCCACGTGGTGTGTAACTGGGCATAGTCCACGTGGTGTGTAACTGGGCACACCCCACGTGCTGTGTAACTGGACATAGTCCACGTGGTGTGTAACTGGACATAGCCCACGTGGTGTGTAACTGGACATACCCCACGTGGTGTGTAACTGGGCACACCCCACGTGGTGTGTAACTGGACATAGCCCACGTGGTGTGTAACTGGACATAGCCCACGTGGTGTGTAACTGGACATACCCCACGTGGTGTGTAACTGGGCACACCCCACGTGCTGTGTAACTGGACATAGTCCACGTGGTGTGTAACTGGACATAGCCCACGTGGTGTGTAACTGGACATAGCCCACGTGGTGTGTAACTGGGCATAGCCCACGTGCTGTGTCACTGGACATAACCCACGTGCTGTGTAACTGGACATAACCCACGTGCTGTGTAACTGGACATACCCCACGTGGTGTGTAACTGGACATAGTCCACGTGGTGTGTAACTGGACATAGTCCACGTGGTGTGTAACTGGACAAGCCCACGTGCTGTGTCACTGGACATACCCCACGTGGTGTGTAACTGGACATAGCCCACGTGGTGTGTAACTGGGCACACCCCACGTGCTGTGTAACTGGACATGATGTGGTGGAGTGGGGGGAGTGACGGGTGTGGTGGTGGTGGTGGCGGTGGGTGCAATTTTCCCAATGATTTCAAATGCCGCGCTAGGGAGACATAGCCGACCTCTGGATTGCAAACGCAGAGGATGATTCCATTGAGAGACAGACAGTGGAATACGTTGATGAGAGAACACACGCGGGTTAGAGCTATCATCACATCGATCTTCATCCAGCAGTGGATAGGCCGCGATGACGGTTACACTGAGAGGCAGCGAGAGATACGGGGACACGTGGACTTGAGATCACACGCAGTTTAGGGACATCGTTATCCAGAAGGCACGGCGTTTGACGATGGGCAAGGATAGGAATGAGCAGTGCACGTGGAGCGAGGCATGGATTTAAAGATCTGGACACGGTCCCATCGGTGAGCTCCTCCGACAGGCGAGGCTGCGTTGGCTGGGTCATGTCGTCCCCTATGCCCAGCCACCTGTCTGACAGGATAGAGGGGGGGGGGGTTAAACGGGCACGACACGGTCTCAGAGATGAGATGGAGCTGATGAGGTGAAGGAGGACGTGGAGCTGAGTGGACTTGCCGATGAATGGTACCAGCGGTGTCAAGATCGGCCTCTGTGGAGGAGGCTCGTGAAGGACGCTGCTGGGCAGTTGGAGGCGGTCGCCCTCCAACAACAACGGAGGGCGGAGGAGCGACGCTCACAACAACGAGCGGAGCGCCAGGCAGGTAAAACACAGCGAGTTGGCACAGAAGGGGGTACAGCTGCTGCGTCCGCCAGTAATCTCAGTCAGTCAACCCATAGCACCTGCTGGGTACTGCCAGCAACGAGTCTTCGACACTTCACGTGGCCTCAAAGTGCACCTAGCCTGGCACAAGCGCCGTGGTGAAGTCACCGCCACTTAGTGGCGAACGGCGGCGGTTGTTGTTGTTGTTGGATTGTCGCATCACGGAAATCGCGAGAATGGTGGCGAGACAGGGATGGAGTGAGGCCTTCATCCAGAAGTAGATTGACCACGGCTACTGCGGTTGATGTACGTGCTGGTGATGATGAACAACGCTTATAACACAGCACGCTGGGTCCACATCTCTCCAATGCGAATGCCTCGTCCACTATTTTACATCCATCAGGTGGGAATGATGATGGACGCTTGCGTTGCGCCCGAAACGTCGTGATTTATTTTATTTTTCTACCTACGTGATGACTTTACCGAAAGAACCAAAGAGTATGGATCCCTGCAGTCACGAAAGCTTCAAATCAAGATTTTACATCCATTGCGTGTGGGCAATGGCAGTCGAGGGTGGCAGCGGTGAGTGTGGGATCGGTGGTGGGGGTTGGGGGCTTAGTTATGGTGGTGGAGGGTGGGGGTAAGCCATGGACAGACACGATACAGCTGCCAGTGACGAACGAGCCAGTGCGTGAACAGAATTGGAACGCCGAACATTTAGTGGGTGGGGGGGGAGGTTACAAACGAGCGTGGTGAAGTATGGTCAAACCACCCCCGCAGCGGGGCTGTCAATAGTGGGGAGAGGTCCTCATCCAGCAGTGGAGTGACAGAGGGCTGTCATTGCGATGATGCCATGAACCACGTGTTCCGCTCGCCATGTCTCTCAGCGCAATCACCATCATCATCAGGGTCTATCCACTGCTGGATGAAGATCAATGCAGTGGTGTTTCTATTCTGCGTGTGTCCTCTAATCCACGTGTTCCGCTCGCCATGTCTCTCAGCGCAATCATCATCATCAGGGTCTATCCACTGCTGGATGAAGATCAATCCAGTGGTGATGATGTCTCTACCCTGCGTGTTCTCTAGTCCACGTGTTCCTCTCTCTGCCTCTCAATGTCGACTCCAGTCGTCCATCTGCTGCCATGCTTCTGTGCATGGTCCTCAGTGTTGCTCCGTCTTCTTTAACGGCCACGTGTCTTCCGAGGCACGTGGTCGTGTCTCCGAGGCACGTGGTCGTGTCTTCCGAGGCACGTGGTCGTGTCTTCCGAGGCACGTGGTCGTGTCTTCCGAGGCACGTGGTCGTGGCAGCTACAGAACTCTGCGCCATATTAATGCATCTTAAAGCATCATCAATCCACTCCACTGCTGGATCATTGCTTCCTCCCCGCTTGCATGCGTGCCTCCGCTCAATTGTTGTTGCTTCTTCTGATCGATTGAGGGCCCTAAGCTCCCCCTAAACTACCGAACTAAAACAATGTTTTTTTGTTTGTTTTCTATGGTACCAGGGTAAGGACCCAGCGAGCTACGTAGCTCCTTTTGCAGAAAGCCACGATGGCCCGATCAGAAACGACGTCTCAGAGAAGCGGCTTCTCGGCGCGTGGAAATGTATAGCAGCAGGGGGGAAAAGGAACACTCTGATAACGCGCGATGTTGTTTCTAAGTGTGGAGGGGGAAACCGGAGGACTCTGGAGATAAATCCACGCGACCACGAGGAGAGAGACACCGCAGACTCGAAATATACAGCAGCAGCAGCAGCAGGCGTCAGGGTCGGGATCGAACCCACGACCTCCTGCACACCAATTATCTTCTATTCCATTCCAATGGCAGTCATCATCATCATCATCCAGTCATCATCATACAGTCATCATCATCATGCAGTCATGATCATCAACATCACCATCATACAGCCAGCATTTCCATCATGCACCTACAATACGTATCATGATCACTGTCTCCAGCATACAGTCATCATCATCATCACTGTCAGAATTGCCATCATAGAGTCAGATTAATCATCACCATTACCCAGTTGACATCAAAGACAAAGTTCCCCAATATATCCTTAACAGGCTGTTCGGGCAAGTGTTGCCAGCACCACGCCCAGCCGCCTTTGTCTCCCCCAGTGGCGATGTTTACAGGTACTCACTTGAGGCTCAGTCGATCCAGGGGAGGCCCAGCACCGGTTAAATAATCATCACCGGTGTTGGCCGTGAGCGGGAATTGAACTCGGGTCGCGAGGTTCATAGCGCAGCGTAGCGCTAACCGCTGCATCACCGCTCCCCAAATACACACACAAAGATCCCCCGAATAGCCTCACAGACTGTTGGGGCAAGTGCTGTTAGCGAGCACCTATGAAGGCCGGCACGGCACATGAGGGGGTGGGTTGCCAACACCGCGCCCGACCGCCTTTGTCTCCCCAGTGGCGGTGTTTTAACACACCACACCAGGTACTCATTTGTGGCTGAGTCGACCTAAGGGGAGGCCCAGCACTGGTTTAGACTAATCGTCACCGGTGTTGGCCGTGAGCGGGTGCACCACCGCTCCCCACTACACAAAGATAAAGATCCCCCGTATAGCCTTAACAGACTGTAGGGGCAAGTGCTGTTAGCGAACACCTATGAAGGCCGGAACGGTACACAAGGGGGTGGGTGGCTAGCACCACGCCCGATCGCCTTTGTTTCCCCAGTGGCAATGTTTTTAACCACCGCACCAGGTACTCATTTGAGGCTGAGTCGACCTAGGGGAGGCCCGGGACCGGTTCAGATAATCGTCACTGGTGTTGGCCGTGAGCGGGAATCGAACCCGGGTCGCCAGGTTCATAGCGCAGCGCGCTAACCGCTGCACCACCGCTCCCCACTACACACACACAGACACACACTCACCCACCGAAACCCACACAGCCACCCACCACTGCCCACTCACCCCTGGCATCTCTTCCCCCCCCTCCCCCATTCCAACCATTCCCCCCCCTCCCCCCGTACCGGGGGCACGCGCCAGGGACCACACAGCTCGACGCACAGACTCGGGGAGCCCTGCGCCTAGCGAAACAAACACGGCGAGAAAGAGAGCGATGTTCCTCTCTCTCCTCTCTCTCTCCCGCTCTCTCTCTCTTTCTCGACAATCTTCTTACCCGTGTATGCCCCTCTCTCTCCGTCTCTGTGTGTGTGTGTGTTGGTCTCTCTCCCTCCGTGTGTGTGTGTTTGTCTTTCTCTCTGGCTCTGTGTGTTTGTCTCTCTCTGTCTGTGTGTTTGTCTCTCTCTCTCTCTGTGCGTGTGTCTCTCTTTTTCTCTCTCCCATACCCTCTCTCTCTCACTCTCCCATCCAGTGCATCCCTCACTGCATGCCTCCCTCCCTGTAGGTCTCTCTCTCTCTGTCCCGCGTGTGCCTCTCTCTTCTCGCAATCTCCCAGTGTCTCCCTCTCTCCCAGTGTCTCCCTCTCTCCCAGTGTCTCCCTCTCTCCCAGTGTCTCCTTCTCTCCCAGTGTCTCCCTGGTGGCGATGGTGGTGGTTATTGGTGGTGTTGATGGTGGTGGTTTCAGTGGTGATGGTTATTGGTGGTAGTGATGGTTTGAGTGGTGATGGTTATTGGTGGTGGTGATGGTGGTGGTTTCAGTGGTGATGCTGATGGTGGTGATTTCAGCGGTGATTGTTATTGGTAGTGGTGATGGTGGTGGTTTGAGTGGTGATGGTTATTGGTGGTGGTGATGGTTTCAGTGGTGATGGTTATTGGTGGTGGTGATGGTTTCAGTGGTGAATGTTATTGGTGGTGATGGTGGTGGTTTCAGTGGTGATGGTTATTGGTGGTGGTGATGGTGGTGGTTTCAGTAGTGATGGTTATTGGTGATGGTGGTGGTTTCAGTGGTGATGGTTATTGGTGGTGGTGATGGTGGTGGTTTCAGTAGTGATGGTTAGTGGTGGTGGTGGGGAGCGGTGGTGTAGTGGTTAGCGCTACGCTGAGCTGCGAACCCGGCGACCCGAGTTCGATTACCGCTCACGGCCACCAACACCAGCACTGACGATTATCTGAACAGGTCCTGGGGCCTCCCCCTAGATCGACTCGGCCTCAAACGAGTATCTGGTGCGACGTGTAAACATCGCCACTGGGGGAGACAAAGGCGGCCGGGCGTGGTGCTGGCCACCCACCCCCTTCGTGCCGGCCTTCATAGGCGCTACTCGCTAACAGCACTTGCCCCAACAGTCTGTTAAGGCTACACGGAGGCAGGGGTGGGGGAGGATCTTTCCCTTTTTTGTCGGACAACACAGATACACGCAGAGACACGCGTGTGCACACAGCGACACGCAGAGACACGCGTGTGCACACAGAGACACGCAGAGACACGCGTGTGCACACAGAGACACGCGTGTCCACACAGCGACACGCAGAGACACGCGTGTGCACACAGAGACACGCGTGTGCGCGCAGAGACACGCGTGTGCAGACAGAGACACGCAGAGACACGCGTGTGCACACAGAGACACGCGTGTGCACACAGCGACACGCAGAGACACGCGTGTGCACACAGAGACACGCGTGTGCACACAGAGACACGCAGACACACGCGTGTGCACAAAGAGACACGCGTGTGCACACAGAGACACGCAGAGACACGCGTGTGCACACAGCGACACACAGAGACACGCGTGTGCACACAGCGACACACAGAGACACGCGTGTGCACAAAGAGACACGCGTGTACACACAGACACGCACCATCTGCATATGACAACAGCAACAACAATGTCCCATGCACGTGCCCTACGTTGATGCTCGTGTCGCGGGGAGCGGTGGCGCAGTGGTGAGCGCAACAGGGCCACCAAAAACTGGGCACTGACCCGAGTTCGAGTCACAGCCACGGCTGAAGAGCGGCGTCTCTCGCTCGGCGTCGACTCCGCCCTGAAAACGTGAACACCTCTTGGTGTCGCGTCTGAAATAGCAGCACCTGGTGGAGGCAAAGGCGGCCGGGCCTGGGTGTTTCGACCACACAACCCCATCCTTTGGTGCCGTTAACAGCCCTTGCCTCCCCCCCCACCCCAACACCGTGTGGGCTATATGGGGGACCTTTATCCCTCGCGCGCGCGTGTGTGTGTGTAGTTTGACACATGTCGGAAATTTTGCAGGTTTTAGGTTCACTTCTGGAACTTTAGTAACCCACAGCCTCCTCCTTCTGCACCCCACCTCCACACCCTCCCTCGAAACCCCCCCCCAATCCCACACCCATCGCGTGTCATGCTCGACGCTGCTCGGAAATTGTTCAAATAAATACGGAGTCTGACCTGTAATAGATTTAGCCGGAGTAATTGTCAGATGCCAATAATGATTATGGGGCCGGTGGAAATCGGATTGCGTGGCGAGAGAGCGAGAGAGAGGGGAAAAAAGAGTGCGCTAAGAAGCGTGGAAAGAGAGAGCGAGAGAGGAAGAGAGAGGGGGGGGGGGGGAGATGGGGGAGAGGGAGGGGGGATGAGAGACGCATTGCGTGGAATTGCACCTAGACGTGAGAAGGGAGGATGCAAGACACGCGGATTGGAGGAAGACAAGCAAATCTGAGACATCATCACCACCTCCTCATCACCACCTCCTCCTCCGTCATCACCACCACCACCACCACCACCTCCATCACCACCACCTCCTCCATCAACACCACCACCACCTTCTCCTCCATCATCACCACCTCCTCCACCATTCCCATCACCTCCTCCATCACCACCACCACCTTCTCCTCCATCCCCACCACCTCCTCCATCATCACCACCTCCATCACCACCACCTCCTCCATCACCACCACCTCCTCCATCGTCATCATCACCACCTCCTCCATCATCATCATCACCACCACCTCCTCCATCACCACTTCCATCATCACCATAATCATCACCACCACTCCCATCATCACCATCATTATACCACCACTCCCATCAACACCATCACCCGGTAGATTTATTTTATTATTATTATTTATCATTCCGCTTGCGTTGGCCAGGGACATCTCCTGCCAAGTTGTCTCTTTGTGCAGCAGGGGGCGCTGCTGCTGCTGCCGCTGCTGCCGCTGTTGCTGCCATCCAAGTTAAGGGAGTTGCAGAACGGATCTTGGTTGTTGTTGTTCAGCATAGGGGGGGGAGGATGATGATGATGGTTATGGCCAATGCCGGTAACACTCTCGCGTGCGTAAGTGTGTGTGTCGGGGGAGGTTTGTGTTGAGCTTTGGGTGGATACTCAAGAACCCGGAGGAGGTGATCTCCGATTAGCGCGTCTGGCAACCAGCACCTCAACACAGGCAGTCCGCTACTTACGAACACTCGACTTACGAACTTTCAGAGATGCGAACAAAGTTGGTCCGTATGTCCAAATGCCTGTTCGGACCGGGAGTCGTAAGTTCAACCACCGCGCAATAGATTGCGGCGGGGGAATCTACATCTGCAGAACGTGAAGAATCAGCGGCATCTACATCTGTGGAACGTGAAGAACCAGTGGCATCTACATCTGTAGAACCTGAACAACCAGTGGCATCTACATCTGCAGAACGTGAAGAACCAGTGGCATCTACATCTGTAGAATATGAACAACCAGTGGCATCTACATCTGCAGAACGTGAAGAACTAGTGGCATCTACATCTGCAGAACGTGAAGAACCAGTGGCATCTACATCTGCAGAACGTGAAGAACCAGTGGCACCTACATCTGTAGAACATGAACAACCTAGTGGCATCTACATCTGCAGAATGTGAAGAACCAGTGCCATCTAAATCTGCAGAACGTGAAGAACCAGTGGCATCTACATTTCCGGAACGTGAAGAATAAGTGGCATCTACATCTGCAGAACGTGAAGAACCAGTGGCATCTACATCTGTGGAACGTGAAGAACCAGTGGCATCCACATCTGTAGAACATGAACAACCAGTGGCATCTACATCTGCGGAACGTGAAGAACCAGTGGCATCTACATCTGTAGAACATGAACAACCAGTAGCATCTACATCTGCAGAACGTGAAGAACCAGTGGCATCTACATCTGCAGAAAGTGAAGAACCAGTGGGATCTACATTTGTGGAACGTGAAGAACCAGTGGCATTTACATCTGCGGAACGTGAAGAACCAGTGGCATCTACATCTGTAGAACATGAACAACCAGTGGCATCTACATCTGCAGAATGTGAAGAACCAGTGGGATCTACATCTGTAGAACATGAACAACAAGTGGCATCTACATCTGCAGAACGTGAAGAACTAGTGGCATCTACATCTGCAGAACGTGAAGAACCAGTGGCATCTACATCTGCAGAACGTGAAGAACCAGTGGCACCTACATCTGTAGAACATGAACAACCTAGTGGCATCTACATCTGCAGAATGTGAAGAACCAGTGCCATCTAAATCTGCAGAACGTGAAGAACCAGTGGCATCTACATTTCCGGAACGTGAAGAATAAGTGGCATCTACATCTGCAGAACGTGAAGAACCAGTGGCATCTACATCTGTGGAACGTGAAGAACCAGTGGCATCCACATCTGTAGAACATGAACAACCAGTGGCATCTACATCTGCGGAACGTGAAGAACCAGTGGCATCTACATCTGTAGAACATGAACAACCAGTAGCATCTACATCTGCAGAACGTGAAGAACCAGTGGCATCTACATCTGCAGAAAGTGAAGAACCAGTGGGATCTACATTTGTGGAACGTGAAGAACCAGTGGCATTTACATCTGCGGAACGTGAAGAACCAGTGGCATCTACATCTGTAGAACATGAACAACCAGTGGCATCTACATCTGCAGAATGTGAAGAACCAGTGGGATCTACATCTGTAGAACATGAACAACAAGTGGCATCTACTTCTGCAGAACGTGAAGAACCAGTGGCATCTATATCTGCAGAACGTGAAGAACCACTGGCATCTACATCTGCAGAACGTGAAGAACCAGTGGCATCTACATCTGTAGAACATGAACAACCAGTGGCATCTACATCTGCAGAACATGAAGAACCAGTGGCATCTACATCTGCAGAACGTGAAGAACCAGTGGCACCTACATCTGTA
The DNA here is from genome assembly GCF_048934315.1 of Petromyzon marinus. Lineage (NCBI taxonomy): Eukaryota > Metazoa > Chordata > Hyperoartia > Petromyzontiformes > Petromyzontidae > Petromyzon > Petromyzon marinus. Next base: position 6,594,820 of record NC_133720.1, read on the forward strand.
GAACATGAACAACCTAGTGGCATCTACATCTGCAGAATGTGAAGAACCAGTGCCATCTAAATCTGCAGAACGTGAAGAACCAGTGGCATCTACATTTCCGGAACGTGAAGAATAAGTGGCATCTACATCTGCAGAACGTGAAGAACCAGTGGCATCTACATCTGTGGAACGTGAAGAACCAGTGGCATCCACATCTGTAGAACATGAACAACCAGTGGCATCTACATCTGCGGAACGTGAAGAACCAGTGGCATCTACATCTGTAGAACATGAACAACCAGTAGCATCTACATCTGCAGAACGTGAAGAACCAGTGGCATCTACATCTGCAGAAAGTGAAGAACCAGTGGGATCTACATTTGTGGAACGTGAAGAACCAGTGGCATTTACATCTGCGGAACGTGAAGAACCAGTGGCATCTACATCTGTAGAACATGAACAACCAGTGGCATCTACATCTGCAGAATGTGAAGAACCAGTGGGATCTACATCTGTAGAACATGAACAACAAGTGGCATCTACTTCTGCAGAACGTGAAGAACCAGTGGCATCTATATCTGCAGAACGTGAAGAACCACTGGCATCTACATCTGCAGAACGTGAAGAACCAGTGGCATCTACATCTGTAGAACATGAACAACCAGTGGCATCTACATCTGCAGAACATGAAGAACCAGTGGCATCTACATCTGTAGAACATGAAGAACCAGTGGCATCTACATCTGCAGAACATGAACAACCAGTGGCATCTACATCTGCAGAACGTGAAGAACTGGTGGCATCTACATCTGCAGAACGTGAAGAACCAGGAGCATCTACATCTGCAAAACGTGAAGAACCGGTGGCATCTACAGAAGATTATGCAACTTTTAAAGCCATTACCTCGTGTTTAGTGTACACGCCGTACAACACGTTTGGAATCGACAGGGGTAAAGTTCGACTTACGAACAAATGGACTTGCGAACAGACCTCTGGAACCGAACTCGTTCGTAAGTAGAGTCCCTGTAACATCCCTCTCGGCGCCGCATGGAGTTACGCTAAGCTCCTTTTGGACCCATGCCCTTGTCGTCTTAAGAATCCGTGATTCTTAGCTTTGGGTGCACGCATTCCCCTGGGGGTGCGATAGTCCCTTTCTGGGGGGTGCGAGAAATTGTCAGACTTTTGTTTGTTTGGTTGTTTAGAAGGTAAAGGCAAATAAAGCACGCTCACGTAAGTACAATTACTTTGCTTCATCAAACCCTATGTGTTTATTAGCATTATGCATTTTTTTTTTTTACGATCGGGAGCTAAAGGAGTGCAAGGCTGCGCTAAAGGTTAAGAGCCACTGCCTTCAAACGATGCGGACTCCAACCCCCGATGAAGCTTGGACAGCTGAACGGAGGTTCAACAGAACTCACGAACAAAACGTCCCCTTGTTGTGATCGCCGAGTAGTTTCATCTTCCACGAAAGCTGCCCCGCGGCCCACCCTGAACCGCACCCACCGGCACACAAACCATGATCAGCAGAAGTTGCGGCGTACCGAGCCCCCGATGCGCGCGAATCGGAGGTGCTGGAATCCCAGCACGGACGCCGCAGTATCGCGACGCCCGCGATCCACGCGTGCGACGGAGACGTCGTCGCAGCGACGCACTCCGCTTGCTCCTCGCTCCGGTCATCCGGGGCTTGACCGCCCGCCGTGAACGTGACAATTCGCAATGTTGTTTGCTCCGCATCTTGCATCAGGCGCTGCGTGGGAATCGATTCTGGGGGACCATGGCGAGTGCGTGGGGCGGGCCTCTTCGTCCAGCAGTGGATAAGGCCTCGCACGGCCCCCGTTGGTGACCGCAATGATGGAGCAGCTCGATGCGGTCTCTGTGGTCAAGGAGAGATTTCAATTAGCCCATCGCAAACAAAGACAAAGAATCGCATCCCGTGTAGCCTCAACAGACTTTAGGGGCAAGTGCTGTTAGCGAGCAGCACCCTATGAAGAGCGCCACACAGACACACACGCACACACACATAAACAAAGACAAAGATCCCCCGTGTATCCTTAACAGACGTGAGGGGCAAGTGCTGTTAGCGAGCAGCACCCTATGAAGAGCGCCACACAGACACACACGCACACATAAACAAAGACAAAGATCCCCCGTATAGCCTTAACAGACTGTAGGGGCAAGTGCTGTATAGCGAGTATCACCTGTGAAGGCCGACACGGCACCAGGCCCGGCCGCCTTTGTCTCCCCCGAAAGTCAGTGGCGATGTTTTACGCATCGCACCAGGCACCTATTTGAGGCTGAGTCGACCTAGGGGAGTCCCAGGACCGGTTCAGAAAATCGTCACTGGTGTTGGTTTGCCGTGAGCGGGAATCTAACTAGGGTCGCCCTCATACACATACACAACAATTGAACAAATGAAAACGTTATGAAATATAACCATATTACATTGTAATAGACCAGTAATCTAACTTAGCATATTTAAACTATATATACACAGGGTGGCCCAAAAGTCAGGATACACAGGGTTATTTAATTACATTTTCACTCTGGAATTAAAACGTTTTAAATGCTTATTCTTTAAGTTCATATTTGAACTGTTATCATTATTCAAATTTCTTTTTAATCTTTCCATTTTCAGACGACATTAACGAGAATTAATAACGACAACACACAATTCGTGAACGTTCCAAAGATTACACCTGTAATGTAATATTTTTTTAGTAAAAGTCCTAAATTAATTTCTAAAGGGAATTCATGCATCGCGCATGAATGTTAATGGGAGTCACTTTGAACGTTTGTTAAAATAAATGTAAAAATATATACGATATAATTCTTGAGTCACTCTCTATGCACTGTGTATAGAGACTACCAGTACACTCACTCCGATTAAGAACCAGGCTACAGTCTACATGAGTAGTTTTCAGTTTTTAATAATTTTTTAAGTCACTTTTTATTTATTATTTTTTATCTACGTGACTTTACCGAGAGAACCAAAGAATATGAATTGCTGCAGTCACGAAAGTTGTAAGTCAGAGAAACACAAATTACGCTAAACTGTTATTGTTTTTTGACCAGGAAAGGTCCACTGAGCGAAGTAGCTATTTTCTTGTTTTTCCCGAAGCAAATGGACTCATCACAAACGACGAGTCAATGAAGTGGCTCTCAACATCAGCGCGTGGAAATGTGAAGCGAAAACCGGAGGGACCCGGAGGAAAAAAATCCACGCGACCACGGGGAGAGAGAGAGACACGCAAACTGCAAATATACAGCAGGCGTCATCAGGCTCGGGATCGAACCCACGACCTCCTGTACACCAGGCGAGGTAGTTAACATATCCTAGCCACCGTGATGATGATGAGAGAGAGACGCGCAAACTGCAAATATACAGCAGCAGGCGTCATCAGGGTCGGGATCGAACCCACGACCTCCTGTATACCAAGCGAGGTAGTTAACATCTCCTAGCCACCGTGATGATGATGAGAGAGAGAGACGCGCAAACTGCAAATATACAGCAGCAGGCGTCATCAGGGTTGGAGTAGAACCCACGTCCTCTTGTATACCAGGCGAGGTAGTTAACATCTCTTAGCCATCGTGGTGATGATGATGAGAGAGAGACACGCAAACTCCAAATACACAGCAGCAGGCGTCATCAGGGTCGGGGTAGAACCCACGACCTCCTGTACACCAGGCGAGGTAGTTAACATCTTGCCACGATGGGACCACGCATATATATACAGAAGCAAACATATACACGTAAATACGCAAGCACGCACGCACATATATAACAAAACGATAAGCACAAACCAAATCATGAATACAAATGTAAATATCATAATTCACATATTTTTGAAAATTCATAGTACAGTGTGTGCCCGTGTGTGTCTATGTGTGTGTGTATGATTGTATGCGTAACATTATTAACATATCATTAGACCTCCTTTGCCAGTACCAAAATATAATAATAGGGGGTTTCCCCCCCCCCTTTTTTCTGGCAACAAAACTGAAACCTTTTAACAAGGAATCACGTGCCTGCATTAACCACATATTATCAGTGTTTTTTGCATTTTGACCGCAAGTATTGTGGTTAATGCACACGTGATTCCTCGTTAAAAGGTTTCAGTTTTGATGCCAGAAAAAAGGGGAAAAACCCTATTATTATTATTAACATACGTACACACGCACGCATATACATACATACACATATATGTAAATGTGTATACACACATACACACACATGTACAGAAAGACACAGGCGCACAGAGACAAAGATCCCCCGTATAGCCTTCAAGAGACTGTTGGGGCAAGTGCTGTCAGCGAGCATCACACACAGACAAAGATCCCCCGTATAGCCTTCAACAGACTGTTGGGGCAAGTGCTGTGAGCGAGCACCGCACAAAGACAAAGATCCCCCGTATAGCCTCCAATATACTGTTGGGGCAAGTGCTATAAGTGTGCATACACACGTACAGAATCACGCACACATATACACAATGTACACGTGCAGAATACGCATTAATACAAATACAAAGATCCCCCGTGTAGCCTTGACAGACTGTAGTGCTGTTAGCGAGCAGCACCTATAAAGGCCGGCACGGCACACGAGGGGGTGGGTGGCTAGCACCACGCCCGGCCGCCTTTGTCTCCCCCAGTGGCGATGTTTACTACACACCGCACCCAGGTACTCATTTGAGGCTGAGTCGACCTAGGGGAGGCCCAGGACCGGTTTAGATAATATAATAATATAATCGTCGCCGGTGAGCGGGAATCGATCCCGTGGTGGTCTGCTTCGTGCGCAATGCGCTCACCACTGCGCCACCGCTCCTTACATGAAGACGCACACAGACTCAGGCACACACAGACACGCATGTACAGTGCTGTGTAAACAAATACACACACAGACACGCATGTACAGTACTGTGTAAACAAATACACGCACACACAGACACGCATGTACAGTGCTGTGTAAACAAATACACACACAGACACGCATGTACAGTACTGTGTAAACAAATACACGCACACAGACACGCATGTACAGTACTGTGTAAACAAATACACACACAGACACGCATGTACAGTACTGTGTAAACAAATACATGCACACACAGACACGCATGTACAGTACTGTGTAAACAAATACACGCGCACACATACACGCATGTACAGTGCAGTGTAAACAAATACATGCACACACAGACACGCATGTACAGTACTGTGTAAACAAATACACAGACACGCATGTACAGTGCTTTGTAAACAAATACACACAGACACGCATGTACAGTGCTTTGTAAACAAATACATGCACACACAGACACGTGCGTATAAACAGTTACAAAGATCCCCCGTGTAGCCTTCAAGAGACTGTTGGGGCAAGTGCTGTCAGCGAGCACCACACAAAGACAAAGATCCCCCGTGTAGCCTTCAACAGACTGTTGGGGCAAGTGCTGTCAGCGAGCACCGCACAAAGACAAAGATCCCCCGTGTAGCCTTCAACAGACTGTTGGGGCAAGTGCTGTCCGCGAGCACCACACAAAGACAAAGATCCCCCGTATAGCCTTCAACAGACTGTTGGGGCAAGTGCTGTCAGCGAGCACCACACAAATACAAAGATCCCCCGTATAGCCTTCAACAGACTGTTGGGGCAAGTGCTGTTAGCCAGTACTGTAGCACCTATGAAGAGCAACCACATGAACACAAGCACACACGAAGATATACACACACACGCGTGCGCCTAAACACACAGACACAACAGCCATTCGCCACTAAGTGGCGGTGACGTCACCACGACGCTTGTGCCAGGCTATGTGCACCCTGAGGCCACGTGAAGTGTCGAACGCCCGCTGGCAGGAGGTCACGGGGCAGACCCAGGTGCCACGGGTCGACTGACTGAGATGACTGGCTGATGCACCACCTGTACCCCCTACTGAGCCAACCTGCTGTGCTTTAGCCACCCGACGCTCCGCTCGTTGTTGTGAGCGTCGCTCCTCCGCCCTCCGTTGTTGTTGGAGGGCGACTGCCTCCAACTGCCCAGTAGCAGCGTCCTTCACGAGCCTCCTCCACAGAGGCCGATCTTGACACCGCTGGTACCGGTCATCGGCAAGTCCACTCAGCTCCACGTCCTCCTGTACCACATCACTCCATCTCTTCTCTAGCCCGTGCCGTGCCCGCTTAGCCCCCTCGATCCGGACGAACAAAAGCTGTTTTGGCATGCGGGCTACATGACCCAGCCATCGCAGCCTTGCCCGCCGGAGGAGCTCGCCGATGGGACCTTGCCCAGATCTTTCAAGGATTTGTGAGCTCCTCACACAATCCAGTCTGGTTAAACCCAGGATGGATCGTAGGCAGTCCAGCCTAAATGTTTCTAACCGGCGAAGATGTTCCATTAGGGGGGGATCCACGTTTCGCAAGCGTAGAAAAGGGAGGGAATGACCGTGGCCGAGAAGACCTGAAGCTTAGTGCGGAGCGACAGACCAGGTAGCTTCCACACAGCGTTAAGCAACCAACCAACACACAGACAGACACACAGACACACACAGACATACGCACACAGACACGCGCACACATGTAAACACACACACAGAATCACAGACACGCACACACATGTAAACACACACACAGACACACGCACACAGACACGCACACACATGTAAACACAGACACACACACAGACACACGCACACAGACACGCACACACAGACATACGCACACACATGTAAACACACACACACACATGTAAACACACACACAAACACACGCACACAGACACGCACACACAGACATACGCACACTCATGTAAACACACACAGACACACACATGTAAACACACACAGACACGCACACAGACACGCACACACAGACATACGCACACACATGTAAACACACACACAGACACACACATGTAAACACACATAGACACGCACACACATGTAAACACACACAGACACGCACACACATGTAAACACACACGTAAACACACATGTAAACACACACACATGTAAACACACACAGACACACACATGTAAACACACACACAGACACACATGTAAACACACACACATGTAAACACACACATGTAAACACACAGACACACACATGTAAACACACACACAGACACACACAGACACACACATGTAAACACACACAGACACACACATGTAAACACACACATGTAAACACACACACAGACACACACATGTAAACACAGGTCACGCGCATCGAGTGAGATGGATCATGCCGTCCCTGCAGCGAGGGCGTGGGCACGGGGGGGGGGTGGACATGCCTTCATCTAGCAGTGGATAGACCGTGATCACGATGATGATGAACGTCTCCATTCGCTTCTTGTGTTGGGTGCGCGCGCGCGTGTTTACACGAGAGAGCGGTGGCGCTTGTGGTGAGCGCACTGCGGCCGGCCGAAATCAGGCGACTCCGAACTCGATTTTTTTGCCGTTCGCGGCCAACGTCGATGACCAATCGATATAAGTTAAAGCGCGTACAAAGCACGAGTGTTTTTATAGCTTGATGGCACACTCACACACAAAGACGATTCTCTGAACCGGTCCTGGGCCCTCCCCCTAGGTCGACTCGGCCTCAAATGAGCACCTGGCGCGGTGCGTTAAAAAAAAACATCGCCACTGGGGGAGACAAAGGCGGCCGGGCGTGGTGCTGGCCACCCACCCCCTCGTGTGCCGTGCCGGCCTTCATAGGTGCTGCTACTCGCTAACAGCACTTGCCCCCTACGGTCTGTTGGCGAGCAACTGCACACGAAGAGGTGGGTGGCCAGCACACCACGCCCGACCGCCTTTGTCTCCCCGAGTGGCGATGTTTACTACGCACCGCACACCAGGTACTCATTTGAGGCTGAGTCTACCTAGGGGGAGGCCCAACAGCGGTTCAAGACAATCGAACTCGGCTCGCCGGGTTCGTAGCGCAGCGCAGCGCTCACCACTACACCACCGCTCCCCACACTCACACACTGACACACCTACGCGCTCACCACTACACCACCACTACACCACCACTCCCCACACTCACTGACACACACACTGACACACCAACAGCGCTCACCACTACACCACCGCTCCCCACACTCACACACACACTGACACACCAATAGCGCTCACCACTACACCACCGCTCCCCACACTCACACACACCGCTCACCACTACGCCACCGCTCCTCACACTCACACACACTGACACACACCGCTCACCACTACACCACCGCTCCTCACACTCACACACACACACTGACACACCAACAGCGCTCACCACTACACCACCGCTCCTCACACACACACTGACACACACTGACACACCAACAGCGCTCACCACTACACCACCGCTCCCCACACTCCCACACACCGCTCACCACTACACCACCGCTCCCCACACTCACACACTGACACACCGCTCACCACTACACCACCGCTCCCCACACTCGCACACGACTGACACACCTGCAGCGCTCACCACTACTCCACCGCTCCCCACACACACACACTGACACACCGCTCCCCACTACACCACCGCTCCCCACACACACACACTGACACACCGCTCACCACTACACCACCGCTCCCCACACTCACACATTGACACACCGCTCACCACTACTCCACCGCTCCCCACACACACACACTGACACACCGCTCCCCACTACACCACCGCTCCCCACACACACACACTGACACACCGCTCACCACTACACCACCGCTCCCCACACTCACACACTGACACACCGCTCACCACTACACCACCGCTCCCCACACACACACACACTGACACACCGCTCACCACTACACCACCGCTCCCCACACACACACTAACACACCGCTCACCACTACACCACCGCTCCCCACACACACACTGACACACCGCTCACCACTACACCACCGCTCCCCACACACACACACACTGACACACCGACACCCACGTGGTTCTGCTGCTGCTGCTGCGCCAGGGCTGTTTACTCGGCACCGGATATTTTGTTTAAGTTGCCGCGTTCATCAAACCCCGACCGGGCCCCCCACGGCGCAGTCACGCACGCAACAGCAACCACGACACTCACCACCCACCCACACCACCCACCTCTCTGTCTGTGTCGCAGTGTGTCTCTCTATGTGCCTGTCTGTGGTGTGTGGTGTGTGTCGTGTTTGGGGCAAGTGCCGTTAGCGAGCAGCACCTACGAAGGCCGGCACGGTACACGAGGGGGGCGGGTGGGTGGGCCAGCAACCACGCCCGGCCGCCTTTGTCTCCCCGGTGGCGATGTTTACTACACACCGCACCGGGAACTATTTTGAGGCTGAGTCGACCTAGGGGAGGCCCCAGGACCGGTTCGGATAAACGTCGCCGGTGTTGGCCGTGAGCGGGAATCGAACTCGGGTGGCCGGGTTTGTAGCACAGCGTAGCGCTAACCGCTCCACCACCGCTCCCCAACAAGGCTATACGGGGGATCTTTGTCCTTGTGTGTGGTAGTGCAGTGGTTAGCGCTACGCTGCGCTACGAACACGGCGACCCAAGTTCGATTCCCGCTCACGGCCACCAACACCAGCGGCGATTACCTGAACCGGTCCTGGGCCTCCCCTAGGTCGACTCAGCACCAAATGAGTACCTGGTGCGGTGCGTAAAAATATCGCTACTGGGGAGACAAAGGCGGCCGGGCCTGATGCTGGCCACCCACCCCCTTTCGTGTGCCGTTCCGGCCTTCATAGGTGCTCGCTAACAGCACTTGCCCCTACAGTCTGATACAGGCTACACGGGGGGGTCTTTGTTTTCGTGTCTCTGTGTGTGTCTCTGTCTTTCTCCTTATCTGTCTCTCCGTCTGTGTCTCTCTGCTGTATGTGTCTCTCGATGTGTCTCTCTGATCCGATGTATGTCTCGCCTAATCGCTCTCCTTCTCTCTCGATCTCGCTCGTCTCCTGTGTCCTCTCCTTCTCTCTCTCACTCTCCCTGCCTCTCTCTCTCTCACTCTCCCTGCCTCTCTCTCTCACTCTCCCTGCCTCTCTCTCACTCTCCCTGCCTCTCTCACTCTCCCTGCCTCTCTCTCTCACTCTCCCTGCCTCTCTCTCACTCTCCCTGCCTCTCTCTCTCACTCTCCCTGCCTCTCACTCTCCCTGCCTCTCTCTCTCTCACTCTCTCTGCCTCTCTCTCTCACTCTCCCTGCCTCTCTCTCTCTCTCACTCTCCCTGCCTCTCTCTCTCACTCTCCCTGCCTCTCTCTCTCACTCTCCCTGCCTCTCTCTCTCACTCTCCCTGCCTCTCTCACTCTCCCTGCCTCTCTCTCACTCTCCCTGCCTCTCTCTCACTCTCCCTGCCTCTCACTCTCCCTGCCTCTCTCTCTCTCTCACTCTCCCTGCCTCTCTCTCTCACTCTCCCTGCCTCTCTCTCTCACTCTCCCTGCCTCTCTCTCTCACTCTCCCTGCCTCTCTCTCACTCTCCCTGCCTCTCTCTCTCTCACTCTCCCTGCCTCTCTCTCACTCTCCCTGCCTCTCCCTCTCTCACTCTCCCTGCCTCTCTCTCTCACTCTCCCTGCCTCTCTCTCTCACTCTCCCTGCCTCTCTCTCTCACTCTCCCTGCCTCTCTCACTCTCCCTGCCACTCTCTCACTCACTCTCCCTGCCTCTCTCTCACTCTCCCTGCCCCTCTCTCACTCACTCTCCCTGCCTCTCTCTCACTCTCCCTGCCCCTCTCTCACTCTCCCTGCCTCTCTCTCACTCTCCCTGTTTCCCTCTCTCCCTGCCTCTCTCTCACTCTCCCTGCCTCTATCTCTCACTCTCCCTGCCTCTCTCTCACTCTCCCTGCCTCTCTCTCTCCATGTCTCTAACCCATCCTTCTCTCTGTCTCGTCTGTCCCACCGTATCTCACTCCCTTTGTCCATCTCTCTCTCTCGCTCCCTCTCTCTTTTCCTTATTTGGCGTATAACTCATAGCTGGAGGATTTTATTCCGTTTCACGCGAATGGCAGTATGTATGTACCACGTTGGACTTCCTTCGCACCGTACGCAGCCAACCGCACTAATCGGAGGTGCCAAATGTTGAGCAGCTCGATGCCCCAATGTGGAGGTCCATTGGTCGAGTTTCATGGCTACAATCATACTACTGTGGCTTTACTTTGATGTCTCCATGTGTCTATGGTTCTCTGTGTGTCTCTGCGCATCTCTATGTGTCTGTAAGGGTCTCTATGTGTGTCTCTACGGGTCTCTATGGTTCTCTGTGTGTCTCTGTGCATCTCTATGTGTCTGTATGGGTCTCTATGTGTGTCTCTACGGGTCTCTAGGTGTCTCTGTGTTTGTCTGTGCATCTCTATGTGTCTCTATGGGTCTCTATGTGTGTCTCTACGAGTCTCTATGAGTTTCTGCGTGTCTGTGCATCTCTATGTGTCTCTATGGGTCTCTATGTGTGTCTCTACGAGTCTCTATGAGTTTCTGCGTGTCTGTGCATCTCTATGTGTCTCTATGGGTCTCTATGTGTGTCTCTATGAGTCTCTATGAGTCTCTGCGTGTCTGTGCATCTCTATGCGTCTCTATGGGTTTCTATGTGTGTCTCTACGAGTCTCTATGAGTCTCTGCGTGTCTCTGTGCATCTCTATGTGTCTCTATGGGTCTCTATGTGTGTCTCTACGAGTCTCTATGAGTCTCTGCGTGTCTCTGTGCATCTCTGTGTCTCTATGGGTCTCTGTGTGTCTCTATGAGTCTCTATGAGTCTCTGCGTGTCTCTGTGCGTCTCTATGTGTCTCTATGGGTCTCTATGTGTGTTTCTACGGGTCTCTATGAGTCTCTGCGTGTCTCTGTGCATCTCTATGTGTCTCTATGGGTCTCTATGTGTCTCTATGGGTCTCTATGTGTGTCTCTACGGGTCTCTATGAGTCTCTGCGTGTCTCTGTGCACCTCTATGTGTCTCTATGGGTCTCTATGTGTGTCCCTACGAGTCTCTGCGTGTCTCTGTGCATCTCTATGTGTCTCTATGGGTCTCTATGTGTGTCCCTACGAGTCTCTATGAGTCTCTGTGTGTCTCTGTGCATCTCTATGTGTCTCTATGGGTCTCTGTGTGTGTCCCTACGAGTCTCTATGAGTCTCTGCGTGTCTGTGCATCTCTATGTGTCTCTATGGGTCTCTGTGTCTCTATGAGTCTCTATGAGTCTCTGCGTGTCTCTGTGCATCTCTATGTGTCTTTATGGGTCTCTATGTGTCTCTATGGGTCTCTATGTATCTTTATGAGTCTCTATGAGTCTCTGCGTGTCTCTGTGCATCTCTATGTGGCTTTATGGGTCTCTATGTGTCTCTATGGGTCTCTATGTATCTCTATGAGTCTCTATGAGTCTCTGCGTGTCTCTGTGCATCTCTATGTGTCTTTATGGGTCTCTATGTGTCTCTATGGGTCTCTATGTATCTCTATGAGTCTCTATGAGTCTCTGCGTGTCTCTGTGCATCTCTATGTGTCTCTATGGGTCTCTATGTGTGTCTCTACGAGTCTCTGTGATTCTCTGCGTATCTCAATGAGCCTTTTACTCTGCGTTCCTGAAAGGTGTGACGGCGACTACGACGAACGTGGAAACGATGTAATACATCGAAGCGATTTAACGGGGTTAGTAGCAGTAGTGGTGGGTGGTGGTGGCAGTGGTGGTGGCAGTGGTGGTGGTGGCAGTGGTGGGTGGTAGTGGTGGTGGTAGTGGTGGTGGTAGTAGTGGTGGGTGGTGGTGGTAGTAGTGGTGGTGGTGGTAGTAGTGGTGGTGGTAGTAGTGGTGGGTGGTGGTGGCAGTGGTGGTAGTGGCAGTGGTGGGTGGTAGTGGTAGTAGTGGTGGGTGGTGGTGGTAGTAGTGGTGGTGGTAGTAGTGGTGGTGGTGGTGGTAGTAGTGGTGGGTGGTGGTGGTAGTAGTGGTGGCAGTGGTGGGTGGTAGTGGTGGTGGTGGTGGTAGTAGTGGTGGGTGGTGGTGGTAGTAGTGGTGGTGGTGGTAGTAGTGGTGGTGGTGGTGGTAGTAGTGGTGGTGGTAGTAGTGGTGGGTGGTGGTAGTAGTAGTGGTGGGTGGTGGTGGTAGTAGTGGTGGTGGTGGTAGTAGTGGTGGGTGGTGGCAGTAGTGGTGGGTGGTGGTGGTAGTAGTGGTGGTGGTGGTAGTAGTGGTGGGTGGTGGTAGTAGTGGTGGTGGTGGTAGTAGTGGTGGGTGGTGGTAGCAGTAGTAGTAGTGTTTATTAACCATTAAATGTCACTCCGAGTGGTGATGATGATGCTGAAGATGTCATCCGACAGGCAGCCCTGGTTAATACTGCCGTGTTTATTAACCATTAAATGTCACTCCGAGTGGTGATGGTGATGATGATGCTGAAGATTGAATCCGACAAGCAGCCCAACACACCGGTGGGCTGCAGTTGTAACTAATTGGCGTTTTGTTTAGTGACAAATCCCTTATTAATTTGCTGTGTCGGGTGGTGGAGGGTTACGACACAACATTTATCCCTAAGCGATCTAACCCAAAAATCTTTATTACGAATAATATTGGTCGCGAAAGTGGTGGTCGAGGTGGCGGCGATGATGATGCTGAACGTGGAGCTGAGTCAACACCCGCATCCAAAAACCTCGAGTGGAACTCGGAACCCTCCCGTCTGCCGCCTCGCCGCACGTAAGTTCCAAGTTCCAAGTCGCGGTCCTCCGCTCGTCTAGACTCGGAATTCGCCTCGTAAGTAAACAACGGTGGCGAGTTCGGCGCCGTTGTTTACTTACTCATTCTCACCGCCATCATCATCCTCACCACCACCACCATCATCATCCTCACCATCATCATCCTCACCACCATCATCATCATCATCATCATCCTCACAATCATCATCATCCTCACCATCATCATCCTCACCACCACCATCCTCACCACCATCATCATCCTCACAATCATCATCCTACCACCATCATCATCCTCACCATCATCATTCTCACCATCATCATCCTCACCATCATCATCCTCACCACCACCATCATCATCCTCACCATCATCATCCTCACCACCACCATCATCATCCTCACCATCATCATCCTCACCACCACCATTATCATCCTCACCATCATCATCCTCACCACCATCATCATCCTCACCATCATCATCCTAACCACCACCATCATCATCCTCACCATCATCATCCTCACCATCATCATCCTCACCACCACCATCATCATCCTCACCACCATTATCATCCTCACCATCATCATGATCATCCTCACCATCATCATCCTCACCACCACCATTATCATCCTCACCACCATTATCATCCTCACCATCATCATCCTCACCATCATCATTCTCACCGCCATCATCATCCTCACCACCACCATCATCATCCTCACCATCATCATCCTCACCACCATCATCCTCACCACCACCATCTTCACCACCATTATCATCCTCACAATCATCATCCTACCACCATCATCATCCTCACCACCACCATCATCATCCTCACCATCATCATCCTCACCACCACCATCATCATCCTCACCACCACCATCATCATCCTCACCATCATCATCCTCACCACCATCATCATCCTCACCATCATCCTAACCACCACCATCATCATCCTCACCATCATCATCCTCACCATCATCATTCTCACCACCACCATCATCATCCTCACCACCATTATCATCCTCACCATCATCATCATCATCCTCACTATCATCATCCTCACCATCATCATCATCCTCCTCACCATCATCATCCTCACCACCATCATCATTATCCTCACCACGACCATCATCACCATCATCATCCTCACCACCACCATCATCATCCTCACCATCATCATCATCCTCACCACCACCATCATCATCCTCACCACCATCATCATCCTCACCATCATCATCCTCACCACCACCATCATCATCCTCACCATCATCATCCTCATCACCACCATCATCATCCTCACCATCATCATCCTCACCATCATCATCCTCACCACCACCATCATCATTCTCACCATCATCATCCTCACCATCATCATCCTCACCACCATCATCATCATCATCCTCACCATCATCATCCTCACCACCACCATCATCCTCACCATCATCATCCTTACCATCATCATCCTCACCATCAGGGGCGGAGCCAGGATTTCAGGCCGGGGTGACATTCAACAAATGTTAACTTCAAGAATGATTAGAGAGTCAGGCTGTTGAGCTAGACAACCATCGGTTTGGCGACACGCTCTGACAATGCAGTTGCAGGGAGTCCGCCAGACCGAGTGTTGTACACTTACACGCAGAATGTCACCCTCCCTGTCACCCCCCCCTGGCTCCGTCCCTGCTCACCATCCTCACCACCACCATCATCATCCTCACCATCATCATCCTCATCATCAGCCATCATTACGCGCCGCAGGACCGCGTGCGTGTTCATGCTCTTCGGAGAGAAGAGTCTCGCGTACGCCGCGTGGTACGTAGCGAGAAATTAAAACATTACAAAGTCATCAAAACATATTTACGTATTTATTCATCACACTCGTGTACGAACATCGCCAAAAACGTGGTTGCTGGCCACCCACCCCCTCGTGTCCCGTACCGGCCTTCACAGGTGCTACTCGCTAACAGCACTTAGCCCCAACAGTCTGTTACAGGCTTTAGACGGCGATCTTTGTCTATCGCTTGTGTCTCTGTAATCTATGTCTCTCTGCGTCTCTCTCTCTCGCTCTTTTTTTATAACTACGACAAGTGCTGCATCAGCACGCATCCCTTCTCGCAGTCCTACGGCCTCCGACGGGTAGCTCACAATCTGCACGCAGAGCTCTCCGTCATCTGCCACCGATCACGCGGCCCTCCTCCAGCGCCCACTGCTCCTTGAAGGCCGGCACGGCGTGGGTCAGCCGCGCGTGGCGGAACTCCGGGCCCACCACACCTTGGCTCCGACCGGAGCGCGGAAGATGCCCAGGCTGCTGTCTCTCGCTCTCTCCCTGCAGTGTTTAGGGGCCTGCTTTAAGGCACGGCTCCGGCTGGAGCACGCCATGTACCACACACACACGTGTCGGTGATATGCAGCGCGACTTCTTCGAACGCTGGAGGAGCCGGACAAGCCCCCCTCTCTGTACCAGCGTGGACGGCACCCCCCACGTGTTCACCTTCTGACGCGCCCGCTCGTCACCGTGGCGTGCGCGATGAACACCACCACCACCATTTAGCGCCACAGCGCGTGGGTTTATAGCGATTGATTTATTTGTGTTGCTGGTGAATTTGTGTGTTTCGTATCGAAATCGCCTCCAGTGCTGTTGCTGCTGGCGGCAATAAAAGTTGTTTAAAAGTCAAAAAGTCTGTCTCTCTCTGTGTGTCTCTCTGTATCTCTCTCTGTGTGTTTCTCTCTCCCTGTGTGTGTGTCTCTCTCTCTCCCTGTGTCTCTCTCTCTCTCTCTGTGTCTCTCTCTGTGTATCTCTGTGTGTGTCTCTCTCTCTGTGTTCTGTGTGCGTCTCTCTCTCCCTGTGTGTGTCTCTCTCTCTGTGTCTCTCTCTGTATCTCTCTGTGTGTCTCTCTCTGTGTTCTGTGTGCGTCTCTCTCTCCCTGTGTGCGTCTCTCTCTCCGTATGTGTCTCTCTCGCCCTGTGTCTCTTTCTGTATCTCTCTCTCTGTGTCTCTCTGTATCTCTCTGTGTCTCTCTCTCTGTATCTCTCTGTGTCTCTCTCTGTATCTCTCTCCCTGTGTCTCTCTCTGTGTGTCTCTCTGTATCTCTCTCTGTGTCTCTCTCTCCCTGTGTGTGTCTCTCTCTCCCTGTGTGTCTCTCTCTCTTTGTCTCTCTGTATCTCTCTGTGTGTCTCTCTCTGTGTGTTCTGTGTGTGTATCTCTCTCCCTGTGTGTGTCTCTCTCTCTGTCTTTGTCTCTCTCTGTATCTCTCTGTGTGTGTCTCTCTCTCCTTGTGTGCGTCTCTCTCCCTGTGTGTCTCTCTCTCCCTGTGTGTGTCTCTCCCTGTGTGCGTCTCTCTCTCCCTGTGTGTCTCTCTCTGTGTCTCTCTCTGTCTCTCCCTGTGTGTCTCTCCCTGTGTGTGTCTGTCTCTCCCTGTGTGTCTCTCTCTATCTCCCTGTGTGCGTATCTCTCTCCCTGTGTGCGTCTCTCTCTCCCTGTGTGCGTATCTCTCTCCGTGTGTCTCTCTCGCCCTGTGTGTGTGTCTCTCTCTGTCGCTCTCCCTCCCTCTCAGTGTCTCGCGTTCCCGTTCCCACACGCTGTGGGGGGCGAAGGGGGGGGGGTGATGGGGGGGTGAAGGGGGGGTGATGGGGGGGTGAAGGGGGGGTGAAGGGGGTGCTGCTGCTGCTACAAGAATCCCTGTCACCCGGGCGCCATGAACCCCTCTATTTTTACTCCCCGGATTCTCTGCCCCTTTCAAGTCCACGAATTATTTGATTATTTCCCCCCCCCCCCATCCTTCTCTCCTGCCCCCCCCCCTGCTGCCCCCTCCTGCCCCCTGCCCCCCCACCACCACCACACACAATATTTTGTTTTAATCTCTCAAACGTTCAGCATAACAGCCCCTGCGTGTGTGATGCTTTGAGCGTTGTTCTTTAGGGTTGCACTATCGCGCACTGCTGCCGGACTTTGTGGGGGGAGCGGGGGGAGAGGAGGTTTATTTGAATGCTGCGGTCGAATGACGATCACGAAGTCGCTGCTAAAGATCCCCCCCAAAAAACGACGATTGTTGTTGTTGTTGTTTGCTTGTTTGTTGTTTGGTTACAATTTAAATATCGGAGTGGGAGGAGTGGTGGCGCAGTGGTTGGGGCGCTGCGGGTCTAAAATTTTGCAGGGCCGAGTTTAAAAAAGTAAATATTAATTAATTCCCGAACATTTCGGTAAATTTGATTTAAAATGTATCGCCGTTTGTGTCTGTGTGTTGTGACTATCTCTCTCTCTCTTCGTGTGTGCGTGGGGAGAGGAGGTTATGTGGTAAGCGCCCTGCTGCTCAGTCACTCACCCACTCACTCACCCAATCACTCACTCACCCAGTCACTCACTCACCCAGTCACTCACCCAGTCACTCACTCACCTAGTCACTCACTCACCCAGTCACTCACTCACCCAGTCACTCACTCACCCAGTCACTCACTCACCCAGTCACTCACTCACTCACCCAGTCACTCACCCAGTCATTCACTCACCCAGTCACTCACTCACCCAGTCACTCACTCACCCAGTCACTCACTCACCCAGTCACTCACTCACCCACTCACTCACTCACCCAGTCACTCACTCACCCAGTCACTCACTCACCCAGTCACTCACTCACCCAGTCACTCACTCACTCACTCACCCAGTCACTCACTCACCCAGTCACTCACCCAGTCATTCACTCACCCAGTCACTCACTCACCCAGTCACTCACTCACCCAGTCACTCACTCACCCAGTCACTCACTCACTCACTCACCCAGTCACTCACTCACCCAGTCACTCACCCAGTCATTCACTCACCCAGTCACTCACTCACCCAGTCACTCACTCACCCAGTCACTCACTCACCCAGTCACTCACTCACCCAGTCACTCACTCACTCACTCACCCAGTCACTCACTCACCCAGTCACTCACCCAGTCATTCACTCACCCAGTCACTCACTCACCCAGTCACTCACTCACCCAGTCACTCACTCACCCAGTCACTCACTCACCCAGTCACTCACTCACCCAGTCACTCACTCACTCACTCACTCACCCAGTCACTCACTCACCCAGTCACTCACCCAGTCATTCACTCACCCAGTCACTCACTCACCCAGTCACTCACTCACCCAGTCACTCACTCACCCAGTCACTCACCCAGTCACTCACTCACCCAGTCATTCACTCACCCAGTCAATCACTCACCCACTCACTCACCCAGTCACTCACTCACCCAGTCACTCACTCACCCAGTCACTCACTCACCCAGTCACTCACTCACTCACCCAGTCACTCACTCACCCAGTCACTCACTCACCCAGTCACTCACTCACCCAGTCACTCACTCACTCACCCAGTCACTCACTCACCCACTCACTCACCCAGTCACTCACTCACCCAGTCACTCACTCACCCAGTCACTCACTCACCCAGTCACTCACTCACCCAGTCACTCACTCACCCAGTCTCTCACTCACCCAGTCACTCACTCACCCAGTCACTCACTCACCCACTCACTCACCCAGTCACTCACTCACCCAGTCACTCACTCACCCAGTCACTCACCCAGTCACTCACTCACCCAGTCTCTCACTCACCCAGTCACTCACTCACCCAGTCACTCACTCACCCACTCACTCACCCAGTCACTCACTCACCCAGTCATTCACTCACCCAGTCACTCACCCAGTCACTCACTCACCCAGTCTCTCACTCACCCAGTCACTCACTCACCCAGTCACTCACTCACCCAGTCACTCACTCACCCAGTCACTCACCCAGTCTCTCACTCACTCAGTCATCCAATTACTCACTCACTCACCCAGTCATCCAAACACTCACTCATCCAGGCACTCACTCACCCACTCACTAACCCAGTCACTCACTCATCCAGTCACACACTCACCCAGTCACTCACTCACCCAGTCTCTCACTCATCCAGTCACACACTGCGAAAACAGCTTTGTCTCGAGTTCGATTCCCGCTCACGGAATCGATCATCTGAACCGGTCCTGGGCCTCCTCCTCCCCCCTAGGTCAACTCAGCCTTAAAATAAATACCTGACGCGGTGTGTGTAGTAAACACACATCAGTACTGGGCAGACAAAGTCTGCCGGGCGTGGTGCTGACCACCCACACAACCACCCTCTCTTGCGCGGCGTACCGACATAATTCATAACAGCACTTGCCCCAAAAGTGAAAAGGCTATGCAGGGGGGGGGGGACCTTTTATCTTTGCGCGCGGGCGTCTCTCTCACAGCAGGAGCAGCATCAGCAATTGTCGCCCACTTCAGCGTAAGATTTGGCAGGGCCCTCTTAAAAACAGAAGTCTTGAGACTCAGTGAGGCTCTATGGTTAAACTATCGGAATGAAATAATAATGAGTTTTAATATGAACTATACGAATCATTATAGTCACTCGTTCACTCATCCATTCACCCAGTCGCCGACTCACTCACTTACCCAGTCACTCACCTACTCACTCACTCAGTCACTCAACTACTCACTCACCCACTCAGTCACTCACTCACCCACTCACCCACTTACCCACTCACTCAGCCACTCACCTACTCACCCACTCAGTCACTCACTCACCTACTCACTCACCCACTCAGTCACTCACCCACTCACTCACCCACTCACTCACCTACTCACTCACCCACTCAGTCACTCACCCACTCACCCACTCACTCACTTACTCACCCACTCACTCACTCATCCACCCACTCACTTACTCACCCAGTCACTCACTCACCCACTCACCCACTTACTCACTCACTCACCTACTCACCCACTCAGTCACTCACTCACCCACTCACTCACCTACTCACTCACCCACTCAGTCACTCACCCACTGACCCACTCACTCTCTTACTCACTCACCCACTCACTCATCCACCCACTCACTTACTCACTCACCCACTCAGTCACTCACTCACCCAGTCACCCACTCACCCACTCACACACTTACACACTCACTCACCCAACCACCCTCTCACTCACTCACCCAGTCACTCGTAAATCATAATTATTATTAATGTCCTGCGGTCACGGCTACCGTCAGTGGCGAGTCATGTCTGACCTGCTCATGCCCACGCCCGTACACAGCGAGACGTGACGCACACAGCATCCATCAATCATCAGCATCACCAGCCAGCCAAGGTAAATCCACTGGTGGATGAAGGTCTCCCTCCCTTCCCTCCCTCCATTCACTCGAGGGAGAGATGAAGGGAGAGAGACAGGGAGATGAAGGGAGAGAGACAGGGAGATGAAGGGAGAGAGAGGGAGATGACAGACAGGGAGATGAAGGGAGAGAGACAGGGAGATGAAGGGAGAGAGAGGGAGATGAGAGAGAGACAGGGACATGAAGGGAGAGAGACAGGGAGATGAGAGAGAGAGGGAGGGAGAGGAGAGAGAGAGGGAGATGAAGGGAGAGAGACAGGGAGATGAAGGGAGAGAGACAGGGAGAGGAGAGAGACAGGGAGATGAAGGGAGAGAGGGAGATGAGGAGAGAGAGAGACAGGGAGATGAGAGAGGGAGATGAAGGGAGAGAGAGACAGGGAGATGAGAGAGAGACAGGGAGATGAAGGGAGAGAGACAGGGAGATGAGAGAGGGAGATGAAGGGAGAGAGAGACAGGGAGATGAGGAGAGAGACAGGGAGATGAAGGGAGAGAGACAGGGAGATGAGAGAGAGACAGGGAGATGAGAGAGGGAGATGAAGGGAGAGAGAGACAGGGAGATGAGGAGAGAGAGACAGGGAGATGAAGAGAGAGACAGGGAGATGAGAGAGAGACAGGGAGATGAGAGAGGAAGATGAAGGGAGAGAGAGACAGGGACATGAGAGAGGGAGATGAAGGGAGAGAGACAGGGAGAGAGACAAGGAGATGAAGGGAGATGAGAGAGGGAGATGAAGGGAGAGAGAGGGGCATGAGGGCACGGGGAGCGGGGAGGTTGTAAAGGGCAGTGATGGGGGGGGGTCTCTGCCCTTCCCCCCCCCTACGGCGCCGGAGAAGAGGGAGGGGTGAGTTTGGGGGGGGGGTAGCGGGGGCTACTGCCCAACAGGAAGGAAACTCCGTGGGGTGACAAAGGCGGAGCGACAGAGTCAAGGCCAGGCCCTGGCACCGATGGAGCCCTTTCTTGTAGCCAGGAAAGGCCTCGAACCGAGGAGTTTCGATGCCTCCTCTGCCAGGGAGGCTCCCGCTGAACTGGGACGCGTTGAGGCCTGAGGGCCAAAAATACCCCCACAGTTAGCAGCCCCCACCAGCCCCCACCAACCCTCAACACCCCCACCACCTCCCACTAGCCCTCGAACCTTCAGCTCCCTCCACAGATTTTCCATGGGATTAAGGTCTGGAGACTGGCTAGGCCACTCCAGGACTTTAATGTGCTTCTTCTTGAGCCACTCCTTTGTTGCCTTGGCCGTGTGTTTTGGGTCATTGTCATGCTGGAATACCCATCCACGACCCATTTGCAATGCCCTGGCTGAGGGAAGGAGGTTCTTACCCAAGATTTGACGGTACATGGCCCCGTCCATCGTCCCTTTGATGCGGTGAAGTTGTCCTGTCCCCTTAGCAGAAAAACACCCCCAAAGCATAATGTTTCCACCTCCATGTTTGACGGTGGGGATGGTGTTCTTGGGGTCATAGGCAGCATTCCTCCTCCTCCAAACACGGCGAGTTGAGTTGATGCCAAAGAGCTCTATTTTGGTCTCATCTGACCACAACACTTTCACCCAGTTGTCCTCTGAATCATTCAGATGTTAATTGGCAAACTTCAGACGGGCATATGTATGTGCTTTCTTTAGCAGGGGGACCTTGCGGGCGCTGCAGAAATTCAGTCCTTCACGGCATAGTGTGTTACCAATTGTATTCTTGGTGATTATGGTCCCAGCTGCCTTGGGATCATTGACAAGATCCTCCCGTGTAGTTCTGGGCTGATTCCTCACCGTTCTCATGATCATTGCAACTCCACGAGGTGAGATCTTGCATAGAGCCCCAGGCCGAGGGAGATTGACAGTTCTTTTGTGTTTCTTCCAATTGCGAATAATCGCACCAACTGTTGTCACCTTCTCACCAAGCTGCTTGGCAATGGTCTTGTAGCTCATTCCAGCCTTGTGTACGTTTACAATCTTGTCCCTGACATCCTTGGAGAGCTCTTTGGTTTTGGCTATGGTGAAGAGTTTGGAATCTGATTGATTGATTGCTTCTGTGGACAGGTATCTTTTATACACGTAACAAGCTGAGATTAGGAGCACTCCCTTTAAGAGTGTGCTCCAATCTCAGCTCGTTACCTGCATAAAAGACACCTGTGAGCCAGAAATCTTTGTGATTGAGAGGGGGTCAAATACTTATTTCCCTCATTAAAATGCAAATCAATTTATAACATTTTTGACATGCGTTTTTTTGTTGTTATTCTGTCTCTCACTGTTCAAATAAACCTACCATTAAAATTATAGACTGATCATTTCTTTGTCAGTGGGCAAACGTACAAAATCAGCAGGGGATCAAATACTTTTTTCCCTCACTGTACTTGTGCTATAGGGATAATTATAATCCGGCATTGGCAGTAGCGTTGGCTTTCGCGACCAATATTATGCATCACATAAATTTAGTTGCTTTGGGTTCGATCGCGTAAAAATCAGTGTCGCTAGCCCGACGTTTCGCTCGTGATTACAACCAGCTTCATCAGACGGTTTTCTACAATTCTGGCATAATTGCCATCAGCACTCACCTGTTCAGTCTGTCACCTGCTTAGGCTCTCAGCTGTCCAGTCTCTCACCTGTCCAGTCTCTCACCCTGCTCAAGGTCTCAGCTGTCCAGCCTCTCACCTGTCCAGTCTCTCACCTGTCCAGTCTCTCACCTGCTCAAGGTCTCAGCTGTTCAGTCACTCACCTGTCTAGACTGTCACCTGCTCAGCCTCTCACCTGTCCAGACTGTCACCTGTCCAGTCTCTCACCTGCTCAGGCTCTCACCTGTCCAGACTGTCACCTGTCCAGACTGTCACCTTTCCAGTCTCTCACCTGTCCAGATTGTCACCTGTCCAGTCTCTCACCTGCTCAGTCTCTCACCTGCTCAGTCTCTCACCTGTCCAGTCTCTCACCTGTCCAGTCTCTCACCTGCTCAGCCTCTCACCTGTCCAGTCTCTCACCTGTCCAGTCTCTCACCTGTCCAGTCTCTCACCTGCTCAGCCTCTCACCTGTCCAGTCTCTCACCTGTCCAGTCTCTCACCTGTCCAGTCTCTCACCTGCTCAAGGTCTCACCTGTCCAGTCTCTCACCTGTCCAGTCCCTCACCTGTCCAGTCTCTCACCTGCTCAGCCTCTCACCTGTCCAGACTGTCACCTGTCCAGTCTCTCACCTTCTCAGCCTCTCACCTGTCCAGACTGTCACCTGTCCAGACTGTCACCTGAGTGTGGGGTAGAGTGGGGGGGGTTGGGGGTAAGGGGGAAATTGGGGTCCTCCCATATCCACATTTAGGGGCCCACCCTCTCTGACCCCCCGCAAACCCCCCACCCCCCTGATCGCCGCAGGCTTTTGGTTAAGGGGACCTGGGTTTGTGTCTGTGTCTCGATGAGGTTGACTCAGCCTCAAATGAGTAGCTGGTGCGGTGTGTAGTAAACACCGCCACTAGGGAGACAAAGGCGGCCGGGCGTGGTGCTGTCCCCCCACCCCACTCGTGTGCCGTGCCGGCCTTCATAGGTGGTGCTCGCTAACAGCACTTGCCCAACAGTCTTTTGGGGCTACACGGGGGATCTTTGTCTTTGTGAGTGAGAGTGAGACCGCGTGCTCGCTCCGGCTCTGAATATAGCCGCGTGCGTGAGTCTCGCGAGTTCCACCTCCCCCCTCCACCTCCCCCTCCACCTCCCCCCCCCTCCACCTCCCCCCCCTCCACCTCCCCCCTCCACCTCCTCCCCCCTCCACCTCCCCCCCCCTCCACCTCCCCCCCCTCCACCTCCTCCCCCCTCCACCTCTCCCCCCTCCACCTCCCCCCCTCCACCTCCCCCCTCCACCTCCCTCCACCTCCCCCCTCCACCTCCCTCCCTCCACCTCCCCCCTCCACCTCCCCCCCTCCACCTCCCTCCACCTCCCCCCTCCACCTCCCCCCTCCACCTCCCTCCACCTCCTCCCTCCACCTCCCCCCCTCCACCTCCCTCCACCTCCCCCCTCCACCTCCCCCCCTCCACCTCCCCCCTCCACCTCCCCCCTCCACCTCCCTCCACCTCCCCCCTCCACCTCCCCCCCTCCACCTCCCTCCACCTCCCCCCTCCACCTCCCCCCCTCCACCTCCCTCCACCTCCCCCCTCCACCTCCCCCCCTCCACCTCCCTCCACCTCCCCCCTCCACCTCCCCCCCTCCACCTCCCTCCACCTCCCCCCTCCACCTCCCCCCTCCACCTCCCTCCACCTCCCCCCTCCACCTCCCTCCCTCCACCTCCCTCCACCTCCCTCCCTCCCTTTACCCCTCCACCTCCCTCCAACTCTCTCCTCCTCTCTTTGCCACCTCCTCCACCACCACCTCCTCTCCCCCCCCCCCTTCTACCTCCTCCACCTCCTCCCTTCAGTAAGACTGCCGGCGCATCAAGGCAAAGGGCTTTCAACTCTGCCCGTGACGGGGTCAAGATACCGTTGCTGATGATGCTGTTGGATTCTGCTGCTGCTGCTGATTATGATGATGATGATGCGACTGATGGTGGTCGCGAATAGGTGGTGGGTTATTGAAGATTTTCTTTTTTAAAAATGATAATTGCTCGTGGTGAATTTTGAATGAATTAATACACGAAGGATGAATGAATGGTGGTGATGAATGATGATTATGGTGGTGGATTGTGAATGAATAAATGAGTGGTGGATAATGACGCTGGTGGTGGGGGATTATGAATGAATGGTGGATGATGACAATTAATATATTAATGAATTTTCCGCTGCTGATGACTAATTAGTGGTGGCGTTCATTAATGATCATGTCGAATAAATGAATGGGATGGGCGGAGGGGGAGGTATTAAAACCGGAAATTCCACATTATTATGTCGGTGCCGAGTCTCTCTCCATCGCTACATAGGACAACCAATGATGAATTCCCCACAAAGTGGTACCGATTTTATCGACCCCAGGATTCCCCCCGTACAGTATAGCCTCAACAGACTGTTGGGGCAAGTGCTGTCAGCGAGCAGCACCTATGAAGGCCGCGGGGGTAGGGTGGCCAGCACCACCACGCCCGGCCGCCTTTGTCTCCCCTAGTGGCGACATTTACGCATCGCAGCAGGTACTAATTTGAGGCTGAGTCGACCTAGGGGAGGCTCACGACACACGCACGTGCACACACACACACACGCAGGCGTGTAACCAGCAGGTGGATGGAGCAGATAAAAGCTAAATTCGTGACACACCCACACCCCGTCGTGCCGAGCCAGATCGAGTTTCTCCTTCTGTGCTCACCCCCCCCTCACCCCCCCTCACCCCCCCCTCACCCCCCCCCTCACCCCCCCCTCACCCCCCCCTCACCCCCCCTCACCCCCCCCTCACCCCCTCCCTCACCCCCCCCCTCACCGCTTCCCTACAGCTCCCCCTCACCGCTTTTCCTCTCTGTGTGATGTTCTCTGCTCTGGGTCTCATTTCCTCGGGCTGTGCGCGGGTGTGTGTCGTTGTGTGTGTGTGTCGTTGTGTTTGTGTGTGTCGTTGTGTTTGTGTGTGTCGTTGTGTTTGTGTGTGTCGTTGTGTGTCGTTGTGTTTGTGTGTGTCGTTGTGTGTGTGTCGTTGTGTGTGTGTGTGTCGTTGTGTGTGTGTCGTTGTGTGTGTGTCGTTGTGTGTGTGTGTGTGTCGTTGTGTGTGTGTGTCGTTGTGTGTGTGTCGTGTGTGTGTGTGTCGTTGTGTGTGTGTGTGTCGTTGTGTGTGTGTCGTTGTGTGTGTGTCGTTGTGTGTGTGTCGTTGTGTTTGTGTGTGTCGTTGTGTTTGTGTGTGTCGTTGTGTGTGTGTGTCATTGTGTGTGTGTGTCATTGTGTATGTGTGTGTCGTTGTGTGTGTGTCGTGTGTGTGTGTGTCGTCGTGTATGTGTGTCGTCGTGTGTGTGTGTCGTTGCGTGTGTGTCGTTGTGTGTGTGTGTCATTGTGTGTGTGTGTCGTTGTGTGTGTGTCGTTGTGTGTGTGTCGTTGTGTGTGTCGTTGTGTGTCTGTGTATTGTTACGTGTGTGTGTGCGTTGTGTGTGTGTGTGCGTTGTGTGTGTGTGTCGTGTGTGTGTGTCGTTGTGTTTGTGTGTCGTTGTGTTTGTGTGTGTCGTTGTGTGTGTGTGTGTCGTTGTGTGTGTCGGTGTGTGTGTGTGTGTGTCGGTGTGTGTGTGTGTGTGTCGTTGTGTGTGTGTGTCGTTGTGTGTGTGTGTCGTTGTGTGTGTGTCGTTGTGTGTGTGTGTGTCGTTGTGTGTGTGTGTCGTTGTGTGTCGTGTGTGTGTGTCGTTGTGTGTGTGTGTCGTTGTGTGTGTGTGTGTCGTTGTGTGTGTGTGTCGTTGTGTGTGTGTCGTTGTGTGTGTGTGTCGTTGTGTGTGTGTGTGTCGTTGTGTGTGTGTGTGTCGTTGTGTTTGTGTCTTTGTGTTTGTGTCGTATGTGTCGTTGTGTGTGTGTCGTGTGTGTGTGTGTCGTCGTGTATGTGTGTCGTCGTGTATGTGTGTCGTTGTGTGTGTGTGTCGTTGTGTGTGTCGTTGTGTATGTGTGTCGTGTGTGTGTCGTTGTGTGTGTGGGGTTGTGTGTGTGCCGTTGTGTGTGTGTGTGAGTTGTGTGTGTGTGTCGTTGTGTGTGTGTGTGTCGTTGTGTGTGTGTGTCGTTGTGTGTGTGTGTCGTGTATGTGTCGTTGTGTGTGTGGGGTTGTGTGTGTGTCGTTGTGTGTGTGTGCCGTTGTGTGTGTGTGTGCGTTGTGTGTGTGTGTCGTTGTGTGTGTGTGTCGTTGTGTGTGTGTATTGTTACGTGTGTGGGGAGCGGTGGCGCACTGGTTAGCGCGCTGCACTACGAACCCGGCGACCCGAGTTCGTCACTGTACCTGTGTCGAACTTTGTTCGCACCGCACGTAGGCAACCCTGCCGCTAGGAGGCTGCTGGCAAGGTCGCTGGGGTCTTGACCGTGAGCGGGACTCGAACCCGAGTAGATTCCCGTTCCCGATTATCTGAATCGGTCGCGGGCCTCCCCTAGGTCGACTCAGCCTCAGATGAGTACCTGGTGCGGTGCGTAGTCAACATTGGCATCCTCCACCCATCCCATCCCCTCGTGTGCCGTTCCGGCCTTCATAGGGGCTCCCAAACATTGCCTACTCGAGCAGCTACACGGGGAAATCATATATATATAAAATTATATATAAATTATTTTATATATAATATATAAATAAAAATATTTAATATATTAATATGTTATATGTAATATATAGATTACATACACGGGGGAATCATATTTTAAATAATTACTTTGTGGCCTTATATCTTGCGCGAGGTCAGTCCTCCGAAACGTCTACAACTCTGGCTTATTTCAATCAACATCGCGTGATTGATGGTAATCGATATGGCAAGCATATCCCATTGGCATAGACGGGCGTAGCCGTGTTTGTTTTAATCAGGAACAAAACAACACGAAGTAGCGGGTGTGTGTAGGTGTGTGTGTGTAGGTGTGTGTGTAGGTGTGTGTGAGTGTGTGTGTGTAGGTGTGTGTGTGTGGGTGTGTGTAGGTGTGTGTGTAGGTGTGTGTGTGTAGGTGTGTGTAGGTGTGTGTGTAGGTGTGTGTAGATGTGGGTGTGTGTGTGTGGGTGTGTGTAGGTGTGTGTGTGTGGGTGTGTGTAGGTGTGTGTAGGTGTGTGTGTGTGGGTGTGTGTAGGTGTGTGTGTAGGTGTGTGTAGGTGTGTGTGAGTGTGTGTGTAGGTGTGTGTATAGGTGTGTGTGAGTGTGTGTGTAGGTGTGTGTGTAGGTGTGTGTGTAGGTGTGTAGGTGTGAGTGTGCGTGTAGGTGTGTGTGAGTGTGTGTAGGTGTGGGTGTGTGTAGGTGTGTGTGTAGGTGTGTGTAGGTGTGTGTGTAGGTGTGTGTAAGTGTGTGTGTAGGTGTGTGTGTGTAGGTGTGTGTAGGTGTGTGTGAGTGTGCGTGTAGGTGTGTGTGAGTGTGTGTAGGTGTGGGTGTGTGTAGGTGTGTGTGTAGGTGTGTGTAGGTGTGTGTGTAGGTGTGTGTGTAGGTGTGTGTGTGTAGGTGTGTGTAAGTGTGTGTGTAGGTGTAGGTGTGTGTGTAGGTGTGTGTGAGTGTGTGTGTAGGTGTGTGTGAGTGTGTGTAGGTGTGTGTAGGTGTGTGTAGGTGTGTGTGAGTGTGTCGGTGTGTAGGTGTGTGTGTAGGTGTGTGTGTAGGTGTGTGTGTGCAGGTGTGTGTGTGTAGGTGTGTGTGAGTGTGTGTGTAGGTGTGTGTGTGAGTGTGTGTGTAGGTGTGTGTGTGTGAGTGTGTGTGTGTGGGTGTGTGTGTGTAGACTCACACAGAGACTCTCGCAGAGACCCACAGGACATGCAAAAACGCGCAGGATTTAACTTCGCAGACCAAGACAAAGATCCCCCGTGCAGCCTTAACAGACTGTTGGGGCAAGTGCTGATATCGAGCCCATATGTAGGCCCGCACGGCACACGAGGGGGTGGGTGGCCAGCACCACGCCCGGCCGCCTTTGTCTCCCCAGTGGCGATGTTTATCCACCGCACCAGGTACTCATTTGAGGCTGAGTCGACCTAGGGGAAGCCCAGTACCGGTTCAGATAATCGTCACTGGTGTTGGCCGTGAGCGGGAATCAAACCCGGGTCGCCAGGTTCATAGCGCAGCGCGCTAACCTCTACACTATCGCTCACTCACACACTCACTCACACTAACTCACACACACACTCACTTACACACTCACACATACACTCACTCACACTCCCACACTCACACACACTTTCACACACTCACACACACTCTCACACACTCACTCACACACTCACACACTCCCACACTCACACACACTTACACACACTCACTCACACACTCACACACACTTACACACACTCACTCACACACTCACTCACACACACACTCCCACACTCACACGCACTCACTCACACACACTCACTCACACACACTCACTCACACACTCACTCCCACACACTCACACACACTCACTCACACACTCCCACACACTCACTCACACACACTCACTCACACACTCACACGCACATTCCCACACTCACTCACAGACTCACTCACTCACACACTCACACACACACTCACTCACACACTCATTCACACACTTACACACACTCACTCACACACTCACTCACACACTCCCACACTCATCGCACACTCACATACTCACTCAAACACTCACACACACTAACTCACACACACACAGACACACACTCACGCACTCACTCACACACTACCACACATCACTCACACACTCCCACACACTCACTCACACACCCACACATTCACACACTCCCACACACTCACTCACACACTCCCACACACTCACTCATACACTCACTCATTTACACACTCCCACACACTAACTCACACACACATACAACAACAACAACAACCGCCATTCGCCACTAAGTGGCGGTGACGTCACCACGACGCTTGTGCCAGGCTATGTGCACCCTGAGGCCACGTGAAGTGTCGAACGCCCGCTGGCAGGAGGTCACGGGGCAGACCCAGGTGCCACGGGTCGACTGACTGAGATGACTGGCTGATGCACCACCTGTGCCCCCTACTGTGCCAACCTGCTGTGCTTTAGCCACCCGGCGCTCCGCTCGCTGTTGTGAGCGTCGCTCCTCCGCCCTCCGTTGTTGTTGGAGGGCGACTGCCTCCAACTGCCCAGTAGCATCCTTCACGAGCCTCCTCCACAGAGGCCGATCTTGACACCGCTGGTACCAGTCATCGGCAAGTCCACTCAGCTCCACGTCCTCCTGTACCACATCACTCCATCTCTTCTCTAGCCCGTGCCGCGCCCGCTTAGCCCCCTCAATCCGGCCAAACAAAAGCTGTTTCGGCATGCGGTGGCTGGGCATGCGGGCTACATGACCCAGCCATCGCAGCCTTGCCTGCCGGAGGAGCTCACCGATGGGACCCTGCCCAGATCTTTCAAGGATTTGTGAGCTCCTCACACAATCCAGTCTGGTTAAACCCAGGATGGATCGTAGGCAGGTCAGCCTAAATGTTTCTAACCGGCGAAGATGTTCCATTAGGGGGGTCCACGTTTCGCAAGCGTAGAGAAGGGAGGGAATGACCGTGGCCGAGAAGACCTGAAGCTTAGTGCGGAGCGACAGACCAGGTAGCTTCCACACAGCGTTACGCAACCGATGAAAAGATATTGCCGCTCGACTGATTCGGAGTGAGACCTCTGCTGTTAAACTGGAGCCAGTCATAAGCACACTGCCCAGGTATGGGAAACTCTCCACTCTCTCCACAACTGCCCCATCACCGATTGGGAGTTGTGGGGGTGGAGTGTCCGATGGTACAAAATACCCAGGCAGGTGCTTAGTTTTGGTGGGGCTGATGGTAAGGCCCCACCTCTTAGTGGCACGCTCCAGTCTCAGCAGCAGCGTCTCCAACTCCTCCTCTGACTGAGCAGCTATTACCAAGTCATCAGCATACATAACGTGGTTGAGCAATAGGGAGCCATCCCTTGACCGCACCCGGGCATCGATTAGCCTCCCATTATATCTGTACCATATGGAGATTCCCCCGGTACAGCTATTGAAGGCTTCACGAACTACGTGGTCAAAATAGATGTTAAATAATGTGGGAGCCAGAGGACATCCCTGTCGCACCCCAAGGTGTACAGGGAATGGCTCTGACTCCCGGCCACGTAGTTTTACCCGGGCCCGCTCACCATCATGAAGGTCCTTAATGATCGTGAGCAGAGGGTCAGGTACTCCAAAAGCACGAAGAACGACCCAGAGCCCAGGCCTACTGATGGTATCATAGGCCTTGACCAGGTCAATAAAGCAGAGATGTAGGTCTTGTTGGAATTCCCTACACCTCTGCTGTAGCAGACGGACAGAAAATATGGCATCTGTGCAGGACCGCCCTTTCCTGAAACCGCATTGGGGCTCCGCAAGCCTCTCCTCAGCGTGCCTGGCAAGGCGATGCTGAATAATCCTTGCCAGGACCTTTCCCGGCACACTGAGGAGTGAGATGCCCCTGTAGTTGTTACAGTCTGTGCGGTCCCCCTTCTTAAAAAGGGGGACCACCAGGGCATCCTTCCAATCCTGCGGAACCCGTCCAGTGGTCCAGACTGTTGTTATGATGTCATATAGGGCAGTCTGTGCACAAACGCCACCCTCCCTCAGCATTTCGCTTGGGAGATCATCTCTGCCCGCTGCCTTTCCTGGTCTCAGACTCCGGATCGCCTTCAATACTTCCTCAGCAGATGGCACCTCAGCCAGCCACTCACAGGGGGTGACTTCATCCAATATTTGAGGCACCGCAGCCTCAGCAGGGTCATCCTCACTTTGTGCCACGATGTTTTCCTGGCTGTGGGATTTTCCCTCCCCCAGGACCTCACAGAAATGCTCAGCAAATCTGCGAACCTGTTCCTGGGGGTCGGAAATTGGATCACCGTTTTTTCCCCTAATGATGGTAATAGGTGTGGCGCTGCAGGTTACTTTTTTGATGGAGTTAAATAGCGATTTGTGATCACGGGCCACTGAGGCAGACTCCATCTCCTCAGCAACCCGCGACCACCACCCATCCTTGCAGCGCCTCACGGCTCTCCGAACCTCCGAGCGAAGGACAACACACACATACACACACACTCACACACACACTCGCACATACACACTCACACACACTCGCACACACACTCACACTCTCACATACACTCACACACTCACTCACACACTCACTCACACATTCCCACACTCACTCACAGACTCACTCACACACTCACACTCGCACACACACTCACACACACTCACTCACACACTCACTCATTCACACACTCCCACACACTAACTCACACACACACTCACACACTCACTCGCACACACAGACTCTCACTCACACTCACTCACACTATCACACTCATTCACACACACACTCACACACACTCACACTCTCACACACAGCCATACGCTGGTGGCCTTCCGCGTTGGGAGGACCGCCACAGACCGACAGAGCGGACGCCTCGAGACCCGCGGCGAGTCGGAGGCGTTTGGGAATTACCGAAGGGCCTGAATGGCCATCGACGGGTCACGGGTAGCGGTGATATTGGCCGGCGATCGGAGCCCTCTGAGAGGGGGCATAATGGGGTGAGTGACGCGGGGTGGGCCAAGAGGAAACACCAGACCAGAGCCCCAGAGACTCAGGAGTCAAACCCAGCTGCAACTCCTCCCCTCCCTCTCCCCCTCTCTCCCCTCGCTCTCTCTCCCCTCGCTCTCTCTCTCTCTGTCCTCTCCCCGTCTCTCGCTCGGTTCCAGAGAGTGGCTAGGAGATGTTAACTCCCTCGCCTGGTATACAGGAGGTGTGTGGGTTCGATCCCGACCCTGACGCCCGCTGTATATTTGTAGTCTGCGCTGTCTCTCTCTCGCTCTCTCTCTCTGTGCTCGTTTGGATTTTTTTCTCCGGGTTATGCCCCCCCCCATCGTCATCTAATCAACATTTATAGGTTAGATTTGACTGCTATAAATGTTACACGTGATGATGATAAGCCACTTCGTTGAGCAATCATTCGCGATGGCCAGGTCGCGTCTGGCAAAGATCCACACAGCTCAGTAGGCCTTACCTGGGAGACTAAAACTAAAATATCTGTTTTAGTTTAATAGTAAGACGTAGAAAACAGGGGGAACATAGACATAGAGGAGGGAGAGAGGGGGTAGAGAGAGAGGCGGAGGGGTAGAGAGAGGTGGGTACAGAGAGAGGGAAGGGTACACCGAACATCTTCTTGTTTCCTCTGATCGTTAAAAAAAGACAGAGAGATGGAGATTTGCAAGTTCGCTCAGGAGTTCGTTCGTTCGTTCGTTCATTCATTCATTCGGCGATGTCACACTGACCATACTCGATGACTCCGGTCACGCCGTGGCCGTAACCCTACGAAACTCTCGACTGTTAACTATTTTATTTTACCAAGAAAGAACTCGGAGGACCCGCAGGCGAAAAAAGAGTAACCACTCCACGCGACCACGGGGAGAAAGATGCGCGGCTGACCCACGCCGTGCCGGCCTTGAAGGAGCGGTGGGCGCTGGAGGAGGCCGGCCGCGTGCTCGGTGGTGGCACGAGACGAGCAACTCTGCGTGGAGTTGTGAGCTGCCCGTTTGGAGGCCGTAAGGACTGCGGGAAGGGCTGGGTTGCAGACGGCAACGCTTGTCGTAGTTTTTTTTTTTAATTTGTTTCGAAATATTACGTGGAAAACAGCGGGGTAACATCGACATAGAGTAGGGAGAGAGACGGGGTCGGGGGGGAGGGTAGAGAGAGGGGGTAGAGAGAGGGGGTAGAGAGAGAGAGGGGGTAGAGAGAGGGGGTAGAGAGAGGGGGTAGAGAGAGAGGGGGGGGGGGTAGAGAGAGAGGGGGTAGAGAGAGGGGGTAGAGAGAGGGGGTAGAGAGAGGGGGTAGAGAGAGAGAGGGGGTAGAGAGAGAGAGAGGGGGTAGAGAGAGAGAGGGGGTAGAGAGAGGGGGTAGAGAGAGGGGTAGAGAGAGAGAGGGGGTAGAGAGAGAGAGAGAGGGTAGAGAGAGAGAAGGGGTAAGAAGGAGGAGAGCAGAGCTTGAAATCTTTCGTGAAATCTTTCATTTAAAAAGGGGGGGGGGGGCATAAAGCAAAGCATTGGAACCCCCCCCCCCCCAAAAAAAAAAACGAAATGATGAACGAAGCAAAGTGCCGACTACACCGAGCATATTCTTGTTTGCTCTGATCGTAACAAAAAAGAGACACGCAGACTCCAAATATACAGCAGCAGCAGCAGGGATCGAACCCACGACCTCCTGCGTACCAGGCGAGGTAGTTAACATCTCCTAGCCACCACGTGGCCTATCAGTCTGATCTCATGAATCTGATAACTCTGACCATACTTCACCACTGTGGTCACACAGTGTCCATACTTCACCACTCTGGTCACACAGTGTCCATACTTCACCACTCTGATCACACAGTGACCATGCTTCACCACTCTGGTCACACAGTGTCCATGCTTCACCACTGTGGTCACACAGTGTCCATATTTCACCACTTTGGTCACACAGTGTCCATACTTCACCACTCTGGTCACACAGTGACCATACTTCACCACTCTGGTCACACAGTGTCCATACTTCACCACTCTGGTCGCACAGTGACCATACTTCACCACTCTGGTCACACAGTGTCCATACTTCACCACTCTGGTCACACAGTGTCCATACTTCACCACTCTGGTCACACAGTGTCCATACTTCACCACTCTGGTCACACAGTGTCCATACTTCACCACTCTGGTCACACAGTGTCCATACTTCACCACTCTGGTCACACAGTGTCCATACTTCACCACTCTGGTCACACAGTGTCCATACTTCACCATTCTGGTCACACTGTGTCCATACTTCACCACTCTGGTCACACAGTGTCCATACTTCACCACTCTGGTCACACAGTGTCCATACTTCACCACTCTGGTCACACAGTGTCCATGCTTCACCATTCTGGTCACACTGTGTCCATACTTCACCACTCTGGTCACACAGTGTCCATGCTTCACCACTCTGGTCACACAGTGTCCATACTTCACCACTCTGGTCACACAGTGTCCATACTTCCCCACTCTCGGTGGGTGGGGGGGGTGGCGGAGGTGGAAGTTCGGGAACTGAACCGGACGGACGCAAAGATTCCTGAGTTATTATAAAAAAAAAGTTTTGTTTTGTTAAAACACACAAAAAAAAAGCCTCAAGAATACCGGGAACAAATATTTCGACGTCACGAGTTTGCTTTGTGTTTATTTGCTAAAAGAGACCCGGGGAGAGCGTGAGAGAGAGAGAGGAGAGAGAGAGAGGAGAGAGAGCGAGGCGGTGTTATTTTAGTGCACCACGGTGGCTTGGAGATGTTAACTCCCTCGCCTGGTACACAAGAGGTTTGTGAGTTTTTGATCCCGACCCTGACGCCTGCTGCTGCTGCTGTATATTTGGAGTTTGCGTGTCTCTCTCTCATCATCATCATCACGGTGGCTAGGAGATGTTAACTACCTCGCCTGGTCTACAGGAGGTCGTGGGTTCGATCCCTACCCTGACGCCTGCTGCTGCTGTATATTTGGAGTTTGCGTGTCTCTCTCTCATCATCATCACGGTGGCTAGGAGATGTTAACTACCTCGCCTGGTATACAGGAGGTCGTGGGTTCGATCCCTACCCTGACGCCTGCTGCTGCTGTATATTTGGAGTTTGCGTGTCCCTCTCTCTCCCCGTGGTCGCGTGGATTTTCCTTTCGGATGCCCCCGGTTTTCCCCCTACACATTTAGAATCAACGTCACAAGTTTAGAGTATTTGGCTGCTATTGACAGACAGATTGTTTCTGAAATAAAAAAGAGCTATCTAGCTCAGTGGGCCTTACCTGGTAAAATAAAAAATGGGGAAAAAATGTTAATAGTTTAATAAGAGAAAATTCGTCATCATCAGTGGTCTATCCACTGCTGGATGAAGGCCTCAGCCCCCCCATTCCCCCTACCGGGAATGATAATAATAATGATAGTAATGATACAAATGTTATTGGCGCAGTTGTAAGGGATGGCGACTGCTACTGGTTAATTTCTACAAGATAATACAAAAAAAACCGCACACACTCACCACGCCGCTTGCCGTGTTCATTTCGCTGTCCTTCCCCCGCACCTCCGACGGGCACGGTTGGCTACTTACGGTGCAGAAGAAGTTCAACGTACATCTCTCACCATCTCTCACCACCACCATCTCTCACCACCTCTCACCACCACCACCACCACCTCTCACCACCACCATCTCTCATCATCTCTCACCACCACCACCACCACCATCTCTCACCACCACCATCTCTCACCACCACCATCTCTCACCACCACCAACATCTCTCACCATCTCTCACCACCACCATCTCTCACCATCTCTCACCACCACCATCTCTCACCATCTCTCACCACCACCACCACCATCTCTCACCACCACCACCACCATCTCTCACCACCACCATCTCTCACCATCTCTCACCACCACCACCATCTCTCACCACCACCACCACCACCATCTCTCACCACCACCACCATCATCTCTCACCATCTCTCACCACCATCTCTTACCACCACCACCATCTCTCACCATCTCTCATTTGAACCCACGCGGCTCTTTCTTCTCCACGAGGAGACGGCTCCGTCAGCTCCCTCCTTGGGCTGCCGCTCTGCCATCAGTCTGGACCAGTGGCCGACACCACCACCATCGTCATCAACCTTGCCATGATGATGACAATGTTTATCATAGATGATAATGTTGTTCAACTAAAACTAAACTCGATTTTATTGTATCAACTGAGGCCCACTGAGCCACGTATCTCTTTGTCGGAAGCCACCTGCCCACAAGTGAGAGCTCAACGAAGTTGCTCATCATCGTCATCATCATCATCATCGTCATCATCATCATCGTCATCATCATCGTCATCGTCGTCATCGTCGTCATCATCGTCATCGTCGTCATCGTCGTCATTGTCATCGACATCGTCATCATCATCATCGTCATCGTCATCATCATCGTCATTATCGTCGTCGTCATCATCATCGTCATCATCGTCATCGTCGTCATCGTCGTCATCATCATCATCGTCGTCATCGTCATCATCATCGTCATCATCATCGTCATCATCATCGTCGTCATCGTCGTCGTCATCGTCATCATCATCGTCATCATCGTCAACGTCATTATCGTCATCGTCGTCATCGTCGTCATCATCATCATCGTCATCATCGTCGTCATCATCATCGTCATTGTCGTCATCGTCATCATCATCAGCGTCATCGTCGTCATCATCATCATCATCATCGTCGTCATCATCATCGTTATCGTCATCATCATCATCATCGTCGCGTGGACAGTTGCAGCAGCAGACACGTAACTCGAAACGGACATTGGTTCGAAATGTGGAGGGGAACACGGGGAGAACATGCAAACTCCAAATATACAGCAGCAGCAGGCATCATCAGAGTCGGGATCGAACTCACGACCTCCTGCATACCAGGCGAGGTAGTTAACATGTCGCCAAATGTTGTTCTGCCCCAAATTAAAAACTGATTAAAGGCAGGGGGAGATGAAGGGACAGACAGAGGAGCAGAGACAGAGGAGGAGAGACAGAGGATGAGAGACACAGGAGGAGAGACAGAGGAGGAGAGACACAGGAGGAGAGACACAGGAGGAGAGACACAGGAGGAGAGACACAGGAGGAGAGACACAGGAGGGGAGACAGAGGAGGAGACACAGGAGGAGAGACAGAGGAGGAGAGACAGAGGAGGAGAGACAGAGGAAGAGAGACACAGGAGGAGAGACAGAGGAGGAGAGACAGAGGAGGAGAGACAGAGGAGGAGAGGGACGGAGAGAGAAGTTCCAAGATAAAGGGGCGAGCGGTGAAGAGAGTTTGAGATAAGAGCCGGGGATGACGTGCGTGACAAATACCATCAACACCACCACTAACACTACCATCAACACCACCACTAACACTACCACCAACACCACCACTAACACTACCATCAACACCACTAACACTACCATCAGTACCACCACTAACACTACCATCAATACCACCACTAACACTACCATCAACACCACCACTAACACTACCATCAACACCACCACTAACACTACCATCAGCACCACCACTAACACTACCATCAGCACCACCACTAACACTACCATCAACACCACCACTAACACTACCATCAGCACCACCACTAACACTACCATCAGTACCACCACTAACACTACCATCAACACCATAACTAACACTACCATCAGCACCACCATTAACACTACCACCAACACCACCACTAACACTACCATCAACACCACTAACACTACCATCAGTACCACCACTAACACTACCATCAATACCACCACTAACACTACCATCAGTACCACCACTAACACTACCATCAGTACCACCACTAACACTACCATCAGCACCACCACTAACACTACCACCAACACCACCACTAACACTACCATCAACACCACCACTAACACTACCATCAGCACCACCACTAACACTAGCATCAGCACCACTAACACTACCATTAATACCACCACTAACACTACCATCATCAACACCACTAACACTACCATCAGCACCACCACTAACACTACCATCAACACCACTAACACTACCATCAACACCACTAACACTACCATCAGCACCACCACTAACACTACCATCAACACCACCACTAACACTACCATCAACACCACCACTAACACTAACATCAACACCACTAACACTACCATCAACACCACCACTAACACTACCATCAACACCACCACTAACACTACCAGCACCACCACTAACACTACCATCAACACCATCACTAACACCACCATCAGCACCACCACTAACACTACCAGCACCACCACTAACACTACCATCAGCACCACCACTAACACTACCATCAACACCGCCACTAACACTACCATCAACTCCACCACTAACACTACCATCAACACCACTAACACTACCATCAACACCGCCACTAACACTACCATCAACTCCACCACTAATACTACCATCAACACCATTACAACACTACCATCAACACCATCACTAACACTACCATCAACACCACTACTAACACTACCATCAGCACCACCACTAACACTACCATCAGCACCACCACTAACACTACCATCAACACCACCACTAACACTACCATCAACACCACCACTAACACTACCATCAACACCACCACTAACACTACCATCAACACCACTAACACTACCATCAACACCACTAACACTACAATCAACACCACCACTAACATTACCATCAGCACCACCACTAACACTACCATCAAAACCACCACTAACAATACCATCAACACCACCACTAACACTACCATCAGTACCACTACTAACACTACCAGCACCACCACTAACACTACCATCAACACCACCACTAACACTACCATCAACACCAACACTAACACTACCATCAACACCACTAACACTACCATCAACATCACTAACACTACCATCAACACCACCACTAACACTACCATCAGCACCACCACTAACACTACCATCAGCACCACCACTAACTCTACCATCAACACCACCACTAACACTACCATCAACACCACCACTAACACTACCATCAGCACCACCACTAACACTACCATCAACACCACCACTAACACTACCATCAGCGCCACCACTATCACTACCATCAACACCACCACTAACACTACCATCAGCACCACCACTAACACTACCATCAACACCACCACTAACACTACCATCAGCGCCACCAATAACACTACCATCAACACCACTAATACTACCATCAACACCACCACTAACACTATCATCAACACCACCACTAACACTACCATCAGCACCACCACTAACACTACCATCAGCACCACCACTAACACTACCAGCACCACCACTAACACTACCATCAGCACCACCACTGACACTACCATCAACACCACCACTAACACTACCATCAACACCACCACTAACACTATCATCAAAACCACCACTAACACTACCATCAGCACCACCACTAACACTACCATCAGCACCACCACTAACACTACCAGCACCACCACTAACACTACCATCAACACCACTAAAACTACCATCAACACCACCACTAACACTACCATCAGCACCATCACTAACACTACCATCAGCACCACCACTAACTCTACCATCAACACCACCACTAACACTACCATCAACACCACCACTAACACTACCATCAGCACCACCACTAACACTACCATCAACACCACTAACACTACCATCAACACCACCACTAACACTACCATCAGCACCACCACTAACACTAGCATCAGCACCACTAACACTACCTTTAATACCACCACTAACACTACCATCATCAACACCACTAACACTACCATCAACACCACCACTAACACTACCATCAACACCACCACTAACACTACCATCAACACCACCAACACTACCATCAACACCACTAACACTACAATCAACACCACCACTAACATTACCATCAGCACCACCACTAACACTACCATCAAAACCACCACTAACAATACCATCAACACCACCACTAACACTACCATCAGTACCACTACTAACACTACCAGCACCACCACTAACACTACCATCAACACCACCACTAACACTACCATCAACACCAACACTAACACTACCATCAACACCACTAACACTACCATCAACATCACTAACACTACCATCAACACCACCACTAACACTACCATCAGCACCACCACTAACTCTACCATCAACACCACCACTAACACTACCATCAACACCACCACTAACACTACCATCAGCACCACCACTAACACTACCATCAACACCACCACTAACACTACCATCAGCGCCACCACTATCACTACCATCAACACCACCACTAACACTACCATCAGCACCACCACTAACACTACCATCAACACCACCACTAACACTACCATCAGCACCACCAATAACACTACCATCAACACCACTAATACTACCATCAACACCACCACTAACACTATCATCAACACCACCACTAACACTATCATCAGCACCACCACTAACACTACCATCAGCACCACCACTAACACTACCAGCACCACCACTAACACTACCATCAGCACCACCACTAACACTACCATCAACACCACCACTAACACTACCATCAACACCACCACTAACACTATCATCAAAACCACCACTAACACTACCATCAGCACCACCACTAACACTACCATCAGCACCACCACTAACACTACCAGCACCACCACTAACACTACCATCAACACCACTAAAACTACCATCAACACCACCACTAACACTACCATCAGCACCATCACTAACACTACCATCAGCACCACCACTAACACTACCATCAACACCACCACTAACACTACCATCAACACCACCACTAACACTACCATCAGCACCACCACTAACACTACCATCAACACCACTAACACTGCCATCAACACCACCACTAACACTATCATCAACACCACCACTAACACTACCATCATCACCACGACTAACACTACCATCAGCACCACCACTAACACTTCCAGCACCACCACCAACACTACCATCAGCACCACCACTAACACTACCATCAACACCACCACTAACACTACCATCAGCACCACCACTAACACTACCATCAACACCACCACTAACACTACCAACACCACCACCACTAACACTACCATCAACACCACTAACACTACCATCAACACCATCACTAACACTACCATCAGCACCACCACTAACACTACCATCAACACCACCACTAACACTACCATCAACACCACCACTAACACTACCATCAGCACCACCACTAACACTACCATCAACACCACTAACACTACCATCAGCACCACCACTAACACTACCATCGACACCACCACTAACACTACCATCAACACCACCACTAACACTACTGGCTGGCCATCAAATGATCGCGGCCACTGCATCGCGTGCTTTCAGAAGCGCTTCTGCGGCCGTCTGGAATGCTCTTCCTTTTCCATATCAGGAAGGCACAGGAGCTATGCACTTTTGAATCTAGATTGAGAACTCATTTCTTTACGACTTCTTTTCGTGTTTCGTGTTTTGTTCTCCCCCCCCTGCACTTCCGATTAGCGCGGTTGGCTACGTACGGCGTGAAAAAGTTCAACATCATACATTTATACATACATGATGATCTTCTTTATCATCATCACCACTACTTCGATGGGACGACGGTCAACAATAAGCGGTAGCCTAGCAGTGGAACGTGTCTGAGAGTACGTCCATCTACCGAGAAGGTGGAGTGGCAAGATGTTATCTACCTCGCCTGCTGTCACGAGCATCATGGTCACTATGAGCATCGTGATGATCATCGTGCTCGTGATGATCATCGTGCTCGTGATGATCATCGTGCTCGTGATGATCATCATGCTCGTGATGATCATGATGCTCGTGATGATCATGATGCTCGTGGTGATCATGATGCTCGTGGTGATCATCATGCTCGTGATGATCATGATGCTCGTGATGATCATGATGCTCGTGGTGATCATGATGCTCGTGGTGATCATGATGCTCGTGTTGATCATGATGCTCGTGATGATCATGATGCTCGTGATGATCATAATGTTCGTGATGATCATGATGCTCGTGATGATCATTAAGCTCGTGATGATCATGATGCTCGTGATGATCATCAAGCTCGTGGTGATCATGATGCTCGTGATGATCATGATGCTCGTGGTGATCATGATGCTCGTGGTGATCATCATGATCGTGATGATCATCATGCTCGTGGTGAAAATCAAGCTCGTGATGATCATGATGCTCGTGATGATCATCGTGTTCGTGATGATCATGATGCTCGTGATGATCATTGTGCTCGTGATGATCATGATGATCGTGATGATCATGATGATCGTGATGATCATGATGCTCGTAATGATCATGATGCTCGTGGTGATCATGATGCTCTTGATGATAATCGTGCTCGTGGTGAAAATCAAGCTCGTGATGATCATGATGCTCGTGGTGATCATCATGATCGTGGTGATCATCATGATCGTGATGATCATGATGCTCGTGATGATCATGATGCTCGCGATGATCATGATGCTCGTGATGATCATGATGCTCGTGATGATCATGATGCTCGTGGTGATCATCATGATCGTGATGATCATGATGCTCGTGATCATCATGATGCTCGTGGTGATCATGATGCTCGTGATGATCATCAAGCTCGTGATGATCATGATGCTCGTGGTGACCATCATGATCGTGATGATCATGATGCTCGTGACCATCATGATGCTCGTGATGATCATGATGCTCGTGGTGATCATCATGATCGTGATGATCATGATGCTCGTGGTGATCATGATGCTCGTGTTGATCATGATGCTCGTGATGATCATGATGCTCGTGGTGAGCATGATGCTCGTGGTGATCATGATGCTCGTGATGATCATCAAGCTCGTGATGATGATGATGCTCGTGGTGATCATCATGATCGCGATGATCATGATGCTCGTGATGATCATGATGCTCGTGGTGATCATGATGCTCTTGATGATAATCGTGCTCGTGGTGAAAATCAAGCTCGTGATGATCATGATGCTCGTGGTGATCATCATGATCGTGGTGATCATCATGATCGTGATGATCATGATGCTCGTGATGATCATGATGCTCGCGATGATCATGATGCTCGTGATGATCATGATGCTCGTGATGATCATGATGCTCGTGGTGATCATCATGATCGTGATGATCATGATGCTCGTGATCATCATGATGCTCGTGGTGATCATGATGCTCGTGATGATCATCAAGCTCGTGATGATCATGATGCTCGTGGTGACCATCATGATCGTGATGATCATGATGCTCGTGACCATCATGATGCTCGTGATGATCATGATGCTCGTGGTGATCATGATGCTCGTGTTGATCATGATGCTCGTGATGATCATGATGCTCGTGGTGAGCATGATGCTCGTGGTGATCATGATGCTCGTGATGATCATCAAGCTCGTGATGATGATGATGCTCGTGGTGATCATCATGATCGCGATGATCATGATGCTCGTGATCATCATGATGCTCGTGATGATCATGATGCGCGTGGTGATCATCATGATCGTGATGATCATGATGCTCGTGATGATCATGATGCTCGTGGTGATCATCATGATCGTGATGATCATGATGCTCGTGGTGATCA
This sequence comes from Petromyzon marinus, assembly GCF_048934315.1. NCBI lineage: Eukaryota > Metazoa > Chordata > Hyperoartia > Petromyzontiformes > Petromyzontidae > Petromyzon > Petromyzon marinus. Next base: position 6,639,317 of record NC_133720.1, read on the forward strand.
TGATGCTCGTGATGATCATCAAGCTCGTGATGATCATGATGCTCGTGATGATCATCAAGCTCGTGGTGATCATGATGCTCGTGATGATCACGATCATGATGATGAAAGAGACCCAAAGTCACCGTCTATAAAGGGAGGTGTGGGTCTGATGATTTCGCCACATGCTGATCTCACCGTATCCATGGGGCCTTTTTGGCCCTATGAAGATATGAAAAACAAGAATAGGTTTTACCCTTCCTGGCAATAAAACAGGTGCTAAGGTGATTTTTTTGTTGTTGCTAAAAATGGTCGAAACTATTCTCATTTCTCATATTCTGATATTGAAAAAATGTCCAATGATGTTGCTGCTTCCAGCGAGCTGCAAACGCTCTGATATGTGTGGCATTGCCTTTGTATTGTCTGCCCATTGGCGTCCTCTGGTCTGACACTGGTAGTGAGTTGAGATGATTAAGAAGGCTGTCTCTGGTGTGGGCCACTCAGTTTCAAAGACAATGCGTATATTAATTACATGTTCGTTTGCATGTTCACCACAAGTACTGTGTGTGGTTAATGCAGACTCGATTCCTTGACAAAGGTTTCACTTTGGTGTTTGGACATCTTAGCATCTTTTTATTGAAAGCGTACGTGACTGCAGGGATTCATGTTCTTGGTTCTTTCGGTAAAGTCACGCAGAAGGGAAACAATAAAATAATTGAAATATAAAACAATACAATTCTCACGACGTTTCGACTGCAACACAAGCAATCATCATCAGGTGTGAAAACCACAGTAAAAAATTGTTTTCTTGCTGTGGTTTCATTGTGTCCCTTCTACGTGACTTTACCGAAAGAACCAAGAATATAATATCTTAACATCTGTTTTATTGCCAAAAAGGGTGAAACCTATTCTTAGATGTCACCGTGCGAAACAATTTGGATGTTCATTTTGTTGTGCGAGGTTGAGAAATCAAGAGAGCAGGATGGAGGAGTCTCGTTTGCAAGAGTGACCTTCTTGGGTCACTGAAGTTACAATGGCAAAAAAACTAAATTAAGTAACATAAATTAAAGCAATGAAGCAAAATAGAGATCGGAGCAGAGACAGACAGATAGAGATCAGAGTAGAGACAGATAGATAGAGATCAGAGCAGAGACAGACAGACAGAGATCAGAGTAGAAACAGCCAGATGGAGATCAGAGCAGAGACAGACAGATAGAGATCAGAGCAGAGACAGCCAGATGGAGATCAGAGCAGAGACAGACAGACAGAGATCAGAGCAGAGACAGACAGATAGAGATCAGAGTAGAGACAGACAGATATAGATCAGAGACAGACAGATAGAGATCAGAGTAGAGACGATCAGATAGAGATCAGGGCAGAGACAACCGGATAGAGATCAGAGCAGATACAGACAGATAGAGATCAGAGCAGATACAGACAGATAGAGATCAGAGCAGAGACAGACAGACAGAGATCAGAGTAGAGACAGACAGATAGAGATCAGAGTAGAGACAGACAGACAGACAGAGATCAGAGTAGAGACAGACAGATAGAGATCAGAGACAGAGACAGACAGATAGAGATCAGAGCAGAGACAGACAGATCGAGATCAGAGTAGAGACAGACAGATAGAGATCAGAGTAGAGACAGACAGATAGAGATCAGAGTAGAGACAGACAGAGATCAGAGACAGACAGACAGAGATCAGAGCAGAGACAGACAGACAGAGATCAGAGTAGAGACAGACAGATCGAGATCAGAGCAAAGACAGGCAGATAGAGATCAGATCAGAGACAGTCAGACAGAGATCAGGGCAGAGACATCCAGATGGAGATCAGAGCAGAGACAGGCAGATAGAGATCAGAACAGAGACAGACAGACAGACAGAGATCAGGGCAGAGACAGACAGATAGAGATCAGAGCAGATACAGACAGATAGAGATCAGGGCAGAGACAGACAGATCGAAATCAGGGTAGAGACAGACATATAGAGATCAGGGCAGAGACATCCAGATGGAGATCAGAGCAGAGACAGACAGATAGAGATCAGAACAGATACAGACAGATAGAGATCAGGGCAGAGACAGACAGACAGAGATCAGAGTAGAGACAGACAGATAGAGATCAGGGCAGAGACATCCAGATGGAGATGAGAGCAGAGATAGATAGACAGATATCAGATCAGAGACAACTCTGTCAGAAGAGAAATCTAAATCATTGACACAAACCAATACTGACATTTCCTTTAACGAAAGTTGGCTCGGACGATAGTTACTTAATCAAATGAAATATTAATTGTGAGGCTGTAAATAATTACCGCACTCGCAAATTAAACGCATGAGACAGACAGACAGAAACGAAGCTAATGAAATTAAATCTGGGCGGCAATGTATGTATGTTGAACTTCTTTTGCACCGTACGCAGCCAACCATCCTATTAAAACGAAACGAAAAATGCCCATGTCAAGTATGGCAAGATACAAACTCTTTTTTGTTAACAGTGAATAGTTCAATAAAGTATGGACACGGTGTGACGGGAGGACTCAAGTAAGTTTTGATTTAAATCTTTCTTGACTGCAGGGATTCATATTCTTGGTTCTTTCGGTAAAGTCACCAAGTAGAAGGGAAACAATAAAATAATAAAAAATATAGTTGTATTATTTTATTGCTTCCCTTTTAAATATATTTTTATTATTTTATTATTTCCATTCTACGTGACTTTACCGAAAGAACCAAGAATATGAATACTCAAGTATGGTCAGTGTGACAACGCCGAATGCATGACCTCTTGAACGGACTTGCAACTCTCCATCTCTCTCCATCTCTCTCTCTCGTACTATTAAACGACAACAAAAACCCCAATTGTTGATCTACCAGTGAGGGCCCACTGAGCCATGTAGCTTTTTTTCAGAATCGACTTTGCTATCACAAATGATAGCCCAAAGAAGCAGCGTATCACCATCACGTGGGAATGTATAGCAGCCAAATGCCCCAGGCGCATCACGTTTGATTCTCAATGTGGAGGGAAGAACCCGGAGGAAACGAAAAAAACATCCACGCGACCACGGTGAGAGGGAGAGAGGCACGACCTCCTGTACACCAGGCGAGGTAGTTAACATCTCTTAACCATCGTGATGATGATGATGAGAGAGACACGCAAACTCCAAATATACAGCAGCAGGCGTCATCAGGGTCGGGATCGAACCCTCGACCTCCTGTACACCAGGCGAGGTAGTTAACATCTCTTAACAACCGTGATGATGATGAGAGAGATACGCAAACTCCAAATATACAGCAGCAGGCGTCATCAGGGTCGGGATCGAACCCTCGACCTCCTGTACACCAGGCGAGGGAGTTAACATCTCATAGCCACCGTGATGATGATGAGAGAGAGAGAGACGCACCTCAAACTCCAAAAGAACAGCAGTAGGCGTCAGGGTCGGGGATCGAACCCACGGCCTCCTGTAGGCCAGGCGAGGGAGTGGACATCTCCTAGCCACCGTGGTACTCTAATCGGAGGCGCGACGGGGATGGACACCAAACCCAAGACGCAGGATAAGTAGGCGGCCATCGCAAGGCTGTGGGGGCACGAGGTGGATGGGGCCCTGGGACCGGGCGAGCATCGCCGAGTTGCACAACGCGGCAGAGCGAGGGGGGCGGGGGGTGCCTTAGCCCCCTCCCCCCCATCCTCCAGTAGCGTAAGGATCGCGGGGGGCAGGGGCGTGCGAGCGTGTAGGACAAACCGATTATTGGGGGGCCTGCACACTGAGCTGGTAATGTCGTTACTACGTCACTGATGATGTAGTTACTACATCACTGATAATGTAGTTACTACACCACTGATGATGTAGTTACTACACCACTGATAATGTAGTTACTACGTCACTGATGATGTAGTTACTACGTCACTGATGATGTAGTTACTACGTCACTGATAATGTAGTTACTACGCCACTGACAATGTAGTTACTACGACACTGATAATGTAGTTACTACGCCACTGATGATGTAGTTACTACATCACTGATAATGTAGTCACTACACCACTGATAATGTAGTTACTACGTCACTGATAATGTAGTTACTACGCCACTGACAATGTAGTTACTACGACACTGATAATGTAGTTACTACGCCACTGATGATGTAGTTACTACATCACTGATAATGTAGTCACTACACCACTGATAATGTAGTTACTACGTCACTGATGATGTAGTTACTACGCCACTGACAATGTAGTTACTACGACACTGATAATGTAGTTACTACGCCACTGATGATGTAGTTACTACATCACTAATAATGTAGTCACTACACCACTGATAATGTAGTTACTACGCCACTGACAATGTAGTTACTACATCACTGATAATGTAGTCACTACACCACTGATGATGTAGTTACTACATCACTGATGATGTAGTTACTACGCCACTGACAATGTAGTTACTACGACACTGATAATGTAGTTACTACGCCACTGATGATGTAGTTACTACGCCACTGATGATGTAGTTACTACATCACTGATAATGTAGTTACTACGTCACTGATGATGTACTTACTATGTAACTGATAATATAGTTACTACACCACTGATAATGTAGTTACTACACCACTGATAATGTAGTTACTACGCCACTGATGATGTAGTTACTACACCATTGATGATGTAGTTACTACACCACTGATAATGTAGTTACTACGTCACTGATGATGTAGTTACTATGCCACTGATGATGTAGTTACTACGCCACTGATAATGTAGTTACTACACCATTGATGATGTAGTTACTACACCACTGATAATGTCGTTACTACGTCACTGATGATGTAGTTACTATGCCACTGATAATGTAGTTACTACATCACTGATAATGTAGTTACTACACCACTGATGATGTAGTTACTATGTCACTGATAATGTAGTTACTACGTCACTGATAATGCAGTTACTATACCACTGATAATGTAGTTACTACGCCACTGACAATGTAGTTACTACGTCACTGATAATGTAGTTACTACGCCACTGATAGTGTAGTTACTACGCCACTGATGATGTACTTACTATGTAACTGATGCTGTCGTTACTACACCACTGATAATGTAGTTTCTACGTCACTGATAATGTAGTTACTACGCCACTGATAATGTAGTTACTACACCGCTGATAATGTAGTTACTACACCACTGATGATGTAGTTACTACTCCAGTGATGATGTAGTTACAACGCCACTGACAATGTAATTACTACACCACTGATGATGTGGTTACTACGTCACTGATGATGTAGTTACTACACCACTGATAGTGTAGTTACTAAGCCACTGATGATGTAGTTACTACGTCACTGAAAATGTAGTTACTACACCACTGATAATGTAGTTACTACACCACTGATAATGTAGTTACTACACCACTGATGATGTAGTTACTACGCCACTGATAATGTAGTTACTACACCACTGATAATGTAGTTACTACACCACTGATGATGTAGTTACTACGTCACTGATGCTGTCGTTACTACACCACTGATAATGTAATTACTATGTCACTTATGATGTAGTTACTACACCACTGATGATGTAGTTACTACACCACTGATAATGTAGTTACTACGTCACTGATGATGTAGTTACTACACCACTAATAATGTAGTTGCTACGCCACTGATGATGTAGTTACTACACCACTGATGATGTAGTTACTACACCACTGATGATGTAGTTACTACACCACTGATAATGTAGTTACTACGGCACTGATAATGTAGTTACTACGCCATTGATGATGTAGTTACTACACAACTGCTGATGTAGTTACTACGCCACTGAAAATGTAGTTACTACACCATTGATGATGTAGTTACAACACCGCTGATAATGTAGTTACTACGCCACTGATAATGTAGTTACTACGCCACTGATAATGTAGTTCCTACACCACTGAAAATGTAGTTACTACGCCACTGATAATGTAGTTACTACACCACTGATAATGTAGTTACTACACCACTGATAATGTAGTTTCTACACTACTGATAAGGTAGTCACTACACCAGTGATGATGTAGTTACTACGTCGCTGATGATGTAGTTACTACGTCACTGATAATGTAGTTACTACACCACTGCTAATGTAATTACTACACCACTGATGATGTAGTTACTACGCCATTGATAATGTAGTTACTACACCACTGATAATGGAGTTACTACACCACTGATAATGTAGATACTACGTCACTGATGATGTAGTAACTGCACCACTGATAATGTAGTTACTACGCCACTGATAATGTAGTTACTACGTCACTGATGATGTAGTTACTACACCACTGATGATGTAGTTACTACGACACTGATAATGTAGTTACAACGCCACTGACAATGTAGTTACTACATCACTGACGATGTAGTTACTACGACACTGATAATGTAGTTACTACGTCACTGATGATGTAGTTACTACATCACTGATGATGTAGTTACTACACCATTGATAATGTAGTTACTACGTCACTGATGATGTAGTTACTACACCACTGATGATGTAGTTACTACGCCACTGATGATGTAGTTCCTAGACCAAAGATAATGTAGTTACTACGCCACTGATAATGTAGTTACTACGTCACTGATAATGTAATTACTACACCACTGATAATGTAGTTACTACAGCACTGATAATGTAGTTACTATGCCACTGATAATGTAGTCACTACATCACTGATGATGTAGTTACTACACCACCAATGATGTAGTTACTACACCACTGATAATGTAGTCACAACGCCACTGATAATGTAGTTACTACACCACTGATAATGTAGTTACTACGTCACTGATGATGTAGTTACTACACCACCAATGATGTAGTTACTACACCACTGATAATGTAGTTACTATGCCACTGATAATGTAGTCACTACGCCACTGATAATGTAGTTACTACACCACTGATAATGTAGTTACTATGCCACTGATAATGTAGTTAATACACCACTGATAATGTAGTCACTACGCCACTGATAATGTAGTTACTACACCACTGATAATGTAGTTACTATGCCACTGATAATGTAGTCACTACGCCACTGATAATGTAGTTACTACACCACTGATAATGTAGTTACTATGCCACTGATAATGTAGTTAATACACCACTGATAATGTAGTTACTACACCACTGATAATGTAGCTACTACGTCACTGATGCTGTCGTTACTACACCACTGATTATGTAGTTACTACGCCACTGATGATGTAGTTACTACGTCACTGATCATGTAGTTACTACGTCACTGATGCTGTCGTTACTACGTCACTGATGGCCAGATCACTGCACAGCTCAATGGGGGCCTTACCTGGTCAATAAAAAATTTGCTTCGCCCCCCCCCCCGCATGGTCTGGCCACTGCCCCCCCAACTCCCTTACACCCCCACACCCACGCCCCCCCAAATACCAACCACCCCATCCCCTCTCACCCACGCCCACCGATCTTGAGCAATTTGGGGCGCTAAACTACTTTGTGTCTTCGCTTGCTCATGCCTAGCGCTGGCAACTCCCCCCGCCAATACCCACCCGCTCCCCCCCCCCCCCCCGAGATGTCCCGGCTGCCCTAGCGGTGGCCCTGAGGGCGCCTCCCAGGGGGGCGATGTTCGGCGTCTGCCCGCGGGGCTCCGGGGCGAGGCGGCGTAGCGAACAGGAAACCCCCACCCCTCCCCTCCAACCACCACCCCCCCACCACCACCCACCCACCCACACCCGTCTCTCTCTCTCTCCCGAGCAGTGTGGGTGGTCTGAGTAGTGTGGGGGGAGAGGAGGGAGCGAGAGCGGGGGGGGGTAGAGGCGTGGAGAGAGAGCGAGCGAGCGAGAGACGGATGGATGGAATGGCAGAGAGATGGAGACGGGGGAGACGGACCGCGATGGAGTGAGACGCCGGGAGGGATGAGAGGAGGAGGAGGATGAGGAGGAGAGGGTAGAGGGAGCAGGCTGAGAAGGGGGGGGGGGGGAGAGAGACACAACGGAGGGAGGGAGGGAGATGGACAGAGGTGGAGTGACATTTAGATGGAGAGAGAGACGCAGAGAGATACGAGAGGGGAGATAGGGGACTGAGACGGAGCGATGGAGACGAGGTTTGGGAGGAAGGGGCATGGAGAGAGGTTGACATGGAGCTGGGCACAGAGTGAGGCGATGAGAGCCACGGGGGAGAGAGAGACAGAGAGACAGAGAGACAGAGGGGATGGACACGCACGGAGATTGATAGATGAGAGAAACATAAACGATCGAGGGATGAGGAGGGAGGGAGTGGGGGGGGTGAGAAAGAGAAATGATTTCCTCGTGACCCCTCCCCCTTAGGGTTAGGGTTCGAGTCAGGGTGAGGGTAAGGGTGTAGTCATGACCAAGGTTAGAAAAACACGCATGTGTAACGCGCTGGAGATCAACAGCGTGGAGATCCCCGGGGCGTCGAGACACGGGGAGAAGATGCGTGAAGAGAGAGAGAGAGAAAGATATTTGTTGAGAGATTCTAGCGGTCTGGGTTCGACCCGGTTACTAGAGAATGAGACAGATTTAAAGACAGAGAGAGAGAGAGACAGATGTTAAAGGAAAACGTGAGGATGTGCAGAATAGGAAGATCTAGGAGGGAGATGGAGGGAGATGGAGGGAGGCAGATGGAGGGAGATGGAGAGAGGTGGGGGGGGATATGGAGAGATGGGGGGGGGGGAGATGGGGGGGAGATGGAGGGAGATTGAGAGAGATGGGGGGGGATGGAGAGATGGGGGGGGGGGAGATGGAGGGAGATGGAGGGAGATGGAGGGAGATGGGGGGGAGATGGAGGGAGATGGAGAGAGATAGGGGGGAGATGGAGAGAGATAGGGGAGGGGAGATGAAGAAATGGGGGGGGGGGGAGATGGAGAGATGTGGAGGGAGATGGAGAGAGATGCAGAGAGAGATAGGAGCGTGGTGCTGGAGTGAGATAATAGGTGGTGGGGGGGGGGGGGTGGAGAATTGGACAGAGAGCGAGAGAGTAGGAAGGGAGAGAGAGGAAGAAGAAGAAGAGGGAGGGGGAGGAGGCGAGGGGGAGAGCGCGGGTTCAGGCGAGAGTGAGAGAAGCAAGACTCGGGTCAGAGGTAAAACTTGCGCCGAGTGCACGGAGCGTTCAGCTGTGCGGGCGCGGGGGTGAACGCCTGTGCGAGAGTCACTGTGTGTGTGTGTGTCACTGTGTGTCAGTCAGTGTGTGTGTGTGTGTCTGTGTGTCAGTCAGTGTGTGTGTGTGTGTGTCTGTGTGTCAGTCAGTGTGTGTGTCACTGTGTGTCTGTGTGTGTCACTGTGTGTGTGTCACTGTGTGTGTGTCACTGTGTGTCAGTCAGTGTGTGTGTGTCATTGTGTGTCAGTGTGTGTGTGTGTCACTGTGTGTCAGTGTGTGTGTGTGTGTCAGTGTGTGTGTGTGTCACTGTGTGTGTGTCACTGTGTGTCAGTGTGTGTGTGTCACTGTGTGTCAGTCAGTGTGTGTGTGTGTGTCACTGTGTGTCAGTCAGTGTGTGTGTGTGTCACTGTGTGTCAGTGTGTGTGCATGTCACTGTGTGTGTATGTGTGCATGTCACTTTGTGTGTGTGTCACTATGTGTGTGTGTCACTGTGTGTGCATATCACTGTGTGTGTGTGTCACTGTGTGTCAGTGTGTGTGTGTGCATGTCACTGTGTGTGTGTCACTGTGTGTTAGTGTGTGTGTCACTGTGTCAGTGTGTGTCACTGTGTGTGTGTTACTGTGTGTGTGTGTCACTATGTGTCACTGTGTGTGTGTCACTGTGTGTCACTGTGTGTGTGTCACTGTGTGTGTGTCACTGTGTGCCACTGTGTGTGTCACTGTGTGTCACTGTGTGTGTGTGTCACTGTGTGTGTCGCTGTGTGTGTGCATGTCACTGTGTGTCAGTGTGTGTGTGTGCATGTCACTGTGTGTCACTGTGTGTGTGTCACTGTGTGTGTCACTGTGTGTGTGTGTCACTGTGTGTCAGTGTGTGTGTGTGTCACTGTGTGTGTGGCACTGTTTGTCAGTGTGTGTGTGTCACTGTCTTTGTGTGTCACTGTGTGTCAGTGTGTGTCACTGTGTGTGTCACTGTGTGTGTGTCACTGTGTGTCAGTGTGTGTGTGTGTGCATGTCACTGAGTGTGTGTGTCACTGTGTGTCAGTGTGTGTGTGTGTCACTGTGTGTGTGTCACTGTGTGTGCATGTCACTGTGTCAGTGTGTGTGTGCATGTCACTGTGTGTGTCACTGAGTGTGTGTCACTGTGTGTCAGTGTGTGTGTGTCACTGTGTATGTCAGAGTGTGTGTCACTGTATGTGTGTCACTGTGTGTCAGTGTGTGTGTGTGCATGTCACTGAGTGTGCGTGTCACTGTGTGTCAGTGTGTGTGTGTGCATGTCACTGAGTGTGCGTGTCACTGTGTGTCAGTGTGTGTGTGTGTGTGCATGTCACTGAGTGTGTGTGTCACTGTGTGTGCGTGTCACTGTGTGTGTCACTGAGTGTGTGTCACTGTGTGTCAGTGTGTGTGTCACTGCATATGTGTCACTGTGTATGCGTGATGCTGGCCACCCACCTCCTCGTCTGCCGTGTCGGCCTTCATAGGCGCTCGCTAACAGCACTTGCTCCAAAAGTCTGTGCAGGCTATACGGGGGATCTTTGTCTTGTGTGTGTGGCAGAGTATTGGGAGCGGTAGTGCAGCGCTACGAACCCGGCGACCCGAGTTCGATTCCCGCTCACGGCCACCACCACCAGTGACGATTATCTTGAACCGGTTCTGGGCCTCCTTTAGGTCGACTCAGCCTCAAACGAGTACCTGGTGCGCCGTGTAAAAACCATCATCGTCACAGGGGAGACAAAGGCGGGCGGGCGTGTGTGTGGCAGTGGTGATGTTGGCCAAGTCGCGTGCTAGTCGAGGCGCGAAGGCAACACGTGGGATCCCAGTCTTCATTCGTCGCTGTCTCGTTGTTAACTTTATAACAAATTCTCCCCCGTATTTCCCAGTGACTGCAGATTAACCCACACGGCTCAACCCCCCCCACCCCCCATAACTCATTCGGTGGTTCTGCTCTGCGTTCAACGGCGAACGCGGTCTGTCCTTCCACGTGGTCGTAAATAATTATACGCAAGAGCAAACGCATTGGCACGCAAACGTGACAACTCTCTGGTTTTCACGCATCCTATCAGCCACACGCGCGGTTCCTATCTGTTGCGACCCAGAGCGCAATGCTGTGAGCGGGATTTTTTTGGGATGAACGCGGCCCTGGCGCTGCTGATGAGCCACTGCGTGTTGAAGCCAGCTCCTGGTTTGCGCTTGCCCGCTGATAGGATGTTCTCGTAAGAAGCCTCGTGGGACGAGTACAAACATATATGTAAAAAAAATATATATACCGTATGTTACAGCGTTAGACGGACACACATATATATTGGTATGTGTCTCCAGAATGACACTTTATTTTACAGGCAAAGATGTTTGTCTGTGTGTGCGCGTGTGTGTTGGTTGTATCAGTGGGGAGCGGTGGTGTAGCGGTTAGCGCTACGAACCTGACAACCGGGATTCGATTCCCGCTCACGGCCACCACCACCAGTGACGATTATCTGAACCGGTCCTGGGTCTCCCCCTAGGTGGACTCAGCCTCAAATTAATACCTGGTGAGGTGTAAAAAAAAAAAAATTGCCACTGGGGATACAAAGGCGGTCGGGCGTGGTGTTGGCCACCCACCCGCTCGTGTGCCGTGTCGGCCCTTCATAGCTGCTCGCTAACAGCACTTGCCCCGACAGTCTGTCGCGGCTATCCGGGGGATCTTTGTCTCCGCTGGTTGTGTCGGCGGTGGTGCGTAAGCATCTCAGCAAGGAAGACAAAGGCGGTCGGGCGTGGTGCTGGCCACCCACCCCCGTCCCGGCTTTCATATGGCGCCGCCGTCAACGAGTAGGTTGGTGTTCACGCGAAAAGTCGTTTTGCATGTCGGCCGCCACCCACTCGCTCTGCTGCATCGCCCGAAACGTCTACCACGCGCACACACGGCGCGTTGAGCCCAAGAGCGACCACATCGTGGTCCTCCCGTCTCGCTCACCACTTGGTGGCGGGGTGGGTGGGGGGGGGCTTTAAATGACGATGATGATGATTATTATTATTGAGACAAAAAACGAACTTCCATCACCTCCCTTTATCCCCCAAACCACCCACTCACGCCGCCACACATCCCCCCGTGTGATCTTACATAATCCCAAAGGCGACTCGCGAAATACTCATTGTTATTGATTCTTCATTATTGTAATAATCACAATATCTGTGCGGTCTCGCCAACTGTCCCTCGCCCGCCCCCCCCCACCTCACCGTCTCCCCCCTAGGTCGACTCGGACCTAAATAAGAATAATCCCCATATATAAAAAAGGCAAAGTTGTGAATGTGTGTGTCTGTTCAAAATGTTTAGCGTACTTCCCGACATGCAACAAACTGGAAATTTGCCGCGTGGGTACTTTCCAGACTTTACACCATGCAAACATTATAAAAATACACTTTTTTGGGGGGGGGGGGGTGGGGGGAGTTCAATAATGCATTTTTTTTATTTGCACGGCAAGTGAGCTGTGACGTCAAATCTGTCACGTGACCCGCGCACGTGGAAGCGTAACGCATTGTAGTGTAGTGGTTAGCGCTACGCTGCGCTACGAACCCGGCGACCCGAGTTCGATTCCCGCTCACGGCCACCACCGGTGACGATTATTTGAACCGGTCCTGGGCCTCCCCTAGGTCGACTCAGCCTCAAACGAGTAACTGGTTGTGGTGTGTTAACATCGCCACTGGGGAGACAAAGGCGGCCGGGTGTGGTGAATCCAAGTCCCGGCCGAAGCCGGGTAGTACAGCTAGTAATAAGAACAGTAATGAGAATAATAATATGCAAGTAATTGATGGTGCGGAAATGACCTCAGCGCTGGGGAAGACAAAGGCGGCCGGGCGTGGGGCGGACCGTGCCGGCCTCCGTAGGTTACCGCTACTCGCTCAAACAGCACTTGCCCCACAAGCCTGTGAGAGGCTACATGGGGGGGTCTTTGTCTTTTGTGTGTCTCTGTCAGTGTGCGCGTGCCGAGGCCAACTCGGCATTAAACGAGTGCCCTACCTGGTGGTATGTCGTAGTAAACATCGCCACTGGGGGAGACAAAGACGGCCGGGCCTGGTTGCTGGCCACCCACACCCCCTCGTGTGCCACAGTGCCGTCCTTCGTAGGTGCTGCTCGCTGACAGCACTAGCCCCAACAGTCCATTAGAGGCTACACGGGGGATGTTTGTCGGTGTGTATCGTGTGCAGATATATATGCATCAGCGTGCTTTGTGCATGCGTATATATTGCATATATATGTACGAGCGTGTACAGCTGCACATTTGTACGTACTGTACAGCTATTTATTTTCGTGTAAATCCACTGCTGGATGAAGACCACCCCGCCAACGCCGCGTCGGGCATGGAGGGGCTGCCACTGATGTGAGCCGGGATGTGGGAGGGCGATTCGAACTCGGGTCACATCAGGGTCATCGCGCATTGCGTCCAACCACTGCGCCACCGCTCCACCGCGTACCTGGTGCGGTGTGTGAACATCGCCACCGGGGAGACAAAGGCGGCCGGGCGTGCGTGGATGCTGATGGTGCTGACCACCCAATCCCTCCTGGTGTGCCGTGCCGGCCTTCGTAGGTGTTGCTCGCGAACGGCACTTAGCCCCCCGATAGTCCGTTCAGGCTACACGGGGGATCTTTGTCTTGTGTGTGTGTCTGACATGTGTTTGGTCATGCGCACGCAGTGTGCGTTTGTGTTTTGTACGTACACTATTTGTGTATCCGTACCTTTATATTTTTGCGTACAACACATGTACGTTGGTGTCTTTGCCTTTGTTCGGTATACGTATGTGTGTATACTGTAAACATCAATGTTAATGTGTGTTTGCGTGCGGGTTTGTATGCGTGCGTCGGTACGGTGTATCAGCAGCGGTGAGCGCAGTGTGCTACTGACCAGCCTACCCGAGTTCGATTCCCGCTCACGGCCACCAACACCAGCGACGATTATCTGAACCGGTCCTGGAACCTCCCATGGGGTCGACCCGGCGTTTATAAACGAGTCCGTAAACGAGTCCGTGGCGCGGCGTACGTACAAAGATGACATCGGCACCGGGGAGACAAAGGCGGCACGGGGCGTGGTTCTGGTCAATCGACCGACTCGTCCACCGCTGGTCAGTCGTACAACTTGGTGGGCTCAAGATTGATGCCAGTACGAGCGATCCTGGACCCTCGGAGTCAAGATACTCGGCGGATGCTTTCCTGAGCGGACAGCTGGGATAAACGGATGGATGACTAATATTTAAAGTACTTTTTTTTATAACTATATATCTTTTTTATTTTACCAGGTAAGGCCCACTGAGCTACACAGCTCTCGTTTTTATTTTCAGAAGCGACGCAGCTGTCACAAATGATAGCTCAACGAAGTGGGCTCTTATATATCGCGTAGGAATGCATAGAAGGCAAATACTCTAATACGCGTGATCTTCATTCTAAACGTGGAGGGGAAAAACCGGAGGATCCGCAGAGAAAACGCCACGGCACCACGAGGAGAGAGAGAGACCGCAAACTCCAAATATACAGCAGCAGGCGTCAGGGTCGGGATCAAAGCCACGACCTGTATACCAGGCGAGGTAGTCAACATCTCCTAGCCACCGTGATGATGATGATAGAGAGAGAGAGAGACACCGCAAACTCCAAATATATAGCAGCAGGCGTCAGGGTCGGGATCGAACTCACGACCTCCTGCGTACCAGGCGAGGGAGTTAACATCTTCTAGCCACCGTGATGATGATGAGAGAGAAAGAGACACCGCAAACTCCAAATATACAGCAGCAGGCGTCAGGGTCGGGATCGAACCAGTGCCGGATGAAGCTAGTGCGGGACCTGTAGCAAATGTTATAAAGGGGCCCTAAATATAAAAAAACGTAAATATTAAAACACATACATTTTTAACTTGCGTAGTAAAATAATTGTAATTTTTCATTTTCTATACAGCCAGATAATACGACAAATCGCTAACCTTAAGCACCCAGTCGTTCATAAAAGCTGAAGGCGGTATAGTACTATATTAATAGAGTAAGTGCAGAATCACTGAACCGGAATTGATAGCTTGAAAGCGTTTAGCGCGGGGCCCTTGAAAGTGTGGGGCCCGTAGCTACTACATATGTGTAGTATTAGTAATTTGTAGTAGCAGCTACTACACGTGTAGTAGCTACTACTACACGTGTGGTAGCTACTACATACGTGTGTATGTGTGTATCTAGTAGTAGCTACTAATACATATGTAGTAGCTACTACTACATATGTAGTAGCTACTACTACATATGTAGTAACTTGTGCTACGAAGATCATCCGGCACTGGACCACCTCCTCCGTACCAGGTGAGGGAATTAACATCTCTCCACCGTGGTGCTAATCGATGATTCGGTGATGCTGCTGCAGATGCTTCGTTAACAGTGGTGCACAGGCACAGACAAGATTAACGAAAATTACGAGTTCAGCACACCGGCGCGTTGGAGAGCAAACCCGCGAACATTTACAATGGGAGTACGACGTTTCGCCGGCAGATTACAACCAGCCTCATCAAGGCGACAGGCAGAATCGATTGGCGCGTTTTGTTTACGTGACTCGCGTTAGTAATTGGTTGTGTCGTGGTGGTGGCGGTGGTGGTGGCGGGTTTAACGACACATTTATATATTTGACGCGTTCCCAACCCCCCCTCCCCCCCCCAAAAAAAAACACAATCTCTTTTATGGATGATTTTGGTGGCGAAAGCCCAACCCACTGCTGCCACATGTTCAACTGTTATTGATGTAAACTCGCCAACAGCCTGGCCCCGACTGGCAGAGCCGTTAACTGAGGGGGAACGGGCAACTGCCCCGGGCCCCGTACTTTTGGGGGTCGGGTCCGGGGGGGGGGGGGCACCCCCACCCGTCCCTTATGACGACCCTGCCCATTCATTGGACATCTGTGAAAAAACTAGAAGCTAAATCTAAACTCTAATTATTTTATTTTACCAGGTGAGGTCCACTCAGCTACGTGGTTCTTTGTTTTTCTTTCAGAATGCGACATGGCTCTCACAAATGATAGCTCTCAAACGAAGTGGGCTGACATCATCATCATCATCATTACGTGGATATGTATAGCAGTAGCAGCCAAAGACTCTAAACGCCGTGATGGTAATTCGAAATGTGGTGGGAAAAAAACCCGAAGGACCCGGAGAAAAATCCACGCGGCCACGGCGACAAAGAGAGAGAGAGAGAGAGACGCAAACTCCAAATATACAGCAGCAGCAGGCGTCAGGGTCAGGATCGAACCCACGACCTCCTGTACACCAGGCGAGGTAGTTAACATCTCCTAGCCACCGTGGCACTCCCTCCCCCCCCCCTCCCCCCACCCAAAAAGCTTCATAGCTCATCAGATTCCACCTCCAGTCTCAAAATCAAGATTCTGATATATGCATCCGATATAAACCAAGAGACGAATATTCCGAGGGGGTGACACAATGACCCACACAATGGTGACGGTGATGATGATGGTGACGGTGGTGATGATGATGATGACGGTGATGATGATGATGGTGACGGTGATGATGATGATGGTGGTGACGGTGATGATGATGGTGACGGTGATGATGATGATGATGGTGACGGTGATGATGATGGTGGTGACGGTGATGATGATGATGGTGGTGACGGTGATGATGATGATGGTGGTGGTGGAGTACCCACAGCGCTGGCTGTACAAACGACCACCAACGCTTCGCGAGTGTTCACCACAGCGCCGCGGTCCGATGGGGGTGGGGTGGGGGTATGGCGATGGTGTGTGTGTATGTAGAGGTGTGTGTGTATGTAGAGGTGTGTGTAGAGCTCTGTGTGGGGGTATGGCGATGGCATCGCCACGCGGGGAGAGTGAGGAAACCTCGCCACACCTGGCGGCCAGACCGCGGCGAGAGGAACCTTCAAGCCAAAAAAACAGACGGGCGGCGCATGTGTGTGTGTAGAGGTGTGTGTGTGTGTAGAGGTGTGTGTAGAGATGTGTGTAGAGATGTGTGTATGTAGAGGTGTGTGTGGAGGTGTGTGTGTGTAGAGGTGTGTGTGTAGAGGTGTGTGTGTAGAGATGTGTGTATGTAGAGGCGTGTGTGGAGGTGTGTGTGTGTAGAGGTGTGTGTGTAGAGGTGTGTGTGTAGAGATGTGTGTATGTAGAGGTGTGTGTAGAGGTGTTTGTAGAGGTGTGTGTAGAGGTGTGTGTAGAGGTGTGTGTGTGTAGAGGTGTGTGCGTGTAGAGGTGTGTGTAGAGGTGTGTGCGTGTAGAGGTGTGTGTGTAGAGGTGTGTGTGTGTGTAGAGGTGTGTGTACAGATGTGTGTATGTAGAGGTGTGTGTGTGTGGAGGTGTGTGTGTAGAGGTGTGTGTAGAGATGTGTGTATGTAGAGGTGTGTGTGTAGAGGTGTGTGTGTGTAGAGGTGTGTGTAGAGGTGTGTGTGTGTAGAGGTGTGTGTGTAGAGGTGTGTGTATGTAGAGGTGTGTGTGGAGGTGTGTGTGTGTAGAGGTGTGTGTGTAGAGGTGTGTGTGTAGAGATGTGTGTATGTAGAGGTGTGTGTAGAGGTGTGTGTAGAGGTGTGTGTAGAGGTGTGTGTAGAGGTGTGTGTAGAGGTGTGTGCGTGTAGAGGTGTGTGTAGAGGTGTGTGCGTGTAGAGGTGTGTGTGTAGAGGTGTGTGTGTGTAGAGGTGTGTGTACAGATGTGTGTATGTAGAGGTGTGTGTGTGTGTGTAGAGGTGTGTGTGTAGAGGTGTGTGTAGAGATGTGTGTATGTAGAGGTGTGTGTGTAGAGGTGTGTGTGTAGAGGTGTGTGTAGAGATGTGTGTATGTAGAGGTGTGTGTGTGTAGAGGTGTGTGTGTAGAGGTGTGTGTGTGTAGAGGTGTGTGTGTAGAGGTGTGTGTAGAGATGTGTGTATGTAGAGGTGTGTGTGTGTAGAGGTGTGTGTGTGTAGAGGTGTGTGTGTGTAGAGGTGTGTGTGTGTGTTAGAGGTGTGTGTAGAGATGTGTGTATGTAGAGGTGTGTGTGGAGGTGTGTGTGTAGAGGTGTGTGTAGAGGTGTGTGTGGAGGTGTGTGTGTAGAGGTTTGTGTAGAGGTGTATGTAGAGGTGTGTGTGGAGGTGTGTGTAGAGGTGTGTGTGTGTAGAGGTGTGTGTGTGTAGAGGTGTGTGTGTATGTGTGTAGAGGTATGTGTGTGTGTAGAGGGGAGCGGTAGTGTAGCGGTTAGCGCTACGCTGCACTATGAACCTGGCGACCCGGGTTCGATTCCCGCTCACGGCCAACACCAGTGACGATTATCTGAACCGGTCCCGGGCCTCCCCTAGGTCGACTCAGCCTCAAATTAGTACCTGGTGCGGTGTGTAGACATTGCCACTAGGGAGACAAAGGCGGTCGGGCGTGGTGCTGGCCACCCACCCCCTCGTGTACCGCTCCGACCTTCATAGGTGCTCGCTAACAGCACTTGCCCCTACAGTCTGAGGGATCTATGTGTGTGTGTGTAGATGTCGGTGTGTATGTAGAGCTCTGTGTGTGTGTGTGTAGAGCGGCGGTGTAGTGGTTAGCGCGCTGCGCTACTAACCTGGCGATCCGAGTTCGATTCCCGCTCACCGCCAAAATCTGTGACGATTATCTGAACCAGTCTTCCCCTAGGTCGACTCAGCCTCAAATGAGTACCTGGTGCGGTGTTTAAACATCGCCATTGGGGGAGACAAAGGTGGCCGGGCGTGCTGTTGGCCATCTACCCCATTCGCTTTCCTGTGCCGGCCTTCATAGGCGCTACCCCGCACACAGCCTGTTACAGGATTCACGTTGTTGTTGTTGATAAATATTTCTGCGACGTTTCGCGCAGCGGCCTTTCTTAGTGGCACGTGCCACCACAGGAGCAGGAGGAGGCGCAACGCTGACGAGGCTCAGCGCTTTGCTCTCTGTTTCTTTCCACGTGACTTCACGAAAGCTTTCAAATGAAACTTCGACAGTATGTTAGAACCTGTTGAGTTTGAGTCCGGCACGACAGACCCACGTCGAAAATCGCAAAGTTCACGCTACACACTGAAACCGAAGTAGACTCGCCTTAAGTCGAATAACGATGAAGGCGTCTTTAAATGTTTGCGGGCGGGTTGCGTGTACGGCTATTGAGGTTTTGTTGTTGCTGTTTTCATTGTTAAGCGGCAGCAGCGGCGGCGGCGGCGGCATCATCGCCACAACCATTTATTTATGTATCTAAGACAATATCGCCATGTGTGTCTGTGAGTCTGTGTTTGTGTGTCTGTGTTTGCGTGTCTGTGTTTGCGTGTCTATGTCTGTGTTTGTGTGTCTATGTCTGTGTGTTTCTGTGTCTGTGTTTGTGTGTGTGTCTATGTCTGTGTGTCTGTGTTTGTGTGTCTATGTCTGTGTGTTTCTGTGTCTGTGTTTGTGTGTGTGTCTATGTGTCTGTGTTTGTGTGTCTATGTTTGTATGTCTGTGTCTGTGTGTCTATGTTTGTGTGTCTGTGTGTCTATGTTTGTGTGTCTATCTACGTGCGGCCTTTATAGGTGCTCGCTAACAGCACTTGCCCCAAAAGTTTGCGATGGCTACAGGGGGAATCTTTGTAGTTGTGTCGACGCGCGTCTGTGGAGCGCACACAGCGTAAGTGATCAGCGCACCAGTACCTGGTGCGATGCGTAAACATCGCCACTGGGGGAGACAAAGGCGGCCGGGCCTGGTGCTGGCCACCCACCCCACTCCCTTTGTGTTCTGTGCGGGCCTTCATAGGTGCCACTCGCTGACAGCACTTGCCCCAACAGTCTGCTGAAGGCTACACGGGGGACCACTGCCTTTGTACAACAACAAACCGTCTGTGCACCGTGTCACTGCGCAGCCTTGCGCGGTTAGTCAGACGGTTTTTTTTCTTTCCCCCCCCCCTACAGGAATTCAATTCACGTGCAACCGCGAGCGCCGGCGACTCGACTGGGCCGATGAGCCCTAACACGGATGAAACCCGTCCGCAGTTTGTCTCTCTGCGTGCCTCACCGGCGACGACGATGACGACGATGCCGCTGATGCGAGCCACCGAGGGGGGGTGGGTGGGGGGTAGGGACGGGGGAGCTTCATAATTCCCCTCCAATTTGTTTCCGATGATTCACCGGACGCGACACAGGAGCGGCGATGTCGTTCCGCGTGAGCTCCATCTGACCGGGCAGTGGAGGGGGGAGGGGGAGTTGCTCTTGGTCCCTCTGTGCCCCACGGCCACCTCGTGTTGCACGCGTGGGCCTCTGTGAGTCGTCACCCACAGACGACCACCACGGCGTGGAAAATCGCTCGGCGCGGAGGGCCTCTTTCGTCCCGCGATCCAGCGGTCGAGCGGACGTGTCGCATCGGACATCACCGCCAGCGTCGTCGCCGTCACCGTCGTCGTGATCGTCACCATCGTCATCATCACCATCGTCATCATCACCACCGCCGTCGTCATCATCGTCGACAGCGTCGTCGTGATCGTCACCATCGTCATCACCACCGCCGCCATCATCATCGTCGACAGCGTCGTCGTGATCGTCACCATCGTCATCACCACCACTGTCGTCATCATCGTCGTCGTCGTCACCGTCGTCATCATCACCATCGTCATCACCACCGCCGTCGTCATCATCGTCGACACCGTCGTCATCGTCGTCACCATCGTCGTCATCAAGGGCGGCTGCAGGCGCGCGCACGCGGTCACGCGGTCAGCCATCTGTAAACCGGGGGGTGGAGGGGGCGGGTGTGATTGAGATCGATGTCAAGGTCACAGGTCAATTGCCGAAGTCAATTGATTTATGTAGAGAAACCATTTCCATGAAATCGAGCAGCGTCGCGCGGCACTGTTGGCCGTGGAGCAGCGGTTAGGCCTATCCGGCGCGGTGCGTAGTAAAGTTCGCCACTCGGGAGACAAAGGCGGCCGGGCGTGGTTGCTGGCCCACCCACCCCCTCGTGTAGCCGTCCCGGCCTTCACAGGTGCCGCACGCACACAGCACTTGCCCCAACACTCTGTTAAGGCTACACGGGGGACCTTTGTGGAGGTCTCCCGCCCCCCCCCGCCCCCGTTTTTTTCCCCTTCCTCCGGCAGAGGAGCGAGCACGCCATTGCAGGGGCTGAGAGCTGTGGAAATTACAGGGGCTGCGCCTTTAACTACCATCCTCTCGGCACACGTGGAGACAAAGACGGTGGGGTGGAATTTTGTGTGCTGGGCTCCGTGGGTGAGCAGTGGGAAATTGCAGGGGCTGCGCCTTTAACCACCATCCTCTCGGCACACGTGGAGACAAAGGCGGTGGGGTGGAATTTTGGGTGCTGGGCGTCGTGGGTGAGCGTTGGGAAATTGCAGGGGCTGCGCCTTTAACCACCATCCTCTCGGCACACGTGGAGACAAAGGCGGTGGGGTGGTATTTTGTGTGCTGGGCGCCGTGGGTGAGGGTTGGGAAATTGCAGGGGCTGCGCCTTTAACCACCATCCTCTCGGCACACGTGGAGACAAAGGCGGTGGTATTTTGGGTGCCGAGCGCCGTGAGTGAGCAGTGGAAATTGCCGCACAGAGGACACTGTTTGAAGGAATATTTACAGGAAGTGGAGACAGCCACGAGTTTCTCTGTGCCCCCCCCCCAACCCCCCCTATAAACACACCAGAGACAAAGATCACCCGTGTAGCCTTGGCAGTGCGGTCGGGGCAAGTCGCTGTTCGCGAGTTAGTAGCAGAAGCACCGATGGAATTGGCTTGCACGTTGCGCAAGAAGGGCAGCACTACGGCCGGCCGCCTTTGTCTCCCCAGTGCTGATGTTTGTACAATTATCGCACCAGGTACTCGTTGAAGGTTGAGTTTAATCTAGAGGGAGTCGCCGCGGTGGCTAGGAGATGTTAACTACCTCGCCTGGTATGCAGGAGGTCGTGCGTTCGATCCCGACCCTGACGCCTGCTGCTGTATATTTGGAGTCTGTGTGTCTCTCTCATCATCATCATCACGGTGGCTAGGAGATGTTAACTACCTCGCCTGGTGTACAGGAGGTCGTGGGTTCAATCCCGACCCTGATGCCTGCTGTATATTTGGAGTTTGAGTCTCTCTCTCATCATCATCACGGTGGCTAGGAGATGTTAACTACCTCGCCTGGTATGCAGGAGGCCGTGGGTTCGATCCAGACCCTATCGCCTGCTCTATATTTGGAGTTTGAGTCTCTCTCTCATCATCATCACGGTAGCGAGCAGATGTTAACTACCTCGCCTGGTGTACAGGAGGTCGTGGGTTCGATCCCGACCCTATCGCCTGCTGCTGTATATTTGGAGTGTGCATGCCTCTCTCTCTCTCCCCACATTCAGAATCAACGTCACGCGTTCAGAGTGTTTGTCTGCATTACATGTCCACGTGACGACGATCAGCCGCTTTGTTGGGAGCCATAATTTGTGGCCAGGTAAGCGTCTGAAAAAAAGATCCGTACAGATCAGTGGGGCCTTACCTGTCAAAATAAAGTTTCGTTTTCGTTTAAAACCTCAAGGATCGTTGCTCAGATATTCGCTGTCCATGTTATCGTGGTCGTGAGATATCATTTGTGGCCAGGTCGCGTCTGAAAAGAAAGAGCTGTTACAGCTCAGTTGGTGGCCTTACCTGGCAAAGTAAAGTTTCGTTTGAAGCTTCAAGGATCGTTGCTCAGATATTCGCTGTCCCTGTTATTGTGGTCGTGGGCGGGACTCGAACTCGGGTTCGTGGCACAGGCGCGCTAATCGTTGCGCCACCGCTCCTGCAAGTTCGTTACAGCACCAAACGCACAGTTCTCCGTTCAGCAGTACAGAGTTGTGAGTGCCACGTGCTGTTAGCGAGCACCTATTAAGGCGGCACGACGCACACTCTGCGCCTTGTGACGCAATGTTAAGGTCAGCTGACCACTCATCAGGTGAGCAAATACTAAAAAAAATGTAGATTATAACGGTGCATTATGCAGTATAATATACTATGTTCATCATCTGTAAACATTACACGGCAAGACTCGTACCGATACGTGTGTAATGCGCGCATGTGTGTGTACTGGTGTGTACATTGTGTGTACTGGTGTGTGTACTGGTGTGTGCACACAGTGTGTGTGTGTACTGGTGTGTGTACACAGTGTGTGTGTACTGGTGTGTGTACATTGTCTGTGTGTACTGGTGTGTGTACACAGTGTCTGTGTGTACTGGTGTGTGTACACAGTGTGTGTGTATTGGTGTGTGTACATAGCATGTGTGTGTGTACTGGTGTGAGTACATTGTGTGTACTGGTGTGTGTACACAGTGTCTGTGTGTACTGGTGTGTGTACACAGTGTCTGTGTGTACTGGTGTGTGTGCACAGTGTGTGTGTGTACTGGTGTGTGTACAGTGTGTGTGTGTACTGGTGTGTGTACATTGTGTGTGTGTACTAGTGTGTGTACAGTGTGTTTACTGGTGTGTGTACTGGTGTGTGTACACAGTGTGTGTGTGTGTGTACTGGTGTGTGTACATAGTGTGTGTGCACTGGTGTGTGTACATAGTATGTGTGTGTGTACTGGTGTGTGTACACAGTGTGTGTGTGTACTAGTGTGTGTACATAGCATGTGTGTGTGTACTGGTGTGTGTACTGTGTGTGTGTACTGGTGTGTGTAAACAGTGTGTGTGTGTACTGGTGTGTGTACATTGTGTGTGTATACTGGTGTGTGTACAGTGTGTGTGTGTACTGGTGTGTGTACATAGTGTGTGTACTGGTGTGTGTACACAGTGTGTGTGTGTACTGGTGTGAGTACATTGTGTGTGTGTACTGGTGTGTGTACAGTGTGTGTGTGTGTACTGGTGTGTGTGCACAGTGTCTGTGTGTACTGGTGTGTGTACACAGTGTGTGTGTACTGGTATGTGTACACAGTGTGTGTACTGGTGTGTGTACATAGTGTGTCTGTGTGTGTACTGGTGTGTGTACACAGTGTATGTGTGTACTGGGGCGTGTACACAGTGTGTGTGTGTGTACTGGTGTGTGTACACAGTGTGTGTGTACTGGTGTGTGTACACAGTGTGTGTACTGGTATGTGTACACAGTGGGTGTGTGTGTACTGGTGTGTGTACACAGTGTGTGTGTACTGGTGTGTGTACACAGTGTGTGTGTGTACTGGTGTGTGTGCACAGTGTGTGTGTGTGTACTGGTGTGTGTACACAGTGGGTGTGTGTGTGTACTGGTGTGTGTACACAGTGTGTGTGTACTGGTGTGTGTACACAGTGTGTGTGTGCACTGGTGTGTGTTCACAGTGTGTGTGTGTACTGGTGTGTGTACACAGTGGGTGTGTGTGTACTGGTGTGTGTGTGAGTGCTGGTGTGTATGTACACGTGTGAATGTGTTGTGCGTGTGTGGGGGGAGCGGTGGTGCAGCGGTTAGTGCAAGTTGAGGTTATGGACATGCATGTATTTATGTCTATTTATGTGTATTTAGTGTAAATGCGCGTGTGATTGTATCCGTGTGTGTGTACGTGCGTATTTAATTGTACATGTGGTGTGCACGTGTAGATGTGGGTTATTATAGGTCGACTCAGCCTTAAATGAGTGTGTACCTGGCGCGGTGTGTGTCAACATAGCCTCGCGTGCCGTTCACAGGTGCTACTCGCGAACAGCAATTGCCCCAACAGTCTGTTGAGGCTATACGGGGGAATTTGTGTCTTTCTTACGTGAGTATACACAGCTGAGTATGTGTGTGAGTGTGCGTACAATGATGGGGAGTGGTGGCGCAGCGGTTAGCGCTACGCTGCGCTACGAACCTGGCGGCACGGGTTCGATTCCCGTTCACGGCCAACACCGGTGACTATTATCTCAACCGGTCCTGGGCCTCCCCTAGGTCGACTCAGCCTCAAATGGATACCTGGGTGCGGTGGTGCAGTAAACATCGTCACTGGGGGAGACAAAGGCGGCCGGGCGTGGTTGCTGGCCACCCACCCCCTCGTGTGCCGTGCCGGCCTTCGTAGGTGCTGCTCGCTAACAGCACTTGCCCCAACAGTCTGTTAAGGCTATGCGGGGCGGGGGGAATCTTTGTCTTTGTACGATATCGCACGTGTTCACGCGCCTGTACGCGTGAACACTACGCACCGTGTTCACCCCTAACCCATGTAACCGTTACGCGAGAGAGAGAGACAAAGGTGGCCTGGGAACCGTAACACAAAAAAATAACACAAACTCACTCACTTATATAAAAAAAATAAAAAAAATCTTACAACAAACCTCCTCCCTTCTCTCTCTCTCCATGGGGTCTCCTCTGTCCAACAACTCAAATCGAGCGGCTCAGGCGGGTGGGGGGATGTGGGGGTGGGGTGGGGGCGAGGGGGTGGGGGCGAGGGGGTTATAAGAGAAATAATTATCACAAACACAATGATGTTCACGGCACACCGCACCAGGTACTCATTTATGGCTGAGTCGACCTAGGGGAGAGGCTCGAGGACCGGTTCAGATAACACCCCCTGCCGGTACTTGGTGGCCATGAGCGGGAATCGAACTCGCACACAAAGACGAAGAACCCCCGCGTAGCCTGTAACAGACTGTTGGGGCAAGTGCTGTCAGCGAGCAGCACCTACGACAGGTCGGCACGGCACACGAGGGGGTGGGGTGGCCAGCAACCACGCCCGGCCGCCTTTGTCTCCCCTAGTGGCGATGTTTACGCAACGCACCCAGGTACTCATTTGAGGATGAGTCGATCCTCAACACACAGACACACACAGAGTATCTACATAGATAGCCACACACAGACACAGACTGACGCGCACACACCAATATATAATTATGATAACGATGACGATTATCATACTGTTCTGATTACGACGACGACGACGATGATGATGATGATGCCAATTATCTGGGTGTAATAACCGTGCACAAAAAAATATCCCGCGCTCCCTCCGCTTTCACAGCGGACAACTTGTTAAATAGCAAGAACACCCGTGGCCTCATTTGCCAGAGTTCGTTGCAACAATCTCACGGCGAAGTCGCTGCTCAGGGCCACGAACATCGCGAGGTCAAAAAACAAAACAAAAAATATTTGAAGACACTTACACCGCAAATACACGCGCGCGGTGTCCTCACGTCTCACGTCTTCATCGCCAGAGATCTCCAGAGATGAAGAGGGCAAAGATCCCGCATCCAAGTGCCGGATTAAGCTCGTGCGCGGCCCGTAGCGAATGTTATGAAGGGGCCCTAAATATATATTTACAAAAAAATATTAAAACACACGCATTTTTTTTTTACTTGCGTAGTAAAGTAATTGTTTTCTTGTCATTTGCTATACAGCCAGACAATACGACAAATCGCTAACCTTAAGCACCCAGTCGTTCGCAAAAAGTCGGAGGGGGTATAGTACTATAGTAATAGAGCAAGTGCAGAATCACTGAACCGGAATTGATAGCTTGAAAGCGTTTGAAAGTGCGGTGTTATCCGGCACTGGTGTAACAGACTTGGGGGGGGGGTAAGTGCCATTCGCGAGCGGCACGGTACGCGAGGGGGTTTGGCGGACAATCACCCCGCCCGGCCGCCTTTGTCTCCCCAGTGTCTGCTATTTAACATATACCCCCGCCACGGCCTTTACAGAGAGCGTGGGTGGCCAGCACCCCGCCCGATCGCCCGTTGTCTCCCCCCGTGGCGATGATTACACACCACACCAGGTACTCATTCGAGGCCGAGTCCACCTAAGAGATGCCCAGGCCTGGTACCGATAATCACCACCGATGTTCGTGGCCGTGGGCGGGATTGGAACTCGGGCCACGTGGTTCGTGGTGTAGCGCGCTAACCGCTGCACCACCGCTCCCCCACCACCGCCGTAACAGACTGTTGAGGCAAGTGCTGTTAGCGAGGAGCACCTACGAAGGTCGGCACGGCCTTCAGTGATCACTCTCTGCAGTTGGTACTGCTGCTGCTGCGTCATGGTGGCTACTACCGCCGCTGACACTCCGATTGTTTCATGCGTAGGACAACCACAACAACAACAACGACTTTGTCTTCCCCTTGCACCCCACGCTCTCCATTGAGAATGAGATTGTGGGGCAACTGAGCACCATTTGACGATGTGATTTGTTAATTTTGCAATGAAATATATATACAAAAAATTGTCATCTCCGTTGTTTCATTTCTCTCACCTTATAAACAAAACATATATATGTGTGTAAACTCCTTTGTCAACGCGATTTACTTCTCCCACCTAGCTTAAAAGACGCTACGAATCTTAGCAGCGTTCATTGAAGCGCTATCGTCCCGACAGTTTTGTTCCTTCACCTGAAGAAGGCTACTTGTGTTGTGGCCGAAACGTCGTGAAAATTTTACTTTATTACGTTTTATTTGTATTACTTTGCTTCCATTCTACGTGACTTTCCCGAAAGAACCAAGAAGAGAAAAAATAAAACCCAACGATGGGCATGATCCTGACCTCTCTGTGTGTACACCATGCACACTATCTTTGCTCTCCGTGATTATTCAAGAAGATATCTCGGTGGCTTGTTGTTTGTTTGTTAATATCATACATGCAAACGAAGACAATTGTCAACTTTTTTTGCTTCTCCGTAGGCCTTAGGCACGGCGTCTGCTGTGACCTACTGGGACAACGCGACCCTGACACCGGAGCAAACCGCGATGTGAAAGCAACCAGACCGACAGCCGGATGAAGCTAGTGCAGGGCCCGTAGCGAATGTTATAAAGGGGCCCTGGAAATAGATACATTAAAACACGCAACTTTTGTTTTTACTTGCGCAGTAAAGTAATTTTATTTTTTCATTTGCTATACAGCCAGATAATAGGAACGAATCGCTCATCTTAAACAACCCAGCCGTTCGTAAAAGTTGCAGGCGGTATAGTACTATAGTAATAGAGCCAGTGCAGAAGAATCACTGAGAGCTTGAAAGCGTTTCGCGCTGGGCCCTTGCAAGTGCGGAGTCCCCCGTAGCTGCTGCATATGTTGTAGCTACTTGTGCTACTCGGACAATCAGGCACTGACTTACAGCACCTGCAAAGCCCTCCCCACCCCCCCCCCCCCCCCCCGGACCACCCAAGGTGGTCCCCCACCCATCTAGGCGCGGAACAGGCGAGACTCGTGCTTAGCCTCAGAGCTCCTCCCGCGATGCGCCGAATTTAGGGCGATCTGTTGGTCGGGTTCAAGTAAACAGAGGCAAAGATCCCCCGTCCCTCCCCCCCCCCGCCCCACAGGCCGGTATTGCCTTAGCGGACTGTTGGGGCAAGTGCTGTTGGCGAGCAAGCGCCTATGAAGGCCCGCACGGCACCACGAGGGGGTGGGTGAACAGCACCACAAAACCCGGCCACATTCGTCTCCCCCGGTGGGGATGTTTACGGCACACCGCACCGGCTACTCACTTGAGGCTGAGTCGACCTAGGGGAGGCCCAGGACCCATCCAGAAAACGGTTCACCGGGGTTGGCCGCGAGCGGGAATCGAACTCGGGTCGCCGGGTTCGGAGCGCAGTGTAGCGCTAACCGCTGCGCCACCGCTCCCCCCACACGCGCACGCTCATTGACGCGGCTTTGCGCAGTCGCATACACACACAGATACACAAAAACACACACAGGGCACGGATGTACTAACACACGCACACATACACGTGTTGTACGACACACACGCACACCGATCGCAAATTACACGTGTTGTACTACACACACACACCCATTGCACAGTTCACATGTTGTACTACACACGCGAGTGTGTGTCTTTGTGTGTGTTTGTATGTGCGTGCCTTTGTGTGTGAGCGCGTGTGTATTCGTGTGCCGACTCAGCCTCAAATGAGTGTGTCTAAAAATCATCGCCACTGGGGAGACAAAGGCGGCCGAGCGTGGTTGATGGCAACCCAACACCTCGTGTGCTTTGCCGGCCTTGATAGGTGCTCGCTAACAGCACTTGCCCCAACAATCTGCTAGAGGCGACACGGGGCATCTTTATCTTTCTTTCGTGCATGCGTGTGTGCGTGTGTGCGTGCGTGTGTGCGTGTGTGTGCGTGAGTGTGTGTGTGTGCGTGCGTACGTGTGTGTGTGTGCGGGCGTGCGTTTTTCGTGCGTGTGTGTGTGCGTGTGTGCGTGTGTGTGCGTGTGTGCGTGTGTGTGTGTCTGTGTGCGTGTGTGCGTGTGTGCGCGTGCGTGTGTGCGTGCGTGTGTGCGTGTGTGTGTGCGTGTGTGTGCGTGTGTGTGTGTGTGCGTGCGTGCGTACGTGTGTGCGTGTGTGTGTGTGTGCTCTACGCAATGAAAAAGGTGACGTTATAGCGGAGCGGTGGCGCAGTTGGTAGCGCAACCGCGTGATGCGAAATTTCGGGGTTTTTTTTTAAGTTGATCCAGGGGCTATGTTGAAGTTGATCCAGAGACTATATGGAAGTTGATCCAGGGGTGATATTGAAGTTGATCCAGGGGCCATATTGAAGTTGCTCCAGGGGCTATGTTGAAGTTGATCCAGGAGATATATTGAAGTTGATCCAGGGGCTATGTTGAAGTTGATCCAGGAGCTATATTGAAGTTGCTCCAGGAGCTAAATTGAAGTTGATCCAGGGGCTATGTTGAAGTTGATCCAGGGGCTATGTTGAAGTTGCTCCAGGGGCTATATTGAAGTTGATCCAGGGGATATATTTAAGTTGCTACAGGGGCTATGTTGAAGTTGCTCCAGGGGCCATATTGAAGTTGATCCAGGGGCTATATTGAAGTTGCTCCAGGAGCTATATTGAAGTTGATCCAGGGGCTATGTTGAAGTTGATCCAGGGGCTATATTGAAGTTGATCCAGGGTATATATTAAAGTTGATCCAGGGACTATATTGAAGTTGATCCAGGGGCTATGTTGAAGTTGCTCCAGGGGCTATGTTGAAGTTGATCCAGGAGCTATATTGAAGTTGATCCAGGGGCTATGTTGAAGTTGATCCAGGGGCTATGTTGAAGTTGCCCCAGGGGTTATATTGAAGTTGCTCCAGGGGCTATATTGAAGTTGATCCAGGGGCTATATTGAAGTTGATCCAGGAGCTATATTGAAGTTGCTCCAGGAGCTATTGAAGTTGATCCAGGGGCTATGTTGAAGTTGATCCAGGGGCTATGTTGAAGTTGCTCCAGGGGCTATATTGAAGTTTATCCAGAGGCTATATTTAAGTTGCTACAGGGGCTATATTGAAGTTGATCCAGGAGCTATGTTGAAGTTGATCCAGGGGCTATATTGAAGTTGATCCAGGGGCTGTAGTGAAGTTGATCCAGGGGCTATGTTGAAGTTGATCCAGGGGCTATATTGAAGTTGATCCAGGAGCTATATTAAAGTTGATCCAGGGGCTATGTTGAAGTTGATCCAGGGGCTATATTGAAGTTGATCCAGGAGCTATGTTGAAGTTGATCCAGGGGCTATATTGAAGTTGATCCAGGGGCTATATTGAAGTTGATCCAGGGGCCATATTGAAGTTGATCCAGGGGTTATATTGAAGTTGATCCAGGGGCTATATTGAAGTTGATCCAGGGGCTGTAGTGAAGTTGATCCAGGGGCTATGTTGAAGTTGATCCAGGGGCCATATTGAAGTTGATCCAGGGGCTATGTTGAAGTTGCTCCAGGGGCTATGTTGAAGTTGCTCCAGCGGCTATGTTGAAGTTGATCCAGGAGCTATATAGAAGTTGATCCAGGGGCTATATTGAAGTTGATCCAGAAGCTATATTGAAGTTGCTCCAGGAGCGATATTGCAGTTGATCCAGGGGCTATGTTGAAGTTGATCCAGGGGCAATGTTGAAGTTGATTCCAAGGACTATATTGAAGTTGATCCAGGAGCTATATTGAAGTTGATCCAGGGGCCATATGGAAGTTTCTCCAGGAGCTATATTGAAGTTGATCCAGGGGCTGTAGTAAAGTTGATCCAGGGGCTATGTTGAAGTGGCTCCAGGGGCTATATTGAAGTTGATCCAGGGCCTATATTGAAGTTGATCCAGGAGCTATATTGAAGTTGCTCCAGGAGCTATCTTGAAGTTGATCCAGGGGCTATGTTGAAGTTGATCCAGGGGCTATGTTGAAGTTGCTCCAGGGGCTATGTTGAAGTTGATCCAGGGGCTATATTGAAGTTGATCCAGGGGCCATATTGAAGTTGATCCAGGGGTTATATTGAAGTTGATCCAGGGGCTATATTGAAGTTGATCCAGGGGCTGTAGTGAAGTTGATCCAGGGGCTATGTTGAAGTTGATCCAGGGGCCATATTGAAGTTGATCCAGGGGCTATGTTGAAGTTGCTCCAGGGGCTATGTTGAAGTTGCTCCAGCGGCTATGTTGAAGTTGATCCAGGAGCTATATGGAAGTTGATCCAGGGGCTATATTGAAGTTGATCCAGAAGCTATATTGAAGTTGCTCCAGGAGCTATATTGCAGTTGATCCAGGGGCTATGTTGAAGTTGATCCAGGGGCAATGTTGAAGTTGATTCCAAGGACTATATTGAAGTTGATCCAGGAGCTATATTGAAGTTGATCCAGGGGCCATATGGAAGTTTCTCCAGGAGCTATATTGAAGTTGATCCAGGGGCTGTAGTAAAGTTGATCCAGGGGCTATGTTGAAGTGGCTCCAGGGGCTATATTGAAGTTGATCCAGGGCCTATATTGAAGTTGATCCAGGAGCTATATTGAAGTTGCTCCAGGAGCTATCTTGAAGTTGATCCAGGGGCTATGTTGAAGTTGATCCAGGGGCTATGTTGAAGTTGCTCCAGGGGCTATGTTGAAGTTGATCCAGGAGCTATATTGAAGTTGATCCAGGGGCTATATTGAAGTTGATCCATGAGCTATATTGAAGTTGCTCAAGGAGCTATATTGAAGTTGATCCAGGGGCTATGTTGAAGTTGCTCCAGGGGTTATATTGAAGTTGATCCAGGGGCTATATTGAAGTTGATCCAGGGGCTATGTTGAAGTTGATCCAGGGGCTATATTGAAGTTGATCCAGGGGCCGTAGTGAAGTTGATCCAGGGGCTATGTTGAAGTTGATCCAGGGGCTATATTGAAGTTGATCCAGGAGCTATATTAAAGTTGATCCAGGGGCTATGTTGAAGTTGATCCAGGGGCTATATTGAAGTTGATCCAGGAGCTATGTTGAAGTTGATCCAGGGGCTATATTGAAGTTGATCCAGGGGCTGTAGTGAAGGTGATCCAGGGGCTATGTTGAAGTTGATCCAGGGGCTATATTGAAGTTGATCCAGGGGCTATATTGAAGTTGATCCAGGGGCCATATTGAAGTTGATCCAGGGGTTATATTCAAGTTGATCCAGGGGCTATATTGAAGTTGATCCAGGGGCTGTAGTGAAGTTGATCCAGGGGCTATGTTGAAGTTGATCCAGGGGCTATATTGAAGTTGATCCAGGGGCTATGTTGAAGTTGCTCCAGGGGTTATGTTGAAGTTGCTCCAGGGGCTATGTTGAAGTTGATCCAGGAGCTATATTGAAGTTGATCCAGGGGCTATATTGAATTTGATCCAGGAGCTATTTTGAAGTTGCTCCAGGAGCTATATTGAAGTTGATCCAGGGGCTATGTTGAAGTTGATCCAGGGGCTATGTTGAAGTTGATTCCAGGGACTATATTGAAGTTGATCCAGGAGCTATATTAAAATTGATCCAGGGGCTATGTTGAAGTTGCTCCAGGGGATGTATTGAAGTTGCTCCAGGGGCTATATTGAAGTTGATCCAGGGCCTATATTGAAGTTGATCCAGGGGCTATATTGAAGTTGATCCAGGAGCTATATTGAAGTTGCTCCTGGAGCTAAATTGAAGTTGATCCAGGGGCTATATTGAAGTGGATCCAGGGGCTATGTTGAAGTTGCTCCAGGGGCTATATTGAAGTTGATCCAGGGGCTATATTTAAATTGCTACAGGGGCTATGTTGAAGTTGCTCCAGGGGCCATATTGAAGTTGATCCAGCGCTGTAGTGAAGTTGATCCAGGGGCTATGTTGAAGTTGATCCCGGGGCTATATTGAAGTTGATCCAGGAGCTATGTTGAAGTTTTTCCAGGGGCAATATTGAAGTTGATCCAGGGGCTGTAGTGAAGTTGATCCAGGGGCTATGTTGAAGTTGATCCAGGGGCTATATTGAAGTTGATCCAGGAGCTATATTAAAGTTGATCCAGGGGCGATGTTGAAGTTGATCCAGGGGCTATATTGAAGTTGATCCAGGAGCTATGTTGAAGTTGATCCAGGGGCAATATTGAAGTTGATCCAGGCGCTGTAGTGAAGTTGATCCAGGGGATTTGTCGAAGTTGATCCAGGGGCGATATTGAAGTTGATCCAGGGGCTTTATTGAAGTTGATCCATGGGCCATATTGACGTTGATCCAGGGGTTATATTGAAGTTGATCCAGGGGCTATATTGAAGTTGATCCAGGGGCTATGTTGAAGTTGCTCCAGGGGTTATGTTGAAGTTGCTCCAGGGGCTATGTTGAAGTTGATCCAGGAGCTATATTGAAGTTGATCCAGGGGCTATATTGAAGTTGATCCAGGAGCTATTTTGAAGTTGCTTTAGGAGCTATATTGAAGTTGATCCAGGGGCTATGTTGAAGTTGATCCAGGGGCTATGTTGAAGTTGATTCCAGGGACTATATTGAAGTTGATCCAGGAGCTATATTGAAGTTGATCCAGGGACCATATTGAAGTTGCTCCAGGGGCTGTATTTAAGTTGATCCAGGGGCTGTAGTAAAGTTGATCCAGGGGCTATGTTGAAGTTGCTCCAGGGGCAATGTTGAAGTTGTTCCAGGGGCTATATTGAAGTTGATCCAGGGGCTATGTTGAAGTTGCTCCAGGGGTTATATTGAAGTTGCTCCAGGGGCTAGATTGAAGTTGATCCAGGGCCTATATTGAAGTTGATCCAGGAGCTATATTGAAGTTGCTCCAGGAGCTATCTTGAAGTTGATCCAGAGGCTATGTTGAAGTTGATCCAGGGGCTATATTGAAGTTGATCCAGGAGCTATATTAAAGTTGATCCAGGGTCTATGATGAAGTTGATCCAGGGGCTATATTGAAGTTGATCCAGGGGCTATGTTGAAGTTGATCCAGGGGCTATATTGAAGTTGATCCAGGAGATATATTAAAGTTGATCCTGGGGCTATGTAGAAGTTGATCCAGGGGCGATATTGAAGTTGATCCAGGAGCTATGTTGAAGTTGATCCAGGGGCTAAATTGAAGTTGATCCAGGTGCTGTAGTGAAGTTGATCCAGGGGCTATGTTGAAGTTGATCCAGGGGCTATATTGAAGTTGATCCAGGAGCTATATTAAAGTTAATCCAGGGGCTATGTTGAAGTTGATCCAGGGGCTATATTGAAGTTGATCCAGGAGATATATTAAAGTTGATCCAGGGGCTATGTTGAAGTTGATCCAGGGGCTATATTGAAGTTGATCCAGGAGCTATGTTGAAGTTGATCCAGGGGCTATATTGAAGTTGATCCAGGTGCTGTAGTGAAGTTGATCCAGGGGCTATGTTGAAGTTGATCCAGGGGCTATATTGAAGTTGATCCAGGAGCTATATTAAAGTTGATCCAGGGGCTATGTTGAAGTTGATCCAGGGGCTATATTGAAGTTGATCCAGAACCTATGTTGAAGTTGATCCAGGGGCTATATTGAAGTTTATCCAGGGGCTATATTTAAGTTGATCCAGGGGCCATATTGAAGTTCATCCAGGGGTTATATTGAAGTTGATCCAGGAGCTATGTTGAAGTTGATCCAGGGGCTATATTGAAGTTGATCCAGGGGCTATATTGAAGTTGATCCAGGGGCCATATTGAAGTTGATCCAGGGGTTATGTTGAAGTTGATCCAGGAGCTATGTTGAAGTTGATCCAGGGGCTATATTGGAGTTGCTCCAGGGGCTAAATTAAAGTTGCTCCAGGGACTATATTAAAGTTGTTCCAGGAGCTATATTGAAGTTGCTCCAGGAGCTATATTGAAGTTGATCCAGGGGCTATGTTGAAGTTGATCCAGGGGCTATGTTGAAGTTTCTTCATGGGCTATATTGAAGTTGATCCAGGGGCTATATTTAAGATGCTACAGGGGCTATGTTGAAGTTGCTCCAGGGGCCATATTGAAGTTGATCCAGGGGCTGTAGTGAAGTTGATCCAGGGGCTATATTGAAGTTGCTCCAGGGGCTATATTGAAGTTGATCCAGGGGCTGTAGTGAAGTTGCTCCAGGGGCAATGTTGAAGTTGCTCCAGGGGCTATATTGAAGTTGATCCAGGGGCTATGTTGAAGTTGCTCCAGGGGTTATATTGAAGTTGCTCCAGGGGCTATATTGATGTTGATCCAGGGGCTATTTTGAAGTTGATCCAGGAGCTATATTGAAGTTGCTCCAGGAGCAATATTGAAGTTGATCCAGGGGCTATGTTGAAGTTTATCCAGGGGCTATGTTGAAGTTGCTCCAGGGGCTATATTGAAGTTGATCCAGGGGCTATATTTAAGTTGCTACAGGGGCTATGTTGAAGTTGCTCCAGGGGCCATATTGAAGTTGATCCAGGGGCTGTAGTGAAGTTGATCCAGGGGCTATGTTGAAGTTGATCCAGGGGCTATGTTGAAGTTGATTCCAGGGACTATATTGAAGTTGATCCAGGAGCTATATTAAAATTGATCCAGGGGCTATGTTGAAGTTGCTCCAGGGGATGTATTGAAGTTGCTCCAGGGGCTATATTGAAGTTGATCCAGGGCCTATATTGAAGTTGATCCAGGGGCTATATTGAAGTTGATCCAGGAGCTATATTGAAGTTGCTCCTGGAGCTAAATTGAAGTTGATCCAGGGGCTATATTGAAGTGGATCCAGGGGCTATGTTGAAGTTGCTCCAGGGGCTATATTGAAGTTGATCCAGGGGCTATATTTAAATTGCTACAGGGGCTATGTTGAAGTTGCTCCAGGGGCCATATTGAAGTTGATCCAGCGCTGTAGTGAAGTTGATCCAGGGGCTATGTTGAAGTTGATCCCGGGGCTATATTGAAGTTGATCCAGGAGCTATGTTGAAGTTTTTCCAGGGGCAATATTGAAGTTGATCCAGGGGCTGTAGTGAAGTTGATCCAGGGGCTATGTTGAAGTTGATCCAGGGGCTATATTGAAGTTGATCCAGGAGCTATATTAAAGTTGATCCAGGGGCGATGTTGAAGTTGATCCAGGGGCTATATTGAAGTTGATCCAGGAGCTATGTTGAAGTTGATCCAGGGGCAATATTGAAGTTGATCCAGGCGCTGTAGTGAAGTTGATCCAGGGGATTTGTCGAAGTTGATCCAGGGGCGATATTGAAGTTGATCCAGGGGCTTTATTGAAGTTGATCCATGGGCCATATTGACGTTGATCCAGGGGTTATATTGAAGTTGATCCAGGGGCTATATTGAAGTTGATCCAGGGGCTATGTTGAAGTTGCTCCAGGGGTTATGTTGAAGTTGCTCCAGGGGCTATGTTGAAGTTGATCCAGGAGCTATATTGAAGTTGATCCAGGGGCTATATTGAAGTTGATCCAGGAGCTATTTTGAAGTTGCTTTAGGAGCTATATTGAAGTTGATCCAGGGGCTATGTTGAAGTTGATCCAGGGGCTATGTTGAAGTTGATTCCAGGGACTATATTGAAGTTGATCCAGGAGCTATATTGAAGTTGATCCAGGGACCATATTGAAGTTGCTCCAGGGGCTGTATTTAAGTTGATCCAGGGGCTGTAGTAAAGTTGATCCAGGGGCTATGTTGAAGTTGCTCCAGGGGCAATGTTGAAGTTGTTCCAGGGGCTATATTGAAGTTGATCCAGGGGCTATGTTGAAGTTGCTCCAGGGGTTATATTGAAGTTGCTCCAGGGGCTAGATTGAAGTTGATCCAGGGCCTATATTGAAGTTGATCCAGGAGCTATATTGAAGTTGCTCCAGGAGCTATCTTGAAGTTGATCCAGAGGCTATGTTGAAGTTGATCCAGGGGCTATATTGAAGTTGATCCAGGAGCTATATTAAAGTTGATCCAGGGTCTATGATGAAGTTGATCCAGGGGCTATATTGAAGTTGATCCAGGGGCTATGTTGAAGTTGATCCAGGGGCTATATTGAAGTTGATCCAGGAGATATATTAAAGTTGATCCTGGGGCTATGTAGAAGTTGATCCAGGGGCGATATTGAAGTTGATCCAGGAGCTATGTTGAAGTTGATCCAGGGGCTAAATTGAAGTTGATCCAGGTGCTGTAGTGAAGTTGATCCAGGGGCTATGTTGAAGTTGATCCAGGGGCTATATTGAAGTTGATCCAGGAGCTATATTAAAGTTAATCCAGGGGCTATGTTGAAGTTGATCCAGGGGCTATATTGAAGTTGATCCAGGAGATATATTAAAGTTGATCCAGGGGCTATGTTGAAGTTGATCCAGGGGCTATATTGAAGTTGATCCAGGAGCTATGTTGAAGTTGATCCAGGGGCTATATTGAAGTTGATCCAGGTGCTGTAGTGAAGTTGATCCAGGGGCTATGTTGAAGTTGATCCAGGGGCTATATTGAAGTTGATCCAGGAGCTATATTAAAGTTGATCCAGGGGCTATGTTGAAGTTGATCCAGGGGCTATATTGAAGTTGATCCAGAACCTATGTTGAAGTTGATCCAGGGGCTATATTGAAGTTTATCCAGGGGCTATATTTAAGTTGATCCAGGGGCCATATTGAAGTTCATCCAGGGGTTATATTGAAGTTGATCCAGGAGCTATGTTGAAGTTGATCCAGGGGCTATATTGAAGTTGATCCAGGGGCTATATTGAAGTTGATCCAGGGGCCATATTGAAGTTGATCCAGGGGTTATGTTGAAGTTGATCCAGGAGCTATGTTGAAGTTGATCCAGGGGCTATATTGGAGTTGCTCCAGGGGCTAAATTAAAGTTGCTCCAGGGACTATATTAAAGTTGTTCCAGGAGCTATATTGAAGTTGCTCCAGGAGCTATATTGAAGTTGATCCAGGGGCTATGTTGAAGTTGATCCAGGGGCTATGTTGAAGTTTCTTCATGGGCTATATTGAAGTTGATCCAGGGGCTATATTTAAGATGCTACAGGGGCTATGTTGAAGTTGCTCCAGGGGCCATATTGAAGTTGATCCAGGGGCTGTAGTGAAGTTGATCCAGGGGCTATATTGAAGTTGCTCCAGGGGCTATATTGAAGTTGATCCAGGGGCTGTAGTGAAGTTGCTCCAGGGGCAATGTTGAAGTTGCTCCAGGGGCTATATTGAAGTTGATCCAGGGGCTATGTTGAAGTTGCTCCAGGGGTTATATTGAAGTTGCTCCAGGGGCTATATTGATGTTGATCCAGGGGCTATTTTGAAGTTGATCCAGGAGCTATATTGAAGTTGCTCCAGGAGCAATATTGAAGTTGATCCAGGGGCTATGTTGAAGTTTATCCAGGGGCTATGTTGAAGTTGCTCCAGGGGCTATATTGAAGTTGATCCAGGGGCTATATTTAAGTTGCTACAGGGGCTATGTTGAAGTTGCTCCAGGGGCCATATTGAAGTTGATCCAGGGGCTGTAGTGAAGTTGATCCAGGGGCTATGTTGAAGTTGATCCAGGGGCTATATTGAAGTTGATCCAGGAGCTATGTTGAAGTTGATCCAGGGGCTATATTGAAGTTGATCCAGGGGCTGTAGTGAAGTTGATCCAGGGGCTATGTTGAAGTTGATCCAGGGGCTATATTGAATTTGATCCAGGAGCTATATTAAAGTTGATCTAGGGGCTATGTTGAAGTTGATCCAGGGGCTATATTGAAGTTTATCCAGGAGCTATGTTGAAGTTGATCGAGGGGCTATATTGAAGTTGATCCAGGGGCCATATTGAAGTTGATCCAGGGGTTATATTGATGTTGATCCAGGGGCTATATTGAAGTTGATCTATGGGCTGTAGTGAAGTTGATCCATGGGCTATGTTGAAGTTGATCCAGGGGCTATATTGAAGTTGATCCAGGGGCTATGTTGAAGTTGCTCCAGGGGCTATGTTGAAGTTGCTCCAGGGGCTATGTTGAAGTTGATCCAGGAGCTATATTGAAGTTGATCCAGGGGCTATATTGAAGTTGATCCAGGAGCTATATTGAAGTTGCTCCAGGAGCTATATTGAAGTTGATCCAGGGGCTGTAGTGAAGTTGATCCAGGGGCTATGTTGAAGTTGATCCAGGGGCTATATTGAAGTTGATCCAGGGGCTATATTTAAGTTGATCCAGGGGCTATATTCAAGTTAATCCAGGAGCCATATTGAAGTTGATCCAGGGGCTGTAGTGAAGTTGATCCAGGGGCTATGTTGAAGTTGATCCAGGGGCTATATTGAAGTTTCTCCATGGGCTATGTTGAAGTTGACCCAGGAGCTATATTGAAGTTGATCCAGGGGCTATATTGAAGTTGATCCAGCGGCTATATTGAAGTTGATCCAGGGGCCATATTGAAGTTGATCCAGGGGTTATGTTGAAGTTGATCCAGGGGCTATGTTGAAGTTCATTCCAGGGACTATATTGAAGTTGATCCAGGAGCTATATTGAAGTTGATCCAGGGGCCATATTGAAGTTGCTCCAGGGGCTATATTGAAGTTTATTTAGGCGCTGTAGTCAAGTTGATCCAGGGGCTATGTTGAAGTTGCTCCAGGGGCAATGTTGAATTTGTTCCAGGGGCTATATTGAAGTTGATCCAATGGCTATGTTCAAGTTGCTCCAGGGGTTATATTGAAGTTGCTCCAGGGGCTATATTGAAGTTGATCCAGGGGCTATATTGAAGTTGATCCAGGAGCTATATTGAAGTTGGTCCAGGAGCTATCTTGAAGTTGATCCAGGGGCTATGTTGAAGTTAATCCAGGGGCTATATTGAAGTTGATCCAGGAGCTATATTAAAGTTGATCCAGGGTCTATGTTGAAGTTGATCCAGGGGCTATATTGAAGTTGATCCAGGGGCTATGTTGAAGTTGATCCAGGGGCTATATTGAAGTTGATCCAGGAGATATATTAAAGTTGATCCAAGGGCTATGTTGAAGTTTATCCAGGGGTTATATTGAAGTTGATCCAGGAGCTATGTTGAAGTTGATCCAGGGGCTATATTGAAGTTGATCCAGGGGCTGTCGTGAAGTTGATCCAGGGGCTATGTTGAAGTTGATCCAGGGGCTATATTGAAGTTGATCCAGGAGCTATATTAAAGTTGATCCAGGGGCTATGTTGAAGTTGATCCAGAGGCTATATTGAAGTTGATCCAGGAGCTATGTTGAAGTTGATCCAGGGGCTATATTGAAGTTGATCCAGGGACTATATTCAAGTTGATCCAGGGGTTATATTGAAGTTGATCCAGGAGCTATGTTGAAGTTGATCCAGGGGCTATATTGAAGTTGATCCAGGGGCTGTAGTGAAGTTGATCCAGGGGCTATGTTGAAGGTGATCCAGGGGCTGTAGTGAAGTTGATCCAGGGGCTATATTGAAGTTCATCCAGGGGCTATGTTGAAGTTGATCCAGGGGCTATATTGAAGTTGATCCAGGGGCTATATTTAAGTTGATCCAGGGGCTATATTCAAGTTGATCCAGGGGTTATATTGAAGTTGATCCAGAAGCTATGTTGAAGTTGATCCAGGGGCTATATTGAAGTTGATCTAGGGGCTGTAGTGAAGTTGATCCAGGGGCTATGTTGAAGGTGATCCAGGGGCTATATTGAAGTTGATCCAGTGGCCATATTGAAGTTTATCCAGGGGTTATATTGAAGTTGATCCAGGGGCTATATTGAAGTTGATACAGGGGCCATATTGAAGTTGATCCAGGGGTTATGTTGAAGTTGATCCAGGAGCTATGTTGAAGTTTATCCAGGGGCTATATTGAAGTTGCTCAGGGGCTATATTAAAGTTGCTCCAGGGACTATATTAAAGTTGGTCCAGGGGCTATATTAAAGTTGCTCCAGGGGTTATATTAAAGTTGCTCCAGGGGCTAAATTGACGTTGCTCCAGGGGCTATATTGAAGTAGAAGAGTGGAGGCGTCAGTGGTTAGCGCCACCGCGTTCACCATCTAACTCGGACGGCCACGGCTAACGTCGGTGGCGGGTGATGTCTGCTGAAGGAACGAGCGGGTGGGGGGGTGGTGGCCCTCTTCAGCAACCCGCCAAAACCGGCGTGGTGAAGTATGGTCAAAACAAGAGACGCCCGGCAACTTGCCGGAGCCTCCTCCGCCCTCGTAGGCTCTGTGGCGAATCTCTCTCCCTCTCTCTCCCTCTCGTGTGCGTGTGTGGTCTGTGTCATGAGTGCATGCGGGCTGGCTCTTTTTTTTCTTTCTTTGTGGGGTCACTGTTTATGTTCCAAAAGATAAACGTAAACGCAGAGAAATGGTTCATTGCCTGAAACGTCGCCTATTATGCCGTATATATGTTTTCCTTTCAGGGACGCTGTTGACCAATGTGTTGAGGTGTGTGTGTGTGTCATTAACATGCAAGACAAAGATCACCCGTATAGCCTTCACGGACTTTTGGGGCAAGTGCTGTTCGCGAGTAGCACCTACGACGATCGGAACGGCGCACGGTCGGTTGGCTTGCCAGCACCACGCCCGACCGCCTTTGTCTCCCCAGTGGCGATGTTTACACACGTGCACGCCAGATACTAATTTGAGGCTGAGTCGACCTAGGGGAGGCCCAGTGGCGGTTCAGATAATCGTCACTTGTGTCGGCGGTGATTCGGAATCGACCGCGGGGCGCCGGGTTCGTAGCGCAGCGCGCTAACCACTGCACCACCGCTCCCCCCCCCCACACACATATATATGCAGTACACACACACGAATACCAAATAGCAACTCTGTGGAGCGGTGGCGTAGTGCTTTTAGCGCAATGCGGCTAATATCATTGGCAGGGAGTGATATTCTCAAAACAAACCGGCACTTACCAGCCGTGGTGAAGTATGGTCAAACAATCTCGTGTAACGTTAAAGCATATATACCGTATATACACACACACACATAGTGCATACATACGGAAACATTCATACACGTACATCCTGTACACACAATTTACATACAGCACACACAAATATATACACACACGGAGCAGAGAGTACATAGACCACGCACACACAAATACACCACGCACACACAAATACACCACACACACACAAATACACCACGCACACACAAATACACCACGCACACATAAATACACCACGCACACACAAATACACCACGCACACACAAATACACCACGCACACACAAATACACCACGCACACACAAATACACCACGCACACATAAATACACCACGCACACACAAATACACCACGCACACACAAATACACCACGCACACACAAATACACCACGCACACACAAATACACTACGCACACACAAATACACCACGCACACACAAATACACCACGCACACACAAATACACCACGCACACACGAATACACCACGCACACACAAATACACCACGCACACACAAATACACCACGCACACACAAATACACAACGCACACATAAATACACCACGCACACACAAATACACCACGCACACACAAATACACCACGCACACACAAATACACCACGCACACATAAATACACCACGCACACACAAATACACCACGCACACACGAATACACCACGCACACACGAATACACCACGCACACATGAATACACCACGCACACACAAATACACCACGCACACACAAATACACCACGCACACACAAATACACCACGCACACACAAATACACCACGCACACACAAATACACCACGCACACACAAAAACACCACGCACACACAAATACACCACGCACACACGAATACACCACGCACACACAAATACACCACGTACACACGAATACACCACGCACACATGAATACACCACGCACACATGAATACACCACGCACACATAAATACACCACGCACACACAAATACACCACGCACACATAAATACACCACGCACACACAAATACACCACGCACACACAAATACACCACGCACACATGAATACACCACGCACACACAAATACACCACACACACACAAATACACCACGCACACACAAATACACCACGCACACACAAATACACTACGCACACACAAATACACCACGCACACACAAATACACCACGCACACACAAATACACCACGCACACACAAATACACCACGCACACACGAATACACCACGCACACACGAATACACCACGCACACATAAATACACCACGCACACACAAATACACCACGCACACACAAATACACCACGCACACACAAATACACCACGCACACACAAATACACCACGCACACAAAAAAACACCACGCACACACAAATACACCACGCACACACGAATACACCACGCACACATGAATACACCACGCACACATGAATACACCACGCACACATAAATACACTACGCACACACAAATACACCACGCACACATAAATACACCACGCACACACAAATACACCACGCACACACAAATACACCACGCACACATGAATACACCACGCACACACAAATACACCACGCACACACAAATACACCACGCACACACAAATACACCACGCACACACAAATACACTACGCACACACAAATACACCACGCACACACAAATACACCACGCACACACAAATACACCACGCACACACAAATACACCACGCACACACAAATACACCACGCACACATGAATACACCACGCACACATAAATACACCACGCACACATAAATACACCACGCACACATGCATACACAAACACAGGTCCCAATTCTTCCACGTGCATACGTACGTACACACACACCAAAGACCTCCCAGGTAGCCTACGCACGTTGCAGGGGCAAGTGCTGTTAGCGAGCACCACCTATGAAGGCCGGAACGGCACACGACGGGGTGGGTGGCCAGCACCACGCCCGGCCGCCTTTGTCTCCCCCAGTGGCGATGTTTGCACACCGCATCGGCTTTCTTAGGTGCTCGCGAACAACACTTGCCCCAACAGTCCGTTAAGGCTATACGGGGGATCTCTGTTCGTGTGTTTGTGTGTTTGCGAGCACCTATTGGGTTTTTTTCAAGGGCCGCTACTGCGCACGTAGTTGAGGCGGTGTGGTCGTGGAGCTGTGGGGCGAGATGTTAACTCCCTCGCCTGGTATGCAGGAGGTCGTGGGTTCTACCCCAACCCTGACGCCTG
Source organism: Petromyzon marinus (assembly GCF_048934315.1). Classification (NCBI taxonomy): domain Eukaryota; kingdom Metazoa; phylum Chordata; class Hyperoartia; order Petromyzontiformes; family Petromyzontidae; genus Petromyzon; species Petromyzon marinus. Next base: position 6,683,454 of record NC_133720.1, read on the forward strand.
CTGCTGCTGTATATTTGGAGTCAGCGTGTCTCTCTCTCTCTCTCTCATCATCATCACGGTGGCTAGGAGACGTTAACTCCCTCGCCTGGTATACAGGAGGTCGTGGGTTCTACCCCAACCCTGACGCCTGCTGCTGCTGTATATTTGGAGTCAGCGTGTCTCTCTCTCTCTCATCATCATCACGGTGGCTAGGAGACGTTAACTCCCTCGCCTGGTATACAGGAGGTCGTGGGTTCTACCCCAACCCTGACGCCTGCTGCTGTATATTTGGAGTCAGCGTGTCTCTCTCTCTCTCTCATCATCATCACAGTGGCTAGGAGATGTTAACTCCCTCGCCTGGTGTACAGGAGGTCGTGGGTTCTACCCCGACCCTGACGCCTGCTGCTGAATATTTGGAGTTTGCGTGTATCTCTCTCTCATCATCATCACGGTGGCTAGGAGATGTTAACTACCTCGCCTGGTGTACAGGAGGTCGTGGGTTCTACCCCGACCCTGACGCCTGCTGCTGCTGTATATTTGGAGTCAGCGTGTCTCTCTCTCTCTCTCATCATCATCACGGTGGCTAGGAGATGTTAACTACCTCGCCTGGTGTACAGGAGGTCGTGGGTTCTACCCCGACCCTGACGCCTGCTGCTGCTGTATATTTGGAGTCAGCGTGTCTCTCTCTCTCTCATCATCATCACGGTGGCTAGGAGATGTTAACTACCTCGCCTGGTATACAGGAGGTCGTGGGTTCTACTCCGACCCTGACGCCTGCTGCTGCTGTATATTTGGAGTGTGCGTGTCTCTCTCTCTCATCATCATCACGGTGGCTAGGAGATGTTAACTACCTCGCCTGGTACACAGGAGGTCGTGGGTTCGATCCAGACCCTGACGCCTGCTGCTGTATATTTGCAGTCTGCGTGTCTCTCTCTCTCTCTCTCCCCGTGGTCGCGTAGATTTTCCTCCGGGTTCCTCCGGTTTTTCGCCCCTCCACATTTGGAATCGACATCACGCGTTTAGAGTCTTTGGCTGCTTATCAATTTCCACACCATGACGATGACAAGCCCACGTCGTTGAGCTATAAGTTGCGATGGCCAGTGTCGCTTCTGACAAAAGAGCTACGCCGCTCGGTGGGTCTCACCTGGTGAAATAAAAGGTCACGTTTAGTTTACTGGTTGTTCAGTTCGTGTGTCTGTATAGACTGCGTAATTGGGAACCATCACACGCACACAGGGGAGAGGAGGAATGCGTGGATCAGAGAGCACGCGCAGGTAAGGCCCACTGAGCCACGTGGCTTTTATTTTTCAGAAGCCACGGCGACTTATCGCTCAACCAAGTGGGCTTATCATCGTCACGTAGACATTTATTGTACCCAAATACTCTGAACGCGTGGGTTCTCGATGCGGGAAGTGGGGAAAAAACCCGGGGGACCCGGAGAACAATCCACGCGACCACGGGGTGAGAGGGAGAGGCACACCGCAAACTCCAAATATACAGCATCAATCTCGATTCGAAGCTTTCGTCACTGCAGGAATCCCTACTCTTTGGTTCTTTGGGTAAAGTCATCACGTGGGTAGAAAAATAAAATAAAATAAAAAAAATAATATACCACGACAGTTCCACTGCTGGATTATTTTTTTTCTGCCCGAGGACGACCGCTGTGTTGCGATCGAAACGTCGTGATATTTATATTTTGTAATTTCATTTTATTTTTCTACCTACGTGACTTTACCTAAAAAACCAAAGACTGTACAGCAGCAGGCGTCAGGGTCAGAGTCGAACCCACGACCTCCTGCATACCAGGCGAGGTAGTTAACATCTCCTCGCCACCGTGGTTTGAAGGGGGTGAGTTTGGGTTGTAGGTCCACGCCTAGAAGAGGTGACAGACGGTGGTCAAGGAGAGTTACGGAGCGGCAGCCGAAAGGGATGATGGAATCTCAGCGAAGGTGACGTCCACCGATGGTGGAGGTGGTGGAGATGGAAGAGGAGGAGGAGGTGGAGATGGAAGAGGTGGAGATGGAAGAGGAGTAGGAGGTGGAGATGAAGGAGGTGGAGATGGAAGAGGAGGAGGTGGAGATGGATGAGGTGGAGATGGGGGAGGTGGAGATGGAGGAGGTGGAGGAGGTGGAGGAGGTGGAGGAAGTGGAGTAGGTGGAGATGGAGGAGATGGAGGAGGAGGAGGAGGTGGAGATGGAGGAGGTGGAGGAAGTGGAGGAGGAGGTGGAGATGGAGGAGGTGGAGGAGGAGGTGGAGATGGAGGAGGTGGAGGAGGTGGAGATGGAGGAGGTGGAGGAGGTGGAGGAGGTGGAGATGGAGGAGGTGGAGGAGGTGGAGGAGGAGGAGATGGAGGAGGTGGAGGAGGTGGAGGAAGTGGAGTAGGTAGTGGAGATGGAGGAGGTGGAGGAGGTGGAGATGGAGGAGGAGGAGTAGGAGCTGGAGGTGGAGGAGGTGGAGGAGGTGGAGGAGGAGGATCGTAGAGGATCGTCAGAGTTTGAAGACGGCCGATCGGGAATGAGGAAATGGAGGGCCCTCATCCAGCAGTGGATTGAACCTGGCCAATGACGAAGACACGGGATACGCATGTTATCTATTCCAATTATCATACAATGACAATATGCATTATGTTCTTAGAATAAGCGATCGTGTTGTTACGTGCGTTGGGGGTCTCAAGGCTAACGCGTGGATTTGTTTTTACGACTTGTGGTCGTGTACACGTTTCGTTCATATCGACACAATTGGCAACAGTTTGCTGCAAAGACAAAGAACCCCCGTGCGTGTAGCCTTCGACGGATCCGTCGGGGGGGGGGGGGGGGGGGGGCAAGTGCTCTTCGCGAGCAGCACCTGTGAAGGCCGGCACGGCGCACTAAGGTTGCCGGGGTGGCCAGCAACCACGCCCGGCCGAGCCCCTTGGTCTCGCCGACGCGTCGACACACCACATCGACAACCGGGTAAACTCATTCGAGTTTGTGGTGACGACACTGTAGCCTCGCGAGCGCTAATCCACCGCCGTCCGTGCACAGGCATATACTTACTCCTGGCGAGAGCGCCGCTTGTCTCGAGGCCAGAACGGCCGCAATCGCTCCCAAATACGACGATGATCATATTCTTAGCTCTTTCGGTAAAGTCACGTTGAAGGGAAACAATAAAATAATAAAAATATATATAAGTTTCTTGCCGTTGGTTTTTCACACCTGATGATGACCGCTTGTGTTATGGTCGAAACGTCGTGAGAATTTTTTTAAAAATTGTTTTATATATATTTTATTATTTTGTTGTTTCCCTTCAACGCGACTTTACCGAAAGAGCTAAGAATATGAATTACTGCAGTCACGAAAGCTTTAAATCACGACGATGATCGTTGGGCAAGTTCTGTGTCGCGAACCCGGCCGCCTTTGACTCTCTCCCCGATGCCGATTGCTTCGCAGGCACCGCGCCAGGCAGGACACCCGCGTAAGGCCGAAGCGACACAACGGAGTGGAGGATCTGTGGCCGGTTGCGTTATCGCTCGTCCCACTAGGTGTTAAGTTTTCGGCATCGTCCGGGAATTGAACTCGGGTGTGCTGACCGCGCATTATATAACGCCCAGATAAGCACGCGCAACGAGGGTGTGACGCCGTCTTTTTTTTTTACACACACAAACACACGAGTATTAATATAAACATATATGTATACGCTGCGCGCACAAATATACACGTACGTACAGAAAACCCCTAGATATATACAAAGACCCCCCCCCCCCCGTGTAGCCAGATCTTCTGTCGGGGCAAGTGCTCTTAGCGAGTAGCAGCTATGAAGGCTGGCACGGCACGCGAGGGGGTGGATGGTTGCCATCACCACGCCCGGCCGCCTTTGTCTCCCCAGAGATAGCGATGTTTACACATCGCACCGAGGCTGATTCGACCTTGGGGGAAAGCCCAGGACCGGCTCAGATCTTCTGCGCTGGTGGTTACCGTGAGCGGGGAATCGAATTCTGGTCGCTGGGTTCGTAGCGCAGCGCGCTAACCGCTACGCTACCGCTCCACACACACACACACACGCGCGCGCACGCACACACACAGACACGCATCAGTACACTTACGCGCATACACGTGTGCACATTAACGCAAAAGTCCGAGCACATTCATTCCGGTGAGATGAATATGAAGATCCGGCCACAAGTGATAGCTCAACGCAGTGGCTCATCGACACGTGGGAATTGTATAGCAGCCAAATACTCTAAACGCGTGATGTCGAGTCTAAATGTGTAGGTAGCAATCCGGAGGACCCTGAGAGAAATCAACGCGACCACGAGGTGAGAGAGAGAGACATACACGCAAACTGCAAATATGCAGCAGGCACCGTCAGGGTCGTGTCGAACCCACGCACTCCTTGCATAGCAGGCGAGGGAGTTGACATCTCCTAGCCACCGCGGCGAGATGTTAACGCCGAAGAGGCCTGTCTTGGCCTACTCTTCCACCCTGGCCCAGGCGTCTTTGTAAGCCGTGGGAGTGCCCCACACTTTACACCACCACCACGACCACCACCACCACCACCCCACGCGACCTGCCCGATCAGATCATAGACCTCGCTGTAGGTGGATTCAGTTTTGTGTTTGTTTACACCTCTGCTGGATGGACAGACGCGAAGGTCGGAGGGAGGAGGAGTGATTCGAGAAACGTGCAGCGTTGTCCCAAGTGCCGTGATGGGAGTTCGGTCCGAGGATTCGAGCCGGCGGCCTCTGCGTACCCCGGTGTGAGTACTGACCCTGGCTCGCACTCCACGTGCGGCAACGCCTGGAACTAGCGGGCTGGGACGCACAAGGGAAGATAATTTAGACGTTCCGGACGGTAGTCCTAATGCATGAGACATCTGCAAACAAGCAGCCGTGCAGACTTAACATTTTAATCGTTTTTTTTCCTAATCAATTATGTTAAAAACAATCATTTAAATTGAGATTACAACCATAATTTATTTGTTTAACGGCGTGACAGCGGGATATGTATATTGGTAAGACGTTGAGCAAAGGAAGATTGTGTCTAGATTTTACTTAAGCAATTTCTTGCTCAAGACATTGCTGGCGGGTAGGGCCTCCTCTCGAGAGGGTGCTTGGCCTGCTCTTCCTCAATGCCCAGACAGACGTCTTGGAAGGAGTTTTCTGATTTAAAAAAATAGTTTATTTTAATTAATGTGCATTAAAACAAACGTGTGTAATGTATGTCTGCATCAACATTGCAATGTGTTTAGCCTACGCACGCTCCGCCGATGAGAACCTCGTAGGTCAAAGCCAGTCTGGAGTTTTGGTTATTTAAATAAATCCCGCTGATATAAATGTTGCTATGAGAATCCAAATTGACTGATGAATAAATAATGATATGTATTTTTTTTTTAATTAAGTGGAAATACAGACTGCAACGCTGTGTGCATTTGATTTCATATGACACGTGTGCGTGCAAATCCACACGCATGTATATACTGCACATATACTAATATACATGCATACGTACGTTGCATACAAAAGACGAAGATCCCCCCCGGGTAGCCTTGGACAGGCTTGTTGGGGGGAAGGTGCTGTCAGCGAGCACCTATTAAGGCGGCCACGGCGCACCTATGAGTGGGGCCATTGTGGTCATCACCACGCCCCGGCCGCCTTTGTCTCCCCATGGTGATGATGTTAATAGCTGACACCGCACCAAATCTACAATCGTTAGGCAAAGTCGATTTTAAAAAAAAACCCCACACACATACATACACACATACACACATCCTGAGAACAACTCGCCACTCACGTGAAGCCGTGGCCCCGGGGAATGGGGACCTCGGCGGGCGTCCGCCGGGGGTGGTTCACGGCGCTCACCGCAGCGCCACCGCTCCCCGCGTTGCAGGTCGGAGAGCGGCTCGGGGGCCCGCGCATCGCGCCGCTGTAAATTCCGTTACCGCGAAAAGCGAAAAATTCCCGGCACTCTCCCGAGGTGTCCTCCCGCCGGCGCTGATGATGCCCAAGCGCTGCACCAGGGTACTCGTTTAAAGTCGAGGCAACCTGGGGGGGGGGGGTGGGGAGTGGGGGGTGGGGTGGGAGTGGAATCTGGGACTAGGTCGACTCAGCCTCAAATGAGACTCGGGGCCACCGGACATTCAATGTTGGCACGATGGTTCACCGTTGTTGCGCACGTGCCTAAGAAAGGGCTCGCCCGAGTCCCTTGATCTTATTTGAGTCGCTATAGCGCACCGAAATAACGAGAAGAGCCGGATCCTTGTTTTATGTTGTTGTTGTTGTTGTTCTCGAATTCCATCAAAATATCTGTCGATGTTTCAGGAATCGCGACGCACTGCGATGGTGGTCCCTGAATAGACACCGGCCACGCAGAGGGTCACCTCGAGAGCCGCGTGCGTGCGGACTCAGCAGCCGCAGGGGGTGCCGGCCAACGGGCATAGCCCCTTGACCAAGGCGCTGAAGTAATGAATGAGCTGCTTAGTATACAGCAGACGCGTGATGATGATGATGATGAGATGTTGATGGGAGTACGTGATGAGTTATGATGATGATGGGAGTACGTGCTGAGTTATGATGATGATAGTAAGTGTTGATTTATGATGATGATGATGATAGTACGTGTTGAGTTATGATGATGATGATGATAGTACGTGTTGAGTTATGATGATGATGATGATAGTACGTGTTGAGTTATGATGAAGATGATGATAGTACGTGTTGAGTTATGATGAAGATGATGATAGTACGTGTTGAGTTATGATGAAGATGATGATAGTACGTGTTGAGTTATGATGAAGATGATGATAGTACGTGTTGAGTTATGATGATAGTACGTGTTGAGTTATGATGTTGATGATGATAGTACGTGTTGATTTATGATGATGATAGTACGTGTTGAGTTATGATGATGATAGTACGTGTTGAGTTATGATGATGATGATGATAGTACGTGTTGAGTTATGATGAAGATGATGATAGTACGTGTTGAGTTATGATGATGATGATAGTACGTGTTGAGTTATGATGATGATGATGATAGTACGTGTTGAGTTATGATGAAGATGATGATAGTACGTGTTGAGTTATGATGATGATGATGATGGAAGTACGTGTTGAGTTATGATGATGGGAGTACGTGATGAGTGATGATAATGATGGGGGTACGTGGTGAGTGATGATGTTAATGGGAGTACGTGATAAATGATGATGATGGAAGTACGTGATGAGTTATGATGATGATTGGAGTACGTGATGAGTGATGATGATCAGGAGGATGGAAGTACGTGATGAGTAATGATGATGATGATGCGTGAACTCAATAACGACGAAAGTGACAATGCGAGTCTCGAGGCAAGTTTACGGGAGGAGTCCTGCCATGTGATGATTGGCACATTCACACTCTTGAGTGAATGCTTTTACACGCGCGTGTCTGTGTGTGCGTGTCTGTGTGTGTGTGAATACCCGGTGCGGTGCGTAGTAAACATCGCCACGAAGGAGACAAAGGCGGTCGGGGCGTGGTGCTGGCCACCCACCCCCTCGTGTGCCGTTCCGGCCATCATAGGTGCTACTCGCTAACAGCACTTGCCCCAACAGTCTGTTAACGGCTACACGGGGGATCTTTGTCTTTTTGTATAAGTGTGCGTGTACATATATACATATCGTATGCACATGTCGAATGTGTATACGAGATCTATACAGCACTGACACAAACATTCATACACACGCAAAAAAAAGACAAAGATCTCCCGTGTGGTCTCTCATAGACTGTTGGGTCAAGTGCTCATCGCGAGCACCTATCATAGACGGTGCGTGTGTCTTTTGATTTAAAGCTTTCGTGACTGCAGGGATTCATATTCTTGGTTCTTTCGGTAAAGTTACGTAGAAGGGAAACAATAAAATAATAAAAATATATATATAAAACAATAAAATTCGCACGACGTTTCGACTACAACACAAGCAATCATCATCAGATGTACTTTTCACTGCAACACAAGCAAACATCATCAGGTGTGAAAACCACACCTGATGATGATTGCTTGTGTTGCAGTCGAAACGGCGTTGAGAATTTTATTGTTTTATATTTTTATTATTTTATTATTTTATTGTTTCTCTTCTACGTGGTGACTTTACCGAAAGAACCAAGAATATGGTGCTGGGGTCATTGCCGACACAACGCCCGGCCGTCTTTATCTCCCCAAATGCTGACATTTAAAAACAAAAAAAACTGCGTTAGGTACTCATTTAAGGCCGAGTCCACCTTGGGGAGGTCCCGGACCGGTTCAGATAATCACCGCTGGTGTTGGTGGCCGTGAGCGGGAATCGAACTCGTAGCGAAAAGGGGCGCTAACCACTGCGCCCACCGCTCCCCGCACACAAAGATCCCCCGTGTAGCCTTAACAGACTGTTGGGGCAAGTGCTGTTAGCGAGCACCTGTGAAGGCCGGAACGGTGCACGAGGGGGTGGGTGGTCAGCACCACGCCCCGACCGCCTTTGTCTTCCCGATGGCGATGTTTATTACGCACCGCACCGGGTACTCATTTGAGGCTGAGTGGAGGCGCAGGACCGGTTCAAATAATCGTCACCGGTGTTGGCCGTGAGCGGGAATCGAACCCGGGTCGCCGGGTTCATAGCGCAGCGTAGCGCTAACCGCTGCACCACCGCTCCCCGCACACACGCACACACGCATGCACTTACTCAAATAAACATATATCCAGTAAATAACACAACGATGAAAACAAATCCCCCGTGTAGCCTTTGCGGCGCACGTGACCGGCTCGCCGCCTTTGTATCTCCAGCGCTGACGTTTTTCGCTCAGCACCCCAGGTACTCGTTTCAGGCTGAGTCGAGCCCAGCGTAGAGCCCAGGCGGGACAAGCGATGACTCCTGACAATCGATGTTGGCCGTGGGCCGTCAAACAATATTCACGGCGCGCTGTGGCTTCGGTAAGCGATGCCAACCACTGCCACACCGCCCCACCAACGTAAACAAACATAAGACAAAGATCTCCCGTATAGCCTTAACAGACTGTTGGGGCAAGTGCTGCTAGCGAGTAGCAGCAGCGCTTACGAAGGCCGGCGCGGCACGCGAGGGGAGTGGGTGGCCGGCACCACGCCCGGCCGCCTTTGTCTCCCCCAGTGGCGATGTTTACTACGCACCGCACACCAGGTACTCACTTGAGGCTGAGTCGACCTAGGGGGAGGCCCAGTAGCGGTTCAAGACAATCGTCACCGCCGGTGTTGGTGGCCGTGAGCGGGAATCGAACTCGGGTCGACGGGTTCGGAGCGCGGTGGCGCTAACCACTGCGCCACCGCTCCCCCGAACTTAAGCGTACGCACGCACACACTACAGGCGAACGATCCCTGCCCGTCCTGGATGCGAATAATTAATCGCGTTAGCGGCTAAAGGTAAACAAAAACATATAACGACGATGTTATTCGTGAGATAGTCTCAACGATTATCTGCCTTAAATGAGCTTCGACGCAATGAGTGGTTGAGCATTCTCCCGTGAACAGCCCTGCCGAGCTTGTGGTGGAAATTCCACATTCCTATGGCGGGGAGGGGGTGTCGGGGGGGTATCTCCATAGTACAGTCACTGTTTACTTACACACAATTTAGATACTCACTTTATCGACCCCACAGTAATGATGATGATGGGCCGAGTCAAATACACTCCCTCAACCACCACCACCACCAAAAACAAAGCAAAAGTACGGATGATGAGTATTTTATCGACCCCGGAGGGATGATGATGATGATGGGCCGAGTCAAACCCCCATGCACCCCAAACAGGATTTGACTTCACAACTTTCACTTTAAAAGTCACTCGTTCGACAGCTGAGCCACTCGGCCGGGCCAGGTCAGAAGTTGCCGTTCAGTATTTTAGTTGTTGTTGTTATAATGATTGTCCGCTTGTGACTATAGTCTGACAAAGTGCGTGGTGTGATAGCAAATACAAAAAAAATCTCACGAGTCGACCCGAGGTGGATCACGGTCGGTCGCGGTATTGTCCCCCTCCCCCGCCCGAGTTGATGGTTGATGTCACGCGAGGTCAAATCGCTAGTGGAGGCGACTCGAGTCACTCAACCGCTCACCCACCCAGATCCCTACCCACCTATCCACTCAACCACGCGATCGGCTATCTATCCACTCTCCCACCCAGCAAGCTATCCACCCGACCGTCAACCCACGCACCCCACCACCCAACTACCCATCCACCCAACCGACCACTCGTTCACCTATCCACTCAAACAACCGACCAGCTACCCACCCAGCCAGCCATCCACCCGACCGTCAACCCACGCACCCAACTACCCATCCACCAAAAACAAATCCGCTTCGACCAACAATCCCCCCGTCCACCAACCCCCGCCGCCACCCAACTCTACCTCTTTCACCTCTCCAGCGCACCCACCCAGCCACCCATCATCCATTTAGCGCGCCGTCACCGCCACCCATCTCAACCCCGTGACCACCCATGATCTCTCTCCACACTCCTAACCCCTCCTCTCCTCCTCCCCACGTCTCCCTCCCCTCCCCTCCGCCGCTCACATCCTCTCCCCCCTGCCCCCTGTTCGCGCACAGGCGTCGCGGGGATCAGCCACGGAGGGAGCTGCAGCGGCGAACGCGCGACTGAAGCAGTCGCGTCGGGGTTGTCGAGGTGCTCGAGTTCGACTCCAATTCCTATCTCTCCCTCTCTGCCTCTCTCTCTCTCTCTTTCTCTCTCCCTCTCTGTCTCTCTCTCTCTCTCTCCCTCTCCCGCGCTCGCTCTTCTCCAGATCCTCCCTCCCTCTCTCCCTTCTCCCGGGGAGAGGAGGTTGACTGGACACGAGGAGGAGGCTGAAGAGGAGGAGTGGGAGGAAGGGACATGGGTAGACGTGCGGTGGAAAGTTAAGGAGGAGTTATAACGGCTGTCGTCATCAACAACATCAACAACAGCAACATCGACAAGAACGTCATCATCAACAACATCAACAACAACAACATCAACAACATCATCATCGTCGTCTACGGGCTCTGAAGCACAACCCGCAAGTCGCCTGCCTCGGGTGAGTCCGCGCCTGCGCTGGTTGACGTCTCGGGTCCGGATGTAATGCGTGACGGTGGCGCTGCATTACTACGTAACACAGACACACACACGCAACACACACATAACACACACCACACACACACATAACACACAACACACACCACACACACACAACCCACATAACACAGACACACACACACAACACGCACAAACAACACGCACACTCATACCAGACACACACACAACACACATAACACAGACACACACACACACCACACAGACACATACCACACACAACACGCAAACACAACACGCAGACACAACACACACAACACACACGAAACACACACACACCACACACAACACACACACACAACACACACGAAACACACACACACCACACACAACACACACACAACACGCACACACAACACACACAACACAGACACACACACACACCACACACACAACACAACACAGACACACAACACGCACACATATCACGTACACACCACACACACAACACACCAGACACACACACACAACACAGACACACACCACACCATACAACACAGACACACCACCACACACACACCACAGACACACACATCACACACACAACACAGACACACACCGCACACTACAACACAGACACACACCGCACACACACACCACAGACACACACATCACACACACAACACAGACACACACCTCACACACACAACACAGACACACACCGCACACACTACAACACAGACACACACCGCACACTACAACACAGACACACACCTCACACAACACAGAGACATACCACACACACACTACACAACAGACACACACCACACACAAGACAGACACACAACACACGCACATCACACACAGACAAACACCACACACCACACACAGACAAACACCACACACAACACACACACACCATAGACAACACACGCACATCACACATACCACACACAGACAAACACCACACACACACACCACACACAGACAAACACCACACACACCATAGACAACAGACGCACATCACACACACCACACACAGACAAACACCACACACACACCATAAACAACACACGCACATCACACACAACGCACAGACAAACACCACACTCAACACACACCACACACAGACAAACACCACACACAGACAAACACCACACCACACACAGACCACACACAGATAAACACCACACCACACACAAACACCACACCACACACACACTACACATAGACAAACACCACACCACACACAAACACCACACCACACACACACCACACACAGACAAACACCACACCACACACAAACACCACACACAACACACACCACACACAGACAAACACCACACCACACACAGACAAACACCACACCACACACAAACACCACACCACACACACACCACACACAGACAGACACCACACACATCATAGACAACAGACGCACATCACACACACCACACAGACAAACACCACACCACACACAGACAAACACCACAACACACACACACCACACACAGACAAACGAGCCGCTGTCGGTCACGGGGATGTGGATTTTCGGGGGGGGGGGGGGGCGGGCCGTTTGACCATACTTCACCACGATGGTTGAGTCCAGCTCGTACGGGCTCGGATGGTTGCTTGGTGTATAGCGGAGACGAGAGCACGTCGGAGGCAGGAGGGGGTTCGATAACTTCGGATCGATATCGCCACCGTCGCCGATATTAGCCGGCAACCGGGGGGGAGATTCGAGTTCGTGGTGGCGGTGCGCTAACCACTGCGCCACCGCTCTTACCACCCACACCCCGACAATTAACACACACACACATTGCATATTACAGACAGACACGCACTATAAACACGTTGACACGTGTTGGTTACAACAAAAATCATCCCTGCTCGCCTGCAGAGGCTGTTGGGGGCAAGTGCTGTCAGGTCAACGAGCACCTCCGATTAGCACGGTTGCTTACGTACGGTGCGAAAGAAGTTCAATATACGTACATGTAGCAAAGACCCAGACACCCCCCCCCCCCGTATAGCCTAGAGCAGTTTGTAAGGCAAGTGCTGTTAGCGAGCACCTATGAATTATTTAAGCGTACACACACACGCGCGCCTGTACATATACGCAATATACAAAGACACACAAAGACTGTGTAGACTGTTGGGGCAAGTGCTGTTTGCGAGTAGCACCTACGAAGGCCGGCACGGCACACGATGGAGTCGGTGGGCCAGCACCACGCCCGGCCGCCTTTGTCTCCCCCAGTGGCGATGTTTTACTATACACCGCACCCAGGTACTCATTTGAGGCTTTGGGAAGGTCCAGGACCGGCCCACATACGTTCAATTGCGAACACGCGCGCACGGTACAATGTAATTCCAAGTGTATTATTCTACATATATATACATCCGCTTACTTCATATACCTGTCGCACAAAAGGGGCCGGGATTCAGAGCACGTTTTGGACGAAGACGTTTCGGACAACGGCCCTTATTCACGAACTACGAAGAAGGACCTTCTTCGCCTGTTGCACATTCGACCGCGTGCGCAACGTTGCGCGTTGCTGCAAAAACACCGCGTGGCGCGATCCCCTGCTTATAATCATCAATGTCGCTCGGCACAGTCGCGATCTTTCGAATGGCTTTAGCGTCTCACTCCGTGCCCCCCCCCCTCTCCGTGAATGGGGTTTGGGGGGGCAATTACTCGGTTCACTACTCGGTTCACTACTCGGTTCGCTAATTAAGACGGGGGGGTCTCGTGTTGAACGCCATTCAGAACTCGCGACCGACTCACCGACTCTGAACACGCGAGCGTGGAACCAATGATGCATCGGGTACATTTTTTTTAAACTTAAATTTGGGAATCATTTTTCCCCCCTCCTCACCCTCACCCCCCGATTTACCGACGCGTCCAATAGTGTGGCAGGGCACAGGCTCGGCCACGTTCGTGCGAAATCTTCAACTCGCCAAGCGCCCCCGTCTAGAACGGCATTTGAGAGTCTTGCGGCGAGAGTCAAAAGCCTTCGACCGTGACCCGTCCGTCCGTCTGTCCCCCCGCACATCAGGAGCGGTGTTTGCGCAGCTGTTGGCGCACTGCGCGTTACGACGTCAACACTGGGGAGACAAAGGCGGCCGGGCGGGCGGGCGGTTCTGGGCAAACCACGCGTGCCGCGTCGGACTTCGTAGGTGTTCGCTGACGGCACTTGCCCCAATAGTCTGTCGCAGGCTACACGGGGGAGCTTTGTCTTGGGTTAGTACTGTGCAATCCGTGTTGAGGCACCTATAGTCAGTGCATTGTTAATTTGTGTATGATCAGTTACGCGTTAATATCGTGGCAATTGACTACAACTGTATAGTTTTTAATTCTATATTTTTTACGTGAAACATACACATATGTACATAATGTGAAACTGGGTTTTGTTTTATATATATACTGATGCAGTGGTGCACAAAGCACAATTAGCGCGACATTAAACGTCCCTCAGTTCACAGTGCCCCCAATTAAATATTAACACTATACATCTGTATGTTTAATTAAACGACGTTTCAGCCAATGGCCCTTTCATAGATCTACGTGCTAAGAAGAAGGGACATTTTTGCCGGAAACGTCACCTATCTTTAATATTGATATAAAAATGCAGATAAATGCTATTCGGCCGCGATGTCACATTCCTAGTTTGGGATCACTGTTGTTAAAACAAACACATTTTAACGAACTAATTTCCGTGACAATAAAATATACTTTAATTAAATCGCACGCCATTTAAGGCACGTGTCAAATGTCGGTGCCACGAATAGACAAATATTAATACGCTAAGAAGGAATTAATTACAGTATATATACACACACATATATTTACATGGAATTGTGCAGATGCAAGCGGACCGTTTCGCACGCACCAAATCCGGCCCATCGCCGGCGTTCGTAGCGACGGCGCGCTAACCGCTGCGCCACCGCTCCGCGCCGAGAGCTTACGGCTCGCGACGCGGAGACCAGACGGACGTGACTTGGAGTGACTTCGTGCAGATTTCAGTGATGTTCTCCAAGGGTTAGAGAGAGCTGGCAATCTGGCGTACGGAATATAGACGGGTCTAGGCTTACTCCAGAGATGTTCGAGAAAGGTTAGAGAGAGAGAGAGATGATAAGTTTCCACGAAACATAGCCGAGCCTAGGCTTATTTCAGTGATGTTCTCCAAGGGTTAAAGAGAACTGACAATCTGGCGTACGGAATATAGACGGGTCTAGGCTTACTCTAGAGATGTTCCAGAAGTGTCAGATATCTGAAGTATGGTTAACAGCCCCCACCCACACGGATAATCGACGCGGCGTGGGGCGTGAGACCGACGTTTTAGGCAATTACCTTTTTTTTGCAGATATCACAGTTTTAATTATGGAGATCATTGCTTGTCAAGGGTCAGCAGCTCTCACCAATTACACGTTTTTACAATGAAAGGCAGTGAGCTTAACTTCCAGTAAACGCGTCAATTCAAATATTAGTATTTGTTGGCGATTAGCAATGTCATGTAGACACTTGTAACGCATTAAATCAATTACCAATTCGGTCGCAATGTTTAAACAGACGCGTCGATGCTTTTAGATTTGGAGGGGCCGATGGAAGGGGTTGGTGGAGTGGTCTTGATAACAGCACACCAAAAAAACCTGCACGGCTGTGGCATCGCGAACAGACCCATTATATATACACACATACCTACATGATCATGATCATTAAAAGCATCTTCATCTAAGTCATCATCTTCATCGAAATCATCATGGTTAGTATCATCATTGTCATGAATCATATCATGAGCTCTATCATCATAAGCTGTATCAACTGTATCATCATCAGCTCTAGCTATATGATCATTAGATACGATTCATCTATATATATCATGATCTTAGTTAACATGATCAATGTAATTATTGCTATCATCATCACCTAATTTATCATCAACATCATTGTCATCTAACACTGCCATCATCTTTCGTAGTGAACACAGGCACGTGCCAATGTGCCACATTGAATAAAGCCCGCTATAGACATGCTTACACGATCATCATCATCATTATGGTCACCATCATCATTATGGTCATCATCATCATGGTCATCACCATCGTTATCATAATCATTACCACGATCATGGTCATCATCATCATAGTCATCATCATCATGGTCATCACCATCGTTATCATAATCATCACCACGATCATGGTCCTCATCATCACAATCATATTCATCATCATCATGGTCATCATCATCATGGTCATCATCATCATCGCCATCATCCTCACCATCATCACCATCGCCATTATCACCGCCATCATCATCACCATCATCATCGCCATCGCCATCATCACCATCATCATCGTCTCTTAAGCACTTACAACAACACCCCTCTCTCTCTCTCTCTCTCAATTCACTCGACGCGTTCGCGTCACTTCTTTATTGCCCCTTCACTCGTGCTGATTGTTGCCGACCGCTTCACGTTTTGGACATCGGGGTGGGGGGGGTGGGGGTTGGGGGGATGGGGTTTGCGCAGTAAATCGCGATTGCATCTTTAGTTATATACACACACATGTTTATCCACTGCTAGATGAAAACCTCAGCCCCCCTCCCCCTCCCCGCCTTCTCCACAGACCGTGAGCCATCGCCACCCGTCGAAATTAATCACGGGGCACAGATAAAGATCCCCTCCCACCCTACAGCCGTCAGCAGATTGTTGGGGCAAGTGCTGTGAGCGAGCAGCAGCGGCAGCAGCAGCACCTATGAAGGCCACACGCACACACAAAAGATAAAGATCACCCTGGTAGCCTTAACAGACTGTAGGGGCAAGTGCTGTGAGCGAGAAGCAGCAGCACCTATGAAGGCCACACGCACACACAAAAACAAAGATCCCCCCGTGTAGCCTTAACAGACTGTAGGGGCAAGTGCTGTTAGCGAGCACCTATAAAGGCCGGCACGGCACACGAGGGGGTGGGTGGCCAGCACCACGCCCGGCCGCCTTTGTCTCCCTAGTGGCGATGTTTACACATCGCACCAGGTACTCATTTGAGGCTGAGTCGACCTGGGGAGGCCCAGGACCGGTTCAGATAATCGTCACTGGGTGTTTGCCGTGAGCGGGAATCGAACCAGGGTCGCCAGATTCGTAGCGCAGCGTAGCGCTAACTGCTACACTACCGCTCCCCACGCACACACACACACACGCACACACACACACACACGCACACACGCACACGCGCACACACGCACGCGCACACACACACGCGCACACACACACGCACACACACACACATGCACACACGCGCACACACGCACACACACACACACGCACACACGCACGCGCACACACACACGCACACACACACGCGCACACACACGCGCACACACGCACGCACACACACACACGCACACACACACGCGCACACACGCACGCACACACACACACGCACGCACGCACACATACGCACACACACACACGCACACACACACACGCCTCTTAATGCGTGCCGACTCGCACGAGGCTCTCGAGGTTCAGCGCGCACTGAACCAGGAGTCCGCTGTTACCGAACGCGTTCAATCACGGGAAGCTCGTAGGGGAGCGGTGGCGCAGTGGTTAGCGCTGCGGTGACGATTATCTGAGTATCTGGTGCGGTGTGCAACAACAAAAAACATCGCCGTGGTGCTGGTAACCTGGGTTCGATTCCCGCTCGTGACCACCACCACCACCACCATCAGCGGTGACGAGTATCTGAATACCGGTCCTGCATGTCCTCCTTCCCCCCTTTCCCCCCCAAGTTGACAGCCTTAAAAAATAAAAATCACCATTTGGGGAGACAAAGGCGGCCGGGCGTAGTGTTGTCCCACCACTCCCGTCGTGTCCCCACACCTCACGCTCGGCCTACGTACGGTGCGAGAGAAGTTCAACGCGCGTACGCACGTGACCCACCTTCATAGGTGCTGCCCGCGACTCGCGAACGGCACGTGACCCAACCTGCAAGTCGAGTGGCTCTGCAGGGCGCTGTTGGGTTGCTGCTCTTCGTCTTTGTCTAAGTCGAGTCGGACATCGTGAAGTTCCACGTCTTTGTCTAACTCGAGTCGGACATCGTGAAGTTCCACGTGTTTGTCTAAGTCGAGTCGGGCGTCGTGAAGTTCTACGTCTTTGTCTAAGTCCAGTCGGGCATCGTGAAGTTCCACGTCTTTGTCTAAGTCGAGTCGGGCATCGTGAAGTTCTACGTCTTTGTCTAAGTCGAATCGGGCATCGTGAAGTTCTACGTCTTTGTCTAAGTCGAATCGGGCATCGTGAAGTTCTACGTATTTGTCTAAGTCGAATCGGGCATCGTGAAGTTCTACGTCTTTGTCTAAGTCGAATCGGGCATCGTGAAGTTCTACGTCTTTGTCTAAGTCGAGTCGGGCGTCGTGAAGTTCTACGTCTTTGTCTAAGTCGAGTCGGGAATCGTGAAGTTCTAAGTCTTTGTCTAAGTCGAGTCGGACATCGTGAAGTTCCACGTCTTTGTCTAACTCGAATCGGGCATCGTGAAGTTCTACGTCGAGGACATCTTGCGCGTGACAATAATTCGCAACTCGCCCACTCCAGAGGCGATTCCTGCAGGTAACCATTTCGCACCCCCCCGGTTTACAGCCCTGCAGAGACAATTCCACATTCTTATGGCCGGGAGGAGGAGATGGAGGGAGGTAGTCTCTACAGGACAACCGCTGCTGACTTTCCCGCACAAAGTGGTACTGAGTTTTTATCGACCCGCAAAGACGATGATGATGGGCTGTGTCGAGACCCCTATCACCGAGTACTGCGTAGGAAATGTTCTGGAGTGGCATGGATTGTAGCGTCGGCGTGGTGTCTCGGGAGGGGCGGGGTGGTGGAGGATGGGGAGGGGGGGTCATCTAGCAGTGGATAAACCATGCCTCGCGTTGACGCTTTCAAATCCGGGCGATTCACATTGAAGACACCGTTCGACATTAAAATGAACAAAGCACCTCTCGGCTCGATTAGGAGTACCCGTGTCACGGCTCGCTCCGATCGACGCGGTCTCGGCACGATGTCCGACGTTTCGGTCCACGAAACGTCTGTAGGGAGCTCCTTCCATAAGGATGTCGAGAGTTGCTTGTTGTTGTGCTACTACACCGCGTCTCTCACGATCGCGGCGCAGTCCGCAAGCCCGTTCCACGCAGAGGCGGAGCACGCGGAATCGGTTGCCTCATACACAGCGAGCTCTGTCGTCCTCCACACACATTGAGATGTTCTGGGCCCAAACAGTTCCCTGCAGGGTGGGCTGGTAGGACAAGTCTCTGCGCTGTCTATTGCTGATTTTACACCCAACAGCACGAGATTTCACTTCGTTAAAGTATTGAAAGGGGACGGACGGACGCATTAATCTATTGCAGGCTGGTACACTCAGTTTACAACTTCGTTCCTACCAGTATAATGACGATTTAGTATGCGTGCGGGAGGAGACCCCGCGCGCGCGCGTGCATGCGAGGGGGAAACACTCTATCCCCGTGCAAAAGAGACGAGCGGGACGGTCACATGGTCTCCTTCATACGCCTGCCTCTCTGCGTGAGCGGTCTTCTTTGCGCAAGCCATCGGAGCGCGTCATTTCAGCAGCAATCGGTTCCGTCGCTGCTGAGACGAATCAGTTTGATGCAGCGGCAGCAGCGGCTGCTGTTGCTGCTCATGCTGAGTTCGCAGTGGTACACAAGATCAGCCAACACAACAACAACTGCAAACTCGACACGTCCCGTGTCAATATCAACACTCTGTGTGTGTGTGTGGCCTTCAAAAGTAATAATTTATAATAGGCGACGTTTCGGGCAATAGCCCTTCTCAAGTGCTGTGATGAATGAGCCGTTGCCCAGCGACGTTTCAGGAAATGACCCTTCTCGAGTGACGAATGAGCCGTTGCCCAAACGACGTTTCGGGGCAATGGTCCTTCTGGAGTGCTTTGAAGAAGAGCCGTTGCCCAAACGACGTTTCGGGCAATAGCCCTTCTCAAGTGCTTTGAAGAAGAGCCGTTACCCAGCGACGTTTCGGGGCCACGACCTTCTCGGGCGCTGCGAAGAATGGGGCCATTGCCCAGCGGCGTCACCGATTATACAAAAACATGTGTAGAAGAAGACGTATAAGAAGACGAAGAAGAAGAAGAAGAAGACGAAGAAGAAGACGAAGAAGAAGAAGAAGAAAAAGAAGAGGAAGACGAAGAAGAAGAAAAAGAAGAAGAAGACGAAGAAGAAGAAGAGGAGGAAGACGAAGAAGACGAAGAAGAGGAGGAAGAAGAAGACGAAGACGACGAAGAAGAGGAAGAAGAAGAGGAAGACGAAGAAGACGAAGAAGAAGAGGAGGAAGACGACGAAGAAGACGAAGAAGAGGAAGAAGACGATGAAGAAGACGAAGAAGAAGAAGAAGAGGAGGAAGACGAAGAAGAAGACGAAGAAGAAGAAGAAGAGGAGGAGGAAGACGAAGAAGACGAAGAAGAAGAAGACGAAGAATAAGAAGAAGAAGACGAAGAAGAAGAGGAAGAGGAAGAAGAAGAAGAGGAAGAAGAAGAAGAAGACGAAGAAGAAGTAATCTCTCCTCTCTAAGACATTATTATTGCCTCCCGTGGAGCCCGAGATTTACAACTCCGCTGGGAGACGACGACGACGAGGAGGGTGGTGGTGGTGTTGTTGGTGGTGGTGGGGGGAGGGTGAGAGAGCTCAGCCGCTCGGCGTCGCGTCGCTAATCCCCGACACTCAGCTGCCGTGGGGTGGCGCGCAGGGAGAACGCCGCGCCGCTCGCCTCGAGACGCCCGCGCCCCTGGCGCGACGGAGTCTGCGAGCGGGGGGAAGGGGAAGGGGTTCGCTGCCTCTCGTGGCACTGGAGGAGGATTCGTGCCCGCGCGCCACGTGGAGCGCGGGGTAGCTTCCCACCGCGCGTTGCACTCAGTGTGTGTGTCCCCCTTCGCTTTAGTTGCGTCGATTGCGTGTCGTAGCTAGGGTCTCATCCATCGTGTATCATAGCTAGGGTCTCATCCATCGTGTATCATAGCTAGCGTCTCATAGATTGTGTATCATAGCTAGGGTCTCGTAGATTGTGTATCATAGCTAGAGTCTCATAGATTGTGTATCATGGCTAGAGTCTCATAGATTGTGTATCATAGCTAGAGTCTCATAGATTGTGTATCATAGCTAGAGTCTCATAGATTGTGTATCATAGCTAGAGTCTCATAGATTGTGTATCATAGCTAGAGTCTTGAGTCTCATAGATTGTGTATCATAGCTAGGGTCTCATAGATTGTGTATCATAGCTAGAGTCTCATAGATTGAGTCTCATAGATTGTGTATCATAAATTGAGTCTCATATATTGTGTATCATCGCTATCGTCTCATCGATTGTATATGATAGATGGAGTGGCGTAGCTCGAATCTCATAGATTGGGTTAGCACAGATTGTAGATCGTAGATTGAGTCTCAAAGCTTGAGTCATGAGTCTCATAGAGTTGTATATCATAGCTGGAGTCGCATAGCTTGAGTTGTACCACGATCTATCTACTGCTGGATGAGGTACCTCCTCTCCACGTCGTGTACCCGTCGTGCCAGACTCGTTTGACCATACTTCATCACCCCGGTTCGTCGCTGCGGGTTGGCAAAAAGCAGTGGGAGGGAGGGAGGGAGCCGCGTTCAGGCAATTCACGGCCACTGATGTTGCCCGCGATCGGTGAAATCGAGCTCGGGGTTGCCTCGACTCGTTGCGCCAGCGCTCTAGCCCGGCCACACCACCACCCACGGCCACACCACCACCACCCCCGACCCACACCACCACCACCACCACCACCACCCCCGACCACACCACCACCACCCTCGGCCACACCACCACCACCCTCGGCCACACCACCACCACCATCCTCGGCCACACCACCACCACCACTCCCGGCCCACACCACCACCCTCGGCCACACCACCACCACCCTCGGCCACACCACCACCACCCTCGGCCACACCACCACCACCCGCGGCCACACCACCAACACCACCACTCTCGGCCCACACCACCACCCCGGGCCACACCACCACCACCACCACTCCCGGCCCACACCACCACCCCCGGCCACACCACCACCACTCCCGGCCCACACCACCACCCCCGGCCACACCACCACCACCACCCCCGGCCCGCTCATCTTTGTCCACCAAACTCGCGTTGGGAGCGGTGGTGCAGCGGTCAGCGCCCCGACGCTGACCGCTGAAACCTCCCACCCCCCCCCCCCCCCGGCAACTCGACTTCGATTCCCGCTCGCGGCCACCAACGGCGGTGACGGTTCACTCGAACCGGTGCTGGGCCTCCCCTAGGTCGACTCAGCCTCAATTGAGTTACCTGGTGCGGTGCGTGGTAAACATCGCCGCTCGGGAGACAAAGGCGGCCGGGCGGGGTTGCTGGCCACCCACTCCCTCGTGTGCTCTTTCGGTCTTCATAGGCGCTATTCGCTAACAGCACTTGCCCCAACAGTCTGTTAAGGCTACACGGGGGATCTTTGTCTTTGTTGTGCGCCTATAGGTTTGGGGTGTAGTGAACCGACTGTGGGCTGCGCCCCTTCAACGGGGGAGGGACAGCAGCCCCTGAACTCATTGCCGTCAGCATGGACAGAATAGTCTGTGGGTAATGTTAGTCTATGTTAGTATATGGGCAATGTTAGTCTATGTTAGTCTATGGGCAATGTTAGTCTGTGGGTAATGTTAGTCTATGGGCAATGTTAGTCTATGGGTAATGTAAGTCTATGGGTAATGTTAGTCTATGGGTAATGTTAGTCTATGTTAGTCTATGGGTAATGTTAGTCTGTGGGTAATGTTAGTCTATGGGCAATGTTAGTCTATGGGTAATGTTAGTCTATGGGTAATGTAAGTCTATGGGTAATGTGAGTCTGGGTAATGTTAGTCTATGGGTAATGTTAGTCTATGGGTAATGTTAGTCTGGGTAATGTTAGTCTATGTTAGTCTATGGGTAATGTTAGTCTATGTTAGTCTATGGGTAATGTTAGTCTATGGGTAATGTTAGTCTATGGGTAATGTTAGTCTATGGGTAATGTTAGTCTATGGGTAATGTTAGTCTATGTTAGTCTATGGGTAATGTTAGTCTATGGGCAATGTTAGTCTATGGGTAATGTTAGTCTATGGGTAATGTTAGTCTATGGGTAATGTTAGTCTATGGGTAATGTTAGTCTATGGGTAATGTAAGTCTATGGGTAATGTTAGTCTATGGGTAATGTTAGTCTATGGGTAATGTTAGTCTATGGGTGATGTTAGTCTATGGGTAATGTCAGTCTATGGGCAATGTCAGTCTATGTTAGTATATGGGTAATGTTAGTCTATGGGTAATGTTAGTCTGCGGGCAATGTTAGTCTATGTTAGTATATGGGTAATGTTAGTCTATGGGCAATGTTAGTCTATGGGCAATGTTAGTATATGGGTAATGTTAGTATATGGGCAATGTTAGTCTATGGGCAATGTTAGTATATGGGCAATGTTAGTCTATGGGCAATGTTAGTATATGGGCAATGTTAGTCTATGGGCAATGTTAGTCTATGGGCAATGTTAGTATATGGGCAATGTTAGTCTATGGGCAATGTTAGTCTATGGGCAATGTTAGTCTATGGGTAATGTTAGTATATGAGCAATGTTAGTCTATGGGCAATGTTAGTATATGGGCAATGTTAGTCTATGGGCAATGTTAGTCTACGGGCAATGTTAATCTATGGGCAATGTGTGTATATGGGCAATGCTAGTTTATGGGCAATGTTAGTATATGGGCAATGTTAGTCTATGTTAGTCTATGGGCAATGTTAGTCTATGGGAAATGTTAGTCTATGTTAGTCTATGGGCAATTTTAGTCTATGGGCAATGTTAGTCTATGGGCAATGTTAGTCTACGGGCAATGTTAGTATATCGACAATGTTAGTCTACGGGCAATGTTAGTCTATGGGCAATGTTAGTCTACGGGCAATGTTAGTCTATGGACAATGTTAGTCTATAGGCAATGTTAATAAATGTGCCATGTTAGTCTATGGGCAATGTTAGTCTATGGGCAATGTTAGTCTATGGGCAATGTTTGTATATGGGCAATGTTAGTCTATGGGCAATGTTAGTATATGGGCAATGTTAATCTATGTTAGTCTATGGGCAATGTAAGTCTATGGGCAATGTTAGTCTATGGGCAATGTTAGTCTATGGGCAATGTTAGTATATGGGCAATGTTAGTCTATGGGCAATGTTAGTCTATGGGCAATGTTAGTATATAGGCAATGTTAGTCTATGGGCAATGTTAGTCTATGGGCAATGTTAGTCTATGGGCAATGTTAGTCTATGGGCAATGTTAGTCTATGGGCAATGTTAGTCTATGGGCAATGTTAGTCTATGGGCAATGTTAGTATATGGGCAATGTTAGTCTATGGGCAATGTTAGTCTATGGGCAATGTTAGTCTATGGGTAATGTTAGTATATGAGCAATGTTAGTCTATGGGCAATGTTAGTATATGGGCAATGTTAGTCTATGGGCAATGTTAGTCTACGGGCAATGTTAATCTATGGGCAATGTGTGTATATGGGCAATGCTAGTTTATAGGCAATGTTAGTATATGGGCAATGTTAGTCTATGTTAGTCTATGGGCAATGTTAGTCTATGGGAAATGTTAGTCTATGTTAGTCTATGGGCAATTTTAGTCTATGGGCAATGTTAGTCTATGGGCAATGTTAGTCTACGGGCAATGTTAGTCTATGGACAATGTTAGTCTATAGGCAATGTTAATAAATGTGCCATGTTAGTCTATGGGCAATGTTAGTCTATGGGCAATGTTAGTCTATGGGCAATGTTTGTATATGGGCAATGTTAGTATATGGGCAATGTTAGTATATGGGCAATGTTAGTCTATGTTAGTCTATGGGCAATGTTAGTCTATGGGCAATGTTAGTCTATGGGCAATGTTAGTCTACGGGCAATGCTAGTCTATGGGCAATGTTAGTCTATGGGCAATGTTAGTCTATGGGCAATGTTAGTCTATGGGCAATGTTAGTCTACGGGCAATGCTAGTCTATGGGCAATGTTAGTCTATGGGCAATGTTAGTCTATGGGCAATGTTAGTCTACGGGCAATGTTAGTCTATGGACAATGTTAGCCTATAGGCAATGTTAATAAATGTGCCATGTTAGTCTATGGGCAATGTTAGTCTATGGGCAATGTTAGTCTATGGGCAATGTAAGCCAATGGACCCGCACAGTAAACCCATTGTGGCCCGCGCGCTCCTCCCACGCGCTCGGAGCAGGAACAGCGGAACGCGACGCCAATCCTCTCTCGCTCTCTGCTGCAGCCCTCTCGCCGTGGTCAGCAGCAGCTGCAGCAGCAGCAGGGGGACCGCCACATTGGGGCATCGAGCTGCTGCTGCTGCTGTCAGGACATGCGTGGGAACAGAGCTTCATAGCTCACCGGATTTCCTCCGGCGTAAAAAAAACATTCTGATTGCGCCATCCAGCGCGCGCGGGATTTGAAGGGTCAATGTTTGCCGAGATCAGCGTGGAGTTTTCTTCACGTTAACAGAAACGCACAACGCGCCTGCATACTCACTCGACTGTTATTTACACACACGCGCGTGTGTGTGTGCGCATATGTATATAATATGTTATATATTTAAATAGTTTATTTTACATTTTTTTTAACTTGTTCCATTACGAAATCGCTTTTAGTTATTCATTTTAGCCAATACACAATGGAGCTCTTTCCATCACGAATGTGGCTTTTACACGTGAGTCGGACCTGCTACTAACGTTCAAACGTCGGTTCGAGTGATGGGTTAAGGGCACAGCACGAGGAACCATGATCACCATCGCAATGATGATGTATCATCGTCATCACACACACACACACAGACGGTGACACGGACAAACACGCACACACACAGAGACGCACCAAGATTCACCAGCGAAAGACAAAGATCCCCCGTATGGCCTGAATAGACTGTTGGGGCAAGTGGCTTTGGCGAGTAGCACCTGTGGCACACGAGGGGGTCGTGTAGCAGACCCCACGACCGGCAGCCTTTGTCTCCCCAGTGGTGATGTTGTTGTTGTTGTTATACACCGCACCGGGTTACTCGTTTGAGGCCGAGTCGACCTAGGGGCAGGAGGCCCAGGACCGAGTCACGGGTGTTGGTGGTCGTGAGAGGGAATCGACCTCGGATGCAATAATAAAAACCTCACTGAACGCCGCTGTTGCTACAATAATACTCGTTATCAAATGACCACTACCACCCACCACGACCACCCACTACAACCACCCCAAAAGACAAAGATCCCCCGTATAGCCTTAACAGACTGTTGGGGCAAGTGCTCTTAACGAGCACCTATGAAGACCGGCACGGCACACGAGGGGGTCGGTGGCCAACACCCCGCCCGGCCGCCTTTGTCTCCCCAGTGGCGATGTTTTACAAACCTGCTCACCGGGTACTCATTTGAGGCCGAGTCGACCTAGGGGGAGGTCCCAGGACCGGTTCAGAAAATCGTCGCAACCGAGTGCTGGTGGCCGTGAGCGGGAAACGAACTCGGGTCGCCGGGTTCGTAGCGCGGCGTAGCGCTAACCGCTGCACCACCGCTCCCCACCACCACCGCCACCACTGCACCCGTTCGTCGCTCCACCTTCGCTAATGATTATATCGCAACATCATCTCACGGTCAAACAAGGGCGACCCCTACTCTGCCAACGAACCGCCGTTGATTCTAACGAGCGCGGTCAAATACTGCAACTTTTGAACGCCCTTGGCGGATTAGCACGTGGTCGGGATTTCGGAACCAAAATCGTCCGTGATGTAGAGGATTATTTTTTTGGTTTGTTTGGGGAGAGAGGGCGGAGGGGGTGAGATCGCGCAAGATATAAACGCGTCTTTTATCGACACATTCAACGGCGAGTTTTATATTTTCGTTTAAACGACGCATTGATATTTACGCGATCTGACCCCTTCCCCCCGTCCGCCCCCACCCCCCCCCTATATTACGGCCGTTAGAGTGCACATGTTCTTATTGGTAGGCGCAAAGATAATGTCAGAGATCGATCTGTAAGCCGCTGCCACCATGATCGTTCGAGCGACCTAGGAACTTCATTACGAGAGAGACCCTTACCACCCACAACAACCACCACCACAACCATCACCAACCAGAACCACCACCACAACCACCACCGCCAACCCAGCGTCTGGACTCGTTTGCGAGAGTTCTCATCTTACAGGAGCAGCAGCAGCAGCAGGAGGAGGAGTAGGCAAACGTTACGAAGCGAAGAGAAATCGGCGCAAAACAACTACTGGGGTGGCACACGCACGTGTGTGTACTGTGTGTGTACTATTAGTGTACTGTGTGTGTACTATTAGTGTACTGTGTGTGTGTGTACTGTGTGTGTGTACTGTGTGTGTACTATTAGTGTACTGTGTGTGTACTGTGTGTGTACTGTGTGTGTGTACTGTGTGTGTGTACTGTGTGTACTATTAGTGTACTGTGTGTGTACTGTGTGTGTACTGTGTGTGTACTATTAGTGTACTGTGTGTGTGTACTGTGTGTGTACTGTGTGTGTACTATTAGTGTACTGTCTGTGTACTGTGTGTGTACTATTAGTGTACTGTGTGTGTACTATTAGTGTACTGTGTGTGTACTGTGTGTGTACTATTAGTGTACTGTGTGTGTACTGTGTGTGTACTGTGTGTACTGTGTGTACTATTAGTGTACTGTGTGTGTACTGTGTGTGCACTGTGTGTGTACTATTAGTGTACTGTGTGTGTACTGTGTGTACTGTGTGTGTACTATTAGTGTACTGTGTGTGTGTACTGTGTCTGTACTGTGTGTGTATTATTAGTGTACTGTGTGTGTGTACTGTGTGTGTACTGTGTGTGTACTATTAGTGTACTGTGTGTGTACTATTAGTGTACTGTGTGTGTGTACTGTGTGTGTACTGTGTGTGTGTACTGTGTGTACTGTGTGTACTGTGTGTGTGTACTGTGTGTGTACTATTAGTGTACTGTGTGTACTGTGTGTGTGTGTACTGCGTGTGTACTGTGTGTACTATTAGTGTACTGTGTGTGTACTGTGTGTGTGTACTGTGTGTGTACTGTGTGTACTATTAGTGTACTGTGTGTGTGTACTGTGTGTGTACTGTGTGTGTACTGTGTGTACTATTAGTGTACTGTGTGTGTACTGTGTGTGTACTATTAGTGTTTGTGTGTACTGTGTGTGTACTGTGTGTGTGTGTACTGTGTGTGTACTGTGTGTGTACTATTAGTGTACTGTGTGTGTGTGTACTGTGTGAGTACTGTGTGTGTACTATTAGTGTACTGTGTGTGTACTGTGTGTGTACTGTGTGTACTGTGTGTACTATTAGTGTACTGTGTGTGTACTGTGTGTGTACTGTGTGTACTGTGTGTGTACTGTGTGTACTATTAGTGTACTGTGTGTGTAATGTGTGTGTACTGTGTGTACTATTAGTGTTTGTATGTACTGTGTGTGTGTAATGTGTGTATACTGTGTGTATACTGTGTGTGTACTATTAGTGTACTGTGTGTGTACTGTGTATGTACTATGTGTGTACTGTGTGTGTATTATTAGTGTACTGTGTGAGTACTGTGTGTGTGTACTGTGTGTGTACTATTAGTGTACTGTGTGTGTACTGTGTGTACTATTAGTGTACTGTGTGTGTACTGTGTATACTGTTAGTGTACTGTGTAGGTGTACTGTGTGTGTACTATTAGTCTACTGTGTGTGTACTGTGTGTGTACTGTGTGTATACTATTAGTGAACTGTGTGTACTATGAGTGTACTGTGTGGGTACTGTGTGTGTACTATTAGTGTACTGTGTGTGTACTATTAGTGTACTGTGTGTACTGTGTAGGTGTACTGTGTGTGTACTGTGTATATGTACTTTGTGTGTGTACTGTGTGCGTACTATTAGTGTACTGTGTGCGTGCTATGAGTGTACTGTGTGTGTCCTGTGTAGGTGTACTGTGTGTGCTATTAGTGTACTGTGTGTACTGTTAGTGTACTGTGTGCGTACTATGTGTGTACTGTGTGTGTACTATTAGTGTACTGTGTGTGTACTGTGTATGTGTACTGTGTGTACTATTAGTGTACTGTGTGTACTATTAGTGTACTGTGTGTACTATTAGTGTACTGTGTGTGTACTGTGTGTGTACTATTAGTGTACTGTGTGTGTACTATGTGTACTATGAGTGTACTGTGTGTGTATACTGTTAGTGTACTATGTAGGTGTACTGTGTGTACTATTAGTGTACTGTGTGTGTACTATTAGTATACTGTGTGTGTACTGTTAGTGTACTGTGTAGGTGTACTGTGCGTACTATTAGTGTACTGTGTGTGTACTATTAGTATACTGTGTGTGTACTATTAGTGCACTGTGTGTGTGTACTGTGTGTGTACTATTAGTGTACTGTGTGTGTACTATGAGTCTACTGTGTGTGTACTATTAGTGTACTGTGTGTACTATTAGTGTACTGTGTATGTGTACTGTGTGTACTGTGTTTACTGTTATGTGTACCATGTGTGTACTGTGTGCGTACTGGGTCACCAGAATGACGAAATCGAGGAGCGTCAGATCATTTCACGAATACAAATCGCAGCAGTTTCAAGACAATTAATTCCCTGTGACGTTCGCGAGCCCGGCTCGGTCACGTTATTTTCCAGACTGATCATCACGACGATTACATCATTATTAAGTTACGAGCACCACAAATCATACGTATATATATACACACACACATCATGGTGCCTAAATACTGCTAATGTGCCTACTGCAGGCGAACGTGTACGAATGTCGAATGTAGGGTAACGAAATGCGTACGCACGGTGACCCGATACCACCTTGAGATTCGTTAACATCGCTGTGTGATCTTAGGAGTATGTGTCTAGCTAATATCCATAACAAGGGGGGGGGGAGTTTGGAATTTAGATCGCGTAAATGTAAATGCGTCGTTAAACCCGCCACTACGTGTTAAACTGATTTATGTAATAGGCGACGTTTCGGGGAACGGTCCTTCACAGCACATCCATCATCGTCATCATTGATGATATATATTTTTTTTAAACCGCGAAACACAACGACAAAGATCCCCCGCGTAGCCTTTAACAGACTGTTGGGGCAAGTGCTGTAAGTTGTGAGCAGCACCTATGAAGGTCAGAACGATACACGAGGGGGTGGGTGGCCAGCACCACGCCCGACCGCCTTTGTCTCCCCTAGTGGTGATGTTTCACACACCACACCAGGTACTCTGAAAAAGACAAAGATCCCCCGTATAGCCTTAAGAGACTGTTGGGGCAAGTGCTGTTAGCGAGAAGCACCTATGAAGGCCGAAACAGCACACACACACACGCGCTTGTAAACATATCAGAAGCCGAAAGTACACGCGTGTATTATATACATGTCATATATGATGCATCGTGTGCATGCATCATAAAGTATTGTACGTATCGTACATGATATATCATTTACATGAACCATATACATACAATTGATGATGTATCGTGTTCATGAATCATAAACCTATATGTGATATATCGTGTAACTGTATGATGTACATATCCTATACGATGTGTCGTGTATGTGTATCATAGGGGGCGTCCATAAATGACGTCACGCGATTTTGGACGATTTTTGACCCCCCCCCCCTCGTCACACGGCGTCACAAAAAGTCAGACCCCCCTAAAATGACGTCACAAAGCTCTGCCCCCCCCCCCCCACAAAAAAATAAAACATGCTTCAAATCGCTTTAAACTATTGTCATTGTAGTGCGTATTTAATGTAGCGCTGCACTCTGATGTTGTAAGAGAAAACATTTATTAAAAAGTCTATTTAATTAAGTTAGAACGTGTTGTCTATATTTATTTAAAGTTGCGCATCTTGATGTGACGTCACATTTCTCACCCCCCCCCCCCTCGTCACACATCGTCACAAATGTCTGACCCCCCCCCCCCGCCCTAGGTGCGTGACGTCATTTATGGACGGCCCCATATGCATATCGTATACGATGTATCGTGTGCGTATCATCGACACGCCGTATATTCCGTATCGCGGTTTTGTACGCGCGCGTGTGCGTGCAGGCGTACGGATCTTGTCCCGTCTGGGCTCTCCGCTAGGTCGACTCGGCCTTAAACGAGTAGCTGGTGTACTGTGCAGATCATCAGCACTGGAGAGACAAAGGCGGCGGCCCGGTCACGTGGAACCTGCCGGCTTCACAGCGCTTTTGTCCCAACAGGCGGTTAAAGGCTACACGGGGATTTGTTTTGTATCTTTGTATATGATTTGTTTATTTGAGTGTGCTGTGTGTGTGTGCTGGTGTGTGTGGGGAGCGGTGGTTTAGCGGTTAGCGCTACACTGCGCCACGAACCTGGCGACCCGAGATCGATTCCCGCTCACGGCCAACATCGGCGGTGACGATTATCTGAACCGGTCCTGGGCCTCCCCTAGGTCGACTCAGCCTCAAAAGAGTACTTGGTGCGGTGCGCAAAAAACATCGCCACTGGGGGAGACAAAGGCGGCCGGGCGTGGTTGCTGGCCCATCCCGTCACCTCGTGTGCCGCTCTGACCTTCATAGGTGCTGCTCGCTAACAGCACGTGCCCCAACAGTCTGTTGCAGGCTATACGGGTTTTTTGTTTGTCTTTGTATTCGTCTAAAGTGTGTGTATGTGTGTGTATGTGTGTTTGTATGTGTTTGTGTATGCGTTTGTGTGTGTATGTGTTTGTGTATTTGTGTGTATGTGTTTGTGTATGTGTGTTTGTGTGTGTGAATGGATACCCCTGTGTATGCGTCCGTGTGAATAGCCGTACGCGTCTGTATATGAATATTTGGTGTAATTGTGTGTGTGTATGTCAAAGACAAAGATCCCCCGTATAGCCTTAGCAGACTGTAGGGGCAAGTGCTGTTAGCGAGCAGCACCTATAAAGGCCGGAACGGCACACGAGGGGGTGGGTGGCGAACACCACGCCCGGCCGCCTTTGTCTCCCCAGTGGCGATGTTTTTACACATCGCACCAGGTACTCATTTGAGGCTGAGTCGACCTAGGGGAGGCCCAGGATCGGTTCAGATAATCGTCAACGGTGTTGGCCGTGAGCGGGAATCGAACCCGGGACGTCAGGTTCGTAGCGCAGCGTAGCGCCAGCCGCTACACGGCCGTGCATGATTTGCGTGTCGCACACGTACACACGCACACACATAGACGCATACGTATGTCTCCGTGTGTATTACGCTGTGGGTGGTATGCGCGTGTGTGTGTTGGGGAGCGGTAGTGTAGCGAGTGGGCAGCGCTGCGAATCTGCCCACCCGAGTTCGATTCCCGCTCACGGCCAACATCGGCGGTGACGCTTCTCTGAACCGGTCCTGGGCCTCCCCTTGGTCGACTCAGCCTCAAATGAGTACCTGGTGCGGTGTGTAAAAAACATCGCCACTGGGAAGAGACAAAAGCGGCCGGGCGTGGTGGTGGCCAGACGCCACCTCGTGCGCCGTGCCGGCCTTCATAGGTGCTCGCTTTCAGCACTTGCCCCAACAGTCTGTTAAGGCTACACGGGGGATCTTTGCCTTTGTGTCTGCGTGTGTCCATTCCTCGTGTGGCCGTTCCCGGCTTTGATAGGTGCTCGCTAACTTGCCCCAACAGTCCGTGAAGACTATACCGGGGACATTTGTCATTTGTTGTGTATATATGGTGCATCGTTCTGAGTGTGCGCGTCTTTGTGTTGGCACGCGTGTGTGGTGTGTGCACGCGTCTGTGTGTGCACGCGGCTGTGTGTGCACGCGTCTGTGGTGTGTGCACGCGTCTGTGTGTCCATGCGGCTATGCCCGTGAGTGTGCATGCGTGTGTGTGTGTGAGTGTTTGTGTGCCAGTCTGTGTGCGTGTGTGTGCCTGCGAGTCTGTGTGTGTACGTGCGTGTGCGAGTCTGTGTGCGTGCGAGTCTGTGTGTGGGCGTGCGTGCGAGTCTGTGTGCGTGCGTGCTAGCCTGTGTGCCCGTGTGTGTGCGTGCGAGTCTGTGTGTGGGCGTGCGTGTGCGTGCGAGTCTGTGTGTGTGTGTGCGAGTCTGTGTGCGTGTGTGTGTGCGTGCGTGCGAGTCTGTGTGTGGGCGTGCGTGTGAGTCTGTGTGTGCGAGTCTGTGTGCGTGTGTGTGTGCGTGCGTGCGAGTCTGTGTGCATAACCCGAAGACCCAAATTCGATTCCCGGAAACGGCCAACATCAGTGGCGAGTGACATCCGAACCGGTGCCGACACCTCCCAGAGGTCGTATCGAATACTCCTCCGAAGAGCGATGCCCTAATGCGGCGTCCGTAAACATCGGCGCCGGGGAGACAAAGGCGGGCGCGCGGGGGGGGGGGGTCCTGACCACATCGCCACCACGTGCTCAGAGGATCCTTCATAATTAATCGGTGCTCGCCAATTGCGATTATTCACGGAGGGATACATATTGACTTATAGCTTTCGTGACTGCAGGAATTCGTATTCATATCACGGAGGGATGCTTGTGCTCTGTATCACGCCAACTCGGATACGCTTTTGCGGCCGTCTGGAACGCTCTTCCTTTGGAGATTAGGAAGATTGAAAGCTCCGCTCTTTAGAACTCTCCGCGTTCAGTGTTGTCGCCCTTACACGCGCACCTCCGATTGGCCGCGTTTGGGCTACGTACGGTGCGAAAGAAGGTGGATGAACCAGCGTTGACCGGTGTTTGTGTGTGTGTGTATATATATGCGTGTGTGCGTGTGGGGGAGCGGTGGTGTAGCGGTTAGCGCGCTGCGCTATGCACCTGGTAGATCCAGGTTCATAGCGCAGCGCGATTCGATTCCCGCTCACGGCCAACACCCAGTGACGATTATCTGAACCGGTCCTGGACCTCCCCTAGGTCGACTCAGCCTCAAATAAGTACCTGGTGCGGTGTGTAAACATCGCCACTGGGGAGACAAAGGCGGTCGGGCGTGGTGCTGGCCACCCACCCCCTCGTGTACCGTTCCGGCCTGCATAGGTGCTCGCTAACAGCACTTGCCTCAACAGTCTGTTACAGACTATACGGGGGATCTTTGTCTTTGCATCTGTGTGGTAGTGTCGTGGACAAAGGAGGTCAGGGAGAGGGGGGGCTTGGTGTTGAATCAGAATCGGAATTAGTTCATACCGGAGTAATCCGATGATCTGTAAAGCTCTTGTTCACTGACGAACAGGGGTGTTGTTGTCCACCAACATTGCCTCGCCGCTCACTGCACTTGTCCCCAACAGTCTGTTGAGGCAATACGGGCTGGCGGGGGGGGCTTTGTCTTTATGCGTTAACTGCGCGTGAATGTACGCGCGTGTGTAATTCGTCACCACCACCACCGTCGTCGTCGTCACCACCACCATCGTCTCCACTACCACCGTCGTCATCGTCACCACCACCACCGTCGTCATCGTCATCGTCACCGTCACCACCACCACCGTCGTTGTCATCGTCTCAACCACCGTCGTCATCGTCACCACCACCACCACAGTCGTCATCGTCATCGTCACCACCACCACCGTCGTCGTCACCACCACCATCGTCACCACCACCACCGTCGTCATCGTCACCACCACCACCACCACAGTCGTCATCGTCATCGTCACCACCACCACCGTCGTCATCGTCATCGTCACCGTCACCACCACCACCGTCGTTGTCATCGTCATCGTCTCAACCACCGTCGTCATCGTCACCACCACCACCACAGTCGTCGTTGTCATCGTCGTTATCACCACCACCATCGTCATCAATATCGTCATCGTCACCACCACCGTCGTCATCGTCACCACCACCGTCGTCATCGTCACCACCACCGTCATCATCATCGTCACCACCACCGTCATCATCATCGTCACCACCACCACCACCAACACCATCGTCATCACCACCATCGTCATCACCACCACCACCACTACCGTCATCATCATCGTCACCACCACCGTCATCATCATCGTCACCACCACCACCACCATCGTCATCACCACCACCACCACCACTACCGTCATCATCACCGTCACCACCACCGTCGTCACCATCGTCAATTGTCCCTGCGATGGTGGCTCACACGCCGCCTGCTCGCACGTGGCCGCCTCGACATCTTTGACCGAGGATGTTGACTTATTTATTGAGCGCTTTGGTCAAAGCGCTTCGCGAGATGTGTGGATTGTACATCGGTGATTGGCTGATGGGGTGAAATGGGGGGTGGGGGGTTTGAGTGTTGGGGGGGGGATGGCGAGCAAGAGGTTGATGGTAGGGGGAGGATGGCGAGGAAGGGGTTGATGGTAGGGGGAGGATGGCGAGCAAGGGTTGATGGTAGGGGGAGGATGGCGAGGAAGGGAGAAAGGGAGAGGATGGTGAAGGTTTTAAGGACGAGGAGAGATCATCCAGCAGCAGTGTGGAAGGCAGCAGCAGCAGCAGCTAGGGTTGGTGGATCACGCACGGATGTCGCCGTGTAACTCCCTTCCCGCCCGCGTGGTGAGCGTCGTGGAGGGTGTCCGCATCCCGTGGCACGGCAGGGGGAGGGAGCAGCGACAGCGACGCGTGGAGCAGTCGCCGTCGGCTTTTTGCCGTCTGCACGGGGGATCGAGCGTTGCTCCCTCGCGCAAGGCGTGGGGGTTTTTATTTTTCCTCCGGGTACTCCGATTATCTGCCACAACTCATCATCATCATCGTCAATTTTTAAAAAAACACAGCGCAATGTAGCAGCAGGACTCTGGATAAATGAATAAAATTCTTTATATTAAAATGAATGACAATTAAGGATATCACTAGGAGGCATTTGTCAGTAGCACTGTATATCCGAGTGTATTGTGTATATTCTTATATATTCTTTACTAACACAAGGGTTTGTACATTACTACATCTATTTAACACGTAGCAGGCTTTCGTGGCCAATATTCACGATAAAGGTTTTTTTTTGTGTTCGTATAAATGTTGTGTCGTAACCCTCCACCACCCGACACGGCCAGTAAGGTTTGTCACGTGAACAACGCGACAATTAGTTACCACATCGGCCCACCGGTGTGTTGGAGAGTAAATCCACGACATTTACAATTTGTAAATGCGCGATCTAAACCCCCCACCCACCCCTAAAAAAACCCCTTTAGGGGCCACCCATTGAGTAGGCACGCAAAAATCGGCCAAAACTTGACCTCTCCCTGTAGGCACGCGGACTTTTTACACCACACCCCCCTCCCAGAATTCTATAGAACGGCCGATATTTAATCCACGCAGAACCGATCAAGGATTAATAATATTGACGCGTTTAAGCAGATAGTCCACCGCCGGACTATCTGACTCATTGTCAGTAGACCCCCCCCCCTCCATACGCACGCGTTTGGGTTAACCCCCTCCTCCCCCCCCCATGCGTACGTACGAGAGATGGATGGCCCCCTACTATGAACACCAACATCTATATTTGCGTTTGTAGAGGTGTC
This sequence comes from Petromyzon marinus, assembly GCF_048934315.1. Classification (NCBI taxonomy): domain Eukaryota; kingdom Metazoa; phylum Chordata; class Hyperoartia; order Petromyzontiformes; family Petromyzontidae; genus Petromyzon; species Petromyzon marinus. The sequence goes on from NC_133720.1 coordinate 6,719,900, forward strand.
GATAATGTGAGTCCATGTCCAGGTGCCGGGTGGATTATTGATTTCTTACGCCACAGGATTCGGGAGATGTGGAGGTGGCGGCTTGGGAAGGGAGGGAGGCCTTCATCCAGCAGTGGATCGACCATGGCTGACAGCACAGTGGTTAGGAAGGGGGGTGGTGGGGGCAGGCATGCAAAGCAATAGAAATAATAATTAATTAATCTGCGGTCCCCCTCCGTCAATCCACTGCTGGATGGAGCCCCCTCCCCCCACTCCCACGCCGTGTGGGTCACCAGTAGGGCTCGTTTGACCATACTTCACCACGCTGGTCACGAGGGGTGGGGGAACGCACAACAACCCGGAGTTGGGATGAATACATTGAGCTGCTTATCATTTGTGGTGGCCGGGTGGCTTCTGACAAATAAGTTAATAAGCCAGTGGGGCTTTGCCTGGTAAGGATGGGGGTGGCTTAGTGGTTGTATTTGTGTGTGTGTGTTTGGGTGATTTGTTCACCTTTCCTGTACTTGGCACGACCGTCGTGTTTTTTTGGTGCTGTTTGCTGTTGTAACGTTCTTATCCCGTGCCCCGAGTGGACGTCTGTGAGAGAAAAAAAGAGCTTTACAGCTCATCGGATTAATCTTGCAGTCCAAATACAATATTATGATTCTGGGCGTCTTAGCGAGTGCGCTCTGAATCAGTGGTAACTCCCTGCCTGCTTGGCAATCATCAGGCGCGTGCAGCGTGCTACGAAAGCCCGATCGCAATGAAAGATGATGGCTTCGTTATAAAAGTGGTTGTTGTTGTTTTTCAAAGTTTTTGGGTTAGATCGCGTAAATATAAATGTGTCGTAACCCTCCACCACCCGATAGCCAATTAGTAAGGGCTGTCACGTTAACAATACGCCAATGAGTTACTAGTATAGTGTGTAGTGTAGTGTATAGTGTAGTGTATAGTGTAGTGTGTAGTGTATAGTGTAGTGTATAGTGTAGTGTGTAGTGTAGTGTGCAGTGTATAGTGTAGTGTATAGTGTAGTGTATAGTGTAGTGTATATTGTAGCGTATAGTGTAGTGTATAGTGTAGTGCATAGTGTAGTGTATAGTGTAGTGTGTAGTGTATAATGTAGTGTATAGTGTAGTGTATAGTGTAGTGTGTAGTGTATAGTGTAGTGTGTAGTGTAGTGTAGTGTGCAGTGTATAGTGTAGTGTATAGTGTAGTGTATAGTGTAGTGTATAGTGTAGTGTATATTGTAGCGTAAAGTGCATAGTGTAGTGTATAGTGTAGTGTGTAGTGTATAGTGTAGTGTATAGTGTAGTGTGTAGTGTAGTGTGCAGTGTATAGTGTAGTGTATAGTGTAGTGTATAGTGTAGTGTATATTGTAGCGTATAGTGTATAGTGTAGTGTATAGTGTAGTGCATAGTGTAGTGTATAGTGTAGTGTGTAGTGTATAGTGTAGTGTATAGTGTAGTGTGTAGTGTATAATGTAGTGTATAGTGTAGTGTATAGTGTAGTGTGTAGTGTATAGTGTAGTGCATAGTGTAGTGTATAGTGTAGTGTGTAGTGTATAATGTAGTGTATAGTGTAGTGTATAGTGTAGTGTATAGTGTAGTGTATATTGTAGCGTATAGTGTATAGTGTAGTGTATAGTGTAGTGTGTAGTGTATAGTGTAGTGTATAGTGTAGTGTGTAGTGTAGTGTGCAGTGTATAGTGTAATGTATAGTGTAGTGTATAGTGTAGTGTATATTGTAGCGTATAGTGTATAGTGTAGTGTATAGTGTAGTGCATAGTGTAGTGTATAGTGTAGTGTGTAGTGTATAGTGTAGTGTATAGTGTAGTGTGTAGTGTATAATGTAGTGTATAGTGTAGTGTATAGTGTAGTGTGTAGTGTATAGTGTAGTGCATAGTGTAGTGTATAGTGTAGTGTGTAGTGTATAATGTAGTGTATAGTGTAGTGTATAGTGTAGTGTATAGTGTAGTGTATATTGTAGCGTATAGTGTATAGTGTAGTGTATAGTGTAGTGCATAGTGTAGTGTATAGTGTAGTGTATAATGTAGTGTATAGTGTAGTGTATAGTGTAGTGTGTAGTGTATAGTGTAGCATATAGTGTAGTGTTGGAGAGTATATCCACAACATTTACAATTTAAGAAGTACGAAGTTTCGCAGGTTATTACATCCAGCAGCATCGGGCGATTTGCCAAAAAACCTTGATTATGAATAATATTGGTCGCGGAAGCCCACGTGTTAAACTGTGTTTTTTTTTTTTTTAAAGATGGAAACGGGAAGACGTTTCACAATTCTGGCTCATCGCCTGACGAAGCTGACTACCGCTGTTGTTGAAATCGCCGGCGAAACGTCGCAAGACTCTTATCGTTAAATGTTGTTGTGAGGTTTTACACGCATTTTACCACGGATCCATTCTTAAGGTTGTTGTTGTTGTTGTTTTTAAACGATCTAAACGGTCAAACACCGGTGGTGAGACTAGGCCCTAAAGAAGTCTAGGCCCTAAAGAAGGCTGTCTCTGGTGTCAACCAATCAATTTAAAAGACAACGCCATATATTATTATCAAAGCGTGTTTGCATTTGCATGCTCACCACAAGTGCTGTGTGCGGTTAATGCAGACACGATTCATTGCAAAAGGTTTCTGTTTGGTGTTTGAACATCTTCACACCTCCTGTGTTGATGCCAGAATAGGTACAAACCTATTCTGATACTTGCCACATTTTGTTTACGTTACAAACCTTCCTGCTCATTGGCTGTGTCCGGGTGGTCGTGGCGGGTTTAACGACACATTCATATATACGACTTATACTACTACTACTTCTACGATTACTTACACTACTACTTTTACTACTACTTACACTACTACTTACACTACTTCTACTACTACTTCTACTACTACTTACACTACTACTTCTACTACTACTACTACTTATACTACTTCTATTACTACTTCTACTACTTCTACTACTACTTCTACTTATACTACTACTTCTACTACTACTTACACTACTACTACTTATACTACTACTTATACTACTACTACTTATACTTATACTACTACTTACACTACTACTTCTACTACTTCTACTACTACTTATACCACTACTTATACAACTACTACTTCTACTACTTACACTACTACTTCTACTACTTCTACTACTACTTATACTACTACTACTACTCATACTACTACTAATACTAATACTACTTATACTACAACTAATACTACTACTACTACTGTAGTGACATATATTGGGTCACTACGGCGTGTTGCGCCAGTTGCAGTCCCAAGGAGAACCAGGGGTGTGAGTGGCCCTCTCTGTCAGCAGGCGTCTGCTTGGGCACCAAGGGGAGTCCATGAGGGACGTGGCTCTGGTGAATGCTGAGTCTGAGTGAACACGTGACCAGACAGAAGAGGTAATGGGACACGTGGTGTAGGGTCCTCGTTCTTCTGGTAAGATCCAGAAGGGGGCGTGGCCGAGGGCGGAGCCAGGCCACGCTGAGGAGGATGAGAGACGATTCCCGAGAGCTATCTGGGCTGCTTTCTTCTGGGAATCAACTCGCCGTGTCCGTCTCTTCGGTCTCGGTGGCTTCGGGGTTTATTCGTCGTAGACCAGGCAGTGTCTCAACGGACCCGGTCCGGGTATACAGTTACCCCGCGGTGGTTACCGCTATGTAGTATCCCATTGCATGGTTATAGTCGTGGACCAGAGTACAGAGTTAACTGTGCTGTACGTTATGTAGTGACCCTTGTTGGGGGCTAGTTAGCTACGTTGTACGTTTAAGGGAGTTACCCTGCTGGGGTTGTTAAATAAACGCCTTGCCTCCAAGTACAAAGTGTGTGTCTCCGTGAAGAACACCCCACTACTACTTATACTACCACGTGTTCAAATGATGACGGAGAGCCAGACGGATACCGGTGGTTCGCTACGCCCCACGTGGCCCATGGTGGAGGCAATAGCGAGGGTTGGAGGATCACACAGAGATGGTAGTGAAATTCCCTTCCCCCACCGTGAGGGTCATCTACTGTGGCTCGCCGGGAGGAGGTGGTGCGGCAAAATTGTGGACTAATCCCCATCTGTTCCAACTGACTATGAATATCGATTTTTGTTTCCATTCTCTTTCATGTTGGGTGATCACCTCAAATCCGTTCGATACAAAACTCGGCCAAGAAACCCCCTGAATGAATTTAGACGCCGACACAGATTTGAATGAATAATTCGACGTTCTACACCTGTAATCTTAAAACAACAACAACTGTGGAGCTCGGTGGTGAATGTTCTTCCTCCCAACTCCCCCCGGCACCTCCGATGAGCACGGTTGGCTACGTACGGTGCGAAAGAAGTTCAACATACGTACAGCAGTAATGCAATGTGGAGTCCACCCGTACCACCTGTACGTGAGAGAGTGTTACCCCCTCGCACGTGAGGGTGTTCTGAGCGCTCCGGTTTCCTCCCCACACGTTTAAACATCTATCAGCACGTTGATAATCAGTTGTTCTCTCTCTCTCTGAGTCGTCCTCTCGCTCTCTCTCTGAGTCGTCCTCTCTCTCTCTGTGAGTCGTCCTCTCTCTCTCTGAGTCGTCCTCTCTCTCTGAGTCGTCCTCTCTCTCTGAGTCGTCCTCTCTCTCTCTGAGTCGTTCTCTCTCTCTGAGTCGTCCTCTCTCTCTGAGTCGTTCTCTCTCTCTCTGAGTCGTCCTCTCTCTCTGAGTCGTCCTCTCTCGCTCTCTGAGTCGTCCTCTCTCTCTCTCTCTCTGAGTCGTCCTCTCTCTCTGAGTCGTCCTCTCTCTCTCTGAGTCGTTCTCTCTCTCTGAGTCGTTCTCTCTCTCTCTGAGTCGTCCTCTCTCTCTCTCTAGTCGAGAGAGTGCGCGCGGCCTTACGTTTCGGCATCATGATTCGAGAAAAATGCGATGCAAGCAAGGAAGACAGACGGGTGCACACATACATCGACGATACACAGGCAGACACGCTCGCACAGACAAGAGACACACGCAGATTTACAGCGGAAAACAAAGATGCCCACCCCCTGCATAGCCTCGATACTGTTGGGGCAAGTGCTGTCAGAGGTCACCTGTGAAGGCCGCAACGGTGTACTTACAAGAGCATGGTGTGGCCTGAACCCTACTCGCGCCCGGTGGAATTCGTGATGTTCTCACTTAATGCAGACACGACCTAGACACACACACACAGAGACACACACTATACACCCAACTACACACACACACACAATGACACACTATACATCCAACCACACA